>NC_030835.1:38912500-40162500 GCF_001704415.2 Capra hircus | reverse complement strand
CCTGTCTCCTGTGCAATGTCACGAACCTCCATCCATAGTTCTTCAGGCACTCTGTCTATCAGATCTAATCCCTTGAATCTATTTCTCACTTCCACTGTATAATCATAAGGGATTTGATTTAGGTCATACCTGAATGGTCGAGCGGTTTTCCCTACTTTCTTCAATTTAAGTCTGAATTTGGCAATAAGCAGTTCATGATCTGAGCCATAGTCAGCTCCCAGTCTTGTTTTTGTTGACTGTATAGAGCTTCTCCATCTTTGACTGCAAAGAATATAATCTATCTGATTTAAGTGTTGAAAACTGACTATCGACCATCTTGATCATCTTCCTTAGAAATGAGTTAAACCCTGGGAGAAGATGGAAAAGCACTCCATCCAGGGTTACTAAGGCCCCAAGAGAGCAAAGCTAAGATTATAGAATAACAGAATAAAAAGGCATGATTGATATAGTATATAATCTTCTTATGTATGTTTGTGAATGATTTGAATGTTTAATAGAGTCAGTAAATTTATTGCCCTAACATTGCCTACTATGGATAAGTTGTACATATTACCCCTGCCTTGTTTGAGCTTGTTGTTTAGCATCTGTCTCTAGAAGCCCAGTGAGTATGCAAAATAAGAAAATAAGGATACACCCAGCTGAGACTTGCCTTCACCCAGCTGAGCATGCTCTCTGATAGTGCTCAGATGGGCACTGCCAACATCTGTCTCTATGACTTTGCATTTTCTGACTTTCTATACCTGTCCTGACCATGTTCTGAAGGATGTGGTCCTTGTTTAGGTACAATGATACATCTAATTAGGCCACAGACCACACTCTTTGGCGTAATAGCCTTTCAGCTTCTTGCAATTGATTGTACATAGCTCAGTCCTGTGCAGATTTCATAATTTAAAATGTGTATCTTCAAGAACCCTCTTCAAGGCTGATTTCACACATTCCAAGAAAGAAAACTCTGGGGACTGATTGCAATATGTGATTTCTCAGACCGAGATGTCCCAGAATCATAGCCATTCCCACCGTCCTAAGAAATAACCCTTTATCACACTCCTCAAGTGTGGCTTTCAGAGGGGAGGGCAGAGAAAGTTTGGAATAAAACCTCCCCCTTCAGAGCCAGTCGACTCAGAACAGGCCATGGAGGTCATGTGTCTTCAAGGAGCTCTGGCAGACACGTTTGTGGTGTACAGAGTCCCAACACTCTAAAGAGAAAGTCAGCATGAAGCACAGTGGAACACCCATTATTTCAGCGATTCCCATCTCACAACGGTCCGGTTCTACCGTGGGGTTTTCAGGTCAGCATTTGCAACCCAAGACACCATTCTCAGGAGGAACAATGTTACCGAAGCCATGCTGCATGGCTGTTCCCCCAAAGCCGCTTCCCTTCGTCCAGAAGGCCCAGCAATGGTGATGAGCAGCTCATGCAGGGATTACGCAAGTTACCCGAAGATGAAAACACCAGTTCAGGTCAGTTGCTCAGTCGTGTTCGACTCTTTGTGACTTCATGGACTGCAGCATGCCAGGCTTCCCTGTTGATCATCAACTCCCAGAGTTTACTCGAATTCATGTCCATCGAGTCAGTGATGCCATCCAACCAACTTACCCTGTCATCCCCTTCTCCTCCTGCCTTCAATCTTTCCCAGCATCTTTTACAATGGGTCTTTTCCTAGGGTCTTTTCCAATCAGTCAGTTCTTCACATCAGGTGGCCAAATGATTAGAGTTTCAGCTTCAGCATCAGTCCTTCCAATGAAGATTCAGGACTGATTTCCTTTAGGATAGACTGGTTGGATCTCCTTGCAGGCCAAGGGACTCTCAAGAGTCTTCTCCTACACCACAGTTCAAAAGCATCAGTTCTTCAGTGCTCAGCTTTCTTTATACTCCAACTCTCACATCCATACATGACTACTGGGAAAACCATAGCTTTGACTAGATGGACCTTTGTTGGCAAATTAATGTCTTTGCTTATTGATATGGGTTAGTCTAGGCTGGTCATAGCTTTTCTTCCAAGGAGCAAACATATTTTAATTTCATGGCTGCAGTCACCATCTGGAATGATTTTGGAGCCCACAAAGATAAAGTCTCTCACTGTTTCCATTGTTTCTCCATCTATTTGCTGAAGTGATGGGACCAGATGCCACGATCTTAGTTTTCTGAATGTTGAGTTTTAAGCCAGCTTTTTCACTCTCCTCTTTCACTTTCATTAAGAGGCTCTTTAGTTCTTCTTCACTTTCTGCCATAAGAGTGGTGATATCTGTATATCTGAGGTTATTGATAATTCTCCCGGAAATCTTGATTCCAGCTCGTGCTTTATCCAGCCCAGCGTGTCTCATGATGTATTCTGCATATAAGGTAAATAAGCAGGGTGACAATATACAGCCTTGATGTACTTCTTTCCTGATTTGGAACCAGTCTGTTGTTCCATATCCAGTTCTAACTGTTGCTTCTTGCCCTGCAGACATATTTCTCAAGAGGCAAGTCAGGTCAGGTGGTCTTGTATTCCCATCTCTTTAAGAATTTTCCAGAGTTTGTTGTGATCCACACAATCAAAGACTTTGGCATAGTCAATGAAGCAGAAGTAGATGTTTTTCTGGAACTCTCTTGTTTTTTCAATGATCCAACAGATGTTGGCAATTTGACCTGTGGTTCCTCTGCCTTTTCTAAATCCAGCTTGGGTGAATTTAACTCAGTTGACCATTATATCAACTACTCTGGGCAAGAATCCCTTAGAAGAAATCGAGTAGCCATCATAGTCAACAAAAGAGTCCGAAAGCAGCACTTGGATGCAATCTCAAAAACGACAGAATGATCTCTGTTCTTTTCCAAGGCAAACCATTCAATATCACAGTAATCCAAGTCTGCCCTGACCAGTAATGCTGAAGAAGCTGAAGTTGAACGGTTCTGTGAAGACCTACAAGACCTTCTAGAATTAACACCCCAAAAAGATGTCCTTTTCATCATAGGGGACTGGAATGCAAAAGTAGGAAGTCAAGAAACACCTGGAGTAACAGGCAAATTTGGCCTTGGAATGGGGAATGAAGCAGGGCAAAGACTAATAGAGTTTTGCCAAGAAAATGTACTGGTCATAGCAAACACCCTCTTCCAACAACACAAGAGAAGACTCTACACATGGACATCACCAGATGGTCAACAGCAAAATCAGATTGATTATATTCTTTGCAGCCAAAGATGGAGAAGCTCTATACAATCAGCAAAAACAAGATCGGAAGCTGACTGTGGCTCAGATCATGACTCCTTATTGCCAAATTCAGACTTAAGTTGAAAACAGTGCAGAGACAATAGCCAGGTGTGTGAGGCCAGCAGCCCAGAGACTCCAGGATCCTGGTAGGGAGAGCTCCTCCCAGTACAAGGAGATCTGGCAATTGGCCACTCTGTGCAAAATAAAGGTATAAGGATGTGAAAGTAGGATGTTTTCATGGGGCCAGCCCTTGCACAACTAGGCAGATCTTGCCTTCCTCATTCCGCCTTCAGTCTTCTCTGTCAGCACACAGGTTCTTTTTCCCTGGTCTCACACTGCCTACTTGAATATCACTTATAGAATTGATCAGGATGACAGAAAGATCTAAATAAGCTCCAAAAACCCTCCCATGATAAAGAATCCTGGTGGTTGTGCAGACAGTGGGGGTCCCACTTCAACTCTTTGCTCATCCATCTGAGCATGTGCTCCAGGTGGGAAGAAGGGCCTCTTCCTCTCACATCCTTCATCTTTCCACTTGTGTTTCATCAACCAGAGTTTAGTCATGAGGCCAGAACTAACTCCAAGAGGAAACAGGTAATACCTTCTCTAGTTATCAAGTCCAGGCTCAGACTGCTTGGTGCATGACAGACTTATTAATCAAGAGATGAGTTGTTGGGGCAAGGAATAGACACTTTATTTGAAAGGTCAGCAGACTGAGAAGATGGTGGACTAGTCTCCCAAAGAACCATCCTACCTGAGTTAGAATTCAGATTTCTTTTACACCCAAAGGAGAGGAAGTCTGGTTGTTTGTTGCAAACTTTGAGATGTCGAATTGTTTGTTCTTGCAGCTGTCAGTGTAAATCAGGTCATGATGTTTCTATAAACCCCCAACAAGACAAATGATGTTCTCTGTTCAGCAACTCTTTATCTCTATATAAACAGAAAAGTAGGAGTTCCCTGGTGGTCCAGTGGTTGGGAGTCTGCCTGCCAATGCAGGGGAAACACGGGTTCTATCCCTGGTCTGGGAAGATGCCACATGCCGCAGGATGACTAACCCTATGTACTGCAACTGCTGAGGCCTCGGGCTGCAACTACTGAGGCCTTGGGCTGCAACCGCTGAGGCCTCGGGCTGCAACTGCTGAGGCCTCGGGCTGCAACTACGAGGCCTTCATGCCCTAGAGCCCATGCTCTGCAGCAAGAGAAGTCACACAATGAGAAGCTCAGAACCCCAAGAGAATTGCCGCCACTTTCCAAAACTAGAGAAAGCCGGTGCACAGCAGTGAAGACTCAGCACAACCAAAAATTAAAAACTAAATAAAATTTTAAATGGAAAAGTACTATACCTTTAAAGATCAGAGACTTGAGGATGAGCTATCCTTCATATTCAGGCTGTAGGCAACATTCTTAACTTGTAGCAACAAGTTGGAGTCAGATTTGTTCTTCCCTATTATGCTGTTCTCCTATGTTGGAGAAGGAAATGGCAAACCACTCCAGTATCCTTGCCTGGAAAATCCCATGGACTGAGGAGCCTGGTGGGCTTCAGTCCATGGGGTTGCAAAGAGTTGGGCACGACTGAGCTACTAACACATGATGCTGTTCAGAGCACCAAAATATATCCTCTCAGTTCCCATAGTGTTTCTGTGAATTAGATGATTATTATCCCAATTTAGTGATCTGGAAACTGAGGCCCAGAGAACACACCAGTAGCTGGCAGAGAGGGGATGTGATGCTGCAGGTTTAACTTTTTTTGCCCTGAGACCAGCAGAGGCCTAAGCATGCAGTGGGATCAGTCTGTGCAGGACTTGGGACTGCCCCTGTCCATGGCTGCAGATGCATGAGCATCCCACGGCTGCATGCACACATCCCCTTGTTAACCCTGCAGACGGGAGCCTGCCCTCCTGCCAGGACACGGCTGGGCGGTGACTTTCTTCAAGTCCCCACGCGGCAGTTTTGCTCTCATTAGGTCACAGAGTGCCCTCTGTCAATCCTGGTTTCTTTTAGTATCAGCCACTGGTGGTTTCAATTGTGTCATTCTAATGCCAGGCATAAAAATGGCCTCCAGCAGCAGCAGCAGCACCTGCCAGATTAGGAAGGTGCTGCCCGGCCTGCAAATATCAGAGGTCAGAACTGCACGCAGCGGACGGGAAGTGGAGCCACAATGGAGACCAGGGGTAAGGGAGGGAAGGCCCCTGCCACATCAGTGGAGTCCTTACACAGATGGCATTGCAGCTGATCTAACCCCATGTCAACCCTTGGATCAGAGGGGTGCCGTCCATGACTCGAGGGCACACAGGTCAAATCACAGAAGAGCTGGTTCTATCACCCAGAGGATCCAAGATGGGAGGCAGGGTCAGGAGAGAGAATAGGGGACAGGCCAGGGCCCACAGAGGAGCTGGCATGGTCAAGTGAGAACCAACAGTTAAGGTCAGGGTCCAAAGCCAGAGGCCAAGGCTTGGAGTCAGGAATGGTCACCGGGGCCTGAGGATGGACGCCGGGGCCATGTGGGCGGGCTAAACCATGCCTGTGGACAGAACTGACCACTATGCTGGCGTCCGGGACACAGACTGACCCTCCCACCGTGTGTGGTGCAATTTGGGACTATGGTGAGAGGGCCCTGGAATCCAGCCCTGGTGCTTTGGGCCTCACTGTGAGTCTGATCTGAAGAAGGGCTTTCCCGAGGGACACCCTTCCTAATTCATACCAAGATGCCTCAGAGGCCAGGGGCAAGCTTGGAAGTAGGTGTGTCCACCAGAGGACATTCCCCGAGGCGTCGCCTCTGCCCCTGGCTTCCACCCCAAGACACACACAGATGTCTTCTAGGGTACAAGGCAGAAACCTCAGAGTGAGAAGGGGCCTCAAAGACCTGTGCTGGGCAGGAGTCCCTCCCTAAATGTCCCATCCTAAGGGGCCTCCTGAAGGGCTCAAATTCTGAGCTATGACCCCTCTGCCTCTCATGCTAAAGCCTCCAGTTACTTATGCATAAGCCTTACCTGCCCAGCATGCTCATGAACCAGCTGCCTCTATGTCCTCTGAAATATCCAGCCCAGGCCTTGGAAGAGAAGGCTTGAGAATTCTCACCACTTCCATCTGGCCTTGAGCTTCCCTGGGGATTCAGTGGTCCTCCCAGCCAGATGGAAAGGGACTGAGTTGGGGGACTGACCACCCCCGCCCTCCAACACACACAAAAAAGAATGATAATGTGATAATCATAAGAGACTCTAACCACACACCCGAGCCTGTTGGGAAGTTTTACTCAATGAGCGCCTACTACTTGTCGGATGTCTTAAAGACAGCTTATCATTTAAGCTCCCCCGCAGGACGATGCATTTCCTGTTACTATACTCACTATTTCATTGAGGGACCAACAACTCAGAGAAAGTGTTAGTCACTCAGTTGTGTCCAACTCCTTTGCCACTCGAGGAACTGTGGCCCACCAGGTTTCTCTGTCCTTGGGATTCTCCAGGCAAGAATACTTGAGTGGTTTGCCATTCCTTTCTCCAGGGGATCTTCCTGACCCAGGGCTCGAACCCAGGTCTCTAGCATTGCAGGCAGATTCTTTACCGTCTGAGCCACCAGGGAAACCCAACTGCTCAGAGAGGGTACCTGATTTCTCTAAAGATATATAGCAGAATTGAAACTCAGTTTTTATGCCAAATCCAAATATTTCTTTTTTTTTCCTTTTCCCATGTACCATCATTTTTTCAGTTCACGATTAATCTTTTCTTAAACATTTAGCATAATGCTAGGCACTGAGGGTCCAGTGATAAATAAGACACAATCTCTACCCTTAAAACAATTTTGCAGCAAAGAAAGATCATCTGAGTGGAAATGATATAATTTTACGAGTGTTAGCAAACGCATGATCAAGCACAATGGCCTCTGGAAGTTCTCCCATCAGGAGGTTCACAGCCCAGGATTACAAAGGCAGACTTTTCCAGCCCTGCTGTGTCAGGAGGGCACTCATTGCCTCTCCAAGGCCATGGCCAGTGCCCACGGACTGGGGCCTGAAGACAGAAGCTCAGCCAGAAGTGAACGAGCTTGCTGGGCCGTGTGCACAGCTCTCAGAGCTGCCTGGGCTCCAGCTCCGCACAGAGCTGAGCGACGGAGGGCAGACAGAGCTCACGCTCCCTCCTCCTCCCGCACCACCCTGTGCCCCCAGCTAGGGCTGGTCCTGGGTAACAGCATGGTTCCAAGCTTTACCCAGGGACTCAGTTTGCAGAACAAATAGCAACGGGTCCGGTTGGTGCAGTGGGGTGGACAATGGAGAAGGAAACCGGAGCCAATATTCTGATTCACAGGGTTATACTGGGAAGAGCCCTCGGGGTAGCTGTCAAACAGTTTTATGGAGCCAAGATTCCAGTTGCTATGTGATTCCCCAGGAAGTTCACCCTGCATGCAGTCCTGGGCTAAGCTGGGGCTAACTCGCCATTGACCAGTAGACAGGAGTCCAGGCTGTGAAAATTTGAACCTAGTTAAATGTCTTTGAACCAGAAAAGATGCAGAACAAAATAGTAGCATGATTTTGGGAGGGGGTTGGATGAGAAAGGGGGTGTAGAGAGATGCAGGCAGAGGTGAATGGGGGAGGACCCGTGGCAGACCCCGGGAGCCTGGACTCTGTGGGCACCACCAGCTTTATGGGATGAGAGGGAGACTCAGTAAGAAGCTGGTGATCAGCTTTTCTTGGACATTGGAGGGCTGAGAGGGCTGCCTCTTTCAGCAGGGTGCAGGGGAAGTGCCCTGCTCTTCACGTCCCTGCACCGAGCAGGTGGACACACACATCCATGCACCTCTGTGCGCATGTGCACACACACACACACACACACACACACACACACAAACGGGTCCCATTGGGTCTATGGGCCTGTGTAATCTGTAGACCAACCTCTCCAATAGAAACAGGATGCAAGCCAGCTACGCCAGTTAAAACTTTCTAGCACGCACACTAAAAACGAAAAGGGACAGATAACATTCACTTTAATGATTTATATTGTTAACCAAATATATCCAACAATATGATCATTCCACCATGGAATTGAAATAAAACTGGCAAACAATTGACAGAGAATGAGATGGTTAGATGGCATCACAGATTCAATGGATATGAGTCTGAGCAAACACCAGGAGGTAGTGAAGGACAGGGAAGCCTGGAGTGCTGCAGTCCATAGGGTCACAAAGAGTTGGACATGACTTAGCTACTCAACAACAACAACAACATGTTTTTATACGTCATGAAACTGTGACTCTGATGAGCCCACTGAGAAGTCAGCCGAATTCTGATGTTTACTGGGCATCACTTGGATGAATCACTCATTCATCATCTTCCAGCTTCCTGCTTGTAAAATGAAGGACTCAGGCCAAGGGGGCACCTTGGGTGGGACAAATTAGCCCTAGAATTTGAGCTTGGGGAGCCTCCCACTGACAGTGGTGGCTCTACCATCCCTCTCCTCCTGGGATCAAAGAGGGAGACGGGGCTGTATCTTAAGCTGCAGTCCCTCCAACTTCATCATGATGTTTATTTAGGATGGTTGTATGGAGGGAAGAAAATTTGGAAGAATGCTCAGAATGTTCTGGAAAACCAGCTTTCCTAGAAATGCAAAGCCCTGATTTATCCATGCATGATGTAGATGCTCCCATTATAGCCCATCTCAAGCCCCTGATGGCGTAACAACCATCTTGCAAACCTCCCTAAATGTATCAACTGGCTTGTAGGAGGCAAGGAAGTGCCCAGGGCATTGCAGTGAGATTCAGAGTTTGATCCTGAGGAGGAAATCCACTGGTTGTGGTGTGTGTTAAGGTCAGCTCTATGGCTATGCAACCATGAATGGCATGGAGGTTTATTACTCTGTGGTCATTGCCTGAAAATTCTTAACAACTAAGTTTTTAATTCGTGTTATATAAATGAAGTCTTTGGGGTATGAACGAAGCCTGTCCCGTGCATGGTTTGGCTGCGGGTTGAGTGTTCCTTGGAGAGGTCCTCAGATGCCGGACCCCCCTCACACCCTGCATCTCAGATCCCAGCTGGCCTCCCCTGGGCCTCCCTCAGCAACCACTGCCATCCTCCCATAGTGGCGATCTGAGTGCAGCGCTGGGGAATGCCAGGCTGGGCGGTCGTGACAGCAGGGGGCCATGAAGGTGAGCCCCTTGCTCGCCCTGATCCAGGTACCAAGCGTGTCTTGGTTTTTGAGTCTGTAGTTCCTTAGGAGCTGCTGAGAGCTGGCCCAGGGTCCCTCACTGTGGCTGGCCCAGCTGAGCCCCAGAGTGGAGACCCCAGGAGCCTCTATGGGTCTGCACTCACCCCGGGAATATTCCTGTTTCCAAGGGCGTGATGCTACGAATACAAAACAACATGGCAGGTAGCGAGAGAAGGAGAGAATAGAGAAGAACACCTTTCCATTTTAGTGTCAACAGCACTGTCTGCCTGCTGTTTGGACAAGGAGATCTACATTTCCACGGTGCCCCGGGCCTGCTTAGAAAGATGGCCCTGGTAAGCACCCGTCTCTGGCCCTGATCAGCCAGGGAAGAACAGAATTTATTGGCCAGGACTGTGTAACCACACTCCTAAGTTCAAGGCTGACTCCATCATGGAAAACCCCTTGTTGGCCTTTCATTTTCATTTACCTCCATCTCCCATCTGCACTTTGCATCCACCTTCACGAGATTCACAGAGGTCCATCCAATCCATTCTCTGCTCGTTAATTGACGCTTAAAACAAAACAAAACAAAACAAAACAAAACCTGGCTGCACAGCGCAGCTTTTGGGATCTTAGTTCCCCAGTCAGGGATCAAACCCATGGCCCCTGCATTGGAAGCACAGAGTCTTAACCACTGGACCACCAGGGAGATTCTCATTTATATCTGCAAACAAGCATACAAAAATCCTTAGTCATTTTCTACTATTTATTGCAAATTTTATCCAGATGGTATTGTGCTATAATGCTCTTCCTTTTTTCTCTGTTCTGCACTCACTCTTGTGCCTTTGAGGACCGATTCTTGGTCCTGCAGACCTAGTTGATGCCCTCTGGTTGCTGCCAGGGATTTCCCATGTGAACAGCATCAGGCCTGACCTTCTCTTTTCCTAGTGATAGACACCAAGGCTGCCAAAAATGTTACTGTCACAAGCAGCACCATGATGACTTTCCTCGGACGTGTTCCCTTGTACACAAATGTGCACACTTTTTTTTGTGCCTGTATAGTATGGGCCTCCCAAGTGGCACTAGTGGTAAAGAATCTGCCTGGCAATGCAGGAGACATAAGAGATGCGGGTTTGAGCCCTGGGTCGGGAAGATCCCCTGGAGGAAAAGAAGGCAACCCACTCCAGTATTCTTGCCTGGAGAATCCCATGGAGAGAGGAGCCTGGTAGGCTACAGTCCATGGAGTTGCAGAGTTAGGCACAGCTGAAGCAACTTAGCACACACACAAACAATGGTATTTCCCTGCTCCATTTCAGCAGATGCCCACTGCCTGGCTGCTTCCCCAGGGGCCGCAGCAGGCCCCACTCCAGCCTGCTGCGCACAAGGACCCCGGTTGTCCCTCATAACCAATTCCTACCACCCAGCTTTTGAGCCAGCATGGATGATTTGTATTTCTCTGCGATTTCCATTTGTCTGGCTCTGATCACTGGCGAGGCTGAGAACCTCTTTATATCCTTGTTAGTTAGGGTTTCCCCAGCTGTGACTTGCCTACTCAGATACGTTGCCTGGTTTTCTATTCTAGTTATGTTCTTCCCTGGCTAATTTGCCGGAGTTCTTTCCATATTCTGCTGCTGTTGCTGCTAAGTCGCTTCAGTCGTGTCCGACTCTATGCGACCCCACAGTCTGGACTATGCAGCCCACCAGGCTCTGCTGTCCCTGGGATTCTCCAGGCAAGAACACTGGAGTGGGTTGCCATTTCCTTCTCCAATACATGAAAGTGAAAAGTGAAAGTGAAGTCGCTCAGTTGTGTCCAACTCTTAGCAACCCCATGGACTGCAGTGCATCAGGCTCCTTGGTCCATGAGATTTTCCAGGCAGGAGTACTGGAGTGGGGTGCCATTGCCTTCTCCATTACATATTCTAAATACCAACATTTATACATTATAGAATATGCATAGAACTTACCCCGATAATATTTTCAGCCATCTCCTTTTTTTTCCTTTTGGTCTCAGATCCCAGATGTGGAACAGAAATCTTGACTTTCCATTTTTTCAATATATATTTTGTTGTTGTTAAAGTATAGTTGATATATAATGTTTTAGTTTTAGGTATACAGCAAAATGATTCAAATTTTATGTATATATATATACACACACACATATATATGTATTTAACACATGCATACATATTTTTTCAGGTTTTTTTCCATCCTAGGTCATTATAAAATATTGAGTAGCTGTGCTATATAGTACATCCCCATTGTTTATCTGTTTTATATAGAGTAGTTCAGTTCAGTTCAGTTCAGTTCATTTCCATTGCTCAGTCGTGTCCGACTCTTTGCATGAACTGCAGCACGCAAGGCTTCCCTGTCCGTGACCAACTCTCAGAGTTCATTCTGATGACATTCAGCCATCTCATCCTCTGTCGTCCCCTTCTTTTCCTGCCCCCAGTCCCTCCCAGCTTCAGAGTCTTTTCCAGTGAGTCAACTCTTCGCATGAGGTGGCCGAAGTACTGGAGTCTCAGCTTCAGCAAAGAACACCCAGGACTGATCTCCTTTAGAATGGACTGGTTGGATCTCCTTGCAGTCCAAGGGACTCTAAAGAGTCTTCTCCAACACCACAGTTCAAAAGCGTCAATTCTTCGGCGCTCAGCTTTCTTCACAGTCCAACTCTCACATCCATACATGACCACAGGAAAAACCATAGCCTTGACTAGACGGACCTTTCTTGGCAAAGTAATGTCTCTGCTTTTGAATATGCTATCTAGGTTGGTCATAACTTTCCTTCCAAGGAGTACGTGTCTTTTAATTTCATGGCTGCAGTCACCATCTGCAGTGATTTTGGAGCCCCCCAAAATAAAGTCTGACACTGTTTCCACTGTTTCCCCACCTATTTGCCATGAAGTGATGGGACCAAATGTCATGATCTTCGTTTTCTAAATGTTGAGTTTTAAGCCAACTTTTTCACTCTCCTCTTTCACTTTCATCAAGAAGCTTTTTAGTTCTTCTTTACTTTCTGCCATAAGTGTGGTGTCATCTGCTTATCTGAGGTTATTGATATTTCTCCCAGCAATCTTGATTCCAGCTTGTGTTTCATCCAGCCCAGCATTTCTCATGATGTACTCTGCATATAAATTAAATAAGCAGGGTGACAATATACAGCCTTGACGTACTCCTTTCCTGATTTGGAAACAGTTTGTTGTTCCATGTCCAGTTCCAACTGTCACTTCCTGACCTGCATACAGGTTTCTGAAGAGGCAGGTCAGGTGGTCTGGTATTCCCATCTCTTTCAGATTTTTCCACAGTTTCTTGTGATCCACACAGTCAAAGACTTTGGCATAGTCAATAAAGCAGAAGTAGATGCTATTCTGGAATTTTCTTGTTTTTTGGATCATCCAGAAGTTGTTGGCAATTTGATCTCTGGTTCCTCTGCCTTTCCTAAAACCAGCTTGAATATCTGGAAGTTGATGGTTCATGTATTGCTGAAGCCTGGCTTGGAGAATTTTGAGCATTACTTTACTAGCGTGTGAGATGAGTGCAATTGTGCAGTAGTTTGAGCATTCTCTGGCATTGCCTTTCTTTGGGATTGGATTGAAAACCGACCTTTTCTAGTCCTGTGGCCACTGCTGAGTTTTCCAAATGTGCTGGCATATTGAGTGCAGTACTTTCACAGCATCATCTTTCAGGATTTGAAATAGCTCAACTGGAATGCCGTCACCTGCACTAGCTTTGTTCGCAGTGAGGTTTCCTAGGGCCCCCTTGACTTCGCATTCCAGGGTGTCTCAGCTGTTACATAGTCATTATCTGTAAAATGTGGGGCAAGAGCCTGAACATGCCATCTTGGCCCATTTGCTGTCTTCCCACACTGGTGATGAGCTGTAATGCCTAGAATGTGGCAATTATGTGTTCCTGGAGCATCCCTACACCAGCTAAGCATTCCCAGGTAGGATTCCCTTTTATCCTAAGCTTCCTTTGTAACCAGGTCTCTGTCCCTTGTCTTATTCTCTGTCATCCTCTGATGTGCTGAGCACTTGATGTGAAGCCCGGCATTGCCTGGCCTGCCGGTCTCCTCTTCACACACAGACACATAGGGCCTGCACTAGCTGTGAGCCTGGAGGGCTGCCCTGTGTCTGGCACAGGCTGGCTTGTCACTCCCCATTTCAGATCCTCTCATTTTTTGAGGATACAGTCATTGGGATCTGCTTACCTGCAGCGGCTCCAGACTCTGCATTCAGTCTCCCAAAGGAGGCTGGCAAGGAACTGTATAACTGATAGTACCAGAACTCCAGGAGCTCAGGGGGTCTCAGCTGGGATGTCACGCACTTTCTGTGGCCATTCTGAGTCGGACTCCAGCTTCCTTGATCCTTCCCACAGGCATCCACCGAGCACCTGATACCTGGTGACTGGATGCTAAGAAACAAGCAACCATTTGAATAAGAAACTCCTGTGCCAGTTGCAGACAGTGGCACGTGAAAATGCAATCTGCCAAGTGTGATGGCCGAGTGTGCTGTCACTGTCAATGTGCATTTGCCAAGCCCCTGGCATATGCCAGGCAGGAGTATAGGAGTCAGGACAGAGGATGGGGCAGGGGCTCTCCATCTGGAAGGGCTGTGTCCTGATATTTAGAGCTAGCTTTTATTGAGTGGTTCCTTATGTGACAGGTACTTTTCTAAGTGCTTTGCTTGTCTGCGCTTGTTCGTTGGCTGAACGAACCTTTTGGCCAACCCAATATTACCGTCCTTCTTTTTATTTATTTGCTCATTTGGCTGCATCGGGCCTTGGTTGCCGCGGGTGGGCTCTTTGTTGTGTTGTGGGTGATCTTTCATTGCGGTGCACTCTTGAGTTGTGGCACGCAAGCTCAGTGGTGGTAGCTTGCAGGCTTAGTTGCTCCATGGCAGGTGGGATTTTAATTCCCTGACCAGGGATCGAACCTGCATCCCCTGCATGGAAAGGCAGATTCTTAACCTCTGGGCCACCAGGGAAGTCTCCATCCTTCTTTTATATGTGGGGAAACTGAGGTGCAATGAAGCCACGTGGCTGGTTCAAGGTCACACAGCTCATAAGTGTCAGTATCCTGGATTTGAACCCAGGCAGTATGGTGCCATGGGCTTCCCAGGGGGTGCTAGTAGTAAAGAACCCGCCTGCCAATGCAGGAAGCATAAGAGATGTGGGTTAGATCCCTGAGTCGGGAAGATCCCCTGGAGAAGGAAATGGCAACCTGCTCCAGTATTCTTGCCTGGAGAACCCCATGGTGAGAGAACCCTAGTGGGCTACAGGCCACAGGGTCACAGTGTCGGACACGACTGCAGCAATTGAGCGTGCATAGACAGCACACACGGTTGGTGCCCTGTGGTGCGGCCCCTCAGAAGAGACCCGTGCTGAAGGAGCCCAGGGGCGAACATGCACTGTTCTCGGAATTCAAGTGTCCTCCTGGCAGCAGCGGCAACGCAAAGGGACACCCAGGACACATTTTAGCGTGTGCTAATGTGAATGCTGCTGCTGCTGCTGCTAAGTCGCTTCTGTCGTGTCCGACTCTGTGCGACCCCATAGATGGCAGCCCACCAAGCTCCCCTGTGGGCATCCTATAATCTCAGTTTTTGGAGCAACAGATGTGAGCTAGGCACCTACTCTGGGTCAGATGATGTAAGGGATTAAAGAAAAGTGCTGTCAAGTGAGCGGGAGGCACTTACTAAGTGTTTGTTGAATGAATGATGATTAAGAGTAATTGACAAAATGAGTCCATTTATTTGATGTCTCTTTTTTAGGTGGGTCAGGCAGGTGAGTGATATCATCATGGTCCATATGATGGCTCAAAGGCAGTGAAATCGAGAAGGGCATGTGACTGGAGGTGTCTAGAGAGGAACACATCAGGGGAACTCACAAGCAAAGTTGTTCCTGGGTGTGGATTTGAAGGAAGAGCGTGAGACCATTAGGCAGAGAAGATGGGAGGAGACATACGAATGAGGTAGAAGCCAGATAGTGTGGTGGGTTTAAGAAGCCAGTGGGTGTGTGAGGATGCAGGTGGGCACAGAGGTGCTGGCCAGAAAATTCAGGGCTGGGAGGCTGGGTTTCATGCTGAAGCCCAGGGGCTGGCGGCTTGCCTGGTGGTTCAGCTGGTAAAGAATCCACTGTAATGCAGGAAACCCCAGTGTGATTCCTGGGGTGGGAAGATTACCCTAAAGAAGGGATAGGCTACCCACTCCAGTATTCTTGGGCTTCCATGGTGCCTAAGAAGGTAAAGAATCTGCCTGAAATGTAGGAGACCTGGGTTTGACCCCTGGGTTGGGAAGATCCCCTGGAGGAGGGCATGGCAACCCACTCCAGTATTCTTGCCTGGAGAATCCCCATGGGCTACAGTTCATGGGGTCGCAAAGAGTCGGACATGACTGAGCAACTAAGCACAGCACTAAGAGCTGGGCAAGGCAAGAAGGATGTCTCACAATACCCTCCTTCCTGCAGCATGATATTGGGGTCACCTGGAGGACAGAGTGGGGAGAGCCCAGGGGACCACTCAGGAGTTAGGTGCCAAATTCCAGGTAGGCAGTGGCAACAGTGTTGCTTGGGAGAGAGTACGGAAACTCGAGGACACATTTTCTGGGTCGGGACTTTAAACCAGCAGCAACCCCTTTGAAGTGTATCGTGATGATGGATTAGATATGGCCAGTGAAGAGGCAGGGTGAGCTAGGCTGACTCCCAGACTCCCGGCCTGGGTGTGAGGCGGACGCCATCACCCACTGAGATGGAGATGGGGGTGCAGGGCAGGAGCTGTCTGGGGAGGTGGTGGGGGTCGGTGATGATGCCTAGTGATGGCTCTCTCCTCCCTGCAAGACTGTTCTCTGGCTCCAGCCTGGATAGTCACTCCTTCCCTAGGCTTCATGGGCTTTGCTGGAAGTTGGCTCTGGCCAGCTGGGTTCTGTGTCAGTTCTAGTGGGCTCTGAAAGTCTTAACTCAACCCTGCGTGCTGTGATGAGCTCTGAGATGAGGATGCAGCCCCAGGTTGCCCAGCTGAAGTGAACCTTCTGAGTCTTGCTGAATCCTTGCCGCTGACATGTGGCTTTTCCTTCTCTTTCTCCCTCTGATTCTCCTTCTTTCTTTCTGGGAGCAAGGAAAGAAACAGGTCACCCTGGGAGGCTGGGGTAGCTACCCTGGCAGCAGCGGAAGAGTCAGCTCTACAAGGAGGTGGCCCTGCGGAGCTAGACAGACACACAGACAGCAGCCAGGGCCTGGGGAGTGTGCCTGTGCCACTAGAGGCAAGCCCTTCAGAAGCCTGTCCTACCTTGCTTCCCTGCTCTGTGAGCCAGAAATCCCCCTAGGGTTCAAGTCTGTTAGAATTGGGCTTCTGTTAATTATAGTTGAAAGCATCCTAATTGACATAGAAGAGCAGATGCCTGGTTGGGGACTCTCAAGCTTGGAGAGGGAATTGACGTAGAGAAGGAGGCGCAATGAGCAAAGATTCTGTTCCAGGTGAGAGGAGCCAGTGAGCCCTCGCAAGCAGAGGGTGGTTCATAGAAGTGGCTTTGAAACCACCAAGGCCTGCAGGAGTAGGATGGAGCGGGGATGGCTCCTGGAGGACTGGCCAGGGGAGCCTGAAGGGAAGGCAGTGGGGCAGCAGTGATTAGCCAAACACCATGGCCAGTGTCCTGGGAAAGGTCTGGAAACCCTGAGAAGCTACTGAATTGCCCTGTGCCAGTGGCTGGCATGTGGAAAATCTGTAGTGAAAGGTGACTCTACTTGGGAAAATGAAATGGCTATCTGTTTTGGCCACCACTGGTGGTCCTCACGAGAGCCGTCAGGATGGAGGGCAGCAGTGGACATGGAGGTCGATTCTGGGGCATCTCGGGTGAACCTGCAGACAAGTGGGGAGAACCCCTCATCATCAAACACAGGTCAGACAAGGAGAGAAGAAAGGCAGCTGTTAGCAAAGGGGTTTTTCAAGAAAAGAGAAGGCAAGTGACATCTACAAGCTTCAAGGAAGGAGACTGTAGCGAAAAAGAGGGTGGGAATATGAGAGGGAGGCGGGGATGGACAGTGCCCTTAAGAGAGGAGGAAGAGACCAGGAGAGAGCCTGGGAGGAGCAGGACTGCTCACCTTCCAGGATGGCAGAGGGAGGAAGATGGGCAGGAAGCGAGCAGGTGAAGGAGTCTCAGGATGGCAGAGACACGGAGGCAAAGCCTGGAGGGTGTGGCCAGAACGGGGTGTCAGAACTCACAATTTCAAAGGAGAAGAAGGCACGTCCAGGTGTGGCCTTGGCAGTGGGTAACAACTCCACAGGAAACAAAGGCCATCCTGTGTGCACCCAACCAAGGCCCACACGCACAAAGGCCATCCCCCCATCTCACCTCTTACCTGCTTCCTGGATACGTGCTAAATCTCTTTAGTCATGACTGACACTTTGGGACCCCATGGATGGTAGCCAGCCAGGCTCCTCTGTTCATGGGATTTTCCAGGTAAGAATACTGGAGCGGGTTGCCATGCTCTCCTCCAGGGGATCTTCCCGACCCAGAGAGGGAACCCACACCTCTTACATCTCCTGCGTTGGCAGGCAGGTTCTTTACCACCAGCACCACCTGGGTGGGCTTCCCTGGTGTCTTCCCAACCTGTCCCTGGGTTGGAAAGATCCCCTTGTGAAGGGTATGGCAACCCACTCCAGTATTCTTGCCTGGAGAATTCTTAGCCCCTCAGAGGTACAGTCCACTGCACAGGCGTTGTAGTCCGGGTTTCTAGCCTCCAGTGGACAGACTGAGGTAGGAGAAGGAGAAGAAAGCGGTCCAGGCCTGCTGGTTCCCATCCCCACCAACCAGAGCTCCTGTGCTCCCTTTAACCACAGGTGGCTTTTCACCTGGCCCCACAGCAGGGTTCCTGGAAGGGTCCCTGCTGGCTGTGCGAGCAGCAAGCCCTGGTCAAGCCTCGACCTGCTCCAGACCACTGCTTCCTGTTCTCCTTCCAAAATCTGGAGCTTTGACCCCAAAGCCAAGTGTACTTTGCACCCAGCCTAGCTGACATGTTAGATCTCATCCGGAGTGGGGAAACCAGGATCCCAGACTCAAGAAGGGAAGTCCATCTCAGTGCCTCCCAACATCCAGATACCCGCTCTGCCGTTCACCCGGGCATGGACTCACCATGTGCTGACAATGTCGTCTCCATCTTTCATGCAATTCCGTGGGAGAAGCTTGGAAACCTCCCCTGCAGAAGAGCTGGCTGAGCCGCAGTGCGGGGCATGGGGCTGACCTGGTTGGCGCGATCCCCAGCAGTGTGGAGGTTAGGCAGCAGTCTTGTGTGGAGCAGCACAAACAGGAAACAGCCTGCAGGTTGTTCCTGGGTCCCTGCAGGGACTCCCGCCCAGGGAAACCAGTTCTGGACATCTGCTGGAGCCAGGCACAAGCTCAGATCGCTTTTGTTTTGCCAGGTTTAAAAATGTAAAACTTGGGAGGAGGGTGGGAAATGCTTTCACTGCAGGAGTTTACTTTGGCACGGGAGACAGGCTGGCATTCCTTAAAATGAGTTGGCGCCTCACTGGGAAAATGCATTATTAGGTCTCTTTGCAGCTCTGTTCACAGCCCAGGGTGCCCCAGCCCACTGCCCTGGTGAGATTCGAGGGGAGCCTGGAGCTGAGACCCAGGAGCCAGGTCTCCTTCCATGTCCTGAGTTTTCTATGCAGAATCGGATGACCAGTCAGCCATCTGGGACTTCCCTGTGCCTCCTTCCAGGCTCAGCCTCCTTCTTCTAATCTGTCCCTGAGTGACCCAGACCAGGAAGGGGCTGCCGCTGCTTAGAGCTGATGCTCTGGGGTGGCCCAGGTGAGTCTCACCTGCCTAGGGGCAGTAATGTGGCTCCTTCACCCTGGGCACCTGGGCTGCCTGGGGGTTCCCAACTCCGTGGTAGGTCCTGCCTCCTTCTGTTGTCCCATTGGGTTTCTGCCACTGATGCCCATCAAGTCCCAGAAGACAACACACACACACACACACAAACACACACACGAGCTGGTTCACACTGTCTGCCTGAGCATGCGGTTTCCACCAGCACTGCCCAGCTTGAAAGCAGCCATCCCCTATATAGGTGTTTGTGGGTTTGAATTGAGAAAATAGTCCATCATAGTGGTGCACGCTGGCAGGAAAAGAAAGTGACTTTACAGCAACTACACTTCAATTAAAAATATATGTATATATTCCTATTGGACAGCACTGGTATATAAGATGCATTTTCTTTCTTTTCTAAAAAGAATTGCTGCAAGATTGATTTTTATCCCAAGTATCACTCATGCTTTTTTATTTATTTCTTAAAGACTGTCAATGATATTTTGGTACATTCTTCTATATATTGCCAACCATATGGGTCTGGAGGACAGAAATGATCTAAAACAGTTGAATTATGTCATGTCATAGGATGATTTCAAGAATTCTCAACTTTGAGGACTTCAAAAAAGATGTTGATTCTATTACTTTAAATATCCTTGATCATTCTCTTTGACAAAGAAATTGTCAAAATGGGGAAAAAAGGACTTTGTGAAGTTAACCTCAAATTTGATTTCTGGTACCCAGGGTGTAAGATGTTTTCCTATCATGCCTGGAAAGAGAGTCTATCACTGTGCTTCTCTCAGCAACAAGTGGGAGATGGAATGAAGACCAGATGAGTTGTGGGGTGAAGGCTAGCCAGCTGGTGGTCCCGGGACCATCCTCCTAGCAGCCCTTCCCCTGCCCGCCCACCCCCCACCCCATATCGCTTGGTTGGTCCTTGTGTTGTTACAGACTCCACAGCAAACTGTGTTGTCTGGTCATAAAGTCATCTTTCCCACAGCATCTTTCCCTTGGAGACTCAGGCTGCCTGCTCAACGCCCACCCTGGTGTCTGCCCCACAGCGGATAGTGCAAATAGTCTGGGTCAGGGGAGGAAGGGGCTGGGCAAAAAAAGAGCATGTCATTGGGGGTGGTTAGGAGTTATGTGTCAGTGGGAGGTGATCCGTTGATTATCCGTTTACAGGACAAAACTCCCCAAAGTACTAACATCATACATGAGAATATTATCCATAAATTATCTAGATCCTAGATTCTGCTAAGGAAAAAATGTCCTGATATGAGATGGTTCTTCCAGGGTTTCCTGATATTTGAGAAATTTGACCCAACTATCCCTTTTTTAAAATTATTTTTTATTTTTAACTGTGCTCGGTCTGCACTACAGCGTGAGCTTTTCTCTAGCGGTGAGAGGCTGCTCTCTGCTAGAGGTGTGCAGGCTTCTCACTGCAGCGCCCTCTCTTGCAGAGCACAGCCTCCAGGGCACGTGGGCTCAGCAGCGGCTCCTCAGCTCCAGAGCGCTGGCTCAACAGCTGAAGCACATGA
This sequence comes from Capra hircus, assembly GCF_001704415.2. NCBI lineage: Eukaryota > Metazoa > Chordata > Mammalia > Artiodactyla > Bovidae > Capra > Capra hircus. Next base: position 40,141,849 of record NC_030835.1, on the reverse strand, counting down.
GCTTAGTAGCTCCTCGACATGTGGGATCATCCTGGATCAGGGATTGAACCTGGGTCTCCTGCATTGGCAGGCAGACTCTTTACCACTGAGCCACCTGCGAGGGAAGCCCCCAGCGATCCCTCTTAAAAAGCACAGACTGTGGCCACCTGGTTCCTGCAGGCGGAAAATGGGCAGAGAGCATCCTCTCTCTCTCTCTTTTTTTCTTTTTACTAATTAATATTTTGGCTGCAGTCACTCTTCATTGTGGCACAAGGGCTTTTCGTCTCTGCACACGGCATTTTTCTCATTGCGGTGCTCAGGCTTCTCACTGTAAAGTTGTGAAGTACAGGCTCTAGAATGCAAGGCGTCAGTAGTTGCGGCGTGTGAGCTCAGTAGTTGCTCACAGTAGTGGAGAGTTCTAGAGCTCAAATTCTAGTTGTGGAGAGTGGGCTTAGTTGCTCCTTGTCATATGGGATCTTAGTTCCCGGACCAGGGGTTGAACCCACGTCCCCTGCATTGGCAGGCGGGTTCTTAACCACTGGATCACCAGGGAAGTCCCTGCAGAGAACGTCTTGAACAAGAACTCACTGATAGTCTCAGCCTTCTCAGGCAGGCTCTGCCCCTTCTCCGGAACGCAGTGTGGGGGTGTTCCTGGTGAAGGACAGCGGGGTGAGCCACTGTGGGGTGACGTATCCTGTCCGGGCAACTATTTAAGAGAATTTACCTCTTAACTGCAGAGCTGAGTCACACTCTAAGCAGAGGGGTCAGCCAAGGGCATGTGAACACTCGGCACTCTTTCTCTTCCTGCCAAGACTGGCGAGCGGAAAGGAAGCAGAATTTGGGGGCGTGCATGTTAAAACTCTGTCCTCTGCCTACGTAATACTCAAGGGCACAAAGGGTTGTTTCCCAGCTCCCAAGGCCTGTAACTGCCCACAGCAGTTCTGTGAAAACAAAGACCACCTGACTAGCCCTTTGATAACTGCCGAAGGCACTGGCCACCCATGACCTCTCCAGGTAAAGGCGCCATGACTGATCAATGGGAAGCCCCAGAGGTTCTGAATGGAAGTGGGGAGCCCTGACCCGTGTCCTCCACGAGCACATTTGCCATCCACCTGCCTTTCTGGATGGCCTCTGTCAGCTTGGGTGCAGGGCTGGGCTGTGTATTTCTCCTTTTTGAGGAACGAGAAACTGGTCCAGCACCTCTGCAGTGGTGATGTGCGGCCTTGGAGTCTTGAATCTGACCTGCTCTACAGCTGTGCCTTGATTTTGCTCAAGGATTCAATGGCCAGGGAGGAAATTACTGTGGGAGCCAGGCTATCAGCAGGTTCAATACAGTAGAATTTATGATTTCAGGCAGTGTTGAAATATTAGGGCTCCCACAAAGATTCCTCATCTCAAAGGTATCCAGTGATGCTTCCTTAGTTTCACTTCTCGGTCTTGTTCTAACTTGACTGACATTAATCAAATCTTGGGTACCGGGACTTCCCTGGTGGTCCAGTGGCTACGACTCTGCACTCCCAAATGCAGGGGCCTGGATTCCATCTCTGGTAGGGAACTAGATCCCACATGCCACAAGGTAGAGTTCTCGAGGTGCAACTAAAAGATAAACCACGTGCCACAGTGAAGATCAAAGGTCCCTCGTGCTACAGCTGAAACCCAGCACACCCAAATAAATAAATGAAAATGATATTTAAAAAATCTTGGGTACAGGTATCCTTACCCAAAACGCAAACAGTGTATGAAATTCACAAACACAGCACTTCCTTCCCTGTGACTGAAGAACCACCTTATCGCAGACCGTGTTACACACCTGGCCTTGCCTGGCTTCCCAGCCCTCAGTCCATCCATCCAGCACAGAGTCCTTTTTTATACAAAGTGAAGGGGTTGGTCCCTTCGAGCTCTAGGCCTCTTCCTTCCAATCAGTACCAGGGCCTTCTCTTTGTTTTTCCTTCCTCTGAAGCATGGTTTCCAGGCTTGAGAATCCTCAAGCACCCCTGAAGCTATTCATCTTTAATCCTTTCCCTGCTGCCCTGGCATCTGATCTCACCCTTTAGCTCATCCAATCTCTCTGTCTACCAGATGCTACAACTGCCGAGCTAACTGTGAAAATTTAGGGCCTGGAGCAAACATTTCAGAATCGTTCTTCCTCTGCTTTGCATTAATTACCAAATTAATCACTCTTTGGAGAGAGGGCTTCTTCCCCCATTGCTTCTCCTGCGGGCCTCCAGAACTCAGCTTCTTGGAATGACGTCTGTCTGAATAGATGGCCATCGATCAAAGTCTGGCTGCTCTCTGACATCTGGAGAGCACATTGGTGGCGGTATATTTCCTTGCATTTGTTCCAACAAGCCTTTGAGGTAAGATGGAACTTCCTGGTGTCTCTATACTTGTCCATCTCAAGTCCCCACAAACGAACTCATTCAGGTTCCCACTCCCAACTTTTTAATAAACAATTTATTCTTAATTGTGATGAATTACACATCAACTTGGCCATTTTCACCATTATAAAGTGCTGAGTGCATTGGCACTGAACGCATTCATATTCTGTGCAATCACTACCGTCCGTTATCCACATCTTCCCAAAGCAAAAGTCCGTGTCCATGAACACCAGCTTGTTCTCCTCCCCCAGCCTCTGGCAACCATCATGCTAATTTCTCTGTCTATGAACCTAACTACTCTGGGTACCTCCTGTAAGTGGAGGTTGTCCTTTTTTTTCTGGCTTATTTCATTTAGTGTGATGTCCTCAGGTTCATCCATGCTGTACCCTGCACCAGAAAGTCATTCATTTTTTAGGTTGAATAAAGTTCCTTAGTTGGTATAAACCACGTTGTTTATCCCTTCACCCATCAATGGGCACTTGGATTGCTTCCTCCTTTTGGTTCCGGTGAATCTGGGCTACTGTGAACATGAATCTGTAAATATCTGAGTTGCTGCTTTCCATTTTCGGGGAGTAATGACCCGAGTGGAGTTGCTGGATCACATGGTATCTCTGTTTAATTTTCTGAGGAACCCTCATTCAGTTTTCCATAGTGGCTGCACCACTTTACATTCCCATCAACTATGCATCAGGGTTCCAGGTTCTCCACATCCTTGCCAACCCTTGTCCCAGCCCTATCCTTTTCCTTTATGATACAATCCATCACAGCACATAACTCAAGAGGAGACAAGGCCATGCATGATGAAATCCCGGAGGAGAATAAAGGTAACAGGTTTCTGTAAGAGGCAACGGTTATAGCAGAAGGCCTGGCGGTGTCAAGATTTCCAAACAAGGTATTGAAAATGGTCATATATATTGGCAAATATTTTTATAAATAAAATGTGCATCTATAAGTTAGATGTTAGCATCCATTAATGTAATGTATTTACATGGTAGAACTAAGCTCATTCACCCAAGCTGTTCTTTGAACGAGTGAAGGTGGGATTTTTTTAAGGCATCTTTCTGCACACGCTACATTATTAGAAAACATTTAAACAATATAATTTCTCATTTGGAAATCAGTGTCAATGACAGGAATAATCCTCATACAGACAATGAGACATCAGACCATTAGGGTAGCCAAATTTAGTTAAATTTTACATTTCAGGACAAATCTCTTAAGAGGCTCCTGCTTTGAAAGAATAGAACAAGAACCCGTTCAGTTAGGAAGAAACATTGGATTTCAGAGTTCATCTCCACAATGAAGTTAGTATAAGCAGCATGTCCCCCATATGCTATTCTCTTTAACTAGGTTACCACCATGCCTCCTTCTATTTAGAGCTCAGCAACTCAAGAGATGAAATGGTTTTAGGGTGATGTTGACTGAATGGTGGTCTTTGAATAGTTAGAGTAGTGATAAAAAAGACTCAAGAAGGAGTTGAGGAGTTAAACCCTCAGACCCCTGAGCTCTGCTGTCAGAGAGGGTCCCTTTTTCCCCTGAACAGTGCTGAGTTCTCAAGGGCTTAATTTACAGGGATACAGAAAGCCCAGTCTCAGAATTCCCTAGTCATGGCAACGGGAATTGTGGGTTTTAGCCTGCTGTTTGGCAAGCCCGCAGCCCAGATGGGGTTCCGTAATGACTTCTGCAAGGTGTTTAATCAGATCCTAGAAGAGTCCATGACTGCCATGTTTAATTATTCCGGTTTAACGGAGCATTCAGCGAGATCCCACTTGGTTTGCGATCGATGATTACGGTCATGGGGAAGAGAGGCGAGGATCCAGACGCCCAGGCCCCACTGACGCTCTGCACAACGATGGAGAAGCTCTGCCAGCGGCTGACATCTCCAGCTGCAGATGTGTATTTATAGCCATTTTCTCCAAGCCAGCAACAATTTAGGCGAGGCAGAGGATTTACTGAAAGGCTATGACTCCGAATCCCCTTCTGTACATGGCCTTCCTCCCCATTTCAATGCACAGGGAAAGGCTAGGGGAGGAGCTGATATTTAAACAACAAAAGTTCCTTTACATCAGCACTCAACGGACTGATTGATGGATGCTGATGGCCAAGACATGGGTAGTCTAGCCCTCAATCCTGTTCTCTAATAAGCGGCCAAATGGTATTTGCATGTCAAAGGGGTTGATGATTTTCTTATCTGCACGTGTGAAAAACCAAGCTGCTCTGCAAATTTTCGGTAGGTCGGATATTAGGGATGGAAAACAGAGGGTGGTATGTTTCAGAGTCTGCTAATTGAATAGTTGAATTTTCTAATATTAAGATGAACTAGAGGGAACTTAAAAATATATATATATATTTTTTTCTTTCTTTTTTTTTTTTTTACATATAAAAATATATATATATATTTTAAGTAACAGTTCCTGAATCTTACAAGTTAAAATATCAGAATGTCACTTTTGGAAGTGATGCTCATTTAAACCTTTTATAAAATTCACTAGATGACTTTCTTTGGGCTTAAGCTTTTGTGTAAGTCTTATTATTGGCAGTCAGGGTATGGATGTGAGAGTTGGACTATAAAGAAAGTTGAGTGCCAAAGAATTGATGCTTTTGAACCGTGGTGTTGGAGAAGACTCTTGAGAGTCCCTTGGACTGTACGGAGATCCAACCAGTCAATCCTAAAGGAAATCAGTCCTGAATATTCATTGGAAGGACTGATGCTGAAGCTGAAACGCCAATATTTTGGCCACCAGATGCAAAGAACTGACTGATCTGAAAAGACCCTGATGCTGGAAAAGATTGAAGGCAGGAAGAGAAGGGGACAACAGAGGATGAGATGGTTGGATGGCATCACTGACTTGATGGACATGAGTTTGAGTAAGCTCTGGGAGTTGGTGATGGACAGGCAAGCCTGGAGTACTGCAGTCCATGGGGTGGCAGAGTTGGACGTGACTGAGAGACTGAACTGAACTGAACTGAGGAAGCTAGGTCTTTGGGTTAACTTGGAGGTCATAGGTCAGAAACCCAATGCATTCCTTGGACTTTTGCACGTCTCCTACCACGTTCTCTCTGAGGAGCATCAACAAACACATTTCCCTCCCACCTGCCTTTAAGCAGGTGTTGAATTAAACCCAGTCAACTCTGTCCACTTTCCTTTCTGCTAGTGTGTAATATGCATACCGCATTGGCTAGAACTGGGGGAGTGGTTTTAAATTTGTAAGCACCAAATCCACAAATGCTCAAGTGAACTGGAACTGATTCTTACCAGTCACCCCAAAGGGCAAAGCATCTATAAATACCTTCCTCACCTCCTCCTGCAACCCTCCCTTCCCCTGCGCCATCCCCCAGCTTGGGAATTCTGAAGAGCAAACATTGGCTTGATTTCAGAGGATGTGAGATGAATCAATAACTTTCAGAGGCTGGGACTAAAAGTGGTGGGCCTTTGTCTCTCAGAAAGGTTTGCGTGAGTCTAGTTCACAGGGACCGTGGCAGACAGTGGCTTTGCCATAGATGGTGGCTTGTTCTAGTGATTCACCTTCCTTGTGGGAAAAAGAGTAGGGTCAACTCTTCAAGAGCATATTCACGGCTTCTCTACCACCAGAGTTTTTTGGTCAGTCTAAGTTTCATGTCTGTTCTCTTCTTAAACCGCAATCCAGGCTTCCCAGGCCCATAGTTTACACAAGGAACAAGGGATGTTAAGATCCATGTTCTCCATTACTGACCACTGTCACAGTTCTTCATGAGGAAGTCTATGAAGAGCATGCTTCCTACTGTTTTTTATAGATATCTCTTTGATCTTTGGCTCTGCAGACGAGCACTATGGTTTATGGTTTCATGAGTTTGAAGGAGACCTCAGTTAATGACATGTCATCAATTTCTGCATTTTAATGGGTTAGCAGGACAGACGATTCCTGGCATTTCAAAGATAACTATGATATCAGTGAAGGCAGGACTGTATTGTTATATTCTCTGCCCATGCCCAAAGTAATTTATATTTTTAATGATAAACCTGCTCCTAAAGACTGAGAATAGCGGGATAAAGCCTATGAAATACAAATTAACTTTGTCATATGTGAAAATGGCCTTAACACATAATAGATCACTGCATATGGTTAGGGGAAACCTTGCTTGATATTACTTATTCTGAAATAAAAATGACTTTTACTGGATACAGTCTAATATTTAGTTTAGTAAGTCCATACAGAAAACTGTGCTGAGCTGCTAAGGGTACATTTTGTAATTAACAAGTGTCCATGAGGACATCAAGTTGCTCAAAACCACATGCACTATGGGAGGACTGTGATTTTCTACAGCTTGACTGCTGACTGGAAACATTCATTTGACGAAAGTCCCATAGGCCCACACAGGGTCATGTTCTCTGGCATGGCCTTTGGGGGAAGACTTGAGAGAGGGTTCATTCTTTGCTAGTATCAGGCAAGAATACTGGCGTGAGGAGCCATTTCCTTTTCCAGGGGATCTGAGACTGAACCCAGGTCTCCTGCACTGCAGGAGAATTCTTTAGTGATTGAGCCACCAGGGAAGCCCTAGAATAGAGAATTATTTCTTCAAAAACAAAACGGAAACCTTCCGGTGGGACCTCTCTGGCAGTCCAGGGGTTAAGACTCTGTGCTTCTGGTACGAGCAGCCTGAGTTCCATCCCTGGTCAGGAAACCAGGATCTCACATGCCATGCGGCATGACCAAAAACCAGAAGCCTTCTGGTCTCGTCTATAGGTACGGCTTAGGGAGGTGGGAAGACTGCCCATCAGGGAGGCTAGATCAGGTTCCTTTGTTTTCTCTAAATAACATCGACTTTTGTATCTGCTTGGTTACCCTGTAAAGCAAATGCATCTGCCTGGCTTCAGCCTTAGTTTACTGAGCTGGAAGATGCGAATCCCAGCCCCCAACTAGGAAGGGTAATGCTAGGGTTCAATGAGATGGAGGAAGAGTGTGAAGAACAGGGTCTGGCATGCGGCAACCATTAAACGCTACTAGTAACTCTTCACTTTAAACCAGGTTGGGATTCTGTAAGCAGGCTAAGTAGTACTCAGTATAGATTAAGGTCCCAGAGTAAATTCTCATACACTCAGATTGTGGACATTCCAGAGCATCAAAGTCTACATTCACCTGATAACACTGTTCCTTGTGTGGACTCATTTTAAACATTTATTAAAAAAAGCAAAATGTACGTTCATCTCAAATAGAACAGTTAAAAATGGTAAAGCAATACAAACAACTTGTTACTAGCAGCATCCAGTTGTTAGAAGGTCCGGCCCCGCTCCTCACTCTGCTCTGGCAAGCTCAGCCTCTTCTGAGCCCTCTGCCACCTACACCGCCCTCCGTCATAGTGCAGGTGAAACCACAGTTTATAAAATTAACAGTTTAAGGTTAAATAAGCTTAAATAAGGGTGTTAAATACAAGACACTTCATCAAAGCTTCTGTACAAAGATAAACAAATTTGGCATTGTACAAGTGATTCTGCTGGCTCATGGCACACAGGAGGGCTCTCGTAAGTAAGCAGATTGACGCTTTTTTTCAACAGAGCATTAACTATACAAAAGTGAACTAAGAGTTGAAGTGACTACTCAGTGAGCCATTTACAAGGCATATGAATCTTTTTTTTAATCAGAACACTGTTAATATTCAGGCACCGTTTGCTCCTGCAAATAAATAAGTCTCTAAAGGAACTGCATTTGAACTTGTGTTAGACACATCAGTGCTTTTTCTGTCCCCCCTGCCCCGACACGGCTTTTCCAACTATTTCATCTGCTTCTTTCTTATTGCTATGATAATGTGGCTGTGGAAATAAAACTACTGTACATCCAAAAAAATAGAGCACCTTTAACATTAAAGTATATGTCTGATTATTTGTTCTCATGTTTATTTTACAATTCTAAAGCCCAAACTATGGTAAACTGCTTTAATATCTCTACTGGGTCACCTGATACATAAAGCCCAACCATCGTCCCTTGTGAGGTAAGCCCACACAGAGCTCCATTTCAGCAGAGCCTGAAAGGTCCACACTGACACCAGCGTTACATTCATCTCCATGGGTGTTGCTCTCTGCGGTCACACGGTGGCTCCCTGTCCTGCTGGGGGCATGGTGCTAGACAGAGCGGGACAGCAAACACAGCTACGATGGGCCAGAAGCACAGCGAGAAACCACATGTTGGCGACTATGAAGGGACCCCGGGCTTCCCCGGGGTCCCCGGCTGGGCGGCGGCCTGGTTACGGCTTCTTGTCGATGGTGGTGAAGAACCACTCTGTGAACTTGCGCAGCTGGGCTGCAGCTGTCTGCGACTCCTCCTGCAGCCGCAGGTTGTCCTGCCGCAGGTGCTGCACCTCCGCCTGCAGCGCTGCCTTGTCCTGCTTCTCCTGGGAGAGGGGGACGGAGACAGACAGTCATGCACCTGCTAGACACAGCCTCTCCTCCCAGCTGCAGTCTAAGCACTTCTGTCCCTACTTATGTATTTTACAGATCTGTTTATTTATTTCTTGGTGGCAGAGGGGATCTGACTGCCTGTTCTGGCTTCCCCAAAAATGAGGGTGAGAGTAAGTAACTAAGAATATTCTTTCCTTTCATCCCACTTTGCTCCCATAGGAGCCAAGACAGCTGTTATATGGGAAGATGATAAACCAGTTTCGATCACCTTCTGTCTGAAAAAGGGGGCCTGGGAAGAGGTATGGCCTTGGATAGGAGGACAGAGCTTCTGCAGCATGCCTTCTTACTGGACAAGTCAGAATCTGCAGAGCTGCTGATTGTGGGTTTGGTTTCCACCATCTCTTCTCATCTGAAAGCTTTCCTGAGAAGGTGTATGTCCATAATAACCTTCAAAGTGTGCTACTAAAAACTGTTCAAATAATCAAGACTTTTCAGAAGAATCACAGAGTTTCCACCAGACAGTAATTTGTGTCCCGTACACACAAATTTGAGCTCCCAAATGCTGAAAGGGATGTCTTGACCAAGACAGAAAGAGGAGGTCATCCTCACGGTGAATGCCATTTTTAAAGGGAGGTGACTTGTTTGTCAACATCGCAGACACACCTGCAGCACTGAGCTGGGAGCTCAGGCTCTTCAGGACACTGGCCCCCTTAGCATATCTGGTCCTGTCCTTGATGTTTGCTCCTTTCTCCTGTCCCTCCACAACCCGTCCCCAACACCACTTGCCTCATCTAATGAGCAAAGACACCAGTCTCAAGAGGAGGCTTAGATTAGGACTGGTTGCTAACTCAGCCCACTCAAGTCTGGTCTTCTCTTGGTCACTGCAAGAGGCTCAAGCTCCTGTTCTCCCCTAGCTCGGGGCTCTCATTCCCAACACAGCTCAGACATCCCTGCTGCAGCCCAGCTGCCAGCCTCTCATGACCCCCAGCCCTTCTCCTCTACCCAAGGAGTGTGTCCTGTCACTAAAACCTTCTCTAAACACCTTCTTCCATGACTGTTCCTTTAATTTCAGCTGTAAATGAGTCTTGGCTCTCTCTTGGGGATGCTGCTTTCCCAGCAGCTCAGAATGGTGAGGGCTTGTTTTGAAGAGCACGTTGGTTAGAGGCAAGACAGACCAACACCTTGCCCCTGCTGCCCAGGGCAGGTAATTGCTCTCGCCTAAAATCCCAGCTCCTTTGACAGCAGGACATTGGCTGTAAGACCTGGCACCCCTGCTCTCTGCCATGGTCAACTGTATCTCCAGCCCTTCCCATCATGGAAGATTCTAGAACATGGTTCACTTTTCTTCTTCCCTTCTCCATTCACCATGTCTGTTAATGACTTCAAGACCCAGTAGACAATCCATACGATTCAGCCTTTCTGTGATCTTAAGCCCACCCTTCTCACTACCCCTCACCCCGCCTCAGCCATATCCTGGACCTTGAAGCTATTATTGATAACTGCACGTGTTCCTAAATGTTTCAAGCCCTGACTGCCTGATCACTGCCTGTTGTCTTTTTAAAATAATTTCTTCAGTATCCACCCCTCAAAAATGACCTAATCCACCAATCCTGCCTTATGGTCAACGTCCACTGACACCCACTGCAGGGACATTATCCCACCTCACCCGGCTTAGACTCTGAGTCCCTCAGTTTAATCATGTCCTTTACAAACTGCGTAACTCTAATATTGGTTAAATTCAACTCTCCAATTATTCTACACCTGTCGGGAAACAGAGTTACCAGCCATCCCAGTTGGTCTGAGATGTTCCCGGTGCCAGCTCTAAAAGTTCTGTGTCTAAAACCCACTAGGTAAACTAGGACAGTTGGTCATCCACGTTGGAGGAAACACCTAATTCATGCTACAGTCCCACTAAATACCCAATTACCCTCCATTCGACACCTCCCCTCCATCCTTATAGCTCTCACCCTCTTTCCCACTGCTCACTCTCAGTTCTGGAATAAAGAAGTAAACTAGAGGAGAACTTCGTCAACCTGTCTCTGTTTGGACTACAGCCATACCTCCCTTCACTAGGCTTTGCAGAGACTGATGTTTTACAGTTTGTAGGTCTGCGGCAACCCTGCATTAAGCGAGTCTCTCAGCACCACTCAGCCAACTGCATCTGCTCACGTCATGGTTCTGTGGCACATCTGCTAATTCTGCCAGTATTCCAGACTTTTCCATTGCTATTACATTTGTTATAGTGATCTCTCATCTTCAGTGTTACTACTCTAACTGCCGTGGCACGTTTTAGCATAAAGTATTTTTTAATTAAGGAATGTGCATTGTTTTTGTAGACATAATGCTACTGTACCACTTACTAGACTACAGTACAGTGTAAACATGAACTGAGAAACCAAAATATTCACGTGACTCAATTTATCATGATATTCATTTTATTGCAGTAGTCTGGAACCAAACTTGCAACATCTCTAAGGTAGACTTGCACTCATGTGTGAATCACTCATACACACTCTGCTCTGGTAACTATTGAGAATAGTCCTTACTCACATCTGGGGCTACACCCTCCTTGCTAGGCTTAGGACATTACACTCATTATTCCCACCATTCTTTCCCTCCCAACTGGGTTATTTCCACCAGCATTCATGTCAGCTGTTACTTCTCCCTTCTTTCACCAACAAAACCCTCCCCACCCAACTATTCACGCTCCAGCTACTATACTCCATTTCATTTTCCTGGAGAGTGAAGCAGCTACCCAGCATGGCACTGATAATTCAGCAAGAGCTCAGCAAATGTCCATGGAATAAACAATGTCATGTCTTTTGAGGACTGAGCACACACAGGTTGCTGGGTAGAGAAGATGCTGGCTCACTGGGGGGACCATAGCTTGGGGTGACCAGGCTTGCTGGCACCAACTAACTCCTTTTAGGTCAACTCATAACTGATAACCCACTGAACTGACAAATGCTAGTATGCTGCGTGTCTACCTCACTCTGAAGACCGGCCACCCAAAGGCTCATCCTCGTTCAGTCATATCTACTGGATCCTGAGTCTCCTACAATAAAATACAGTAGCTGTGGGCAGGAGATGGAGTCAGACCTTGGGCATCTCCATTCCCATTTACTGTTGGGCTTTGACGAGGGCACTTATTGTTCTCAAGGGTCTTTCTTTTTATTCCTAGTAGTTAAAAGAGGTTGATTGTATAAGAGAAAGAGTTCTGAGCAGGAACTTCCAATTGATTGTTTTACCTTCCGAAGGTCTGTCTGCAGCTGCCGAAGAATCAACTCCAGCTGGTTGACTTTCCCAGTCAGTGTGGATGGAGACCGCTCCCTAGCAAGGAAGGAATGACTTAGAACAACTCAAGAGTGCTGAAGTCAAGGCAGGGCATTCAGTAAGTCGGCAATGTTTTCATGGAAGACATGCTATCATGTGCCGAGAGCACAGCAAGGAAATAAATAAGATTATGTCAGATGTTGAAGGTCAGCATGTCACTGCTTTGGTGGAAAATCCCTCCTGGGTGGCTTTTGACTTAAAAGGGGCTTCAGAATCTCTACTGGCGTATACACTGGTAAGAAAACAAAAGATAGATGATCTAAATGCGTTTAGGTAGCCGAGATTAGGCAGACCAGAATCAAGTCCTAAAGAGAGACCCAATTGCCCCAATTTGCCTTTCTCTATCAAGAACGTATCAAGAAACTCATCACCAAGATGATCATGCAAGTCGCTGGCCACTCAAGCTGACAGAAGAGTGGGAATTAGGAGTGGATGGCACTGAGACAGTATCACTCTGTGGGTGACGGACACATCAAGAACGCAGGGACAGAGGGACTTCCCTGGTGCTCTGGTGGTGAGGACCCCGTGTTGGCCATGCAAGGGGCATGGGTTCAATCCCCATTGGGGAACTAAGATCCCACATGTCATGTGATGCAGAAAAAAGTATTTAAAAAAAGAAGAAGAAGAAAGAAGAACACGGGGGTAGAGACAGCTGGCTCCTGGCATACTTCAGTGGGAGGTGAGGGGCTGGGTGAAGGCCCAGAGTTGAGGGGAGTATGTGTGCTCAGGAGTTGAGTACGTGCAGCCTGGCAGAGGGAGGGTGGTCAGCAAGGTATCCTGTGCAGTGCTGCTGCTGTGATCAGGTGGCAGACACTGAATGGGGCCACCCCCTCCCAGGCGGGAACTCAACCTCACCATCCAGGAGGTCTACACATCTTGGAGGCAGGACTCGCCTGTGGAGCACAAGCTCCATCCAGCCCAGCGGGGCAGGAAGTAGAGTCAGGCCTGCTCAGTCCCTCCTCTGGGTCCTTCAGGACTAGGTGGAGACAGGTGAAACGGTTTCCTGGCTGCTTTGGGCTGAGTTTCTGTTAATTGCTGGGGCCTGGGACATGGGAAGGAGGCACACCACAGGGGACACATACCCAGCTGGGTCCATGAAATCTTTGCCGCTGCCAGGATCGACACATAAAGGCAGCTCCTGGGCCCCTTCCAGGTCCTGCTCAGGGTGCATGTCCGTCAGGGCACAGAAGGATGCCACTCTCTGGTCTGGGAAGGGGAGACACACACAGACAGAAGCGTTAGAACAGCTGCAAGGCACTGTCTCCTTGTGGAAATGAACAGTTTCTAAATAAAATCTGCCCCTCCCCCCAACCAGTTATTGCCCTGTTTTAAAGAAAACAAAGAAAAACAATCTCAGGCAAGCTGCTGACAATCAGCAAGCATTCAGATTGGCTGTCCTGCTGGGCTGCATAGCACACAGACACCACAGCCATGGGGAAAACAAGCAGACACTGGATTTGCTACAGCCAATCTTTCTTCTGTGCACATCCCAAGAAATGCCAAAGCTGTCACTGGGTGTGAACGAACGGCGTTGGGTGATGAACAGAACTCGGGAGAGACACCTCTCTCCAAACCTGGAGAGCATCCTTGAGACACGATGGCCCGGACATGTCACCCTGTGCATCCCCAGCCCTCCGCGCTTCTATGACCATGCACACGTGCAGATAATGAAACAGAAAGGAAAGGCTATGGAGGACGGAGCGCCCACAATCAGCCCCAAACAATCACCTAGATAGGATGTGTGATGACACAGCAGCCCAAGTTCTTCATCTGAGTCAAGACCTGAAATAAGATTTAGAATTTTCCTTTGAACAGTAATCTCTCTCCTCACTCTGGGGTACATGTAAGGCGCAGGTGATGGGTCCTCTGAAAAACAGATGTGTGGGTTTGAGAGGGCCACATGTGTATAAGTGTGTGCGTATCTGCAGGTGTGTGTAAGTGTGTGTGCATGTCTGCTGGTGTGTATATGTTGTGTGAAGCCAAGAACTGCCCTGAGAGACTGTAATACAATGCCAAAGTATGTGGTCAGAGTGTACGTTTCACATGTGATGGTCCTGGCTGGACACCAGCTGTCATGCACAATAGTTAAGCTGCATGCCACACACACGCCAACCCAGCTGCAGGAAGGTGAGCATTCTGGGTCTGCTTGGATGACCTGCTCCCTGAAGGTGAAGATGGTGGTAGTGAGAGAGATTAGCAAGTATTTTCACTAAAACCCTTAGAGAAGATCTGTAGCACGGGCAGCAGTGATCAGCGTGACTACCTTCCCTCCCCCCGCCCCCGCCCCCAAACAGCACAGGGCCATTTCTGTTCCCAGCAGCAGTGACTTCACATTCAATGTCTGGAGCTGGGCAGGAAAGGGGATGTGATATTCTTTGAAATGGGCACCAGACTAGCCCAGCTCTGAGGGCTGAACACAAGAATACTGGCCCAGAAATGCTGAAAGGCATGCAGAGAAAACCCTGCTTTTCAGCAAGGTGGAGGTGAGGACCAGGGATGCATCTCACCATCCACACGGACTCCCCTCCACACGCCCGTGCCCGAGCGCGTCTGCAGCTGGACTCTGAGGGATACAGCAGGTGCCTTAGTGCTGCTGCCGCTTTCTCACATGATTTGATTAATGGCTGAGAAACCATACTGGGGTCCGTGTCACGGGTGCTCTGTGCTTAATTTAACCTATTACGTCTCCCCCTGGCTGCTGGCTGCGTCTCCTAATGAAGCTACCTGCTCAGCCGGTGGTTTCTGGAGGGTCCCACACAGCCCGCTAATGAGAGAGGATGGTGGAGCTGCCGGGAGCTCTGGAAGGAGCCAGGCGGCAGGGCCAGGGTGCCGTGCTGAGCACCCCACCTGCAGGAGCATACAGCAGGTTCCCCGCCGCACGTCCCTCTCCCCCATCAGGACTCCTCAATGCCTGCTGACAGGCACTCAGGTGTCCTTCAGTCAACATTCCGGAAAGGCTTAAGGGCTCGCTCCACACTTGGCACCTTCTATAGGGTGACAGACCTATAACTATAGATTCCTGAGAGATGACCATGTTCCCAATTTGATAGACTAGTAGGATTTATACATCTGATGAAATAATCTGTAATTTAATTATGACTAACAGCATATAGAGAATGAACCTATGGTTGCTGGGGAGGGCAGGATGGGGGGTAGGGATAGTTAGGGTGTTTGGGATGGACATGTACACACGGCTATGTTAAAAATGGGTAACCACCAAGGTCCTATTGTATGGCACAGGGAACCCTTCTCCATGTCACGTAGCAGCCTGGATGGGAGGGGAGTTGGGGGGAGGATGGATACATGTCTATGTATGGCTGAGTCCCTTTGCTATCTACCTGAAACTATTACAACACTGTTAACTGTTATAACAATTATTAATTGTTATACACCAATATAAAATAAAGAAGCTTTTGAAAAAAGATTAACAGCATAATTTGGGCACTGCCTGCTTTTACGCCTGATAAGGTGTGACCAGCAGAGGTGGGGCAGGAAGGATGGGTGCACAGGCTGGGGGTGAGTGGCTCTGGGGAAGGGTGGGGGGTCTGGGCTGCCAGGGTGCCAAGATAACCTTCTGCCCTGTGACAGCCCTGAATCAGGAAATGATTCCCACTTGAAAAACACAGCAAAGCAGCAGGCACATTTTTTATTTCACAGCGAACTTAACTACTGAACAAAAGGAATGAAAGAAAAGAAAAATTTATTTTGCTCACTTTTTAAAAGTCTTGCTGACTCATCCACATTTTATGCAACCCAGTGAGACTTCAGTTAGTTTCTATCTTTCTTAATATAGTTGGTTCTGATCATCAAGTCTAAATATCTCAATGAAAACATCTTGGCTTGCTTCATCTATTTTTACCTGAATTGATAAAATACCTGCATATTTGAAGAACCAGAACTTACTACTGGCAGCCATTCAAACATTCCTTGGGGAGAAATGAGGTCCTACCAGTCAGGAGGCAAGAAGCCAGAAATAAAGAGTTTTGCCAACAATGTAATTTCACAAAGAAGATTTCACTTTGAATCCAAAAAGCTTGGGAGGTTGAAATGCTACTAGAATGCTACAGACACTAAACTACTTTGTAAAATGGCTAATTTAGTGACAGTTTCCAGTAGAAGCTTTATTCCTCCAGAGCTTATTTCGGTAATAACAAATATTCAGTAACCAAGAAATTACTGACATTGAACCAAAAGGCACAGACAAGACTATAAGAAAAAGGGAGGCTCAGAATATGAACTTCATGTAAACGGTGAGCACAGCAAGGATCCAATTACCCACACTGTACATGTTTTCCCTTGAAATCATCTTTAAAAAACCTGATTGCAATGTCAGTTTCTTGTTTTTAAAGTTTATTTTTTTGAAGTATAGTTGATTTATAATGTTGTGTTGAGTTCTGCCGTAGAGCAAAGCAATTCAGCTATATAGAGATATAGACATTCTTTTCCATTATGCTTATTACAGGATATTGAATATAGCTCCCTGTGCTACACAGCAGGACCTCGTTTACTGTCAGTTTCTCACCCTGGTGCATTCAGCACTGAACAAGAGGATGCACAGTCAGTAGGCTACTCCATATCCGTGTGGAGCTGAGATCGCTGACACAACAGTTGCCTGCAAATAATCCCCATGACCCCAGGCCAGCTGCTTGGAGCAATGAACCCCCTAAGGCCAAGCCTGCTTCGTGAGGGATGAGTGCTTGATCAACTAGCCATGTCTGTTGAGGGCCAGGAACAGGAGAACAGATATGCCCCAGACGCATGCCGCACAGGACATGCAAGCGTGAGGCTAAATTAAATGAAACCCGTTTCCACAAACAAAGCTGTCCTAATGTCTTTGCTACACTACACATTATAGAAAAGTTGGGGCTCTCTAGCTACAAGTGGGCACACACACATCGCTGTATAATACAGGGAACCCAGCCCGGCGCTCTGTGATGACCCAGAGGAGTTGGTTGGGGGTGGGTGCGAAGGAGGCTAAAGAGGGAAGGGATATATATATATACACACACACATACCCTTATGGCTGATTTGAGTCACTGTATGGCAGAAACGAACATAAAATTATAGAGCAATTATCCTCCAATTAAAAATTTGTTTAAAATGTATGCTTTTCATGCTCTGTTCAAGAAACCAAGGGCATAGGTAACCTAATAAAAGTGTAAACTTGTACTTCTCCGGAAGATACACTTACATGAACCATTTCATTTCCACAGTGGTGTCTGATAAATGAGTTAATTCTGCACATGCCACGAGCTCACACATCCGCTTGCAATAATTACCACCAGTGGGGAAGAGCTGAAATCTCGAGGGGAGGAAAGGCCTGCAGGGAGCCGTGTGGGATACTGACATCTAGTCTCTGATCATCGGTTTATAAAGCTGCCTTTAACGCTTCGTTCCACTTAAGACAACATCATCCACTTAACAAATGCCCAAGAACACGCCAACTGGCCACCCCTGATATTCTGACAAATGAGAACCACCTTGAATCCTAGGACTTTTAAAAAGACTCCACTCTCCTCCTGTTTCATTGTCCAACCCACAGCCAGCTTTGCTTGTTGGGTTTGTTCACCTGACCATACTGCGGGGATAGGATCTCTCTCTATATCATTTGGTCCCTCTCTACCCTACATTATTCCTTTCACTTCACACATAAAGGAAGTGAAAAGTGTGAAGGGTGACAGATGATGGCCTCAGTGTATAATAACATTGATGAGAGGTGCTGTGTCGGAGTTCTGATGGGCAGAGGGTCACATCTCACCCCTTTCCCTGAAAACAAAACAACTGCCCACATGGCAGCGAGCCAGGACTGGGACTCAGCCAGTTTTCAAACTATCACAGGAGAACGGAGTGGCAGGCGTGGACCCTGGTGAGAGGCACTCTGCACCCGACTCACCTTCTCTCTCACAAGCTTATGAAGGAGTTTTCAATTTTTAGAGACTGGTTTTGGAGCAGAGTTGCATAACATATCTATTTACTTATTAATTAATGTTTAACAACGCTGCACAGCATTTCTGTATTGAACGGTTTCTATTCTTTTGAATCATTGCCAGTAAGCAAGTTCTCAGGAGTGAGATTTCTGGTCAAAGGGTGGGTACATTTTCTGGCTCTAGTTATATGCTGTCATTCTGCTTGAACACAAAGATGGATTGTTTCATAATCTTTGTGATGATACCAGCTGAGAGTGTTCTTCGTAACTGTTCAGAGCGGCTGCGCGGTTTTTCATACTCACAAGGTGGCTCATTTTTGTCCACACTTACATGTGTGGCTGAACACTTTTCAAGTCCTTACTTATTGTGTGATCCTTCTCTTGGACCGTGTGTCATATGTCCTGACCATTCGTTTCTCGGGCATTTGGTATTTTTTGGTGGTCATGTTCCTTCATTCATTGGAGACACTTAGGTTTCACCTATCAAATGTATCACAAATCTTACCCATGTTCCCCAGTTCCCCCTTTAATGTTCTCTTCCAGGTTCATAAAAGATTTAAATACTTTTATCTGGTCCCATTGTATTTTGCATGTTCTCTCACAAATCCATAGTTATGGTACTGGCATGCTTGTAAAACATTAATCTTTGTCTTTACTTTTTCTAGAATCGACTTTTCCAATTCCTAAATCCAAATGGAGTATGGAAATCCCACCCCACTCCCATTTGACTCTTAAATATACACAGGTTTTGGTCTAGGCTCTTTTTTTTTTCCTTCAAAAGGACTAATTTCTATTTTTTGAATCATTACTATGTTGTTTTAATTATTACTGACTTGCAGTAAACTTTTATTGTTGACCATTATTCATCTATTTTCCAAATGGATGCAAGTATCCTACAGATATCTGAATTGAAATGGTACAAACTCTATGAATTAACTCAGGAAGGGCTCTCATCTTTCCTGTGTGCTTTCTATCCACTCCTATCCTTCCATATATCAGGACTTTTCAGGTATCAAAGTGCCCAGTGCCTTCTCTCCTTATGATTCTAACGATGGGTGAACTCCCAAGGACTTTATTTTGACCTTGCTAAGGTTTCCTTTATGACTCTATGTGGACGACTGCACATGCCACTCCTCACACCAGGACGAAGCGCCTACTTCCATCCTGGGATCTGGGCTGGCCTTGGACTTCCTCTACCCAACAGGATGTGGTGGATATAACGTTCTGGGTCCTGAAACATCACATATCTGCTGCTTATGCTCTCCTGACTCCTTAAGCCACATGTGAAGAAGCACAATTACTTTGCTGCGGACAAGGCTCCAGCCAGATCCCAGTGTTCCAGATACAGGCATACAAGCGGAGTCACCTTAATGCTCCAGACCCAGTTGAGCTCCAGCTGAATACAGCTGCATGACTGACATCAACTGAAAACAGGAACAGAAGAACCACTCTGCTGAGCCTGGCCAACCCATGGAATCATGAGACATGACAAACTATAGTCTTTGGCCATAAATTTTAGGGTGGTTTGTTATACAGAAATAGATAACTGAAAAGGCTAATAACAATGTGTTGAAATGAGGCTTATAAAAATACGAAATATACTTTAGAATACCTACTTTATAATATCTAATAATTTTTGATTTATATTTTCTAGATATAGAATTATATCCACAAATATTTCCTTTCAAAATTTACTCTTTTGAACACTGGATTCCAGTGCAAATTAAAGGACATGATCTCTGAGGATGTCCTTGCTTAGCCTCTAGACTTAAGTGATACACTTTAAACATTAAAAAATTTTTTCCATTAAGTGTTATTTGGTATAGTATTATATAACTATATTCAATATCCTGTAATATCTGTAAGGGAAAGGAGTACGAAAAAGAAAAAATAAATATTTATACACACGTTTGTATATATAATATATATATATATCTGAATCACTTTGTTTACAGCTGAAAGTAACATAACATTGTAAATCAATTTTAAAAGTATTATGGAATAAAGTTGATATTCTTTGTTAGGGTTTGAAGATATCTCTCGATTCTTAATTTTTATTAGAAATAGGTCTTAATTCTATTATACATACCCTTTCTGAGAAATTGATATGGTAACTGCTAATGACTTCATCTATTATAACTTATTATGATTAAAAGTTTTCTTTGATTAAACCAGCTAACTTCTTGCTAATAACAATGAATATCTTTTCAATTTATGACTGAGCTTCATCTAAGCTGTCTCACATCAACATGAATGACTAAGATTGTCTTACAATTTTTCTTTTCTATGTGCTATGAGGAAAGAATCCTATTATGCAATGAGGCTGCTAATACATTTCAAGAAAAATTTATGCAAGGGCATTATCGCTCTTTGAAACTTTGAAATAATTAACTGTAAACATTAGTTTTGGGTGATATTTGGGATCTGGAAATATTCTTGCATAATTTTTTCAATGCCCTCCACACTGTGACTTCTACTTACTGTTTCTCATGCTCTTTCCCCCCTACTTTCTTGCAGGAAATATCCAATTATCTTATTCATCAGATTTATTCCTATATAGGAATAAAGTGACATCCCTTAATCATGCTATCCATCCCTTAATCATGCTATCATCTCTCATCTATTTAATACTAATTTCCTTCCTCATTTCTAATTTTGTTCACTTGTGTGTTCATTTTCTGAACCAATTTATATTGGCTTACCAATATTCAAAGAAAAAAATGACCATTAATTAAATTTACAAGTTTCACAGAAATTTCAATTGAAAGTTTTTTAAGAAAATCATTTGATTTCTTTCTTTCCTTTTTTTAAATTTTCTTTTCACAACCTCTGTAGAATGTTTTTGAAGTACAGTTACTTAATTTTCATTTTGTTTTTCCATTTAAATATAAGTTTCTGAAGCAGTCTTTTTGTTTAAGGCCTACTACCTGCTGTAGTCCAAAGACTTCTCTAGGTAACCTCTTCTTCATCTTCACTTATTAGAAAAGAAAAAGACGCTCTTATCATAGTCCTAAATTCTTCCTTGCTTCAGCTGTGTCCAACTCTCTGCAACCCTGTGGACTGTGGCCTCCCAGGCTCCTCTGTCCATGGGGCTCCCCAGGCAAGGATACTGGAGTGGGTTGCCAGGCCCTCCTCCAGGGCATCTTCCCGACCCAGGGACTGAACCCATGTCCCCTGCATCTCCTGCACGGCGGGGAGATTATTCACCTGCTAAGCCCCCTGGGGAGCACAATCATCACTAGACAAACATTTAGAGCTGTCTGAATTGTTGAAGATTTTCGTTTATGTTTTGCTCCTATTTTCTGATTTAATTCCCATTTCATGCCTGTGGAGGTAAGTGTGCGGAAAGGCGCCTTCTCTTAGTGACCCCTGGGGAATGCTATGCACAGGATGCTTAGAGAATGTTGTATTCCTACACCACTGTGAATGGTATCTTCCGTGTACCCAGAGAGCACACTGTGTACCTGGAGAGTTCAAACACGTTTAAGCAACCAAGACTGGGGCTGATTAATTTGGTATTGCTGCTGTATTCTTTTTTTTTTCATACTTGATAGGAGCTTCTTCCTTGGTCACAAAACCCAAGCCCATACACAAAATTAGGGACACTTTTAGATGCCTCTTTTGAAAGACTGTTTTAGTTCCTTTTAACTGAGTTAAAAGACAAACAAACAATTTTTCAACACTATTTTGAAAACTAAGTTCAGGAATACACTTAGTTTCCTTTTATCTACAAACAGCGCAATTCCAATTCCAACCAATAAGGTCACAACAGACTGGATCAGGCCAATGTAGAGGTTCTTTTGCACTGTGCTGTGCTATGCTTAGTCACTCAGTCGTGTCTGATTCTTTGTGACCCCATGGACTATAGCTCACCAGGTTCTTCTGTCCATGGGGATTCTCTAGGAAAGAATACTGGAGCGGGCTGTCATGCCTTCTTCCAGGGGATCTTCCCAACCCAGGGATTGAACCCAGGTTTCCCGTATTGCAGGCGGATTCTTTACCATCTGAACCACCAGGAAAGCCCATGAACACTGGAGTAGGCAGCCTATCCCTTCTCCAGGGGATCTTCCCAACCCAGGATCGAACTGGGGTCTCCTGCATTGCGAGTGGATTCTTTGCCAGCTGAGCTACCAGGGAAGCCCACGTCTGCACTACTTGAAGATAATGTTCACTTATATTAGTTCTCACTCAAAACACCAGAGGAAATAGGAATCGGCACGGGATAGTAAAACCAAATTCTTAAACCCATGTGTCCAGTGTCAATTTTAGCTCTTAGATAAAGGCGTGGGACGTAAATGAGGCAGAACAGCAGGGAAGAGTCACGCCTGCTAGGGACAAATGACAGTATGGCATTATACAAGGCTCATGGTATCTCAACCCAACAGATACATTCAATTTTTTAAAGCCTGTCTTCAAATGTGCTGACTAATCATGTGTGGGCCCAGACTCTTTCCAGAGGGGTCGGAGCTCAGTAAGGCATCCTGAGATGCCTTGATTACTTTGTAATGATTAAATAGGCACACAGGGGCTTTCTGGACTATCTTTTCTTCATGAAGTTGAGTCTAGCTCAGGAATAGCTTTGAGAATTGGTACAGAAAGATAAAGCCACAAGCAGGGCAACTGGTCATCCAGTAAAGACTTTTCTTTTTAAAGTGCTGAGGGATGCCTATGCTCACATCAGCACTATTCATGACAACTGAGATGGAAACCACCTAAATATCCATCAACAGATGAATGGATAAAGCAGATATTACATGTATACAATGGAATACTACTCAGCCATGAGAGAGTGAAGTGATGCCACGTGCAGCAGCGCAGATGCACCTAGAGATGAGCATACTAAGTAATTCGGAAAGAGAAAGGCAAATACATGATATCACTTATATGTGGAACCTAAAATATGACAAAATGAACTTATCTATGAAACAGAAACAGACTCACAGACACAGAGAACAGACTAGGAATTGCCAAGGTGGGGGGAAGGTTAGGGGAGGGATGGACTGGGAGGTTGGGGTTAGCAGATGCAAACTATATTATACATAGGATGGATAAAACACAAAGTCCTGCTGTATAGAGCAGAGAACCATAAACCACAGCGGACAAAAAGAATATGAGAAAGCATGTGTGTATGTATATGCATATAACCGAATCACTTTGCTATGCAGCAGAAATTAATACAACATTCTAAGTCAACTAGACTTCAATAAAACTAATTAATAATAAAAAAAAAGTGGTCAAGGGGATGGATCACATGGTCACCACCGTGTCCACTTCCACCACAGTGGAGCTGACACTGATACAAAAGGATCTGATTAGCCAAAGGTCTGCAGTTGCAGATTTTTGAATCTTTCGGAACTGACTATTGTCTCAAAATGGCATACTACCCTATGGTTTGGCACCAAAAAGTGAGTGGAACTTTTACACATGACCTCAACTCCCTCTATATTTTCGGTAGAATGTTGTTTGGAAAGTTCAGAAAGGGCAGGGAACCAAAGTCTGCTCCCCTAGCAAACAGAATCCCACATTCTATCTGTTCAACTTAGGCACCCCTGCCCTGAGTCACTGGCTAGCAGGATGTTTCTGCTTTTTCCTCCCTTGTCTGACAGGGCCGATGCCCAGCTGGCCTCGAACATCAGCTCAGAAACACGCTGATGAAAGGAATGTGAGGGTAGGGCTGAGAGGAGCTTGCCAGGTCTCTGGAAAGGTTTTCATTTCATAGATGAGCAGGCTGAAGCCCAGCACAAGTGTGTACCTCAGAGGCATGGTGATCAACCTTCAGCGTGGCAATAAAGCACGTAGCTGAGTGACTTGTTCAAAGGCCCGCAGCCCACAGTAGGGCTGCAATTACAATCACAGTCCACAGATGGATAAACCAGCCACTGCTGTCTGTGCCCCTGTGCTATCTGGACCTCCCACCCACAGCCCAGCTCCCTGCAAAGTCCCACTTCATAGCAGCGATTTTATTCTGCAGAGGCAGAAGGGAACCAAGCAAAGACCCCAGTGACGGTGGAGCCAGACATGGAGCGTGTATACATGGTGGCGGTGGCTGAGTCGCCAAGTTGTGTCCATGTGTCTGACTCTTGCAACCCTGTGGACTGTAGCCCGCCAGGCTCCTCTGTCCATGGGATTCTCCAGGCAAGAACACTGGGGAGGGTTGCCATTCCCTTCTCCAGGGGATCTTCCTGACTCAGAAATCGGATCTGCCTCTCCTGCACTGACAGGTGTATTCTTTACTGCTGAGCCACAAGGGATTCCCCTATATTCCCCCACACACACTGCTGTAAATCAGAATAATGAATACACGATGCGAAAGGATCTCAGAGGTTAAAATCTGTACCATGAGCTGCAGTAGCTCAAAGGTGCAGGGAGCCTGTGCACCTTATACCTCCGGCTCCTCTGTGCTTGCTCTCTTCATCTGGTTACCTTGCTGCGCGCTTGATAAATACAGATAGGATAAATTTAAGAAGCAGTTTTCCCTTGAGGAAACTCATCGCTCAGTAAGAAGTGACAGAGATGTGAATAACGCAGAACGGAGTGGGATGTACTGTGCAAATATTTATGTGGGGGGGGGGAGCAGAGAAGACGGAAGTCCTTAGACTCTCACTGGGCAGTGAGACAAGAGCATGCACAGGACATACTAGAGAAAAGGCAGCTCCCTCCTGCCTAGGCTGCTCTGGACACAGGGGAGACCTGTCATGCCTTCTGGGGCTCTGTCACACCAGGCTAGTCTTGGGAGCCTGGGAAATCACTGGAGCTTTTATAGTCCACTCTAACCAACTTCTGGCTGAAAGAAATGAAGGCTGCGTTACCAAGCAGACAGGAGCATTCTCAAGTTTTCACACAGAACAGCTACTTTGTGAATCCAAATGCAAACCCCACGAGTACTTGGCAGGTCCAAAACAGCTGTCCTCTCTCCATCAAGGGAGCAGGAACAGCCCATGTGTTTTGCAGGAGTTTCTTTCTAACAGTTTCCCCCTCTCATCTATCAGAGAAAAATGTCCCAGAGCCCAGACTAACTCACTTCCTCCTTAGACCCCACCCTAAAAGGTGCTTAGGACCAGAGGCACTGATCCCAGCTGATGAGTGAAACTGACTGGCAAGGCAGCTTGTGAAGAGAGGCAGTCAGGGCGGCAGACTCCACCCGAAGCAGTCTGACTGCAAAGTGTACCTGTCCCTCCTGGGAAAAGAACGTGGATTCCTTTCCTGAAGCCTGCACATCACAGGTGATGAGGACTGACTACTCGAGCAGGCAGTGACAGGGTCGGGGGTGAGAAGGGCCCATCAGGTGGCGTTGCCCCTCTATGGGGGTGGGGGCTGGTGGCAGTGAACACCGTTGCTATAACTCAGACACACGGGAGATCCTCAGACAGGGCCCCAGAATGGTCTGCCCTCTGCGGATCCTGCTTGTTACCCAGGAGCCAAAGCTGCAGTCATGGAAAGAGTTTGGCAGCAAATGGAAGAAAGTCAGGAACCCTGTCACTGGGGGCCCCTGGGTCCACACGCAGGTCCTGAGGATGCCTGGGAGACAGAGACAGGCATGCCCTCTGTCTGTGGCCCCATTATCTTTAGGTGGGAGAAAACATGTTTGCTATGGAGCAGCTTCCCCTCTGAAGTTCACTGAAATATTCACCAGAGACGGTGGGAGGCAGTGAGGCAGTGACGGACGGAGGGCCCCAGAGATCAGCCAGCTCAGCACTGTCCCCAGCCACAGGGTTAGAGGGGGACGCCAGCGCCAGACAAGGAGACACTCGCTGGGTCAAGGAGGCCCCACCAGAGTCTGCATGGACTCTGAGCCACTGGACTCCCAGGCCTGCGCCTGTCCTGCCAAACTGGGCAGCCCGGACCTCTGCAGGGCCTTCCCATCCTGTCTCACCTCATCAAGCTGGGTGGAAACATACAGTCTGTGTCCCAGGTCATCACCTTGACATTCCACATAAGAAAACAGAGGTGGAAAAGGAAAAGTGGCTGATGCCAGACCACAGCTGGTACCTGACCTGGCAGCAGGTCTGGGGGTCCCTTTGCCTAGGGGTCACTTCACCACACGCCTGGGTCTCCCTAAGGAAATGCCCCGAGTATCAGCCCAAGCTACCCCCTCGGTTCCCTCCGGGAAGATGTGCAGAGCCTCCAAAGGCTGACCCAGACGACCCCTGCCCTGCCATCCCTAGCCCCAGTGGCCGAGTGTCTTTACCTTCAAATGCCCGGGCAGCATCCACGAGGTGGGTCCAATCTAACCCTGTGGCCGTGTCTGGGAGGGGCATCAGGCCAGGATCTGCGCACTTGGATTTATCCGATAAGGACCCATCGGAGAACCAGAACTCGTCTAGACAGGAAAAAACCCAGAGCGTCAGTCAGATAGCAGTGTGGGTACTGGCTGGGCCTTCAGAAGGGCCCAGGGGGGTTCTTGTCCCAGGAAAGAAACAGACATCCCACCGCTGTTTGTGAAAGAGCCACAAGTGCCAGGCTCACTTAGGGGTCGCCAATAGGCAGGGGCCGGTGCAAGATCAGGGCTGAGGCTCCCACGAACCAGAAACACAGAGGTGAGCTCCTCCTGGGCGGGCTCCTCTGGAGGACACTACCTGGGTCTGACCACCCTGAGGATCACGTCCTGTTTTCCTCAGGATGACTTCCCCATGGGAAGAGTGTTGCAAGCCTCTACCGTAAAAATGGTTTGGTACAATCTCTCTTCTACATTTTGCTATGTATAAAACTGGTGATTGAATTTCACTTCTGACTTAATGAGATGGTCTGATCAGTGGCTGAACCCGCTCCCCATTCTGCACTGAGTATTTGCTAGTCTTCTGTACAAAGACACCTTGTACACTTCTTCTCCTAAACTCTCATCACAGGACGTGAAGCACTTACGTCACTAGTAATACTGGCTGTTAAGAAGTCATTATGCATCTGCAGACACACTTCCCGAAGGCTGGAGCTCCCCTAACACGCCTCTTCTGGACCTGCCCAGAACCATGGCCCACAGCTGCTCACGGACACATCTGACTAATTAGACCAATCAAAATAATGACCACCTGGCTGTCTGAGCCTGCAATTAAGTTATGGAGGGGCCGTAATTAACCAAGTGCACCTGTAATTTCAGCTCCCACGTCCTATGGGGTGGCTGTGAAGTGCTGGCATCTGGACCGGGATGGAGGGAGCCTGGGATTTGCCCTTGAAAGACACTAACCCTCCCTCTCCAGCACCTTCCATGTGAGCTCTTAGCCTACTCCAGCAGCTGCAATTAACAATGGAGCCACTCTGCTCTTAATACCACCCCACTCAGATATGAAGCCATCACCCCCTCCACTTTTTACTTTTAAAGACTTTTTTGATGTGGGCCCTTTTTAAAAGGCTTTATTGAGTTTGACACAATATTGCTTCTGTTGCATGTTTTGGTTTTTTGGCTGTGAGGCATGTGGGATCTTCGCTCCCCAACCAGGGATGGAACCCATGCCCTCTGGATTGAAAGGTGAAGGCTTAACCACTGGACTGCTAGGGAAGTCCTGCCCCATCCATTTTGCAGGGAACCCAGTGACAGGTACTTTACCAAGGTCGCTCCTGCCACCCTCCCTCTCCACTTGCTCGTGCTTTAGACTAACAGCCCTTTCAGCATGTTCTATGCATGAGGTTCTCTGTCCTTGTCTGTTCCTCTCCCGATGGGCCCTCTGAACCCAGGGAGGCACCACAGGGCAGAGGCTGGACTGACTCCACCCAGGTCCCATCTTTACCCAGAGTTTAAGGTTCAACCCCCCAGGGAGAAAGATCAGGAAGCCTGGGGATCTTCAGTCATTTGCCAATCACTTCCTTTATCTCAGAGACAGCAGCTGAAGTAGGTTTTCTGCACCAAGCGTGAAAAAATTATTTGACTTGGTGGCAATTACTCTTGCCACTGATTTCCTTGCAGTGAGTCTGTCAGGGATATATATATATATATATATATATATATATATTTACATGCATCTGGCAGCTCTGGGAAGAGTGCCCCAGGGCGGGCTGGAACCCAGCGTGCGTGAGGCACCCCCTCACCCCCTGCCTCTCCTTCCCTCACTGGAGACGAAAACATCAGAGAGTGAGAAATTGTTCAGGTGAATGGACATTTCTACAGAAAGTGTACTCTCTCGGTCACGTTTTGCTAAGAAATGTCAACATGAGGATTTTCTTTGCCTTTGTGAAGAAACAGTCCTTCACCCGAGCTTTCGGCATCTTGGAGCCCAAAATCAGACCCAATGCACACTCTGCGTGCTGTGTGCTTTCTCCCCGGGGCCACCAGACGATACCGACCGGCTCTAACCCAGGGGTCCCCGACCTTCAGGATGGAACGCCTGGTGACCTGAGGTGGAGCTGATGTGACAATAACAGAATTACAGTGCACAGTAAATGTAACGTGCTTGAATCATCCTGAAACCATCCACCCAGACCCCCTGCCACTGGTCCGTGGAAAAACTGTCTTCCATGAAACCAGTCCCTGGTGCCAAAAAGGCTGGGGACTGCTGTTCCAACAGGAGCCAGGCAGAAAGGGAAAAACAGGAGAGACAGGAAAAGGGGCAAACGCAGGGAGACAGCAGTGCCGCGCCGGAGTCCATCGTACCCGCGTCCTGTCCCTATCGCTCTGTGGGCTCAAAGGGCATCTTTCCCAAAAGCCCAACGGGGTGACCGACAAAGGAGACCTGGCTCTGATTTTATGCGGCACAAATCTGAAGCTTGTGGTCAGAAGCTTCTGCCCAGAGTGAGTGAGGTGTGGGTGAGTGGGCCCCGCAATCCCACAGCAGGGCTCGTCACAGCCACAGGCAAAGCCAGGACATCCTTTGAACCTCCTCCAACTCTGATGGAGAACCAGGAAAGAAGGGATGTGTGCATGCTAAGTTGCTTCAGTAGCGTCCAACTCTTTGTGATCCTATGGACTGTAGCATGCCAGGCTCCTTGGTCCATGGGATTCTCCGGGCAAGAATACTGGAGTGGGTTGCTATGCCCCTCCTCCAGGGGATCTTCTTACCCAGAGATCGAACCCACATCTCTCTGTCTCCTGCATTGGCAGGTGGATTCCTTACCACTGAGCCACCAGGGAAGCCTGAAAAGCACCAATTATTTTAAATAATCAACAAGGACCTACTGTAAAAAATAAATAAAAATAAATATAAAACAATTTTTTTAAATACCTAATTTTTTCTAATGCTTGGAAAATCATATAACTGGGTAAGGCTTCAAACCCCCAAAAGTTCTTTATAATATTTGTAACTGACATTAGGTTCACCCTGGGGACGCCTACTCTGCACCCGCTGTATTCCAGGTCCCGGCAGGTACCATATCCCCAGCAGTCAGGGACGGAATATCCTGCAAGATGTGGGTTCCACCCTTGAGGAACCATCAAGGAGCAGATGAGTCCTGCAGCTGCTGCTCTGCAGCCTGGGGAAGTACATGCAGGAGCTAGCCCCTGTGCTTGGTGCAACCACAGCAGGTGTCACCAGCTTGTTCCCTGGGCTTTCCAGATGAGGAGGACAAGGCGTGACTTAGGTGCCAAAGCCTGCTACTTCTGGGCCAGTGCTCTCAAGCCAGCGCTACTCTGGAGTCCCTGCTGCTCTCCTGGCCGACCCAGGAAGGGAGCCATGATTTCCGAAAGACGGCTGAAGTGCAGGCAGTGCTGCCTGGGCCTCCGCTCTCTGGCCTGGACATTGATTGTGTGGCTTCCTGTTTTTTATCCCGACCCTGAAATCTCGGGGACCATCTATTAAATCTGACTTTACTGCTGCTGTTATAAATGCTGAAGAGCCCTCCTGACAGCATTTCCTGGTGGTCAAATAGCTGTGGTTTCACAATTACTTTCCAGAAACCGAGGGCTCTTCATTACAGGGGAGACAGAGAACATTTGAAATAGAGAAAGAAATGCCACATGGAGTCAGAGAACACCCTGCCTCTAATGTCTGTGGACACTGTCTGTGGGGCGAGCGAGAGCCACACACATTGAGTCTCCTGCTGGGGTCTACGGCATCTTAAGTGGCTACTAAATTAAAAGGAAATTACTGATTTCTTTTACTTCTATTAAATCTTCCTCATGCCTTTTAAACTTCACGGATCATCCTTTGTGAGGGGCTTAGGTGTCACAACTATAGGATGTGGGAACACACAGAACCTAATACTCTCTTTATTTTCCAAAATTTAAGAATTCTTATTTGTCTACCTACCTATGAAGATTTCTACCATTCCCTGGAGGGTTTTATATATTCCATAAAAAATCATGAGTTCTCTTTAAACATGCTCTAAACCTACCAATGCTTGGGACTGCACTGAGTGAAGCCAGGTAACCATGTGGTCTGGGAGGAGAAAGAGCCTATGAACACCTTTCGGTATCTTTGGCTTTGGGACCGGTGAACTGTGTGTCAAAATTTCCCACTTTTTTTTTTTCTACCTGGCCCACTAAAGGAATTTTATTCTGAAACCAGTGATGGAAACAAAGGCCCTAAATGTAATGCAGAAACATCTCAGAGTTTTTTCAATTGTTCGAGCAAGTCATTTTTTTGTACCTCCAAGTTGAAGACAGAACGATACAGCACATTCAGGGTCCTCCCCCATCTAGGAAATATATATGAATTGTGACATGAATCGCACCTAGAATGTGCCTATTAAGTGTCATCTGTCTCCCAAGGCTGGATTAAGATCCTGGTCTCAGGAGAAGAAAGATTCTGAGACAGGCCCAATTTTGAGACATGGAGAACCTAAAGCTATCAGAAGGAGAAGCTTGTGACTGGTAATTACATGGAGAAAAGGGGCAGCGATGAGGTCTCACGAGATTCACTGTGAAAAGATAGGTTTGCCAACCTTTCCTCACACTGTCCTTGGTCCAAATTAGGAACCAGATCCAAACGAGTCTCTATGAGCAGAAGGTGAGATGCTTGCAGGAGTAATGATGGAGAGACTTCAGGAGAATACACGTGCCTTCTGCATACTCTAGCTCCACCACTGTTGCTATTTAAATATCTGGTGCTACCTGCCCTGGCAGCACTAACCTAACTTCCGATCCAAGACGTGAAGCTAAGTCTCTGAAACTAAGAGAAACTCCTAGGCAACCCCAAGTAGTCCTCGTTTCTCGCTCAAGATGTCTGCTGGGCACAAGATTTCATGTGTCCACTCTCTAGTGTGTTCCAGGGTCAGCCTGTTGGAACTACTCTCAGAGAGAGATCTGCTTACTGGGGCTCAGCTGAGCGATTAGAAGTCACAGAAGGCAAAGGATGATGGATATCTGTCTTGAGTAGACACAACAGAGATAACCACACAGGTCATCCCACACTGTGGGAGTCAGGGCTCCCAGGGGTGAGCATCTTCCCAAAGACGACCAGGTCCTTAGAGCCGAATCTCTTGGTGGGAAGGGAGGAAAGAGTCACAGGTTTTGGGGAGAAGACATACTAATTCAAATTACTCCCAGCTGCCTTACTGACATTTTGTCATTCTATCCATCAAACTGACGGAATTTTTTTCTGAGTAGGTTGTTAAGTTTAGAAATTGGAGGAATCACATGCCCTGATGGTTCAATGGTAAAGAAGCTGCCTGCCAAGGCAGGAGACATGGGTTAGATCTCTGGGTCTGGAAGATCCCCTGGAGAAGGAAATGGCTACCCACTCCAGCATTCTTGCCTGGGAGATCCCGTGGACAGAGGAGCCTGGTGGGCTTTCATCCATGGGGTCACCAAGAGTTGAACTCCACTTAGCGACTAAAACAACAGCAACAACATGGCCAGAGAAGATCTCACTTGAGAAGAGCAAACAGCAAGGGCCGTTCTCACTGCTTTTCCTAGAGGAGTAGGCAATGAATTCAAGTCAGGCAGCTTTAACCTTGGATAGCGAACAGTCTCTCCTGCCTGTTTTCAACTGTGCCTTTGAACACAGTAAAAAAAGAATACAGTTCTTTAGTAGCTAAGTGGAGAAATAAATTGGCCTATCTAGAGAACAGAACAGTAGTCAGCACTAAAAGGAAGTGAGCTTTCAGGCCGTGGAAAGCCAGGGAGGAACACTGGATGCATTTTACTAAGTGAGATACTAAAGAAACCAATCTGGGAAGGCTATCTCCTGCACGATCTCAACTATACGACAATCTGGAAAGAATACAACTATGGAGACGTAAAATGACCAGTGATTACCAGGAGTCAGGAGACAGGGATGAACAGGGCAAGCACAAAGGAGTTTTAGGGAGATGAAAACATCCTGTATAATACTATAATGGTAGATATGTGTAGTCATGCGTTTGTTCAAACTCACAGGATGAATGACGGGAGTGAACCCTAACGAAAGCTATGCGCTTTGGGTAATGAAGGTGCGTCGATGTCCTGTAACGCACCCCATGATGAGCGGTGTTGATAGGGAGACTGTGCCTGTGGAGGATAGGGGCTGTGTACGTGGGAATCTATGTGCTTTCTGCTCACTTTTGCTGTGACACTAAGATGGCTCTGAGTAAGTAATGCTTATTAAGAAAAAACGGTAAACAAGAAAGAGGATACGCAGCGGACCCTTGAGCAATGTGGTGGTTAGGTGTGTGGACTCCCCACGCAACAGAAAATCTGTGTGTAGCTGTATAGTTGGCCCCTATATCCGAGGTGCCACATCCCCTGATTCAACCAACCGTAGAGCATACACGACTGTGATATTCACACTGGAAAAAATCTGTGTGTAAGTGGACTCCTGCAGTTCAAATCTGCGATGTTTAAGGACCAATTGTGCTTTCTCCACGAGGAAGCAAATGAATGTAAGAATGTGAGAACTATATTAACATTTATCCCGTAGATTTCACCATCACACCTCAAGCATTTCAAGTGAAACATATAACATGTGCAAGAAAATAGTTTTACTGGTTTCAGGAAAGCTTTTAAGAGGCCATTTAAGTCATCTATTTACAAAAAAGGACACACATTTGCAGAAATATTAGGGTATTAGAATATGTCTGTCTGACCATCATATCTTTATCAAGAAAGAGTATACAGGTTTCTCCAGTTTGGGCAAAAGGACTTTTCATAACGAGCAGGATATTATGTTACTTAAAGAAATAGATTAAGAATTTTATGAGACCAGGTTCATTCCTAATTATGTTAAACATTAGAAAGATTATTAGAGCTTTTATGTCATTTAGCCTGGGATTTACATGTGTATTATGAGGTTCAAATTGGTTCTAAAGGATTCTAAAGATAATGCTTTCTATGGTGAAATTCAAAAAACAAACAAAAAAAAACCCTGATGACAGATATATTTGATTAGATCCTCATTCTTTCTATACAACAGAAATTAACTATGAACAAAGAAAATAAAGCTAACTAATGTTAAAAAAAAAACCACCCTTCAACACTGACATGTTAATAAGGAACTGCTGCTGCTGCTGCTAAGTCACTTCAGTCGTGTCTGACTCTGCGCGACCCCATAGACGGCAGCCCCCCAGGCTCCCCGGTCCCTGGGATCCTCCAGGCAAGAACACTGGAGTGGGCTGCCATTTCCTTCTCCAATGCATGAGAGTGAAAAGTTAAAGTGAAGTCGCTCGGTCATGTCTGACTCTTCGCGACCCCATGGACTGCAGCCTACCAGGCTCCTCTGTCCATGGGATTTTCCAGGTAGGGTGCCATTACACTACATAAAAAGGAAAGATTTTAGGATCTGAAGGAAAATCATTTAGGAAGTACCTAGTCAACCTGTGGCTAACAGTATCTTAAGAATGAACTGGACACAGAGAATCTAAGTGATGGGGCTTGGGCCCACATATCCTGCTGCCCAGCTGCCACCCTCACCATCACCATCAGCGGGTCTCAAAGATTAGGAAGCAGCAGACACAGAAGGTGAGGAAATCAGCCTTCGTCCCTGCATGCTGACCACCAGGAAATAAGCCCCATGCCACCATTTTCTCTTTATAAAATCAAATTTAAGACATTTTTTCTTTATAGATATAATAGCCCAGTTATAGTAGAGAGGTTAGTTTTTTTCCTCAATAAAAATGTTTAATGTGGGATTTTCAATTTTCTGCAAAATTGGCAGTAGTGCTTAACTTTTGAAAAATGTCCACTTTGGGGCTTTATCACCTTTCAGTTCAGTTCAGTTCAGTCGCTCAGTCGTTCCCGACTCTTTGCAACCCCAGGGACTGCAGCATGCCAGGCCTCCCTGTCCATCACCAACTCCCGGAGTCCACCCAAACCCCTGTCCATTGAGTCAGTGATACCATCCAACCATCTCATCCTCTGTCATCCCTTTCTCCTCCTGTCCTCAATGTTTCCCAGCATCAGGGTCTTTTCACCTTTAAAAATTACTAAAAAAAACCCCAAACACCCAACCAAATCATATATATAGATTAAAGAATAAGCAAGTCCCCCCAGCTTCTGTAAGAGACCCACCCCAGAGAGCCCACGAGGCCGGCGCAGTCCGCCCCGGGCACTCACTGCGTAGACTCCCCACACTGGGCACAGGCTGGGTCCGGGGTGGCAGGGTGCTGTGGTAGGGCGGGGTGGTGCTGAACAGGATATCGTTGGGCAGTGCCTGGTCAAGGATGGAACTGCGGGAGCTGCCAAAGGAAGAGCCCCTGTGATGGCTGCAGATGCTTTCGTCCGAGAGGGTGCGGTACAGTGAGCGCCGTGGAGACAGGTTCCCATAGAACGAGAACTAGGGGTTCATACGGGGGAGAGAGGAGAACAGATGTCAGAAAGCTGGAAGCGTGGCGCTCGGCTAACTCGGGTGGGTCCCGAACATGCCCTGTGGGCATCTCTGAGCTGTGCCCAGGAAGGCGCAGGGCTGTGGCTCGCGATGTTACACCAGGCACTCGGGTCACAGAGGCAAACGCACAAAGGCTTCCTGCAGTTATTGGATTTGGATGTTCTCCTCCTCTGACGTTCTGTGAAATACTACCAGGAATTAGAGACATGCACAGCTTTATTAATTCTGAAATGTTAAACGGCAGCTCCATAACCACATAGCCACAGCAGCTTCTGGAAATACAGAAGGTCGCCATTCCAGGTAATAGTTATTTGAAACCACACTGACTGGTGGCTTGATTTTAATTAGAAATGACTGCATTTTAACATTAGGTGATTTCTGTACCAATCACCTACATGAGAGTGAGGTTCAATCTAATCTAGATAATAATATCAATTTTTTGAGCAGAGCAGCTTTCTAAGTAGAACAAACAGGTTCAAGAAAGACAGTATCAGTCCAGGAAAATCTTATTGTCTATCCACCTTAAAGTAACACTCATAAAAGTTTATTACGGTTATTGAAAATTGAGTTATAGGAATCAATCATAATCAGATTTAAAGAAACCATTAAAAGTACTGTTAAATCATAGACGGAGTAAGGAAAATTCATACTAGCGAAGCAAGCAGTCAAAAACTCAAGACAAATTTAATCAAATCTGAGTGTCTGACTCCTATATCCTGAATCACATTCCTTATTCCTTTAGCATCAATAATAGTAAAAGCCAGAAAGTTTGCATCAAGCAAATATAGAAACAGCTATTTACGTTTGCCAATGCAGCCACAAGGCTAAAAATATTTCCATTGTATGTGTTCCTTCCATTCTGTCGACGCTGTCCAACTGATGAATGGGAACCAGAGTGTGTATGAGCCACAAAGTTTACACCATGAAAAGAAGGCAGTTTGTCTTAGAAGGAAAAAAAAAAATGTCAAGGAGAAGTTCGTTCCTATTAAAAGAAAAGGCGTTTGCATTTTTGGTACAACAGCCTGCACCCAAGCTCATACAGAGCCATATACATGACTGGATGCAAGTTAAAAAAAAAAGGAAAAAAGACTCATTCTGTTGAATTCTGCTGGGATTCCCTCTTCACACGCGACCAGCAGGCTCTTCAGAACTTGATTACAGACCCATTAGATTAAAGCAGCTTTGAGGTAGCATCTCATTAGACTGTTACTCTCAGAACACAATTAGGTTAATTGCAGCATTGTTTTATTATAGGGAAGATAGGGGAGCACAAAGACTTGCTGTTTATCCTGATCACAGTCAAGACGGCAATGCCCGCCTTTTTTCTTTTCATTTGGACAAGAGAGTGCTGCATTAGCAGGGAGAAGGCTGCACTCCGTTGCTGACTGCCACCAAATACTTATGGGCACGTCACGTCACCATGCGGGGCCTCAGTTACTTGCCAGAAGGGGAGATTGGGCTAGATTACCTGTGAGTTCTTTTTCACACTTTCTACACATTAACAAATTGGCTTGAAAGACTGTAACAATTAATAATAACGCTAAAACGAATAAGGACAGTAAGTACTCTGATGGTAGCAACAGGCAGCAGAGTACCTAACTCCCGCCCGTTTGTGGGACAGGACGACAACACAGCAGGATGGCTTAGGGAACCTGCCCGTGGTACAGTTCTGGAGCAAAACGGTCAGGCGGTGTGAGCTTCAACAGCTCCTGTTTCTGACTGCCCGTCACGGATGGGCCCCGTGCGAGGCTGGTTCTTATGTCTGCTATAAGCCTGCAAATTCTGCAGTACACTTATCGTCGCCTCCTTTTTGCAGAGGACGACACTCAGCTAAGAAGTCACGTCACGTGTACAAAATCACATGGCTAAGAGGTAAATAAGCAAATCACAGAGCCAACGTAGAACATCACATGGTGAAGAGGAAAAACAAAAATGAAAAAAACACGCCACATGGCCGACTGTCCTTGCAGCCAAGAGGTGAGGCCAGGCCTGCCTGCTTGCAGCTCCCTCTATCCATCCAGAAGTCTCCCTTCCTGACCTCTCTCAGCCTTACTCTGCTTCCTGGTGGAATATTAGTGTGAAAACGGCCCTGGGAATCCTGGCGTCTCAGGCGTTTCCTTAGTGTTTCTGGTAACTTCAAAGCTACACAAAAGTCACTGACCTTCCTCCTCCCCTCCTCCACCGAGGGGCTGTCGGGAAGCATCAATTTCAGAAAGTCTTCTTTCGAGAGCACGTGCTGAGTTTCTGAGACAGCATCTCCCACTACTGCTTGCTGCTGAGCTGCCGAGGACAGCAGGTCCATCTCACCGTACAGCCTGGGAGGAAATCGAGACGGGTCATCAGCATATGTAAAGTGCCTGTACCCTTATGAACTAAAATCCAGTCTCTACCTTCGACCACCACATTCACACACACACACACCCAACTCTTAATTATTGAGCGGGTTCCTTTTAGCCACATCTCCTCCGGATCCCCATGCCATCTCACGTGTGTGAAATGAGCTCAACAGCAGAGTTAGGGTCCTGAATAATTCAGAGACAAATCAGATCCCCAAAGCCCTGAATGAGAAAACACAGAGTCAACTTTTCAAACAAGGCTGTGTGTTCCCTTTCCTAATCGGTATCAGAAAACACAGTTTCAATAATTCATCAGAGATTATCCTGTGTTCTTTGAAGAAAGCCTGGTGCTTCTCAGGAAATTCAGAGAGCCTTTCTCTTGTGGCTGGACAACCACACCCCACCGTCCACCCAGCAACACAGCGTGCAGGACCCTGGGGAACTTGACACTGAAGAGTAATCGATCTGGGCACATGCCAAGCATTTTTATTATCAGCAATTTCACAGAGCCGCTTGAATAAGTAAAGAAGCTGCCTCCCTTATCAGTGTACAGAAATGTATTTATGGACAACAAGACTATCTAGCTGAGTTACTGTTTTCGCTCCTCTTCCAGGGAGAAAACTGGGGAGTTATTTTTTGAAAGGTTTTGGTCTGGAACATTTCTGAAGACGTGGTGAGTATAGAACCGGGGGCTGGGCTGTCAGCAGAGATGGACAGGCCACGTGACCCAGAAATGCGATGCTGGTCCAGGAGGCAGGCCACAGAAGATGACCTGTGTCACCGTCCTGCGCCACAGAGGTGACCCCATTTCTAAAGCAAGGCTGTTGCGTCACAGGGGAACAGCTTGCTGAGAAGTTATCAGGATGTGAAACACACAGACGTGCTCGACATTAGGAACTATTTATCTGAAGTTGCTACAGCTCTTGCTTTGTTCTCGAGTTGGGTGCGGGGTCCCAAACTTTTTGGCACTGGAAGCACCAGCAATAGCGACTGGGGCAGAAACTATAAAAATCTCTAAATGTGACTGAAGATCTGGTTGGCTTGCAGGATGGCAGGGCATGAAGATGGAGCTAAAAAAGAACCCAAGACCCGGGGGGATAGGGGTTCTGCACAAAAGCCATGTGGGAAAACTGACCCTACAGTTTTTGTGAAGAGGGCTTCAGATGTGTGCAGCTGTGGGCCCTGAGATTTGGGGTGGAGGCCTGCAAGAGCTCCAGGTCCTATTTACTCTGGGAAAGACATAGGGGAGAAAAACCCAAACCCGAGTCTTACCAATAACTGCTAAATGAAAACGTAATACCTAGAGTTGCTGATAAATGTACTATCCCAGTTTCCCTATGCTTTTGAATAAAATCGCTAGCGTTTTCTGCTAACTTAAGTGACTTTATTAAAATTACCAAATGATATATCAGTAAGTGGGCTTCCCAGGTGGTGCAGTGAAATAATACATCTATGAACTGCCTATAAAATACTGCAGTTAGTAACTGCTACCCTTTCTCTCCTCCCTGAGATGGGGTAGTCTTGAAAACGGGACATCAGATGTAATTAGCTTTGTATCTCTGATGCCTACTGTAATTCTCCACGTGGGTAAACCCAGCATGGTGGACCACCACCATGCATCTAGAGAATTCTCGGGACACTGAGGGTCTGCAGATGGTATGAGCTGCACTGTGCTCAAGGCGCACATTCACGGCTGCTTAACAACGAGCCAGTAAGCAGCTCTTGTTTGCTGCACTTTAAAACATAAGATTATATTATGAACAAAAATAATCAACAAGGGCCTACCTATAATATGACTTTGTTATTTAGCCGCTAAGTCACATCCAACTCTTTTGTGACCCTATGGACTATAGCCCGCCAGGCTCCTCTGTCTGTGGGATTCTCCAGGCAAGAATACTGGAGTGGGCTGCTATTTCCTTCTCTAGGAGATCTTGCCAACCCAGGAATCGAACCTGAGTTTCCTGTGTCTCCTGCATTGGCAGGTGTGTTCTTTACCACTGAGCCACCAGGGAAGCCCCAGAATATAACTTTATGGGCAATTTCTGCATCATGAGGAACTTCAGGGGGGCACAACTGGTTTATATTTTGTGTACATTGAGACACAAATATTTGCTAGTTCTCAGTGGGATACACATGACGCTTGGCTGATCTTTTTTAAAGTATATCCTTCAGTGATTTGGTAACACATTATTTTGACAAATCTCAATATAGTTGCAAAGTCCTGGAGGACCACGGTCACGATACATTACCATGTCTGCCTTAGATGGACGATACATCTGACAGGATGAGCAGGGCCCATGAGAAGAGCCGGGGGGAGGCCTGGGTTCGAGTTCCAGCACCCAGCTGGTGTGATGAGGGGAAATAACCCCTCTGCCCTCCAGAGACACGAACCCCTTACTCATAATATTCCCCATGCTGGCTCTCTTTTATGAAGTCAGTGCTGCTAAACGAGTGTTAAACAATGCACCAATGGTGAGGCTCTCTAGGGAGAAATGTCCAAGTGGGTTTCTTCACCCTTTCCTGGCTCTTCAAGGAGACCCTTAGGGAAGATACAGCCTCTCAATGATGTGCAAAGCACTTCTACAAATAACTGGTGGAACATAGGAGCCTCAGAATGGACTCCTGTGGAGCACCGGAAGACTATCAGACAGAAGCACCAGTGTGACCCCAGGAACACGTGTTCATAAAATGCGGTTATCTCTTAAAAATTTCTTTCTAAACAACTCCTTTGCAATTACTGGCATGACGGTTTTTTTTCTGGAAAAAAAAAAAAAAAGAAAAGACTGCATGTCCAATTTCCATTTTATTTAAGTTGCTATTATTTTTTTTTAAATGAGTGATCTATGATGATCTTTTATTTATTTATCTATGTTTCGCTGCATGGCATGTGGGATTCTCCAACCAGGGATCAAACCTGCGCCTCCTGCATTGGCAGCATGGAATCTTAACTTCTGGACCACCAGAGAAGTGCTCTATGTTCAAGTTTAGCATTAAAAGTAACTTTAATTTAGAAGGCAATGCCATGCTAGACATGTTTAAGAAGTGGGGTCATTTCTTAAGGGAAAAAGCGATCCTAGCTCAGGGACTAACCTTAAGGTCTAGAAGAGCTCTCTGAAGACAGCTGTAGCGCTCGTGCACCGTTCACACTGATGACATAAGCAGACACAGCAAAAGACTGATGCCATCACTTAGTGCCTGTGAAGGTTAATTTTTAAGGCTGTCCTTAAAATATGTGAGCTTCCCTGATGGCTCAGTTGATAAAGAATCCATCTGCAATGCAGCAGATCCTGGTTCGATCCTGGGTCGGGAAGATCCGCTGGAGAAGGGATAGCCTACCCACTCCAGTGTTCTTGGGCTTCCCTTGTGGCTCAGCTGGTAAAGAGTCTGCCTGCAATGTGGGTAGACCTGAGTTCAAAGATCCCCTGGAGAAGGGAAAGGCTACCCACTCCAGTATTCTGGACTGAAGAATCCCATGGACTGTGTAGTCCATGGGGCCCCAAGGAGCTGGACATGACTGAGCAACTTTCACTTTTTTCACATAAAAGAATAAGCAAATCACCAGCTACTATAAATGGCCCTGAGCAGGCCATTGATTTGCATTCTCAAAATGTGATTGCTTTGTCTTTTCAAAGACATGGCAGTCTTCACACGTGTTATGGAACTGGTTATCAGTATTTTTTATCTTTTCTTTTTTCCAACAGATAGAAAACATCCCTCCCTACTTGCCCCTACAAATGTGACAACTGAAAGGGAAATCAAAGTCATGTTCGAATTCGGGGGAACAGAGACTTTTCTGGAAGGCCAGTGGTTAAGAATGCACCGTGCAATTCAGGGGACGTAGGTTCTATCCTTGACTGGGAAACTAAGATCCCACATGCCTCAGGGCAACTAAGCCTGAGGGCGGCAAATACTGAGCTTACCTGCTGCAACTAGAGAGTCCATGTGCCTCAACGCAGATCCCCTAAGACCTGATGCAGCCAAATCAATCGATTAATTAACTTTTAAAAATTTAGGTGGGATTTTTTTCTTTCGTGCTATCACACACACGTTTAGGAAACACACAGGCTTTGTGGGAATTCACACTGTCGTTGACCTTAGTTATTTACAGGATGTATACTCACACCATGGGCCTCTCTGATGGCTCAGACGGTAAAGAACCTGCCTGCAATGCAGGAGACCTGAGTTCAGTCCCTGGGTTGGGAAGATTCCCTGGAGAAGGGCGTGGGAACCCATTCCAGTATTCCTGCCTAGAGTGGACAGAGTGGCCTGGCAGATTGCAGTCCATGGGGTCACAAAAGAGTCAGACACGACTGAATCGATTTAGCAAGCATACTCACACCATCACTAGCACACAACCCTGATTTTTCTATTGCACACAGCTTTTTGAATATAAAAACGAGGAACAGAGATCTGTTTTAAAGTTATCATGGAAAGAGAGGACTTTTCAAGGCAAACATCAATGCCAACATTTAAAGAATTTTACAAAGGTGTTTCTCAATTATTCTGTTTGAGAAGATTTGTGTCTACTGGGGAAAAAATACGTTAGCTTAGTCCATGCCCCAGACACCCAAGGCTGCCACCAGATACCACCTTACCCCTGACACTCAGCCACTTCAGGCTCCTCAGGTGGTGGGCTATCTTCTGATTTCTTCCAGCCGATGATATATTTGTTCACTGCCCCCTGCCTGTGGTAGGGCTTGGACATGGACCCTGGGGCCTGTTGACCACTGCCCTGAGACACGATGTAGACTTTGGAGGTATCCAGAGACCCGCTACTTTTCGAGCAGTGAGCCGAGGGGCTTCCTGAATGGTGTGAGCCGCTGGGGAAACAGACAGACAGAAGCTGTGATACGATCAGATCCCAGCAGTGTGGGCACGTCGCCGACCTTGGGGCCACCATGCCTGACTCCTGTCCTCTGTGAGCAAAACTGGGCTGTCTCTCTGCTGAGTCTTTCCTCCCACAGGCTGAGGATGTTCACGTGCAAAGCTATACGCCTGTGGCCAGAAGGATGTTCAAAGCACAATTAGGAGAAATCTAATAGCAAAATGGGCACCACACCGATGCCTCCAAAGAAAAGAACCTCAAATGGTAAATAAACATAAGAGAAGGGGCTCGACCCAGGGAAACACGCGTGCAAACCATAGCAGGGTATCGGGCATGCTCTCCCGATTGGCAAAAACGGGGCAGTCTGATGACGAGGGCCCAGTGTTCACCAGGCTGTGGGCCAGTGACTCCCCCCACTGCTGGTGGGAGTGAGAGTGTGCAGGCAGGCGGGAAGCAGTCTAGGCATCACCTGGAAAGGTGCGCAGCTGCACGGCCAGCAATTCTACTCCTAAGCGCACACCCGAGGCGCGCCTCTGCACGGGTGCAGCTGGAAACAGGCAGCAGAAGTGCTGACAGAACCGTCGATTCAAACAGCTCCCCGTGGAGGCATCAGCAGCGGACGGAGCGGCGATTAGCAGACACGGCGGGGAAAAGAAAAACTCCAGGAAAACACCAGGAAGGAGTGGGCAGAGGCTGTGGACAACTGGGGTGAACGTCCCAAACAAAGTGGAAGAAGGAGCAGGTCACACAGAAAGCATCAAGCATGGCTCCATTTTTAAAGCGAGTTCATAAACAGGTGAAACTGAAGGATACGTTGTTCGGGAATGTACCAATCCACAGCGAAATGGAGAGAAAAGCGAGGGGGACGGTCATCGCCAAAGCCGGGGCAGGGGCCACCTTGAGGGGGAAGAGGAGGGCGTGTGACTCCTGGACAATACTCGGGGATTCTGACACAGAAGGGGTGATTCCTCAATCCAGTGTGGGTATATGCTGCATCACTGTGTGATATAAAACAATATTCAAAAGACAAAATCCCTAAAAACAACTTAAAGGTCAGCTGAAGCCAGAAGGACTAATGACTCCCACGGGCTATATGACCATGCCTAGAACTATAAAAACCTCAAGATCTTTTTTTTTAATTCAGGAAAATCAAGATTCTAATGTTTTATGAAAAATATGTAAGAATAGAGATCAGGAATTATTTTATGAAGTCGTAAATGTTTCAGTTACAGTTCTAATATCAGAGTTTAGGAAGGCAGGTGAGCATTGCTTTCAGAAACCCTGACACACAAGTGTGCCTCAAGGGTTCTGGAGCCAGACTGCTATCACTGCTTAGTTCAGGGGAGACCCTGGACACGTTTACTAAGCTCAGCTTTCTGATCTGTAAAACGCATACAAGGGCTGTCCAGTGGTTAAGACTTCACCTTCCA
This sequence comes from Capra hircus, assembly GCF_001704415.2. Classification (NCBI taxonomy): domain Eukaryota; kingdom Metazoa; phylum Chordata; class Mammalia; order Artiodactyla; family Bovidae; genus Capra; species Capra hircus. The sequence continues at coordinate 40,098,605 of NC_030835.1, read as the reverse complement.
GCGCAGGGGGTATGGGCTGATCCCTGGTTGGGGTGCCATGATCTCACACGTCTTGGGGCCAAGAAAACAAAACATAACATTTGTTACAGTATTCAGTAACAAATTCAGTAAAAATTTTTTAAATGGTCCGTATCAAAAAAATGAAAACTTTAAAAGCAAAACAAAACAAACAAAAAACCTGATAAATACTCTCCACCTCAGAGAATTGCTCCGAAGATTTTCCTGAATTAATATTAGCGAAGTAAATGCCATTAATTTGCTTTTTAGAGCAATGCATCAGAGAACTATCCACAAGTTCTTGCCACTGGGAGAATTTGCCACAGGGTTCCTCACATGATAAGCCCCTAGGTAAAATAAAATCTTATTCTGAAATCAAACCTGTACACAAAGCAAGCATCATCCAATGGCAGAAGCTAAGAAAGAAGTCTAATATTAAAAAATGATTTTGAAATGGACTTTTTATAAAGGCTCTGAAGGTAAAGCAAAACACAGGTAACCCATCTTTGGGTCTTTGTATGTTGGAGACATGGTGGCATTTGAAAAATTATCACACAAAACAAAATAAAACACGGCATCTATTTGCTCCTCTGAATCACTTGGCTCCTGTGATAAGCCTGGTGTCCCTTAGTAGGATGGTGGTGGCGGTGGAGTCGCTCAGTTGTGTCCAACTCTTTGTGACCCCATGGATTACAGTCTACCAGGCTCCTCTGTCCATGGGATTCTCCAGGCAAGAATACTGGAGTGGGTTGCCATTTCCTCCTCCTCCTCTGGATCTTCCCGACCCAGGAATCGAACCCAGGTCTCCTGCATTGCGGGCCGATTCTTTACCACCTGAGCTACAAGGGAAGCTCTAGTAGGGTGGAGGCTCCCTCAATTTGGGGTCCAGGTCCGTGCCCTGGGAAAGATGTCGTACTGCTGTCCCCTGACCCAAGGTCCCCTGACCTAAGCAACAGGCAAGGAAATAGCTAGGCAGTAAGAGGTGGTGCTATTATGACGAACTCTCTCCACTCCCTGGGTGCACACCAGTTAGTAATCCCCCAACAGGGAAACTCCTTCTGTTGGCAATGGGTTCTGAAGGCCTGTATATCTTTCTCCTCAGCTTCTTATTTTGAAAAACTCCAGATCTACAGAAGCGGTATAAAGACAGGAGATATCCCGTCGTCGAGATGTAATAGTTGTTACTCTGGCTACAGCAGCATCGTTTTTCTCTGAACCATCTAGAAGCAGCTGCAAACTTCATGACATCATACTTTGTATTTCCATATATATTTCCTAATAATAGAGATACTCTCCCACAGAGGACCAATGTGATCATCACAAATCGGGCATTAATGCAATATTATTACCTAATACCCACTCTATAGTCTTATTTCTCAGCTGTCCGACAATGCTTATGGCTTCAGTTTCCCCATTCAGAACCCAGGGCAGGACTGTGCATTGCCTTTAGCTATCATGCATTTCAAAGCCTTTGATTATCCCTGAGTTATTTTAGAGTTAAAGTCTAGGGTATCCACGCATGCATGCGTGCTAAGTCGCTTCAGTCATCTCCGACTCTTGGTGACCCTATGGACTGTAGCCCTCCAGGCTCCTTGGTCCATGGGGATCCTCCAGGCAAGAATAGGAGAGTGGATTTCCATGCCCTCCTCCAAGGGATCTTCCAGACGCAGGGACTGAACCCGTGCCTCCTGTGGCTCCTGCACTAGAAGGTGAGTTCTTTACCACTAGTGCCGCCTGGGAAGCCCAGGGCATCCCTAGTCTAACAGAATTAATACGATGCACGGAACGCTCAAATCTAGCTTCTGGAATCACCGAAAGGAACGTTTTTGGAGAACGTGTTGTGAATAACAATAGTATGGTCCAAGCCTGATGGGTTTTTCCCTTTGTTTATAAAATAGATTTTCCTCACTTAGGCTTGATTAAAAATGTCTTTTACCCCAATGGTAAGAAATTTTAAAGTTAAACTCTAAGAACAAATGTATTGAATCCATCTGACAAGCAATATGGCAAAAACCTGTGGTTAGCAGCAGTAGCATTGTTTTTCTTTGAAGCTGGTAAACATCCTAGACTGTTAGCAATAAGATTTTGGGGAATCTTTTCCTTCTAGACTCGAGTTATTATTTTAGAGTTTTATTGCCAACTTCCCATCCTTTGTACTAAGAGTGTGATGACATGAATAAGGGTAAGCAACAGATAATCACATGAGCCATTTACAGAAGAATACAGAACATGGGTTTTTTTGTCTTGTTTTTTTGGCAGTTGATTTATTTCACTTTGCAAAAGCTTGGTTAGGCTCAGATGAATACAGCTTTGTATTCTGAGCTCTTATCTAAGAGCCCTGCCCTTGCAGGAAAAAAAAACAAACCAACCCAAAAGGGTTTGCTGAACTAGAAGCCCGGAGCAGCAGGAGAGAACAGGCTGGGGATATGCTGGTGCTGGTAATGGGTGGTGATTCCTGCACATCTACCCCTGCACCCCGGTCCCCCCTCACACCAGTGCGGCTTGTCTTTACGAGCTGTAAATCTCTTCCCTGTTCTCAGTACAATCCCAGAAAAATACCACATACACAACTCACACTTGCTTTATTCCTGGATGGCTGTTTGGAGCATGCGCGTGTGTGTCGGGGCTGGTGGGGATGGTAGTGGTCGTTGGTGACGAAAACCCTGAATCAAAGCGTGAAGGGTGTTTCATATACAGGTCTGGGCTCCGGACACTGGGAACAGTTAACCTCTGCACCTCCGATTTCCCTAGGCTATCCAGGCACTGGTTTACTAACTCAATCAACAAATTCTTATCAACAGTCTTCTTAGACTTCCTTCCCGCATTCAACAAGCACTGCAATGCCTACCATGTTTAGGAGCCTGTGCTAAGTGCTGCGGGTACAAGTGAAGGAGACAGGTCCAGGCTTTTCACTGAAGGGAAGACTGCAGCCGGGGTGGGGGGCGATGTGGATGGGATAGGATAAGCTGTGAGCACAGACCACCTCACTGTGGAATGAAAAGATCTGCTGCCACGTCGGCGGGCAAGAAACGTCACAGCCATCAGCGGTTTCTGGCCTCCAGAGGTGAACGAGGGCTCCCCGAACAACAAAAGGATTGTCACAAGCTGCAAGTAGAGAGTTCCTGATGGTCAACATCAGCCAGGGCCGGAGTGCTGAGAAGCAGCTGAGACAAGGTGAGATAGAGTGTGCGGGGCGGGGGGCGACTAGCCAGGATGCTCAGTGCCGATGCCAGCCCCTGAGAGCCTCTTCTCCTCTTTCACTCCCTGGACCACTCCTGGTCACAACTGAGACCCTAGGCAGTGGGCCTCAGCTCCGAGCTGACCATACAAGCGAAGAGCTGACGACACTCATCATCACGGAGAACGGGTGCCCCAGGCTGGGCCCCAGCATTTCTGGATCTGCCAAGTCTCAGCACCGCTGAGGTAGCTAGGTCCGTTATGCGCTAATGAGCCAAGTTCCTTTTGCCTCCACACCAACATTTCAAATCTTACTTTAAATATACAATATTAATATAGATAGTACTTAAAAATACTTAAAAACATTTTAAAATTTAAAACTAAAAAATTAGAATATTTAAATTATTACTTTCTCTAGCCCTTCTGCAGGGGACAGACAGGAGGAAGAAGTACTCAAAAGATTTAATTTATTGACAAATTCCACATGAACAAAAGCCTGCAACTGAAGTTGAAATGTGGCTTTAAAGTCACTGTCCACTAAGAAGGGCAAGGAAAAGGCTTCTGGGTGGCAAAGAAGACCCTCACTCAGCCCATGGCCCTTCTACAACCACTGTGCACATGTTCAGTGTAAAGCAGGGGCGGGGAAGGAGAAACATCAACCAGAAATGCAGTCTAGCACCTCCCAGTTCTTTCTACTCATCTGACCCATCACATTAATGGATGCTTAAGGTACTCCAGAGGAGAAGGCAATGGCAACCCACTCCAGTACTCTTGCCTGGCAAATCCCATGGATGGAGGAGCCTGGTAGGCTGCAGTCCATGGGGTCGCTAGGAGTCGGACACAACTGAGCAACTACACTTTCACTTTTCACTTTCATGCATTGGAAAAGGAAATGGCAACCCACTCCAGTGTTCTTGCCTGGAGAATCCCAGGGATGGGGGAGCCTGGTGGGCTGCCGTCTCTGGGGTTGCACAGAGTTGGACACGACTGAAGCGACTTAGCAGCAGCAGCAAGGTACTCCAGAAAACCTACTTCAAATCCCTATTGATATCCCAACTCTACTCATAAATGAAGGTGCTCTGAAAGCAGAAATTTTCCTCAACAGTAATGCAAAATTCTGTTTGTGATGCCATTTACACTTGTCTAGCAAGGTTATCAGAAAACCAGCTGCTTTCCAAATCTGCTACACTTTGAACAAACATTAGAAGGTTACAAAATGATCATTTGTGCTACTAAGACACAGATGATAGTTAGTGACAGGAAAAGAAAAGCAGGAAGGCAGCAGCAAGCATGTGTGTGTGTACAGGCATCTTCGTGCTTTCAATTTATGTAAAAAAATTAACTTATGTTAATCTTTAGGACTAAGAAATATCAACAACCTCAGATATGCAGATGACACCACCCTTATGGCAGAAAGTGAAGAGGAACTAAAAAGCCTCTTGATCAAAGTGAAAGAGGAGAGCGAAAAAGTTGGCTTAAAGCTCAACATTCAGAAAATGAAGATCATGGCATCCGGTCCCATCACTTCATGGGAAATAGATGGAGAAACAGTGGAAACAGTGTCAGACTTTATTTTTTGGGGCTCCAAAATCACTGCAGATGGTGACTGCAGCCATGAAATTAAAAGACGCTTACTCCTTGGAAGAAAAGTTATGACCAACCTAGATAGCATATTCAAAAGCAGAGACATTTCTTTGCTGACTAAGGTCCATCTAGTCAAGGCTATGGTTTTTCCTGTGGTCATGTATGGATGTGAGAGTTGGACTGTGAAGAAGGCTGAGCGCCGAAGAACTGATGCTTTTGAACTGTGTTGTTGGAGAAGACTCTTGAGAGTCCCTTGGGCTGCAAGGAGATCCAACCAGTCCATCCTAAAGGAGATCAGTCCTGGGTGTTCTTTGGAAGGAATGATGCTAAAGCTGAAACTCTAGTACTTTGGCCACCTCATGAGAAGAGTTGACTCACTGGAAAAGACTCTGATGCTGGGAGGGATTGGGGGTGGGAGGAGAAGGGGATGACAGAGGATGAGATGGCTGGATGGCATCACTAACTTGATGGACATGAGTCTGAGTGAACTCCGGGAGTTGGTGATGGACAGGGAGGCCTGGCATGCTGCGATTCATGGGGTCGCAAAGAGTCAGACACGACTGAGCGACTGAACTGAACTGAACTAAGAAGTCTAAAACTTTTTTCAACAAGATGAGACATATCCCATGGTATCAGTCATGAAAATCAAGGCACCGCTGATGAGGTCTCTGCCTCAACTGAGAGGACGGCCGATGCAATTCACGTGTCCGTGTGAGGTCACAGTGAGCCTCGCTATGGTCCATTGGTTCATCCCTCCAGGCTCAGCAGAGACCACGTGAGGATGAGGAGCAGGTGGAGTGAAGGGCAGGGCCAAGGAGCACAAGGCCTGCGTGTTGAACCCAGTGCCGGCCTCGAGCATCGTCACTGGCCATGGCCCTGGATGCCTGGAGGGACAGTCCTATCACTGTTCATCTGGCTACCCTCCAGCAGCGGGAAGAGTTCTGGGGGAAAGTCAGACGATGACGCAGAGCTGAAGGAGGGAAGGCTTTGCAGACAAGAAGGAAAATGACAGGGGTCGTTGGTGTGCAGGAAATTCTAGCCACGGCCAAACCTGTATCAATGCAGCTCTTTGCTTAGTCTTTGAGGGGAGGAATCTCCAGTGATGCGTTTTAAAGTCACTGTACACTTTTGTCATATGGGAATTGAAAACTACTCATAAAAATATATTAAACATCTACAGTTAGAACGTAATTCCTTTAAATGTAACTAGTCATTACATTGAAAAAGAAAGTGGATCATCAATCTGAACACATTTCCAGCACACAGCTGTGTAAGGGGGCCCCTGGAACAGGAGAATGGGGCACAGGCTTTCAGGCGGCAACACAGAGAGCAGCCCTCCTGACTGTCCGTCGTCATCTGAGTACCGCCCAGCTGGTACCACACCTCCTGAAAATCTGGGCCAACAAACTGAACCTTTCACTTTTTGGGAGGCGCATGAGATCGTAGTTTTCCAACCAGGGGTCGAACCCACGCCTGCTGCAGTGAGAGCATGGAGTGCTAACCACTGGGCCACCAGGGAAGTCCCAGGGACAACACATTGAACTGCAGAGAAACACGAGCGGCCCGATGCCTGCCGTGAGCATCTGTTCCATTTTCTCTCCAATTTAAAGAGAACGGCAGATGTCATCAGAAACTTGTTCACATGCACATTTCAAATGAGACTCTGGACATAAGCCCTCCATCTGAAGCCAGGCAGTTTGGCCCACAGGTGACAATGATCTCAGGCGCCTTCTGGTCCTATTTCAGGCCCCTGCCCACCCCAGCAGCAGATGACAGCGCCCAGGGTGCCCCGAGTAGCTGCCGGTCACAGCGTGGGGAGGTCCTTACCTGGAGTGGGACGAAATCTCGCTGAGGTCGCCCAGGCTGCCATCGGCAGCCCCACTGGTGGAGACGCCAGGCGCACAGCCGTGGGCCGCGTACACCCTGGCCTGCTCGCCGTCGGGCCCCGGGATGCCGGAGTCGGCCCAGTGCTCTGCCCGCCCGTGGACCAGGGGCCGGCTGCCCGCCAGGTGCACGGGGCCCAGGACGGCAGCGGGCACGCACGGGGCCGTGTCGATACCACTGTCCGTGGAGGCCCCCTTGATGTGCGTCAGCCCCAGCAACTCGGGGTCCATGAGCTCCCCAGACCCAAAGTGCTTGTCGTCGCTGTTGCTGGAGGTGCTGCTGGAGAGCGTGTTGCTGCTGGAGTGGCTGGAGCAGCTTTTATCTCCGATCTTGAGAACAGAGAAAGGGGGAGGCTTCAGACAAACCCCACACTTTGCTTCTACACGAAGGCGATTATTCTCCCCAGACTCACGAAGCTACAGACCTGATGATTTCACCCGAACCCTTTCTACTCGCTTGTCAGCAGGAAGCAAGGCAAGAATTTACTTTTCAAAAACATCCTGGTTTCATGCAAAAGTCCCTGAGTCATAATTCCTCCCATCATTCATCTTAAGTTAAATGGGTATCTTTTCAAGTCTTTGTTCAATTATCTGTACATCAGCACAAAAGTATTGCCACACTGTCACTAATCGGAAAGCAGTTAACGAAGGTTCTAGAAGCTGGGGAAGTACATGGGGAATTAAGAGGAGGAAAACAGCCTTTCTTCAGAGAATGCTCCTGTGACAAGGGATAGGGCCAGTCCTGGGTGTGGGGTAGAAGACCCAAGTTTGAATCACAGTAGGGGGGAATCTTGGCCAGTCACTCAGCGCCTCTCTGTGCTTATTATACTGAGCACAGGGATTACTGTGCAGACCCAACCAGCTCACGTGTGCAGAAGCACTGTTTAAGCATGAGCCACACCCACTCCCAGAGCCCCAGTCGGGGGAGACCCGGGGTTGATGAGATGGGGTCCTTTTGGGGGTTCACGGAGGTCCCTGGAAGATGAAACCAAGAGAGCAGACTAAACGTCCCATCTGATGATGTTCTGGTACAGACACGACCCCTCCTCTCAGCCTGGATGGTCAGCCAAGGGCTGTGGAGTCATGAGACCCAGCCACCTGTGATTTTCAAGTGGTCTGGCCCTTCCTTCTTTCCGTCTTCCCTTTCTTCCTTCCATCCCTCTCTTCTTCCTTCTTTCCCTCCACCCTATCAGATCCTTAAGCAAATCCCGATGCCCTCTGTTATCACAAGTGGATCTTCTCAAGTTCACCCTTCCCCTCCCCGACTCCCCCTGTGCTGGCGCCATCAGTTGGCTCCACGAGGCCGGCTCAAGACAAGCTGAGAGACGGAGGCCACATGTTTGCAGGTAACAGCTCTGAGGCTGGCCAACGACACGTGGAGGAGGAGAAGAAAAGGGACAACTTGGGTCAGGACCTGATAAGACGTCTGCAAATTTTGGAAAATGAGCTACTCTGTAAGGTTGGCTTCATCTGGCAACAACTAAAATTGCTGTTTGCATATTTAACTGGTAGTTTCATTTCACTGAGCTACAGTCACCTACACGGCTCCTTTTCGTTTCTGAAGAAAGTAAACAGAACCACATGGGCGCTGCGGGACCCCGGGAAGCCTGGCAGGTGGCTGCTGCCGGTGTCCCTGCGTGCCGTCTGCAGCTGCTCCCTGAGCGGCTGGCACCAGGCTCAGCATCACCCACCGTACACCCTGCCGCACAGGTTCTGCTTCTGTATTTTGCCCACATGCGGGATAACAGTCAACAGATTAAAACTACCAAGGATCAAAGGCTGAGGTTACAATCCTGGCTTTGCCAATAGTTTACTGGATGACTTTTCTCTGTATTTCTTTATAAAAGGAGAGAGAGAAAAAGAACCCCCCCCTTTTTTTTTTCTTTTTAACTTCACCCAAGACCCTTATAAGTGATGCCACTGAGAATCCCTGGCAACAATGCTAATAAATCACGAGTGCTGAGATGAACAGAAGCGTTAGTTCATGACAAGACTCACGTGAGAAAGCTTATTAGGAGAATCCTTGCAACCTCCATCTTTCTGCAGGCCTCTTTCCTTATAGGAGCTCAGGACTTTGGAAGGCGGGCCATGCCATTTGGTTTCTGTCACACACAGAGAGAGAAGCCTTAAAGATCTAATTTCTAGCATTAACAAAGGAGCAGAGAAACTCAGGGGCCAAACACATGGTTCAGTGACCACCATCAGGACTGGTTGTAGGACCTTCTGGTCCTACCCACAGAGAGGCCCTCAGAGCAGACAGAACCACCCCATGATGCTCACGGTCAGTTTCCCAGGCACCACCAGCTATGAGCACATCCCGGATGACCTTGGGGGTCCAGCAGCTACCCTGCACAGGGCAGGATGGTGCTGGCCAGACGGGAATGGATGAGTGAACCAGTGAAGGGGGAGGAAGGGGCAGGAGAGAGGCATGCGAGGGGGGGGGGTCCGGGTTACCGGCGTGTCTGCTCCCTTCCGTGGTGTCCTCCCGCTCCCTGGCCCCGTCACATTCCAAGGGGCCGGAGCCCTGGTGCTCCAGCAGCAGGGGAGACTGGCACCTGGAGAGAACACAGAGCTGAGGCGCGCCCGCATGCTGTCTTGCCAGTGTCCCCGTGGGTGCTGGTTCCGAGGGGCAACCCCAGGGATCCCTCGTCAGAGGCTCTCTGCTGCCGCAGCCCTGCCTGACAGAGCAGCTTAGAGCATCTGGACCTGGGGGCTCCTCTGTCACCCCTGGGTCCAAAGAGGCACCCGGATGACACCATTTACAGATAGGGGAGGAGGCCAGCACCAGGGGCTGAAAGGACTGTTCGGGTCCCCGTGGACTGAACACGAGCCCGCTGCTTTTGCTGCCACTGTTTCTCCTGAATACATGTACTGATGCTTCTTCATATCAGATTTTTTAAGGAAAAAGAAAATCGGATCCATTTGCTGCTAGACTACATCTGGCCGGACTTTTATTTTATGAAAATCCCCAAATAGGACAATTTACTCTTCCAAAGGAAACTGCAGAAAACTTATTCATGTTATAAAGAGACCCTTTCTTCCAGAATCCCAGTTCTAAATCCTGATCTGCAGAAAAAGCCAAGATGTGGTTTTTCCACTGACATAAAGCCTCCCCCACCTACTTTAAAAATGCAGCTCAAACAAGAAAGATTTCTTTAGGTACAACATTTTTGTTATTGTTTTCCAGTCTCTTAAGTTATATTCAATTCTTTGTGACCCCATAGACTGTAGCACACCAGGCTCCCCTGTCCTTCACTATCTCCCAGAGTTTGCTCAAATTCACATCCATTGAATCTGTGAGGCTATCTAACCATCTCAAAAATTAAAAAAAAAAAAAAAAAAAAAAAAAGCACAACTTTTAAGAACCCATCCAGCATCTAAAGCAGGCAATGCATATAACTCGGACTATAAATCTCTACTTCTCAGCCCAAACCAGAAGGAGGGAGGGTCCCAGGAGAGGGTTTCCCTGGGCACATGTGAGAGGAGGAACAGAAGCATCTCTTATCTGGTGCAAGGCCCCCCAGCTGCCTGGACAGTCCATCCTCTCCGCAGTGCACCCAGCTCCTTCAAGCGGCAGAGGCAACACTGGCTTGCAACAATGCACAGAAACACTGCTGCTGGGGGCAACGCCTGCGTTTCCTTATAAAAATACAGCCACATTCCTGGGGCGGCCCTCCTCTTCCCAAGAGTGTGCAGCTACTTCCTTGAGTTACTGCGTCCGTCCATCCTGGGTCCTGTCCATAGGTGCCCTCAGGCCCCTGGGCGCTGTGTGCACACAAGGGACAGCCCTGCCCCCAGCTTCCACTTGCTCTCAAGGAGGCAGAGGAAATGTGTCACATGCTAAATCTGCCTCCTCAGACTCTGGGCTGTGTTTTGGAGAGAAAAACACTTTCAAGAAAGACTGTGAATTTATTCCTCGTCAGCAATGTAAGTGAAGGGAAACTCCCAAGGGCCATCACCCACAGAGTCTCCAAATTCTTAATTTTCATGTGTTCAAAAAGACTCCCCCTTATTAAGAAGAAAAGAAAAGAAAACAGACAAGTTCAGAATATAGACAAATGAGTCCACTTTCACAGAAACGATGAGCTACCCAGTCTGGAAGCACTGGCCCTAACAAAGTGCTATCTGAGTCTCTCTGTCCCCAGTGGCCTTGTGCACAGTAAGCGCTTCTGAATGTGCCCTGAAGATATGTCCCCCCAGGAGCCCACAAAAGGGGAAAAGGAGTGGTACCCGTCATATCCAACTTGTGGTCTCCAGGGTCCGCTGCTGCCTGGTCCAGGGTCGCTGGACGATGACTGATTGCTGGGCGAACTTCTGAAAATTTGACTACAATCAGTAACAGGCACGGAGGTGGGCTGCCAACATCTGGACCTGGCTTGTTTTGACTTACAAATGAATTCATTTTTCAATGACGAAGACAAGGGGAAACACACATTGCGGTCATGGACAAATAAACTGAGAATTGGTGATGCCATGAGATTTCAGAGGTATTATGGTTGGTAATTTATTATAGGAAGGAGATGTGGCAGGAACAAGGCTTTACCATCTAAAGATTGAAAGCACAGCTAATGATCCCAGTTAAACACGGGGGAGAGCAACAGGATGCACAGAATTATGAAAACATCACTACGACTTGGTCTATGAGACATTGCAAGGGACGCTGTGGTTCTATATTTAAAACCGAGGCAGAGAGAAAACTCTAAATTTGGCGAAACCATTTATTTCTGCACATGTATTGAATGTAATCCTATTTATTTCAGACACACAAAAATGAGTGACACTTGTGAGAACTCATTTGAGGAAGACGTGCTTGCCAACTTTTCATTTTGCTATTAGAAGCCTTCCTTGTGTGCGCGTGTGCATGCTAAGTGGCTTCAGTCCTGTCCAACTCTTGCCAACCCTATAGACTGGTTCCTCTGTCCAAGGGATTCTCGAGGCAAGAATACTGAAGTGGGTTGCCATGCCCTCCTCCAGGGGATCTTCCCGACCCGGGGACTGAACCCAAGTCTCTCTATGTCTCCTGCACTGACAGGTGGGTTCTTTACCACTAGTGCCATCTGGGAAGCCCCAAAGAATTCCTTATAAGTTAGTGAATTATATGTTAACAAGGGAGGTTCTATAGACCCTTTCCCTTCCAGATGAAACCCCTTTACACCCAGGCTACCTACTGTATGCATTTCTCCGAATATAAACTCAGCAGACCTTTGAGAAGGGAGATCCAGAGCCCAGATGATTGACTGTCAAGTTAGTTACACCATTCTTGCACTCATTTGAGGAAAAACAGACTAGAGGAAGACCACAGGTTTTAATCCTGGTAATTATTATTAACACTTATAGAGACTTACACCTATGGGCCAGGGGTGTTCTAAGCAGTCAACCTCTGCGGATTGATTCAGCCATCATAATGCCTTGTGGAGGTCTCTATTATAGCCAAGTTTACTTTTCATAGGAGGAAACGAGAATGGGAGAGGCCAGGTAACAGGCCAAGGTGATGACATGTTCAGCGTTCAGCGGGCAGCCCGGCTCAGTGTCTGCTTACAACATATGCTCTATTAGATGAAAGCCTAACAAGGAATTGTGAGGAAACTCTTGGTGTCTCCACAGCCCGTAAGTTATGTGAAAGTTAAAACAAAGGGTGTAAAAGTCAATAGCAACAACAAATCTACTATGCTGTTCACTTAAAACTACCTCTCTGTGTCACATCTCTAAATTCTCAGCAGCTTCTAATGCTATTGGATTTCACTCTTAAACAGGTGCTCCCTCTCAGGGAAAAACTTAATTTTAAACTCAACTCCCTCCGCTTAAAATGAGAGAGAAAAGCAAAGAGATGCCAGTGATCTTAGGACCTCTGAAAATACTGTGACCGTGAGGATGACGGGATTTCATCAGTGATTTTTGTGGCTTTGTTTTCTTTATACTCAAAACTGTTCACGCTTATCTAGAGGCTCCTGCAGAATGGTTTCCCAATGCGGTTTGGAGAGCGAGTTGACAGGAGGATTACCGCAGAGAAGTTACAATGGTGGCCCTGAGGGGTGGTGTCCATGGCACCACCGCTGGCTGGGACCACAAGTACCCCAGCGTTTGGGGCCTGCCCAGAGGCCCTGCCATCAGCACCATTGCTGGCTGGGACCACAAGTGCCCCAGCGTTTGGGGCCTGCCCAGTGGCCCTGCCATCAGCACCACCGCTGGCTGGGACCACAAGTGCCCCAGCATTCAGGGCCTGCCCAGCGGCCCTGCTGCCCACTTGGTCAGAACAAGCTAATTCAGAAGTGACTAAGCCACACGCAAGTCCCCCACCACGTGAAGTTCCAAGCCAGGGCTTCACCAGGGCCACCAGCTTACCTGGTACCATCGGGCAGCTTCCGGTCGAAGGAGGTGCTGCGGGGGATGGCGGCCTGGCTCTGCGGGAGCAGGGGCTGGCACTGAAGCCGGTCGGGCGTGCCGGGCACCGGGGAGACCCTGGGCAGGGGCTGCAGGGCGGGCGTGGGCACGCGGTGCCACGTGGTGTTCCTCCGGAAAGGGGTCTTGTACTCACAGGGGGCTCCCTCGCTGTCGAGCTTGTACTCCACCATGGGGATCCGGCAGAGCTCCGAACACCCTCTGTGAGCCGAGAAGAGACGGTCAGGGGGTGCTCAGCACTGAGCAGCCAGCCCGACTCTCTGACGGCCTCGCATGTGCTTCTCGGGGCTCATGGACGATGGTGCAAGGCCATCCACCCTCAGTAGTAGACCTGGCTGACCGTGACCTTGTCTGCGTGTCACCCAGCATAGACCAGGAGGATCTGGTCTCAAGCCTGTGGCTCTGGTTAACCCTGGCTGTCAGGGGTTTCACGCACAGGCTCTGTCTCTCCAAGTAGTTTGCAAACTCCCTGGGCAGATTGGGACTGATCTTTAACCAATCTGCATACGTGGAATTATTTGCATTGAAACTGGGTGATAAATAAACATTAACAGATTAAAAACACCTCATATATAATCTGAATAGATACATGAAAGTACAGTCATAGAATCAGGAATTTGAGTCACATGTCACCTGTTTCTCCTGAATCTGAGAAAAAGTGAAAACAAATTAAACAAAAGCTGCCACAAGTCAAGGAAAAGCCTGAATGCCCATCCTGCTGGAGGCACATTAGTCAGTCACTTAGTTATCATTTTGCCAGTCGCTGCTTGTCGGTCACTTAGTTGCCATGGTCACTTCCTTGAGCTAGTGTCACGGCTCCCCACAAACTATCCCCCGCGGGCTCAACCGACCAGTCAGGGATTAAGACCCTTTAGCCTGAAAAATGTGATCTAAGGCAGAGACCCCTCAAGTTACACTGTGTCCACATGACTGATACTGCCGACTTAACTAAAGTCACCTGCAAAGGCAACTGGTGTTTGGCCAGGGCACAGGAAGACTGGGCGAGTCTCGAATTTGAGTGGCGGGGTAACTTGTCCCTTTTTAGCATGTGGATGAAGCCTTGCCCCTCCCTAGACATTCTGAAGTCAACAGAAAAACTCTCACATTCACCCTCTAAGAAATATGGGGAGGGAGGAGGGAAGGGGGTTCAGGATGGGGAACACGTGTCTACCTGTGGCGGATTCATGTTGATGTATGGCAAAACCAATACAATATTGTAAAGTAACTAACCTCCAATTAAAATAAATAAATTTATATTTTTTTTAAAAAAAGAAATCTATCAGGGCAATAAGGTGTCACTCTTTAAAAAGGAGAATTGCATCCTCAAGACAGTGGAGTAGAACTTTTCAGAACCATTACAAAGGAACAAAGAGGACAAAACCCAAAACCAAACTTGATCATCAACAAAGCTTGGAGACACCAAAACACAGTACCTAAGGGTAGAAGGCAATGGTGGAACGCCGACAGTGGAGCAGAGAAAGGCCAACCCAAGGATGTGCAAAGAGAAAGACAAGGAGAAGCACGCCCATCCCCTTGCACACCTGAGCAGGTGCAGGAACAGGAAGTATCAGGCGCCACAGAGGGTGGAAGAGAGAGGGGAGGAGTGAACAGTGAGCCCCCAGCCAGCACTGGCCCCTCAGGCAACGTGCACCCCCACCTTTAAGGGGCAGCAGCAATGGTCAAGGGAACACGACCTGAAAGGAAGGACTCAATGCCAGGAGGTACCCAGAAAGGCAGAGATGAAAGCGAAAGGTGAAGCAAAAGCCTTGCTAGAAACAAGATCCCCGAGTTAGTCCTCGTGCCTTCAAACCCAGCTTCAGGATCATCCTGCAAAGGACAGGGGTCTTTCTCCACAATAAAGACAAGCAGGTGCGAGCCACCCAATCACCCTGCCACGAGGCTCACCACCCTCAGGGAAAGAGAAGGAACCGGTGAAAGTGTCAGTCACTCAGTCGTGTCCCATCTTTGCAACCCCCTGGACAGCAGCCCACCAGGCTCCTCTGTCCATGGAATTCTCCAGGCAAGAATAGTGGAGTGGGTTGCCATTCCCTTCTCCAGGGGATCTTCTCAACCCAGGGATCAAACCCAGGTCTCCTGAATTGCAGGCAGATTCTTTATCACTGAGCCACCAAGGAAGCCCGAAATTTAAAAAGAGGATGACTGAAATTCAAAATAAAACACTCCAGTAGGACAGATGGAAGGTAAACAGAGGAGTTTTGCCTCAAAAGCCAGAAAATCTAAGTTCAATCTATGAAGTCTAAATTCACCTAACAGAGAAAGAGGAGAGGAAAACGAGGGGAGGAAATGATTAACAAATAATACACAAAAATTTCCAGAACTAAAGGGAAAAAAAGGTGTGTCAAGACATATTATGGTAGAATTCAGACTCCTGGGTTAAAGCAGAGATCCTGAGTGTCCGGAGGGGAGAAGGCAGGGGAGGGCGCAGGCCCTACACAAAGGTAGGACACAGAAAAGTTCATTCTTCCCAACAGCAAAATGGGGTAAAAGTTCTCATCTGTCAAATCAACAGTGCTTGGCGCTTAGGATGGAGAGAGAGAGAGAAATCAAAAACAGTGTTCTGCTTTTTGGATCTGGAAGCCAAATGAATGGTGATGCTAGCTACCCTTTAATAGTAGGGATGAACCAAAAGAAGCATCATAAAAAGATAAGATGTCTGTTGTAGAGAATGAGTAGGGATTATCTCTTTATCAGTAAACTTGACTTATCTTTTAACTTTTTCCCCCAAAGCAAAATTCATCTCTTTTACCCAGGCAAGTTTAAATTACTCTGGATTTAATGAATGTGCTAAATAACTGGAAAAATTTGATAAGCTGAGATTTACACTGGGTTGCATTTTTTAAAATAATGTGCTAAGATGCTACAATTTTTTGCTCACGGATTTATACTGTTTCCAAGTGTCTTTCTATTTAATTAGACACAACATCCCCTGGGACTTACTGATTCGTGCACATGGCCAATGACCTAATCAGAAATCATAAAGGTGCGATATTAGCATACATGAAAACATCAAGAAAACTGAATCCTATCTTCCACCCTATAACCTATGTTGTAAGCAAGCCACTGGACATTCAGGCGAACCTCAGGCTTTGGGGTCTCAAAGCCTAAAGCTGCCTGAGTCATCCAAGTCAAGGAATCTCTTAACAGTGAAAAGTCCTGGAATTGTGTTTTGAATGAAACACACGTGAACCTTGAATCTTAGGGAAGAAAGGGCACCCTGCATTTCCAGAGGTTGCTTTGTGTTTCCAGTTTATTGGGTTTAGTTTAAAAAGAAAGAATGAAAAAAGAAGAGACAGACAGCTGGGTACAGCGTCTTTAATTCATGCTCACAGACTAGTCTTTAGTAAGAGGCTGCAATTGAGCTTCAATCTTGGATAAAGAAATGCTATATAAATGCATAATCATGACTAATATTTGAGAGAGCACTGACAAAAACTTGTGCCACACATTAGGCTGAAGAGAGAATGGGGGTTGGGTATTTCATTTCCATCCTCTTGCACAAGGTCATATGTAAATGATCTTTTAATACTAAACACGGGCATTCTTTTGCCCTCATGAAAATAAGCTTAAAGAATGACTTTATTTTAAAATCAAAATTAATTCTGCTATGACACTTTTATGGTAACTACTCTCACAAACTAGATATTTGCTTTGTTTACTTCTTATGACCAAGACATCAAATAAATATGACTATAACATATCATCAAACGTAGTCAAACTCAGTTCTGTTCCATATGCATGAGGAAATCCTTGAAGGATACATATGGAAATTCAGCCAATTTTTAGGGAAATGGGAAGAGGTGTAAAATAAAATTACAAATGAACCTTCAGAGGTGCTCAGGCTGCAGGCGGTGTCAGAAACTGTACCTGCCCTTGGGCACACTGCTCTGTCCGCCTTGTGTGGTCTGAACACAGGATGCCAAGCAAGAGCCTCACTCATCGGAGCATCCGGCACTGGTGAAGGGCACTTGGCACACATTTCTGGCCAGTGAATAAAGGACAATTCAAACCCAAACTGACCAAATGCAAAAAAGATCCAAGAAGTCATTTCTGAACATAGTCGCACAGTCATGTCTAACTCTTTGTGATCCCATGGACTGCTGCCCGCCAGACTCCTCTGTCCATGGAATTCTCCAGGCAAGAGTACTGGAGTGAGCTGCCATTTCCTTCTCCAGGGGATATTCCTGACTCAGGGATCGAACCTGGGTCTCCTGCATTGCAGGCAGATTCTTTACCAACTGAGCTACTAGGGAAGCCCATTTCTGAACAAGTGAGCTGATAATCTTGTGTGCAACTGAGCTGTTGTTGAAGAAAAGACTTCCATCTTTTGCTTTCCTATATTAGTGGAGAAATCACAGACCCCACTGATAAACGTGCTCCATCTCCTTTCAATACTCCAAACTGAGTCAGTGGATCTGAACTGTATTTCTAGTTTCTGGCACCGTTTTCATGGTGTGCCTGCCAAAAGAAGGCACTCGAAGGCATAGATAAGGCTGGGGTATCACTAGCACGTGAGCACTTACACGACTGTGTCTTTGCTCCATAACGAACATCATCTGCGTGTGCTTCTAATTACCATGCTAGGTAGGGATCAAAGCAAACTCAGCTTCAGGGATCAAAACAAATTTAATTTTTAACATTGATTGTCTAGAGAATAACTTTTCTGAGTCTCATAATCTCTCCCAGTCATCTGTCCTAGAAGGGAAAACATTCTGTAGACCAAGAGCATCAAGAACAACATGCTGGTTAAAAAATGTGACGCTACAAAACTATCAGAATAACAAGGGGCTCCCTTAGCTGGAGCCCTCAGAGCATCTTGGGTTTGACTGCTTTATTCTGACAAACAACCCCACTTGTTCCTCTGCACTTGGCATTGTGGACTCCGTGTGACAGCTTACTCCTCTAGCAGGGACACTGAGTAACTGCCTTACGTCCACACTCTTCCATGCTCTCCCTGCTTCCAGAAGCTCCTACACCAGGGGTTCCCACCTGTAAATCTCTAGTCTGTGGCTGCTCCCACTTTCCAGCTTCTAGGCTCAGCAGCACAGAGGCTGTGTGCCCTCTGGCTCACAGCTGACAGGCACTCATGATCACTGTTCAGCACTGTAGCATGGACCCGGGACTTCAGAGACAACCGGGAAGGCCGCCAAGATGGCATCACCATCCCTTCCAAGTGATACCTCCGGTTTTCTGGAAGAGGACCCTCCCTTTACCACTAATAAATGGGTGCTTGAAACCAGAATCACTGCTGGCCAGGCAGTAAACTCAGCTCTAAAGGGGCTTCAACTTGGACCGCCTGACCATCAGGACTATCACTGTTGGAGCCCAGCCAAGCTGCCTTATTTATTATCAGTAGAAATGCTCTACAGTAGTCAAACCGTTTTCCACCTAAGGGAGAGAAGTCAGTGCCCTGTGCTCAAAACCCAGATCTGCCAATACGCAGCTCAGAAAGGGGAGAGACACTTTGGACCCATGTTTTACCTCTTGCCAGTGGAACAGTAACAGTGGAGGATGTGTCAAGATTAAATTATGGAAGTATGCAAGCTTCCCGAAGCGAAAGCATCAAGGGAAGAAATTAGTTTCAAACTGATAATGTGACTTTTTGATCCATAAAGAAAGAAAACATAAAACAGCAAAAGGCTCATATACCTTGCTGAAAGTTCTTTCTAGATAATATATATTTACAGAACTACAGAATGGGGAAGTTTAACTTTATGTAATAATCAGAAGCACAGAAAATTTTGGAGCTGTAAAATTCCCTGTGTACATTCATCGATAGAACACTGAATCATTATTTTGATACTTTGTTCTTTACTCTCATACCAAAGTTGGATGTATGACTTTCAAAAAAGAAGAAGTAGGAGAAATCCTAGGGATAATAAACAGGGATAAATACTCTTGAGGCGCAACAACAACAACAAACTCCCAAAGAACTGAGACACAGAACTGAGAAAGTTTAAAGGAATGAGATGCATTCTTACCAGGAAGAAAAAAAAAAAAAGAGTTGAGCACATTAGCAAAGCATGGACTGGATAAGCCATGGGCCCACAGCACAGCTACGTCACATAATCACAACTTGCATTTACTCTGAAATTGCCTGTTGGTTTCACTTTGTTGGGAGAATCTCAGAACCTTGACCTCAACCCACAAATCTCATGAAGTCTTCCAACATATTGCGATGCAGGCCTTTGCTTCTAACCCACACTTCCGTTGAATGGCACTTTGCACGTTTCCACCTACACTATACCATTTCAATTTCACAGAGATGTCTGCGGTAGTACAAAGGACATCTACGATCTGCGGAAGGCTCAGAGGCTTGGAAAGGTGAGACGGCTTTCACCCTAGAACACGGAAGCCGACTACTAGCTCAGCACTCTTTCCAACGCACTCGCCCATCTCCTTCGGAAACTATCAAAGGACATTTAATGAGCCCACGTCCTGTCAGTTTCCACTAGGAGCTGAAAGATTCTCTTTGGCAACAAAGGCAGATAGATCCCCTCAAACAAAATATCTGATTCTTTTACATTATGCACTTTGTTAAAGAGACTTTATAGCCTTAGGGACTGAAGTAATCACCGATATTTTCATCATTTTAATGTCTGTTATGCTAATAGCCTGCTAATAGCGGAAAGACTCTTTCCAAATTATCCAACAAGGTGACAGGGATAATTGGTGCTCATTCACTCGAATCACAAACTCCTTCTGTTGCATAAAAAAATCAAACGCTTCTAATAGGGAGATAACCACCCAGTGCAACTGACTGGAAAGGTAAGGGCAGTGTCACATGTGAAATAGGTAGGCACTTGATGAAATATTAATTCACTTTTCTACCAACTTCTTTAATTTATAGATAGAAATAGAGAGACCCTGAGACTACAGTGAAAGAGATATCTAAACCAGAAACCCACCTGACCAAGCCCTTTGAATAAGGTCTTTGAATGGACAAGGTATGTGTCTATTACACAGGAAGTGAGGCTGGCTCGTACTGAGTAAGTCATCAACTTCCTGTGTTTCGTTCTCACCAGACATGGGGTGGAGTGTGTCTCCACCCACTGCACCCCAGACCAAACACAGCATTCAACATAAAACAGGGCCAGTGGGAATTTTCTGTATGATGCAGGGAGCTCAAATCTGGTGCTCTGGGACAAACTAGAGGGATGGGATGAGGCGGGAGGTGGAAGGAAAGTTCAAAAGGAATACGACTTTTGAACTTGATTCATGTTGATGGAAGGAAGAAACAAACACAATATTATAAAGTAATTACCTTCCAATTAAATAAATTTTTTAAAATGTTAAAAAAAAAAAAACCAAACCATGGGCAAAAAGTTCTTCATGAAGCCAACCACTTCCTTTTTTTTTTTCCCCTCTGAGAAAGCTTGCTGAGGAAAAGTATTCTATTATAAAGTTCAACAGAAGACTCAATAGCTATATAATACCTGGTTTCTGATAAATAAATTTCCATGAGAGACTGTATTCACTGGCTGTCCATCACCATTGCCCAGTGTCATTGGACAATGATCAGGACAAAATATAAACGGGAAGTATTTTATTTATTTTTGGCCACACTGCGGCATTCAGGATCTTAGTCTCTCAATCAGGGCTCAAACCCACATCCCCTGCATTGGGAGTGTGGAGTCTTAACCAATGGGCCACCAGGGAGGTCCCGGAAGTACTATACTTTAGAATGCCACACAGGTGAAAAGGAGCCCAAGAATGCAAAGATTATGTCTGTTCTTCCCATGTTTCATAGCCCTGGACAAGCTAGTTCAGAGTGAAGGAGTGAATGAACAGTAAATAAGCTACCTTATATTCATTCTATAATCCAGTGTTCTGACTTCTAGGAGGGAGAAGATAATCTAAACGTTCTATCAGAGCACTGGGCAGAGGGCACAAAACAGTGACTGTGCCTCAGGTTACCGTGAGAACCTGAAGTTTCATACTTGCTTTTTAACAGTTCACATTACAATTCATTACGTTAGAGTCTATGAGACAATACCAGGTAGAACTGGTTTCACGCATCCAAACAAATATAAGGAACCCTAATCTAAAACCTCGCTCTAATCCAGACTTCAACTCACCACCTATTTATCTATCTATCATCTCTTTCTGTCTCTCTATCTACCTACAATCGATGTTTTCACCTATCTATACCTACCTATCAATTGCTAACCTGACAAAATTGAGTTTTCTTCCTCATTTCTATCTCTCTGCCCTACTCTGTGTACTTCCGGGAGTTGAATGGTCAACTGGCGGCTATGGCTTCAGTTTTATAGAATGATCAGAGAACAAGAATTTAGATTCACGACAACATGAGATAATTGCCACTGTTTTGCATTATATAGAAAAATATGTCTTGGACAATATGTCAATGAAGTATGAAAAATCACACAAAACAGATGCACCACAGCATGGAATTTCATTTCCATTTTTATTGGACATATTTACTAAATCACTCACATTGTATCACAACTCATGCATAATTCTGATGAGCTGTTATTTCCTTTCTATCAGCCTTTTAAGTTGATGCACTTTCCTTAAAATGACATTGATAGAATGTCAGTCACCTTTGAAGGCTAGGGACTGAGGCCATGCCCTGCCTTTCAAAAAACCAAGAAATGCTTAATTAAGCGTCTTGGAAACTCTTCTTCATTTCTGCCACAGAGACTGTCTGCTTGGGAAAAGCCCTCACTCCCTTGCAAACCTCATTTCCATTTGAAGAGCACTAGTCCCTAACTGCTCCTGGCCACTCATTCCCAATCGCTATGAAGCCTCTCCCAGATCCAGTCGCAGCAGGAGATCAGCTAATAAGCATTCCCAGAGGGAACCTTCCTGCTCCTTGCCTGCTGGAACTCCACAAGGAAAATAAAATTGGGTTCTGCCTTCCTTTCAAGCCTGGGGACAGCTGAGTTATCATCACCCTGAGGCTTGAGAAAAGGACTTCAAAATGTGGGATGCCTTTTGATTCCATATAAATACTTTCCCAACTAAAGACTTCATTTAATCCAGCAGCTTCTGAGTCATAAGCAAATACCTTCTGACCTACAGACAACTAGTCATTTAATAATGACAGGCCTCTCCCACTCCTGACAGAAGCAGATGGGCTCCGGGGAGAATTTCTTCTCCCTGATATTGTGGAGGACAAAAAAAAAAAAAAAAAAAAAAAGGCTGACAAATGGCAAAAATTAACTGAAGCATTTTTCACTCTATTATTCATGATGTTTATAAAGGCTGAAATATCTTGCAATTCATGAACTTGGCGATTTTAGTAGCCCTTATGGCTCTTACACTAAAGACAACTTAAAAAGGAAAAATTACACACACGTCCATTTAAATTAATATTTTCATTTGGCCACCTCACTGATAAGTAAGAGCTGATTTGTGAAAGATGGCACCTTTTTCCATGCCACAAATCAAAAGAATAGTTCTACCTAAAGGGCCATCTTTACATATTTTGCTGTAGGAATAAAGGTACTAAGTGATATTTCATTTAAAAGGTTGTGATATCAACAAGGATCTACTGTACAGCACAAGGAACTCTACTCTGTAGAGATCTGTAATAACCTAAATGGGAAAAGAATCTGGATATATGTGTATGGATAACTGAATCACTTAGCTGTACACTTGAAACTTAACACAACTTTGTATTTAATACATCAACTATGATCCAATATAAAATAAAAACAATTTAAAAAAGGTTTGCACTTTAATTTTCAAAATGAGTGAAGCATTGCTCATTTCTTCTTTTATACCCTCCTCTACAGTTTCATTACTAAAATCTAATAACGCAGAAGGCTGTTGTTGCTTAGCTGTGCTGTGCTCAGTTGCTCAGTTGCGCCTGACTCTTTGCAACCCCATGGACTGTAACCTGCCAGGCTCCTGTCCTGGGGATTCTCCAGGCAAGTATACTGGAGTGGACTGCACGCCTTCCTCCAGGGGATCTTTTCAACTCAGGGATCGAACCCAGGGCTCCCACACTGCATGCAGATCCTTTACCCTCCGAGCCACCAGGGAAGCCCAGACTTGCTGAGGGTGGGGATGAAATGTAGACATCTCATCTTCAGCGTGCATGTGCACATGCTGAGTCTCTTCAGTCATGTCTGACTGTCTGTGGGCCTACGGACAGTAGCCTGCCAGGTTCCTCTGTCTACGGAATTCTCCAGGCAAGAATACTGGAGTGTGCCACCATGCCCTTTTCCAGGGGATCTTCCCAACCCAGGGATCGAACTGCATCTTCCGTGTTCCCTGCATTACAGGTGGATTCTTTACCACTACTGCCACCTGG
The DNA here is from genome assembly GCF_001704415.2 of Capra hircus. Taxonomy (NCBI): domain Eukaryota; kingdom Metazoa; phylum Chordata; class Mammalia; order Artiodactyla; family Bovidae; genus Capra; species Capra hircus. The sequence continues at coordinate 40,075,265 of NC_030835.1, read as the reverse complement.
GAAGCCCTCATCCTCAGCATGAGAGTCTAAAGCCAAAGGCTGTCACTTCAAGGATAATTTCCAGTGATGTAAGGCTGCCGGAAAATGATGAGTCCTTTTATCAGCGCGTCCAGAGAGTTGCTGGCATAGAACATGAATCCAAAACTAACAACAATGTAGATCTGCAAATTTACGGATTCAAATTCACAGAAAATTGGAAGCCTGAATTGAAAGCATCTTAAATGATACACGCTAGGCTTAAAAGCTTCCTGACTTGTGTAAATGTGGATGATAGGTGGACCACTTCTGGAGAGTCACTACCAGGTAAACAGCTTATTCTCATCCTGGCTAAGGTTAAAAATATAGAAGACAGTTATTTTAGATTAATCAGGAGAAAAATTTGTATCTTCAGGGAATGACATTAAGGAGATTCTGAGGAGACAAAGGCAAAATCTCTAAATTATCTTGAACAGTTTCAGTAAGAGAATTTACAGTTAAAACAAAGAAAGAATTAATTATGTGCAGACCAAAGCAGATAACAAATCCTTGGATAGAAAAACAGCAGGCAGAACTTTACTGTGGTAGCTTTTGTTTATTTGCTTTAGCTGAAAAACAATTCGGTATTACTTAAGAAATTCTACTTTTCTAAACCATATGCTTTAAATACCAAATATAATGATAACTCCAACATTTTTATTAATGATATCTCTTGGAAGCTTAAAAAAACATGTCTTAGTAACATCAGACCAAAACTAAAAATAGGAGAAAAATGTTTTGCTTTTTTTTTTAATTTGGGGAGAACATGGTAACAGTTATGTCAGCTCAACAGAAGTAATCAACCCTGAAGACAGCATAATATTTGATTCTCACCACAAAATCCATAAATCTATAACTCCAGTCAATGAAGAAAAAAATCTTACCATGTGGAAAAATTTCTAATAAGTGGCTTATAATTTATTTATAATAAATAAAATCTATTTATTAAAAGACTTTTACTTACAAATATTTTAGCTTCAAAGATTAAAGGATTTGCTTTCTGTTATATCCAAGTCTTGTTTTTAGGAAAATAACTTTTGTCTCTGATTTCCTTGTACTCATACCCCTAGGAGTGATTCACAGGATTCTTGGGGAGTAAATGAATTTAATGGGACAGAATCTGGCAAGGCAGCAAGAAATGACTTGGTTATTTCCTGTGATATGTGGCTGCTACTCTCAAGAATTTCAGCTCATTAACCTTTACTCTATAACCTTACTGGGCAGATATAGGAAATCAGACCACAGAAAGTTAAGCAGGGAGCAAAAGGTAAGATAACCAACAGAAAGCACAGGTTTGTAAAATTCTGTACATTAACCAGAGAGGAAGGTGGTTTACTCCTGGCTTATTTTCTTAAAAGATCATGGTTTAGAACTAGTGTATCCCCAGGTAGCTCAGTGGTAAAGAATCAGCCTCCCAATGAAGGGGACTCGAGTTCGATCTCTGGGTTGGGAAGACCCCCTGGAGTAGGAAATGGCAACCCACTTCAGTATTCCTGCCCGGAAAACTCCATGAGGTGGGCTACACTCCACGGGGTCACAAAGAGTCAGACATGACGGAGCATACGGGCACACACACCATCCAGTCAGTATGGCAGCCACAAGCCAGATGTGGCCGGTGCAGCCTTAGTTCATTTATTAAAATAAAAACTCCATTTTCTCAGCTGCATTGGGCACATTTCAAGCTACCCATGAGGCTAGTGGCCACTGTTTAGCTGGAACAGATATAGAGCATGTCATCAGAGAAAGTGCTATTCGATGGTGCTGATGTGGAGGCTGGGAGGAAGGAAATGGACAGAGTACAAAGAGGGGCCTCAGTTACCACAGGAACAAGACCAGGGAGTGGGCACAGTCATTTTGCTATCTTTGAGTAAGAATTTCTTTTACAGCATGAAAATATTCAAATGCCCATCCTAAAGGTGTAGTCTTTTGTGTGTTTGTTTTTCGCTAAATGTGCGGGGTTTTGACTATGCCAGAGGTGCAGATTGCTTTACATATCATCACCTTATTTAACCTTCATCAACAGTATGAAGTAAGCAATATAATAATCCCAGCTTACAGATATTAAGTGAGGCTTAGAGAGAGCAAGACCCTGATTCTGGGAAAGACTGAGGGCAGGAGAAGGGCACAACAGAAGATGAGATATTTGGAGGGCATCGCTGACTTGATGGACCTGAGTCTGAGTGAATTCCAAGAGATGGTGAAGGATAGGGAAGCCTGGCATGCGTGCTGCATCCATGGGGTTGCAAAGAGTCAGACACGACTGAGGGACTGAAAATAAGAACTAGCAAGGGACAAACCCAAAGTCACATAGCTAGTGCCTGGCCTGGATTTCAAGCATGCTTATCCCTCCTAAGCCAGAGCTCTTGGGGGTCCAGAAGGACCTCCATTTGAGATGGAGGCAGAGAAAGGATGCTCCAGATACCACTATACATACTACCAACTGTACAAGGGGGGCCACAGCCAGGTGGGTGGGTTGTTCTTTCTCCTTTTGGCATAATACCCCTGTGATGTTGAGCCTGAGAACTTTCTATTTACATTGCCACAGTATCCTTTTCTAATTCTACTCTTGTTCCTACTCCTCACACCCATCCATCTCTGAGCTTTCCAAGTCCAGTCACTTCTGTTTCCCATGACAGCTTACGAGAGAGCCCTGAACCAGTTCAACCAGAATGGAGTGGTCACCAAACAGTGTATCTGATTTCCCAATATTCCATCACACATGCAAGTACATATTCTGAACCCAATGGCTTCAATGTACCAAAGGAGAGCTTAGAAAATGAGAGTGTATCATTTATTATATACTAATGATTTTTTAAATAGATCTTTTAAGTTGTGCTAATGGTGGATGTCCAAACAACTTAGGTGGAAGATGTGCATGACCTCGTGTTCTGAGGGTCTTACAGGAGAGCACCTGTCATAGAGGCCAAGGAGGAGTGCTCATGCACGGGCGCCTTACCTCCGAGGTGAGCCATCATCGTGGGGCTGGATGATGACCACCTTCACAGTCACCGAGGTCCGGAGAAGGTCGATCATCTGCTCATGGGTCAGTGTGGCCACGGCCACCTTGCAGATCTCCACGAGGCGGCTACCCTGGCGAAGGCCGGCCTTCCACGCAAAACCAAAAGGTTCCACGTCCGCCACAATTCCCTCGAAGTTCACGTGGAAGCCCAGCTGGCCCAGCCCGTTCCTCCTCAGGGTCATTTCCACCGTCTCGCAGCCTCTCGTCACAATCTAAGGGGGAAGGGGACGATGAGAGGCAGGGCTATGGGGGGCACCAAGGCCCTGCCCTCCAGCCACCCCAGTGACAAGAAAACAAGAGGGACACGGTTCAATCTAAACTTTATCGTAATTATCCTTGGCATCAGCCGCAGAGAAATAGCACAAGTGAAATGATGGTTTCATTCTTCAAAGCCAAATCGGATACAGGTGTCCTGCTTTTTCCTAGAAGCCGATGACCCAGAGCTTCTCAGAGCCTGAGAGCTTAAGATGGGCTCTCACTTTTCCCTCTCCTTGCGGCATCACCTGACTTGGCGCTCAAGTATCTAAATTCCATTGTTTCAAATAGACTGAAGCAACTGAAAAAACGTGAAGCCTGTCACCCATCAAAGCAATAAAGCCTAATAGACAATTATCTTTTTTTTTTTTTTTGCCCAACTGTGCAGCTTGCAGGATCCTACTTTTCAACCAAGGGTCGAACCCAGGACCCCAGCAGTCATAGCACCAAGTCCTAACCACTATATGCCAGGAAATTCCTTACTAGGCAATGTAATTCAACTTATAAAATGGCCTTATAAAGTGGTGCATCAGCTATGAAAAACAGTAGGGCAGTTCCCCAAAAATATAAAATAGAATTACTACGTGACTCAGCAATTCTACTTCTGGGTATAAATCCAAAAGAACTGAAAGTAGGGTCTCAAAGAGGTATGTATACACACATGTGCTTAGCAGTGTTATTTACAATAATCAAAATGTGGAAGTGACTCAAGTGCCTGTGGATGGAAGAATGGATACATAAAGTGTGGCATATACAAACAGTGGAAAAAAAAATGGCCCAGTGCCTTTCCAAGCTGACACTTAGTGACCTGCCCCCCAGGATGGGCAGCAGCAGGAAGTCCAACTGTTAGGAAACCAGAAGTGTTCTCTGTAGCAACCTGTGGACATCCTAGTCTAAACCCTGGGACCCTCTCTCCTGGGACTGCCTCCCCGTGCTTGCCCGGGTGGTGAGGACCATTCAGATCAAACGTGGGCCAGGCAGCCAGCCTCCTTACTGTCTCTGGACAAGGACAGCATGCAGAAAGGCACTCCTGCAGGAAGCATCTCACTGCTGCTGCTACTGCTAAGCCGCTTCAGTCGTGTCCGACTCTGTGCGACCCCGTAGACAGCAGCTCACCAGGCTCCCCCGTCCCTGGGATTCTCCAGGCAAGAACACTGGAGTGGGCTGCCATTTCCTTCTCCAATGCATGAAAGTGAAAAGTCAAAGTGAAGTCGCTCAGTCGTGCCCGACTCTTGGCGACCCCATGGACTGCAGCCTACTAGGCTTCTCCGTCCATGGGATTTTCCAGGCAAGAGTATTGGAGTGGGTTGCCATTGCCTTCTCCAAGCATCTCACTAGGTACACCGAAGCACCAATAATTAGTTAATGCCACCCTCAAAAATTCTTACTGAGAATAGCCCACATGAATGGAAAGAGAAACATGGGGTCATTGAAGATATAATTTGATGACATATTGTCATTGTTGTTTAGTGGCTAAGTTGTGTTGGACTATTTGCAACCCCACAGACTGTAGCCTGCCAGGCTCCTTTCTCCGTGGGACTTCCCAGGCAAGAATACTGCAGTGGGTAGCCATTTCTTTCTCCAGGGGATCTTCCCAACCTAGGGATCGAACTTGTGTCCCTTGCATTGGCAGGCAGATATCTCACCACTGAGCCACCAAAGCAGCTCTCTGATGACCACAGCATCACTTACTTGTGGGTAATTTAAAACCGGGAGGTATCATATCCGTATCCCCCAAAGCACAGAGCTCAGGTGTGAAGTTTCCGTTTTAAAAATAAATTCTCTGTGAAACAGGCTCTGAATATACAGATTCCTATTTAATAAGACCTATAGAGCCGTGGGACCCAGACTGGCGCAGTGTTGTCACCCGTGTGGCTGATGTTGCCACGGTTACCACCCCGGTGCTCACACTGCCGATCAGTTTCTCGTAGGTGCAGTGACAGTCTGGGGCTCAGGAAAATGGGGAAAGGGATTGTCGGTCTTAGTGGTGACGTTTTGAAAGACTGAAGTTTCCAAAGCTATGAACTGAAGTAATTCAGAATTGTTGCACAAGTACTTTTATAATATATACAACTCGAATACATTTTTCTTTCACTTCTTTTTTCAGCTTTGTTTCAACTAAGCTCGCGGACCAAAAGATCACAGAGGACATGGGGCCGGCCTTCTTTCCAATAGGAACATAACTCTCAGCTGAAATTTAGCATCCATATCAGCTAGAAGAGTGAAAGGCCAAGCTTTTCCTGAGTCCTACGTGTCGTCTCTTCCTCTTATTTCTTCCAACCACCCACCACGTCCCCTACTTTTTGCAGTTTCGTTCTCCCTTCTGTTCCTTGCTCCTTAACGTTTACAAAGGCGATCATGCTCTCCACTGACTTGGAGTTCCTCACATAATTACATGATCAATAATCACATGGTGGCCTCCTACCTATGTACCTGGGACTGGCTACATAATCTGTGAAATCTGGTACAAAATAAAAATGTATGGCCCCTTTGACAAAACTTTCTGAGTTTCAAGATGGCAATAGCAGAGCATTCAACCAAGCCTGGGCTCTTTGGAGAGTGACCGGCCCTTCTTGTCCCTTTAGGCAGGAGTTCTCATTTCCCACCTGTGTCTTTACCTGCGTAACAGGCACTTCTGTTTTCACCACTAGAAAATGCAGAGTTCACCACCTGTCCCACAGTGCCCCCTCCTAATCTCTCTGCTATGACAGCTTCCTCCTCTTCCTTTCCGTTTCTCTGTCTCCTGCCTGGCACCAGCCTTATGTTCTAAGCCCCCAGTGGTCTTTGGGTTGGTTTACTTCTACCATCTCCCATTATAAGCCATCCTATCCTAGATACAGCTTATTGCATTGGCCAAAAAGTGCATTCAGGTTTTTCTGCAATATCTAACGGGAAAACCCAAAGGAACTTTTTGGTTAACTCAATATTTCCTCAAATACATTCCAGCTATCAGGCAGCTTAGTCACACAGTCTAGAAAGATGGTACAATGGGGTCCTTGGAATAGTGAACGTATCAGACCCTCTGAGACGTGCATTTTGCTGGTTGGTGAAGGGACATGTGTTTGTGTTCTATTTTCCAGAGTACAGGTTATAATAACTCAGTGGGTCTCTGAAAAAGAAGTATTTCCAGGATTACTGAAAGCACGTGTCCTGAGACTCACCAGATAATTCAATTCTCCAGATACATAAACTGATCACACACTTAATCATCCCCAAATCACATCATGGTTTGTGCACATACGCCCTCAATACTGCTGAACACTCTGAGGCCCTTCCTGTAAAGAGTGCCTGCAAATAACAACGTTATTTCTCCAAAGCCAGCAGACACCACCTTGATTGCATTGTCTCTTCTGTGTGGTCTGGATTAACAAAAAATTTGTATTTGGTGGCAGGAAAGGGGGCAGGAAATGGGTATAATTTCTCCTTTTTCTCATGATCCATAACTGACTAAATCTTTTCTAATGAATCAGATACACATCCCCTTGGGGGAAGATTTACACATGAAAAATTCTTTTGTCAAATCATATTTTGTTCTTTTATTTGATTTATCCTTTTAATTCTATTGTATGTACTCAAACTAAAATCTGTATCTTCCTTGTTATACTAAGAATTATAAATACAACTGCTAAATACCATGGACATCACTGAAGGGTTTTGCTTTGTACTGCAAATAACAATCTCTTTCATGACTTTTTCTTTTCAATCTTTCTAACTTACTAGGTAATTCTATAAAACCTCTGCAAGAAACTGGCTGCAAGATTAATAACATAGTTAATCCGGCAGATGAAACAGAAATACAGCATAAAAACGCACAGAGTGGAAGGGGCAAATAGGGCTCACTCTGACCATCAATATGGTCAGCGGTGATGCTATGCCTGTTAACCTCCTCCTGGTAAGATACTGTCATGCAAGTCTCTACACACACACAACCTCTAGTCAGTTCTCCTGTCCTTCCTTCAACCACTATAAAAATAAGGCCCAATGTTCCCTTTGGAAAGCTGGCTTCACTTTCATTTCTGATCAACTGCTAATGGATGCTTCTCCACCATTCATGGATTCAGTAACCGCTCACAAGGACAGTGTTTAAAATCAGCTCCACCCATGAGGAAAAGTACTTCATTCCCCAGGTAACACATCTGGGGTGGAACTTCCGCAGCGGAAGCTATGAATAGGAAGTGGAAGGCCTAAGGGCGGTGGAAAAACAAAACCTGTACTTACGCCCAGGCGCTGGACAATCTCCCTGATGTCTTCAGCACAGCTGTCCACTGAGGACAGAAGGATGCATTCTCCTCGCTCATAAAACACCTTGATACTCACTAACCCGGATGTCCACCCAATGACATCCCTGCAGGAACAGTTGAAGACCACGTTCTTGGACTCCTCCTCAATCAGCATTATGAACTCGTTGGAAACCCCAAGGAGACACTCGATGTCCGCAGACTGGCCGAAGTCTCTCGCCACGACGTGCCACGTGATGGCCCCCACGCTGAACAGGTGGGCATCCTTCCTGGGCTTCACCTTCTCCTTCTTCTTGGCGCCCAGAGTGATGAAGCTGAATTTCGCGGAGGTGTCCACGGTGGCAGTTGTGACAAAGTTCTCCGCCAGGTCCTTCAAGTACTCCTGCCTCGTCCGAGTGGCCATTGCTCGAAACTTCTCCGATTTGTGGGCTGCGTTTTCTGCGTTGATGACTTTGGCTAAAAGGAAGTCCCGAAATACTGCCGACTTGGGGAAAGTGACACCTTTGGGAATTGGTGGGCCAAATGGTGGCACATCCTTCGACCTAGAAACTCCAACGCTGAGGGAGGAAACAGAGAAACAAATTGAACTGCGATGCCATAATAGTTACCTTCAGAAGTGTACCTGCTGAGCACACCTTCAACTGAAGCCATCTACTTCACCGCCTCTTCTTTCCCACACCTCCGGATATCAAGTTTTTCTTTGTTTTTAAGCAAAACTTCCAAATTTAGTAGGTGCAGGGGAGGGGAGCTATAGGCTGAGTAGCCTCCCTTCAAAATTTGTATGCTGAAGGCCAAAACCCCAGTAACTGGGAAAGTGGCTCTGTTTGGAGGCTGGGTCTTTTCTTTGAAGAGATAGTTAAGTCAAAATGAGATCATGACAGAGGGCCCTAATCCAATCTAACAAGTGTCCTTATAAAATGAAACATGAACACACAGAAAGACAACCAGAGATGCAGACACACAGAACAGAGACCACGTGAACACACAGGAGGAAGACGCCCATCTGCAAGGCAAGAGAGAGGCCTCAGGGAGAACCAAACCCGCCAACACCGTGACGCTGGACTTCCAGCCTCCAGAACTGCGAGAAATAAATGTCTGCTGTATAAACTACCAGTTCTTTGGTTTGCACCATGACTGTGCGAGCTAACTAAGGCAGGGGCGATGGGTGCGCAGCCAGGTTGGTGCTCTTTCGATTCTGTGGCTGGTCACCACTGAGAGGCAGTGACCCTCCAACAGCTGACAGTGAGATCTGCCCTGCTGGTGCGCCACTGGGCACAGGGACCATCCTTACAGAGCCAAAATTTCTGAATGTCCCTTTTCTTTAAGGAAATGCTCACTTGATTTTGGAAGTCTAAATGAGGATTTTATGGAAACAACCTTTTACGATATTTCAAACATAGAGTGACAGCAATCATTTTAATATGGCAAAACCAATAATGTTCCCCTGTATCAGACAGAAGCTTTCACTGCCTCAAATCTGTTTTGGAATAAGAGTGAATTAATAAATTAGCAGATGAAAGACTGGAGTGAGTGAATGAATGAACCCTCCAGTATCTACTCCCCAACTACTGAGCAGCGTCTGCCGACCGAGAAGGAGAGCCAACCCCACATCTGCCCAGGCTGATATTTTCTGTGTTGAGATAAATAAAGGAAGTCATCTATGCTTCACTTTCTTCACTGTAGAAAACCCTGGAAGAAGTGAGTTAAGAAATGAAAGCAGGTGTGAAATCTTCTGGGATGTAGCGGGTGAGACTCTAAATAGATCAAAGTCCCCAGGGATCTCCCACCTTTGCTGCTACCTGCACACCCTGTAACAGAGTTAATTGTTTCTGGGAAAATGAGCTGTAAGACAGAAGACAGTCTGGGCGGGAACTCAGCTAGTATGAAAGGACAGGGAAGGACTGCCTGTCTTTGGGACAGACAAGCAAACTCTGCCGTGTGTGTGTATGTTCACTCATGTTCAACTCTTTGTGACCCAGTGGACTGTAGCCCACCAGGCTCCTCTGTCCAGGGGATTTTCCAGGCAAGAATACTGGAGTGGGTTGCCGTTTCCTCCTCCAGGGGGTCTTCCCGACCCAGGGATTGAACCCATGTCTCCTGCATTGGCAGGCAGGTTCTTTACCACTGAGCCACATGGGAAGCCCATGAATGTTTACGAGCCACTTTTAAAACCCTGAAGCATTCTGCTGCTTTACACTTGAACCTCATTAGTAAATGATAACTTAGCAATAACGTGTGTTTTCTCAAAAGGCAATGACCCTGTCTTTGAACCATTTGTATACACTGTCTTTCACCACAGAAAACATAATGCAAGCCGCTTTGTTTATAAGCAAGATCTATATCAAAGGCACCCCCAGTAATCTAATTAAATCCAGAAAGCTCTAAAGAAATAAAAATGAAAAGGTATTACTTATCTTTTAAGATTTTTTTGTGCTAATCAACCACCTCATGATAGAAGAATAAACTAAAAATAGAAAGCAATTAAAAATACCCAATTTGACCTAAAAATAGCAGCAGATAAAATAACACCAAATACAAGAACGCCCTAGGCTCATGTTTCCAATCCATTAGGGAAGTTCATTTAAGATGATTCTTCATAATTACCATTCATGGGGGAGATCCCAGAAGAATAAGCCAAATGAGCATGTTTGCACTAACGTTATTGGATTTAGGCATATTATCCCTGGTGGCTTAGACGGTAAAGAATCCGTGTGCAGTGCAGGAGACATAGGTTCAATCCCTGGGTCGGGAAGATCCCCTAGAGGAGAGCATGGCTACCCACTCCAGTATTCTTGCCTGGAGAGTCCCCATGGACAGCGGAGCCTGGCGGGCTACAGTCCATGGGGTCACAAAGAATTGGACATGACTGAGCAACTAAGCACATATCCTTTATACAGGCTAGATGTCTTTTTTTTTCAAATATCACTTCTTTAAAAAAAAACTAACTGAAATCTGAGCATTCATTCTTCTCAACTACACACTGAAGTCAATACTGTTACCCTTAGTTTCCAGAGAAGGAAGTGAATGGCCCCCAAAATAAGGACTTCCCTAAAGCTCAGATGGCAAAGAATCTGCCTGCAATGCAGGAGACCTGGGTTTGATCCCTGGGTCGGGAAGATCCCCTGGAGAAGAAAATGGCAACCCACTCCAGTGCTCTTGCCTGGAGAATCCCATGGACAGAGGAGCCTGGTGAGCTACAGTCCACGGGGTTGCAAAGAGTCGGGCACGACTGAGCAACTGACACACAAAAATAAGCTAAGCTCTAAACATGGCAGGAGATCTGGACCCTCACTCAGGTCAGAGACCCACTCTTCCAACAGCACCCTACTAGACGGCCGCTTCCCAGAGAAGGGCAGGGCTGGAGGAAAGGCAGGCCCCACCAGACTGGCCTGTGATTCTTGGGTGCCTGGCTGGCCTTTTGAAAGCACCAAAGCATCAGACGCCCGTCCTGAGAGCCCCACAAGTGTGAGTGTTTCCAAGACCTTGGACAAGAAGAGATACTGCGCCATCACCATATGTTTCATTCAGGGAAGCGCTGACGAGGCCGCATCATCCACCTCTGGGGCTGCTATCCACCGAGCGATGGCGCTGGCAGGGCTGGATGATGCTGAATGCTTAGGAAAGGTGTCACCTACGCTCATGAACTGCTGGGAATGTCACTGTTTCAAAATGGGAAGAAGGTACTTACAGAAAGTACCTGAATGATAACCATGAGAAATGTAATTAGGGAGAAAAAAAAATATCAAAGGATAATTAGGGGCTGAGAAAGAATAATTGGACAACAAAGATATTTTGGGAAAAGAGGACCTGTTGGAACAACTCTGGGAGCACGGAGCGCCAGGGGCGGCTGACTCACCTGTAGCATACGTTTTCCGTACATGGATTATGCACTTTGACGATGACGAAGACGTGTTGAAAGTGGGACCGGATGCTTTTTGGAGTAAAAGGAAGTGCTCCAGGCTCTTGGAAGACAATGGTCACGATGTCATTTCCTATATGCCTTTTCCTCAGGAGCTGCGGTCAGGGAAGTGAACACACACACACACAGTTACAGACAAGGTTTTCTGTAAAAACAAGATATGTAAGTATATACAATGCACTCAGCTTTCAATTTCAAGGGGTTTGTTTTAGAGAAGCAGAGATGTTCTTAGGAAGTTCAGCTTCCTCGATGTGGCCGCGCTTCCAAGACTGATGAAGAGAAAAGCCTCAATACTTAAGTTCATCTTTTACTTTAAAATGTGACTGTCATTTTCCCTCCTTTTCATCTTTATCATTTTTTTTTTAACCCTGAAATAATAGCCCATTTACAGCCAAAATCGCTCTAAGGAGATTTGTGGCTTAAGCTCTGCAACTTAATGGCAGGAGATGGCATGGCATCCAAGGGAAGGTACAGTGGTTCCAAGTCGTCCACTTAGTGCCTCAGGGGCGTAGTTGTGTCCGTGCTTCCACAGACACGTGCATGTCTGCGACAAAAATACAGACGGCTGGGGGCTTCCCTGGTGGCTCCGTGCTAAAGAATCTGCCTGCCGGTGCGGGAGGCACAGGTTCAATCCCCGATCCGGGAGGATCCCACGTGCTGTACGACAACTAAGCCCACGTGCCAGTTATTGAGCCATGCTCTAGAGCCCAGCAGCCACAGCTACTGAGCCCACGTGCTGCAACGGCAGAAGCGCGGGCGCCCAAGAGCCCATGCTGCGCAAGAGAAGCCCTCTCGGTGAGAAGGCTGCAACTAGAGAGCAGAGCCCGCTCACCACAGCTGGAGAACGCCTGTGCAGCGACACAGACCCTAAGCTAAGCTAAGTCGCTTCCGTCGTGTCCGACTCTGTGCGACCCCACAGACGGCAGCCCACCAGGCTCCCCCGTCCCTGGGATTCTCCCTGCTTAGCCATAAGTGCATATATAAAAATTTAAAACCAGTACAGAAGGCTGTTATTTTGGTGGCTAATATTTTCAAACTAACTAACTGAAATCTGGCCTTTCTAAAATGCATGTTGGAAACACAGAATCCACCTGGAAAGCCCAAGAAATGACATCCGCAGCAGCAGAGACGGAGCCCCGCAGCGGTTTAACACTGAACGTTTTTACTTGAGATGTTCCTTCTGCCAAGAACACCCCCTTCACCCCAAGTCTCTCCTAGACCACGCGGGTCTGAGCTACCACAACACCAGGAAAAATGTTCTTGGCAACACTGCACCTGCCCTGCAGCCACACGCCAAGCTCAGGGCAACCACATTAGCTGTCTTGTCCTCTTTTAAGTCTCAGCTCACTTCTCCTGTTTCAGGTCATAATCATCAGGAGGGCAGGAGACGTGTCTGACTGGGTTCTGGTTTCCTGGGTTCTAACGGCCTGCCCAGGACACAGCAGACACCCCCTACCCAATATGAATAAACAAATGATACAAATACACAATCACAGCCACACAACACTGCACAATAAAACACTGAACACTCTGAATCGACACTGATAAACCCATACACCCCATAAACTGATGCACCCAAAGCCACTAGGATCTGTGCTCACAGGGCCTGTGATCCTCGGTTTTCATAGAGGCAGTAATCTTTACAGGAGTCGGTGATGTCACTGCAGGAACAGGGTAATCTCACGTAGTAAATCTCACTTTACGAGCAATAACAAAGGCAACAAGCTTGTGTTCAAATTTATTTGGCACCTACAGAACATACTTCAGTGTAAAGAGCATTAAGTTTGACTTTTAAAACCTTTTAAACCCAGATACAAAAACGATTTCATTGTCAGGCCCCTGACTTGTGATTTAGCATGATAAAAGGCCTGGAAAAGTGGGAACGAAATGTCCATTCTTCCAGAATTCACTGCTTGCCAGTTAAATTGCTGATTCTTATGCTAGAAAATTCCTATTTAAATCCCCATGGTTAAAGTTATAAACACATGAAAATCATTTTACTGCCCAAGTGAAGTTTTGAAAGATATATTAATATCCATTAATGAGCCATCTGTTGTTTCAAAGATGTTTGTTGGATATTTAAGTATGAGGTGCCACTTCAGAAGCATGTAAAAAAATCAGTAGCAAACTAGTTGTATATTCACTGTGTTATTTACCCATTCAATTGTGGACACAGATGTTAACTACAATAAACATTTCACGGAAGGAAAAGAAAAGCAGGCAGGGACATATATTTTAAACAAGCACCATGGGACGCCCTGGCAGTCCAGTGGTTAGGACTCTGCATTTCCACTGCAGGGGGCTCGGGTTTGACCCCTGGTCGTGGAATTAAGATCCCACATGCTAAGAGGTGCAGCCAAAAAAATAAAATAGAATAAATAAAATGAGGACTTCTCCGGCGGTACATTGGTTAAGAATCCGCCTTGCAATGCAGGGGACATGGGTTTCACCTCTGGTTGGGGAACTAAGATCCCACATGATGCCACAGAGCAACCAAGCCCTCACGGCACCACTAGAGAGAGTTCAAGCACCCCAGCGAACGGTCCGGAAAGACGCGAGGACGAATCCTCATGCCGCGGCAACAAATCCTCGAGCCGCAACTAAGGCCCGACGTGGCCAAATAAGCAAGCAAATAAATAAATATCTTAAAACTTTTTAAATTAAAAAAGTAAAACAAACACCACGACAAGCTGAAAATGGTACAAGGCTACGATATTCTTCCTTCATATCCTGGATAAACGGAAACATATCATTTACATGTACTGTAACAGGACAAGAAAATTCAGGAACAAATGAGAAGTTTAAAAAATAAAAATATCTCACAATGTCTTCAGTGTATTCACTGAGCACAGATACAGTGGCTGATGCTGTACTTTCCTCAAAACACAGGAATTCTCAGACTGGTGAGAAGACAGCTGGCCAAGGCCACACAGGGGACTCTGGGCCCCTCTTCCCCAGTGACCACCCTCCGGGCCAATCTTGCAGGGTGGTCTGGCGCCTTACTCAGTGAAGTGTAGGTAGCTATTCCTACCCATCTCTCTCCCTCCTGAAGGAAGATGTTGGGTCCAATCCCACACTTCACTTCGGGAAGCACAAAACTTAATGCCCAAGTGAAAGGAAAATTTAAGGCTACTTATTTTGATAACATACCAGTCTGCTTTTGTGTCTTTTGAAACATATTCTTTTGCTTCGTAAAACGGGCTGTGCTCAGACGCTTAGAGCCGTGTCTGACTCTTTACGACCCCATGGACTGCAGCCCGCCAGGCTCCTCTGTCCATGGGATTCTCCTAGGAACACTGGAGTAGGTTGCCATGTCCTCCTCCAGGGGATCTTCCCGACCCAGGGATGGAACCCTCACCTCTTACAACTCCTGGAATGGCGGGCAGATTTTTACCACTAAAAATGTATTCTTTTGCTCTGTAAAACGGGCTAGAAATATTTTTAAAATTCTGGTTAATTTAACCATGATCACAGAATGCATTTTGTAGAAAAAGTCGGGTTGGGGAACATGGGGATTCATTAAGAAGAGGAAAATAACATCTCAAGCTCTTTGTAGAGAATAGCGCAAGAAAATGAACACCTGGCCCATTAACAGGATACCTGAGTCTCTTCAGAGACTAAAGTAATACATCTGACAAGTTCTCAGAAACATTACTCATTGTCGGACATTAAATAACCTATTACTTATATAGGTAAGGATTTCTTATGTAAAGGTAAGGGTTCTCTTTTGTAGTTAGTTGTATCCTGTTGTAACTGGTCAATGAAACTCTGTAGAATGGACTCCAGAAGTGGAAGGGAAAGGGCGTGGCAGCCTGCACAGACCACAGTGGTCCACGCAGGAAGCAAGCTGCTAGTCACTAAGAGGTCCCTGACACTATTTCAGGAATTAAGAGATGACGACGTCTTCTAGGCCTTTCTAGACATAAGAAGCTCCTAACGCTTGTTCGGCACCAAGACTGCCAACTTAGTGTCTTCAACTGAAAAAGTGAGTTAATAAACATTATATTAGATTTACATAGTCAGTTCTGCTAAATTCCCAACACTGGATTCAAGCTGTGAGATAGGAATAAGCTCTTGTTATGACAAGGGAAGTGAAAATATGATTCTTCACCCAATTCCATGATGAAAAAGCATATAGATGCTACAGAAATAGCAACATGTGGGTTTAAATTTTCAGTTCCTTAAACAAATTTCAGAGTTTCAGAGGTCCAGTTTTAACCTGGTGCAACAACCAGAAGCAAGTGAAAGCAAGCAATCCCCAGGCAGTCTCGTATACATCAAGAACGGCATAAAGCTGAACCTGGTGAGATCTACTAGCCTCTGGCCAAACAGGTTCATCTGTTACACTCTTTTTTAAAAAACCTAGCAAGATAGGAAAACAAAGCAAAACAAAACACGCTACACCTAATTTTGGAAGAAAGGGGAGAAGAGGCTACACCTATATAAGAAAGAGAAAGTAGGTGAGATGTGGTTCAGAAAACACCTCTAAACGTCAGTGATGTGAAAGCTTAACTTGAAACTGGAGAAGGTAGCTCTCCAGAGAGACTTTCTGGTCTTCAAAAGTGAATAGGTGAAAATGAGCATGATTTCAAAGAGAAAACTGCACTGTTTAATGATTACAAGTTCTGAAATTCAAAGAGATGAGTGCAGAAGTGAGCAAAATATGAACTGTATTCCCATTCAAAACAACAATCATAAATTCTGGATCTCAGTCCTTCAGGTGTCTGAGAAAGTCTGGCAGGATGAGCAGGGCTGATAAAGACTGATCTGGCCTGATCCTTCCCACAGTCTGACTGGTCACAACCCCCTTCTAGAGAGCCTCCTGTTGCTAGTCGCTGCAGTAGGCACCTTGTGTTTGCTAACTCTGCTTCGGAAGTGTCTGCCCTTGGGACTTCCCTGGCAGTCCAGTGGCTAAGACTCCGCATTTCCAGTGCAGCTGCGGGTGTGGGGGAGTTCCACCCCCTAGTCGTAAACTAGATCCCACACGCTGCAACTAGAGATCCCACACGCTGCAATGAAACTGAAGACTCCTCATGCTGCAACTTAGACCCAGTGCCACCAAATATTTTTCTTAGAAGTGTCCCCTCTTTACATGCAGGGCTAGCTTCTCCTCCTCCAGAGACTCCCTTAACTTTGCACAATGCACACGAACACACACAACACACGCACACACAAGCACTGCTCCCACCCATCTACTCTGTACTCAGCAAAGCACACACCAGTGGTTAGGACTTTGCTTTCGTTTTTAAGAGGCGTCTATAGAGCTTCCTGTGTAATGAAACGGAAAAAGTGAACATGGAATAGTAGTCTGACTAATAAGAAAGAGAGGGAAAACCCACACGCGGTACCACATCAATACAGAGGATCTATACTTGCCGAAGGAAAACCTTGCCTTTTCACTTCCATAGAAAAGTGACCACAGTTAACCACTCTGACCTCAGATCAGCAAGAAGATACCAATTTAATCGCCACTTCAAAGATGCATTTGCTGAGTCACCATATAACGAACGTAAAAATATTACATGCAATATTTTAACAATGGCAAGAAGAAAGGTACAAACCAGTTAAGCAAAGCTGAATATTCTGGAAATGGAGAAACAAACCATGAATGTGGATTTTTAATGATTTAATAACAAAGTGAAGATAAGAAAGGATTATGAAGATACAACTATTTCTCTTCTGAAGATGAGTAGTGCCAGCCTACTCAAAAAGCAGTAATTCTTACTGTGTAAGTGTATATCCCTTTCTCTGGCCTGGGAATAAAGCTAATCATGAAAAGCTGAATAAGCACCTTATGCTTCCAAAATAGTCTAGATGCCTATTTATAGGTGAATCCAAGAGCAGTCAGGACCTGCTTGTATAGAACTTAACGCAGTGGAACTTAATGAAGCTGAACGGTTCCTCAGCTTCCCTGGTGGCTCAGACAGTAAAGAAATCTCCCTGCAATGCAGGAGACCTGGGTTCGATCCCTGGGTTGGGAAGATCTCTGGAGGAGGAAATGGCAACTCATTCCAGCACTGTTGCCTGGAGAACTCCATGGACAGAGGAGCCTGGCGGGCTACAGACCATGGGGTCACAAAAGAGCAGGACACGACTGAGCGACTAACACTTTCATTTCCCTTCCTCAGCAGTACCAATGAGGGACTTGGAAGTGCGTACACAAACTGACCATTTGCCCAAGTTACATGGTGAAGGGGTTCCAGCCTAAGAAGCTCTGTCTCTAGTACTTCTGTAGATGTCAAGTCCATCCCTAGAAAAAGACCAGGATTCTTCAGATGGAATCTCAGAAACCCAGGGGTTTGGTCTTTTTCCTTAGGGACCTCCATGGATCTCAGATACCCCTCCCAAACAGAGCAGTTCTAACATTAAAAAAAAAAAAAAAAAAAAAAAAAAGGAGGCTTACTCTGTGCCAGGACCACGCTACCTTTATCTGTTTTACATACTTAGCTTGAAGAAAAAGGTTTCTCTGCTAAAGCGATGTTTTGAGCTAACTTGTGGGGATCTTTCCATTGATAACATCCCAGGATAGCTTAACTATGGTTTATCTACAGGACAAGTGGGAGGGGAACAAACACCCAGGGGAGATAGTGCTGGGAAAAGCGGACTGCCTGCCAGACAGACCTGGGGGACTTCACTGAAGAGGGAAAACGTTCAGGAACGGGCTTCCTCTTTATTCCCCAGGTCTGGCGAGGTTTTCTTTGTAAGAGTCAGACTGAACTCTTCTGCAACTGTGGTGAACTCTCTAAATATGTTTTACTACATCTTGGAATAAGCTGTCAGCTTGATTTATCATAAGAACAAACACAAGAAATTCTATGTGATGTGGACGCGTCTGGACCACTTAAACAGTCACAGATACCATGGTGTTAATGAGGCTGACGTCAGAGGCACAGCTCACGTACAGACAGTTAACTGTGCTAAGCTGTGGCCTCGAAGAGCAGTCATGAGCCCAGATGGTCATTTCAGACACTTACGCCCTTGGTAGTAACATACTCCATGGGCACAGGGTGGGTGGGTGAGGATTTGGCAAAGCAGCACAACCCACAAGAAAGCTGAAAAGTCCATGTTCCAAAACTGCACAGAGCCATCACTGATCTATGACCAGAATATTCTGATGACAACTTACAATTAGCAAAGTATTAAGTATCAAAGTTAAAATAGTTTTCTGAAATTGTTGATAAATCAGTCCCTCATTTTCTTAGCTATTCAGGCCTTAGCTTTTCATGATAAATCTTTAGGATTGGGAACAGGAAGATGAAATGCAAATTAAGTCATCTGAAATACTTGTCCTCCATATCTCGTAAGTTATAAATTGTAATAACCCCCCAAATTTACTGAGCACAGTCTGTGCCAGGCACTATTTTAAGTGCTTTATACATATTAACTCCTCTGATTCTGTCAACTGAGAAACATTCATTAATTCATTCCACAAATGGGAACTGACTGCTCTCTGCATTCCAGGCATGTCTCTGTACGCATACAATACTCAGGAAAGAGAAGAGGTAAATATCTCTGTCTTCAGCAATAAAAGAAAATAAAGCATAGAAAATTTTTCTGTGACCTAAGGTCACAAAGATAGTAGCTAGGAAACGTGGTTCTCAAATTCCTGCTCTCAACGACTATATTTTTCTGCTGAAGCTTTTTGCCACTCTAGAAGGAGGAAGCCTCAAAGAAAGCCCTAGAATCACAGAATTCTAACACCAAGAGGAAGATGTTATGTATCATTTTGTCCAGATATACTCATGTGTGTCAATCCTCACATCTAAACCTTCGGAAGGTATCGCAAACATAGAGCATCCTGTCTGTTTGAGCTTGGGTGTAGACTCCTTCCTTCTCAGCACAAGGTTCTAAGCACCCACGACTGGCTACCTAGACCACAACCTCATTACACACCACTGCTGCAGCTAAGTCGCTTCAGTTGTTTGACTCTGTACGACCCTATGGACAGCAGCCCACCAGGCTCCTCCGTCCACAGGATTCTCCAGGAAACAGTACTGGAGTGGGTTGTCATTTCCTTCTCCATCCTCATTATATAATTATCACATTTCTTGAGAGACTAAGAATCTTTGCCAAGGCCACAAGGTAAGTAACTGGCCACGGTTAAGTTTGGAATGCAAGCCCAGTGATTTTTATCCCACACCCTACATTCTCATCCTTTTTACGTGATTACCTATATTGAATATGTAAATTTCCCAATGAACCACATATAAGATCATACGTATTCCATATATATAAAAGCAACTGAAAAAAGCCAAACAGTTTTTTTTTTTTAATACTCTATCTCTAATCTATCAGCATGACTTATTCAATACCATGGATTCTCACTCAAGTTAAAAAAGAAAAATGAAAATGGAACCAAATAAATATTTAGGCTATAGAGTGTGTGATGTACTGTTTCAGTGCAAGGGACTTTTTTTTTTTAAATCTCCCTTTTGGGAAACTGAAAGCACTCATGTATCCCACTCCCCATCCTCTGTGCTTCCATCCACATTTTTGTGTGTAGGACCTTTCAGGGATAGTTTCAGTGAAAGAAAGTCAGGTATAAAGAACTCATAAAACCACCATTTTAATTACAGTTCAATAAAAATAGGGTAGAGTAATCTAGTATTGAGCTCTGTAAGAGCAAAGTGAAATGAGCTTTGGAATTCCAGAGGTTGCCGCCTGAGAAACAATGGATGGATTCAGTCTGGAGTCCACCAGGGGCTTCTCTGGCGGCCCCATGGTTAATGCAGGGATGGGGGCTGGGTCCTTGATCTGGGAACTAAGACCCCACATGCAATGGGGCAACTAAGCCCACAGGCCATAACTACTGAGCCTGCGTGCCACAAGCAGAGAGCCAGCGCGCCCCAACAGGTGGTCAAGAGTACTGTGAGTAGGAGCTAACGCAGCCAAGTGAATGAATAATTTTTCTTAAGTGACTCAGGTGACTGGGGAGCTGGCAGGATCTTGGGGTTCAAATGCTCCATAAGTGGGGTCCAAAGGCACTCGTTATATTTCTACTAATGTGCTGACAAGTTCTCTGGGTTTGAGTTAAGCCCTATGAGATTTCTGAGCAGCAACTCATCCCGAATTTAATTACTGGATGATTTGTAAGTATCTGCAGGACAACTGCATGGTCTAAATTGAGCTTCTTAATAAGAGTCCCATGGACTGCAAGGAGATCCAACCAGTCCATTCTGAAGGAGATCAGTCCTGGGTGTTCTTTGGAAGGAATGACGCTAAAGCTGAAACTCCAGTACTTTGGCCACCTCATGTGAAGAGTTGACTCGTTGGAAAAGACTCTGATGCTGGGAGGGATTGGGGGCAGGAGGAAAAGGGGACGACAGAGGATGAGATGGCTGGATGGTATCACCGACTCGATGGACATGAGTTTGAGTGAACTTGGAGTTGGTGATGGACAGGGAGGCCTGGCGTGCTGCAATTCATGGGGTCTCAAAGAGTCAGACACGACTGAGCGACTGAACTGAACTGAACTGAATATCTAGTGAGTCCACATGGCATTATTCCAAATAAACGTTTTAAGAGCTAGAAATCTCTTAGTTTACAATATATGTATACAAATTCATACACGTGATCTAGGGATTATATCTCCATCTCATAAAAAACATACAGACATGTGATCAAAAGATAGATCCTCTGAAGGTAGTGGGCAGAGCTCAGATTACTAGAAAACCCTGTAGAATATACAAGATGGACAAGGAGCTGAGGTCAAGTGTTAGGAAGAAAAAACCCATCTAGCAATTACTACAAGAAGATGAATAAACAGGAGCTGCAGCCCCGAACAGGACAAACGAGGCTGGGGGCCGGGGACCTCCTTCTCTTCCTGGCTGTGAGATCTAAGGTGGTTCTTGCCACCTGGGACAGGACAAGTAGCCTCTTCGGAAAGAAGCATCCTTTGACTACTTTCATGGAATTTCACAAGCACTCAGAAAACACATAAAAAGAAAGGCCAGTTCTCTGCAACAATTAAGTTTCATTCATTTGACAAATACTTACTGAACAACTACCATGCAGTCTTTGGTGCTTTAATTTAGAGCAAAGGAGTGCAGTTAAGTGACATCAGGAAAACAAAGGTTTCTTAAGCATGAAAACAAACTTTGCTTTAACTCTGGGTTTGCCCCCAAATATAATCAAACTCCTAAAATTAAAGAATGCCACAAGTGAGTTATAACATACTTTCTTACAGTAACTTATCTACCCACATGCAGAAATCAAAGTTCAGGTTACATTTATCGACTTTTTTTGCAAATTGTAATTAATACGGTTGATACTGGTTCCCATTAAGGTTTTGCTTGGCAAGCAATTCAGGTGAGTGTGGGAGAGTATTTAAGCTTTGTAAGAAAAAAGTGCAATGAAACTTGTGCAGGAATAATCACTTTAAACCCAAAATGCTTCCCAATGATAAGAGTCAAAGATTATTAATGTCATTTAAGGAAAAAAAAAACAAAAAACCCTAGCAATTCTCTGCAAACTCTGAACACACTAATACCACCAACGAGCTGCCCTTGGATTGGCACGTGCTGCGGAAGTAGCAGGGGGCTGTACCTGCTGCCGGTTGTTGGGCGTGTGGGGGAGCATGGTGCACACGTGGAACATGAGCTCGTAGTCTTTGTACGTCGTGTACAGGGAGTGCGTTCCCGTAGAATCAGCTGAAAACAGAGATTAATTACAAGAACAAGTCAGGCCGCTGCAGACTAGCAATTCAACACTTAGAAGGTCATCATCACAAAAGGCAATTCAACTGAAAGGAACAGGCGGCCCAACTACAAAGGAGCAGTGTCTCCGTGGCGGCCCCGCTGCCCTCACACCAGGCACTGTTCCTACCACTTTCCAGCCCGTGGCAGCCGCCTGGGTTTTCGTCATTTGCTCTCACACGTGGTTTCTACTGAGCACATGGTTTCCCCTCTCTTCTCTTCTGCCTTCCTGCCTTCCCAGGGCTGATGACCCACATGGGAGAGATGCTTCAGCCACGAGGGGTTCAGGTGAAGACAAGAGGAGGAGGTATGGTTTGGCGCAGGTCTGGGTGCAATGATTAGATGGGGCTGAGCTAGTCAGAAGCTGTCCTTGCCCGATATTGCACGTGTGTGTGTGTGTGTGTTTACAGTTAATTCTTAGTTATTCTTGGGCACTTGACCCTCCAGAACTCAGAAAAATGAAACAGGATTGACTTCGTATGGAAATATGGACAAAAGATATTAAGGATTTCTTTCCAGAATCATGGAACTAATTTTCTTTTCAACAGGCAATGCGACGATGCAGTCATATGATTAAGACCAAGGAGAATGAATGAGATCTCTTACTGTGCATTATGCACTGACACGTGTTAAAAAACGATGACATCTGAATCCCTGTTAATCATACAGCTATTCATCTTTTCAAAAGCAGAGCGATTCTTTGCAAATTCAAGACCCATCTGTATCATCAACAGATTACCTCACTGAGAATTTCAGACGCCAAGCCAACGTGGTGACTATGAAACATCTAAGTAATGATTTTAGGATGGGGTTTTGAACCACCTTGCATACAGATAAAGATAAAAAGATAAACAGAAATTAACAGGTAAACAGTTCTTACTGTCTTTCTCAATCCTTGAGCTGTATCTATTTTCCCACCTTTTAAAGAACAAGGAACAATACCATTCAATATTATTTAAAATGAAGTTTATTCCATTGGGTTTACTGGGAAAACTCTAAATAGTTACCTAGGGCTAACTCTCTCTTTTTTTTTTAATCTGAAATTTAAAACTTTTTACTTTAAAAACATTAAAACACTTAATCTTCATGAGCATTATTTTCTTTCTAAATCATGTAATATTTTATTTCCAGCATTTATATACCATTCAGAAATAGTCCTGAAAATACTTTAGAAAAAAAATATACAGTTTTGCACTGAAAAGAAGGCATAGAAGGCAGTTTCATAAGTAAGGGGAGTATGTAGAATGTTTATCTATGGATATTGGTAGATTAACTTGCAGATGGTCAGAGAGCATATTCATCTAATAAGCTGTATACTATCAAGTCCCCAAATAAAGACATTTTCTCTTTTAACTATTCATTAGATGCATATTTGTTATTTTTTCATAGGACTTTTTAGGGAGTAATCCTCCATTTCAACTGTCTTCTCTTAGGATCTTGACAGTAAAAGTGGCTCTGGAAGAGAGCAGGCTGGTCATGAAGGAACGAGGACTGTTCTTTCCATGAAGAAATGACAGTGAAGGCCAGAGCATGAACTAACCCCGCAGGTTCAAGGACTCCCATCGCAACACTTACTCCGATGTTTAAAATTCAGTAAAAGAAGTGCTGACAGATGCTTAAGAGTCTGGTCAGTGGGCTTCAGATTCAGGAAATTGCAATGAAAAAAGAAAAGTGCAATTCTGAGGGGAAGGGGGAGAAATTTTAAAAAATGTGGTCATAGCTTGCCTATCTCAAGCCCATATTAAAGGGTGAATTTCAGAAATTAAGCATTTTTAAAGTTTTCATCTCAGCTATCAGTATGGCAACGGAAAAGGTAAACTCACAAGCTTGGTGGGGTTTGCCGCAAATACTTCTACTAAAAAAGAGATAAAGGGTCATCTATGGCAGTGTTTGGTTTTATCTCTGCACCTAACTAAAGAAAGGTGGCCACAGCCTGGGGTCTGTATTCTACAGCTCAGCAAAGCAACTCAGCAGCTCATGGCCCTTCTGTGCCTACCCCACGTCATTCTGTACTCAAGAGAGAAACGGCTCATTTTAAAGCTGGAGGGGACATCTCAGATACTCTAGCCCAAATACTCTGAATTTTCTTTGTGAATAAAATATGGCCCAGATTTTACCAAGGTCCTGCAGCAGGCAGAGTTAAAACGGAAACAGTGGGGGACTTCCCTGGTGGTCCACTGGTTAGGAATCTACCTTCCAATGCAGGGGACATGGGTTCAATCCCTGGTTGGAGAACTGAGATCCCACATGCCTCTGGGCAACTAAGCCCACTGGCAACAACTCGAGATGCCCATCTGCCGACCCCACATGCAACAACTAAGACCCAGCGCAGACAAAAATAAATAAATAAACATTAAAAAATTAAACACAATTCTCCTGAACTTAAGATTCTCTTGCCCATTGCATAAAAGGTATAACTTTCATCTGACCATTCTATGAAACACAACTGTTAGAAAGTTCCTCTAAAGGGAAGATGTGCCATGATTTCTTTGTCTCTCATAGAACACCTTGCTCATAAAAATATGAATCAACATGTCAAAATTTTGTTCTTATTTCCTTGAGCTAACATGATTAGCATGACATCTGTAATGTATTAAAGATATCTCTTAGGTCATAAAAACTCAAAGTTGATGTCAATTCTGTACATAGGGGAAGAAAAAGTATTTGCACTATCTACACTGTAGTTTTATGGAATGTATACATCAGGAGCTTTTAAAATGTCCCCTCACCCCTCCCACAGCAGAAGGACAGCAGACATGCAGAGCAGCAATGAGCCCATGAAGAATGAGCTCATTCTTCAGGAAGGCGTCCCTAAGGGCAGCATGCTTAGCGGTTGCATGGTAGTCTGTAGGTAAGGGGAGCTTGGCAGAGAAAAAAGAAAGAAAATTCAGAAAAGGCCTCAATGAGCTTTCTTAAAAGAAGTGGACACTCACAATAGGTATCATATATTATTTTCTAACCTTTACATTTCTGAGGCATGAGCAAACAAATTCAACTTAATAGTCAAGCTCCAACCTTGACATGACACACAGGGCCTTGTACTTGAGCCAACTTTTCTCCAGATATTGTGATCTATCCTCTAAGTGTCACTTTCAAAAACAGAAACACAAATACTGCAGATAAGCACGTGTAAATGGAATCTAGAAGAACAGTGCTGATGAATCTGTTTGCAGGGAAGGAACGGAGACACAGAGAATGAACTTGCTGTCACAGTGAGAGGAGAGGCGAGGAGGAACCGATAAAGTAGCACTGTCATGTATACACAATGATGCGTGGTCAAGAATCTGCCTGCCAAGCAGGAAACTCAGGTTCAGTCCCTGGGTCAGGAAGACCTCCTGGAGGAGGAAATGGCAACCCACTCCAGTATTCTTGCCTGGAGAATCCCGTGGGCAGAGGAGCCTGGCGGGCTACAGTCCATGGGGTCACAAACGAGTCAGATACGACCGAGAGCACACGTGTGGACAGACAGCTGCCGGGAAGCTGCTGCACAGCACCGCGAGCTCAACCCCGTCCTCTGCGATGACCTAGAAAGGTGGGACGGGAGGCGCTCAAGTGGCGGGGAGGCTCAACATACGGATACTTATGGCTGATCCACACTGTCACATGGCAGAAACCAACACAGCGTTGTAAAGCAATTATCTTCCAGGTAACTTTTTTTTTTTAAACCCCAGAACTGATGACAAGCCAGGCACAGGAAGCGTGGCACCGCTCTGTTGTAGGCACGTGTCGTTGATGGCCGCAAGGTGAGCCCTGGGCCCCAGGGCCTTGGTTCCAATCCTGGCTGATGCTCCCCCAGGACAGGTTCCCACTGACCCCTCCTAGAGGGCTGGATGCCCTCACAGATCTACCTTTTACTCACTCTTCAGTAAAAGGGCAAGCAAATCACTGCTTGACAATAGGCAGAATTTCCCCAAATACACAACATTACCCTACCTGGTATTTTCAGGTGTGTTGAGAGCAACTTAGTAACAACACAGATACAAAGGCTGAATATTTAGAGTTTATGAGGACCATAAGGAACAGGATTATTGAAATGGAGAGATAAGACAAATTCACACATAGGAGGGAACCCATAGGTGCCCTGCTTGAGAGAATCTGACGAAGGTCCTTGGAAAACAGGATGTGTCAGCTTTTTAATCAGAGCTTCAGCTCCCCAGGCAATACCATGAGAAAGGCTATGAGCAAGATAAGGCTGCAAGCATGGCCTGCATGGATGTGGAAATATCTAGACATTTCAGAAATGAACACAAGGTTTGGTCAAGCTGCAGTGGGACAGGGTGGAACACAGAGGTGAGGCGAGAAGAAAAAAGAACATACTAAAAGATTCTTCACAGAATACTGGGGGATCTCTGCTCTTGTCACAAAGGAAGAATTGACTTTTTGAGATTATGTCAGACACAACGCCCTTGAGAAATGTGCTTTCCTTGCTCATCTGAGTACATGGGTGTGCTTAGTTGCTCAGTTGTGTCCAACTTTGGTTCCCCATGGACTGTAGCCCACCCCGCTCCTCTGTCCATGGAATTCTCCAGGCAAGAATACTGGAGTGGGTAGCCATTCCCTTCTCCAGGGGATTTTCCCAACCCAAGGATTGAACCCAGGTCTCCTGCATTGCAGATGGATACTTTACCACCTGAGCTACCAGGGAAGCCCCCCTGCTCATCTGAGGAAATCGCAACTCCATCCCCAGTAAGCTGGCTCAGCCGCTGCTGGGGTCAGGAACAGAAGGGCGCAGGACCACTCAGACGTCTGCGGTGTGCCTACCTTTGAGGAATTAAATTTGTGCAGACACCCAGGTCTGAAGCTTACTTTTATTGTCCAGCTGAGCTCGATATTTACTAAATCCTTTCAGCCGCACTCTCTGGCCCAGCAGATCAAGGAATTCTTCAAAAGCTGGACCTGCCATCTCGTTGTTATACATTTCCTCTTCGGTACTCTGGCCAGCTTTGCAGTACAGAATCCCGATCTTGTGCTGAAAGCTCAGCTGAAATGGGGGAGAAAGGTAAATTACTTGGCATAAAGTATCAGATGTGTACACCTGAAACTAACACAATACTGCAAATCAGCTATGTTGTTAGTCGCTCAGTCACGTCCGACACAGCCCGCCAGGCTCCTCTGTCCACGGGATTTTTCAGGCAAGAATAGTGGAGCAGGTACTATTCCCTTCTCCAGGGGCTCTTCCTGACCCATGGAATGAACCTGGGTCTCCCTCATTGCAGGCAGATTCTTTACCGTCTGAGCCACCAGGGAAGCCCATACTCCAATATAAAACATAAAATAAATTTTAAAAATTAAAACGCATCACACAAGCTAACTTCAGCAAAATTAAAATTATAGGAGCTGAGAATTCTGTTCACAGGAAAGCATGCCAGGACAATTTCCAGAAGCTAAAAAAAGTAATCAACTGTCATTCTGCAAAACCCTACAAATTCATAACAAATCCAGAGACCTGAAAATAACAGCTGGAGAAATGTCAGACAACCTAAGAAATACAGTGAATGGCCTTGCCTACATGGGAGTTTGTAGGTTTCCAAAACAGACAGCTAGGTTCAAACATTTATTTAAAAATAGAGTTGTGGAAACATCTTATACCCTCTGTATAGTAAATAGCATTATCTTCAAAGTTAGAAAGAAAAAAAAAAAAGCTGTATATTTTCAGAAGTTTTCCCTCTCTGGTTTTTAATGCTTTTTTGTAGTCATTATTTGAACATTCATGGAAATATGAAAGACTGTAATGGAAAAAACAGCTCAAATTAAGGTCTGGGGAGGAAAGACTCCCACTGAAAATTGTGATCCATGTATATTGATAGAATAATGTCTTATTTCCACAAAAGTAACTCTGGCTGAGCCATTACAGTCATTTCTACATTTTTGACTATCTTGAAAACATATGCTAAGTATACAATAGACCGTAAAGAACTTTAATAGCAACTGAAGGGTTCCTGCTATGATTCTGTCTCTCTGTCCATCCATGCCATGATGGAAGCTACCACACTACTTCCTCCTAAGGCAAGGGAGACATGGGATCCACCTTCACAGCTTTTTAATTTTCCCTAAAGAGGAACTACCCATCAAACACAAAAGCAGGGCACTTTATCCTACGAGCAGCAATCTGAGCCTCAAAGACTGACGAATTATCAGCCCTCCCCAATTCCCTAAAGGCATCTGTCCACAACACTGTTCACTTTTATTACCAAACTGTAAAACAGAGCCTTTAATCAAAACTCAGAGCTGACTGTATCAGTAAAATAGGGCAAAATGGTACTAATTTCTCTCGAGTAGCACAGTGATGGCAGCAGTCTCATCTGAGTGACCTATGGCACTTACAATCCAAGAAAGGGAGGGATACGTCTGCTAGGCATCTCCGTGGAGGTGCTGGGGAAGCTCAGAGCTGAGCAGGCAGCTGAGCACCAGTACAGGTGCTGCGCCCTGACTGAGAGCTACGCGGGAGGGGAGGAGCCAAAGCGAGGACTCCCTGTTCACCATCTGACCCTGCGCCACCTACAGCGATGGCTCCTGGGGCTCGGGGGAGGGAGGGGAAGACAGCACACGGGCCGATGTTCCTGTCTGCCCAAATCACCCAAATCACACTGTGAATACATGGTTCCGGG
This sequence comes from Capra hircus, assembly GCF_001704415.2. Taxonomy (NCBI): domain Eukaryota; kingdom Metazoa; phylum Chordata; class Mammalia; order Artiodactyla; family Bovidae; genus Capra; species Capra hircus. The sequence goes on along the minus strand of NC_030835.1, from coordinate 40,046,517 downwards.
CTCCGAGTGTGGGCCTGTGAGATGCTGGGTTTAAGCTGCTAGCATTATGAACTGTGCTGATTCCCTGCTGGCTCAGACAGTGAAGACTCCGCCAGCAGTGCAGGAGACGTGGGTTCAATCCCTGGGTCGGGAAGACCCCCTGGAGGAGGGAATGGCTCCCGACTCCAGTACCCTCACCTAGAGAATCCCACGGACAGAGGAGCCTGGCAGAGAGTCAGACATGACTGAGCGACTAACATTTACTTACTAGGTCTTTAGTAACATCCAGACAAAACACACTTCCATGCACCCAGGGAGTGAGGAATAAACGTTTCTGATCAACTCAAGTAACAAAACAAATGAGACACCACATTTATTGCAAAGGGACCATCATCTTAAAAAAAAATAAGTGTAAGACAAATGCCTTGTATTATTTCACTATAAACACTCATTGTTCTGAGTGATTCGGAAGACACTGCAGGACCTTAAAGTACTTTAGGAAACACTTGGGATTGACAAGTGTCACCGCCGATGTGATGACATTGGTGACTGTCAGAATCTGGGTTAGTTCTCTAGTGTGATCCCTGGATGACTCTCCACCTCCTCAGAGCTGTGATGTTTTGACTTCTGCCCTCTCCAGCTGTCTGGCCCCAGCCTTACAGCGAGTCCCCCTGAAATTCTGTGGTGTGATTAGCAGGCACGCATACCCAGCATCCCCAGGACCACACACTCCCGCACCCCCATCTCCTCTGCACCCAGCAGGGGTGGCTGCACCGTCAACTGCATCCTAGGAGCTCATTGTCCCAGGGCTGCTCCCCACCGTGCTCGCTACTCCCCTAGAGCCCTGTCACCTCCTCCAGTACCACCCAGCCTTCTCCGTGCCCTCCCACACCTGTGGCTTGTCCCAGGGTGCCCCACCATCTCCAGCAGCAACCTCTGGGGAGCAGGCCTGGCGCAAAGCCATCTCTGGTCCCTGGGTTGGGGGCTGGGGTGGCCCCAGTGGCTGAAGCAGGGCCCTCTCTGGACACACATATTTTCTCTCCAGTCCCTACCCTTGTGGACATGATGCTTTTGTGACTCAAGAACAGTTACTAGTGAAAGTCGCTGAGTTCTGTCTGCCTGTTTGTGACCCCATGGACTATGCAGCTCATGGAATTCTCCAGGCCAGAATACTGGAGTGGAGTGGGTAGCCATTCCCTTCTCCAGGGGATCTTCCCAACACAGGGATCAAACCCAGGTCTCCTTCATTGCAGGCAGATTCTTTACCAGCTGAGCCATGACGGAAGCCCAAGATGAGGTCAAATACCCAGATAACTGAAACCCCTCAGGGCTTCTGCGCTGAGTGCAGGGCTATCCGCTCACATACCCTTTCTTCCAGCTTCTGGACAAACGAGCATGTCTACATCCCAACTGGGAAGAGGATTCGCCTTTCATCCAAGAAGTCCTGGGCCCATGGATGTGGCTAGGAGAGGCTTCAAAGCCCCCAGAACTCTGCTCCAGTGGAGATGCCCTCTTACACACACACACACACACACACACACACCCCACTTGGGCCTACCCCACCCCACACACACACTCACCAGCTTGTCCTCTGTGACCTGTGTGCCAGTGGGAGAGGATGCAAGATGGGACTTTGGAAACAGAATCATCTCCAGCGACTGAGAATTAACCAGTGGCCAGTGTAGCGCAAGTCCAATAAAAGAACAGAATGGGACGTTGTGTGCAGGAAGACACAGCTCTCCGTCTCTTAGTAACCTCATGAAATCAACAGCAATGCAATACACCGAGGCTGACCCCTCCCACCCACGGTTTATCAGAAAGCTGGCACGATTCCAAGGGGAGGACAGACCTCAGCTCTCCATGAACTAAAACCCCCAATTCTCTTGGAACAAGCTTCGTCTCTAAGGCCTCTACACCTACACCTGAGGTCACCTTTAACCACACCTTCACTCCCACTGACCCTCCTTAACTGTTCTGATGCGAACTGCACCATGCTCACAGTCCTGGGGGGAACCTCAGGGAACCAGGAACCTTGGGCATCACCACAGTCAAAAACTAAAAACAGCCACTTGTCAAAACTCTATACTGCTTCCGTGTCCAGGGCTGAACACACAGACCTTGCATAGACAGGCAGATGGAATGGATCAAGACCACACGCTCTGTACCCAAGGCCAGAAACTCTGTAATTATTGACCAGAAAATTTAAAGGAAGGGAGCAAAAGACAAAGTCTCAGAATGGCCTTGAAAATAAATTCAAGTGTGCAGGAAAGTCCTGCCACTGCACTTTCTAAACTCAACCACCTGTTCTAAGTTGTAGTCCCGTGTGTTCAGACCGTTTTGATTTCCTTTCAAGCAAACCTGGTGCATGAGTGAACATATATCTGGAGGGGCAGTTGGCTTAAGAACAAACGAATCCAAAGATGCCATAATATTCTAAGTCAGTAAGCTGTCATAACCAACCTGAATTTTTTTTTTTTACAAAGTCAACCTAGTGGGGAGGTACAAATTAAGACTTTTGCATTAACATAACACACTACTATATATGGTCTTCTCAGGTGGCACAAGCGGTAAAGAATCCGCCTGCCAATCCACATAAGACACATGGGTTCAATTTCTGGGTCAGGAAGATCCCCTGGGGGGAGGGCACGGCAACACACTCCAGTATTCTTGCCTGGAGAATCCCATGGACCAAGAAGCCTGGAGGGCATAAGTCCACAGCATCACCAAGGGCTGGACACAACTGAAGTGACTTCATACACACTATGTAAAAAAGATGAAAAACAAGGACCTACTGTACAGCCAGGGAGCTCTACTCAATATCCCATAATAATCTACAGTAAAAAGAACACACATACATATATAATATACATGTATGACTGAATCACTCTACCGTACATCTGAAACTAATACAACATTCTAACTATACTCCAATTTTTTTTAAAAAGCCAATGTATATAATCTTATGAACTCACTTGTTAGAAAAACTAGGATAGTCTTAAGAAAAAAGGATCTTAGAAGTGGATGAATTTATGTAGATAAAGTAACAAAACTTTCAGGTACTGCTCAGTATTACTTTCTTTATTACTCTCCGTGGCACGGAGTCTTCCTGCTGAACACATCTTATCAAATGTAAAGAATGGAATGAATGACCTGGGACCTACCATACCTCTCACTATGACAGCATCTCTTGTACAGAGCAGATAAACTCAGTGTCAAACCATGAATAGATTCCAAACTCCAAGAAAGCAGAAAACAACAATCTATCCTTTGTAAGTAATTTTTTGAGATTAAAACCCCTTAAGAATAGTAACATAAAAATTGGCCCATTCCCTCCCTGGGCAGCTTTTCTATTAGGAAAGTGGATAAGAACAGCACTAACTGGAAGAAACTCTCAAACACCCCAACTGATGAGTGTAACTTTTAAAGACCCTTTAGAAACTAGAATATGAGATAAGATACCACTAAGATACCTTTAGATATCATTAAGAGTTGTGGGAAGTCAAGACATCATATTGTAGCAGAGTAAAATAAATATAATCTCAAAAAAAAAAAAAAAAAGCACTTGAAACATATAATTGGAACTATAGGATGCACTGGTTTCCTTAAAATAAACACTGCACTCACCTTCATCACAACCTGGCTTGACTCTGTGCAGGCAAGCGGACCCAGGTCTGGCTCAGTGACAAATGCTTCACACCAAGCCCACCTGAACCCTGAGTCCCCAGACCAGCAGCAACATACCTGCTCTGCCCCTTCATGACAACAGGATTTTCTCAGCTGCCTCACGGCCATTACAGACCACACACTTTACTAGCGATAACCATGGTGAATGCTTCTGTGCAATTTTAGAAGTCAACTACTCGGGTTTAGTTGTTGAATATGTCAGGCCTCAATGTTGAGAAAGGCAGATCTCAGGATTATCCATTCTGAATATCATGGTGTCTGCTTCCTCTGGCTGAGAATGCAGTGTTAATTTGCTAGAATAATTACAACTTCATCTCTTTTACAATTCCAGCCATCCAAGAGTATCAAACACTCCACCAGTACAACACAATGAGTGTTACTGGGTCAGCCAGGAAATACCACATCTTCCCTCCAAAATGTGCCAAAATATTTTCCTTGGAAACTTCTGGAACGACATCACAATTGTCTTTTTCTTTTGTTTAAACCAGGTGAAAGAAAAGTGAAAAGTGCCAGTCACCTAGTTGTGTCCAACTCTTTGCGACCCCATGGACTGTAGCCCGCCAGGCTCCTCAGTTCATGGGATTCTCCAGGCAATGACACTGGAGTGGGTTGCCATGTCCTTCTCCAGGGGATCTTCCCAGCCCAGGTCTCTGGCATTCCAGGCAGATTCTTACCTGTTTAAGCCATGAGGGACTTAAACACAAATCCACTCATTTAAAACAAATTGCATACACTTGGGCACCTACCTCTCAGTTTTGCCTACAAATTATCTTACATCTGAAGTTAAATGACCTCTTTCCATCTTCTGGGCCAGCATCTACATCCTGTCCATCACTGTCTCCCGGATGATGTCAATAATCACATAACTGATTATTGTGTGATTCACACCATGGGCTCCAGGCCACCATGAAGCTCTACCTTCACCTGACTGTCCAATTCCCTTCTACCAGAATAATCTTCCTAAAGCACAACTACCAGCATGTCATGTCCCACTCGAAAACCTTCAATGCTTCCTACTGCCTCCCGTACCAAGTGCACAAGCCTCAGCCCAGCACTCACTCTTCTAGGCTTATTGTCGTCGTTTTAACTCTCAGCTTCCCTGCGTGCACCCTTTCCTTGAAAAGAAAAGAGTCATAGTTTCTAAAAGAGCTAAGTACTCATATCTCCCTGTTGGAATTCTACTCAAATCTCTCTCCCTAGGACACACTGCACTTCGGCCCCTTCAAACCCACCACGGCCACATTCTGCCTTGCAAGGGCCTTTGTGCTCTGTCTTAGCGACCTCCCCGAGAGTAAGGACCAGGTCTTAGCTTCTTGATTCTCCTGATGCATGCTGTTCACTGCCATCTGTAATCCTGATGCTTTGCACACAGTAAACAACAATAAATGTTAGTTGAGGGAAAGGTCCAATGTGAGTCCTTTAAACCTGGGGGATGGACTTCCCGGGTGGCCCAGCAGCTAAGACTCCATGCTCTCAACACAGTGGGCCTAGGTTTGACCCCTGGTCAGGGAGCTAGATCCCACATGCCACATCACAGACCCACATTCTGCAGCTAAGACCAGGCATAGCCAAATAAACAAATGAAATAAATAAATTTAAAAACAACAACATCAACTACAAAAACCCTGGGGAAAGGACACCAGCGATCTCTAACAGTCAGGAATCAGATCTGCTCCTGCTGGCTGGGACATACCAGACCTTGATAAAAATAATGCACGTCACAGACTTCCCTGGTGGTCTAGTGATTAAGAATCACTACCTAAGGAGAGGACAGAGGTTCAGTCTCTAGTCTGGGCAGTACGATTCCACACGCTGCAGAGCAACTAAGCCTTTGAGCCACAACTCCTGAGCCTGTGCTCCAGAGCTTGCGAGCCACAGCTACTGCGCCCACATACGTTAACTACTGAAGCCTTTGCGCCTACAGCCTGTGCTCTGAATGCAACGAGAAGCCACCAAAATGAGAAGTCATCACACACAACCAGAGAGTAGTCCCTGCTGGCCACAACTAGAGAAAACCCATGTAGCAACAAAGACCCAACGCAGCCAAAAATAAATAATTTTAAAAAGAAAACAAGTAAACAATCATCTTTTAAAAAAACAATGCAAGTCACAACTCAGCAAGAGATGCATTACTTAATAATAAAGGCATCGTAACTAGTAATAGAGGCACATTTGGGGAAAACTGGAGAGAAAATGCTTTAAGGCATTAAAAATAAATAATCTTAAAAGGGAGATGGATGGGAAAATTCTGAAACATTCAGGACCATGGACACCAACTGTCAGACACTTCAGTCTCATACATGATACACACCCCTTGCTCATCGAGCTTGAGCAGTTGCTCTGAGACCTTGGGTGAGCTGGAGGCTTGCCTCAGGCACTGGATGCTGAGCTCAGGAATGACGTATTCCAGAACTTCTTTGAGCGGGAGCCCACGTGCAGTCCCATGCCTGGCGGTAGAGGGTATGGCATCTTCCAAAATTGCTCCTCTCAGCGTCGTCAGCTGTGGGCAAAATAGCACACACTGCAGTTAACCTCGACTCTTTAAAGCATAATGTTTCAATTGCCTTAAAAAAGGGAGGAAGAAAGAGAAGCCTCTTTTCTAAGTGAGTACAGGAGACTACAGTTCTCAGTCTGAAGAAGCAGATTCAACCTTCATCAGTCTTTACACAGAGGTATACAGAAGTCAGGAAGGAGCTGGGTGCGGCTGACATAACCAGATGTGCCCAAGGCATGAGGAGGAGGGGGCAATGCCCCACCAGGGAGACATAAAGACACACCCCCCGCAATCAGAGCCAACAGTGCTGCCGAGCCAGGAGCCACAGGGCTGGGCCAGTCACGGCCACCTCCTCCTCCTTCCCTTCCCTTTCCTTTCTCCCACGGTCCATCATCTTCTTTTCTTCTTTTTTTTTTTTTTTTTTCTGTATTTTCCCTTTTAATTTGTTTTCTTATTCTTTTCTGTCTTCTACTCTCCATGTTCTTCTATCTAACTTCCCACTGCTGACAATTCCTGAGGCTGGGTGGGGCCACTCTGAGACCCCTAGGGGCAAGTGACTCAGGTCCAAGAAGGCTCTTCCTCCCTATCTGGGACATGTCCTCATGGAGTCACCATTCTGACACAGCAAATCTAATCCCGGGTCTAATGTGCTGAGAAAGGAACCCAGCAGCACTGCCAGCCTAGAGGCCTGGCCCCCACCCCATCCCACCCCACCCTGCACTCTTGCTACAAAGCAGCCGCGGTAATGGAGGTCGCAGTGGCGCCTAGCATTTGCACAGTGCCCAGGGCACGCTGTCCAACAAGACTTTTTGCAGTGATGAGATCGTCCCCCCGCTGCACTGGCTGGCCCGGGAGCCATCATCCCCAAGTGGCTGTGAAGCGTGTGACCTGTTACAGGTGTGGCAGTGGAGCCATATTTCTTATTCAATTCCCTTCAATTCAAATAGCCACCTGTAGTTAGCAGCTACTGAACTGGATGGCACAGGTCCACAACTTAAATTATGCCATCTTCAGAGAGGGCTTTTTTCTCCTACTTATGGCCCAGAACCTGGGCCCAGGCAAGTAGACACCAAGTACTAGGCTTGGGCAAAGCCTTCGAGGGGCTCTCTGAACTCAGATCCAGGAGTCGCCAAAATACACATTCCCATCTAATTACAATGGTCAAGAGGATAAAAACTAAAGTGCAAGTCAGATCTGGTTCTTTACATAAATCAACATTCCCACCTACGTGCCTCAGTCATCTGTGTAACAGCCGCACTTTTCACTCAAAGCAAGACCAGTAGAGGAGTAACCTGGTTGCTGGTGGGAGGAAGTGTGGGTCCACAGAGCTCCTGGAGCCACAGACAAGCTCAGCCAACACTCACCTCAGGGGTGGCTTCCTGGTTTTCTGCATTTGATTCTAAAGTTGTTTCTCAACTTTGACCTGAATCATATAGTTCAGATCTGTCCTCTGCCTTATGCCCAAGAACCTTGCATTCTGATGATTTTATCCTTTCTGTCCTGTGAGATGGCAATAAAATCACTGCCACTTAACATCCCTCACAAGTTTGCAAATCTTTCACTCGGAACCAAATAGTGTAAGCCCTTTCAGTCATCCTAACTGGTGTGATCAACATTGCCAATAAAAGCAACACACTGTGGGAAACAACCCAAGCGGTGACCAGAGGTCCAGCCCAGGGCAGACGCCACGAGCGCCCAGTACCTCACTTGTCCTGAAAACCACTCGGTAGTTGAACTGGGGCCCTTCCTTCTCCTTGGGGTCTTCCACCTTCTCCCTCCGGACACTGACTGCCACAGGGCCGAGGTTCTCATCAATTCCAAAGTAGTTCTGATGCTCTGTGATGGAGAAAGTGGAGGCATGAGAAGAAGGAAGCAGGAAGAGGACGGGGATTTCGCAACTTGTGTATCTAGTCCAGAAGATGCATCAGGGTCTCTGGTGCAGGATTTCCCACAAATGTGATCAATTTTTTTGTCTCCAACTTAAATGCACTTTTCTTGTTTACTGCAAGAGGACACTTGCTTCACAATATTGCGTTGGTCTCTGCCATACATCAACATGAATCAGCCACAGGTATACATATGTCTGCCCCCTCCTGAACCCCCTTCCATCCCCCGCCCCACCCCACCATGCAGTGCTCTAGAACGGCACAAAACACTGGGTTGAGTGCCCGCCTGGTAGGTGACTATGAGGCAGCTAGCACTGGGACCTCCAAGGACATTCTTCCTAAGAGATGATCATTCGTCTCTCACTCACAGAACACTGTGTGCCAGACATGGTCCTGGCCGTGGGGTCAAAACCCAGAAAAACTCCCCTGTCATGAAGCATATATTCTAGAACGCTGCCAGTGACGGCAAGCTCAGCTCTGGGAGAAGCCCTTCTGGATGCATAAGTGAGCTCTGCTGAAAAAAGTATAAAAGCTTCACTCCAACCACACTTTTTAAGTGTCTTCTTCTGCAAGGACTCAGACTTAACACAACACTCAGATGTGGTCCAACCCATACAACACGGAGGGTGCAATTACCCAAATGTTTATTCATGCTGCTTCTCTGTTTTAGCAAACCTTCATACCAACAATCCATGCAAAGCAAGCGCTCCATGCAAAGCCCCAGGTGTTATTCATTTACTTCTTAATGAACTGCTGCCCAGTCCATTCTCCAAGGTGCGCACTTATAAAGCTGGTTTTTTTCACCCTGTATGCAAAATCACTTTAATAACCTCCCCCTTTTTTACTTTTATCCCTTTTCAATGTCACCTTAGTGGTTTGGGCCAATCTTTCTGATGTATAGTTTTCAGTTAAAAAGAAACATGCTCTATCACATGTTTGCAAGCTTGAAAAAAGCCATAGGTATTCCAAACTCTTTGGGTTATGCTAACATCTTCTGCCGCAGTAATTTCTGAAGGAATAAGGAATGTTATTCATAAAGTAGAAAACAGGTTAAGTTCAACGAAGAAAAACAGTATCACTCAAGGAAAACATTATCCAAAGCCACTAATGAACACTGGCTACATCTTCAAAGGCAGACCATTTACTTTTTACTTGCAACCAAATGAGATGAACACTGACAGACTTTCCTTCTGAACCAGTCAGGACTGGAAGCAGCAAGTCCCCTATTTCAGGGACTAAAAAGGTGAATTACTGCCTCGGTCCTGGGCTTATACAATAGGAAGTGAGTCTCTGTTTTTCATGAATACCTCATCCTTGTAAATTATGTACTGGTAACAGTCTGCTTAACTGTTACAAACATGCACAACTCCAGCAAAACTAAAAACGAATAAAAAATTATATAATAAATTAAAAATACATTGCAAAAAATGAATTATTTACCAACAATGAGTTATTTATCAACAGCCTGATGCATTAAGAACATATTTCAAGAATTACTTGCAAAAATGCTCAGATCAGTTTCTTGGTAGGCATTTGATAAAACCTGTGAACATGAATCAAAAGAAAGTCAGAGGCTTCCCTGGTGGTCCAGTGGTTAAGAATTCACCTGCCAATGCAGGGGACATAGGTTCAATCCCTGGTCCAGGAAGATTCCATATGCTTTCAACTTCTTTTTCAAAAAAAAAGTATAGCTAATTTACCATATTATGTTCATTTCAGGCATACAGCATAGTGATTCAGTATTTTTATAGACTTTATTCTATTAACAGTTATATACAAAATAATGGCTATAATTCCCTGTGCTGTACAATATATCCTTGTTGCTTATCTATTTCATCCCAAACAGCCCACATCTCTTCACCCCCTACCCTGACCCTCTACCCTTTCCTCCCCTCACTGGTTACCTCTAGCTTTTCTGAATCTGTGAGTCTGTTCTGCTATATATATCCAGTTGTTTTATTTTTTAGATTCTACATACCAATCAATAATTACTTGTCTTTCTCTGACTTATTTCACTAAACATAATATTCTTCAAGTACAATCACACTGCCACAAATGGCGGTGTTTCATTCTTTTTTATGGCTGAATAATAAAGAATGTACCCTTTCTTTATCCATTCATCTGCTGATGAACACGTAGGTTGTTTCCACGCCTCGGCTATTGTGCGCAGTGTTACTATGACCACCGGGGTGCAGGTGTCTTTTTGAACTATAGTTTTCTTCAGGTATATGCCCAGGACTGGGACTGCAGGATCCCATGGCAACTCTATTTTTGGTTTCTTGAGGAACCTCTATACTATTCTCCATACTGGCTGTATCAATCTGCATTCCCACCGACAGTGAAGGAGGGTTCCTTTTAATCCACACGCTCACCAACATATCCCATTTGTGGACTTTAAGGTGATGGCCATTCTGACTAGGGTGTGGTCATCTATCATTGTTACCTTGACTTCTCTAATAATTAGTGATGTTGAGCATTTTTTCACGTGCTGATTACCCATCTGTACTTCTTCTTTGGGAAAATGTCTGTTCAGGTCTTCCGCCCATTTTCTGACTGGGCTGTTTGGTTTGTGATATTGAGTTGGATGAGGTATTTATACGTTTTCATTATTGACCCCTTGTTGGTCATCATTTACAGATACTTTCTCACATATGGTAGAACGTCTTTTAGTTTTGTCAACAGATTCTTTTGCAAAAGCTTCTAAGTTTAACTCGGTTCCACTTGATTATATTTGCTATCATTTCTTTTGCCTCAGGAGACAGGTTCAGAAAAATACTGCTATGACTTATGTCAAAGAGTGTTCAGCCTGTTTTCTTTTCAATGAGCTTTATGGCCTGCAAGATTTAGGTCTTTAATCCATTTTGAATTATTTTTGCAGATGGTGTGAGGAAACATTCTCATCTCACTCTTTCACATGCAGCTGTCCAGTCTTCCAAGCACCAATTATTGACAAGACTGTCTTTTCTCCACTGTATATTGCCTCCTTTATCATAAACTACATTTGACCATAAATGTGTGGGCTTATTCCTCAGCTCTCTGTTCTGTTCCATTGATCTGTGTCTGTTTTGTGCCTGTATCATGCTGTTTTGATTGCTATCACTTTGTAGTATAATCTGACGTCTGGGAGGTGGTACCTCCAGCTTTGTTCTTTTTCCTCAAGATTGTTTTGGTAATTTAGGGGTTTTTGTGGATCCATAGGAATTTTAAAATTATCTGTTCTAGTTCTACAAAAAACATCATGGGTATCCTGATAAAGACTGCATTGGATCTGTAGACTGCTCTGGATAGCAGGACCATTTTAAAATCCTTCCAATCCAAGAGCACAGGATATCTTTCCATTTCTTTGTATCATCTTCAATTTCCATTTCTTTGTATCATCTTCAGTTTCCTTCATCAATATTTTATAGTTTTCAGAGTTAAGTTTACTCCTAAATATTTTATTCTTTCAGATGAAATTTTAGACAGGATTGTTATTTTAACTCTCTCTTTCAGTAGTTCATTATTAATCTATGGAAAAGCAACTGATCTCTGTATATTATCTTGTATTCTGAACCTTTGCTGACTTCACTTATTAGTTCTAATATTTTTAGGTAGATGTGGGGAGGCCATGACTGGGGAGAAGCCTGGGCTATGGGACGCAGCGGTGACCCCATCCCAGAGCCTGGGTAGGGCAGCAGCAGTCACCGCTGGCATTTACTCAAGCAGTACTCTTGCCTGGCAAATCCCATGGAGAGAGGAGCCTGGTGGGCTGCAGTCCATGGGGTTGCGAAGAGTCGGACACGACTGACCGATTTCACTTTCACTTTTCACTTTCATACACTGGAGAAGGAAATGGCAACCAACTCTAGTGTTCTTGCCTGGAGAATCCCAGGGACGGGGGAGCCTGGTGGGCTGCCATCTATGGGGTCACACAGAGTCGGACACAACTGAAGTGACTTAGCAGCAGCAGCAGCAGCAGCATCTTAGAAGCAGCCCAAAGCTCTTTGCAGGCTGCTTCACCACAGCTCACTCCACCAACCTGCTCTGTGGAGTAGACTATCTTCTGATGGCCTGTCCCCGCCACACACTGACCTCCAGCTCTGGGGGCGGAGCCATCCTCCAAGTGCAGGACCGTCCTGCCCATCAGTTAACTCGGGCATGCCTCGCCTTACGTGGCACCTTCCTCGTTTGTCCCTCTGCGGCTTTATGCCAGTTTTGTACTCCTTCACCATCAATTTTTTAGTGGTGTTTGGGAGGGAGAGAGAGAACATGTATGTACAAATGGCCAAGTTTAACTAGCATCCCTATATTCATTTACTCTTAAATATCTCTAGTTCTCTCCAATATTCTTGCCTGGAGAATTCCATGGGCACGGGAGCCTGGCATGCTACAGTCCATGGGATCACATGAAGTCAGACATGACTGAAGTGACTTAGCATGAGCATCTATAAGTCTAATGAGCCTGATAATCAGTTTCTGAATCTGAGCTTTCCTACTTATTACCTACTTAATAACCTTGGGTCAATCTTAACCTCGGCACCAACCCCCCACTCCAAAATATATATAGATAATCCATGTATCATCAATAACCTGAGAAAAGCATTATAGTTGAAGGCAGGAATCCTACTGACAAAAAATTCAGTGAAAAACAAAAAGAGAGCAACACAAAATGAACAGCATTATGGGCATTTTGATTTTTGAGCCCAACACAGCTTGAGTCAAACTGAAGGAGATTCATACTTTTAGTCTCAAAAAGTTAATCTGTAATCAGAGGTTACATTACATTCAGGATAGTCTTTTAAAGAAAGCAGTGGCATATATAATATTTTACTGAGTAATTTCTATCAGGAATTCTTTTTTTTTTTAAATATGTATATTACCCTTTCCACCAAAGATGGCAAATTATAGTAAGAAAAACATTTTTTTCCTTTGGGTTTACCTTTCCAAGCCATGCCCCACACTTGTTTTTGACTCTTTTCTCCATCTTTCACAGACACACACTATCTTTTTCTTCCCAAACTTCAGACTTTTTATTGTATTGGGATATAGCCGATTAACAACGTTGTGGTTGTTTCAGGTGAACAGCAAAGGGTCTCAGCCATACGTACACATAAATCCATTCTCCCTCAAACCCCCATCCCATCCAGGCTGGCACGTAACACTGAGGAGGGTTCCATGTGCTATGCTTATACAGTTGGCTATCCATTTTGAATATAGCAGTGCAGACACACGCTTCTGAATGCAAGGAGAGGTGACTTTTCTGCTGTGTACAACCACCACACCTTTGGACTCACCAGTTCTGAGTCCCTGCAGCTATTTTCTAAGGAATCTCTCCGTGCTAAAGTTTCACCAAGGAATACAGCAGGTTACCTGGATGTGTTTCTAAGGAAATACTATTATCTTCTGCTGCACACTGGGGCACTCTGTCTAGCTTTTACATAGGGCATTCCACATATCATGAAGGGAAGCACAGGAAAGGTGCTCCCTGTGTCTCCAGGAGGGAGCCGAGGTAACCCTCAAATGACACCTGGTCCCTTTCAGGACTGCTCAGCCTGCTCATGTGCATCACAAGAGCCTCGCCCTCTGTGGGACAGGACAATGAGCCCCGCACCCAAGGGGCCCATCTTCATCCCAAGCACCTGATTTCCATAAAACTGCTTCAAATAAAATCCTTCCTTGGCAGAATAGAAGCTGTGAAAAGACTGTGGGAAAGCTGAATGAAAATTCACATATCATCCAAATAAAAGGCCAGATTTAAAAAAAAATCGATTAACAACATTTCAGCGCAGGAAATGAGATTCAGGACATCGTTGTGGTGCACTTTGTTCAGTAAAGAAAAGAAAACATTCTAATTTGGAAGAGCTGTTTTTTCTTTTTTAAGCGTTATGCGGAACCTCAGTCCAAAGGCTGTTTCCAGGCACTGTCAAATCTTGGACGGCAGACGTCCTGGGTTCATCTCATGCACTGAAGAGGCGAGGATCCCAACGCTCCAGGCTGCCGAGGCCAGCATGTGAGAGAAGCCCTGCGCCTCTCCCTCACGAGGTTTCTCACCTGGTCACGGTGCCACCAGCAAGTCCACCAGAACCACGGGTGACTGGGTCGGGCCCCTTCCCCCTGCACTGGTCAGTATACACAGCAAAGCCTTCCTTTCATGGTTCTGCGCTTTTTCAACAGTCAGCTGATGATTTCACTGTCAGCTCACTGCCTCTCTGGGTTAAACCCATGGCTGCAGGTGACTGCTGTCTAATCTCCTACCTATGATGGAGCTTCTGTCATCTTCCCCTCCAAACCACTATTCAATCACCTCCTCTGTTCCAGGAGTTACACAGACATGAATAGGAAATGACAAATTCATAAATGAATGAAGGAAGAAAACAATAGGACCTGCTTTCACAGATACTTACAATAAGAATCAGAGAACCTCAAGGAACTTCAAACTCCCTGCTAATGTTTCATCGATTAAAGTTATTAAATTTGATGAGGAAAATGATGCTTTTTGGTTATATGAAGGCCCTTTTGACCAAAATTTAACCAAAGCATCAGTGAAGCTTAAAAAATCTAGTGTATTATAGTGAAAATAACAGTATTACGGATACCTAACATAAATTAACTCATTCATCTCCATACGTATGAGCAGGTATTCCCATTTCACAGAAAGTAATACTGAAGCTGACAGGTCAATGGCATGCTCAAAGTCAGAAGCCCGTGGGACTGGGTCAGGATGCAAGCCTAGGCAGTCTGGCTTTAGAGTTCTTTCACGTCAAGCAACTCAAGTGTGAACAAACGTATGGGTGCCAGCAGGGAGGATGGGGAGCAGGGATAGTTAGGGAGCTTGGGATGGACATGCACACACTGCTCTATTTAACAGGATAACCAACAAGCACGTACTGCACAGCACAGGGAACTCTGTTCAGTGTCATGTGGCAGCCTGGATGGGCGGGAGACTGGGGGAGAAAGCATGCATGGATGTGTATGGCTGAGTCCCTTTTTGTCCATCTAAAACTATCACACTGCTGTCAACTGGCATTACTTCAATACAGAATAAAAAGTAAAAAAAAAAAAAAAAAAAAAGACAACTCAAGGGTGACGACATTACTGTGAAGATTTAAATTATAAAAATCAACTCATACACGGTAAAATGAACACAACTTAAAGATGAGACAGCAAGCCTCTCCTGAATGTAAGGATGGTATCTTAGGAGACACAATTTTAAGAAAGCCTTGAATAAAAAGTGTAACTTGCGAAGTAAGGTAGATACCGATGAGTTCCTTTGATACCGTATACATTTTGGTATTATCCGCTATGAGAATGGGGAGGAGAAAGAAAATACTACAAGAGCAAGAAAGGGTTTCTGCATAAAAGCTGAGAGGGCCAGTCACTGCTGAGGGGAGGAGCTGTCCAGCTGTCCTTTAATTTTTTAAGTAGGGCAAAGAATGAAATTAATTTTGGATCTGAACAAATACAGGGTTCAGTTCAATTCAGTTCAGTCGCTCAGTTGTGTCCAACTCTTTGCGACCCCATGAATCGCAGCACGCCAGGCCTCCCTGTCCATCACCAACTCCTGGAGTTAAACTCATGTCCATCGAGTCGGTGATGCCATCTAGTCATCTCATCCTCTGTTGTCCCCTTCTCCTCCTGCCCCCAATCCCTCCCAGCATCAGAGTCTTTTCCAATGAGTCAACTCTTTGCATGAGGTGGCCAAAGTATTAGAGTTTCAGCTTTAGCATCATTCCTTCCAAAGAACACCCAGGGCTGATCTCCTTCAGAATGGATGGTTGGATCTCCTTGCAGTCCAAGGGACTCTCAAGAGTCTTCTCCAACACAGTTCAAAAGCATCAATTCTTCAGCGCTCAACTTTCTTCACAGTCCAACTCTCATATCCATACATGACCACAGGAAAAACCATAACCTTGACTAGATGGACCTTTGTTGGCAAAGTAATGTCTCTGCTTTTGAATATGCTATCTAGGTTGGTCATAACTTTTCTTCCAAGGAGTAAGCGTCTTTTAATTTCATGGCTGCAGTCACCATCTGCAGTGATTCTGGAGCCCAAAAAATACAAGTAGGTGGGTTTTAATAAGTTACCAGGTGGAGAAGGAAATGGCAGTGTTCTCCAGTATTCTTGCCTGGAGAATCCCAGGGATGGAGGAGCCTGGTGGGCTGCTGTCTATGGGGTCGCACAGAGTTGGACACAACTGAAGTGACTTAGCAGCAGCAGCAGCAGCAGCAGGTACTCTGAGACCTAATGTTCCAAAGACCCTAATTTCCAACTTTATTGTACCAGTGTTACCACAAATAAGTTCATGTGACCTAAGCACAGTGCAGCCAAACAATCCAAAACTCTGAGTTTGGGATACAGGTTTACTGCAGTGCCATAAGGAGACGAGAGGCCTGTGCTCAAAAATTCCTCAACTCCCCCAAAGCGGTTTAGAAAAGCACTTTTAAATGCAAGGTGAGGGAGAGGTGCGGTTAGTTGTAAGCTTCTCGGGGTTCAGAATCCTTTGTTGTTACAGCCGTCCACATAGGTCAGATCATGATGTTCCTGCAGACTTCCAGTGAGACAAACACTATTCTCTCTTCTGCAACTTTTTATCTCCATAGGGATAAGAAAGCATAATACCCTTAAAGATCAGCACCTCCAGAATGGACTCTCCTGTATATTCCAGGCTTTAGGTACCATTCTTAATTTGTAGCAAAAGCAATAGTATACGAAGGTTAAAGTAAAAGAAACAAATCTAATATGGGGACAGATTTATTCTTCCTTGTCACACCAGTACCAAAATGCAAGGAAGTTTTCCCAGTTAACTGCCACATTGGTCAAGCTATACAGAAATATTAGAGTATTAGTACCTCATCCAAGAGAACTATGAGAGCGTTACTCCTCAGCAGCTGACTGAGAACATGCCTGAGGCCAAAGGATGGATACGATGAACTAGCACACAGCTCTAAGGCGCTGCAGTGGGCGGGGACTGTGACCTCCCCAGCACAGTATGCATGTTTCTCCAGCCACGGCCCCCCCACCCCATCTGCCACACGGAACCCATATGACCGTAACCCACAGGCTGAATCCCGGCTGTAGCTGGGTGATTCCTCCTTGCTAAGAGCCCCTCTGGACCTCAGTGGGAACTCTGTGGAGGCACTGGCCAGGCACTGAAGTGAAAAACTGAGCTGACTGTGTCCACTAAAGGAGGAATTTGCATCTTAGAATAGTATTATTGTTAGGTGGTACTCAGTTCACCCATATGAATATAATAGTGTTCAATTCCCTATTAATTCTCCTCAGTGACTGTATAAAACCAGAAGAGGGGGGAAAAAAAGAAGCCACCAGGCATGAAATTCAAAGCAAATGCAGCCATGCATCGCTCAGGCATGGGGTTCATTTCATATGTAAAATTATCCTCATGCCCACAACTGCCACATTAGTGAAACTCAAGTGACTGTGTTTGGAATGGAGTGGTAGACTTCACCAGATACCTTTCCCTGGGGCCCACTCGCCCATCTGGTTCTCTCTACTTTTTCCCCATCTTTTAACAATTAAAAGACTGCCCTTTAACTGCTGTACCAGAGGTGGGGATAACAGTTCCTTTTCAGAGGAAAGTCTCATATATTTATTTAAGAACTCTTGGGAGGACAAGAATGCACAGAATGTAACAGGCAGTGCTCTAAGCCCTTTCTTTATAGATTTTTTTTTTTAAATGATCCCATTTTGTAGATGATTAACTGAGGTACAATGAAGTTCAAGAATTTGCCCCAAACTGAGTTGGGATGTAAACCCAAGAGCCTGATTTCAGTCTGTGCTCTTTCCATCAAGATAGGCCAACTCACTGCCTAGAAGGGAGGGGAGTTTGGGGGAGGATGGATACACGTCTATCTATGGCTAAATCCCTTTGCTGTTCACCTGACACTATCATAACACTGCTAATCGGCTAAACCCCAACACAAAATAAAAAGTCTTCTAAAGAAAGATACAGCACAGTCACAGGCCCCAGCTACCAGAGTGGACAGACATCTCTGCCCACTGGAAAAAAGAACCCCACTGCCATAAAACCATCAGCTGATAGCAAGAGGGGCGAGTGAGCAGTCACACATATTCTAGAAGAATCCTTTCTTACTATGTGCTCATTCGGCAGACGTACAAAACAAGTATGACTCTTCAGTTAAAACATCAATGACAAAGACTGCCATCAGAGAAAAGGGTAAATTCACATAAATCAGGGTAAGCGTAGTTTTAAAAATAAGTGAACTTAAAGATCAGCTGGAGGTATGATAGACCCGCTGGGCAGGGCTGGGCCAGACATAGGAAGGGCCTTCAGAGCTGAAGAGCTGGTATCTTAAGGTGTGATAGTGAAAGTGAAGTTGTTCAGTCGTGTCCGACTCTTTGTGACCTCATGGACTGTAGCCTACCAAGCTCCTCTGTCCATGGGATTCTCCAGGCAAGAATACTGGAGTGGGTTGCCATTTCCTTAATCTGACTTCATATTGGAACTGTTTCTTTTACTTTAACCTTTGTACCCTATTGCTTTTGCTACAAGTTAATAATGTTGCCTACAGCCGGACATATACAGGACAGCCCATGCTCAAGGCTCTGACGTTTGACTATACAACACTTCCCCATTCATTTCGCGATTAGAGAGAATAACATTTATCTTGTTGGAGGGTTACAGGAATGTCGCGATCTGACAAACCCGGACGGTGCAAGGACAAAGGATTCCCACCAACAAGTTTACAACAGCCAAACACCCCTCCGTCACCTTTCAGTATTAGAACACCCTGAATTCCAACTCTAGTTAAGACGGATCTTTAGGACACTAGTCTGTCTTCTCAACCCTCTGGTTTTCTGAATAAAGTCACTATTCCTTGCCCTAACAACTTGTCTCGATTTGTTAGCCTGTCGTGCAGTAAGGTGTATGACCTTGGACTCCACAACGGGCAGCAATGGACTTTGGAAAAGCCAGGAAATACCCTATATTGTTGTATGGATACGGCTTTTGTTGGATACCTGGTCTACTTGGAAACAGCTAAACACTGTTTTCTGGAAAGTTCCAACCTTTTTGAAAAGAATTCCAATCTGCCTACCCCTAAGAACTCTTGTAAAGCTAAGATGGGAAGGGGAAACCGAAGAAGTTCTCTGTCATATTCAGGAGCACATGGTGGAGCTATAAACACTAGGACCCCTAAGAACCAGGAAGAGGGGAGAAAATGAGGACAACTAAGAACTCATTCACTACAGAGTCTGCCCTGTAAACCCACCAGCTCCTCATGAAGGACTTCCACAAGATACGTATTTCTTTCATTGCACTTGTCACCAAAAATCGTAAGAACAAAATGAGCAGGGCACAAACGCCTCCTTCAGAGAGTTCAGTGAAGGTGTGGGGGCCACAGCACCAAGGACATCCCAAAGAGTCCCTCAGCTTAACCTGAAGGTTTCAAGGGGTGGGGGAGATTGAAAGGGGATGTCTTGTGCGTTTCAATTCAGATAGCAGAAATAGCAAATCCTACAGCTTGACAATCCTCCTGCCTCTCAAATTTGAGAAAGATACTCATGGCATGTATGTACAGGAAGGGCTACAAAACTGACAGCTTGTTAGCTTTCACTCTGTTTTAAACAGCGGAGTCAGCAGTTGGCAGACTCTTAATGGGAGGTGGATAAAGTAACAACAACCTGTAGGGGTGGTACTCAAGAATCATATTTGTTTTTTCTTTCTTATTTTAAAGATTCTGATTGTAAATATATCATG
Source organism: Capra hircus (assembly GCF_001704415.2). Taxonomy (NCBI): domain Eukaryota; kingdom Metazoa; phylum Chordata; class Mammalia; order Artiodactyla; family Bovidae; genus Capra; species Capra hircus. Next base: position 40,026,757 of record NC_030835.1, on the reverse strand, counting down.
TGAATTTATAACTTAAAAATTTTTTTTAATTGGGTAGACGATTAAAAAATTTTATGATTTACAAAAAGTTGCAAAGATGGGAGAGTTCTCTTATACCACTCACCCAGCTTTCAAGCTGTTAACATCTTCCATGCGTTGGTTTATTTGTTCAATTAATGAACCAATAGTGATACGTCATTATCAGCTGAAGCCCATAGTTTGCTCAGATTTTCGTACTGTTTACCTAATGTCCTCTTCCTGCTTGAGGACCCTACTTAGGACGCCACGTGACACTGTCACCCTGTCTCTCCAGGCTCCTCTAGAGTAACGGTTTCTCAGACTCCCCTTTTTTCATGCCCATGGCAGTTTTGAGAAGTACTGGGCAGGGATTTTTCTAGAATGTACCTCAGCTGGGATCTGTTTAATGTTTTTCCCTAAACTGACTGAGGTTATGTGTTTGGAGAGGAAGATCACAGAAATGCTACTCCCATCACATCAAGGGTATAACTGCCCACACGGTTTACGGCTGTTGATGCTGACCTGGATCACCTGCTGGGGCAGTGTTTGCCAGACTTGTCCCCTCTTCCCACACTCTGTCCTTTGCAGGTGAGTGAGCACAGCCCACATTTAAGTGGAGAAGGGGAAGGCTATGACTTAAATTTTTATAATTTTCAAAATTTTATAAAATGTAAACATTTTTATAATAACTTGCTTTTCAAATAAAGATCTATTATTAAAATGAATATTCATCAATATATTTTACATGAGTAGCTTTATAGATGTAAGACATAAATGTCTATTTCTGTGCTCCTGTCAAGTTCATAGGTCTTTTTTGTTTAAAGTAAAGCAAATACAGTCATTAACTCTTCTGCCCAGGGCATGGCTAGCAAACACCTGGCATCTCCCCATGCACCCACGGGGGATAAATCACTGACCATGACTCTTAGCGTGCTAATGAGCTCTGTACACAATGACAAAAGTGTCCATGAAGGAAGCATGGGCACCCAAGGCAAGCTCCACAGCACCCAGTGGAAAAGGTTATATTTACATGTGTTTATCTGCAAAAGAAAAGGTCTAGCAGGATAAAGAGGAACCGTTCCCGGGAATTCTCTCTCACGGACTAGAGTAGTTTTCTTTCTTTTTCCTTTGCTTCTCTACCTCTTCTTATTTTCCCACAATGATCATACAACATTTATATGCCATTTAAAAATTATAAACCAAAAAAGCGTATTAAAAAGCAAAGATATCACTTTGCTGACAAAGGTCCGTACAATCAAAGCTATGGTTTTTCTGTGTATAGATGTGAGAGTTGGACCATAAAAAAGGCTGAGCACCCCAAGAATTGATGCTTTCAAATTGTGGTACTGGAGAAGACTCTTGAGAGTCCCTTGGACTGCAAGGAGATCAAACCAGTCAATCCTAAAGGAAATCAACCCTGAATATTCATTGGAAGGACTGATGCTGAAGCTGAAGCTCCAATACTTTGGCCGCCTGATGCCAAGAGACAACTCACTGTAAAACACCTGATGCTGGAAAGACTGAAGGCAGAGGGAGGAGGAGGCAGCAGAGGGTGAGATGGTTAGATGCTATCACTGATCCAATGGACAGGAATCTGAGCAAACTACGGGAGACAGTGAAGGACAGGAAGCCTGCTGTGCTGCAGTCCATGGGGTCGCAGAGAGTCAGACACGACTTAATGACTGAACAACAACAACAACAACCTCCCCCACCAAAAAAAAAAAGAATAAATATTGTCAATCATAGTATTTTACCCCACATTCATAGAAACACACGTTCCCAAAGCAAACATGGGGCCCTCCCAAGACAATGCTCCCAAAGGCTCAGACACAATTCTGTCATTTTTCACTTCACTCCTGAGTCATCAAAGAAGTGCGGCTTTATCCTTCTATTTGACCTCTGTTCACCCCGAAGTGACTTATTTCACCTTCTGGAGTCATTCTTGTGTGTGTGAGCTAAATTAAGGCTTTGGACAGCTTTAGAACTCATGAGCAACTCTCAGGTGCACAACCACCTAAACAGCACAGGACACACAGAGCCCACAGCCTGTGTGCTGAGCGAGTGGCTGCGGCTCCAGCCGCACTAGGGACAGCCAGTTGCTCTCTAGTGGTGCTACATGGCTCAAAGCCCCCAGGGGTCTGCTGTGTTCCAAGGAAAGCTAAAGGGAACCGATTCAAATGCGTTCTTTTTAATGGCTGAGTAATACTCCATTGTGCATATGTACCACAGCTTTCTTATCCATCCATCTGCTGATGGACATCTAGGTTGCTTCCACGTCCTGGCTATTATAAACAGTGCTGCGATGAACATTGGGGTACACGTGTCTCTTTCAATTCCGGTTTCCTCGGTGCATATGCCCAGCAGTGGGATTGCTGGGTCATAAGGCAGTTCTATTTCCAGTTTTTTAAGGAATCTCCACACTGTTCTCCATAGTGGCTGTACTAGTTTGCATTCCCACCAACAGTAGGGTTCTCTTTTCTCCACACCCTCTCCAGCATTTATTGCTTGTAGACTTTTGGATCGCAGCCATTCTGACTGGTGTGAAATGGTACCTCGTTATGGGAACTCATGTACACCCGCGGCGGATTCATGTTGATGTTTGGCAAAACCAATACAGTATTGTAAAGTAAAATAAAGTAAAAAAAAATTTAAAAAGCACAGAAAACCAAATAAAATTTTAAGTTGTGAATACTAAATAAAACTTTTGGATGTATTAGGAAAAAAAAAAAAAAAGCTAAAAGGAGTTCCCCCACCAAGTCCACAGCAGGAATCTCCCTCCATCCAGGGGGCCTTAGCTCCCAGGAGGAAACCATAAGTTCACTAGTATTCCATGATGCAAACAGCAGCCTAGCCCAAAGCAACACGGTCAGCGCCAGTAGAAGGAAGGGACATTAGGGAGCATTCACCAGGCTGGCTACAATCCCCATGCTCTTTCAAAAAGCTGCTTCACTGAAGGCTACAGACGGATTTGCCCAGACAAGCAATGCTGCCCACAGGGCACCACGGCAGGACACCCCCCTACATAAATCCTTTTGCAAAGCCATTCGGTGACTCTGTGTCACAGGAATACATGTCGGCACAAAACACAGCCATTTCATGTTAACTGCCCAGTAGAGAGTCCACCGCCTTAGAGATGGGGTGGACTCTAAGAGATGGGGTCTTTAAACCTCTCCCAGAGACTGGGAGCCATGTCATTCTTTTGAAAATGAAGTTTCACAGAGAACAATGAAGAAATCATGAAGGAAATAAAAGGCATTTTGGAAAGTGTCAAAAGATTCTGTGACAGCCCTCTTCCAAAGAGAACAACTGAGCGAAGGGAAAAGAGAAAGGGGAAAGAAAAAAGCTACCTGCAAAGACACCCTCCCTATCTGGGCCAGTCTGCCCTGCTCCTGAACAATGCTGTTCCTCCAACGTGTGACACGTTGGGGGTTATTCCAATGGTTGAAGCTGGTATGAATCTGGCTTGATGCAAAAATGAGGGGAAATCATTAATTCAATCATTGCACTTTATCTGGCAGACACATGCTTTTAAGCATGTGGTCCTTGGAAAAAGCCTGGCTCCATTCCCACACAGAGGAAGCCTTAGCCACCTGGCCACCAGAAACCCAGCCTGCTGCCTCTGTCTTTAGTACTTAATAGCTGGACAGAGAGACCAGCCAGAGCATCAGCAGCTACTATTGCAGCTGACTGCATTTTGAGGTCACATGGGCCCACAGGAAAGAGCTAAACATAGGAGGAAGCAAGCACCGTCCATGGCTACATGACCGCGCTGAGCAGCAGAGCTGGGCAGGCTGCTTCTGTCTCCTCCTGCTCCCTCCCGGCCCCAGGCCCCATTAGCGGCAAACAGCCAGGGCGTCCAGTACGGACCGCAGCGCAGGAGAGGAAGGGCCTCGGCGGTGGCTGCCCAGCTACCCCATTGTGCAGGCTTTGCTGAGCAGGCTAGGATTTAGCTGTCTGGCTCATTCGCAGACCCAGGGGGAGCCCAGCAACCCCGAGCTTTCAAACCACACGTCTACGCTGACCTACAACTCACCCAAAGGTCCTCTGTGCTCAGATTTTTTTCTTTTTTATGTTTTATCTCACACTCAAATCCACCAAGTTTAATGGTGTCATTCCTAAAGTCCAAGAAAATCCTCAGGAGCAAGTCAGAAAAAGTGGAGAAAATAAGCCACTCACAGACAGCTCTTTCTAATCATCAGGAAGTTACAGTAAGAGTTCAAGAGAAAAACTACAAAAAGCAGCTAGAGGATCAAGAGAATCTGGCAAACGTAAATCATCTCTTGGAATAGACCCTAAGGACATTAAATGGATCAGAGGGTGTCAACCTTGGGTGCAGAAAACCTTGGTTTTTTATTCTGTATACACTCTGTAGACTTACTACACTAAGATATGCAAAGGAATGCAAATGAGATGCCAGCAGTAAGTATCTGTATAAATTTGCATCATACATAAACACATGTATATCCTTTTTTCACATCCTGATGTTTTAAAGGGTGAATCACAAAAACTACTTACTAAACTCAATTTGCCAGCATGACTCACTGCTTAAGGATTTCAGGGTGTAATAACTCTAAGAGACTATTTTATCACTAGCACTGACAGCCATAGCTTCATCAATTAAAAAAAAAAAAAATGATCTTAAGCAGGAAGTCTACTTCTCCATGGTTCAGTTCAGTCCAGTCACTCAGTCGAGTCCGACTCTTTGCGACCCCATGAATCGCAGCATGCCAGGCCTCCCTGTCCATCACAAACTCCCGGAGTTCACTCAGACTCATGTCCATTGAGTCAGTGATGCCATCCAGCCATCTCATCCTCTGTCGTCCCCTTCTCCTCCTGCCCCCAATCCCTCCCAGCATCAGAGTCTTTTCCAATGAGTCAACTCTTTGCATGAGGTGGCCAAAGTACTGGAGTTTCAGCTTCAGCATCATTCCTTCCAAAGAACACCCAGGGCTGATCTCCTTTAGAATGGACTGGTTGGATCTCCTTGAAGTCCAAGGGACTCTCAACAGTCGTCTCCAACGTCACACTTCAAAAACATCAATTCTTCAGCGCTCAGCTTTCTTCACAGTCCAACTCTCACATCCATACATGACCACAGGAAAAACCATAGCCTTGACTAGACGGACCTTTGTTGGCAAAGTAACATCTCTGCTTTTGAATATGCTATCTAGGTGGGCCATAACTTTTCTTCCAAGGAGTAAGCGTCTTTTAATTTCATGGCTGCAGTCACCATCTGCAGTGATTTTGGAGCCCAACAAAATAATGCCTGACACTGTTTCCACGGTTTCCCCATCTATTTCCCATGAAGTGACGGGACCGGATGCCATGATCTTCATTTTCTGAATGTTGAGCTTTAAGCCAACTTTTTCACTCTCCTCTTTCACTTTGATCAAGAGGCTTTTTAGTTCCTCTTCACTTTCTGCCATAAGGGTGGTGGCATCTGCATATCTGAGGTTACTGATATTTCTCCCAGCAGTCTTGATTCCAACTTGTACTTCTTCCAGCCCAGTGTTTCTCATGATGTTCTCTGCATATAAGTTAAATAAGCAGGGTGACAATATACACCCTTGGCGTACTCCTTTTCCTATTTGGAACCAGTCTGTTATTCCTTTCCCAAAACAACCACACTTCTACCTCGAGAGCATCCATGAGCAGAGTTTTATAATGCACTGCCCCTGAGGGCCATGACTTATTTCTGGCATAGACTAAAGAGAAGGTCCTGGGTTCTGTGAGTTCACTGGCTCTAAGGCAACAGCTCACACTGGTGATACTGAGGGACCAGGGCTGAGATGGGAGTGCAGGGGACATAGCCGGGGAACCAACATGTTGAGAAAATTTTTTCAGTCACACCATGTCGTCAGTACAACAACAACTAAAAGTATATGACCAGTCACCATTCCAGTGTCTGCTTACTTAGCTATGGGTGCTTACCAACACTACATTCACGTCATTAATTTATATGACTTCATAATATTGTGATTATGGATGACTGGTTAAATTTAGATTGATGCAAAAGTGGGGGAACTTATTCATTTAATAATTCATTTATTCATTTGATAAATGTAAGCGTGTAGTCCCTAAGAAGGCTCCAGGGACTGTGTGGATGGAGTGAGCTTCTGAGGTCAGAGTTAAATCATCTCATGGAACAGATCCTCAGGACATTAAATGGAAGAGACGGTGGCAACCCTGGGTGCAGAAAACATCGGCTCTTTACTCTGTATACATCGTGCAGACTTGCTACACTAAGATGTGATAAGGAATGCAAATGAGATGCAGGCCGTGAGTACTTACTGACCTAACCCCAAACAGCTGGAGTCAGACTGCAGACCAGCATTCTGAAGACAGAAACCAATACTAAACAAATTCAGAGCGCAGTCAGCTCGAACTTATCCATGCCAGTGGCAGAATGGTTTACTCACGAAGGAACAGGAGGAGAGCCTCCCCCAGCTGGCTGGGCCACCTCCACCACCTCAGCGCTCTAAGGGGAATGTCAGGGTGGAGGGGCTGGCAGGGGAACCTCGTTCAGGAAAAGAAGCCCGAAAGAGTGTGTCGTGAAGGAAGGGGAAAGGAAGGCAGCCACACCCACTAAGAAGGTGGGGTGAGAGTCCCTGGGCGCCTCATTCCACACGTTTCACTTGCGTGCAAGTACGTACGTTTCTCGGTAGGTTTCTGACACAGTGGATTCTCATGTCTCTGGAATAATTGAGGACACACTGAAAGGCTGAAGACTGAATCACATAATTCCTTGTACTTTTTTTCTTTTTTTTTGGCCGTGCCACACATCCTAAAATATCACGTGGTATTTTAATGCCCCGACCAGGGATTGAACCCATGCCGCTAGCATTGGAAACATGGAGCGCTAACCGCTGGACCACCAGGGAAGGCCTCAACTACATGACTTCTGAGGGATGTATCCTTCAAGGACATACAAACCAAAGTAAACATCAACTGTCATATATTACATGTACTTAAGAACTCCTAAAATAACAATCGCAAAGAATTATTTGTAGCTTAACCTTTAAGCCTATTTGTAAAAACACAAGAAACCTAAATCTGCCTGTCCTACTAATTCATACATTCTTTCAACAAGATTTGCTTAACACTTCCAATATGCACAGCAATGCAGCAGGAGCTGTGAAGACATAAAATTTAAAAGATGAAGCCAAGGTGCAGGGGAAAAATGCAGAAAAAACTAGAGGAAAAGGACGAGAACTATTCATTGTTCACAGAAGAAAAGACTATTCAGAGGATGCAAGAGCAACAGACTTCATCAGTGAAGACACCCTAAACGGGGTAAACCCAAATGGAGTCTGACGTCCGTGATGCTCACAAATTGGCCGAGAGAAGGAAAGAGGAGGTGTTTCCATGTCAGGGACCAGGGACCAGTGAAGGAAGGGAACTGGGGGTCTCTACAGAAGGGATAAGGGAATTCCCTGACAGTCAAGAGGCCAGGGGGCTTCCCTGGTGGCTCAGCTGATAAAGAACCCGCCTGCCAATGCAGGAGACGCAGGTTCGATCCCTGGGTCAGGAAGACGCCCTGGAGAAGAAAACGAGAACCCATTCCAGTGTTCTTGCCTGGGAAATCCCATGGACAGAGGAGCCTGGAGGGCTACAGTCCATGGGGTCACAAAAGAGGCAGACGCGACCTCGGGACTGTGGTTAGGGCTTCTGAGCTTCCACTGCAGGGGGCACTGGTTTAATTCCTGGTTGGGGAACTAAGATCCAGCATGCTACACAGTGTGGCCGAAAGGGTTTAATTTTTTTTTTTTTAAAGAAAGAAGGATCAGTCCAACAACGGTGGAGGCGCCACGATACAGAACAAGGTCAAGCCCAGTGGACAACGGCCTCAGACCCCCTGATGGCGGTGATCTGATGCAAAGTCGCAGGTCGCAAGTGGCCCCAGGGAGGGCCCCCGGGACACCCAGGGCTGTGTCCTCACCTTTGCCGTGGAAGAACTTGCGGTAGTAGTAGGCCCCCAGGTCGATGTGCTCAATGACGTAGCGCTTCACCTTCTCCCTGTGCACGGGCTGGCTCTCCCTGGGCACCTCCAGGACGGACACGCCCGCGTTGGTGCAGTGGGAGCTGAGCGAAGACTCGAAGGAGCAGCTCTCCCCAGAGCTGGAGGCCGACGAGCTGGCTCTGGACAGGGCGATCCTCCGGTCGCCTTCCCCGCCCGTCTCGTTCCGGAAGTAAGGGCAACTGAGGACCAGGTCGTTGCTCTTGCCATCACCCTCATCGGCATCGAGGTTCTCTTTGGAGTTGAGGTCCTCCTTGCTCCCCAGCGGGGAGTCGCAGCTGCCCGGCGGGCCGGCTGGCATCTGCGTTTGGGATGCCGCCGAGGCCCCGGTGGTGATGTTTTTCCTCTTGCCCACGTTCGCCCTCGTGGCCATGGCCTCGTTGATATTGAACAAGATGCTCTGGACATCATAGTGTGCAAAACAGCGCTGGCAGTTCCAAGGGCGGACCCCCCTCTCAAGACGCCCGTCTTCCAGCTCGCAGGTGAACTTGAACGCCTCATGTTCGCTTTTCACGGCCCGTAGCTTGCGGAAGAGGGACGTTTCCACCGACTCTGACTTCAGCCTCCGTTTGAAAGGCTTGTCCCTGTCTCTCCCCAGGAGGAGGGCGCTGTCCATATAGTCTAATCCTGAGATGCGTACGAACTCGCCTCTAGAAATCTGTGCTGCGGCGTGAAGGCTGGGGGAGATCGCTGGGTCACAGGGGAAGAACTCGGGGAACTCGAAAGGGGCCGTGGCCTTGTGGTCACAGTTCTCCAGCCGATACCCTCGAAGCATAGCAAAAAAGTTCTCCCCTGACAAGCCCTGCCGGTCGATGGACGATGTGCTTCCGTACTCCCTGTGCAGGGCAGCCCCTGTATTGGGGTTCACTGCATTTTGGTCTAAGACATCTTCCGCGTCGATGTCGCTGATGGTAACATCACTATTGCTTCTCTGTCTTATGGGGTGCAGTCCTCTTTGCGGGGAGTGCACAAAGATGTCCCCGATGGGATACTTTGCCTCCACGAAGTCCAGATCGAGCGGCTCCTCCTGTTGGCCATCGCTCCCATCATTTTGCCCATTGTGTATAATGGATGCGACACTTTCATAGCTGGTCTGGGACCGGCTTTCCCACAAGGTCTTGCAGGTCAGCTCCTTGGAGCAGTCCTTTTTAGGAGGCCACTCAGACACCCTTGCTCTCACACCCATCTTGGGCACGGCTGGGGTACCATTAGCTGGACCACCACTCTCAATGGAACTGGAGGCAGCTAAAGAAGTGGTGGGTCCCATGTTGCCATTGATGGCTTTAAATTTTCGAGCAAAATAATCATCTGACTTCATGATTCTGGGAGGATCCTTGAACTTCGAAGAGGCTCTGCCGAGCTTGTGCTTTTCTTCTTGTGACTGTCTGGGGTCACTCATGTCTGCCAAGGCAAGGAGCTCCAAGTCTCACCAGAAAGACTGCTGTAAATCTAATCACATTGTTATTTACAAAGGCTTCTTTTAGAGTTGTATTTCCTCTTGTTAACCAAAAGCAAACAACATCCTTAGAGTATGGTTCCCCCAAAACCAACTTGCTTCTCAGTCTGTGAAAATTTTGTACACCTCCGTCCTTTCCAACAGCATCCCTTAAGACAACTGGCCAGGAGTGTTTCCTTCACCTGAATTAAAAAAACAGAAAATAGCCATTAACAATCACTGCAGCTCAAGTTCAACACATTCCCCATACAGCTTCTTACCGGCCCTTCTCTCCAGTTCCCCCCAAACTGTCAGAAGTTTCATGGTTCCACATCATGCTCCTCTTTTCTCCAAATGCTCTGCCCTCTCACTCTACTTGGCAGCCTAGCATTCACATCACACAATCAAGCAGCACCCTCCCACCCCGGGCCCACATCTGAGCAAAGCGTGCTTCCTCTGTGTCTCCATAACACCCGCATCCACACTACCACAGCAGTTTCTCTCATACTCTTCTGGTTCACCGATCAGTCTCCTCCACCAGGGAACTGGAAGCTCCCCGAAGCCAGGAGCTATGCCCTGCATCTCCATATCAACAGTATGTAATGAAGTAGCTGGGCTTAACTCAGTTAACCAAGCAACACTTCAATTAGTTACAAGAGTAACACAACAGTAATGCAATTGTTTGAGTATTCTTAAACTGAAACAGGTAAACTCAAAATGTCCAGCAGCAAAAAGGTCAGTAGCAGGCATTAACAATGAGTTTTCAGAATGTTTTCTTGCAAACAGATAGGAATTCACAGAGACCCTCCTGACAGTGAGAAGGAGTTTCTCAGAATCTGGTGTCAGATTCTTAATCTACTGTATAGCACAGAGAACTCTGCTCAATGTCAAGTGACAGCATGGATGGGCGGGGAGTTAAGGGGAGAATGGATACATGTATATATATGGCATGTATGTAATATATGTACTGTAATACATGTATTATTTTCTCTATAATTTAGATTATCATCAAGTCTGTTCCTAGAAAGAGAAAAAATGACAACTGAGAAATGAAAGAAAACAACTTCTGGCCTGATAGTTCTCTGCGAAAATGATATTTGCTGCCCATCTGAAACTATCACAATGTTGTTAATCGACTATACTGCAATATAAAATAAAATGTTGAGAAAAAAAAAAGAATCTGGTGCCTAAACAAGTACAGTTTTCTAGTTCATTATGCCAATAGCAACTTGACAAATGTGTGGGGGAAAACAGAAGCTTAGAGATTTAAAACATGATTCACCTTTGTGGCCGGTAGAAAACTTGACCTCATCAACCCTCCGCTTTAATTATAAATAATTTTTCAATTTATTCTGTTTTTAATTAAACAAAAATATTTTCCAGGTATTACATATTTCCTGAACTCACAGCTGTCAAGGCATCTTGCTGCTGGATAAGGAATTTAAAAAAAAAAAATGATTTTACTTCTTCTGAAAACAATGATGAGAATAAAGGCATAATATAGCTAGCTGCTTTCCCTCAGCCTTCACCAAAGCGTAAAAAACAACTGCAGTTCAGTTAGGAGTCATGTTAAAATTCCGAATAGCTAAACAGTGTAAGGACTCACTCCAATGAGTTCTTAATGACTTTCTGATGACCATGTGGTGATCTCCAGAAATAGCAGGTATTATGATGGCAGCTTGCTTTCTTCTCCATTGGAGAAAAATGATAATAAGTTAGAGTGGGCATGACAACATGCTGTCTGCACCCAGGGCAGCTTCATAACTGAGGGAATAATGATATTCTAGAATGAGGAAACCGAGGGGGAGTGAGCAGGCAGATGCTTCCCTGGACTCAGCAGACCAGGATCTGCCCAGAGTGCTCAGAGAGGGACCAGAGCTGAGAGCATCTTATCTATTTCACTTATAAGTATTAAATTTCAAAGAAACACAGATGATTCTGAATTATAGTTATGCCCTCTATAATTTAGATTATCACCAAGTCCTTTCCTGGAAACTGAAAAAATGACAACTGAGAAATGAAAGAAAACAACTTCTGGCCTGTTAGCTCTCTGCTGAAATGGGGTTTGATTCACTGTAGCAGGCGTCTATGTGATGTATACACTCTATTGATAAGTCCGAGGCTTACTGAACACTCAACACAATCTGAAAGGGTAAGAATGACGTCTAATGGTTGGCACAGAGCTATGCAAATTCTCGAGGCATTAATGTGACACTCCTTTTCATTATCTACTACTAATCTGTATCCCTGCTACAGAAAAAAGAACCATGCCCTACCAAGGATCCAGTTCCAAGCTCCGAACTGTGAGGTTTCTAGAAATACAATCAGGAACTAAGCGCTCACCACCTCAACAACAACAAAACGCACCAAAAGAAACCAGAAGAGAAGGTATGAAAAAAGATAAAAGTTGAAATTAATGGGATGGGGATAGAAAAAACAGACACATCCCAAAGGGGGATTTTTTTTTAAATCTTTCTTTTCAATTTTAATTTTTTTAACACCAAAAACATTTTGTATTGGAGTCCAGCCAATTAACAATTTTGTGGTAGTTTCAGATGAACATCGAAGGGACTCAGCCATACATATACATATATCCATTCTCCCCCAAGCTTTTTTTGAAGAGTAAGAAAATGGATACACTCCTTCCCAAATCTGAAATAAGGGAAAGAAAGAATAATCTTACACAAGTTTGGAAATGAGAGAGGGGACATGTTCACACACACATGTCTAAGTGAAATAAAACTAAATGAAAAAGAATTATATCACAAACAACTCTACAGTAACAAATTTAGAAACAGAGAAGAAACTAACATTTCCTGGCAAAATACAAACCCCCTAAACTGATCCAAGAATGGAAAATTTAAACAACGTGATTACCGCTGAAGAGGACAGAAATATGACCACCCCTTTATTCTCCCATTTGGGTTTCCCTAGTGGCTCAGTGGTAAAGATCCCGCCTGTAATGCAGGAAACGTAGGTTCAATCCCTCAGTTGGGAAGATCCCCTGGAGCAGGAAATGGCAACCCACTCCAGTATTCTTGCCTGGAGAATTCCATGGACAGAGGAGCCCAGCGGGTAAGTCCACGGCGTGGCAAACAGTTGGACACAACTGAGTGACCGAGCACACACAGAGTACGCACAACACGTTTATGTTTGCCACTGACAACTCAAAGTGCTCAAAGTCAAACAGGTCTTGACAGTTACTGAGTAATACACTTAATCTAAAGCCGTAGCAGAACGCCTGCAAGTCCCTTCCTGCCAGCTCGTGGTCCTGGCCACATTTTCCAGCTTGCCGTAGCTCCCCAAATGAATCTCTAATGACAGAATTATAGAGGGCACCTTTCTTTTAAAAGTGTCACTAAAGTACTCATATTGTTTAACATTGTGATAAAAATAAAACACCCGAAAATAATGACAGCATTTGTTTTTCAGTAAGGTAAGTTAGAAATAGTTATATCACGTAATTTAAAAAAGTACTGTGGTTCATGGGGAAGAATTGAAACCAGTGTCTTTGAAAAGCAGATGTCAAGACAGACGGAAGGGCAAAGGCACTGAAGGGCGCGAAGCGCAGAGAGAAAATAATGGAGAGAGTGAAAAGCCGAAGCATGAGCTGCGGTGACCTCTGGAGCAATCCAGAACCTGGATTTCAGACTCTGGGTGAGAGGGAGGCAGAGCCGGGCACAAGCGTGTGCGCAGGCATAGGATGCCCTACCCCAGTGGGCCAGCCCTGCGAGGCCTGCACCCCACAGACGCGCAAGCAAGGCCCCCGGACCAAGCTGCCCGGCTTACAGGAGCCTGAAACGTAAGACCTCTCTGTTTCTCATTATTGTTAGCTCTTTCCCTAGTTCTAACCTTCTTCCTGTTTTCATACAGCATGCGGTTGAGACGTTTCTAAAAGACAGGGATTCACACTCTTAGTAGCAAGTACCTGAAAGCAATGAAGGTGCAATCCAGGAAGCATCCTGCAAACACCTGCACGCAACTCTGTCCTTTGTACTGATCAGATATTTATAATCCTCTGTGCTCACATCTACAACGTATGTCAAGAGTAGGGCAGCGTGCCAAGCGGCTGACTGCTCATGATTCCCAAAATGATGGAAGGGATAGGAAAAGGATGACATTTCAGAGAAGAGTCTTGAAACAGCAGCCTGCAGAAATGAGAGGGCTCTGACTGGCCTCCAGACAAAGCAGAGAGCACACAGTTACAGGCCGGCACCGCTTCAGAATTGGGAAAATGCAACCCCCAAAGCACAGAACTCTCTTTACCCAAAGTCGTGCAGGGGGTGTTGAGTCTGTGACACTAGTGTGGAATACAAGCGAATTATCAAGGTCAGTCCTGTCCTTGTCATCCCCTGTCCATTCCCCGTAGCAGCTGCTGAAAGGCCTTCTTGCCCCAGCATCTCAGCAGAAACTGCAGCTTCTTACTTCTCAGATAACAAAGAAGCCAACCCATTTCTTCTGACTTCTGTCATCACTTAATGAACTTACCCTCTCCTGACCCTGTTTCTCCAGACAGTGCTCTCCCTTTCCTTGAGTGCGTTTCTAATGTCAAGGACATCCTCCCCTAATAGTTTCCAATTATTCTTACACTACATTAAGCTCTATGGATTTTGCTCTTGATGGGGGAAAAAAAAAATCAGAAGGTGTAACCAGTACTCTGTGAGCATTTCAAAATCTACATGCGAAGCTGTCTGACTTCACAGGTGGTGGGGCAGTCTTGAGAGGAAGTGCTGAAGACCCAGCAAAAGGCCACTCAGAGAAACTAAAGAATTTCAGAGCCAGAAGGACCAAGGTGTTCTCATTCTAATGGTCTTGGTAATAATTCTTCAAGGACAGAAATGGAGAAAATGTGATATTTAAGCATAGCTGTGTTTAAATAGAATGTTTCTCCAAGTTTTCCGTGAGACATCAGTGAGTCTTCAAGAGCAATATTATAGTTAACGATTGAGCCACTTGCCAGGACTGCACCTGTAGCAAACGGATTGAAAACCACAAAATACACAAATTACGAGCCTCATTCAAGGGGGAAAAATGGTTAAAATTATATAACAGATTTATAATAAAATATAACTACCATAAAAATATGCATCTTTCATACTCATATTCTGCCGATTCTAATACTAACATGGATATCTGAGTAGGGAATAGAAACAGGAACAAACGTTCCCTAGGTTCATCCTCTCTGTGGCCAGGAAGACGATAGAGCTGAGGTGAGTTCATGCGCAAGGTCTAGGCACCTGAAGCACATGTCTCATGATATCATATGTTCAAGCACATTCAGCCTGCTATCAATGAAGTTACGACTAAGGAGCTGTAAAACAATCCACCAACCTGAATCTTTACCATAGTAGACCACGAACATCAAGGATATGAAAAAATTTGACAAATGGGCTACCATCCCATAATGATGATCATAAATGGATATAGACAGTTCATAATAACCATATTTTGGTAGATCTGGAGAAGGGCATGGCAGCCCACTCCAATATTCTTGCCTGGAGAATTCTAAGGACAGAGGAGCCTGGCAGGCTGCAGTCCATGGGGTCACAAAGAGTCGGACACAACTGAGTAACTTAGCAACCACAGCACGCATGGACATGAAAATTCATTCTTAGCCATTTATCTTGAATGAAACATTCAGTTCAGTTCAGTCACTCAGTTGTGTCCAACTCTTTGCGACCCCATGGACTGCAGCATGCCAGGCTTCCCTGTCCATCACCAACTCCCCGAGCTTGCTCAAATTCATGTCCATTGAGTCAGCGATGCCATCCAACCATCTCATCCTCTGTCGACCCCTTCTCCTCCAGCCTTCAAACTTTCCCAGCATCAGGGTCTTTTCAAATGAGTCAGCTCTTCCCATCAGGTGGCCAAAGTATTTGAGTTTCAGCTTCAACATCAGTCCTTCAAATGAATATTCAGGACTGATTTCCTTTAGGATGGACTGGTTGGACCTCCTTGCAGTCCAAGGGACTCTCAAGAGTCTTCTCCAACACCACAGTTAAAAGCATCAATCTTTCTGCGCTCAGCTTTCTTTATAGTCCAAGTCTCACATCCATAAATGACTCCTGGAAAAACCGTGGCCTTGACTAGATGGACCTTTGTTGGCAAAGTAATGTCTCTGGCTTTTTAATATGCTGTCTAGGTTGGTCATAACTTTTCTTCCAAGGAGTAAGTGTCTTTTAATTTTATGGCTGCAGTCACCATCTGCAGTGATTTGGGAGCCCCCCCAAAATAAAGTCTGCCACTGCTTCCACTGTTTTCCACTGAATTAAACATTGGGATGGTACAAAAGATAAATATTTGGGGAAATGAGAATATTAAAAAAGAGAAAAATTCATCTCCTGAGGCTTCGTAACATTTGTGGAGAATAATTCTTTTGGAGGGGATACTTTTCACACTGGTGTTAAACGGCTTTTCAAAGCACTCCATGTTGCTATTTGGAAGAATTTCTCAAGTGATGGCCCTAGAAAAGCAATGCCCTTGGTGTAGTTAGGACTTCTTCGTCAAAGTAAAGTAAAAAAGTGTCTGAAGGATTCGGTCTCCTCTGGATCCCTGTATTGTGACTCTACCTGACGCTGAATCAGAATCCATGTTCCACATATAAAATGGAATAAAAAGTAGTGCAAATGAATGTACGTAACAAAACAGAAGCAGACTCACAGACACAGAAAACAAACTAGCGGTCACCAACAGAGAAGAGGAAGGGAGAGGGGCACATCAGGGATATGAGATACAAGCTACTATGTCCTAGTTAACAAACAAGGCTATAGAGGGAATTACAGCCATTATTTTATAATAAGTTTAATAGATTATAATCTGTAAAAACACTCAATCTCTATGCAATATACCTGAAACTAACATAATTTTGTAAATATACTATGCTTCAATAAGATTCCTGGTGGCTCAGAGGTTAAAGCGTCTGCCTGCAATGCGGGAGACCTGGGTTTGACCCCCAGGTCGGGAAGATTCCCCTGGAGAAGGAAATGGCAACCCACTCCAGTATTCTTGCCTGGAGAATCCCATGGACCAGAGGAGCCTGGTGGGCTACAGTCCACGGGGTCGCAAAGAGTCGGACACAACTGAGCGACTTCACTTTCACTTTTACTTTCAATAAGATTATATCAATTGTAATTATTCTAATTCCTCAAATTCTTTAATCAATAAAAATGACTTTTAATGGTTAAAAAAAAATAATCTGTGCTCCATAAAAGGGTCAAACCAAAGGTTTCTTAGGTGGAGCTCTTATGTGACTTTCTGGTGGTCACATGCTCCACCAGAGTAGGGTTCTGGCCCCCTCTGTCCACCACTAACTAGGGCCTGGCACTTAGCTGGCACTCATGACTAGCTTCATTCATCCATCTAAACTGTAATGGCTGCAAATCAAACCACCCCAAAGTACTGACTCAACATACTATCATGACACTATCAGGGCACAATGACTCTGGATTCTTCTCTTTTTTTAGTTTCTTGGCTGGCCCCTCCTCTGATTTTCTTCAAGAGTTGATGCTCCTCAGGGATTACTCGAGGCTGCCTTCTCTTTTAATTCTGTCCATTTTCTCATGCAACTCTAGCAGCTTCATGCGAGTTTGTACGCTGAGGACTCTAAAATCTATGCACAGCCTGAAGATGTCTCCATGACCATAGGGCCACGCTACGCTGTGAGAGCTCACACCCTCCAGCATAGCCCCTAACCATCTACTCCCCCCTGCCCCATGCTCAGGAATGGCCCGCCAGCCCCCCGTGCCCACGCCAAGCAGTTGGGACTCACCCTGCCCTCCGTTCACAGTCCACGTGTAAACTGCGACCTGTAGCTTGACCTTCCGACTGTTCTCAAATCCACACAGACGGAGCCGTCTCAACTGCCACCACCGCTCTTATTCTTCCTAGATCATCCTAAAACGCTTCAGTAATTCCCCAACACAGGTCATGCAGGGTCTGGCCCATGAGTAGTTAACCAGCCCCTTGCCTGCTGCTCGAACCCCACCCCAGGCCCACACACGCTGCCCTTTGTTTGACTTTGCTCAGGGGGATTTGCACAGGGTGGCCCCTGCCCAAAGGCTCTGCAAGGCTTCTTCCCTCCTCTCTACTAACAGGTGTCAGAAGTGAGAGCTCAGTTCATAGATGAGTTCTCTGGAAACCTTCTCAAATTTTACCGCTGGTTCTTAAGTCATCTCAATGCAGGCTCCCCTAGCAGCCTGCCTCCTTTCTCACCCTACATTAACACCACACACACTATTTTATACCAGCCTGCTCACATGTCACGAACCCCCTCTAGACTCTCAGTTCTGGGCAGGCAGAGAGACTGCTTTGCACGTGATACTCAGCAAGCAGCCAGGCTCTACCACAGGCTAGTTGAGACCACAGCAAAGTGACTTATCCTTTCTGACCCTCAGTTTCCTATCTGTATAATGGGAATAATCCTTTGATATCAAAGTATCAGCCTAAAGATTTAATAAGATCCAAATGCCAAGTGCTTGTCTCTATGTTTCCTAAATTCAAAGTTTGAAAGAATATTAGTTGGAAGAATCGATCTATGTATGAATGAATATTTATTGATAAACTAACTGACTGCAAATCAAGCAGCTAAAATGAGTTCAATACGTCACTGTCCCCAAAGAGTACAGTCATGTTTATAAACCCAACACAGCTACTGTTGACAGATTTACATGCAAAGACTAACAGAACACAAAGCAGAAACTGAACTGCAATAGCTAAGCTGATTCTCCAAGAGGCAAACAGAAGCTTCCAGAAGATGATCTCAATCTTCAGTCATGTGCCAATTGCCTCCCAACTACAACTTCTAATTAAAACAATTTTAGGAGGACTTCCCTGGTGGTCCAGTAGCTAAGACTCCACATCCCCTGTGTAGGGGGCCTGCGTTGGATTCCTGGTCAGGGAACTAGATTCCACATGCCAGAACTAAGGGTTCACATGCCACAATGAAAGATTTCGCATGCCACAGTAAAGATCAAAGGTTCTGGGGTGCCTCAACTGAGACCTGGGCCAGCCAAATAAATAATAAATAAATATATAAAAAGTTATTTTAGGGACCACAACTGAAGCCCACCAGGCTCCTCTGTCCATGGAACTCTCCAGGCAAGAGCACTGGAGTGGGTTGCCATTCCCTTCTCCAGGGGATCTTTCTGACCCAGGGACGGAACACAGGTCTCCTGGATTGCAGGCAGACTCTTTACCATCTGGGAAGATTCACAACTATATTACAACAAGATTATTCTGGAGTTGGAAACTTCTAGTGTGTCAATAAAAAATAGTAACTCATTCCTGGTAGAGTAAGCTACTTTCAGCCATCCCTCCGTCCATGTACGTGTATGTCAAGAGAGAATAAACAAAGAACCATTTTCTGAAATGGAATATTTTGATCATGGAACTTTTCCAAGGAGACAGATGAACAGCTGTGGGTATTGACTATTTCCCATTAAATCTTTTAAATCAGAAAGAGATAAAAAGAGATGGCTCTGCACCTCTTTCCCTCAGGAGGTGATTAGTTATGGCATTTTTTCAGTCATGTGGCCCCTGACTTACAGATGACACAGTAGGAAATCAGACATTCCAATTAATAATTTAAGCTGAGGCATTTGTGTCTTAGGGAAACACAGGGAAAGAAGAAAAGAATTCCTACCTGGTGCCAAGTGATTTAGACTGTACCTCTGTTATCTGCATTTAAATATCATAGAAAATAATCTGTTCGATTCTTTAAATGAAGGTTTAATGACACTAGGTGACCAAGACAGGGACCTGCGCATTTTATAATAAAAACCTGGGAGGCTGGAGCCTTAAAAACTACATTTAGGGATCTTTCCTATTGTTTACCTGAAAGAGAAGCAACCCTCTCACTTTCTTCTCACTCCTGGTATGTCCTAATGAATCCACAGTGAAAACTCTTATAGAGCAAAGGATCTGTCTCACCTCGCTCAACAAAACTAAAATCAATCAATACTATTGAAGACTGAACTAAACGTACAAAGCAGCTACCTTCAATGCGTTCTTTGTTAAAACCCAACAAGTAGACCAGAAAAGCATTCAATCTGAGGATGCTTCCTTTCAATTGAACATAAAGGGCATGAAAAGAAAACCACACCAACCTAGACAATAGTCTAGTATTTGATTTTTTCAGAAATAGTAATTTTAGCAGCCAATACACAACAAACTCCATTCACTAATCACACAGTCTCCAAGCTATCTTCTCATTGAGCTCGTTTATCTGAATTACAGGATACTGAGTTTTGCTGAACAGCGTTATGAGGTTTATTGTGTGATACAAAAACCCCTTTGTTACTCCAGTAAATAAATGTATTCAGTTTTATTGGGCCCTGGACTGGATGCTGGGGGGCCTGGAGGAGCATTAAACATGAATGGCAGAGCTTCTTAAACCTCAAGAAGCTTCTTAGCTGGGTGAGAAATGCACACGCAATGGGAGAAATGCAGCTAAAAAAACAGGACCCCACTTCTGACACTATTTGCAGAAGGCACCCTCTCTGAACACCAATAAAGACAAGTGCACAATACATTCAACTCATACTCATCACCTGAAAAATCTACCTAAGAAGTAAGAGGTGTGGGAGAAAACTTGCACAGAAAGATACTCACTCCAGAACTTTAAGACCAAAAATGACGACACAAGTTTACCAGCCACTGTGTGTGTGCACACTCAGTCACTAAGGTTTGTCCCACTCTTTGTGACCCTATGGACCATGGCCCTCCAGGCTTCTCTGTTCGTGGAATTTGCCAGGCAAGAATATTGGAGTTAGTTGCCATTTCCTTCTCCACGTGATCTTCCCGACCCAGGGACTGAACCCACATCTTCTGTGTCTCCTGCATGGGCAGGTGGAGTCTTTACCACTGAGCCACCTGGGAAGCCTAATAGTCAGTGAAAAGTGAAAGAAAGTGAAGTTGCTCAGTCGTGTCCGACTCTTTGCGGCCCCATGGACTGTAGCCTACCAGGCTCCTCTGTCCATGGGATTTTCCAGGCAAGAGTACTGGAGTGGGTTGCCATTTCCTTCTCCAGGGGATCGTCCCGACCCAGGAATCGGACCCAGGTATCCTGCATTGTAGACAGACGCTTTACCATCTGAGCCACCAGGGAAGTTTCAGGGGTAAATACAGTTAATATGGTACAACGAAATATTACACAACCCCCAAACTTCTGAAGAACAAGGATGGCTTTGGGGATTTACAATATCATAATATGTGAAAGGGGTCAAATACAAACCTTTGTGTTAAAAACCTACAGACATAAAAATACTGCAAAGAAACACCCCCATATTATAATGAAATTCTGTTGTTCAGTTGCTAAGTCATGTCCAACTCTTTTGTGACCGCATGGACGATAGCCTGCCAGGCTCCTCTGTCCATGGGATTTCCCAGGCAAGAATACTGGAGCGGGTCAGCCATTCTCTTCTCCAGGGGACCTTCCTGACCCAGGCCTTGAACCCGAATCTCCTGCATTGCAGGCAGATTCTTTACCACTGAGCCACCAGTGCATGCTAAGTTGCTTCAGTCATGTCCGACCCTTCGAGACCATGTGGCCTGCAGCCCGCCAGGCTCCTCTGCCCATGTAATTTTCCAAGCAAGAGTACTGGAGCGGGTTGCCATTTCCTACTCCAGGGGATCTTCCCAACCCAGGGATCAAAACTGCATCTATCTCCTGCATTAGCAGGCAGGTTCTTTACCTCTAGCGCCACCAGAGAAGTCCCCATATTATTATAGTGAGCCTCTATTACAGGTAGGCTAATAGCTGGGTTTTGCTTTCTTCTTTGCATTTTTTCCTAAAGTTCCAAACTTCATAACTATACATAAATATGTAAATCCAAGTGTATATAATTTAAGTTCCATAAATCATCACCGTGTGCTCGGTCATGTCTGACTCCTTGTGGCCCTATGGACTGTAGCCCGCCAGGCTCCTCTGTCCATGGGATTCTTCCAGGCAAGAATATTGGAGTGTGTTTCCATTTCCTACTCCAGGGGATCTCCCCAACCCAGGGATCGAACCCATGTCTCTTGGGTCTCCTGCATTGGCAGGAGGATTCTTTACCACTAGCACCATCTGGGAAGCCCTAAACTCCATCAATAGAATATTTTAAAACCAATCACCCATAATATCAGTGCATGTTTAAGTTACAGAGAACATATCACTCTATCACATAAGCAGAGGTGACCGTCAACTTCCTTTCCTTCAAGTCTCACAGTAAGATACTTAAACATGGAAACAGATATCAATGTTAGATGAGCAATGCCAATTGTTTAACTTAAAGAGCATATGGCTTTTTTATAGCAAATATTCACAAAGATGGTGCCTTCCATTCTCACACACTGGGAATTACTCTGGTTAGAAAAATAATGGCTTATATTTGCATCTATTTTCATATCCCTACAACCTCCTGTGGCCCTGGGTACACTGCAAGACAGTACAAAGGGCTCAGGATGAAGAGAGCGGTGTCCACTTCTGAGGACAGGATCAACTGTGGGCCTTTCAATCGTCCAGGCATCCACTGAGACTCAACAACACGTGTGTGATGGGGATTCAGTCTGCTCTGCACACCTCAGACAGGCCCTGGAGACCAAGTGAGAGCTCACATAAGATACTGAGCCACACAAAGGCACGACATGAGGACTACTGCGGCGCCGTGAGGGAAGGAAGCGGGAGGAAAAGCCCATGCTGCCTGCTGGATTCTCCTGCAGGGCGGCGGGCTCAGGGGCTGGAGGATTAGGATGAGGGATGAAGCCAGCCTACTGGGGGAGGGGGGGACTGTCCCCAACAGAAAACAGCTCAGCTTCCAAACGCCTGGGCCATGATAAACCCAGGACCTAGCAGGTAAGGAAAAATACTGCTAATACCAGTGTCCAGTCCGGATTCTCCATCTCTATGTTTCAATAAACTTATCCTAAGAGAAAACAGGACCCTGCAGCACAGACACTGGTATCAGCGAAACAGAGAAGGGGAGGGCCGCAGGGGAGGCTTCCTTCACGCCCCTCGCCGTCTGATTTCACCCCGAAGTGTCCTCATGTCATTGGCGCGAAGTCAGGAAGTGCACTCAAAACTCTAGGGCTTCCCTGGGGGCTCAGTGGTGAAGAATCCTCCTGCCAACGCAGGACACACGGGTTCGATCCCCGATCCGGGATGATCCCACACATCACGGCGCAACTAAGTCCAGGCACCACAACTATTGAGCCTGTGCAGTGGAGCCCAGGGGCCACAACCAGTGAGCCCACCGGCCACAGCCACCGAAGCCTGCACGCCCTAGAGCCTGTGTTTCAAAACCAGGGAGGCGGCCGCAATGTAGCCTGCACACTACAGCTGGAGAGTAGCCCCGGCTCTCCGCAACTCGAGAAAGAGCCCACGAGCCACAGAGGCCCAGCAGAGCCAGAAACGAACACAGAGAGCGTGAAGAAAGGCACGCTAGAAGACGAGGGGTCCTGCAAACTCAGAGCCAGGGGCGCTGCTACAAAGACTCCTGCAGGACGTGCCAGAAACGAACACAGAGAGCGTGAAGAAAGGCACGCTAGAAGACGAGGGGTCCTGCAAACTCAGAGCCGGGGGCGCTGCTACAAAGACTCCTGCAGGACGTCGTTCCCCATCACATCCTTCTTTAATGAGGCATTTGCTTCCAGGGTGCCACATTTTCATTCCGCTAGTCACAGAGAATGGATTCCAGCGCACTGAAGAGGAAACACTCCCTCAACACACTTCATTTGGAAGTTTAAAAGTATGAAGTGAACGCCAAGTCTATAAACCACTTTCAATTATAGATGCATAATAATTAACTTGGGCTGATTATTTATTTAATAAAGTACCTAAGACCCAAGATCTTTACCTGAAGAAAAAAGTAAAACAATGACCTACCTAACATACGCACACTACTATATATAAAATCGATAAATAATAAGGACTTGGTCAACAAAGGTCTGTATAGTCAAAGCTATGGTTTTTCCAGTAGTCATATATGGATGTGAGTTGGACCATAAGGAAAGCTGAGTGCCAAAGAATTGATGCTTTCAACTGTGGTGCTGGAGAAGACTCTTGAGAGTTCCTTGGACTGCAAGGAGATAAAATCAGTCAATCCTAAAGGAAATCAACCTTGAATATTTACTGGAAGGGCTGATGCTAAAGCTAAAGCTCCAATACTCTGGCCACCTGATGCGAAGAGCCGACTCACTACCAAAGACCCTGATGCTGGGAAAGACTGAAGTCAGGAGGAGAAGAGGGGAGTGGGGATGAGATGGTTAGATAGCACCACTGACTCCACAGACACAAATCTGAGCAAACTCCAGGAGATAGTGAAGGACACGCAAGCCTGGCATGCATGCTGCAGTCCATGGCTTCCAAAGAGTTGAACCGGACTGAGCGGCTGAACAGCAACAAAAAACAATGAATAAGGCCCTTCTGCATAGCACGGGGAACTCTACTCAATACGCTATAATGACCCGTATGGGAAAATAATCTGAAAAAGAAGGAATATAAGTAGAGGCGTAACAGGTTCACTTCACCGTACAGCAGAAAGTAACACAGCATGGTAAAGCAACTATACGCCAATAAAAATTAATTTAAAATCAGTAAATAAAGTCTCTTTTTAAAAAAAGAATGACCACCGAATACAACATATAACAGTTTATTAAAATAGCAGAAAGAATATTAGGAACCCTATTTCCTTACAAAAATGATGGTCACAGAAATCATTACTTTCTTTGAATCTCTAGGTTAACAAGTAAGAGAGAGATGAAGACAGGCAGGTCTGATGAATACCTGTTCTGAGACCTATACGGAACAACAGCCATGGAAACCTGACCTCACGTCGCTGGCGAGGCAATCGTCTGGATCACCAGAGGCTCCCTAAAAATCCAGGTGGGCCCAGAGAACTTGCTTGACTAACCAATATCCTTTATCATAAAATGTCAATGTGAATGCATTACATTTATTTAAGGATTTACCATTTCCCAAATCCTTTTCTGTTCATTTGATCCCAGGGAGACCTGTGAAAAGATGAGAGAAAGAGACTGCCCTCCCATTTCAGATAAGGAAATCTTAGGCCAGCTAATCGAGTATAATCAAAGGACTGTCAGGGAGATCAGAACCAGAACCCAGGCGGCTTCATTCGTTCCACCATTGCTGGTAGCTTCTCAAAGTTACATACGGTCTTAATAAAAAGCAGTAAAAAAATTACTGGCTTTATAAAAAAGAAGTCGACCTAAGGCAAATTTGCTAACTTCAAGCACAGTACAAGGGCCTGTCTTCCCTGCCCTGCGGCCTACGGGAAGGTATGGTTGAGGGGGAGGGGGTGCGGGCGACGGGCCTTCAGGAAGGTGGCAGTGCCCCAGCCCAGCTGTACTAAGCACACCTGTGCATGGGCCCAGCTCGTAAGCTAGTGGTCCTAGTCGGTTCCTTTGCTGTTCAGCCTCTCAGTCGTGTCCAGCTCTTTGCAACTCCATAGACGGCAGCACACTGGGCCTCCCTGTCCCTCACTGTCCCCTGGAGTCTGCTCAGACTCATGTCCATTGAGTTGATGATTCATCCAACCATCTCATCCTGCCCGTTACTCAATATCCCGAGGGAATCTCCAGTGTTTCTTAGGGCAGATGCCACATAATCTAGCCACAATACCACCAAATAATAACCTCAAAATTTCCACACCACCACCACCAACAGCATTTTTACTTGGTCCTTTAGGTTTTGCTGCAAATAACCATCCTTTCTTCCTTTACACCAAAAACCACTGTCTGGTGTTTTCAATATCAACCACCCACTCAGTCACAACGTTAGAGCTTAAGGGAGACGTAGAATCTATTCTGACACCCCCACTCTATAAACCCAGAAGTTAACTGATTTGCCAAAGGCCAAACAACTGGTTCGGAACAAAATGGATCTCCTACTGGGGTCCCCAAACACTCACTGCTAGCAGCTGCTCTTTTTCCTTTTTTAGTTGAATGTGATATTAATAGAAATGATCAATTTTGGTTCATGCATCTCACTAAGGCTAGGTTCTGCACAATCACCCCCCGGGCCCTCCCCATACTACGTTTTTGCTTAGAAAATCCCCTTGCTTGCAAAGGCTCTCTTCTTCCATCAGATGTGAACAAAATCTAGCTCATTTAAAGCTACCGCCTAGGACTGCATCTGCCTGCAACTCACTCTGTTTACCCTGAAACTTTCCCTTGAAAGGATGCTCCGTTCCTTCATTGTATCACTCTGTTTACCCTGAAACTTTCCCTTGAAAGGATGCTCCATTCCTTCATTGTATCATAGTCTCCATCAGATTCATCCATGTGACAAACACCCACCTATCTACCTACTAAGCGCCAAGCTGGGCACGGAAGGACGGATGACACAGCTCTTGGCTGGGAGAAGACCAATGCAAACTTCCAGGGAAAGCAACTCATGAGCCAGGGTTCAGGAGCGAGCCAAGAGACCGCCCCACCGAGGGCTTCCTGCTTTTGCTCCTGGTTCAGATGACCTAAAATCATGTTCAGAGCCATGCACCTTCCCTATTCCAATCACCTGGATTACAAGCCCACCCGTCTCTAAAACTGGGAAGCAGCAGAGGACATGGGTAAGAATGGTGGGCAAAGCATCACCTTTCTCTCTCACCTCGGAGACAAGGAGTAAAAGAGTTGCAAATTTTACATTTTTTCTCATGGGAAAAAAAGCAGGTGTTGCCAATTCTGGCCAACGCAGGGCAGGAGTGAGCCCTGGGCCCATGTCACATCTCGAGGGCAGCCCAGCCTCTGCTCTCGCGGGGCCATATGTCGGGAGCCGCACTGCACCACCAGGCTGGGTGACCTGGGGAAGCAGCACTGGTTCCCAGACTCAGGGATGAGTCGTCATGGTGATTAAAGCAGAACTCCTCTGACCTCTGTATCACTGAAGGGGAACCAACCTGTTTTTCCCGCATTCGGTCCTGCTGAGCCAGAACTCTCGGCATGAATCACCGTTGATTCTACTTCCCTTAGATCCAGTCTTATTTCAGCCACACATTCTGTTTTTTAGGCACAGGCCTAAGTCGCTCTGTGAAGATGCAGGGCTACTAGAAAGGTTTCTTCAAACTTCAGAACCTCTTTCTGAGCAAAATACTCCTTCTTTCTAAGAATACACTGCGGGTGTGGTTCCTACTGTTCAAAATTACCTAAGAGACACTGATACCTGGATCCTCTTGCCCCAAGATCCTGGTTCAGAGGGCCCTGGGGGAACCCTCAGTCTGTAGCTTGAAAAGGTGATTCTCCTATACAAGTCGGATCAGAAGTCACCAGCTTAGACACAATTCTAAAGGATGAAAAATAAAGCTAAATGCATAATTCTCAAATGTTCCTATGTTCCCTTTCTCAAGTACTAATATCTTACTCAGATATAACAGCTGGCAATTTATTTACTCCCAGTATTTTTTAGTTAGCTTTAAGGAAGATAGATGAAATTAAAATTGAGAAAACTCTAGAAACCATTTACATAAGTTCAAAGCACTAGAAGTTTTCCACTCCAGTGACCAGAGTCCAGGCCTGCTCTGCTGACAAGATATACTCGGGTCGGGGGGTGTGTGTGTCAGCGGGGGGAGGGGATGTTAAGAGTCTGGAGTTAACAGATATACACTACTACACAGAAAGTGGGTAGACAATAAGGGCCTGCTGTATAGCAGAGGGAACTACACTCAGCATGTTGCAATAACCTACAATGGATGAGAATCTAAAAAAGAATATATACACACACACACACACACATATAGCTATATATATACTTATATAAAACTGAATTGCTTTGCTGTACACTTAAAACTAACCCATTATAAATTAACCACAGTTCAATAAAAAATAATAAAGACACAGCGTATGTGTGCTCAGCCGCTCAGCAGCGTCTGATTCCTTGCAACCCCATGAACTATAGCCAACCAGGCTTCTCTGACCATGGGATTTTTCAGGCAATAATACTGGAATGGGTTGCCATTTCCTTTTCCAGGGGATCTTCCCAACCCAGGGATGGAACCCACATCTATGTCCCCTGCATTGGCAGGCGGATTCTATACCACTAAGCCACCTGGGAAGCCCCAATAAAGATACCGTGTCACATTTTTTAAAAAGATATATTCTAATCACAATATATATTGAGCACTTTTTAAGTGCCAAGCACATTCTTATCAAGTATTAACTCCAATAACTTTATGTGGTAGGAATCACTTTTATCCCCAATTTAAAACAAAACTGTTCAAGCCCCTCAATATGGCATTTACAACTCTTTCTAAACTGAGCTCCATTTGACCAACACCACCCTTAGAATCTCCTCTGTCTCCCCAAAACACCATCCCATTCCCACCTCCGTGCTTTCCTGTTGGAGTTCCCTCCCATTAAGAACTTAGACGCTGACATTAGATTAGACTAAAGTTCAGCGTGGATGAGTCACTTACAGTGTCTCCCTTGGGCAAATTCCCGAAACCCCTACAATCTCAGGTCTATCATCTGTAAAAGAGGTTTTACTGTACCTATTGCACAGAGAGTTGCGAGCCTACTCCATTCTGGCACTGTTGCAGGATGAATGGACCAGAAAAGGTCCTGCTTTCACAGAATATCTAGTCTCGGAAGTCACATAATAAAGAAGACAAATAAACACATAACTTGTCAGCGGTGAGTGCCATAAGGGCAAGATTAAAACGGCTGGGATGTTTAGGTGTGGGTGTGATGTTACCAGAAGGGTCAGGTGGCTGCAGGAAGAGCTGGAGGGAAGGAGGAGGGCCTGGTCCACACAGGCGGACAGGAGGAGGCCAGGGAGAGGGTCTCCTATCAGGGACAGCACGACTGGAGCTGAGGGCAGACTCTAAGATCAAGGAGCCTGGAAAAGGAGCTGGAAAGGCGGCAGGGCTGGACTAAGAGGGGCTTTTATTCCAGAAGGTTCTGAGCACAGGAGTGAAGGTAACCTGTTTTCAGTAAGAACAGGCTCCAGTAGACAAAGGTCAGGCCACTGCGATCACCAGGCAAGACACAGTGACGGGGCGAGAGTGTCTGCTAAGAATGACGGATTCTGGGAGGGGAAATCGGGAATGAGAACTCAGACCCAGCAGCAAGGGCTGATGAATGGGCTGAGCAAGAAAGGTCAAGGATGACTCTGAAACGTGGGGGCCTGATTAACAGGAAGGCAAAAAGTTATTTATTAAGATGGAGACGATCATCAGAGGAGCAGGGATTCTAGGGTCAAATGGGATCATGTGCGCAGAATTCTTACCAGCAAAGGCCTGGGACACACTGAGAACCTGATCCACACCAACAGTGATTTTTGTGGCTGTCTTCAACATCGCAGGCTGAGCTTCAAACCCTGCCCACCCAGCTCAGGCCAGGCTCTCCTTAACTGTGAACCAGTTAATGTCTCATTCACCTGGGCACATGATACACACTGACCTGCCTTGCATTTTTTGTGCATTTTTCCTGAGGATGATGGGGAAGGGGATGAAAAGTAAATTCAGCTTCCAAAATTGCTCACACACTTCTTGAGGGTGATAAAGCACAGCCCATAATACCTGTTAAAATGAACTGCAGTGTCTAGAGAACTGGGGTGTATATTCTGCAAAAAAAGATTCTGAGGCTTAGCTGCTATACTCTCAACAAATACCCAGGCTTCATGTCTGTGCCTGGTGCCTAGAAAGCACTCAATAAATTTTACAATTGGAGTGTATCTTTTTTTTTCCTTCAAGTTAGGGTTTTCTGTTTTCCTCACAGAAGAACACTAGGCAGGACTTTAGAAGCAAGGTCCTGAGAGTAAAAACCAGGAGATGAGCCCGATTAGGGCCAACCCTGCCTTTGGGGACAGGGCTCTGTCTGTGCCCAGGTCTGGCCTGTCAGATTCTGAACTGGAGATTTCAGAACTGGCAGAGAGGACAGTCAGGGCTTCCCCAAAGGCTGTCTGTGGACCTGCCCCAGACCAGTTGCTGGAAAACTGGCTGAGGAGAGTCTGTTAAAATCCCAAACCTTTTAGCCACTTTCTAGAACTGTGACTCATGCAGCTGGGCGTGGGGCCCCAGACTGTTTTTCACAAGTTCCTCAGACGTCTCAGGTTGATTCATCTCTGAGATCCATGGGGCAGGAAAGCACTTTGCAAAATCTAAAACATGACACAAGCATGCGGTGTTACTAAATCATTAATTCAAAAGCAGTGTCAGCGGCTGCCTTTTAAAGCCACCCACACGTTCTCTACAGTGACGACATTTACCCAAGTCCATACTTCTCCAAGGGCTGGATCCTAGCTGGTCCAGGCCTACACACCGAAGGGCGTGGCAGGGAAGACCTCAACAGAAAGCTAAAGAATGAAAGCGGGTTTTAAATCAGAGTTAGGTGTCCAGGGGTCAGAGTCCAGCCTAAAACATGAGAAGAACAGGCAAAGTGGTGGGTAGAAGAGAGGACAAAGTTGGTGCACGTACAGACGGCCACGGCGGACAGAGGCGCAGAGAGAGGGGAACGATGTCACACACACTCGGCTAGACCCTTGGTACCCAATATGCAAACACTTACACCACGCACTCTTAGAGAAGAGGAAGCCACAGCACTGAGACCCCGAAGAGAGCCATCTGACGCCAACGTGTTAAGTGTGGCAGAGCAGGAGCCTAACCATGCCTGCCTGGCTATACGCAAATCTGCAATACTGCCAAAAAATAACACGTATTTAAAAGTATATGACTGAAATAAATAGACACGCCATGTGCATAGACTGGACAACTTAATATTGTTAAAGTATCAATTCTACCCAATGTGACCTAAAGATATAACTCAGTCCCTACCTAAATCCCCATGATGTGCTCTGTGACTAGAAAAATCCATCCTGAAATTCATACAGCATCTCAAGGGACCTCAAATAGCCTCTTTTTCTTCCTGAAGAAAAAGAAAGCTGGAGGGCTCTCGTATTGATACAATTTCAAAACTTACTACAAAGCTACAATAATCAATACAGCGTGGTTCTGGTAGAAAGGCACGTGGATCCACAGACCAGATACAGAATCCAGAAATAAACCCTCATGTGCAGGTCCCTTGACCTCTCAAGAGGAAGACGTTCATGAGGGAAAGCAGAGTCTCCTCGGCAAATGGTGCTGGACAACTGGACACCCATGGGCAAAGGAACGCACATCCTTGCCTCACACCTTACACCCAAACCAACTCAACATGGGCGAGAGGCAGAAGCATCGAGAGCCAGAGCTACAAAATGCACAGAATCTTAGAGGAGACACGGGTCGAAGTTTTCACAGCACCAGATGTAGCCATTTCTTGGATAGGACATCAAAAGAGGCAATGAAAGCAAAATTATGAAGTTGGACTTTATCGAAAACAAAAATGTCTGGGCGTCAAAGTTCACTACCAGCAGACTGATGGGAAAAGGCAATCCAGGAACGAGAGAAAGTATTTGCAAATCATACGTCTGATGAGGAAGAGCCAAAAGCACACGCCATCCGCACTGACCCCAGAGGCTGGCGTCAGGCTTGGCCATCACCACCACAGAGGGGTCCTGCTCATCTGGCAGGGCAGAGTCCAGCGCTCTGGATCTTTCAGAAAGAAGACCCTCTGTTCCAGCATCTACATGCAACCACTCAATGAACCCTCCCATTACATGCTCCCCAACCCAGCTTCCACCTTCTTACAAAGTCAAGAACTTCCCCACATCTGAATAGTATAAGAAAATAAATTAGTTGCATAGAGTATCTGCTGAGCTTTGACAAATGGAATAAATCAGGTGTAACTGGTAGCTTTATACTCATAGTCTAAAATGGCAATTGACCCTTAAAAATGTAATATGATACGACAGGAGGCAATTACTTCCACTGACAACACCAGGGTTTGATCCTACAGGAATGTATCTGATAAGAGTTCCTGATCACCAGACTCTAAGCTGTAAGTTGTGAGTCCGTGAGTCCAAAGAAAGATAAAAGAATTTAATAAATGGCTGTAACATCAAGAAGCTAGGTTCCAAAACTGCCAGAGAGAAGACTCCCAGAGCCTGGGAAACATCCACAGCATGTGTTTTGTTAAAGCTGTCATAATTTAAAGTCTCTCTAAACATCTACTGTTTAATCTAATTTTCCTTCATGCACGTTTGGCTTCGGCTCAAATCGAATCAACATTTCTATTATAAATCTCTATTTTCACATTTTTCTGGTTTGAGTGTAAAACGTCTTTAGTCTGAAAGATGACATGAGCAGAAGCCTGCATGTTAATGCTCTTCACTGGCAAAACGGTTTCACTACAAAACCAAAATCACAGTTTTCTGCAAACCACATGTCTGAAAGTTAGTCTAAAGCAAAACAAAAAATAAAATTCTATAACGTATTCTTCAATTGCAAATTTTCTCATTCTTAAAAAACAAAACAAAACAAAACTTCTGCTAGGTATATCATGCACCATGAAACAGTGGCCCAACGCTGCCAGATGCCAGTCATGACTCTTGGCATCAAACACACCCCTAGTAGTAAGGGATTCAGCACCACACCATCGTGACAGCTCTTTTCACAAGTACTCAGTACTGTGTGCATTACAAATGTTGAAGAGCAACAATAACAAAACCTCTACTAGTCATTTCTACCAGGGTCACCAGTTTTACACATGTGTGCGTGCTAAGTCGCTTCAGTCATGTCTGACTCCTTGCAACTGCATGGACCAGAGCCTGCCAGGCTCCTCTGTCCATGCGAGTCTCCAGGCAAGACTACTAGAGCAAGTTGCCATGCCCTCCTCCAGGGGATCTTCCCAACCCAGGGATCAAACCCGAATCTCTTATCATCTCCTGCATTGGCAGATGGCTTCCTTACCACTAGTGCCCCCTGGGAAGCCCCAGTTTTACACACATTAAAGCAGAAAAATAAGTGAGGCACACTCCACATAAAAGCGGTTTAACATTCAGTCAGAGTTACAAATACCACAGTGCTGACTGTCTTCCCCGAGGCCCATGCCCTGCAGCTCCAGCAGGAGAGAATGCTCTGACACTCACACCCAGTGTGTGATGGGAGCCAAGGCTAAGGGCACACACATGCTGCCTGGACCTGCGGATGAGGCCGGCACTCTCCAGACCCAGAGGACAGACCTCCATCGGAGAGACGGGGGCTGCAAAGGGGAGAAAACCACACGATGGGACCCAGGAACCAGGGGCCGCCCTCTAGCTCCTGTTGCCGGGATCCCCACCATCACCCTCATCAGCACTGGCAACACGGCTCTGCCTCAGTACTCGGAAGCAAGGCATCCTCACCAGTTCCTCACACACGAGGATGGTTTTCACATACAGAAGATTCTTTAAGGAAAACTGAAGGGAATCCAACTTAACAGGAAGGAGTCCACGATGGTCAACACCATGAACTAGATCTAAGGGACCAAAACAAAGCCCCTCCCCACCATGTCTCTGTCACAGCTTGTAAAGAAACGCTCCCTGCACTCTACTTCGAACGATACTCAATGCCAGTCACAAAATCCCAGAGACTGAAAGCAAAAGTCAAACCTAAGAGGAATTGGGCTACAAAATAAACAAGTCATTGGGCTGATAGCTCACAACACTGATAAGAGTCTGTATGCAGACTGGTGAAAAGTTATGAAAACAAACCCCAAAACCTAAGTTCTGAGTCCCTTCTCTCATAACTGCAATATTCCTGTGAGTGACTGCACTTTAACAAATGAAATAAAAAGCTCTTTTGCCCCCCCCCCAAAAAAAGAAAACCTGAGCTGACTGACAGAAGCAATAGGTAAAGTGACGCAGATGAAAACATTAGAAACCAGTCTCTCTTGTGTGCGAGTCTCTAAAGATCTAACGGCTTAAATGTCAGCATTCTAAAGACCGTGCTGTACTATTCACTGGAGGTTAGTACGGTGGTACCGAGCAATTTGTAATTTTAGAAGCTCCTGTCTCTTGGAGCAAATCCTATTTTGATCAATAAAATTAAGAAATATCCATGTGTAGACAAATACAAGACGAAACCAATAATAGGACAAGAAAAACCCTTGAGCTGCTTAAAAAGAACAAAAGTAGCCATCCACCAGTCTTTGTGTTCACGCTGTAGTTTCAGTCGTGTGCAACCCTTTGCGACCCCATGGACTCGAGCCCACGAGGCTCCTCTTTTCCATGGGATTTTCTGGGCAAGTATACTGGAGTGGGTTGCCTTGCCCTCCTCCAGGGGATCTTCCTGACCCAGGGACCAAACTCGAGTCTCTTGTGTCTCCTGCACTGGAAGACGGGTTCTTTACCACTAGCGCCACCTGGGAAGCCCTCATCCTTCTTTTTATAGTTCCTATATTAAATATATAGTGACATTCCCAGATAAAAACATGAAGTCAAACAGGATGCTTTCTGAACTGGGAACATTTTTAATTTCCCTGACTTAAAAATTCCTAAAACTTGCCATTTCCGCCCACCGTCCTTGTTTGACAGGAGATTTTGTGTACGAGTGGCTGTGGCATCAGCAGAGGCTAGACCCCCAGCTGTGCAGCCACTGACGGTGTGACTTAGGCAAGTAAACTTAAGTTTTTGAGCTTCAGTTTTCTCATCTGTAAAATGGAGGCAATGACAGAACTGACCTGAAGATTAACCCTGGTGATGCAAATGGACCTCAGAACAGCGCTTCCCCTGAGCGATGAGTTCAACAGTCCTCAGCTCGGTTTCCTCCTGAGCCTAACATTCACCTAACATGTGACAAGCTATCTCTAAAAAACGTGGTTTCATTAAAGTCACCCTGGCAAAATACGGGAAAAATATTCTGGGCGTGACCTTTTTAGTCAAGTATCATTGAAGTTGCTTGTGACAGTCTCCTGCATCCCATCAGTGACTAAATGCCGGCTTCAATCCCCACTGCGGGTGTTAGTTTCCTCATTAAGCCATATCTGACACTTCCGACCCCATGGACTGTAGCCCGCCAGGCTCCTCCATCCATGGGACTTTCCAGGCAAGAATACCGGAGTGGGTTGATATTTCCTTCTCCAGGGGATCTTACTGACCCAGGGACCAAACCCATCCGTCTCCTGCGTGGCAGGCAGATTCTTTACCAACTGAGCCACCAGGGAAGCCCGCGTTAACACTTGCTAAGTATGAATCCCCAAAAGTCTCAGTAATGTCACGGGCAACAGTGTAAGCTCAAACACTCCGCTCCAGCGCCGGTCACCAGGAAGGGCTTGGCATACCTGTCTGCCATGAGGGTAACAGGACAGACTCCACAGCTGAGGCGGAAGAGGAAGGGGCCCAGAGGAGGTTCCGGCTGTTTCCAGCACAGCCAGCCTGGCGTGGCCCGGGCCCATCTCTGAACCCCACACCCTGACACCCCCTTCTCAAAGGTGGCGGAGGGGAGGGACTGACCTGAGTCAGGGCTCACACCTAGAGAATGACTCAGAAGAGAAGCGCTGCTGTCACAGCGATTTCTGCTCCTTTCAAAGCACCTTCTTCCAGGAGAACACACCTCTGGGACGCACAGACCACCTTTCCAAAAAACCCACAGCCGCTTTCCACCAATGGTACTCAACCGGCATAATCTAAAACTCAGTACCTAACCTTGCTGGTGTCAAGCTGCCCAGACAAAGAGACTCACTCTAGAAAACCTGTCAGCGCTTTCCTTAGGCTCGTATCTGCTCTGCATAAACCTGGAATCCCCTACATGTAGTGTGCTGCCACTGCACATAAGCCCCAGAATGCACGCATACACTCGCATCGCACACACACACCCGAGAAGAAAGAGCTATTTCCAGACCTCTGTGGCCCTTAGAGGGGCTGTGGCTCAGCGGTAAAACATCTGCCTGCCAATACAGGAGACACAGGAGATGTGGGTTCCACCCCTGGGTTGAGAAGATCCCCTGGAGAAGGAAATGGCAACTCACTCCAGTATTTTTGCCTGGGAAACCCCATAAACAGAGGAGCCTGGTGGGTTCCAGTCCATGGGGTCACAAAGGAATGAGACCCAGGGGTTGCCTAAATTTGGGGTAGAGAGCTCAACCTCTCCCTGACTTGCTTTACCAGTCCACGAAGAATGCCATCGTGGGCGGGCTGACTCACCAGGCATGAGGAAGACAAAATCTGACCTTGGTGTTTAAATCTGCAAGGTGTAGAATATGAAGTAATTTTTCCTAGTTTTGTCATCTGCTCAGACCAGGGACAGATACTCCAGGGATACGAGTTTTGTCTGCATTGCTTTCAACGCATCCGAAACCTGTCTGACCTTGGCTGCGAGTGCGAGCTACGCAGTCTATGGCACCCTGGAAGGAGCCGCCTCTCCTGGGCCCCTCTGCAGAGCAGACAGGCAGCTCCTCCACTCGGCGTCTGCAGTCTGCAGTCTCCAGCCCTCTCCTGGGTTTGTCACTGTAAGGAAAGCAGCAGAAGCCCCGGACGAAGGTCCCAGCTATGAATCATATCTCTCGGCTCAGGGTGGCCAGCTGACTTCTCAAGCAAGGCCTTGAGGGTTCAGAAAGAGTCCCTCCCAGTACTCCATCCAGGGGTGAAAAGATGCTGAGGTTGAGGGTCTCGTCAAACGTGAGGCCAGAATACTCCATCTCAGTTTAACTTCTTCATTTGATAGATGAGGTGGAAATGAAGTGGATTCCTTAGTCACGCTGAACCCAGAAAGCCCTTTTATGAGGAGCGGTGAGGGCTGAAGAAGAGATTTCCCTTCTGCACTACTTAGGAAGGAACTTCTTGGGCGATTCAGTACTCCACGGAGGGAATCAGGGCCCAGATGGCCTTAGCCTTGAACCATAACCTTAGAAAGCCTGTGCATCACTGCGCTCAACCCTGAGCTGGATGGAGAGCAGAACACTCTCACTCTACGTGCGGGAGAGAAGCTGAAAGGACTGAGGAAGCAGCTCTTCCTCAGCTCTGCATGCCCCATCCGCAGCCTTCTGGAAGCAGAGCTGGAGGCCAGGAGCTGCACCCTGGGGCCCCGCGTCCACCCACCAGGAGCCTGAGGATGGTGCTCAGGCATCAGAAGGCCCCAGTGACCTGGCAACCAGAACTGCCTTGATTCTACCGGGTTCTGTGATGAACTGCTGTTTTTGTACAGAGGGGAAGGCCCAAGGAGGACCGATCTGGAGACCCGTGGTGCACCTGAAGGCCTGCACTTGCTCCCTGGGTGTGCCATGGCAGAAAAAGCCCAGCCAAGCCCCAGTGCCAAGGCCGGAGCTGGGCAGTCCATGGCATCAGCCTCTTTTCTCCCCGTAACTCACAAGGTCATATCAACAGCACCCACTGGGACAGCCAAAGAGCAATGAAATGCATAGGAGTCTAAATTCCCTTGAATCCTTTTCCACACTCTCATTTGCGCAGCTGCACCCCTGCACTGTTGCTTCAGACACCACCTGTTCCCTCCCTGCAGACAGAAACCCCATAGGCCGAGGACCCTGAAGTGAATAGGGAAAAGAAATATAAGGACAGAAGCCAGCCAGGATGCCTCCGCTGATACACAGAAGAGTTCCAAGAAAACAGCTCTGAAGTCTACCAGGTAAGCTTGACCAAAACACATCTGAACATGTAAAACCCCTAACAGCTTTCTGCATTCTAAGATCTCAGTGCCAATAGGAGTTTCTTTAAGAAATGGTATCAAGAATTGATTTTTTTTCTTCATCTAAAACACTGTCAGGTTTACTGACAGTGGACAACCCCTAAATTATTTTCTTGCCTGTATCTGAATCTATGCATTAAAGTAGTATGTTAACACAATAACTCTTAGACAATAAAAGTGTTCAGCAGGATTTAGTCTTTATTCCTTCATCAACTTACCTGCTCCTTTGATGCTTCTAATTGACATTGATGAAGTTCAGGGCAGGCTGCCCCCTAAAATGTCACTTTGGCATTTTATTATTTTGAATTAAAGTTATTTGAGAAACAGCCAGTACAAGAAGGACACTCTGACCCTCCTTTGTCCCCTGGAAAGCAAGAAACAAAGCTCCCATAGGAAACATCCTCCCTGTGCCCGGAGGGTGGAGGGCACCCTTATCGCTGGAGAGCGGGAACTCGGGCAGAGGAAGCTGCGTAAACAACTGTGTTGCTTCTTCATTAATCTGCTACTCCAAGCCTAGACTCTTTTTGTTCTGTCAAACCTTCACAAATAACTGTTTGTCTAAAAAGGCATGTACATTTGCAGCAATATAAATGGCCCTAGAGATTATCATACTAAGCGGAGTCAGTCTAAGAAAGACGAATACTATATGATATCACTTATATGTGGAATCTAAATTACTACACAAATCAAACATGTCCATGAAACATAGACTCACAAACACAGAGAACAGACTTGGCCAAGGGGGAAGGGAGTGGAGGAAGAAAGGATTGGTAGCTTGGGGTGAGCAGAAGCAAACCAGTACATAGAGGGTGGATGAACAGCAAGGTCCTACTGTACAGTACAGGGAACTATATTATATCCTGTGATAAGCTGTAATGGAAAAGAATATGAAAAAGAATATATTTACACCTATATAACTGAGTCACTTTGCTGTACAGTAGAAATTATCACACCACTGTAAATAAACTATACCCCAATACAATTTAAAACAATAAAATAAAAAGACATGTAAACAGCTTGTTTTGGTCACTTGTTAGGTGCCATACCTCTGGGGCCTCTGTGTATGAAATTAGTTTTTCTCCTGTTAATCTCTCTTATGTCAATTTGATTATTAGACCAACCAAAAGAATGCAGAAGGGAAGAGGAAAATTTCAAAAACCAAAGAAATTGTGAAAGAAAATCACACCAACACTTTGAGAAACCAGTCTTCACTGTACCTCACAAACAAGCTATCACCAAGATCACTTCCTATCTAAGAACAGTCCATCTGCTTGACCTGGAGGAAAGACAACCGTGATACTACAGATAAACAGAAAGCAAACGGGGCAGGGAAGGAATGCGCAGGCTTCAGCCGAGCCTCTAATCTCTATTTCTGTTTACTGTTTAAAAAACACCTACCCACACCCGTAACAGACAACACAAAATGCTTCATTCCTTTTTAAAAATCGTGTTGAATCTAAGAAAATACCCTCTGAATATTTAGCATTTGTAGGTAAAGATGTAGTAATTTGGGGATTTCCCAGCAGTCCAGTGGTTAGAATTCAGCACTTCCAATTCAGGGGCCCTGGTTTGATCCCTGGTTGGGGAACGAAGATACTGTGTACTGAATGACGCAGCCAAAAAAAAAACAAAACAAAACAAAAAAACACACAAAGATGTGATCATTTAAAGCTATTAAGATAAATACAAATAGCACTGCTACCACTTACTTACGTCATCGTGGGAAAGTAGCTCAGACAGTAAAGAATCTGCCTGAAATGTAGGAGACCTGGGTTCACTCCCTGGGTTGGGAAGATCCCCTGGAGAAGGGAATGGCTATCCACTCCAGTGGTCCTGCCTGGAGAATTCCATGGACAGAGGAGTCTGGTAGGCTACAGTCCATGGAGTCGCAAAGAATAGAATAAAACTGAGCAACTAACACTTTTACTTTTCCTCAGGGCTTCCCTGGTGGCTCAGGGGTTAAAGTGTCTGCCTTCAATGCGGGAGACCCGGGTTCAATCCCTGGGTTGGAAAGATCCCCTGGAGGAGGAAATGGCAACACACTCCAGTACTCTTGCCTGGAAAATTCCATGGACAGAAGAGCCTTGCAGGCTACTGTCCACGGGGTCGCAAAGAGTCGGACACGACTGAGTGACTTCACTTCACTTCACAGGCGTCCCTGGTGGCTCAGTAAGTAAAGAGACCACCTGGGTTCAATTCCTGGGAGAGGAAGACCCCCTGGACAAGGGAATGGCTACCCACTTGAATTCTTGCCCGGGAAATCCCACGGACAGAGGTGCCTGGTAGGCTATAATCCATGGGGTCATAAGAGCCAGACATGCCTTAGCAACTAAACCACCACCATACACGTAGAGGGATACAGAAAAGCATTTGCATTTATTTATGTAAACCCAGCCCCCTTCACAAATCTTCCTTCTTTCTGCTATTAAAATTATATTTTTATCCACGTCTACATGGAAGAGGCATTGAACTGTTTCCACGCTCTGGGACATCTTGGGACACAGGGAATGTTTTACATGATTTATTTTCTAAATATGAAAGTGCTTAAATGACAATAATGACCTTAACCTCTCCAAAATAATATCTGCCCTGACATACATGAAACAAGCTTGGTCAATGAAGTTAAGAAGTATGATAGCTGGAATCATAACAACAGCTGCAAACATCCCCACCTGCTGAGTCAGCCTATTTCACTATCAAAAGGCGCCTAATAACAACCACAGCAGTGGTACCAAGTCTTCCTAAAGGAAAAGAGACAAACGCACCCCAGTGCCTGGAATATTCTCAGGCTCTTATCTCAATCAAAACAAGCTCCTAAAACTGGCCCCCTTTCTCTCAGGCTGTAGTGTACCCACTCCCTGTATGTGAGCATGGAGCCCTCTGCACTCTGGGTAAGCATGGGCATTCTTTTTAAAGGAATTATCAGGACTCACACATCTGTACACAGGCCAGACCCAGCAACAAGGCTGTGTGCTCCTTTCCAAACTCTCATACTTTACAACAAGGTAGTTCCAGGCTTCCCTGGTGGTCCAATGGTTAAGAATCAACTTTGCACCAGTTCAATCCCTGGTCCAGGAAGATCTCATATGCCGTGGAGTAACTAAACCTGTGAGCCACAACTCCTGAGCCCACGCTCTGGAGCCTGCCAGCCCCAACTACTGAAGCCAGTGTGCCTCCAGCCTGCGCTCTGCAACCAGAGAACAGCCCATGCTTATCGCAACCAGAGAAGGCCTGCACAGCGACAGAAAGCCACCACAGCCAAGAAATTAAACGCATAAATCTTAAAAAGAAAAAAAAAACCACGGTAGTTCCACTTGCAAGCAGGCATTACAATCACAAGAAGCCTGGAGCAACTGTTAAGCCCAGGGATTCTGACCAGACAACCCAGGGATTCAGGAAGCACGCACTGGTACAAAGCTCCCTGCAGTGGAACACTGAGAATTTGGGGCCACAGACAGTGTAACTGATTTCCAACTTCTCACTTCTCAGACACATTTCTCATCTAATTTCAGCATGTGATTCAAAAGTTTAAAAGCTCAGATATCTAACAGGCTCAGGTGGGAGCTAGGTACCCTAGGAGAACCAGAGTTGACTTTGGTTTTTCATGAGTAATCTGCTTACCTTTAAAAAAAAAAAAATGGGAACAGACAGAAAAATCAGTGATCATACATAAGATCACCGCCCTTACAGAAGCTGTGGCTTTTTATTTTTGTCCGTTTTCTTTTAACCGCTTGTCATCCCTCCCCCCAAAATTGAGAAGTCATAATTACCTTTTGACTCTGATAAAGTACGAGAATTATTTCTAAAAAAATTTAAACTATCCAGAAAAAGGAAAAACTATTATGAAGATGTCCTTCCAGTTTTCTAATAATGATTTACATGTTCACAATGTAACAATAATAGAATTTCACCACACTACAGACGCAGCGTTATATAAATACTATAGACACAATAGTGTTCTCTTTTCAATTAGTATATCCATGACTTCTTCCCATGTCAATAAACAGCCATATTACTTCTTTTAATAAGTGACTGTTGGCTTCCTTTAAGAGCTCAAGTTATGATGCCAAAGTGTCGGATAACGTTTCAGAACATAAACTATTTACAGGCTCAGTGGGGGTTCCAGTCTTCCCTCCTTTTTCTGGTATCACTGATAGAGGAAGACCAGCAGCCACGCTCCTCAGGTGGCCAACTGCAGGTCGGTTAGGAACTCTCAGATCACAAAAATGAAAAAATCCTTCTGATCTGCCAGCAGACCCAGAGCCAGGTCTAAATCCCAGGGCTCACAGAAGCTGGAGGAATCCAGACAAGGAGCACGGAGTAGCCCCATGCTCCTGAAGACTAGGAAAGCGCGGGGTGCGGCTCCCAGGCTCCCTGTCGCCCGCTGATCCTCAGCGTGGTCTCACTTTTGCCTGTGAAGACGTCCCTCTCACCTCAAAAAGCACCTCAACTCTTGATACAAGACTTTCCTTCCCCACTGCCCGGAGAAGAGAGACAGTCTAAAAGGTCACTCTGACTCTGAGATTTCCTCCCTCACCGACTTACCACTTCTCACCTACTTTAACAAAAGGGTTTCATGGCCCACTCCTCCTCAGTTAGAGTCAATGGCTTTACGAACCTGCTGCCTTTTCTGGTGAGAGATGTGGAAGGCAGAGGCTGCCCAGCCAGCCATCAGTGACAGGACTGGCCACACGCCCCAGACAGCCCCACGCCTGGCTCTCAGGAAGGTGCCAGGTGTGACCAGGTGTGACCCAACACACTTCAACCTGCTCCTCGTGGGGTAACGGAAAGCCCCAAGCATGACACGCTAATGACCACAAATCACTCCACTCAGGCTGTCCCAGGGACTATGCCAGGCAGTGGGCATTCTGGAAGACAAAACGCAGCTCCTCCAAACAGTATGTAGTCCAGGAAAGGGCGAGGCAGAGAGTGCTACAGTATTGCTCTGGGGATTGGAGAACAGGCTGCACGGCACTAAGGAAGCATCAGGAAGAAAGCTGCCTCGAGAAAACAAGAGATGGGGCTGGTCAGGAGAGAGGCTCAGAAGCAGTGAAACCTCCTTCACACAGAGGAGGAGCAGGAGGCAAAAGATGCACCTTCTGGGCGGCAGGAGTGGGTGACAGCCCCGAGGCAGGACAGAGCGGCAGAGCCGTGGCCAGGGCTGGGGGCTGGCTGCCGCTGAGAGGACCAGGGCTCTCAGGAGAGGGGACAGGACTTCAACGGCGGTCAAGTGGTATGAGTCTGCCTTCAGACGCAGGGAGCACAGGTTCGACCCCTGGTTGGGGAACTGGAGTTTAAGAGTTTACATGCCTGTGGTGCAGCCAAAACAAGCAAAATCCTTTAAAAAAGAAAAAAAAAAAAAACGAAAAACAAGGAGGCTGAAGCCATATGGCCCAGGGCTGTGTCTCATGTCTGCTGTGTGCTTTCACAGGCAATGAGTCCATGGAGACTGACTGTTAGGAAGACAGGGGGACTGGATATTTCCTTGAAGGAGGCTTCCAGCAGCAGGTCAGTCAGGGCTCCACCAGGGGAAGAGAATGAGCAGCGCCTGTGTAGACACATACAGGGAAGGGGAGGAGCTGGTTTACACAACTGCTGGGGGAGGGGTGGGTCCTGGCAAGTGTGAATTCCAAGGATGGGCTGGAAACTGGAGACAAGAGCCAAGCGGAGACTGCAGTCCACACACAGAATGCACTCTTCCTCCAGGAAGCCTCGGGTTGGCTCCGAAAGCCTTGGAACCTATGGGATGGGGCCCGCTCAGATCACCTTCTTTACTTAAAATCTCTTTTAGTTAAGACTGCAGAAGTGGGTCACGTCTACAGAATACCTACTCAGCAGCACTGGGCCAGCACCCTCGACTGGACAGCCAGGCGTCACAGTCTAGCCAGGGCAACATATTAAACTGGCCATCACAAGGTGTGTGCTATCTGCTGAGCGGGAGAACGAGCTGTGGCTGAGTGACGCGCAGGAGGCAGAAACAGGCCAGAGACGAGGGCCCAGAGAGAGGGAGCCAGCAGGGCGCCTCAGGAGAGGGAGGGGTGCACTGGAGGCTGGAAGGGGTCATGGAAGCTGGGGGCTGGAGACGTCACACTGGGACCCAAGAAATATTCAGGAAGCGTCTTCTGTAGCGACTCAGAGACAGGATTCTAGATTCCAACACAGATTCACTGATAAACTACCACCTACCCCCTACCCAACTCTAAAACGCGTAAGCTGGGGTGTCTGTCCTCAAACTCACAGTCTAACTTTGATGAGTCAAATGACAATAAAGGACCATATACAGTTAAAGGGTAAGTTTGCGCCAATAGACTGTACAAGGCTAGCGTGGTCAGAGATGAGCGGGGAGTCGGCAATGGCAAGGACGCACTGGGTGAGGTGTGTTCTCCGAGGCAAGGAGCAGGAGCAAGAGGGGAAAATGGTCTGGAACTTTCTGTCAGCGTGCCAATGAATCATGCAGTGTCTGAGGAAATGGGCAAGGAGAGAGCAAGAATGCTGGTTAGTCAAGAAATGTTTCCTGGACGGGAGGGTTTGTCGCCACATCAGGCACCAGGCCTGTCCCACCCCCAGGAGTGCCAGGTGCCTGCCAAGAGGGCCGTCACTCTCTCACCCGGCCTTCCAGAACCATTTAAACAGAAGACCAACAAATGCCTTTTTCCAAACCAACTTAACTTCTAGACAAAGCTAAGGACTTTAAGAAACATACTTAGAGATGCAAGGCTCTGTTCACAGGCTACCGTTTCAGGACTAGACATAAAGAATATTAGCACCTGCATGAATGCGCGTGACACACGTCTGGAAGGATGGGCGAGAGGCAGACGGCAGCAGACGCTGCAAGGAAGGGAAGTGAGAGAAAAACAGCTCACCAAATACGCTTCGGACCAAGGGAGTACATCTCTCCAAATAAATAGAAGGCTAAATAAATAAGTAATAAAACAAACTCTGGCCCCAGACCTTGCCTCGCCTTGCCTGAAAGAAAACAGATTTTTGTATGCAGGATCACTGGAATAAGTAACAACAGGAGATTACTATCCACAGGTTAGCAAGAAGCTGGCTTCTCGGAGTCACATCCAGGTGACCCCT
Organism: Capra hircus; assembly: GCF_001704415.2. Taxonomy (NCBI): domain Eukaryota; kingdom Metazoa; phylum Chordata; class Mammalia; order Artiodactyla; family Bovidae; genus Capra; species Capra hircus. The sequence continues at coordinate 39,982,746 of NC_030835.1, read as the reverse complement.
GTGTGGGAACACAGCCCCTGTAAGACACAAGCCCTTTCTGGATGAGGGGTCACTGCATGACCATCAGTCACTCCAAGGGACAGAATCACAGGTCTCTTTCTAGTCATGTGTGTCTAGAACCTCGTTTTCAAAATGTGTTCTGAGGATCACTTTGGTGAGGGTGGACAGAGCAGAGTGATGAAAAGTAAAATCCATGAAAAAGATCAATCTAAGAGTGTCAGCACCTCCATCAACCGAACCACATTATTACCAAGATTTTCTTGGAGGCCTTCTACGGTGTTTATTGAAACAATTCTTGTTGATAAGTGATGAACCAACAGTCCACATTTCATTTTCAAATTCCTTCACCTTCATGCAGTTTTCTCCAAAACACTAGAGACCTGGCCAAGATCTCTCACCTGTAGGGCTGCAGCTGACTGTGAGTCAGGTGGAGGCACAGTCTACTCTGCTGGTGGCTGGTTTAACACCCGTGCTGTGCAAAGGCCACACAGGATGGCCTGCACTAGGGCCTGACACAGACTGTGTGTCGTTACTTGCTTAGTCGTGCCCGACTCGCTGTGAGCCACAGACTGCAGCCTGCCAGGTTCCTCTGTCCGTGGGATTTTCCAGGCAAGAATGCTGGAGTAGGTAGCCTCCTGCAGGGGATCTTCCCAGCCCAGGGATCGAGCCCACATCTCTACGTCCCCTGCAGGCGGGTTCTTTACTACTGCCACCTGGGAAGGTCTGACACTTGATTGGTGGTCCCCAAATGGGATTCCTACTCTTTTCAATCCTCCTAAGAGGAAGTAAGAAGCCAATTTTCCAGAGAAGTAATTACGCAATACATTTTTTACAGACAAGCTTTTCTACAGAGCAATTACTTGAGCAAAGGAAAATAAATATTAGTATGAACATTGTTATTAATAATCACGCATACACTGGAAGCAGAGCCCAAATCACAAAGGTGCTCACAGAGTCTGTAAACCACAGATTCGAGAACTGGATGGTTTCCCTCTGCAGCTGCCCTGTTAGCAGGCTCACAAGATTGGGGTTTGATAGAATAAGCAAACACAGCTGAAGAGCCACCTCCCTACCCCAGGAAATATTCTCAGAGACACAACAAACAACCTCACTCACCACCTCTATTTGCCTCCTACCCTGTGCATGCTTTCCTCAACTCACAATCAGGACGAAAGCCAGAATAACTGTATTGTTTGGCGTTTGCCTTTCTACAATATTAAGACTTATGGAGGATAAAACACTTGTTTCATAACCCCCAAGAGTGATCAGCTCAACTGACACACTTCATCCATGTATTATTTATGCAAACATTCACTCTGCATCTAGCGTAGGGCAGGTGTAGCTAAGCCCCACAGGGACAGTGGGGAGAGGGACGCAGACAGGCCTCTCTGTCTGGTCTGGTGATGACAGGAACGTACTGTCCCACGGGATTGCAGCTCCCTGAACTGGTCTGGACGGCAACCCAGCCAGGTCCTCGCGGGGCCGCTCACGACACCTGGGCCAGGTGCTAAATAAGCAAGGGCGTTGGCTGCAGTGGAGTGTGCAGAGGCAGGAAAGGGCGCAGAGTCTGGTCCATGCAGGGGCTGGATCTAGCTGGATCCGGGTTGGTCCAACGTGAATGGAAGTGTGCTTTGATCAGTTTTGCTGCACTACTGGATTAAGCTCTTACCTGCCTCGTTTTATACCATTTGCTCAGGACTGCAAGTGAGCTGACACGCGGAGAGAAGAGGAGCCTCATCTAACATCTTGGCAGCTAACAATCAGTGCTTTTGGTTCTTTACTTGGGCAGAAACATGGTAAAGTAATACACTAGTTTTGGAAGATAAGCCTGGACAGTATGAAAATGTTCAGTCTGGGCACAGTGTTTAACCTTGGAACTGCACCTTAAGCGTCAGCAGAGGAACAGAACACTCTGCTAGCCACGTGCCCACTGCAGTTTATAAGGAATCACAGAAGGCGCCTGAGTGTGGGCAGGTCTCTGAGAACCTTACAGTTTCTTGACCAGGAAGGCCCAGAGACCCTTCCAGGTTTCCTACGAGATGAAAACTTCTCATAATGATACTAAGATAGGACTGGCCTTTCTAAACCCTTCTCAAGTAAGCAATCGGAGAAGGCAATGGCACCGCACTCCAGTACTCCTGCCTGGAAAATCCCATGGACAGAGGAGCCTGGAAGGCTGCAGTCCATGAGGTCGCTGAGGGTCGGACACGACTGAGAGACTTCACTTTCACTTTTCGCTTTCATGCATTGGAGACGGAAATGGCAGCCCACTCCAGTGTTCTTGCCTGGAGAATCCCAGGGACGGGGGAGCCTGGTGGGCTGCCGTCTATGGGGTCGCACACAACTGAAGTGACTTAGCAGCAGCAGCAAGTAAGCAGTGGATTCTCTAACTACACAACAATGGAAAGCTGATGCCGAGGACTTCCCTGGTGGGCGATGGTTGAGAATTCACCTTCCAGTACAGGTGATGAGGATTCAATCCCTGGTCAGGGAACTAAGATCCCACGTGCCACTGGGCAACAAAGCCCATGCGCTGCAACTAGAGAGCCTACATGCCGCAACCACTGAGCCTGTGCACTGAAGCAAAGACCCAGCACAGGCAAAGTAAAGCTGTGTCTAAAAAAGAAAGCACATGCCCTTGAGAGCCCAGATATCTGAGTAGAGGGATCCACGTCAATTTCTAATGTATTCATAATTATAACAAACATGATGATGTTCATTTAAAAAACTATGCCAAGTGATTAAGATGGGCATGGTATTTGATGAGAGCTTCTATTATCTGGGAAACTCAAATAGGACACTTTTCCCTAAAGATTACAAAACACTGAGGTCCTGCATGTGTCTAAAATTCTAGGGGATAAAGGGAAGGGGCTTGGGCACAAATGTGGGAAGAAAACCTAAGCCTTTTTGGTTTTTTTAAGCTAAAGATCAAGCTTACATTTTCAGCTTGAAATGTATGAAAATAATTAGTTATTTTGTTGTTCTTCTTGATTGTTCTTGTTGTTCTTCAGTACTGTTGTTCTTCTTGATCATTTTAATTTTGTTTCCCTATGTGCCTAACTCACTGCATCCTGTTGAGGAAGGCTTCACTGCGAAGCCCAGCCACACACAGACTCTTAGTAAATACAGTTGGATAATGGTAACTGTGATAATGAGTCTTTTTTTCATTCCTTCACAGAAACAGAATAGAAACAGAATAGCTGTTGAAATGCCTGAAAACTCTTAACTATGTATAAGATGGAGTTTAGGATTTTTTGATCTGCAGCTACCTACTCTCACATTGGGTTTTTTGTTGCATAAAATATTAATAATGCCAACTCATCAGTTTACCAAATGGCATCTTGCTGTATTCAAAAGCGTGTTCATTACTCAAAAGACCATCTGTCTAAGAGCTCAACAGAAGGTTTAAATAATCACAATCCAGTGAAGAATGTATGGTCACATTATATCAAGTCAAATATTTACATTTCCCAGTATTTTAAATAAGAACATTCCTACCCCGCCATCTACCACAAGTCAGCCTTAATTACTATGCCTTTTCTTTCTTTTGTTATTTTTATCCTCTATATTTTCAAACTAATACAGAAATGGCAAGGATAGCTTTCACTCAGGCAAAGAGGACTGCCGGTCACAAAAGTCTGTGCAGCACCTTCATTTAGACAAGAAATAATCCTAACAGCAGCAGTATTTTCAATCAGAAAAGAATTCAACAGTATTACACAAAGCACAAAAACATTTTAGAAAAACAGCTGATTCTGCCTTTCTGAGCATTAATAATTGTGGTCATTGTTGCTGCCGCTACAAGCAAAATCAGCTGCCGTCACAGCTCTGCTGGTCTCATATCAAGGAACCCAACACTCCTGTCATCTTTGAAATGCAGATAACAGAACCCACTGCTGGGCAAACTCTTTTCCATCTGGGCTAGTGGTACACACAAGAAAACTCAAGAGGTATATGGGTTAAAACAGACAAACAACAGCAAACAAAAGGGCCTGTATTCAAAATGCCCTTTAAAATATTCAAAAACATGGATGGGACGTCCCTGAGGGTCCAGTGGTTAGGAGTCTGCCTTCCAATGCAGGGAGGGCTTCCCTGGTGGCTCAGATGGTAAAGAATCTGCCTGCAAAGCAGGAGACCAGGGTTCAATTCCCGGTTCAGGAAGATACCCTGGAAAAGGGACTAGCTACCCGCTCCAGTATTCTTGCCTGGAGAATTTCAAGGGCTTACAGTCCATGGGGTTGAAATAGTCAGGTACCACGGAGCGACTAACACTTTTACAGTTTACTTCACTTTTCTAATGCAGGGAACTCAGATTCAATCCCCAGTCAGGGAAATAAGACCCCTCCCACATGCCACGGTACAACAAAGCCTGCACGCTCCAGAGCCCAGGGTCCACAAGCAGGGAAGCCTGCACGCCACACTGAGAAGCCCTTGTGCTGCAACATGGGTAGCCCATGTGCCTCAGCTAGAGAAAAGCTGAACACTGCAACGGCGGCCCAGTGCAGCCGAAAAAAGTATATATATCCATGTCAGGAACGAAATCGAGACTATGGGAATAGGAAGGAAAAGGCAAATGGGGGAAAGGGCGACATGGAAGAGATGCTGCTAAATCAGCTAATCAGGCTCCAGCTTACAGCAGCGAGCGCAGATGAGGAACAGCTAAACAGAAACACAGAACTGAGAGACAGGCAAAGACAAGCGGAAACGGCAAGGACTTCAGGGAACAAGCATCGTGAAAGGCAGGGGAATCCTCTTCCCTCCACCTCCTATCTGGGTGGCCTTGGAGAAACTACCCTGAATCTTTGAGCCAGCCTCCCCATTCATTAAGGAGTAATAAATGATGTGCTGTGACAGGCAGGAAGATTCAATGAGATAATATGATGCTCGTGTTTGGCCCTCCAAAGAGAAAATTAAGTTGATTTCTCCTCTCATTTTCCCCTTGAATATGTTCTGCTTTTTAAATGATCCAAAACAAATTTTTCTCCACACACAAGATGAAAAGGTGAGATCTGAAACACTACACAATTGAGGGTCGCTCAGACCTTTAATATCCAAGGACTAGAGGGATGCTGAGCATGGCTGCTAGTGTGTTGACTGCTCCACGAGGCACTGATACCACAAACCGAGGGCGCCGAGCAGCAGGCATCTGAGCAAGCGGTGGAAACCAGGCCCTGTGCCAGACTGGAGAGGCGGGCGGTCCTCACAGCTCAATCTGTGAGAGGAAGGAGGCTCAGGGCCCAGGGCGCAGGGGAGATGGGAGCGTGCCTCAAACAACGGTTCTACTCTTATCTTCAAAGAGAGAAAAAGGGCCGCGCGCTCCAGGCTGCGCAAAGCCTCACAGAGGGTGATGGATAAACAGGTCTGGCCAGAGCAATCAATTCATGTTTAAGCAAACAGTAAAAGCTATAGCTAGAAAGACTATTTAGCAGATGCGCTGAGCATTAAAAGCAAGGTCAAGGAACCGTAACTTTATCTTGAAAGCCCCAGGTTTTCAAGTCAGAGAAGGGTTTTGATTATAAACAGTATTTAGCCCTGTACCTGACCAAGAGGAATCAGTGATTAAAAGATAGCTTTCAAGGTCTTCCCTGGTGGTCCAGTAGTTAAGACTTCACCTTCCAACACAGGGGTATAGGTTAGATCCCTGTTCAGGGAGCTAAGATACCACATGCCAGGAGGCCAAAAAACCAAAACATAAAACAGAATCAATATTGTAACAGATTCAATAGACTTTAAAAATGGTCCACATCAAAAAAAAAAAAAAAAGCTTTCATCAGTATCAATAACAACATGCCTATAAATAACATCACGTTTCTCTTGACTCTTGAGGTACAAAGCTGAAACCAAGGGAGTGTGGCTCTCACTGACTTTGTAAGCATTTGCTGTATAAAAGAATGCATAAATAAATGGATTACCCCAGGAAATGGTGTCAGGGGAAGAAAACAGGAGAAAGAAGAGGGGAAGAGGCAGGACCAATGAAATCGAAAGCGATTTCCTGGAAGCGACAGGCTCTAGGCAACACAAGAGTAACAGGCCTCACCCCAGGCCCAGCTCCAGACGGGAGGTGGCCGCACTGCCCAGGCCGAGAAGCCCACCCGGACGCTGACACAGGCAGGGCCCTACCGGTTACTGTATTTACATTCTTCCCCTCTCTGGCAATTACTGGACGTTTTCCTCTTCTTGCAAGCACGCACCCATACATGCTAAGTCACTTCAGTTGAGTTGGACTCTGCGAACTCACAGACTGCAGCCTGCCAGGCTCCTATGTCCTTGGGATTCTCCAGGCAAAAATACTGGAGTGGACTGTCATGCCCTTCTCCAGGGGATCTTTCATACCCAGGGATCAAACCATGTCTCTTAAGTCTTCTGCATTAGCAAGTGGGTTCTTTACCACTAGCACCACCTGGTAAGCCATTTCCTCCCCTTACAAGTGTATATAATATACATATATATCAGTTCAGTTCAGTCGCTCAGTCAAGTCTGACTCTTTGCGAACCCCTGGACCGCAACACGGCAGGCCTCCCTGTCCATCACCAACTCCCGGAGCTTACCCAGACTCACGTCCACTGAGTTGGTGATGCCATCCAACCATCTCATCCTTTCTCATCCCCTTCTCCTCCCACCTTCAATCTTTCCCAGCATCAGGGTTTTTTCCAATGAGTCAGTCCTTCATATCAGGTGGCCAAAGTATTGGAGTTTCAGCTTCAGCATCAGTCCTTCCAATGAAGATTCAGGACTGATTTCTTTTAGGATGGACTGGTCCAATTTCCTTGCAGTCCAAGGGACTCTGAAGAGTCTTCTCCAATATCACAGTTTAAAAGCATCAATTCTTCAGTGCTCAGCTTTCTTTACAGTCCAACTCTCACATCTATACTTGACTACTGGAGAAACGATAGCTTTGATTAGATGGATCCTTGCTGGCAAAGTAATGTCTCTACTTTTAAATATGCTATCTAGGTTGGTCACAGATTTTCTTCGAAGGAGCAAGCATCTTTTAATTTCACGGCTACAGTCACCATGTGCAGTGATTTTGGAGCCCCCCAAAATAAAGTCTCTCGCTGTTTCCACTGTTTCCCCATCTATTTGCCATGAAGTGATGGGACCCGATAGCCATGATCTTCGTTTTCTCAATGTTGCGTTTTAAGCCAACTTTTTCATTCTCCTCTTTCACTTTCATCAAGAGGCTCTTTAGTTCTTCTTCACTTTCTGCCATAAGGGTGGTGTCATCTGTATATCTGAGGTTATTGATATTTCTCCTGGCAATCTTGATTCAAGCTTGTGCTTCATCCAGCCCAGCATTTCGCATGATGTACTCTGCATAGAAGTTAAATAAGCATGGTGACAATATACAGCCTTGGCGTACTCCTTTCCTGATTTGGAACCAGTCTGTTGTTCCATGTTCAGTTCTAACTGTTGCTTCTCGACTTGCATACAGATTTCTCAGAGGCAGGTAAGGTAATCTGGTATTCCCACCTCTGGGAGAACTTTCCACAGTTTGTTGCGATCCACACAGTCAAAGGCTTTGGCATAGTCAATAAAGCAGAAATAGATGTTTTTCTGGAACTCTCTTGCTTTTTCGATGATCCAGCAGATGTTGGCAATTTGATTTCTGGTTCCTTTGCCTTTTCTAAATCCAGCTTGAACATCAGGGAGTTCACAGTTCACGTATTTCACGTACTGTTGAAGCCTGGCTTAGAGAATTTTGAGCATCACTTTGCTAGCATGTGAGATGAGTACAATTGTGCAGCAGTTTGAGCTTTCTTTGGCATTGCCTTTCTTCAGGACTGGAACGAAAACTGACCTTTTCCAGTCCTGTGGCCACTGCTAAGTCTTCCAAATCTGCTAGCATATTGAGTGCAGCACTTTCACAGCATCATATTTTAGGATCTGAAATAGCTCAACTGGAATTCCGTCACCTCCACTAGCTTTGTTCATAGTGATGCCTCCTAAGGCCCACTTGACTTCCCATTCCAAGATGTCTGGATCTAGGTGAGTGATTACACCATTGTGTTTATCTGGGTCATGAAGATCTTTTTTGTATAGTTCTTCTGTGTATTATTGACACCTCTTCTTAATATCTTCTGCTTCTGTTAGGTCCATACCATTTCTGTCCTTTATTATGCCCACCTTTGCATGAAACGGTCCGTTGGTATCTCTAATTTTCTTGAATATTAGAGAATATATACATTTAAATCCTCTTCAACTATAAAACTCATGTTAAAATTTGACCTCTGTGAATATTTCCTCTCTCTGTTACCAGACTCTGAATTCCTAGCACACACATAACATTTCCATTGACTATGGAGCTGGAGCCATCAAACAGCGACCACAACAAAAATTTTCTGATTAAGAACAGATAAGGCATCAACAAAGTCAAACTTCCACTAACCTCTTCATTCCTAAAATCGGGCATTCATTAAGCATTTACTAATGGGCAAGGCCCCATGGCAAGCAGTGAAAGATACATAAACCCAAAGCTCTGACTTAAGGAAACTTATAATCCACTCAAGCAGGCAAGATGAACAAAGGCATCTTCCCACAACACTGCTTTCAATTTCTTCTCTAGAAAATATGGGTTTGTTTTTGTGTTTTTTTCCCCAACAGAGTAACTATTGAGGATCAAAATGGATACATTCGATTTTAAATTTCTATCTTGATTATCAGTCTGTACTTCTGAGTGACAGATGTTAACAAATGCAAAAATTATTTAAATGCAGTTACCAGAGAAAGTCAGAAAAGAAGGAGAAATCTCTAAGTAAAATAAGGCACATCAGTGGCAAGATTGCTTTGGAACTTCAGTAACAAGACAAATACGTTCCAATGAGAGACTGGCTCACATAGGAAAAGTCACAGGAAGGGGTTCTGCTAAAAGAAGGGATTATAAAATAGAATATTTACATTCAAGGTTCTATTTTTAACAAATTTACCTTAATCCAATCTCTCAAATACGGAAGCCTTCAATAGGAAAACCCTTTCCACAAAGCTTACCTCAAATCAGTTTCCTTTATTCTTTCTCAGGATACTGTTTCGAGTTCTCTGCAGGCTGCTTTTGCAAGAAGGCTAGTCTAATGAAGAATGAAACAATTACTTATTTCAAGGAGTGCATCATTTACATAACGCAGACATATTTTGACACTATAGCACACGAAGGATGTTTTTCTTTCTAGAAACGGTATCTGCAGCCAGGCATGTCTGGGGTGCACCCTGGCCCTGCGGCTGTCACAGCGAGCTGGATGAGCTGGACGCTGTTCCCAGGAATTCCAGAGTTTATCAGTTTAATTTTAACAAACAGACTAAAAAAGTTTCACTTATTTTTATTAAACTAACAATGGGGAAATAATTTCCAACAATGAGTGTCTATGTGAGCAAGGCTGCGAACCATCCACGAGTGTCTGTAATTAACAAAACCAAAAGCCCTCTTTTCTCTCCCTATTAAGTATCTGACTTGCATCCTTACAATAAGTGCCTATGAAAGAAAAGCACATCAGTTGAGCCAGAAGCTGCATTTACAAATGGATGCACAGGGACTTCCCTGGCAGTCCAGTGGTTAAGACTCTGAGCGCCCAAGGCAGGGGGTGAGGATTCAGTCACTGATGGAGGAACTAAGATCCCACATGCCCCGAGGTGTGGCCCAAAACAAAACAAATGGATGTATACTCATTAGTCAATCCTGGCCGAGGCTTTTACTTCAAAGTCAGATATAACACAAACTCTATTCAAGGCTCTGAATCGCAGAGCCTGTGCTCATCAGTACTAGGGAAACAGGCAACACATAGACTGAACAAAGGAAACTGTTCAGAGAAATGTGTTGTGTCGTCTTGTAGTTGAGGTATCCCCAAGACAAATTTAAACAGGAAAGTGTTTAGACTCAAAAACACACCCCTACGGTACGTAGGCCAGATCTGGAAAGCAGGCATTCCTGGAGGCAAGTCTGGAGGTAACCCGACTCACAGTGACCCTGACCCTAACCTGGCGCTAACCTGGGGCTAGAGAATCCACAGAACACTCTCCAAACTTAACACCCGACGAGGGCGAGCATGGAGACCCCCATGCCGCCCACGTCCTAAAGACTGGCTCTAACCACGTGCCACAGCCCGCAGGTCCTACCACTGCTCTGCCATACACAGGCTCTCACTTCTCTTCTCCAAGACAGAGAAGACAGCCATGTATAATCCACCTTTTTCAAGGCCCTCCAACAAAGCCCCCCAACTGCCAGTGTAATCTAATAATTAGCATATGTAAGGGTAAAGCTCTAGACCATGACATCAGCCTCACAGAAAATCAGCAGATTCGAAAAGCACCCACTAGCCCACTGGGTCTTTGGGAATTCCAAATAAATGAACGGATGAAAAGGACAGAACAGCAGGAGGAGAGTGGACCGCAGTCTCAGTCCTAGAAAACAGCAAAAACCATTTCTAAATGAAGCCATTCTGTGAATTCTCCATTGTAGAAGAATTGGGGGGGGGGGGTGTTCATCCATCACAAGGGTATTAACTGAAAACCTGCTTCCCTGGCAACGATGTCCTTGAGCGGCATTCTGAAGCAGGGACTAGCCCACGTAAAAGCAGAGGACTGTCAACAGGTCAAGGATCGCCTCCCCATGGTGAGAGTCCCTGCGGAGCTAACATGGGATTTCTTAGACGCGACATTCCGACCAAAGATAGCAGGAGTGCTCAGGCTGAAGTACCGGCCTCAGGAATTCAGGGTCCGCTGCGCTGTTCAACGATGCTTCATGTGCAGACTGTGAGTAAAGCTGATAACTCTGCCTGTTCCAGAAACTACCAATGGAATGCGTGTGCGCGCTCAGTCACTCGTCGTGTCCAACTCTTTGTGACCCCAGGGACTGCAGCCTGCCAGACTTCTCTGTCCATGGAATGTTTTCAGGTAAGAATGCTGGAATGGGCTGCCATTTCCTCTCCAGAGGATTTTCCCAAACCAGGGATCAAACCCACATCTCCTGCCCTGGCAGGCGGATTCTTTACCCACTGTCCAACAGAAGAAGGAACTGAACTGAACCGAACCAAGTCTCTATCATCAAGGCTTATGCTGGTGGACCCTCCGATCTCCTCCACTTCGATTTCAGCGTTGGCCCAATGTCAGCGTCGGGGCCCCAAGGCTCTTTGTAGGTGGTGGGGCTGCCAGTGTCGCTCAAGCAGAGATATCCAATTGGTGAACATCATTCACTTTTTTTTTAAATTTAGTTTTACTTTTTTGGCCATCCCCACAGCATGCGGGGTCTTCAGTTCCCCCAACCAGGGATCGAACCCAGGCCCTCTGCAAAGGAAGTGTGGCGTCTGCATCACTGGACCAGCAGGGAAGTTCCTCCACTTACTTTTTAAAAGAAAGACTGAAATCCAAACTTCCCTTCCCTCCTTTCAGTGATAGGTGGGGCCACAGTGCAGCTTTAACGCACCCAGTGAAAATAAATTCTGTAAATGTGCTCAAAGTGCTGCAGATAACAGGAATATGAACCCTGCCACCTAGGAGGCGGCTATGAATGGGGCACAGACTTCACGCAGATATGGGAAACTGGACAGGTAGGCGTGTATAGTTCAGAGACAGAACAAGAGAAAGTCCAGAGAAAGGATGCATCACCAGGAGTTACTTTCAATCACACTTGAGAATCCTGAACTTCTGCTTTCTAAAACATTTTACCGTCTCTTCTACAGTGTTTTAAAAGTAGAAGAAGACTGAAAGGCTCCGAGCTAATGAACACGGGGCTCAGACTTAGGTCTGCAAAACAACAAATAAGATTATGTACCCAAAAACCTTAAAGTACGCTTCTTTTAAAAAGTTCATTTCAGGGGAGGAGGAGTCAGGATGGAGGGGACACATATATACCTCATGGCCAATTCATACGGAGGTATGGCCAAAACCATCAGTGTTGCAAAGTGATTATCCTCCAAATAAAATTAATACATAACTTTTTAAAAAGTCCACTGCATTTCCATTTTTTAGATCCAGATACCAACTTTCAAAGAGTACAGAATGGAGGAAACCAGAACAGCCAAGAGAGATACAAGAGAGACACTTATGATCATTCTAGGGCCACAGTCAGGAATGGAGAGAAAATCCTACATCCCACAAATGTAAATTTTCACCTGTGCTCCATCAGCAAACGATGAACAGATACTAAAGATGACCGTTAAATAAAGAAAAAGGGCAGAAGGAGGTGAGAGGCCGGCAAGGTCAGTGCCTGTCAAATCCACCAGAGGTGCTGGTGGAAAAGTCCACTCAACAGACTCAGGAGGCTTACAGAATGGACAGGAGGACACAGCACACTGAAAGCCAGCTTCGGTCCAGGCTCCGCTTGAGGCATTCAACTTGGGGTAGGACGTCCAATGACGTGGTTATCAACGTCCCTGTTAAATGTGAGATAAGGGACTCAGAGAGTTTAGTTAGCTTTTCAGCTGTGGAAGCAACATACTATACTCCAGGGGTAGGTGTTTAATTCTAGTCTGAGTAAGTGAGTGAAGCCGCTCAGTCGTGTCCGACTCTTTGCGACGCCATGGACTGTAGCATACCAGGCTCTTCTGTCCATGGGATCTTCCAGGCAAGGGTACTGGAGTGGGTTGCCATTTCCTTCTCCAGAGGATCTTCCCGACCCAGGGATGGAACCCTGGTCTCCGGCATTGCAGGCAGACGCTTTACTGACTGAGCCACCAGGGAAGCCTAATTTTTTTTAGTCTAGGGTCTACAAAATTCTTCCTGTGTGTTTCTTCAACATGCATGCCACTGACTCTCCTAACCCCACAGGCTGCTAGACCCTACAAGACTATGACTTCAATCAGAAGTTCCAATCCCAGGGATTTCCCTGGTGGTCCAGTGGTTAGGACTCTGCACGTCCAATGCAGGGGGCCCAAGTTCGATCCCTGGTCAGGGAACTAGCTCCCACATGCCACAACTAAAGATCTCTCCTGCTGCAACTAAGGCCTGACACAGCCAAGTAAATAAATAAGTATAAATATTTTTTTTAAAAAAGAATTTCCATTCGCTACCACTGAGCCCTGGTTACCCCAAACCCCGGGCACTACAGACTTCCCTAAATTCGGCAAGAACAGTTTCTCTGCAGGCAATGAGTCTTTCCTGTGCTCTTACCACCTCTGGGACCATGGCTCTCACCCGCTCTGTATCCTGGCAAACACTACCCAGTATCATTACTTATTTATTTACATGTTGTCTGTCCCCCTGCTAGACTAAGAATCTAGAAAGCAGAGAAAGTTATTCAATTTCACATTCTCTCACTGTGCCTAACAAGGTACCTGGCACGGTGAAAAGGCAAAGCAAAAAGCAAGCAACCAACAAAACCTGTCAGCTAAACGACACAACGCCAGGCAGCCCGGAGCTAGCAAGGGCCACCCCGCCCAGCAGCCGGTACCAGCATGACGCCAAGTGCTACGCAACCAGGTGACAGACAGAGCCCACAGGTAAAACATTCAGGCAGAATGCTCTTATATAAACTCTTACATCCACATCAGTGAAGCAACACTGGTGTGGAGAGGAAGCCAGAACAAAGACACAGCCCTATGGAAAAAGTGACACGTCGTAAACAACATGGTTCAAACAGAACCCTACCTGGAGACTGGAGGCTATGGGCTTTCATCTGGAACAGGGAACCCTCCCCGAGAGGCATGAGAAGCAAGGGGATCCACCACCAAATCCCACCACCACCCCCACCCCCACCCCCACCCCACCACCACCCCCAGCCCCCCACCACCACCCCCACCCCACCCCCACCCCCACCCCCACCACCACCACCACCCCCCGACCCCCACCCCCACCCCCACCACCACCACCACCCCCCGACCCCCACCACCACCCCCACCACCACCACCACCACCACCACCACCCACACCACCACCACCACCACCAAGATTCAAATTTAAAAGAACAAGAAGCCTTGAGGCCTGTAAAATTTAACTGTTAAAGGTCTAAATAATGTCAAAATATAATTAAGGAAGGCGTTTTGGTCAGGGAATGGAGATATGGCGAAAGAAGAAACCTATAGCAAACTCTAGCATCCTAGGGCAAAGGACCCCTAACCAGGGTGGAAAGGGTTAGGCGCTCAGTGGTGTCTGACTCTTTGCGACCCCATAGACTGCATCCCACCAGACTCTTCTGTCCATGGGATTCTCCGGGCAAGAATACTGGAGTGGGTTGCCATTTCCTTCTCCAGAGGGTCTTCCCGACCCAGAGACCAAACGTAGGTCTCCTACATGCAGGCAGATTCTTTACCATCTGAGACACCAGGGAAGCCCGCTAGACAGGGTATCTCCTCTTAACTGTCACTATTGGGTCCAGCAATCCTTCAATTCACCCCCTCCCCTCTTCCCACTGCAAAGGTGCCCAGCAACCTTCTGACCTCTGCCTACCTGGAGGCAGTGAACATGGGGACCAAGAAGAGGTCAGTATTCGGGGTCCCATGATGGTTATATTTATTTTTGTAAATTACTAATTGGGCATCTTAGCTTAGTGAACATAGTTAATGTGATTACGGGTCTCAGAGATAATGAAAAAATTGGGTCTGAGAGTGCACTGGGAAATGTTTTTTTTCTTTTTCCTGAATGCCAAATAATGAATATTACCCACAAGAGTCTTCTGAAAGAGTTGGCTGGCACTTTGGGTGGCTGACGCACCATTCTGCATACTTACGCATGTTCTCAAACTGCTACACCAAGTCAAAGGAGTTTTACTGAGGGTAATCTCTCTCGGTTAACAGTAGGTTTTACAAAAGAGACAACAATCTACTCAGCAAGACTCACCATCCTAATGTAAACCAGATTCTTCACCTCTCAGGGTAGAAACGTCACTGAAACAAGTTTGGCTTCACCAGTATGAAATTAGTAGTGCTGGGGCTGAGCTGAGGCTAATGTCTGCAAAATTTAATTTGCAAAAACCAGCCCAAGGCTACCATGATATAAATTCCCTTGATGTGTTAATTTCACACTCTAGAGTCCTCTTCCTACCAGTGGGGGGCAGGGGCTGGAGTGGGGAGGTGAGAGGAGAGGGGTGATCTCCAGTATGTAACCTAGGGGAGGACCTGAATTCACACAAGTTTCTGGACATCTGCAACTTCAGCTGTCCAAGCCCCACAGGGAGTCAGAGCCCAGCTTCCCTCCTGCCAGCCCACAGGGGATGAAAAGGTGACACAGAAATCAGCCCAGCGAAGAAAAGTACTTCATTACGCAGAGCACCATCACTGGGCACCAGCTTCTCATTCGATAAACTTTTCCTCAACATCATCATACAAAAGGGATGTTCCAGATACAGGCAAATAATGAGATAAACTCAGCTCAGCCGGATCCAATAGGTGCAGAGTGCTTTGCATTCCACAGCCAAACGCAGAAGCCTGGTAGGAAGTACAACCCCGGGACTTTCCTGGTGGCCCAGCATTTAAGACTCTGCACATCCACTGCAGGAGCCACAGGTTAAATCCCGTGTCAAGGAACTAAGATCCTGCACGTCGTGGGGCAACCAAGCCCACGCACCACAATTACTGAGCGTGAGCCGCAGCTAGAGAGCCTGTGCGCTCCGGAGCCCATGTTCCACAACGAAAGAAGCCCACCACAATGAAGACCCAGTGCAGCCGAAATAGAATTAAAAATGCCTTGTGAGTCTTACACATTTGCTCACACAGATAAGGAGTCAGCTGATACGGACATTTCCTATGTGGACCAAGTCTTTAGGAGCCGCATCACAATCTCCAGGTTACCAAGGTCAAGTTGGGCAAATACGAGTTCCTGGACCTTCCTTTCACCTTCTATGACATTAATGACCACCTTGTCCTCCTAGACTGTCTCCCCAACTCCACATCACAGTCTATCAGGGTAAAGGAGATAGAGGTTTCACACAAATTTCAAGAAGTGAGCTTGGCTTATTTTAAGTGAATTTGTAAATACGCACCTGGTCTGTCACTACGGCATCAGAATAAGGACTACATTTAGGCCTTGACTGGCTGGACTCTGAAGGGCCCCTCTTATGATCCTGCTTTGTTGTATAAAACTTGCTAACGACCTCTGAGGGATGGTGAAGGACAGGGAAGCCTGGTGTGCTGTAGTCCACGGGATCACAAGGAGCTGGACGCGACTTAGCAAATGAACCCACCAGCACGCAAAGTAACTGAAGCCCCCACTCAGCACAAACATGAGACCACAACAATGACAAAGTGATACACTTAACAGTAAGTCTCTCACTGTACAAGGATTCAAGCTGGATCTTACACTGGTTACCTTTGAGTTTGGTCCTAGGTAGGCTGAATACAGAGATCACAGAGTCATCCCATGTCCCTCTCTGTCAGAGATGGAAAATAAATGAGCAGGAAAGCAATCTGTGTGCATCCAGGAGCAACGGCCCAGTGATCCTGCTGGTTATTTCTGCCACATCTACAATACGACACAGAAACAGAACAGTCCTCACCCATGACTGGCAGATCCTAGGTGGGACCCTGCCTAAGTTCCTTAGCACGCTGGGCTTGGAAGCCCTCGCCTATACTACGGCACTCTGAATGACAAGATGATTTCCAAACATGCAGAGGTCCACTCGGACGATTGCAGGAGAAGGATCCTATTTACAATACGAGCCTCCATCTTAACCTTGTCAACCAGAATCCAGGGGCAGGAGAGAAAGGGACGTGGGGAAGCGTGTGCAGGGGGCCTGGGAACGGCTAGTTCAAAACAGACCTCAGATGGGACTTCCCTGGCGGTCCAGTGGTCAAGACTCTGCACTTCCACTGCAGGGGGCACACACGGGTTCAATCCCTGGTCAGGAACTAAGACCCTGCATGCCACAGACCAAAAAAAGACCTCAAGTAGTGAGCAGGTTTAGAAACTAGACTCCTTCAGGGGCTTCCCAGGTGGCGCTAGTGGTAAGGAATTTGCCTGCCGATGAGGGAGACCCGAGAGTCATGGATTCAACCCCCGGGTCGGGAATATCCCCTAGAGGAGGGCATGGCAACCCACCCCAGTATTCTCACCTCAAGAATCCCATGGACAAAGGAGCCTGGTGGACTATGGGCCACCGGGTTGCAGAGAGTCAACATGACTGAGGTGACTTAGCAGGCGGGCAGGCTCCTTCAGGGATGGAGGCAAAAGGGCGCCAGAAAGTCAGCCCCTGCAGAGGTCCCAGAGACTCTGACAGAATAACCACGGCAGCAACAGGGATGAGCTGCCCAAATCGGCAACAACCCCTCAAGGAGGTGTGAAGGGTATCAGATCCTAGAGAAATACTGATGAGACGCAAGAGGGGAAGTGACCCACATGTATCTGGGAAAACCAAAATGTTCCCCTTATCAAGACAGGCCAGGCATATCCCTATGGATAGGCATGGATAGGACCTAGGACATGGATCCTAATAGCACAGTTGAAGAGCCAAGGAGAATCACACATTCACAACACTGACACAAAGGAGTTAACACCATCCCTATTAATCACGCACATTGTCATAGATAAGCTGGAGTCCGCCCATCACCAAGCACCAGGGAAGGGAATCTTCACTTGGCTAACTGCCTGGTGGAAAATGAGCATGGGAGTGAACTTTATGAAGATACGTACTTTAAAAAGTCAAAGCCATCGAGGGGCAACTCTAATACACTGCCTATTATAGGATTTTAATGAAGAGAGAGAGAGAAAAAGAAGAAAAGGATCACAAACAATATCCACTCCATTATGTGGACACATTAAGGGGATCACATTATTTCACGAGTAATTGTTTTTCCATCACAACTACTAGTAAGTCTTGCTTCTGCCTCCTAATGGATGGATGCATAGACTGAGACTGGCTTAGGAACCAGTAAGGTCTGACTGTCATTTTAAAAACAAATTTACAATAACATCATACCGGCTTGCTGTTTAATCCCACTTGGTAAGCAGATCCAGACGAGGGGATCCCCTCGACGGAGGAAAACACATCTCTTTAGAAGGAGGGCAGAGACTCAAAAATAAGAAAATGCTTCATGAGTTCACTTTTGTCCCCAGCACTATGAACTATGCGTATTTTAGCACATTTTAAGAGGAAAAGGAGACAAAATAAAAATTAGCAACCCAACATACACCTGTGAAACTCTGTGTCTGGAGAGCAGGGGCCTGGAGGAGAACTACACAGACATCTGGCATCACCTGTCAGGCTGCCAAACCACTGTATTTTGAAGCTATTCAGACGCTTTCTAAAGAAGAAACAACAGAAAAAAATCCAACATGCCTGAACTGGGAGGCGGGAGAGCCTCCTTGTAACTCAGCCCTTGTCAGACAAAATCCAGCAGCCTCAAAAGGTTCAATAGCCTTTTTATAAAGCTATTGTGTGGGTTAGTGCCTAAAAATAGTACAGTTCAGCAAGCAGATCACACAGAGGAATCACCTCTACATTCAACTTCCAAACAATAGACAAAGGGGTGGGAAGAACACCAAACGCACTCCGGCAGTACGAGCCCCCGCGCTGCCCCCTCCCCGGCTTCCTCACCTCGTCGGAACAGCCAGCAAGCCAGTTTAGCCCAAGAGCCTGCACAGGAAAACGGCGGGGGTGAGGCCCCCATTCCTCTAATGTTCACTCTCACCTTCAAGCGTGTGCAGTCACTGGGGGGCGGGGGGTGAGGCCCCCATTCCTCTAATATTCACAGTCCCCTTTACGTGTGTGCAGTCACTGGGGGGGTGGGTGGGGGTGAGGCCCCCATTCCTCTAATGTTCACTCTCACCTTTACGTGGGTGCAGTCACTGGGGGTGGGGTGAGGCCCCCATTCCTCTGATATTCACTCTCACCTTCACGCGTGTGCAGTTGCTCGGGAGGGGGGCGGGGTGAGGCCCCCATTCCTCTAATATTCACAGTCCCCTTTACGTGGGTGCAGTCACTGGGCGGGGGGGTGAGGCCCCCATTCCTCTAATATTCACAGTCCCCTTTACGTGGGTGCAGTCACTGGGGGTGGGGTGAGGCCCCCATTCCTCTGATATTCACAGTCCCCTTTACGTGTGTGCAGTCACTGGGGGGGGGGGTGAGGCCCCCATTCCTCTAATATTCACTCTCACCTTCACGCGTGTGCAGTCGCTTGGTCGTGTCGGCTCTGCGACCCCATGGATTATAGCCAGGCAGGTTCCTCTGTTCATAGGATTTTCCAGGCAGGAATACTGGGGTGGGTTGCCATTTCCTACTCCAGCGCACCTTCCCGACCCAGGGATTCAACCCGTGTCTCTTTGCATTTCCTACGCTGGAAGGCAGATTCTTTACCACTGCGCCACCTGTCACCTTTAGGAGGTCTGTTTTCCCCCACATAAACAGACAGGAAAGAGAGACCCACATCATAGCTATTATTGCCTATACCGCGTTCACAGTCCCTTACACTAAAGCAGAGTTCTCAGTCTTCCCCTGGGCAAGTTTTGAAAGATACAGACATCAGAAATTTAGTTTCCAACTCAGTTTTTAAGTATCAGTGTTAAATACCTGACAATTTTAAAAGCTTCTCTGGTGAGGCTAAGAACCACGGCTTAAGGAAACAAAGTTTTTATGCCAAGTCAGGTCCATTGCCCACTAGGTTCCTCTGTCCATGGGATTTCCCAGGCAAGAAAACTGGAGTGGGCTGCCATTTCCTTCTCCAGGGGATCTTCCCCATCCAGGGACTGAACCCGAGTCTCCTGCATTAGCAGGCATATTCTTTACCACTGAGACACCAGGGAAGCCCCCCAAGGCGAGGGGAAGCCAGTGGGGTAAGTGTGATCCCCAAACTGGGCTCACCTCTTGGTGGGTGCAGACACGACCAGGGCAAAGCATGGGAGAAGGAAGGCTATATAATTACTCACAAGGAATAAAGAGAACACTGGGATCCTTCCCAAACCAGTGTCTCCCTGAAGAGAAAAACTGAGAAATTTTAAGCCAAGGATACATGCAAGTTCATGAAGGGGCTTGAGTGGAGGAGAATTCAGCATAGAACTGGGGCAAAAGTCAACACAGTCCAGGCTCTAACAGAATGAAGTCTGAAGGGTCAGCATCAGCACTCCACCCTCCAGCTGGATGGGCCTTAGTTTCTGCAGAACTCAAAGGTGTAAGGAACCAGGGCCCTGCCCCCAGGGGGGACGACTGTTTCTTTCCCTTTTTAAAAGTCTCATGCATTTATTTTGGGCTGTGCTGGGTCTGCTCTGCTGCGTGCAGGCTTTCTCTGGTTGTGGGCTCCTCATCGCGCTGGCTTCTCTGGGTGCCGAGCGCGGGCTCTGAAGCGGGCAGCCTCGGGGGTTTTGACACACTCAGTGGCTCCACGGCATGTGGGATCCTCCAGGACCAGGAGTGGAACCCATGACCCTTGCGCTGTGAGGCGAATCCTCAAACACTGGACCAGCAGGGAAGTCCTGCACTACTGTTTTCTGACTGCGCCTCCCTAGTTTCTGCATCTCCTCCCTTAATCACTGAGGCCTGTTCCAGGGCAAGCACTGTGGCCAGGCTTAGGTCACAAAATAGGTTAGGCGAAAATGGGTTCTCCTGTCGAGATCTCTTTCTCCAGGGACCCCTAACCTATCTGCTTACGTAAGCACCAGGGATGAAGCCTGCAAAGGATGGGCCACCCAGAGGCCATGAGTGCTGCTCTTCTAGAAACCACTGCTGGACAGAATAAAAATCAAGCCACAATGGGCAGCCTCCAAAAACGCAGATGAGGTCATGAGAAAATGAAAAAACGAAAACCCAAATTTTAATTCTCCTTAATCTCCGATTTTAACTTGGCGTTTGCTTTTTTCTTCCTTGTTCTCAGTGTATTTATAAAAAGGGGATTCCACAAGGGCTTCCTTGCGGCTCAGACAATGAAGAATCCACCTGCAGTGAGGCGACGCAGGTTCAGTCCCCAGGTCTGGAAGATCTCCTGGAGGGGCGCGTGGCAACCCACTCCGGCATTCTTGCCTGGAAAACCTCACGGACACAGGAGCCTGGCGGGCTACGATCCATGGGGTCCCACACTGAGCAACAAGCCCCATAGAGTTTCATTGTGGGGATGATAAAGCTAAGAGGGGGAAAATAAATAACAATGTTTTACAAAGGGACTTACGCACATTTATCAGATAAAATCAAAAGGAAATTAATAAAATAGCTAGATCAGTTATAACAAACACTGCCTCTCTGAATTCAAATAAAAATTTTATGGTAAGTTATCATCTCCATTTTGCCAATATCCAAACTGTGACACATAAAAGGTTACGTGAATTGCCCAAGGTGATAAGACAGGAAAGAGCAGGGCACAACCTTTAAAAGAATGACCTAACCCAAGGGAACACAAACTGATTAGAACCAAACAGGTCCAAGATGGCAGATGAGCTGACTCCCACTAGACCTTGAGCCTCAGGACATGCTCACTGTAACCCACCAGCAAGCTAAGGGACACCCCCACCAGTGCCATGACAGTTCTAAGGCCCACCAAGAAAGGGCAAAAAGTGGGTGGTGGCCCAACTGCTGGAAATCCCCACCCCTTCCTCAAAATAGCTGAAATACTTCTCCCATTCATTAGCCTATGAAATCAGCCACCCCTATAAAACCTGACACCCCCACACCCTGGTGCCGCTCTCACCTTCTGAGGTGGCCCACCTTTGTCTATGCAGCGTGTTTCCTCCCTGAATAAATCTTCTTTCACGTTAATACAGCTCACTCTTGAATTCTTTCCTGCACAAAGCCAAGAAATCACACTTGGCAGCCGCCCCAGGGACTCTGACATGGCCTGGGACCTGCATCCTCCTGACCCACTGTCTTTTCAGCAACAGTGACATTAAGTTAATAACCTCACCACCTGAAGAGCAATCCCTGTTGTCGTCCAACCTTAAAATGAAGGTTCTTTAATGCTCTTGTCACTAAACTGTTTTTCCACCAAGTCCATTTTCCAGATGCTTGTCTGCAAATACATGGGAGTCGGCTCGGGCAACTGAGAGCGCGACTTTCCTGAAGTGTCTGGGTGACCTCTGTCCTTGGAGTACCCTCACCGACAGGGTGGGGAGACGACCTCAGAGCTGCTCCCACCGAAGGAAAGAGAAGCTTGAAACAGAAAGGGTTGGCAGCTGCCTCACTACACTGAGGAGAAGACAGATTCGAGGCGTCTGATTTTTACAGTGTGTTTAGGGGCTTCTCCGGGGGTCCACTGTTTAAGAATCCACCTTCTAGTGCAAGGGACACAGGTTCAGTCCCTGGTCAGGGAACCAAGAGCCCATATCCCGCAAGGGGCAACCAAGCCTGCACGCCACAGCTAGAGAAGCCAGCATCACAACCAGAGAGAAGCTTCAGTGCCACAGAAAACACGCTCACCTCTGTTAGCAGGTTATTAGATACAGGTACCTGGCACATTTCACCTAACGGGCGGACTCTGCTCCTTCCTCTGAACAACCTTCCAGAAGGGAAGGCTGCCACGCCCTGACTCCTACTGCGTCTCAAGGTGTAAAGGGGCCAAAGGAGCCTCGTCTGCAGCCTCCTAGTCATAGAAAACGCAGGGCAGGAGGGCTGCGGAATGTGGAGTGATTCTCAGAGGGGACACTGGCTTTGCTTCTCTGCTTCTATCAGACACTCTACTAATTACAAGGGAAAGTTGTTTTTATCAAGGAAAAACAATATTTCACCTCAGAATCCAGATCTTAACACCATCCACTGTTCCAGTGTGGAACGCTTCCATTGAAATCTTCCACTGATATTTTCTCCAAAGAGTAATGTTTAATACAAACAAAGGAGGTGGTCCAGTGGTGAAGAATTCGCCTTACGATGCAGGGGATGTGAGTCCGATCCCCGGTCAGGGAACTAAGATCCCACACCTAGCCTGCGAGCCACAGCTAGAGAGAAGCTTGTGTGCCATAAACAAGACCAGACACAGCCAAATAAATAAATTAAAAAACATTTTTAAACAAACAAAGGAAAGAAAACTTATAAAACTACATGTTCTCTAAAAAAGCCATGTTGACTCTCAGGTTTCTGAACCAAGATGGGTGTGAGCAGCCTGTCTCCAAGGGAATACAGTCTTTACAGCACAGAACTGTGGGTGTTTTATCAGTGGTAACGCTGTAGATAGCATACGCAATGTCTGACATAACGCATTTCAAATATTTCCTAATGATAATCCCTAATGCACTGATATTCATATTGGTCACAGTCACCCTTCAGAAATCGTGCCAAATTATCATTTAAACTGAGAAGCCACCAAAAAACCAGCAAAGCTGTCAAAGATCTGGTACTCATAACCCTTAAGGACAAGTGTGTTTTAAGAGGCTTGAGACAAGTAGGTCTCCAGGCTGTGGGCGGGCCATTCACTCAGCATTCACTGCAGTTTCAGAATATGCAATAACTGTTCTATGTTATTCCACCACACATCCTTAAAGTGATGTTAGGACTCCATTTGGTTTTACACAGTATCAGTAGGCTTATCTTTACGAGTGATCAATATATAGCCATCTTATCAATCCAATTGTACAAACTCTTCTTTCTGCTCCTCTCATAGCTGTCTGCAGAAGAGATCACGGTGGGACATATCTGAGACTAACGGGATGACTCAGCCTTCAACTGGACACCCTGCCCTGGGGCCACGGTCATAGTGAGTTGGGACAGCCCAGGTCCTCAGGGCTCCATAATGACTAGTTCTGTGACCCTGAACAAACCATTTATGCTCCCTTGGACCCAGTTCCCTTATTTCTACAAGGGGAATGGTAATACCTACTTCAGTGCTGCTGGAACATGACGTGAGTACCCAACAGTACCTACTACACAGTAAAGAGAAAGCAGATAAAGCTGCAATAATGCACAACCATAATTATTAGAAGAAAAAGGGAATGGGCTGCAGATACAGTAAGACTATTTGATCATGAAGTCCCCCCTCATGTGATCAAATTGATCAGAATCACATTTTAGGGGAAAAAAAATCATTTGTAATATAATGGGCACACTGTTATGTATCCAACCCGACAGAAATTAATGGAAAGAACAAGACACTGGAAAAAAGAAAAAGAAAGAAATCCCTAGTTGTGTCATTGTGTCCATTAAAAAAGTAGTTCCGAGGGGCTTCCCTGGTGGCTCAGTAGTGCCTGCCAAGGCAGGAGACGTGGGTTTGATCCCTGCTCCGGGAAGACCCCACATGCTGCAGAGCAACCACACGTGTGCCACCACTACTGAGCCTGCGCTCCAGAGCCCGGGAGCGGCAACTACTGAGCCCCCGTACATGCACCGCCGCTGCACTAGCCCACACAGCCTAGAGACGGTGCTGCACAGCAGGAGAAGCCCCACCCTGAGCGGCCCGCAGGCTCACTCATGAATGCCCCCACGCTGCAGCAACTGGAGGAAAACCCAGGCAGCAACAAAGACCCACCACAGCCAGAAATTACTTAATTAACGGACTGATTTTTTTTTTTTTTTAAGAAGAAGAATTCCTAGTACAAAGCAGGACTGGTTTCGTGTTTTAAATCTGCTTACACTGAACCAGTCCATGAGAAACCAAGGTGCTAGACCTATCAAATTAGGGACCAAATCCTATTCTGTTCAAGTCATCACTTGAACACAAGTGATGGGTTCAGGGAAAACAGAAAACTAATAAGCGTTCTCCCAGGCTTGGGAAGAGGAGGCCAGGAACCAGTAGGACTGGTCTTGGGATACAGGAGAAAGGCATCTTATGTGGGGGACTTTGACCGGCCTGCCCTAAGCCCTTGGAGACCTCACCAAATTCTCATAATCTCTGGGTCCCATGAAATCTCTCAAATCTTCTCTTTCTGCACATCCTTTTTTTTTTTTTTGCTGTGAATAAAGTATACCAAAATGGACATATCTAAATGCATTTATTTGTCCACTGAAATGTGTGTATTAAGTGCCCAGGGCATGCCAGGCATCGTGGAGGGGTCATCTCAGCTCACTAGCATTATCTCAGCATCTGATGCCTACAGGATGTGAACCCTGAATTAGAGCTACTTGTATATACTTTTTTCCTTCCTGTTAAGACTGTAAACTCTTGAAAGGGAAGGGCTGCATTTTAATCATCTTCTTCCCCTTGGCACTTACCAGAGGGTTCCACTTACAGAAATTATCCAATAAACAATTATTGAACCCAACCACCCTCCAGGACAACGTGCAACTGGAGGATCCAGGGTTTCTCTCCCCTTAGCTCTTCAGATTTTAAGACTGTCTCCCTGACGTGGGTAAGCTTTTCTAAATCTGGCTGCTAGTGGGATACAAATGTTTTTAAACATAATCTGGAGAATATTAATGCCCCTTTAACTTTCATGAACACAGGAGCAAAAAAGACGAGCCTGAGGATGAGATTAGTCTTCCATATAAGCGAATGCATTTCCTGATGCCCAGGCGTCACAGCTTCACCTCACTCTTGACATCTGGGTCCTGACAACATACGGTATTGTTGCTGCCATCAGCAAGCAAATGATCCCCACCCCCACCCCCTGCACCCGTTGATGCTGTTTCCTAATAGATCAAATTGAGAAACTAGGCTTTTGATTCAGAAACTTGGGCAAGAGCATGAGGAGCTTAACAGTCTGAGAATATTTTAAGTGAATGGAGACAAATGACGGTGCCTCTGGAGGTCCATGGAGTCCTAGAATTCTATTGACCTTAACAAAACTGGCCAAAAAGAAAACAGGACAGGATAACAAAGAAGTCTAGCACCACCCTGACAATATTTATTTTCCTTCCAGAAAGGCAGGAGGTTGAATGTGAAGCTGAGAGCAGAGAAAGGAGGGATGAGATAATGGTCCAGGCATCAAAACAGCTGCTTTCTGATAAGAAGACGCCAAAGGAGTTAAAAAATTTTTACTAGAAATCTGAAGGACGAATGAAATGCACACCACTATCACACCATGGTACCGGCTGTCTCGGAAAATTGTATTCATCTTCGTAAGAGTAACAGTTTGGAGCTCAACCCAAATTTTTCTAAGTAATCCCTTAATGATCATAATTGACTTATCCCACATAACAAGTCTTCTAATCCTCTGATAAAACAGGCTTCTAAGCCTGGATGAGGGTTAAATAAGTCCTAACTTCATCAATGCAAAACGAGGACGTGGAATGATAAAATGATCTATTCAGGATTATGCAACACTTCCCTTGTGGCTCAGCAGTAAAGAGTCTGCCTGCAATGCAGGAGATGCGGGTTCTATTCCTGGGTCAGGAAGATCCCCTGGAGAAGGAAATGGCAACCCACTCTAGTATTCTAGCCTGGAAAATTCCATGGACAGAGGAGCCTGGCAGGCTGCAGTCCATGACGTCACAAAAGAGTCAGACACGACTCAGCAACTAAACAGCAGCAAAGCAGCTCGTCAATTACAATGTTCTCATTACATGCGAACGTGTGAGAGTACACGGCTTTGCAGAAGAGAAGAGAAAGAATCTGAACAAATGAACTCCACTCATGCTTTTTTTAAACAACAGATTTGTTGAATAGATTTGTGATGCTGCCTGGAATTGGGCATAAAGATAACCCATGTTAAAACAACCCAATGAGGATTTCCACACAGACTTTTCTAGCTGCATCCACATGATAGCTGAATAGCTGAAAGGAAGGAAGGAAGAAAAGAAAGGAAGGAAGGAAAAGGAAAGAAGGAAGTGAAGAAGGAAGGAAGGAAAGAAAACTAATAATTGGAACCTGCACATGACTGCCCCTGAGGCCCCCAGTGTAGGCACCTCCAAACCAAAGAGGCTTCTCAGAGGAATGCTCATCCCGGTCTGCTGTACGTGCGTGCCAAGTCACTTCAGTTGTGTCTGAGTCTTTGCTACCCCTTGGACTATAGCCTGCCAGGCTCCTCTGTCCATGGAATTCTCCAGGTAGGAATGCTGGAGTGGGGTGCCATGCCCTCCTCCAGGGGATCTTCCTGACCCAGGGACTGAACCCGAGTCTCATGTCTCCTATGTCTCCTTCATAGGCTGGCGGGTTCTTTACCACTGAGCCACCTGGGCAGTCCTGTCTGCTCTGCAGGAGGGACAAATCAGAACATTCAATCTGCAAGCCAAGGGGAACAGAAAGCCTCTTTTTTTGAAAAGCACACTTTCGAACTGAAAGCAGCTGTGGAGGTAAGGATGGCTTTGCAGGTCCAACCTGCTGGCAGGCTTACCTGGCTGAGGTGGTGGGCTCCTGCTCACACGGCCAAGAGCAAGATCCTGCAAGAGAAGAAAGAGACCCAGCTCAGACTCACAGAGAAACTCCTGCTCTGAAGTTTTCAGAGTGTGATCTGAGGACCCTGGACTTCCCAAGACCCTTCCAGAGGTTCGCAGGTCAAAGCCATTTTCAAATCCAAATCCAAAGCCAAAACCAAAACCAGGACACAAAATGTAGTGCAGTCTCCTAGAGGCAGACACATCATGGTGTAAAGAGAGGGGTATCTAGCTTGTTTTCTGATGCCAGATATGTAAGAGATTTGCAAAAAAATCTAAAACAAGGTCATCTGCTCACTGATATCTTTTGTTTTGGAAAATGGTGATTTCATGAGACATATTATTTGTAATAAAAACTATAGGGCTTATTGCCATTTCAAATGAATTAATAAATGTTTTTAAATGTCTTGACTTTAGTTCCAACACTGTGAGTATCAGTAGAGATAAGATTTTGATTGTGTAATCAAAAGCTCCTTGGGATCCTGAGTCATTTTTAAGTGTAAAGGGGACCTAGGACCAAAATTTTGAGAACTGCTGCTCCAGGTAGCTATTTTGGAGCCAACTTCTATTAAACAGCAGGCTTCTCTAGTGGCTCGGATGCCTGCAATGCAGGAGACCCCAGTTTGATCTCTGGGTCAGGAAGATCCCCTGAGGAAGAAACCCACTCCAGTATTCTTGCCTGGAGAACTCCATGGACAGAGGAGCCTGGTGGACTACAGTCCTTGGGGTCACAAAGAGTCAGATACAACTGAGCAATTAACACTTTCACTTTTTTCACTTTCTGTTAAACAGCATCTGCTTTGAAGAACAGCAGTGGTCAGTACACAGGACTATGTGCCAGGCGCCCTACTAAATATGTGTCACTTACAAATTCACAATCATCTTAAAAAAAAAAGCTCAAGAGAACCATATTTAATATTGTGTGTTAAACCCTAACGGAAAAGAATATAAAAAAGAATAGATATATATATGGATAACTGAGTTATGTGGCTGTACAGCAGGAATTAACACAACATTGTAAATCAAATAAACTTTAATTAAAAAAGAAAAAAAAAAATCTGGCCTTTCCGCCTCGCCCCTAGAGTGGAGACTGGTGTTCTAAAGACTGGGTACTTGCCCAAAGCACCCAAAGCACGTCACAGAGAACAGGGTACGAACTCAAGTCAGCCTGGCTCCTAAGACCATGATCTCTTATTATACATAATTTAAAAAAAAAAAGAATCATGAGAATTTCTGCAAACTAAACTGGAGCAAAGTGGCTAGGGCCCACTCTCACACATGGCACTGAACGGACTCCATATGCAACAAGGTGAGCACAG
Source organism: Capra hircus (assembly GCF_001704415.2). Taxonomy (NCBI): domain Eukaryota; kingdom Metazoa; phylum Chordata; class Mammalia; order Artiodactyla; family Bovidae; genus Capra; species Capra hircus. The sequence continues at coordinate 39,954,355 of NC_030835.1, read as the reverse complement.
CCTGGAAGAAACACTACTGACGGGCTTCTCTGCTGCCTGCAAGACACCCGCTCCACGCCAGGTTTACAACTGTTGTCCCCACTCAGTATGAATGGCGCCCCTAACACATTCTAGGGTCACCTATCGAAAAGGCTATGATAGGTCTTGGCTTCCGAAAGCCTCCTTTTCTAATCTGCCTCAATTTGCATGAAGAATTGAAACCATGGGTGAAGAGGTACTATTACTTGTCCTTCAATTGCAGCTGAATTTAAGATTATGTGCAAGAGGAAGAGGGAGGAAGGAAATTCTCACTGGCATAACTTATGCAGCCAATATGGCCAATTCTGAGTTTAAAAACCTAAAGCATGGTATGGAAAGTTTCTCAAAAAAAAAAGAATAGAATTACCATATGACCCAGCAATTCCACTTCTGGACACATATGGATATATACGCAAAAGAATTGAAAACAGAGACTAAAACAGATATTTATACCCCTAGGTTCACTGCAATACTATCCACAACAGCTAAAAAGGAAAAACAACCCAAGTGACCATCAGACTATGCTTTATCCATACAACAGAGCATTATTCAGCCTTTTAAAGGAAGGGAATTGAGATGTATACCAAAACACGGATGAATTTTGAGGACATTTTGTTAAATAAAGTAAGCCAGGCACAAAAGGACAAGTACTGTATGATTTCACTTATACGAGGTAACCAGGAGCCAAATTTCTAGACTCAGGAAGGAGAACGGTGGTTGCCAGAACACCAGGGGACAGGGAGTTCGTGTTTAATAAATACAAATTTTCTGTTTGGTAAGGTGAAAATGCTCACCACCAGACGGATGGTGGTGATGGTTGTACAACAAGGTGAATATAAATTAATGCCACTGAATTGTACACTTAAAATGGTAAAAATATCATAGCTATTTCACCATAATCCAAAAAATACCATTCATCGGGCTTCCCTGGTGGCTCAGCGGTAAAGGGTCCCCCTGCCAACGCAGCAGACACAGTTTCGATCTCTGATTGAGGAAAATCCCACATGCCAAGGAGCATCTACACCTATGCACCCCAGCGACCGAGCCTGGGCTCCAGAGCCCGGGAGCTGTGATTACTGAGCCCACGTGCAGAAAATGCAGCTGCCTGTGCTCCTGGCCCATGATCCACAGCAACAGAAGCCACCGCAGTGAGAAGCCGGAGCCCTGCAGGCAAAGAGTGGCCCCCGCTCCCCGCAACCGCAGAATGCGTGCACGGCGACAGAGACCCAGTACGGCCCAAATAAATAAAGGAGTTTATGCGTATAAATTTCAAACAAAAATAGCACTCATCAAAAAGGCTTCCTAACATCAGATAATCAGAAAATAACTTATTCACGGGTATCATATGGCTTCAATCTTCACTAATGTATTAGACCCACCCATGCATTCATCCACTCGGCAAATGTTCACCACCCGCCTCCTGGTTATGAGCTCCCACGCTAGGTAGGAGCTGGTGAAGGAGACAGTCGGTCTATACCTTGGAGCACACACACACACACACACACCAGGGCACCCGGGCACAGCAGTCCTTATACCAAAACGTACCCAAAGGCAGCCCACGTGGGAGACGCAACTGCACTACAAATGCGGAAAGCTTCTTGCTAACAAAGCATGGACTTGAACAATGACAAACATTTTCAAGTCTCCAAGCCTCACGATTTTTCAAACTTTTAAGAATCTTTTTTTTTTTTCCCTCTACAGAGGCTCTACATTTTTTATGCTGATTTTACTATAAAACCCTCAACTCTAGTGTACAAAATAAGTCTTCAAAAATCCTCCTGATTAAACCATCTGCGTTTCATGACTAAGTACCATGTAGTGAATTTCTCTTCACCCTTAAATTATGTTCTAATACCCCCCACACAATGACTGCAACTCTGTAAAAGGCACTTTTCCTTCCTTTGGTACAGCAAACATCCTGTAAACAATTAATGCCCGGCTCTTGTAACCAGCTGCTTTTGTTTACAGACAGGAAGGGAAACCACAAATCCTCTGAGTGGCACTGGGGACTTGAGAGTTTTGCTCCATTTCCTACCAAGCAGGTGGTTTATACGAGGGAACTAGCTATTGTTTTGGCTCTGGAGAAAAAAAGAAGTACATTTTTCTTGCAGCGCGGCCTTCCCAAGCCGCAGACCTCAGCGGGGACTGTCACAGAGGATCAGGAAGAGGGGCCTTCCTCCCATTGCCCAGAGAGGCCCCTCACACCTCAGCCAGAAGCTCCGCCAGAAAACTGTTTCTGCAGGCACAGCGCGGCCCGGCCCTCTGTCCCCACCAGCAGGTTCCTCAGCTGTTTCCCTAGTGAAACCGGGTTCTGAGAAAGTGAAGGCAAATATTTTCTTTCCACTGTGAAGAATACAAATATTCCCTCCAGCTCAAAAATCACCATTTCTCCACTGACTATAAGGACATGCTTGTTAGTACTCCAGGGCAAGCAAGCCAGCCAGCATCAGAGAATGGCCACGTTTTATTCTTGCATTTTTAACTTAAAAATAAAAACTCCTCTCAAAATAATGAGATGCCTCTGAGGGGCCAAGTCATCAACGCGGATTTCTATCCACGCACCTGTGACCTTCGATGTTGAGCAGCAGGGTTCCCGCCTCTTCCTGCCCTGCATCAGGGCCCAGGGGCCAGTAGATGCGCCTCTGCCAGTGTCATGAGCCACGGTCACACCTCCCCATCATCAGAAGGCCAAGAACCCGAACCCAGACCTCACCCACTCCAGACGCACAGTTCACATGGATATGCACCCAGGCCCTGATTCAAACAGCCAATCACATAGGGAGAGAACTTCTGAATCATGGGGGATTCTGCAGATGAATGTCAGATGACGCCACTTGCTCCAGGAAATGCATTCTGGACACCAGCTAATGTCAGATGACGCCACTTGCTCCAGGAAATGCATTCTGGACACCAGCTCACCTGTCGAAGTCCAGCATTCAACACCAGTGACCACTCACCAGCACCAGTAACCAGGCCTGTCTCAATACTTGTACACATACACACACACACAGCCCCAGTGCTCTCGAATACCAGTGTCCAGGCCACAGCAATGTCTAAATCACGAGCAAGATGTCAGCTCAGTGTTAAAACATGTGCTACAAACTTTGAGCAAATGACTGGCCAGAGGAGTCTGTTTTCACTGTGAATCAGGTCAGTGCAATGAGACTCTCAACCTGGGACATTTCCTCACCCCTCAAGCCACACTGTGATTCCAGTGTGCCCAACACAAAGCACTGCTGTCTTTTTATTTTCCCCCTTTGGTGGCTGTTTACACACACACACACACACACACACACACACACACACACACATTTTTTCTAACTGTGCTAAGAATGCCAATTCATTGGAAAAGACCCCGATGCTGGGAAAGATTAAAGCCAGGAGAAGAGGTTGACAGAAGATGAGATGGTTGGATGGTATTACCAACTCAATGGACATGAGTTTGAGCAAACTCTGGGAGACAGTGAGGGACAGGGAGGTCTGGCGTGCTGCAGTCCACGGAGTCACAAGGAGTGGGACATGACTTGGTGACTAAACAACAAAAGAAGACTTAACCATCTCTCTTAACCACAAGAGATCAGGCATCATAATACATTTAAATGCATAATTCAACACTGAGCTACAAGCATAACACTGCACAGCAGACTCGAGAACCTATCCCTTGTACGTACGTGACTGAAACTTTATACCCGCTGGACTGTAACTGCCCATTTCCTCTCCGACCCAGCCCCTGGCAACCACCATCCTGCTCTGTGTCTCTGAGTCTGATTATTTTAAGTGGAATCACGCAGTTCTTGTCCTCCGGGGTCTGCTTATTTCACTGAGCATGATGTCCTCCAGGCTCACCCATGTGGTCACAGGACAGGATGACCTGATTTTTTAAGGCTTAATAATATTCCACTGCATATTTACCCCAGTGTTTTGGGTTTTTTTCTAAGTTGGGTAGAGATAAGAAGAGAGAAAGAAACTGGAAACAGAATCCCTTTGCAGTTACTTTAACATTCAACAATACTCCTTTAACACCTCCAGCACTCAAACCCTTTCCTCAGCACTAGGAGCTGTTGCCACATGAAGCTTTCTGCCTGATGGAGCAAGCCAACCTCTCACTCCACAGAAGATGGGAACCAAGTGTCAACAGAATATAATGGAAGAGTCTCTGGTAGGTACTGTGAGAGGACTAAGGAGGAAGCCAAGCTTCAGCTGGGAGGAGAGACATGGAGAAAAAAGGGGAAAAGTGGGTAACACTGGCGCAGCTGAACAGCAAAGGTGTGGGGGGTCAGGGGAGCTCTGTCCCCTCACTCATTTTGTCAGGAAAATCTGTACATGTATCCAACATCCATGCAGGCCTTGTCCTCTCCCCCACCCCAGCCCAAGGGTGAGTGAGGAAGACTTTAGGACTTAGATGCCTCTGCAAACCTCATGGAAAATCCCACAAATCCCACACCACCACTCCTCACAGAGACCTCCATCAAGCCCTAAACACTCGCTTCTGAGTCTAGACTTCAGGAGACTGGGCGTACGTGCTACGTCACTTCACTCGTGTCTGACTCTTTTCGACACAATGGACCGTAGCCTAGCAAGCTTCTCTGTCCGTAGGATTCTCCAGGCAAAAGAACTGGAGTAGGTTGCCATTTCCTCCCCCAGGGGTCAAACCCGGGTCTCTTAGGTCTCCTGCTTTAGTGGTAAAGCAGGTTCTTTACCACTAGCGCCGTCTGGGAAGCCCTCGGGAGGGCAGGGACCAGGTCTGGTTCATGACACCATAACCAGTACTAAGCACCATATTTTTCACTTTAGAAGCACCTGGTAAATATCTTCCAGAAAGAGAAGAAAGACGGGAGGAGTCGTAGGAGGGGGAAAGAAGAGAAAAGGCAGGAAAGAGGAAAGGAGAAAGCTATTGGCTTGAGCACCATGGAGAGTAAGGACAGGGGTAGGTGTGCGCCTAAGGAAAATGCTGGGCATTTTCAAATGGAACTCCCGCAGGACAGGCTAAGCCATAGGAAATCACCAACATGGCAACCTGGAAAGGCTGCACGTGATTCTACCTGGTATCTGCTCCTCCCCGGTGGGCTTGCCTACTCTATATCTCTGTCTATCATCAGTGGCTTATTTGGGGACCACACCAGCCATTCCCGTCTCTCTGAGCCCCATCAGTCAGCTGCCACATGGAAGACCCACCGTTACCCCTAACTCAACTTAGAAAAGAGCTCACGCCCTTCCCACAAGGCCTCGCTCCATCCCTGCTCACAGCTTGGGCACCAGTCCCATTGTCCCTCACACGCCTGCCTGCACCACCAATGCTAGATCCGCAGGCTCTGTCTGCCCAGCACCCCGTCTTCTAGCTCCAAAAGGGAGCCCTGCCCCTGGGCCACTCAGGGAACAGCCTCTCCCCTTCACCTCAGTGGCCAGATCAGGGTGGAGAACCAAAGCAAGCTGTCTACATGTTTTCTGGGATAACGCAGAGATCTTGGGAGATGGGAGTCAGTTTCCACTCAGGAAACTAAGCCAGGGAGGATGTGAGTTGCTGACCACCATCCTGCTGATCCCATGGAAAGCACTCAAGAACCCGGCAAAACAGAGAAGGGGAGTCAAGATACAATAGAGAAAGAGCCTCCAGATCAGAGTTGGACCCTTGGGTCCAGCAGCATCTAAAACATGCTGCTCCCAAACCATCCCAGTCACTTGAGTAAAACCTTTCCTTTTCTGCCTAAGATGGTATAAACTGGGTTTCTGTCATTCACAACCAACAGTCCAGATGGATGCACCTGCTCACAGCTGCACCACACATAACTTCAACCTCAAAATAGCCTTCAAATAATTATACAAGGTGGACCCAAGCACCTGTGACCTGCCAGTCATAGCCTGCAGTAAATGACCTTTCCCAAACAAATATGTCCTGAGGTCTCTTGTTTCTGCCCCTTTTATCAAACTGTCCCCATCACCCAAACTACCAGCAGCCTTCACTCTCACAGAACTTCTCAGACATCTCCAGGGGGAAAGTTTCCAAGAAAACTTCCTAGACAGTGCTTCTTCTCTATGCTTCCAGAAGATCATTACTTGTAGCTTCTGCTTTTGCTCTTAACATTTTTCAGTCTGTCTTATATGTGATTTATTTACAAAAAAATTCAATTTAATGAGCAGAAGCCTTAGGCATAGCAGGTAATCAATGAACAGTTGGTGAAATGAATACTCAAAAGTGGATACGCTTACATTTGCTGAGGATGGTGGTACAATTAATTCAAAGTCTGTATCCCTTGCCATACATTTATTACATTAATTTTTCTGTAACGTTGAAGAAAAAATTACCGTGACTATTAGAATGGCCTTGATATGGTGGAGGAAATACTCTGGGATCTTTCAGTATTTCCCACGAATAAGATAAATAAGGAAGATGTCTGGGAGCCAATATACCTCCTGCTAATTAAAGCTAAAAAGCTTGAACTGCTCCATAACACTACAAACTCCAAACTCTCAGCCAAGGCAACCAAGCCACCAGTAATCTCTCCAGCCAGCCTTCCAGGTCCCTGCACTTCCACCCTTGCTCATATGCCCAGAGAGTTGTTTTCCGATTGCTTAGGTAGAGGGTGGAGCATCGGAAAGTCCCGACACTATTTGGTGAACACTGCTCTCCTCTCCCCAGTGTGTAAAACATAATGAATAATAAAATAATATTAACATGGGAACCATCAACAATTTTACTATCAGAAAGACGTACATGATGAATCCATGTGCATCCCCGTAAGGATACCTATTCAGGAAAATAGGACACTGAACTGTTATGTTCACTGAAACAGATTCCTGTTCCATCACTGGCTAGGACGCAGTGGCGTCTGCATGAAGACAAGCAAGACGTTACAAATAAGAAAACATCATTTCTTATGGTGGTGTTTTATGTTCATTATCTTTTTGTTAAACTTAATTTTACAGAAGTATAATGTACAATGTTGTTTAATTTCTGCAGGAGAGCAAAGTGATTGAGTTGTAAATATATATACATTATTTTTCATATTCTTTTCCATTATGGTTTATCACAGGATGCTGAATATAGTTCCCTGTGCTATACAGCAGGATCTTGTTTATATATCCTATACACAGTAGTTTGCACATGCTAATCCCTAACTCCAAATCCATCCCTTCCCCATCACCAACCACAGTCTATTCTCTGTATCTGTGAGTCTATTTTTGTTTTGTAGATACATGTATTTCTAACATAACTTAGATTGCACTTATAGATAACTCAGATATACTTTATATCATAAGGAATTAGGCTGCCTAGCTTATTTTGCTTAGTATGATCATCTCTAGGTCTATCCATGTTGCTGAAAATGGCATTATTTCATTGTTTTTTATGGCTGAGTAATATTCTCTGCAGATGGTGATTGCAGCCATGAAATTAGAAGATGCTCACTCCTTGGAAGGAAAGTTATGATCAACCTAGACAGCACATTAAAAAGCAGAGACATTACTTTGCCAACAAAGGTCTGTCTAGTCAAGGCTATGGTTTTTCCAGTGGTCATGTATGGATGTGAGAGTTGGACTGTGAAGAAAGCTGAGCGCCGAAGAACTGATGCTTTTGAACTATGGTGTTAGAGAAGACTCTTGAGAATCCCTTGGACTGCAAGGAGATCTAACCAGTCCAACCTAAAGGAGATCAGTCCTGGGTGTTCATTGGAAGGACTGATGTTGAAGCTGAAACTCCAATACTTTGGCCACCTCATGCGAAGCGCTGACTCATTGGAAAAGACTCTGATGCTGGGAGGGATTGTGGGCAGAAGAAGGGGACGACAGAGGATGAGATGGCTGGATGGTATTACCAACTCGATGAGACATGAGTTTGAGTGAACTCCAGGAGTTGGTGATGGACAGGGAGGCCTGGCGTGCTGCGATTCATGGGGTCGCAAAGAGTCAGACATGACTGAGAGACTGAACTGAACTGAACTGGATATTCTCTTCTGTATATACATATATACATACATACACATCACATCTTTTTTAAGATACTTTTTTAACACAGACTACTTTTAAAGTCTTTACTGAGTCTGTTACAGTACTGCTTCTGTTTTATGTTTTACTTGGGCCACAAGATTTGTGGGGTCTTACGGAGGAGCCTGGTGGGCTGCATTCCATGGGGCCGCTAAGAGTTGGACACGACTGAGCGACTTCACTTTCACTTTTCACTTTCATGCATTGGAGAAGGAAATGGCAACCCACTCCAGTGTTCTTGCCTGGAGAATCCCAGGGACGGGGGAGCCTGGTGGGCTGCCGTCTATGAGGTCGCACAGAGTCGGACACGACTGAAGCGCCTTAGCAGCAGAAGCAGCAGCAGCTCCCTGTCCAGGGATCAGACCTGCACCCCCTGCATTGGAAAGCACAGTCTTAACTCTGGACCTCCAGAAAGTCCTTACCACATCTTTATACACCTGTTTATAAACATTCAGGTTGCTTCCCTGTCTTGGTATTGTGAATAGTGCTGCTATGAATTATGTTAGTTATTTTAGGAGTTGAATATTGATCCAATTTTAGGAGCACCCATAACTAAATGAAGCCGACTCACAGTCCTGTGACTTCCTACACTCTCTACAGGTAGAACACAGTTCTCAGTAACGATGTTAGGATGTCACTTTAAGACTGGGGGATCCTCTATTATGAAAACTTGGAGTCTTGGTAAAGCACACTCTTATGTGCTCCGTTGCGTCCAACTCAGTGAGCCCCCATCGACTGTAGCCTGCCAGGCTCCTCTGTCCGTGGAATTCTTCGAGCAAGAATAGTGGAGTGGGTTGCCACTGCCTTCTCCAGGAGACCTTCCAAGCCAGGGGTCAGGCCTGTGCCTCCTGCGCTAGCAGGCAGATTCTCTACCACTGCGCCGCCTGGGAAGCCAGGTGAAACAGCCGTCATTAAATCAGTGAAGAGAGGAAAGAATTAGACTGTAAAGTTCAAGTACATTCTCTATTTGCGAAAACAGACACCGTGAGCAAGCATAATAAGCTAAGAAAGTCTACATTCAAACAAAAGACTACAGGTGTCATTGAAAGATAAAAATGTCCCAAGGGGTAACTTTGCTAGGAGGGCTGTCTCTATTCTCCTACACTGAAAGGGACAGAACCCATTATCGGATAAATTTCTTGAATCATGTTTAAATTATTACTAACACAATACACAAGATGGAAATCTATGAGGAGCTGGGCCAACCAGACAGAAGGAAAATGAGGGAGGGGAAATAAACTGACACAGGTGCATCTGCTAGAGGTTTGGCCACGTCTGCTGCTGCTGCTGAGTCGCTTCAGTCGTGTCCGACTCTCTGTGACCCCATAGACAGCAGCCCCGCAGGCTGCCCCGTCCCTGGGGTTCTCCAGGCCACATCTAGGACGGAAGAGAGAAACCTGACAGTGCAAAGCTACATAATACCTGTGCTGTCATGTTTGGGAGAGAAAAGGAAAGTATTATAGCTGATAAGTCTCAGATATTTACCAAGTGATAAGGATGTATTTCCTTAAAGCCCCATGACTTCAAATTGTCCAGATTTTAAACAATTATGTATCTATTCAACCAAGATATAGATCTTTATTTTATATACGTAAAAATAGAAAATGCAAAGCTAACTCCTATAACTGACAACACAATTTCGAGAAAAACATCCAATGAAACCACTTGAAATGTAACAAAAAAGACTCCGCTCCACCCATCCGCTTAGCTTAACCCCTGTATCCAAGAAAGCCTAACATCTCTCAGCTTTCTCAGGCCAATACATCAGAGATTTAGGTGACAGTTCTAGAACAGCTAGCGACCTGTGCTTCTCTAGAGGCTAATGCTTAGTTTCTAGCTAAGTCTCTATTTTCTCCAATAAAGGAGTCGTTTTGCAAGCGTGTCTATGGAAGTCATCATGACATTATACGTCATCACAGAACAATACAGGCTTTACTACACAAGCAGAGATGAAGAGGTACAGTTTCTAAGGTGAGTGGGATGGGGGCTGGGGAGAGACAAGCCAAAGGTTGAGAATTTTGCATAAATGGAAACTGATCAAGGAGGAATAATCTTTTTTCTTTAATATCCCTTCTCCTCCTCTCCCTTCCTTCCTATTCCTCTCACCTCCAAAATGTCTTTCTACTCCAAAGGCGCCAGCAACTTGATACCTGAGACCCTGTGCACAAACCAAAGAGTAAATACCTACAGCAATGAAACAATACAAAGAGAACAAGAAGGAAGAAGCTGTCCCGGGAGACTCATTCTCTGTAACAAGGTTCCCTTCATCCCAATAACCAAATGAGGGGAAAAGCAGCGGCAAAAGGAGGCTGGAACTGAACACGTGAATCTCAGGGCTTGCAGAAACAGCAGAGCACAAACATGTGGGGCTTGGTCATACGTAGCTATTGACTTGTGCACGCTTCACATAGGTCCACTGAACTGAATGAAACATTTTATAGGATCAAAGGAAGAAAAATGTGGTAAGCAAGACTGACAAAGGTAGTACCTCTAAATCTATAAAAATAATAATAGCAATAAAGAGAAAACTACGTAGGGAATAGAGTTGGAATGATATTTCAAAACAAAAGAACAACCCAAAATGAAGATAATATTTACTGAGCTTGGCTTCATCAGCTAATTCAGAAAAATTTCACATGAAAGAAAAACACAAGAGTTGATTCCTCCTCAAAACCTTGTCTGTTTGCTTAGGGCAATGATGAGGCAGGACAATGGGATCCACACAGTTCAGTCCACACTGTCCTCTGCTATTTTCTCCATCACTTGGGTCCTGTCTTTATCACAGTGAAATCAAGTAGAAAGACAGTCAAAACATGCCATGTCTCTAGGTTTCTCTTGTACACATCTTCAGGAGCAGACGTCCCATAATCTATTCATTCGTATTTCATTGGATATTTGATCTAGATAACTGCATCATCTCATGATGCCTCTACAACTGGGGATTCCTAACGGAAATGGGGCCTTATCTCAACAGGCTCTAAAAGACTCACTCCAAACTGAGTATTCCTGGTTCACGGGAAGAGTGCCCCAAATCATCACACAAAATCAAAAAACTGAACAGAAAAATAAAATGGAGCAAAATACCAACTCGCTAGTAACCAGCTATCCTGGATGATTTAAATATATTTATTTATATGTACATACATGAAGATCATGGCAACTGGTCCCATCACTTCATGGGAAATAGATGGGGAAACAGTGGAAACAGGGTCAGACTTTATTTTTGGGGGCTCCAAAATCACTGCAGATGATGACTGCAGCCATGAAATTAAAAGACACTTACTCCTTGGAAGCAAAGTTATGACCAATCTAGATAGTATATTGAAAAGCAGAGACATTACTTTGCCAACAAAGGTCCATCTAGTCAAGGCTATGGTTTTTCCAGTGGTCATGTATGGATGTGAGAGTTGGACTGTGAGCGCCAAAGAATTGGTGCATTTGAACTGTGGTGTTGGAGAAGACTCTTGAAAGTCCCCTGGACTGCAAGGAGATCCAACCAGTCCATCCTAAAGGAGATCAGCCCTGGGATTTCTTTGGAAGGAATGATGCTGAAGCTGAAACACCAGTACTTTGGCCACCTCATGCGAAGAGTTGACTCATTGGAAAAGACTCTGATGCTGGGAGGGATTGGGGGCAGGAGGAGAAAGGGACGACAGAGGATGAGATGGCTGGATGGCATCACTGACGAGATGGAAGTGAGTCTGAGTAAACTCCGGGAGTTGGTGATGGACAGGGAGGCCTGGCGTGCTGCGATTCATGGGGTCGCAAAGAGTCGGACACGACTGAGTGACTGAACTGAACATACATACGTTGGGCTTCCCAGGAGATTCAGAGGTAAAGAATGTGCCTGCCAATGCATGAGACACAAGTCCAATCCCTGTGTTGGAAAGATCCCTTGGAGAAGGAAATGGCAACCCATTCCAAGAATGCCTAGAGAATCCCATGCACAGAGGAGTCTGGCAGGCTACAGTCCAGGGGGTCCTAAAGATTCAAACATGGCTTAGCGACTAAACAACAACATACATATATCCATATGCATACATATATACATATGCATACATATACGTGTGTTTACATATATAATCACACACAGGGCTTCTCAGGTGGCTCACTGGGTACAGAACCTGTTTCCCAACGCAGGAGACATGTTCAGTGCCTGTGTCAGGAAGATACCCTGGAGGAGGGCATGGCTACCCACTCCAGCATTCTTGCCTGGAGAATCCCACGGACACAGGAGCCTGGCGGGCTACAGTCCACAGGGTCACAAAGAGTTAAGACACGACTGGAGCGACTTAGCAGGCTTCCCTGGCGGCTCAGACGGTAAAGCGTCTGCCTACAATGCAGGAGGCCTGGGTTCGATCCCTGGGTCAGGAAGATCCCCTGGAGAAGGAAATGGCAACCCACTCCAGTATTCATGCCTGGAAAATCCCATGGACCAAGGAGCCTGGTGGGCTACAGTCCATGGGGTTGCAAAGAGTCGGACATGACTGAGCAACTTCACTTCTCTTCACTTCCCTTCATGGAGCGACTTAGCACACACACATGCATACACACATAGCCCTCCAAAGGCAGTAACTCTAACCCATGTGAGTGTAAATTAGTCCTCACTATCACCAAGATAAACTTCCTTAAAGGGAGAACAAAGAAAAGCATTGATAAGACACAACAAGGTATTCTTCTGGGCAGGGAAATCCCTCTCTTCTGGAAACACCCAAGAAAAACAAACTTCTGATACCTCACACACAGAAAACAAAGGAAACTGCCAAACCACCTAACCACAGAGCAAGAACACCAGGGACACAGGAGCGAAGGGCACTGCCACGCAGCAGGACCGCCTTCACAAGCAACCTGCCCCCGCCTTTACACTGGGGTGCCATCTCCCAATCGGGAAAAACAACTGTCAGCTGTTTCAGCTAAAACCGACCAAGGCTGCAGTTACCAGTGCTCAGCTGGGTCTGCACAGCTGGGATGGGGACCTCCATGGAGCAGGAAACAGACCGCGAAGGCCAGAGGACGGAGGATGATTATGGTATCACAGGAGAGCCTGGGACAGGAAGGGCGTGCAACTATTTCTCAACTTTTTTGTTACCTATAAAATACAAGTAAAAGATGTACTTTGATATGGCTTCCCAGGTGGCGCAGGTGGTAAAGAACCTGCCTGCCAATACAGGAGATGTAAGAGACATGGGTTCAATCCCTGGGTTGGAAGATGTCCTGGAGAAGGAAATAGCTCCCCACTCTAGAATTCTTGCCTGGAGAATCCCACGGACAGAAGAGACTGGTGGGCTACAGTTTTTACCGTTGCACATAGTTGGACACAACTGAAGCAACTTAGCATGTATGTACATACTTTGATAAACTTGATTAAAAAAAAAAACACTGAATTTATAAACCCATTCAGTTTCAGTTCAGTCAGTCAGTCATGTCCAACTCTTTGCAACCCCACGGACCACAGCACGCCAGGCCTCCCTGTCCATCACCAACTCCTGGAGTCTACTCAAACTAATGTCCATTGAGTCAGTGATGCCATCCAGCCATCTCATTCTCTGTCATCCCCTTCTCCTCCTGCCCTCAATCTTTCCCAGCATCAGGGTCTTTTCCAATGAGTCAGCTCTTCACATCAGGTGGCCAAAGTACTGGAGTTTCAGCTTCAACATCAGTCCTTTCAGTGAACACTCAGGAGTGATCTCCTTTAGGATGGACTGGTTGGATCTCCTTGCAGTCCAAGGGACTCTCAAGAGTCTTCTCTAACACCACAGTTCAAAAGCATCAATTCTTCGGTGCTCAGCTTTCTTTATGGTCCAACTCTCACATCCATACATGACCACTGGAAAAACCATAGCCTTGACTAGACGGACCTTTATTGGCAAAGTAATGTCTCTGCTTTTGAATATGCTATCTAGGTTGGTCATAACTTTCCTTCTAAGGAGTAAGCGTCTTTTAATTTCATGGCTGCAGTCACCATCTGCAGTGATTTTGAAGCCCAAAAAATAAAGTCAGCTACTGTTTACTCTCAGTCTAATTCTTCAAAGGACTCCCTATATTTCTTGCATAACATACCAGGCACTGACTTAAGATATTCAGGATGCATGAAGTGATGTCCCCAATGAAAGTTCCACTTTCCAGCAACTTGCACACCTCGCCTGCCCCCACACCACCCAGCACACTGTATGTGATCCATCTCATTTCTGGAATCCTCAATTAGGACAAGCCAGGTCTAGCTCCTGCTGCCTTTGGCAATTTTCCCAAAGGTCTTAAAGCAACGACCCTCAAAAGTGTAAACTATGGGCCTGCTGGCATCCTACAGGGCCGTCCAAGGGATCTGTGAGGTCAAAATACCTTCATGATAACTCTAAGACACTATTTGCCTGCTTGACTGCATCCACAGCACAGAATTACAGCAGGTAAAACTGCTGGCACGTTAGCACAAGGCAGTGGCGCCAAACTGTCCTGGTAACTGTACTGCACAGCTGCAGTTAAAATGATCAGGTAAAAGGAGGGTCTCCTTGATAAAGAAGAAAAGTAATTTTATCAAAGTTCAGTGCGGGAGTGCAAGCTTTTCAACATTCTGTGCGTGAAAGGGCAGCACACAGCAAAAGCTACATGCCATATGCAGCAGGGGTTTCCAGGAAAAACATCTGGGAGACCACACTAAGGGGCAAATGAGCCACTTTTTCATGAAACATCAGCTTTTACTTGAAGGCATGATATACAAACCGGGGTGATTCAGACATGGCTCTTTGGAAGGCACTTTATAGAAAAGAAGCTAAGCCAGGGGGACTTCCCTGGCAGTCCAGTGGTTAGGACTCCTTGCTGCCAATGCAGGGGGCACAGGTTTGATCCCTGGTCTGGGAACTAAGATCCCACATGCCGTGTGGTACAGCCAAAAGGTAAAAAAACGTGGAGCTGGAGGAAGCACAACCTGGAATCAAGACTGCCGGGAGAAATTATCAATAACCTCAGATATGCAGATGACACCACCCTGATGGCAGAAAGTGAAGAAGAACTAAAGAGGTTCTTGATGAAAGTAAAAGAGGTGAGTGAAAAAGTTGGCTTAAAGCTCAACATTCAGAAAACTAAGATCATGGCAGCTGGTCCCATCACTTCATGGGAAATAGATGGGGAAACAGTGGAAACAGTGGCTGACTTTATCTTTCTGGGCTCCAAAATCACTGCAGATGGTGACTGCAGCCAAGAAATTAAAAGATGCTTACTCCTTGGAAGGAAAGTTATGACCAACCTAGATAGCATATTAAAGAGCAGAGACATTACTTTGCCAACAAAGGTCCGTCTAGTCAAGGCTATGGTTTTTCCAGTGGTCATGTATGGATGTGAGAGCTGGACTGTGAAGAAGGTTGAGCACCAAAGAACTGATGCTTTTGAACTGTGGTGTTAGGAAGACTCTTAAGAGTCCCTTGGACTGTAAGGAGATCCAACCAGTCCATCCTAAGGGAGATCAGTCCTGGGTGTTCATTGGAAGGACTGAGGTTGAAGCTGAAACTCCAATACTTTGGCCACCTCGTGTGAAGAGCTGACTCATTGGAAAAGACCCTGATGATGGGAAAGACTGAGGGCAGGAAGAGAAGGGGACGACAGAGGATGAGATGGTTGGATGGCATCACCAACTCGATGGACATGGGTTTGGGTGGACTCTGGGAGTTGGTGATGAACAGGGAGGCCTGGCGTGCTGCAGTTCATGGGGTCGCAGAGTCGGACACAACTGAGCAACTGAACCAAACTGAACGCACAACTTCCCTATATATATATTTTCACTGGTGATATTTGCAAAATGATATTTTTGCAAATTTATGAAAAATTATCTATATCAACATTTGGGAGATTTTCCAAATGACCAATGCATAATATTCACAATCATATATGGAATAAGGTTTTAAAAGTTCATAGATCAGGTTTCAAAATTTATATCTCAACCAACCTTCAAGAAACTATCACTTGTTTAGCACAGCATTAAAGAATCCACATTTATCTAAAAAGATATTAACACACTCCCCCTGGGCATCTACTTTATTGTGGGGCTGGGTTTTCTTCCTACATGAAAACCAAAACAATCATTATATCAGAATGAATGCAGGTATAAGATGAGATAAGGCAGCTGTCTTCCATTAAGCCAGATATTAGCAATTTTTGTAAAAAATTATAAAGCACTCTTCTCAACCAGGTTTCTTTCGCTTCAGAAAATGGTGACTTCTCATAAAACTGGTATTTACGTTAACAAGCGGTTGGTTTGCTATTTTTTAAATTTAATAATGATCTTTTAAAATTTTTCTTGGATTTTATTCCTAACAGGATAGATATCAAAAGATATTTGTTACATACATAAAAGCTCCTTAAAGCTCTCAATAATTTTTAAGAGTATAAAAAGATTCTAAGACTAAAACATTTTTAAAAAGAACTTTAGGACTTCCCTGGCAGATAAGAATCCGCCTGCCAATGCTAGGGAGATGGGTTCTATCCCTGGTCCAGAAAGATTCCACATGCCTCGAGGCCTCTAGGCCTGTCTGTCACAACTACTGAGCCCACCCTCTTGAGCCCCAGAGCCACCTCTACTGAAGCCCACGCGCCCAGAGCCTGAGTTCCGCAGCAAGAGAAGCCGCGGGGTTGAGAAGCCCGCACCTGCAGTGAGGAGGAGCCCCCAGTCACCGCAACTAGAGAAAGCCTGCACATAGCAAAGAAGACCCCTGCAACCAAAAATAAGTGCTTCTTTAAATTTTCTTAAAAAAAAAAAAGAGTAACTTTTGGATGGCAACTCACACAAGAAAACAAATTTGAGAAAAAAATTTACTGGCTTTCTTTAAAGCAAGTAAACTAACAGGTCTTAATCATCAGAGAATAAGGCAAAAACAGCAGTTTCACTTGAGTCCTTTAGCCAAGTATGCACTTATTGAGGCTTCTCTTTAGGGACAGACAAATGGTTAAAGTATTTAAACATTTGGGTCTCCAGTAATCTACAAATTTCCCAAATGACTAGTCTTGTCTGACAATACAGTACATTGTATGTAAATTCACCCAATTAGCTCACTGACACTTGTGCTTCTCCTAAATTCACCAGCATCCACTGCACTGTCTTTCGCCACCACTGGGTGAGAGACTTCTTGATGAATTATTGATTTTCTGCCAATTAATTACCATAGTAAGATTCAGTTAGTCTAATCTCTGTAGAAAAAAAATTCTTTTCCAGCCCCACGTTGCTTGTATCCTTTAGCGTCTGTTGAAGAATCAAAATAACTGGAAACCTAAGGATGAGACAGATACTGACTCCTAAAAATATCGTTGATATAACTAACAAATAACTCAGTTGTCAGACACTTAATTGGGCAAGGAAACTATTTTCCACTGGATTTCAGACTTGGCTGTTTCTCACTTAGGCCTTTTCTCAGTTCTCTGACAATTCAACAACATCACTATGGGATCTTAGAATGAATCCATTGTACTAAACTCAGCCCAAGACTACAAGCATGTTCCTATATTTTCACTGCAAAAGCGGAATGCTTTAAGTCCATGAAGATTAACAAAGAACACTCATTATCTTAGGAAAGCATGGCTTCCCTGGTGGCTCAATGGTAAAGAATCCCCCTGCCAGGGCAGGAGATTCGGGTTCGATGCCTGGTGGGATCAGGGAGACACTTTGGAGAAGGGATTGGCAACCCACTCCAGTATTCTTGCCTAGAGAATCCCACGGACAGCGGAGCCTAACGGGCTCCAGTCCATGGGGTCACAAAGAGTTGGACACGACTGAGCGACTGAACACACACATGGGAAAGCATCCTTGAAATAATACTTGCACAGCTAAGTGGACACGCTGGCAGCAGCTCAAGATTCCCTACTTTAAGACTGAGAACCTCAAGCAATGCAGTAAGGTCATCACTGCACAGGCAGAGGCTTCCTCTGCAGGTCTCTATAGCCCACATGAAAGCATCTGCAATCCAGGGATGCCAGCCCCATGCATGCCTGGAACATCACCTCTCCATCCCCTGACACCAAGGAAATAAGGTCCCCCGACACCTTATGGGACCACACAGTGAGACACAACGCCGTCCTCATGGCCCAACACTCGCCCACCCCCATCTCAGGGGTTTCATCAGGGCTGCTACTCACAGCCCCAACAATTTATCCCAAGAATGCCCATCGTGGCTCTTCTTGAGTTCTCTAAAATGTGGCTGTCACCAGTTTGAGCAATGAGATTCCATAATGCTCGATTTACTTTTGTGCCTAGGAGGAGGGAGGAGAAAGTAAATTATTTAAGAGGAAAAACTCTCTTCCAGCTAACAGCATACCAAAGTCACAGTATCAAACAGCAAATTCATTACCAGGCACTAGAGGAAGCAGAGTAGAGAGAGAACTAACCCCTGAAAGAGAGAACTGAAATGCGTCACTTAAACCACAACAATACAAACAGGACCGGCTGTGCTTTGTACAGGTGTCCTCAATGTAGTTCACAAACAAGAGGTACTAACCCTTGAACAAGCCGAAAGTCTACTTAAAGGCAAAGCCGGTGAGTCAGAACATGGTACTTAAAGGACTGCGGTTGTTTTCAGAGATGGTGGCAGAGCGCTCTCCATCTCTCCCGTGCTGGCCCCTCCGGTGTCCTGTGTGAAGGTTTCAGCCCAAACGGGAAGGATGAGAAAACAGCCGAGGGTATTTGAATGGAAAGACTTAGTAAAACAAAAATGAGTAACTCTGCCTATTACAAAAATATTACACACGTGATTCTCTGCTTCCCTGACCAAACTGGAAAATAATTCAACTGTTTACATTTCAGGGAGGTGGTTTAAAAAAAAGAAAAAAGACGAGCTGAAATTTTCCACGCTGGTCAGCATGGGGTTGGAATCAGTCCTAAGCAAGGGGACAAGTTGGCCCTGCGCTGCCTGTCACCTCTTTCTCTACCCCAGGTCTGCCCGGGCACAGGGGACCGGGGGACGGGTGGGGGCCAGGGGCTCCCACTGGCCCAGATAGGACAGCAGGGCGTGCAGGGACCTGCCACAAAGGCGCTCCCAGCGCGCAAGG
Organism: Capra hircus; assembly: GCF_001704415.2. Taxonomy (NCBI): domain Eukaryota; kingdom Metazoa; phylum Chordata; class Mammalia; order Artiodactyla; family Bovidae; genus Capra; species Capra hircus. The sequence continues at coordinate 39,935,332 of NC_030835.1, read as the reverse complement.
CTGTGGCTGTCTCCAGCTGGGTCTCCAGACAGACACCAGCTTAACCTTTAACCTGGCCCTGCCTGGCTGTCTGGCACCTCTGCCTTTTGGCCTTAAGCCGTCTCAGTGCAGTTTATCCACTGGCGTGGCTCTCTCTCAGCCTTCCAGTCTCCCCAGTGCGGCCACAACAGGACTGAGTCTAAGAAAGTCAAAAAGGAATGGTCCCGGATAGACATGAGATGAGCAAATGCTTCAGGGTCCTTGCACCAAGACTCCAAGCTGACCAGGTAGTCAGCGATGGAGGTGATTTCTATTTAAACAACCGATGGGCCTGGGCTACAAACCTAAATGATCCTTACTCCAGAGGATCCAAAATCACATGAGAATTTCATTTACTAGAATATATTAAGTGATATATATATATATTATATGTTATATATTAAGTGATATATTTCTTCTTTAAGAAAATAAACACAGTTGAAATGGTAACAGCTGAGGTCTCCAAGCCCCACCTTCCATGGGTGCTTCTGGAAGAGGGACATCCTCCTAATTCAGTGGACAAATCAGTGCTGGAAAGTGGCCACCAGAATCAGGGGGAAAAGATGACGTGATTATCTATTTCCACTAACTTACTGCAAATAAACCAGCAGAGAAAGAGAAGGAAAAGAAGTAAAATTATCAATTCTTAGACACAGACGTGCACACACACTCTTAGAGGCTGTCTGAGAGCAAGAGAATATTTAGCACAGACATTTGCAGACACTTACTGTCTGAATTAAAATGGGAAGCGGCAGAGATGGAAGTCGGTTAAATAATTAGCAGTGAAGGCAATCTGACTCTGCTCTCTGCCAGATACAATTACTTTCGCTCCATCTTGGGGAGGTAAACGCGTCTAAACTGGTAAAGCTGAATGGGACCACCTGCCACTTGTTTTCCAAAACAATTGTGGGCCACCTAAAATGCTCACATCTAAAAAATAAGTCATATTCTATTATAAATCAAGACTGCTGATCTTAAATCAAAATAGCCTTTGGTTTACATGTGAAAGGAAAACAAAAGCTGCTTTACCAAGCTGTCTCAGCACTTCTGGCCCTATGGCCTCAGAAGACTAAGAAAGACTTTCTGAATCATAAAAGAAAGGAATGTTTATTGTTTACCGAAAGCTTGGTCAACTGGTAAGTCTTCTAGAATTTAGGGAAAAACATGTTCTTTTCCAGGACCTTCCAACTATTCCTAAAAGAACCTTAGGAAACTAGCAACAACTAATTTCTGATATAAAATAAAATTGAGCACTAATATTTCAAACTTGAGTTTATCCTTTCCATATGTTCTGAGAAAAAGAAGGGGAAAAAAAAAAAAACACCTGAAATGGAAGTGCCTCTCTCCTTAAATCGTGTATTTCAGACTTCTCTGTTGTTTTACAACCAGAAACAGGGAAGAGGAGACAAAGACAGTTACAAATAACATAAGTTCTTTGTAATTTTTTAAGATCTTTTTTTTTTAATGTGGACCATTTTTAAATTGAACTTGTTACAATATTGTCTCTGTCTTATGTTTTGGGTTTTTGGCTGTGAGGCATGTGGATCTTAGCTCCCTGACCAGGGATCGAACCTACATCTCTGCTTCAGAAGGCAAAGTCTTAACCACCGGACCACCAGGAAAGACCCAACTCCTTTTCATTCTATTATTAATCTAATTCTATTAACGTCACAAGACTTTCAGTTTCTTGAAGACCTCAGACTTTCAGGATAGTGGCCCAATCCTAGGCCTGAGTTTACACGGGTAAATCTAAACTGACTTCAGAAAATCAGACACCGGTTCCAAAATGACTCTGATGACGTGTCTTCTCTGGGGCTACTTAAATGATCACATTTCATCCCACACGCTCATAACAAATACAAAAACAACTTAAGAAAAACAAGGTGATGGCTTTCTAAAAAGTTTAAAATCAAACATTCCACTTTCTCATCAAGATGTCTGTAAAATGTCATGCTGAATTATCTGGTCAAACTCCCATATGACAGTCAAGAAATGCACGTTTGCTTAATGGCAGCACTAATGATGGCTGAGTACACCAGGTCCTCGCTGTGCCCTGAGCCAGGCTATGCATTCAGCCTACGGCTAAAACGTCAGCCCTCCTTTTGAGATATTCTGAGCATCAGCAGGACGTTAACTAGGGGTGTTCTTTTCAAGGTCTGACCCACAGACTACATTATAGTTTTTATTTTTTTTTTAATTTTTACTTTTACTTTATTTTACTTTATAATACTGTGTTGGTTTTGCCATACATTGACATGAATACACCACGGGTGTACATGCGTCCCCAAATATGAACCCCCCTCCCACCTCCCTCCCCATAACATCTCTCTGGGTCATCCCCGTGCACCAGCCCCAAGCATCCTGTATCCTGCATCGAACATAGACTGGCGATTCGTTTCTTACATGATAGTATACATGTTCCAATGCCATTCTCCCAAATCATCCCACCCTCTCCCTCTCCCTCTGAGTCCAAAAGTCCGCTATACACATCTGTGTCTTTTTTGCTGTCTCGCATACAGGGTCATCATTGCCATCTTTCTAAATTCCATATATATGTGTTAGTATACTGTATTGGTGTTTTTCTTTCTGGCTTACTTCACTCTGTATAATCGGCTCCAGTTTCATCCATCTCATTAGAACTGATTCAAATGTATTCTTTTTAATGGCTGAGTAATATTCCATTGTGTATATGTACCACAGCTTTCTTATCCATTCATCTGCTGATGGACATCTAGGTTGTTTCCATGACCTGGCTATTATAAACAGTGCTGCAATGAACACTGGGGTACATGTGTCTCTTTCAATTCTGGTTTCCTCGGTGTGTATGCCCAGCAGTGGGATTGCTGGGTCATAAGGCAGTTCTATTTCCAGTTTTTTAAGGAATCTCCACACTGTTCTCCATAGTGGCTGTACTAGTTTGCATTCCCACCAACAGTGTAGGAGGGTTCCCTTTTCTCCACACCCTCTCCAGCATTTATTGCTTGCTGACTTTTGGATCGCAGCCATTCTGACTGGTATGAAGTGGTACCTCATTGTGGTTTTGATTTGTATTTCTCTAATAATGAGTGATGTTGAGCATCTTTTCATGTGTTTGTTAGCCATCCGTATGTCTTCTCTGGAGAAATGTCTATTTAGTTCTTTGGCCCATTTTTTGATTGGGTCGTTTATTTTTCTGGAATTGAGCTGCATAAGTTGCTTGTATATTTTTGAGATTAGTTGTTTGTCAGTTGCTTCATTTGCTATTATTTTCTCCCATTCAGAAGGCTCTCTTTTCACCTTGCTTATTTTCCTTTGTTGTGCAGAAGCTTTTAATTTTGATTAGATCCCATTTGTTTATTTTTGCTTTTATTTCCAGAATTCTGGGAGGTGGATCATAGAGGATCCTGCTGTGATTTATGTTGGAGAGTGTTTTGCCTAAAACTGGTCAACCACTTGTAAAAGAATGAAACTAGATCACTTTCTAACACCACACACACAAATAAACTCAAAATGGATTAAAGATCTAAATGTAAGACCAGAAACTATAAAACTCCTAGAGGAGTACATTATAGTTTTTAAAAAAGTAGCTCTGTAAACTAAGGAATTCTGAAATAACTCTTAGGAAAGATTTACTGTCTATAGGGTGCTTTTCATAAAATGATTTCTTATGGTTTCACTAAACTGATCAGAGAGCAACGTTCCAAACTGTCTATAAAATGTTTCTAGGCATCTTGAAAGTTAGCAGAGTAGCAAGAATTTTCCAACAAGTTGTCAAAATAAAAGGAAAAGATAGAAATTCTCAGCCAAACAGAGAACAACATAAAGATATCCCATTAAAGAAAAAAAAAAGACGATTCACAGAGCTAGAAGGATGAGCTTTAGAAAACCTGACTTTCAGCAAGCAAATATCTGGACCACCTGACCCAAGGGGTGTCTTCCCTCTGTGGACACTTCAAGGGCAGAGACCCTGCCTAGGCAGGCAGGTTGAGCTCATGGAAATGATCAGTGCCAGCGTACACAAGCAAACTCAGGCCCCTCTGTCAAGCTGGCTCAGCTGCTGCCCTGACTGACCCTCTGCCCTCTGACCCCAGCCTCCCACCAAGCACCGGGCTGATTCCAGTTCCATTATTTCTCAATACCCCACTCCCCTCTGGTTTTCCAACCCCCTCACTCTATCGCCCCCTCCCACGACCTCCCCGCACCTACACAAAAAGAATGTAAAACATGAACCAAAGGAGATGGAAAAGGAAATCATAGCCAGAGCCCAAAGCGGCAACGTCCACGAAGTGGGCCACAGGGGGAGAGTGAGTGAATAAAACTGGGTGGCTGGTCTCAGAAGAGAATGAAAACACATGAAGCTGAGTGTGGGAGCCGGTGTCCAAGACCACAGATCGGGGGAGGCGCTGGCCGGCACTCGAAGGACCGGGGCTGGGATTCCCACGGCAACCCCACGCTGAGCTCCTGGCCACACATCCCAGCGGCTCTGTCTGCTCCCCCAAACTCCATCCTCAGTCTCCTCCAGGACGAACCGCCTTGGACCAGCGCTGAAGGGAGCGGACTCCAATTCCCCATTTCCCAGCTTTGCTCTAACAGATCACCTCTCAGACCATGGGGTGCAGGTTCAAGGAAGTCCCTGCCCAGGATGCCCAAATCCATGGATGCTCAAGGCCCTCACAGACAGCGCCCTGTACCCACAGAGCCGCACACACACAGAGCCCATGGACACCAAGCCCACTGTACCAACAGCTCCAGTTCCTCCCAGGCTGACAACCCTACATGCCCTAAGCCACCTCAACTTAATAAGTGCCCTCTTTTTTTTTTTTTTTTACCACATCGCACAGCATGTGGGATCTTAGTTCCCAGACCATGGACTGAACCTGTGCCCCCTGCCAAACAGATTGCTCTGTTAAGCACGGATCCTTAACCACTGCGCCACCAGGACAGTCCCAAATAGGCTGTCTCTCAGAGCTAGTCTGAATGCCTCCTGAAATTACCCAACAGCATTTAACTTTTAGAAAAACTTCAAGTCTGAAAACCAGGAAAAGAGGCAATAAGCCAGGATGCTCAGAACAGGACAGCGCCCAGAGCTCCCGCAGGCAGTCCTGGTGCGGTGCGGCCCTGAGGGCCAGAACAGGGTTCATCCCATTTAATCAAAGTCTCTGGGGTGGGGCCTGGGCACCCCACTCACGATTCCAGTGTGCGGCCAAGTGTGATCCCACAAAAGAAACGTGAGCAAAACCCTGTTCCGATTTGAAAGCAACAGGTTCCTGCTGGGCACTCACACTGTCCATCACTGCCTCACCTCACTGATCACTTTTCACTTTGTATAAATCCACCCTGCTGGTGGAAATCACTGCTTGACCAGCTAGGGAGGAGTCAGGCTGGATCTCAGGGTCGTTCCCTTTCATTCATACTACCCCGCCTGCATTTAATTTCCAGAGAGCACAAAGCCTTAGGGCAGCGAAAGAATTCCTCTGATCAACTGGCTAAAACATTAAACCATCAAAGAGAAAAATGCCGAAGTCTGGGTCCCTAAGCACAACTGAAGACTTAGTGAAAAGTTTCAACCTGCAACAACTGCCCCCCACCCCCACCTCCCTACCCCCCACCCCCCTACAGCTCCAGCCCCACCCTCACCGCGTGGAGGAGCAGGGACCGAGGACAGGCAGAGGTCAGGAGCACACCACTCTTTGTGCTCAACCGTCACTGCTGCCACAGGGCGGATCCTGGCTCTTTTCAGCTGTCACCTTCCTCATAAAGGAGAGAGGGCGGGTGGCCTGGACACTCTCCCTGCAAGCTAACTAATCTCATTCTCTCCAACTCAAACTGGGTTTGAGGTTTCCAGAGTACTCTATTGTGCTCCCACCACAATAGGGGTTGTCAGAATCCTGACTTTCATATACACTGTCTAAAACAAGTTTTCCATGAGGGGCTGGGGGATGGGGAGGGCCTATGTTCATATATATTTCCATCCATCGGACTAGAGTTTGTGTAGCAACGACCTTTTCCTCCCTCAGATAACACGCTCTCAAAATGAAAGAGGAGCATACATTTGAAATTTGAGTTGTATTCTTTTTAAAAATTCAAAGAGAAAATCCTAGTTTCCTTATGAATGGATCCACAAATACTAGCAAGCCCAGCACTGACTCAGGGTAACTGCACACCGCCTTCCGTGGGGGCTGGCACATCCCGCTATGCGAGTTTCACTGCTGCCTTTACAACTGCTCTGATTCCCTAGTGATGCTCTCAGAGGGCCACCTTTATGAAGAAAAGTTATTTATAACACCAGGTCTTAAGCTGGGGGTGGGGGTGAGGGAGGTGCCTGTGCACAGAAGCAGCGGGGGAGAAAAGCCAGAAAGGTCTTCCTTAACACCAACCAGATTCCAGCCAGTCAGGGGGCGAGTCTGGAAGCAGACCTACCCATGCTCCGCTCAGACAACCCCAGAACACAGCCCGATGTTCTGAGTTCACCTCTCTGTCTTACTCACCTGTCTTCCCTAATGACAGAGGGCCAAACATGAACAGCATTCCTGGGAACAGCCTTCCTACATGCTCATGGCTCCGGGAAAGCTGCCCCACGTGTTTACTACGTGAAATTAATTCTCTATTTCCACAGCCACTGCTGCCTGGCTTGCTAAAAGTAACTCAAACTCAGCACTGGACCTAAGCAGAGTACGGCTGAGTCCCAAATCACAAACCAGGAAGGACCCTAACATAATTCTTTGGTCACCGAACTTATTCATGCTAACATGAGACATTTAAAAATAAACTGTTAAGGCATTGCTTGTTGGTCTTCCTTGGTGATTGAATGGTTAAGAATCTGAGGGCAAATGCAGGGGACATGGGTTCGATCCCTGGTCTTGGAAGATCTCAGATGCTGGGGAGCAACTAAGCCGGTGCGCCTAGAGCTCCCGCCCTCCAACAAGAGAAGCCTCTCCAACCAGAGACAGCCTGCGCACAGCAACGAAGACCCAGCACAGCCAAAAACAAATAAATAAAAAACATTGCTTGCTTCCTCTTTTGGGGGTCAACTAAAAGTAGATATGTTCTTATGGAGAAAGGGAATGCTGCTTTACTATTTGACTTCAACAAACACCTATGAAACGTAGTTTATCTGTTTGGAAAAACACGATATTAAAGAGCTTCTCTGGTGGCTCAGATGGTAAAAATCTGCCTGCAATGCAGGAGCCCTGGGTTTGATCCCTGGGTCAGGAAGATCCCCTGGAGGAGGGCAGGGCAACCCACTCCAGTATTCTTGCCTGGAGAATCCCATGGACAGAGGAGCCTGGTGGGCTACAGTCCATGGGGTTTTAAAGAGTAGGACACAACTCAGAGACTAACATTTTCTTTCAAGATATTAAAACAATTTGGAAGGAGCCCACTGTTAGTGAGGAGGGCTTCTTCCATATGGAATTCCATATGGCTCTGGAATTCCTCCGCCTGAGATGGAGCAGCTGATCAGATGGGGCAGCAGCTCTCCCAGACCCAGGGCCCCAGGTGGGTCCCCTGCTCTGCGGGCACATGGCCTAACCCTGAGACTCTCTCAGCAGAACCGCTCAGTTTTCACCCCAAGCTGAGCCTTCCAACTTAACCTCCACCAGTGACAAATGAGTATTCTGGCCTGTCCTATTACTTTGCGTATAGCTCCCAACTCCATCAAAGCCTGGGCAGGAGAAGAGGGCACCACTTACTGAGTCTGTGAGAGATCCCAACATCTGTGCATGTTCGTGACAGCACCAAGTCCACTTTCCAGAAAGGACACTGGATCTAACATACTTGAGACTTGGAACACACCTAAAATTAACATGCGGTATCTATACACACACACACCCCTCCATCAGGATAGCTGAATTTGCATCACAGTTGGTTTATTTGCAAGTTGGCTGTTACAATATATTAGAAAAGGTTACAATTTTAAAGAAATACTTATATCCTCATTCATTCCACAAACCTGACTGTGAGGTCTAAGAACTGTGCTGAAAACCAGGCCAGTGAGGAGGTCACCTGGTCTCTGCAGGGACCTGCAGCCCGCCTGGGAAGAGAGGCAAGCCCCAGGCAGGCACAGCGAGCTGCAGTTATGTGCCAGGTGAGGAAGAATGCATGGTGAGGGCAGGACTGAGTCCAAAGCCAGGAAGGGGATCAGAAAACGTGGTCAGGAAAGTGCTCAGCACCGGTCTCACTGGAGAACTGAAGGATGAGCAGAGATGACCAAGCAACATAGAGTGAAAAGTCAGGGAAGTGGCCACCCCCAGGGCGAAGTGCTGCAGGACAAACGGTCTGGGTGTGACGGCGCCAAGTGCGGATGATGGATTCACCAGAAGCCAGGTGACAACAGTCTCTGTGTTGGCCTGGAGCGCTCTGGACTTCAAGATTTGATCTAGGAGTCAAAAGAATTTAGGATACCGATACAGCCATCCAGGCAAGAGAGATAACCACTGTAGCAGCAGTGAAGACTTTAGAAATTTCAGAGGAGAACCCCAAACTGAATTCCTTCTAGACAGGCTACACCTGGGGTATCTGCACGAAAACTTTTGTAAGGCAAATAAACACCTCATTTCACAGAAATGTTCTCTGCAATAAGATCTTCACATCTCTATTTTCTTGGGGTTTTTTTGTTTGTTTGTTTTTTATGGACCACTTTTACAGTTTTTTATTGAATGTGTCGCAATCCTGTTTCTGTTTTATGTTTGGGTTTTTTGAGGACACATGGGATGTGGGATGTTTTTTGGAGGCATGTAGGATCTTACTCCCCAGCCAGGGACTGAACCCGCATCCCCTGCATAGGAAGGTCAAATCTTAACCACTGGAAGGACAGGGAAGTCCCCTCCATTTTCTTAAAGCCAGACCCATAGCTTCTGAATTGCAGCTGGTCCTAAAATTGACAAGGCTTTCTGGTCACTGCACCTTCATCCTCAGCCTGGCCCTGAACTCCCAACTGCCCTTTCCTGGCTCTCCAAGGGTAAGAGACCAGCTGCTCTTTTGTGTCACTGTCCCTTTAAAAGACAACTTGTGCCCAACTGAAAGACATCTGTTGTTCTTTGGTTCATCCAGAAGGCATCAGGAGAGACCGGTGAGCCAGACTCAGAGATGAACTAGGAGAGCCAGGCCTCAGAAGCATCTCAACTCTGAAACTGTCCCTGACCTCCTGGGGGAAGCTGGTCAGTGTGATGCGTTCTGTAAAACAAGTTTATTCTCTGGCTAGAAGCTGGTCCCTGAGTTACGTGACATGCCCACCCCAAATAAAAGACTTCTCAGCCTTGGGATTTTTAGCCTGCTCAGTTCAGTTCAGTTCAGTTCAGTCACTCAGTCATGTCCAACTCTTTGCAATCCATGAATCGCAGTATGCCAGGCCTCCCTGTCCATTACCAACTCCCGGAGTTCACTCAAACTCATGTGCATTGAATCGGTGATGCCATCCAGCCATCTCATCCTGTGTCGTCCCCTTCTCCTCCTGCCCCCAACCCCTCCCAGCATCAGAGTCTTTTCAATGAGTCAACTCTTTGCATGAGGTGGCCAAAGTATTGGAGTTTCAGCCTCAGCATCAGTCCTTCCAATGAACACCCAGGACTGGTCTCCTTTAGGACGGACTGGTTGGATCTCCTCGCAGTCCAAGGGACTCTCAAGAGTCTTCTCCAGCACCACAGTTCAAAAGTATCAATTCTTCGGGGCTCAGCTTTCTTCACAGTCCAACTCTCACATCCATACATGACTACTGGAAAACCCATAGTCTTGACTAGGCAGACCTTTGTTGGCAAAGTAATATCTCTGCTTTTTAATACACTCATTTAAATTTAATTCAACAATTGCTGATTGGGCAATTTCCTGGATGACCTGAAATCTATCAGATCCTGTAACATCACTTCCCTGAACAAAGAAGGGGTACAAGCTGTCCGCTGGGCGAACAGCACAAGGTCACAGGCTTTAATACCTGGACTGCAACAGAATGCGGGTGGGGTAGGGGTTCCGGACCTGGATTACAGATACATTTTTAAAAAAAATACCCAGGGAGCTGCAGTTGGTCACCTGGAACACAGCAGGCTGCAAAGTTACCTATTCTGCCAAAGCCAGTAACAGCTCCACGTTCCATGGTGGACCTCATCCAATGGCTGTTTCCTGACATCTTGTATCTCCCACGAACTGCACCACTTGGCAGGAGGATTCAGGGCAACAGAACTGCAGACAGTTTTTCAGCAAAACTCTGCCAAGAAGAATTCTGGCCAAGGGCAAATTTTACCTGTTGCCGGAAGTTGCATCACCTTCTGTACGCTGAATGAACGCGTGTGTGCTCAGCTGCGTTCGACTCTTTGCGACCCCTTGGACTGCAGCCCACCAGGCTCCTCTGTCCATGGGATGCTCCAGGCAAGAATTCTGTAGTGGGTTGCCATTTCTTCGGTCAGGGGATATTCCCAATCCAGGGATCGAACCTGAGTCTCCTGCATTGCAGGCAGATTCTCTACCCACTGAGCCACCAGAGAAGCCCTTCTGTGCATTATCAGATTACAACATGCTAGCAGGTCTGGGGGGACCCACAATCCATGGAGTGCGCCCCTGGGTGCCCGCCCTGAGTGGCTCGCAAGCAAGAAGTAACCTTGACGGCTTTTTGTTTGGTAAGGGTGGCTGCACTGATCCACTGGGCTCTAAGATAAACCCCACCCCCCTTGGACTCCCAGCAGATCCAGGCAAAACAGCTTTCTTTGTGCAAGGCCTAAGTGTCCCACGAAAATAAATGCCACCACATGCCCCAAGGCTGGAGGGAGGCTACAGTACAAGCTCAGCAGGCTCTGCAGAAATGCACCACCAAGAAGTCCTCCTCAGACCATGCAGTAATCCCATTTTTACACGGGCATCTCCTGTCTGAAATAAGAAGCACCTTCCTGAAGGTATGTCAGATGTATCGGATGAAAAATTCAACAGCAAACTGCACCAGGCATTAGAAAGCAAATGCTTGGGCTCTGCCTGCATCTGTGCAAGGCTCTTGCCAGAACCACGGCAATGATCCAGGCCAGAGTTTATCGCCTGTCTTGGCCTACATTGGCTCTGAAAGCAAGACAACAATCCCTCATCAGCCTTGCCAGGGATGCTGAGAACTTCAAGCTCAGCTCTGGAAGGAACTATAAGCAGGAAAGCCACTTTGAGTTTTCAGTGTTGGCGATGGTTATCCCCCCATCTCAAAAAAAGCCAACATCTCTTTGCCTATCTGTGAGGTGCTGTATTAAGCAGAATTAGAAGGCACAATCTGAAAACACAAAGCATACAATGAACTTTACCCTCCCTAATAAGGCTGGGCCAAAATCAACACACCTTTTTATTTTCAATCAGGCATTTCTAACGTATTCTGGTTACTTCATGCTTGTACGGGCAAGACCGCCTCATCCTGGCACATGCCCGACCCCCAGTGAGGTGGAAGCTGTGAGTGGGAAGGGGTGAGGGGGTGAGTTGCTAGGATGACGGCATCAAACTCTCCTGCCTGAAACTGACTTTTTCTTTTTCTCCATCGCCTGGGGGTGTGTGTTTATATAATTTCCTAAAAGAGATGACAATCTATGTTAATGAGAGAGACTGCTGGATGACACAGCAAGGTCTGAGCTGGCCAAGCAGCAAGCAGAGGCTGGTCCTGGGCTCCTGCGGGTGCCAGAACAGGAGGCCCAGGGTCACATCAGGAAGGAACAGAAGCCTCAGGATACGCTGCAGCCCTGCAGCCAGCCGGAGGGAACACGATCATCCTCCCAGGCCTCTCAGGCTGGTTATGTAATGTTCCACAGAATCGTGCAGGCCTCTATAAAAACAGTTGTTTCCCATGACAAAAATACTTCCATTCCTCTCTGAGCATAAGGCGAGGAACCTGCTTCCTGTGGCTGGCAGTGGCCGAGACAAACCCACAAGGAGTGAGAGGGCTTCAGCTGCGGTCCCTGGCAGCACCTCCAAGGAAAACAGTGGCGCCCAGGGCAGGCCAGAGCCAGTGAAAATGGGATTCAGCCACATCTGAACACCAGGCTGCCCTGCCAAGGCCAGGCATGACGGAGACCAGCCTGCCCCACGGCTGTGGTCTTCCAAGCAAGGCGCAAAGCCCCAAGGGCTCCAAAGACTCTCAGGAGTCCATGAGCAAAGTTCAAGGAGTAGCTTAAAGAGTAGTTTCAAATCCTGAAACATGATGCTGGGAAAGTGCTGTACTCAATATGCCAGCACATTTGGAAAACTCAGCAGTGGCCACAGGACTGGAAAAGGTCAGTTTTCATTCCAATCCCAAAGAAAGGCAATGCCAAAGAATGCTCAAACTACCGCACAATTGTACTCATCTCACACGCTAGTAAAGTAATGCTTAAAATTCTCCATGCCAGGCTTCAGCAATACGTGAACTGTGAATTTCCAGATGTTCAAGCTGGTTGTAGAAAAGGCAGAGGAACCAGAGATCAAATTGCCAACATCCGCTGGATCATCAAAAAAGCAAGAGAATTACAGGAAAACATCTATTTCTGCTTTACTGACTATGCCAAACCCTTTGACTGTGTGGATCACAATAAACTGGAAAATTCTGAAAGAGATGGGCATACCAGACCACCTGACCTGACTCTTGAGAAACCTGTATGTAGGTCAGGAAGCAACAGTAAGAACTGGACATGGAATAACAGAAAGGTTCCAAATAGGAAAGGAGTACGTCAAGACTGTATATTGCCACCGTGCTTATTTAACTTATATGCAGAGTACATCATGAGAAATGCTGGGCTGGAAGAAGCACAAGCTGGAATCAAGATTGCCGGGAGAAATATCAATCACCTCAGATATGCAGATGATACCACCCTTATGGCAGAAAGTGAAGAGGAACTAAAAAGCCTCTTGATGAAAGTGAAAGAGGAGGGTGAAAAAGTTGGCTTTAAGCTCAATATCCAGAAAAACTAAGATCATGGCATCTGATCTCATTACTTCATGGTAAATAGATGGGGAGACAGTGGAAACAGTGGCTGACTTTATTTTGGGGGTCCAAAATCACTGCAGATGGTGATTGCAGCCATGAAATTAAAAGACGCTTACTCCTTGGAAGGAAAATTATGACCAACCTAGACAGCATATTAAGAAGCAGAGACATTACTTTGCCAGGATGTGAGACCTGGACGGTGAAGAAAGCTGAGCGTCTAAGAATTGATGCTTTTGAACTGTGGTGTTGGAGAAGACTCTTAAGAGTCCCTTGGACTGCAAGGAGATCCAACCAGTCCATCCTAAGGGAGATCAGTCCTGGATGTTCATTGGAAGGGCTGATGTTGAAGCTGAAACTCCAATACTTTGGCCACCTCATGCAAAGAGCTGACTCACTGGAAAAGACCCTGATGCGGGGAAAGACTAAGGGCAGGAGGAGAAGGGGATGACAGAGGATGAGATGGTTGGATGGCATCATTGACTCGATGGACATGGGTTTGGGTGGACTCCAGGAGTTGGTGATGGACAGGGAGGCCTGGCATGCTGCGGTTCACGGGGTCGCAAAGAGTCGGACACGACTGAGCAACTGAACTGAACTGAAGGGTGATTGAAGGAATCTATTTCCAGATCTCCACCTGCCAATGAAAGGACACTCCTATCTTCCCAACAGCTCCCCTGTCACTGAAATCTTACCCTGATGCATTGTTCCAAAGTTCGGAAACCTCTGAGACACCAAACAAAGTGGGTAATTCAAAATAATGATTATCAGGGAGTCCCCTTATTGATTAACCACAACTGCTTAAACTCAGAAAGTTTCCCAAGTTTATGCCTAAGCATTTTTCTGTTAGGAGCAAAACTTGGCCCATATGGAGATGTTCTGGATTCAGAGGAAAAAAAAAAAAGTGAGAAGAGTAGGTTAATGATACAAATTCTCTTTAAAATATCTGGAATTTTTTCCCAAAATGCCAAACTGTTCAAGCCAAGCTAGAGATACAGCACAGATAACAAACACATCTGAACTATATACAAGTGGTTACTCACCTATACAAGGTGGTTAAAATCAAAATGCAAAAATTCTTTCAAGTCATACTGACAAAGATTTCTCCCAACTAAGTCAATTCTCATATATTTTCATCTTATCTGATATTTAATGTTTCCTACTTCTTGTTCACAAAAATAAATCATTTGAAGTTTTGATTTTTTAAAAAGGTCAGAAATCAGCTTCAAATGTAAGTTGACATTACCTTACATAAAATGGAAGACACATATGCAGTCCCATGGGAAGGAGTACCTAGTTTATAAAATATGATTTCAGAAGGTACGTGGACAAACACATTGGAAGATGGCGCCCTAGAGACACCCCCCAAATGAGGGGGTCAGGGCAGCAAACACAGGCTGCAGGGCAGTGGGGAAATGTCACTTCCAGAAAAAGATGATGAGCCTGTAAGTCTTAAGGAGATGAAGGGGGGGATTGCAAGCAGAGAGGGACGAGGCAAGGGAGAGAAGCAGGGGTCTCTGAGCTTGGAGGGCAGGTCAGGCGGAGCGGGGGAGTGAGCAGTGGAGGACTCATGTGCTGTGCTGGGGGCACAGACCACATGTCAGTATCCAACAGAAGTTTTCAGGCAGGAGTGTGTCATAACTGACTTGCTGCTTCTACAAAGCAAGCACCGGGCGACCATAAGAAGGATGAGATGAAGAGGGTGAGAACTCACAGCAGAGAGGTCAGTTGTTGGACAGAGATGTCCAAGAGAACCATCCACCAGCTGGGCAGTGACGTCCAACACAGCTGGGAGTGTCCTGCTGTGCTCGCCAGTATGGCAGCCCCCAGCCACACGCGGCTCCCCAACACCTGACATACGGCTCGCGAGGCTGGGGAGCTGAATTTCCATTTTCAATCTTAACTAATTTCAGTGAAAAAGGGGCCATGTGACTGCTGACTACCATTCCGACACAGAGGCTAAGGAGCTATTTCTAAGAAGGAAAATTCATCCAGACGCAAGGCAGGAGCAGTGGAGGTGAAAGAGATTCAAGAATTATTTCTGAAGCAGAAGATGACGGTGACCCACGGGACTGACTGGCGTGAGGACTAAGCTAGAGAGGACAGCGAGGCCGGTCTAACCAGAAGCCTAGGCTGGTGCTGATAGCATAGTACTGGGAAGAAGAGAGTGTACAAGGGATTCATAGGGAAGATACAAGCTCCAGAATGGGCTCATCTACTTTGAAATGTATCAAGATCATCCAGGGAAGATGGCAAGAAGGTGATGAGAAAAAGGTCAGATATGTATAGGTCTCTATCACAGAGACAGTAAGACAGGCTACGAGGTGGGTAGGGTCACCCAGAGGGAGAAGACCAAAGGACTCTCAACACTTCAAAGGTACCAAGGGCAGGAGCCAGCATGGATGGCAGAGGGAAAATGACCAGACTCACCCAGAGGAGCAAGGGGAAAATGGGGTGTAAAGGAAGCTGCGGGGAAGAAGATGAAGGTGTTCCAACACATGGGGGTGTCCATTGGGGTCAAGCAGTGGAAGCACCAAGGACAGGCCTGAGGGCAAGTTGGGGACTTCTCGTGAGGCCAGGAGCTGCAGAGTGTTGGGGGAGGACAGATGCTGGATGGGAAGGACCAGAGGGATGGGAGTGCTCCTGCAGGCCAGGAGCGCGGCAGGTCACACGGGAGGTCACAGTGATATTCAGATGCCCCCGGGACCCTCAGGCCCCACCCTAACACCAGCCACAAGGCTACCTCACCACTCTTATCAGGGTAACTTCCTCTTCTAGGTCCTAACAGAAGCATTCAGAAAGGTAGGTAGCTACCTGTTTCTGACTAAGGAAAAGGTATCTGGCAAAAGACACGTTTGAAGTCCAGGAAGTTAAGTGACCAGGAAGCTTAACAGGAATGAACAGGAAACTCCATCCACAAAATGCCTCTGGCCATCCTATGCCTGTCAGCTACATACTCTCTCTTTACATCTGAGCAATGGTGCTCTTCAAGCAAGCTGACTTGATTCCACACAGGGCTTAATTCCAGCCAGCAGAAGAACACAGCTCACAATGCTTCCTCAGCCAAGTTCAGAATTCTTCAAAGGCTTCCAGAAGGCTGCTCAGCTTGAGAGAGCCTCCCCTGCAAGATTCCAGCCAAGTTTCTTCCAATCAACTTTGTCTCCAACCCTCCAATCACTCGTGTGTGCTAAGTCATTCAGCTGTGTCCGACTCTTGGAGACCCTATGGACTGCAGCCCACCAGGCTCCTCTGTCCATGGGATTCTCCAGGCAAGAATACTGGAGTGCATTGCCATGCCCTCCTCCAGGGGCTTCCCGACCCAGGGATCGAACCCAATCACTCATGAAAGGAATAGTAATCCTTGGAGAGATCCTTGATTTGGGGGGTTTGGGCTTAAGCTGGCAGGCGGTAGTATCTGTTTCCTCGCCAGAACATCCCCTCCTGTGCTTTTAGCATGCCCACACATGAGGTAGGTGCCTCAGCTCACACTCGATGCTCAGTAATGCCAACGAGGAACACTGACTTCACTGGGCACCCACCATGTGCCAGGCAAAGCACTTGCACAAGCATCTTCAGTGACCTCACCACCAGCTTTAACAGGCACCACGTTCCATCACATTTAGAGACATGGTGGTCCAGTGATCGAGACTCCCATGCTCCCAACGCAAGAGGCATAGGTTCAATCCCGGGTCAGGGAACCATAAGACCACATGCCAAGGCCATGGTCAAAAATAATAAAAAAACATTCAGAGACATGCAAACCAAGCTGCAGCTCACCAAGGTGGCAGTGCACTCTGATTCGAAC
Source organism: Capra hircus (assembly GCF_001704415.2). NCBI lineage: Eukaryota > Metazoa > Chordata > Mammalia > Artiodactyla > Bovidae > Capra > Capra hircus. The sequence goes on along the minus strand of NC_030835.1, from coordinate 39,918,620 downwards.
TCAGGGTTGCCACAGTGCCCGAACCACCATGGTAGGTACTCAAGAGACAGGCTGAATAAAGGCGGCGCCACACTTCACACTCATCCCATTAAGATTACACTGACATATGAAATGCAATTTCAGAAGCTATAAAAAAAATTTAGATACAGGATCTCTGATTCTCTACTAATCCATCACCCCCCCAACACACACACACACACACACACACACACACACACACACACACACACACGCACTGACTGTTCTCAGAGCCAGAGACAGTCACTGCGTTCTGACCACGGGGGAGGGCTGCTCTAGACACAGCATGTTCAGGCCACACATCTGTGCCACAGATGTGGGATGCTCACAAATGAAATACATTCAAGGGCACTAACACGGCATGTATTTTAGAGGCATCTTTAGTGACTGCACGAGAATGGACTTCATAATTGATTAATCCTCTTCATCTACAACCATTACAATTTGATGGATACTAAAAGCTGACTCCAGAGTTGCTATTCAAACACAATTCTTAAATCATTCTCTCCTAAGTCATGTAGACTAATTCACAGAGAGACAATTAGCCTTCGACACTGCACTTAATTTAATAAGTCATTTCAGAATGTTAATAGGAGCACTAACAGGCATGCAAGAAGAATGAACTATTTTTTTGAGACCTTAGAACTTACAAATTAGCTAATTTTTATTTTTAATGTAGATGTCAAAAGCATAGTATTAAAGGGCCAGTAATTACTAATATAATGCTAAAAAAGACATGGATGTTATCTGAGCCAAGGTATCACTACTCTCAAAAATAGGCAAAGAGCTTTTTTCAAAATTTATTTATTTTTAACTGAAGGATAATTGCTTTACAATATTGTGTTGGTTTCTGCCATACATCAACATGAATCAGTCATAGGTATACTTATATCCCCTCCCTCCTGAGCCTCCCTCTCAAAAACAGGCAGAGTATGAATGGTATTTTTAAAGTAAACACCAAACTCTCTAAATTAACTCTTAATAACAACTGGGTAAGATGTCTCCACAATCATGGAAAGATAGCTGTGAGCACTAAATAAAATAATGTATATAAACCCAAGTCATTCAGTGCCATACAAATAAATTACATTATTAATATTAAAAAGTAAATTCCCTGAATGAATTTAATGCCTTTAAAGTACACATAGTTTTTCCTATGCAACAAGTTTAAATGAAAGAAGGCAGTCAAAGGGTTAAACGAATCTAATGCTTAAACTCTAACATACAAGATCAAATAATTTTCAAAGGACATCTACCTACATGATATTCAACTTAGATTATAAATGTCTTTATGGTAAAGAACATGTACTAAAAACATACTTATTAGACATAAAAGTAGCTAATAAATGTTTGCTAATTACTTGTCTTGAAAACTTCTGTTAAACATAATTCAAAAATACAAATCAAAAAAGATTACAGAATAAAATAAAACCAAATTTTCATATGCAGCCAAGAAACTATACAGAAACATACTAATAGTTTTAAAGGACACATGTATCTGTCAGAGGGCTTCCCAAGTGGCTCAGTCAGTAAAGAACCCACCGTCAATGCAGAAGGCCAGCCCCAATGCAGGAGACCTGGGTTCAGTCCATGGCTCAGGAAGATCCTCTGGAGAAGGAAATAACAACCACTCCAGTATTCTTGTCTGGAAAAGTCCATGGACAGAGAAGCCCGGCAGGCTACAGTCCATGGGGTCACAAGAGTCAGACACAACTTAGCAACTAAAGCACCGCCACCATACCTATCTCTATAATTCAAATATTTTAATATTATGTTTTTGCTGTTATAAAATTAGAATGTTCATTTAAAAAAAACTGGGAAAAAATGCAAAAAAGAAAAAATGATAATTAGACATAACACAATCATAAGTAATAACCACTCTAAATTTTTTAATGTATCCTCTTCTGTTAATGCATATGCATACTTAATTTTCCTGTGAAATGGGGATCTATTATATACACGCTTAGCAATAAATTTTTTCATTTAATATTCTATGCACACTTTCCTATGTCATTAAGCGGCCTTATAAAACAAGCTATTCAATTGATTTAAATTACTTGATCATATGGAGAATCATAATTTAATGTCTTACTGCCGATATTTTTCCAGTTTCGCACACTATAATACTGCATGAGCATCTTTCTACGTAAGACTTTCAGAGCAACGGTGATTATGTCATTGGGGTAAATTCCCCACCTCAAATCCCCGCACAATTATTAACCTCCTCCTTCACTAGAAACTGCACAGAGCTTGGCCTGGCAGACTGCAGGGACTGGAGTAGAGAGGAAACGTACATCATCCCTTCTTTCCTCTGGCCTGTTAACATCTGACCCAGAGCCCTGGAGGAGCAGCTTTGTTTGAAGTCTTCCAGCACAGGTGTAGGGTTACCTGGTAAAGCTTCCATCTCCCACCCAGATCCCACCTTTCATCTCTGGAGAGGAACAGACAGAGAATCTCAGGCACAGCCTCTCACAAGGGGACAAAGGTCCAGCAAGAGATGGCGCAGAGGACAGACCACTGGGAATTGGCACAAAAGACCGAAATATTAGAAAACAACAAATGGGCTGCCCACTGCTTTCAATATTCTCTCTCTCTTGTCCTACCCTCTTAACACAATCTCAGCCAATTATATATGATCATTCTCTTACTCAGAACATTATCTTTGCATTCAGGGACTGTCAGATGACTCAAGTTAACAAAGGTTTTCTGTATTTGCTGCACAATTGTATCTCCATGGACATATCGCACACAGGAGGAGGTTCATGTGCAGTTAGGGGTTGACCAGCACTCCTGGTTAAGACAAGCCCTCAAGGCAGAAACACCCACCAAGTGCCAGGCAGGCCAACCTGGCCAGAGGCGCTATGACGTCCCTCTGCCCTACCTTCATTTCCCAGCACAAAAGAACTCTTCCGGGACGTCCCTGGTGCTTCAGTGAACAGTCCGCACACCAGTGCAAGGGACAGGGGTTTAACCTCTGGTCGGGGAAGAGCCCACGTGCCACAGGAAAACTAAGCTCGAGCACCGCAATTACTGAAGCCCAAATGCTCCAGAACCCTCGCTCCGCAGCACGAGCTGCCGCTACAATGAGGAGTGTTTGCACTGCGATGAGGGGCAGCCCCCACTCGCCGCAACTAGAGAAAGCCCAAGAGCAGCAGTGAAGACAGCGCAGCCACAGCTAAATATATACATGTCTTAATTAAAAACAAAGAACTCTTCCAAAGACCATCCTATCCACCAACTACTCCCTCACTACAGACCTGTCTTCATGAAGTCATATGTTGCCTAATGCTATTCCCCCACTTTTAAGGAGAGGCAGCTGATTCTAAAGTGATCCCTTTTCTAATGGCTTGTATTTCACAATTTAACTTCGCTTCTCTGAAGGGCAATGATCCACATCAGCCACCTGCAGTGCTCTTTGGAAGCTGCTGGACTGGTATGGTGAGACTCATGACTAATCATGACCACTGTGAGTATCAGCACTGTGATATTTTATAGTTAGTTGTCAACTGTGACATGAAAGTACACAAAATCCAGAATCCATTTTGTTCACCAAAAGACAAACATACTATAAGTTTACAGAATAAACTGGCCACCAGTAACAGATTCAAAGATAAATTGTGAAATACACAATTTGCTTACTTTTTGTATAAAAGTTTAAAGTGAATAAACTGAATTTACTGAAAGTGCTTTAAAATCTCTTCTTCCATTTCTATCAATGCAAAAATGCATGTCTTCCACTGAGAGGGTCTCTCTATAACCAGTGTTATTAAAACAAAACAGAGGGCTTCCCTAGTGGTCTAGAGGTTAAGAATCCACCTGCCAATACAGGGGACACAGGTTCAATCCCTGGTTGGGGAAGATTTCACATCCACAGGGCAACTAAGGCTATCCGCCACAACTACTAAGTCCTCACTCAGGCGCCCACACGCCACAGCTACTGAAGCCGGAGCACCCAGAGCCTGCCTCTGCAACAGGAGAAGCTCCCACAATGAGAAGCCGGTGCAGTGCAACTGAAGAAGGTCCACGCACAGCCAGGAAGACCCAGTGAAGCCAAAAATAAGTAAATAAACGGTAACTCTTTCTTTTTTAAGCAGAAACTATTTAGATATATATTATCTCCTGCAAACAGCATGTCATCAATCTGACCCTGACTAGATAAATTAATAAGCAAGAAGCAAGCAAGCTCACTGACCACATTACAACCTTTAAATACTGATATGAGCGGTACTTGTCTGAAGTTAATTGCACTTAACATGGGAAACTGCTCTTTTTTGCATTACTTTTGTTTGGTCATGTTACAGAACAAGAAAGCGCTGCGTGTGTACCTGTGACTCACCATTTTAATCCCCTAACGCTCAGCTTCAGTGAATGAACTGCGCAATTCTTTAAATGCCTTTCTTTCTTCTTACGTGTATTGTGAGTGCGTTCACAGGAGTGTCGTTTTCTGGGTTAAGTCTGCTGCTGCTGCTGCTAAGTCGCTCCAGTCTTGTCCGACTCTGTGCGACCCCATAGACGGCAGCCCACCAGGCCACCCCCCCCACCCCCGTTCCCTCAGATTCTCCAGGCAAGAACACTGGAGTGGGTTACCATTTCCTTCTCCAATGCATGAAAGTGAAAAGTGAAAGTGAAGTCGTTCAGTCATGTCAGACTCTTAGCAACCCCATGGACTGCAGCCTGCCAGGGATTCCTCCATCCCCGGGATTTGCCAGGCAAGAGTACTGGAGTGGGGTGCCATTGCCTTCTCTGGGTTAAGTCTACGGACTATCAAAAATGACAGGAAGGAGAAAGATTTGCTTATCTCTACAGATTTTTTAAAATGAAATACATGAGGAATTCTACTGAGTTTAATAAACAATAAAATATTTATAAGCTCTCTGGGGTCTGCCTTCCAATCTCACAAACAAACACAACTCCACACACAACACTGACAAGGACCAACCCTGGCAAGTGGATGAGATCCCAGGTCCCAGGATCAGCTCAGGGCTCAGGTCCCTCAGCATGGGAGCCCCCCACTTCCAACACCGGTCTCCACAAGCTTGAACTCATCACAGCACCAGGTCAAGTGCCTGACAAAAGCAGAATAAAGCGAATACATAAAGAGAAACAAAGGCAATACAGCTGGAGGAGGCACCTCTGTCCAGAAAGCAACTTTGACTCATACTTCTAAAATGAGTTTTTTAAAAAAGCCATACGTGCTAACAAATAAGACCCAAAACATAGAGGGCCAAGGATGCTCTCTGACCTTCAGCTTAAACTTCAGCTGAGAAGCTGAATGAGCAGGACAGTAAGCAGTACTTTTCCAATGAACTTGACAAGGTCTCTATTCCAAAAGGTATTATACTGAAAATATATTATTTTTATAAAACTCTTCATACGAGATTTTTTCACAGGTATGCTGATCAAGGCTTCAGAAGTCCCAGATCAGAGGCAATAAGCAAAGTTACAGGTGGTCTCTAGCAGTCATACACGCCTCCAGTGGAGTCAAGGGGATGACCTCCAAGCGTAACGAGGGTCTATATGTTCTCCAAAGGCATCAAATAAAGAACTGTCTTCCAGCAATTCTGGAAATTACCTGTAATCTAAACATTCAGAGATGACATTATTGTTGATCATGACCAAGTTTAAAATTTTACTAATTCTGAAGTAAATTAAAAGATCAGTTCAGTTCAGTTCGGTCGCTCAGCTGTGTCTGACTCTTTGCGACTCCATGAATCACAGTACGCCAAGCCTCCCTGTCCATCACCAACTCCCAGAGTTTACCCAAACCCATGTCCATCGAGTCGGTGATGCCATCCAACCATCTCATCCTCTGTTGTCCCCTTCTCCTCCTGCCCGCAATCCTTCCCAGCATTAGAGTCTTTTCCAATGAGTCAACTCTTTGCTTGACGTGACCAAAGTATTGGAGTTTCAGCTTCAACTTCAGTCCTTCCAATGAACACCCAGGACTGATCACCTTTAGGATGGACTGGTTGAATCTTCTTGCAGTCCAAGGGACTCTCAAGAGTCTTCTCCAACACGATGGTTCAAAAGTGTCAATTATTTGGTGCTCAGCTTTCTTCACAGTCCAACTCTTACATCCATACATGACCACTGGAAAAACCATAGCCTTGACTAGACGGACCTTTGTTGGCAAAGTAATGTCTCTGCTTTTCAACATGCTATCTAGGTTAGTCATAACTTTCCTTCCAAGGAGTAAGCATCTTTTAATTTCATGGCTGCAATCACTATCCGCAGTGATCTTGGAGCCCAAAAAAATAAAGTCAGCCACTGTTTCCACTGTTTCTCCATCTATTTCCCATGACGTGATAGGACCAGATGCCATGATCTTCGTTTTCTGAATGTTGAACTTTAAGCCAACTTTTTCATTCTCCTCCTTCACTTTCTTCAAGAGGCTTTTTAGTTTCTCTTCACTTTCTGCCATAAGGGTGGTGTCGTCTACATATCTGAAGTTACTGATATTTCTCCACGCAATCTTGATTCCAGCTTGTGCTTCTTCCAGCCCAGAATTTCTCATGATGTATTCTGCATATGAGAATATGCAAGTATACACACAATATACAAGAATATAGAAGAATACACAGAAGAACTGTACAGAAAAGATCTTCACGACCCAGGTAATCACGGTGGTGTGATCACTCATCTAGAGCCAGACATCCTGGAATGTGAAGTCAAATGGGCCTTAGGAAGCATCACTACAAACAAAGCTAGTGGAGGTGACGGAATTCCAGTTAAGCTATTTCAAATCCTGAAAGATGATGCTATGAAAGTGTTGTACTCAATATGCCAGCAAATTTGGAAAACTCAGCAGTGGCCACAGGACTGGAAAATGTCAGTTTTCATTCCAATTCCAAAGAAAGGCAATGCCAAAGAATGCTCAAACTACCGCACAATTGCACTCATCTCACATGCTAGTAAAGTAATGCTCAAAACTCTTCATGCCAGGCTTCAGCAATACGTGAACCGTGAACTTCCAGATGTTCAAGCTGGTTTTAGAAAAGGCAGAGGAACCAGAGATCAAATTGCCCACATCCTCTGGATCATCAAAAAGGAAGAGAGTTCCAGGAAAACATCTATTTCTGCTTTATTGACTATGCCAAACCCTCTGACTGTGTGGATCACAAAAAACTGTGGAAAATTCTGAAAGAGATGGGCATACCAGACAACCTGACCTGCCTCTTGAGAAACCTGTATGTAGGTCAGGAAGCAACAGTTACAACTGGACATGGAACAACAGACTGGTTCCAAATAGGAAAAGGAGTACGTCAAGGCTGTATATTGTCGCCCTGCTTATTTAAATTAAAAGATCAAATTGACTTTAATAACATATTCAACGTAATACATCCAAAATGTTAACAAGTCATCAAACATTAAGAAATTAGTAAGATTTAAAAACAATTTAAATAAAATAAAAAATAAACATTCAGAAGAAAGCAACAAGGATTTAAAACTGTGAACAAAATCAAGATACCACTTTAGAGACAATAGTAGAAGGATCTGGACACCTCCAAATGAAGTTATACTTCGAGAACAGAAAAGACAAAACGCCAAAAATAATTCTTGATGGGGATCAAATTGGTTCATTTCCAGTAAGGGTGCACTGAATAGGATCTTTCGGGTGCTGTGTGCCTGTTCAATCCACAGCAGGTGAACAACGGGAAGCCAGGATGGTTTGGGACACACCAACGTTTAAGAATTGTCCCCAGGGTTCAAAACAGGGCAGGACAGGTCTTTATTTTGAGTCGAAAGATAACAGAAGAATCTAAGTGGGAGGTGGCAGGTAAAAAAAGCCACTTCTGTGAGAATTACTGGGATATCTGCAATTTTTTTGGCATCTTCTCCCACTCGTCCCATGAAAGACCTAACCCCTGAGACACCAGCACCCACTCCAGAAGCATTCCCTTCTCCTTCACACCATTCTGCCTCCAAATTAAACTCACTCAATACATGAGATACAGGCCCACACTCCCTGCAGGGGCTGCCAAATACTTCATGCAACAGCACAGGCTGGAAAAAAATGAAGGATTTGGGAGGATGAAATAGTGACTTATAAGAGCAAAGGCTGATGAAAATGTTTACCCATTAACTGCAAGTCAAAGTACACACATTTTGGAGGCATGTCAGGTTTAGCCAGACGCCAATAAATCACCAGGCTAGTCTTCCTCCTTTACACAGGAGTTCCATACTTCAGTCAAGAGAGAGGCACCGTCCTCTGAAGTTATATACACTTGATCTAGCTGATTAGGCTCCACATGGGGCCCTTTTGTTCACTACAAATAAAAAGATGTTAAAAAAATAAAAACAAACTTGCCACAGTGCGAGCTGCAAACACACCATCTGCAGCTGCTCAGCCACAGCTACTGCTCCCAAAGCCAGTGACAGGCTTGAGGAGCGCTCCTCTTCGCTCCAAGTTATCCTCAGCAGCTGTGTTCTCATCGCTCGGGAGGTTCCCTGATTCCTTCCACGCTTAAGTTATTGGCAAAAACTAGCAAACTCAGCACAAGCCATCTGCACCGCAGCCTGAACAGACAGCAGCCAGTGAAAGGAAACCGAGGTGACTCCCAGATTGTCAAGAGGCCCTGATGTTCCTGCTGAAAGAAAAACCGCTCAGCCTCTCCAGCCTTTAAAAAGTCAAGCATCATCTATTTCAACCAGGAGTTTCACTTCCCCGCCTTTCATTGGTTACTGGAAAATGACGCAGGCAATTCTATCACTCAGATTGTCATTCAAGAACATGGACACTCCAACCTCCAGGAAAAAAAAAAAAAAAACACAGAAGTTTGGATAAACTCAAAGCTGGACGCAGTCCCTGAACTCCTCACGGCCCCAGCACATGACAGGTGCCATCAGGTGACCCATGGGAGGGACAGCTATGTGTAGCACCACCAGGCCCACTCTGCAATCCTTGAAAACCCTCAGGATGGATAGAGAACACACAAGTCAGAGTCCATGCAGGGCGACCGCTCCCCGCCACCACCACGCTTGGCGCCAAGGGGGCAGTGACTTGGCCCCTGGAGTCCAGGCAGACTCACAGCTGCTCCCCTGGGTCCCTCCGGCTGCCCCTCCCATCGATCAGATTATCACCTCAAAAGCCTTTCAAGGTGCTCGCAGAGTCTACCAGAGTTATTTTAGGGGAAAGCAGTGTGATGTTGAGACTTCCTTGGTGGCTCAGATGGCAAAGCATCTGCCTACAGTGTGGGAGACCCGGGTTCAATCCCTGGGTCAGGAAGATCTCCTGGAGGAGGAAATGACAACCCACTCCAGTATTCTTGCCTGGAAAATCGCATGGACGGAGCCTGGTAGGGCTACAGTTCATGGTGTCGCAAAGAGTTGGACACGACTGCGTGACTTCACCTCACTAGTGTGATGTTAGGGCTTCCCTGGTGGCTCAGACAGTAAAGAATCTGCCTGCAATGCAGCAGACCCAGGTTCGATCCCTGGGGTGGGAAGAGCTCCTAGAGAAGGGAATGGCAACCCACTCCAATATTCTTGCCTGGAGAATTCCATGGACAGAGGAGCCTGGAGGAATGCAGTCCATGGGGTCTCAAAGAGTTGGGACATGACTGAGCAACTACCATGCGCGCGTGCACACACAGTGTGATGTTAACTCCTTAGAAGAGGGGGAACCACACGCACAACCACATCCTTAGGCTTCACCAGAGACCCCCACACAGCTCCTCTCTGAGTTGGAGACGCCCCAGGACCCCATGGAACTGCCTTCTGAATGACACACAAGCCAGAGCCCCTGGCCTCGCTGGGGAGGTTTCTGCTCCCCAGAAACCCTTGGGCTCCTGAATAAATGATTACCAGGGTTCCATTCATCAAGTGTCTCTTAAGCCTTCTATTATGAGACTGAATTTTACACAGGGAACTAGGTCCTTTATTTACATTCCCTAATCCATGTCCCCAGGAACATCTCTTTCCAAGTTACAGAATCTGTCTGCAACCTCATGATTATCAGACTTAATCCCTCCCATCCTCCACGCAGAACTGCACGTCAAGAAGACCAGCACTGAGCTGCTGTACAGCATACGGGGCTCAGCCCGGTGCTCTGGGACAACCCAGAGTGGTACGCGAAGGGACCAAGAGGGAGGGGATACATGTACACACATGGCCGATTCATGTCACTGTAGGGGGGAAACTAACACAACACTGTAAGGCAATGATACTCCATTAAAAAAATAAATTAAAAAAAAAATAAAGATAACCGCCCGAGAAGTGGAAAATAAAAACAAGAAGACAACCAGCACTGGCTCCAATTTAAAGAGAATTCCACCAAGAGCAAATACTACCAGGAGACCGACTCTACGTCCAGAATGAACATGCCAGAAGAGCAAAACCCCTTCTGCCTACCCACCCCAGAACCTGAGTCCCTCCCTAGGCTGGCGCCTGGCAGGCCAGAGTAGGCAGGAAGTATCTGACAAGTAAGTGACTCCATCTAAGCACATTCTATGTCAAAGGCAAGGCCACTTCTGCAGCATCAACGGGGACACTGCTCAGCACCCCCTGAGTGTGAGCCATGATCAGGTCACTGAGTTCTCTGGAGACAAGGGCAGAAGTGATACAGATTCTTTCTGGAGTCTTCGGATGACCTCCTCCCCTTCGGCCAGCCTGAGTGCAGACGTGCCCAGTGGGCTCCCACCGACCAGTGAGGACAAAGACCGGAAGCAGAGAAACAAGATGGAAGGAACCTGGGTCCCTGAGCGTCAGCAGCCCACCTGCCCAGACCTCGAGCTGTCACTCCAGAAAGGAGTCAGCCTCTCTCTTGTTTGACACTGCGTTCTGGAGTCTCTTTTAGAGCAGGTAGAACTACCCTACCCAACGCAGCCTTAAAGAAAAGTCTTCACACACTGACAGCACTGTGGGGGGGATGTGTGTACACCATATATAAACATTAAACCAGTACTACTGATGAGAGCTTTTTTCTTGGTTTTGATCATACCTGGAGAGGTTTAGCAACTTGTAACTCCAGTGATAGTGGGCTGAGCAAAGGGGGCAGTTAATCCTGGCATTTTATTCTTAAGTCAACTAGGATTTTATTTTGCCAGCAAATATCTCCTCAGCACAGATGATTTTAAAATCTCCTAATATTTCAGCTTTATTTGATTAGTTTCCTCTATACAGTGTCATAAAACAAAAGTCAGGAAATTTTAGTCTTCAGAATTCTTGCATTTGAACTAGAAATTACAGACAGCCCTCTGCATCCCCAGGCTCCACAAGTGCAGATTCAACCAATCGCAGATTGAAAATAATTTTTAATTTCCAAAGAATAAAAACATGAATTTGCCACACACCTGCAAATATTTACATAGCATTTCCATTGTGTGAGGTAGTATAAGTAAATTAGAGATGATTTAAAATATATGGAAGGATGTGTGTAAATTATATGCAAATACTACACCATTTCATATAAAACACTTGAGTATCCCTAGACTTCGGTTTCTGAGTTGGGGGCACTGTTCTGAAAACAATCCTTATGAATACAGAAGATCAACTCTGTTCCTCAAAGATGCCTTACAAAAACTTATTTTCTATTTCAAACTTCTTGAAAAAGTTAATCACAAATCTAGGAATAGGTTTGCAAAAATGAAGAGATGTGCTTTCTTTTACCTAAAGGTTTCCCAGTGGCACACACAATAAATGGATGATATGTATGGCAGGTCTGGGTCCATCTCTTCAGAAGCCAGAGAGCCCGGCTGAATGCCTGGAGCTGGCCTGCAGCCCTGCAGCACACGCCAGCAAGCCAACAGAAGCAGCATCGGGTTTTCAAGAGCCCCACTCAGAAAACGGCCATCTCAGACGTGAAAACCACACCCCTGTTGGGAAAGAGACTTGAGAAAAATATACAAATACCTAAGAGAAACTTGTTCCTGGTATCACTTGACAATAGGATCCTTGAAAAGAGCAGGTGAGCACGTGACCAAGGCAGAGGTTAGCCAGCCTGGTATAGTATACTTAAAAGTGGACGGGAAAGCAGAAGTTATTTTGCTGAGAGACAGAAGCCTTACACGAAAGAGTACATATGGCCGGATTCCCTTTAGATGAAGTTCAAGAACTGGCGAAACTTACTCAAAACAAACAGAAAAAAGGGACAGTGGTTGCCTAGGCTGGGCGTAGGGAGGGAACACTGGAAAGGGACCTGAGATAACTTTCTGGGGTGGTAGGTATATCTTAAAAGAAGTATGGGTTACATAGGTATATGTGTACGTGCATGCTAAGCTGCTTCAATCGTGTCCAACTCTTTGCGACCCTATGGACCATAGTCCTCCAGGCTCCTCTGTCCGTGGGATTCTCCAGGCAAGAATACAGGAGTTGCCATGCCCTCCTCCAGGGGATCTTCCCGACCCACGGATCGAACTCACATCTCTTGTGTCTCCTGCATTGGGGGGCATATTCTTTACCACTACTGGGTCTCCTGCATTGCCGATGGATTCTTTACCATCTGAGCCACCAGGGAAGCCCTACCTAGCTACATGCATTTGCCTAAACTCCTGGAATGATACACTTAAAATGCACTTATACAGTGCATTTCACTTTATAAACTTTGCCTCAAAAAAATTTTAAAGTTTTAGACTCAATTATGACATGTGTGCTGATGTGCTTAGCAGTGAAGTATATTGACGTGTGCCACTTATTCTGAAACACTTTCACAAAATAAAAAAGAAAAGAAAGAAAAGCAAAGCATTGATGGGTAGACAGAGATGGATAGGAATATACAAAGCAAATACAGTAAAAGGCTAACATTCTGTAGAATCTAAGTGGTGAGTATACATGTCCAGGATACTACATAATTCTTTCTCTCATCTTACCTATGTGAAATTTGGCATGAAAATAAGCTGAGGCAAAGTATATGCTAATTATGCTGATATCTCTTGTTTTAGAGCGTATAGGAGTACGCGAATCTTACTCAGCATTTAATACTACTTCACAGGACATAAAAAGAGCTCATGGATAGCAACTGAACACTTGTCCCAGGGATGCTGGAGTGGTGGATGAGGTATCGGAGGGACCGAAGCTCTCACTGTCCACAGCCATGCTTCCTAAGGCTGCCTCACTTGAACACTGATTGCTCAAAATTATTTTAAAGTAAATCACTTTGGTAAATCAATTACCAAAAGTTATAAATTTCTAAATATAAAGTCTTAAAACAATGTGACCTTGAATTTCAAATATAATACTTGCGTGGTATTCTCTGAGCAAACAACTGAAACAAAGTCAGTGATCTCATACCAAAATAATGTGGCTAAAAGGTACAAATTTTTAGTTAATTAGATGCATAAGTCCAGGGGATGCAATTAATGTACGGCATGGCACCTATAGCTGGTAACAGTGTAAGATGTATTTGAAAATTGCCAAGGGAGCAGATCTTAAAATTCTGGGACATCCTTGGTGGTCCAGTGGCTAAGACTCCACACACCCATGCACGGGGCCCGGGTTCAATCCCTGATCGGGAAACGAGATCCCACATGCCGCAACTGAAGATCCTAAGTGCCACAACAAAGACCCAGCATGGCCAAATAAATAACTAAAAAAAAAAAAAAAAAAAAAACCACGTTATAATTCCAAGAGAAAAAAATCGGTATCTCTCTATGCGGCAACAGACTACGTTAACTAGACTTACTGTGATAAGCATTGGACAATGCATAAAAGTATTGAATCATGTTCTATACCTGGAACTAGTATCATGTTATATGTCAATCACATCTCAATTTGTTTTAACATGTTGGCTTTTCATCTCTGATGAGTCCAAAACAAACTCCTTTAGTTTATTTTCTCCTTTAGGTTTACAGATACATTCTATAAACTTTAGCAAATTACAATGGGGGAGAGGAATCAGATTGACTATCTTACATGACAGATAAGTTAATCAACCACTCTGAAAGTACTGCCCATCACTTTTCTTAAATCTGCTTTTGTTAATAAAATCCAGTTGAGAGGTTGCAAAACCCAAACCAGGCTGGGATCTAAGTTTGGTCCTAGGCAGAGTAAGTTGATGGAGACAGTACTATGATCTGAGAAACCGCTAACAGAGAGATGGTTTAATTTGTACCTGCTGGTCCATACAGAGCTCTGAGTGGCTTTGCATATAAGAGCACTTCAATAAAAATTCAAACCTGACCATTTTCCAAAGCCTAATCCGGATCCTACCTTTTCCTTGAATGTTCTCTGACTATACACCCAAACACCATGTGCTCCATCACCCACAGTCTTCACTCTGAAAGAAGCTGCAGTGCCCATCAACCCAAGAGTCCCTCTTACATAGGAGTCTTCTAATATATGTGACGAACAGCCATCAGCCAGGCCAGGTCACCTAACAGGGCAGCCCTTTGTACCAAAAACAGTGGGCCTAGGTGGTAAACCACTCTCTTCACATTCTCTTATTTATAAATTGGTACCAGAGGAAGACTGATTCTAAGATAACCTCAAGGTTCCCCTGTGGCCTGAAACGCTGAGTCTGGTCATTTGCTGACTGTGCCACGCACTTCCCTGGGCCAGAAGCCTGGGATGGAGTTATCAGATCCCTGCCCTCAGGGCCTCACCCCCAGGACACCCCCTTGGTAACCTGGAAATCTCAGATGCCAGAGTTTAAAGAGAACCTAGGATTGTGTGGCCATCCCCATTTGAAAACTGGCTCCTACTCACTGCCCTGGAAGCAAAGTAAGCCAGACACAGACACCGAACCACTCCAGCCTACCCTGGTGGCTCAGATGGTAAAGAAACTGAACTACAATGTGGTTCAATCGCTGGGTCAGGAAGATCCCCCGGAGAAGGGAATGGCAACCTACTCCAGTCATGGTAATGGAGAAATCCATGGACAGAGGAGCCTGCCAGGCTCCACAGCTTCCAAAGAATCGGGCGCAACCAACAACACTGAACCACTCCACCAAGCCCTCATCCCACCTCCGTCTTCTGCAATAGCAAAGAAATGCTACTTTGCTCTTCTAAGGGAGGTCCCAAATGCTTTTTTAAAAATTCTCATCTTTCTCCTTAGTTTTACCTTTTCCAGAAAGTTCAGTTGGGGGGCTTTTAGGTTTTTCGTTTGTTGTCTTTTTTTTTTTGGCCACGCCACGTAGCTTGTAGGATCTTAGTTCCCTGACCAGTGATCGAACTCAACGCCCATGGCAGTGAAAGTGCCGCGTCTTAACCACTGGACCATCAGGGAATTCCCCAGAAAGCTCAGGGGAACACTTGCTGTGAAAGTGAAACCACTGGTCACGCAGTCGTGTCTGATTCTGTGACCCCATGGACCCTAGTCCACCAGGCTCCTCTGTCCACGGGATTCTCCAGACAGTAATAATGGAGAAGGTTGCCATTCCCTTCTCCAGGGAGTCTTCCTGACCCACGGATTGAACCTGGGTCTTCCATAGTGCCGGCAGATTCTTCACCATCTGAGCCACCAGAAAAGCCCAAAGTTTGCAGGAATAGGTAGGAAACAGGCAAATGTGGTCCCTAGACTGCTGCCTGGAGGCCAGGCCTCTCCGCATCCTCCTCCGTGCTTCCCACAGCAGAAGGCGAGCACGTTAAGCGTTTGTGGGTCAAGCAGCAAGGGAAAGCCTAAGATGGAAGGCAGTGCCTCCTGAAAACCGCCCAGGGCCTGCTCCTCACTCTGTCCACGTATCCCGGGCCAACTCAGCATCCCCTCTGTGATACAGCACGTCTGGGAAAGAAGTGTGAGCTGTGATGCTGTGATGCCAGGCTGAGAGGATAGATTTAGAAAGCCCCGCATAGCCAGACACACAGCGACAACAGCCATCAGACATCACCCAGATTTAACTAGCCTAAAATTAGCAAGCGGAGCAGAGTAGTCACCGCACGGATGGCGTCAGAGCTCTTCTGACTGGCCGACTGCCAGTTTTAAACAAATCGTCCTGCTTTCTCTACCAGGGAAACAATATTTTGGAACAGAGCCAGCCAAGCATTTCTGCGGCTGTTTCCATTCTCGCTCTGCTATTAATGTTTTATAATTCAGTGACAAGGTGAGCAGAGCCTGTATGAGCTACGTCTGTAAGGGGGTTATTTTCTTTGTTGCGAGTTCTCATTCTTTGGATGTGTACTTTAGCAATGGTGGAGGAATCCCTTTTAAATATTTAAATGCCTGAAATTTATTTAGGGCTTCACATTCAACTGACTTAAACAAAGATGATGCAAATCGGGTGAAGTATAAATGCAAAATGAAAATCGGTTTCCTCTGATCCTTCTTTTCATCCTGGCAAAGACTCAGGAGCAAAAGAAATGTTCTCCGCAGGATCACATGAGAGCCCTCTTGCTTCCCAGCAGAGAGGAGAGAGCCTGGTTCAATCAGCAGAACTGTTAAACTACAAAATTTCTCATGAATAACAGGATCCACTGGCTGAGAGAAGGGTTTCAGGCTAGAGCAATAGCTTTGCAGCCTGTTCCTGGCTACCACTTCCCACTTGGACGGGCGGCAGTGACATAATCCTGGCTTTCTCCTCTGGATACACTTTCTTTACCCATGTCCCCCACTCTTTTTATGATTGATTGAGATCAGTAGGACCCCACAAGGCACCTAGGGTCCCACATGGGGGCAGAAAGGCGAGTTTAAACTCTTGAGAACTAAGATTCAGAAAACCACGCATGTTCTTGTCTGGAATCTCAGTTTTCACATCGCTGGTGGGGCGGCGGGCAGGGGGCTGTAAATCGCATCAGCCTTGTGTGGTTCTCCTTCGGTCTGCAGGAGACCACAAATAAAAGTTCAAGCACAATGGCTGTTTGGAAATCTACCTTCAGGAATCTCTCTCCCCAGTTCTTCATCCTGTTCCTAACTCGTTCCTCTCACTTAAAACTTTTTCTAAAAGAGAGTGGATATACGTATTTATAAAACTGATTCACGTTGCTGTATACCTGAAACTAACACAACACTGTAAATCAACTTAACGCCAATAAAATTTTTTTAATAAAAAAATTAAACCTTTTAAACGGATCCATTATCCCAACCAATGATCTTCAAATAAACAAAGCTGTTGATAGATTAGGCGATTTTACTATTATTTAATCTCTCAGCCTCGCCCGCAGCTCTTACAGCAAACCTTAATACCCACATTTAAACAAGCAGGAGTTAGGATGACATCCCCCTGAATTCATGCACTACAGGAATTAGTACCAGGTCAGGATATTAGGACAGAAGGCTTCCACCCATGCTTAGGGAGCACCTACTGCACGTCAGGCATAAGTAATATTCCAACACACTCTGCAATTCTCAAAGCAAAAGGACTACGTTAGCAGAAGGGGTGCAGACACTACTGACCGGTTTCACAAAATCGTTATTTCCTGTAGAAATTATCATCACTTGAGAGAGAAAAGATAACGCTGAACAATTCAGACAGCCTTTCTTCCCAGTTATCTTTATTAAGGAGTCCAAACCAGACCTGTAAGTGAACTGCAGCTTCATCTGATTCCAGTAAGGCCAAGGCCATGCAGTCGTGAGTTGGTATCAGACTTTGAAACCTGGGAAAGGTGTAAACCACACCCTCTCACCCCGGGGTGCCCACCCTCCCCGAGCCACACCCCTTGGAATGGGGCAATAATGATATGACAGATGGGAGTTCCGCTGTCCCCCTCTTCAGAAACCACTTCTCCATTTCCACCACTTTGATATCACAGTTCAATTACAGGTCATTTCAAGTGACCCAGAAAAGATATAAAATGAGGCATAAAAGGCTGTTTAGGTAGATCATTTACAGTAGAAATAATGAGAACCTCAAGGCAACACTTCCTTAGTTCAACAAAAGCCAAGACACACAGTGCTTTCGTGTTTAAACCCGCGGCTTTCAATCCTGCCTTTATCAAACATTTGTTTGCTAAGAGGCTATTATGCGGCCAAAACCAGGGCAGTACAAGGAATATAGCAGTAATGACCAGATATGTCCCTTCTCATAGGGCACTTACATTCTACGGAGGGGAGGCAGAAGATAACACAGGAAAACCAATGTACGACATCATGGCAGGCTAGAGAGCAAACGCCAGAGTAAAATGGCCCAGCACTTGGGGAGGCTGGGTGGGGTGGGCAGTGCAGGCGGGGCTGGCGGCCACCAGGCCCTCCCCTCCTCCCCGCCTCCCCTCCAGCCCACGTGCTCTCGAGAAGCTAGGACTCTGGCCCGCCGTGCACCTGTGCACTACAGCCCTAGCCAATATTAACCTGCACTTTCAAAACTGTTCTTGCTCTTTTTTTTTTTTTTCATTAATTTTTATTGCAGTATGGTTGCTTTTCACTTTTTTCACTTTTCATAGTTGCTTTACAACGCTGTATTGGTTTCTACTGTACAGCAGAGTGAATCGGCTATACATACACATATATACCCTCCCTGTAGGGATTCCTTCCCATTCAGGCCACCACAATGCTTTGGTTCCTGGTGCCACACAGTGTATTCTCATTAGCTGCCTATTTTATACATCAATACTGTATACGTGTCACTCCCAATTCCTCCCACCCCTCCCTTTCCCCCTTGGGATCCATACATCCGTTCTCTAAACCTGTGTCTATTTCTGCTTTCCAAATAAGATGATCTATACCATTTTTCCAGACTACACACATGTTAGTATACAATATTTGTTTTCCTCTTTCCGACTTACTTCACTCTGTATGACAGTCTCTAGGTCCATCCACGTATCTGTAAATGACCCAATTTTGTTCCTTTACATGGCTGAGTAATATTCCCCTTTTATTTCTGTTATCCCTCCCCTTTATCCATTCCTCTGTTGATGCACATCTAGGTGGTTTTCTTAGCCTGGCTATTGTAAACAGTGCTGCAATGGATATTGGGGTGCATGTATCTTTCTGAACTATGGTTTTCTCTGAGCTAGAAGTTTCTAGATGAGCACATGATTGGTGACATCCTTCTATCCTCATTCTGGGTCTGTGTCTGCTACGCTTCAATAACATGATGCTCCCTAGACAGCTGAGTTCAACCAGAAACTCTGCAAGGAGAATGGTATCCTCCACCACATCACTACTCTCCCTCCCCACCCCCAAGTTGAAACTTCAAGCTAAGCAACCCATTGCGCTTCCCTGGTGGCTCAAACAGTGAAGAATCTGCCTGCAATGCGGGAGACCCAGGTTCAGTCTCTAGGTCGGGAAGATCCCCTGGAGAAGGAAATGGCAAGCCACTCTAGTACCCTTGTCTGGAAAATTCCATGAACAGAGGAGTCTGGTAGGTAATAGTCCACGGAGTCACAAAGAGTCGGACATGACTCAGCAACTTCACTAAGCAACCCACAACCAGTTCTGGAAGAAAACTGGCCAAAGTAAAAACTGTCCTCAGGATAAAGAACAATTACAGTAAACAGAAGACCTATGAAGGGCAGAGTCCGTCTTATGCTTCCATTCACAAGACCCTGCAGGCCCCAGAGAAACCGTTTCCAAACAACCTTGAACTATAACCAGAGAGGATGAAAGAGCAGTGGTCTCAGGACCCGGGCCACACATTTCAAAGGGTAACAGGCAAACTCGCAGAATCGAAACACTCCAATATTCATTTAGGTTATTATCAGACTTCTTAAAATGTCTATTATTATGTTTTATAATGTCCATCCCCTGGAGGAGGAAATGGCAACCCACTTCAATATTCTTGCTGGGAAAATCCCAAGGACAGAGGAGCCTGGTGGGCTATAGCCCATGGGGTTGCAAAAGAGTCGACATGACTGAGAACAGAGCACGCACTTACAATGTCTATATTTAACATGGTAAAGTTGTGTGTGTGTGTGTGTGTGTGTGTGTGTGTGTGTCAGTCGCTCAGTCATGTCCAACTCTTTGCGACCCCGCAGACTATAGCCTGCCAGGTTTCTCTGTCCATGGAATCCTACAGGCAAGAATACTGGAGTGGATTGCCATTCCCTTCCCCAGAAGAACTTCCCAACCCAAGTCTGGTCTCCTGCATTGCAGGCAGATTCTTTACCATTTGAGCCATATATATATACATGTATGAGCCATATATGTATATATATATATATATATATATATAGGCAGGAGACATGGATTTGGTCCCTTGGTCAGGAAGATCCCCTGGAGGAGGGCATGGCAGTTCACTCCAGTATTCTTGCCTGGAGAATTCCATGGACAGAGAAGGCCTGGTGAGCTAAAGTCCGTGAGGTCGCAAAGAGTCAGACACGACTGAGCAACTAACACTTTCACTTCTTTACACACACTATATTAAACACACACACACACAAGCACATATAGACAAACGTGTATGTGCACGTATGTATATTAAGCGCAGTAGATTTGGTATAGTTGGGATGCACACTGGAAAAAGTTTAGAGACCCTACTACAAAGAAATCGTTGTTCTTTAGATTAAATCCAAACAACAGCATGTGTCCTGTATGAAGAAACCAAAGCATAATTCCTAAAATTACTTATTAGAAACTTCAACATAAACAGGACTGTACCCCTACCCTATTTCTGAACCATGTGAATATCCACTGTTCCAAAGGGTACAAAAGTCCCCTGGAGACGGTGCACCCGCTACTGTGCCCTAAGCATTACAGTCAGAGATTTTTTTAAATGCCTACAGGATGATTCATCTAAGATACGTAATTTTGTGTTCACCCAAGCATAATTACTTTCCACAGTAACCATTTTTAACACTGGCTCTTTACCTGGATTTTTTTTTTTTCTTTCACTTCAAAGGACTTGAACACATTACTAAATAGCCTACTTTAGACTACTCTGATTTCTTAAACAGCTCAACTAACTGGGAGCTTCTCCTGGAAGATTTAGCAACTACACAAAAGTGAAAAGTATAGGGTAAAACAATTGGTAGCACTCAAAACACCCCTTACGGTTAAATGATTATTTATGAAACAGAAAGAAAAGAGTATCAACTAATTAAGACACAGGGAACTGGGAAAAGATGGTGCCTGTCCCCAGATATGTGAAAGCCATTCAAAATAAGACAATACCAGACTGCAAGATGTGTTTAAGAAAGTCCACAACATTCTGCTTTTTCCCACCATCTTTTTAGTGTTTAAGACCTCCAGAGGTCACCGGTCACAGAACAGCCCTAGCTTCTCAGTCTCTCCCTCAATATCTGGTCGTCTATTTCGCAATTCCCCACCATGCAGAGCATGGTTCAAGTTACTAGGGACACACTGAAAATGAACTCAGTTCTTGGAGTAACTTGGTCAGTAGGACCAACAAAGAAGGCCTGACATGATCTTTCAGGATATCTGTCCACTAGAGAACTCCATGGAGAGTCCATGGGGTCACAGAGAGTAAGACACGACTGAGCAACTTTCACTTCACAACCAATCCTAGAAGGAAACTTCCAGAACACCATTCACAGTTTAGCCAGCAACTTTCTGGCCTGAAGAATCCCAGGGACGGCGGAGCCTGGTGGGCTGCTGTCTATGGAGTCACACAGAGTCAGACAGGACTGAGCGACTTAGCAGCAACAGCAGCAGAAGGTAAGATATCTAATGTGCAGACAGCATTTATTTGGGAAGGCTGGCAAAGGTGCTTTGATAATAGCATCAAATTCCCAAAAGCACGATGGGAAGAATCAGCCAAAATAAAATTTGACAAAGTCCAATGAATGCTAGGTCTTGCATTAGCATAGGACAGGAGGACGTGGCTTCAAGATACCATGTGACTCAGAACTAGAGGTTCACGTGAACAGGAAACTCTCTGAGTTTGAGTAAAAAGGTGAATATGAACTTGACAGGACCTGCAAGTTGAAGGAAGGGCACCCCTATTCTACTCTGCACAGGTCATGAGCAGGAAGACTTCAGCTCCAGGCCGTACCTGGACAGGTACTGTCCAGTGAGTAACTAGAACACCTCTATAGAAGGTTTAGTGTCGGAGGCCACCAAGGGGATGGAATTCCTATTAACAGATAGAATTAGATTTCAACTCGACAGGTAGAAAACCACGTTCCGGTCAAAATATCAGAAGGGTGGAACTCTCCATTCCTTACTAGGCCACGTGTGGATATATAAAGGGACCCCAACATCAAAGAAGGGTTACTTGAGTTGGTCAGTGATTTCCAAACCCTGGTCCATAGTGAAGTTTTCACTGATCTATGCAAAAGGAAAAGTGTCTGTGTATGGTGGTATATATACCTGTGGGAGTAATTTTAACCTATGCCCTCTCTGGACGAAGAACTTTCCCTATGTCAGTAAAACATACACTCATGTCCTCCCTTTTTTTGCTCATTTCTTGTTGGTATATCAGTGTATCTTGATGAAATAGCTTGACAGTAGACAGGAACTGCTGCTGTTAATTTTCAATATATGTACATAGCAACATAAAAAGTGGCAAATCTGACAACCTATAAAATTTAATTTTTGTCTGATTTTTAATTTTAGAAGTAGACAGAAACAAAAAGTATAGGAATGACATGAGAGGATAACCTTATGGATTTTTGTGGTAAAGAGATGCTATGACAACTAAACTCAGCTTACTGCATATCTTCCTCTTTGCCATCACCCAAATTAGCTATACAACGATGTATGGTGGGGGGAAGATTTTATATATACATAAAATATATATATACACACACATGGGGCTTCCCTGGTGGCTCAGACAGTAAAGAATTCACCTGATCCCTGGGCTGGGACACAACTGAGCAACTACTGCCACAACACACACACACAGAGGCTTCCCAGCTGCTGCTACGAGTCAAGAACCCGCCTGCCGATGCAGGAGACACAGGAGAGGCTGGTTCGATCCCTGGGTTGGGAAGATCCACTGGAGAAGGGAATGGTAACCCACTCCAGCGCTCTTGCCTGGAGAATCTCACAGACAGAGCAGCCTGGTGGGCTACAGTCCATAGCTTCAGAAAAAGTCAGACACGACTGAGGTGACTTAGCACGCATGCCCGCTCACATACACACATATATAAAGGAACTGGGTTACACTAAATGTGAAACCTCCCAAGAAACGGAACCTCTACTGTAAGATCTGGCTTCCTTGGACCACTCTTTGGAACCAAAGTTTATGAATCAAGTTCACAAAGGATCACAATAATTTATCTCTGAATTAACAAGGCATTTAATTCCTATCACACTGTTATCCTTCCTTCAAAAGGGAGTCACAGCTAAATGTCACTGAAACCGAAAAGCAATTTCTGAATCCCTGATTTCCAGGTGTAAACCAAGTAAGGTGTAACTCTCATGAATGTTCACGTGCAAGCTTCGCTGTTTAGTTGCTAAGTCAGGTATGTCTTTGTGACCCCATGGACTGTAGCCCACCAGGCTCCTCTGTCCCTGGTATTTCCCAGGCAAGAATACTGGAGTGGGTTGCCATTTTCTCCTCCAGGGGGTCATCCCAACTGGGGGATCGAACCTAGGTCTCCTGCTTGGCAGGCACTAAACCACCATACTAACTTATTATAAATCAAAGAAAGAAAAGACAATCATGAAAAAATATAAGCTAACCCAATCAGTCACATTCATTACTCTCTATATACATTTATTTAAAACATTAAAGAAACCTAAAATTTTGGTCCTAAAAGGGATCATGAAAAAACTTTATCCAAGCTCGTCTGTGCCAGGCCCTAGAAGCACAAAAATCCATAAGGTTATCCTCTCATGTCATTCCTATACTTTTTGTTTCTGTCACAGAAGCCAGAGGTTCCTGTCACATCACCCTGTAAGGGAACAGGTTCATTAATAGAAGGAGAAAATCTGGAATATGGTTCCCTATATTCTTTAGGCATGTATTTCATATTTCATTCAAGTTCAAGACAGGAAAAAAAAAAACTTTGCTTTTCAGTGCGACTTCATGGACTGTAGCCTACCAGGCTCCTCTGTCCTTGGGATTTTTCAGGCAAGAGTATTGGAATGGATTGCCATTTCCTTCTCCAGGGGATCTTCCTGACCCAGGGATTGAACCCAGGTCTCCCGCACTGTAGACAGACGCTTTACCGTCTGAGCCACCAGGGAAGTCCAATATTCTTTAGGCATGTATTTCATATTTCATTCAAGTTCAAGACAGGAAAAAAAAAAACTTTGCTTTTCAGTTGACAATAATAGTCTACATTTTCTTCAAATTCAGCATGTCTTTGAAGGGATTTGTAATCCTAAACCACCACCTTAAGCAGATCATAAATTCAAAGACACAATGCCTTCCTCAATCTCAAAAACAAAACACACACACAAAAACCCTTTGCATCTATCAATTATGACTGGAGACGAGGGGGCTGTATCTACATAAACACACAGTTCTCTGGAAAGTACGCAGGAAACGCAATCCCTTTACACGAGTTTTGATGACCAAACACAGCACTCTAAAACCAGTTTCAGTTACCAGTCCATTGCCCTTTCAAGATACCTCACTAGTATTTCCTCACTTTGAAGAGTAGATAGATTTCCAAAAAGAATAACCCAATAACCCTTTGACCTCAGGTAAAGAGATCCCTCAAGGTGGACAGGTGTTTATCAAGCTCAGGTATCAGGGAACCCTTCTAAATACCATTCCCGTCTCAAAAGAAAATAAAACAAAACTTACAAACTGTATTCCACAGCTTTAACTACAGTAAGTACCATAAAAGTCAAATCATGATGCTGACAATTTCCTTCTTCCATTCCAGAAAATTATAGCGCTTTGAGAAAGGCTAAGATTTAAACACATCAAAAGCATTTGATGGAAAATTTACACTTAAATCAACTAGAGAAAATGTGCAGCTCATACGATAAAGCCAGAAGCTCCACTTCCACACCTGCAAGTTATCTCCTGGTTTATTTTCTAAACCAAATGCCTACACTGCTTCTTATCCAGGTTCATTTCACCCCATCTATAGGTAGCATGTGGGTACTGATAAAAGCTGTTTCTGATTTCATTTCATTCCCTACTTCCCAGATGTTTGCGAGAGAGGTCTATTTTTTTTCTTCCAGCTATTTGTGAATATGCTCTAATTTAGAACCAACAAATTTAACATATCATATTTTAAGCTGGGTAAGACACATACACAATAAGTAACAGCTATGAGAAATATTGAGATATTTCTCCAGCTTCTAAATAAGTCTGCCTACCTAGGCAAGATTTGGACAGGCTGCCATGATCTTACTTTAGAGAAAAAGTCCTGAAAACACAAAATTAAGAACCTGCTGCTACCTAAATAGCCAACTACAAGTCATGGCAATTTTTAAAAAAAGGGTTGTGCTTAGAAACAAAACACCCAATATCAGCTGGGGAAATAAAAATGGCCCCAACACAATGTTTGACTCATACATGTATACTTCAACAACATCTATTCCCCAAAATGCATCAACAGAGTCTTTAGAGAGAATCAATATTATGCGTACCAAAAACTCAAGAAAGACTGCACTTTCTCATGATTTACATTCTTTTATACTGTTCTGAATCAAGCAACCAGCTACTAAGGTAAGCAGAAAACATCCTTAGTAGAAATGTTATATTAAATAGAATTTTAGGTCTCGTGGTAGAACTTGAAATTTTTCAAGTAAAAACAGACATCCTTAAATTTGTGACTAAAAACTAACCAAGCTGTCTCCTGAAATACATCTTTAGAAACACCAGAAATAACACACTTTATGACATCTACATAAATATTAGTTTTACAGGGAAGTAATCTATTTCAAAGAAAGCAATAGTTTTGGAGATTTTTTGTTTTTCTCCCATTACTGATTGTAAAACTGGAAAAATTACAACCTGGATTGCAGACAGCCAACTCAAAAGCGCAGTTTACTAAATGCCTGTCATAAGAAAGCCATCTAGTGTTAACATTTAGAAATGGAAACTGCAGACAAAAGAGGCAAAGAAAAGAAAAATCTAAGTGACTATTTGGAACTTACTGAGCAAACCTATGAGAATCACCAAAATTCTTTGTTTAAAAAAGAAGGCCATCCTTATCAAAAACCATGTCTAAGTCTAAAGAAAATTCAAAAAGTCTACAATTGCGTTTTGACCAAAATCAGGTTGTTGGTGACCACAATTCCGTGCCCAATGCACTTGATGTTTCCAATACTCACGCTGGAGTCATCTTGAGCTGAATTAATTTAACTGAAGCAGGTTAATGATGACAAATATCTCCCAGAGGGGCCATGCCAACTTGTTTTCTCTTCCCGAGAAGCATCGGCTCTCGCTCACAGATGATGAACCGAGATTGACTCTTTGGGTTTGCGGCGCGGTTGAAATTAATCTGTAGGTGCTCAAGGGGATACTCCCAGGACCTGGCCAAACTAGCTTCAAGGATACGCGGGCCCCCAAGCAGGACCGGGAGCGGAGGATGGAGCGAGCTGCGGACCCAGGGGAGCCGGGGAGCCGTCGGGCCACAAGGAAGGGCGCTCGCTGGCCGCTTGGGACCTTACAAAGAGGGGCGGGCGCCGCGAGGGCTCGCGCCCCGGGCACACCGCCTTCCCGGGGAATAAACCCCGCAGCAAGTTCAGCAAGTAACCCCGCCCGGCGCGCCGGGGAGCCGCGCCGGGCAACCTTTCTCTCTTTTCTCGGGTTAGTCACGGAGGAGTCGCTGCGCGCCCGGGGAGTCCTAGTGCTCGCGTCAACGAGACCGGGATAACCTTTCAGCCGATCGATAACTTTGAGAACGAACGGCGACGGCTCTTCACCCCAGACTCCGGAGCGCGGGCGCATCTGCCAGTCGGACCCCCGCCCCGCGCCCTGGCCGCGCGGTCGGCCCCCCGAGGCGCCCCCAGGGGCAGCCCCTCACTTCAGGACGGTCCCGGGACACGACCCGGACACTCCCGAGCGGACCCCGCCTCGCCTCCCGTCGCTCGTCGCCCCGAACGCACCTCGGAGACGCAGTCTGCCGCGACCTGCTGCAGCCCGCGAGCTCGCGGCGGCGCCTACCGGGGCCGCCTCCTCGCCACCCGCCGCTGCCCGGGGCTGCCCATCGGCCCGGACCCTGCCCGCACCGGGCTCGGGCGGGAGGCGGCCGGGACCCGCCGGCTGCGGCTGGAGCGATCGGCCTGCGCTCGAGCGAGCGAGCGGGCGGGCGAGCGGTCGGGGCGGGGGCGCGGCGCTGCTCCTCCTCCTCCGTCCTCCTCCGGCTCCGCCGGCTCCTCCCGGGCTCCCACTCTGCAGCGCCGGCTCCCGACGCCGCGGCCCGCCCGCCCGGCGGCCCCGCCCCCCGTCCGCTCTGCCGCCTCCCATTGGCCACCGCCCGCCAGCCCCCTCGGCCCCGCCCCGCGATTGGGAGCGGGCGCCGTCCGTCCCGCCGCCCCGCGGGGCTCCGCGCGCAGACGGTGCGCGGTTCCCAGGCCCCGCGGTGCACTGGCGCGGCGCGGCCCAGAGGGGCTCGGCGCTCCTCCTGCGGGGAGGGGCGTTCGAGCGGCGCGGCGCCCGCGACCTCAGGCGGGGGGCAGCCTACCTGCACCCAGGGTCTGGGAACGCTGTCTCCGTCCTCCTTGGGATTCGTTTTCGCCCCTCTGGCAGCGATAAGTTAAAAATCCCAAAATCTGTTGCAGTGATGTCGTAATTGGCGTCTTACTGGGTTCTCAGCGACAGTTGCCGAAAATTCTTAGTGAGCAAGACATAATCTTTTTTTAATTCCTGCAATTTGAGAAATGTGATTCTTAACTGGGGAAATTGATGCGTCGTGGGGCCCGCACGTTGAGCCAACCAAACCTGGCACGTTGGCCCCGCAGTGGTGTGCCATCTGCTTTGCCCTGGCTGCCCCGGCCTTACCGGGCTGGTCACAGCTAAAGGTCACCGTATTGAGGAAGTCCTGAACTTCCTTTGTTGGTTGAAGATGATGTTGAAGGCGATGAGAGGAACAAGGGGGCTGTTTGGCTTCTTCAGAAACGTAAGGCCTGGAATAATATCAGCAGGTCTCCGCCTTTGAGCAGATGAGCACTGGCAAGCGTAAACTGGGAAACCGTGGTGTGCGCACGGCAGGAGACTCCTTATCTCGTATCACTGAGAAGATGGTATCAAGACTTGAGGAACATCGCTGGCTCCCTAATTCTCCCTTCCCCTTAAAAAGAATCTGCTTAATGTAGACAAACTGAGCATTTTGAAACTTACTCCTGATGGGCACCGTTTCGAATTTGCTTTCAGCAAGTGAGATGATCTGTATGGCACCTGACTCTTTCAAGAGTAACTACAACCTTCCCATGCACGAGATGCTCAACACAGACCCTGGGAGAATTCTTAAAAGTCCCAGAGCACCAAGCAAGGAGAGTCATCGCAGGGTCCTGAAAAAGAATCCACTGAGAAGCCTGAGAATTATGTTGAATCTAACTAAACCCACGTGCAAAGGCCATGCACCTGGGCAGGCTAAGGATCAAACCTCCACCAGGATAGGGCAGCAGTGTCCCTAGAAGCCCGATCAGATGGGGAGGGGTTCCAGGCAAGAAGCCTTTAGTAGGCTAGAAAGGAAAGGAGGCTGTATTTGTAAAGAAACTGAAGAAGTCTTTGGCGGGGTGGGGGGGGTGGGGGTGGGAGGGGTAGGGGAGGGGGTCGGCGGAGGCATGGGGTTGGGGGAGGCTGCAGAAACCAAGAAACCGGCCACTGGGAAGCCCCGCAGAAAACCCACCACGGAAGAGAAGAATCCTGCTGTACAAACTTGTCTGTTTATCCCCTGAAGGTCAACTCATTTTGGACAGCTTATTTTGAATAAAGACCTGATCAAAGAGTCAGGGAGAAACACACACACACACATACACCCCCTCGAATCTGGCTCCGCGCCGCGTCCCTGGCAGTGTCCCCGCGGGGCCTACACTCTCCGGAATCGCGCCCCACCCCGCCCCACCCCCACGGCGCCGGGTCCCCGCCCCCCACACCCCTCCACACACACACCTCCCAGGAGAGCCTGAGCGTCGCCGGCCGACGACACAGCTGCCGGGTCCTACGCAGGCACCTGCCCCAGGATTGCCGCATCGCTGGTTCACGGGAAGACGGCAGGAGGGGCGAACCCTACTGTGTGCTCACTCCCAGGGCTCCCCAGACGTCCCCAGCGGCCCTCTGCCCCCAGGAGCTGGAGTGGGAGGATGCGCTCAGAAACATGCAAGAGGTCAGGCGATGCCAGCGCGCAGGAATGCTGCCGAGAACAGAGCTTTCCGAGTCTGGAAGGGGGCTGGGAAAGGCGTGCGGTCCGGGAGCCCCAGTCCAGCCCCCGGGCCCGCCCACTCCGCCTCCAGGCCGCCCTCCACCCAAAGGAGAAATGCTCTCAGATCTTGATCTCGATGGAGAGAAAATGAACTTTTTATACCCACCTTTTCTACTTTGCTAGGACATGTTGATCACCCAGGAAGCTTTACCTGAAACTATCTTGAAACTGTAATTTGCTCGACACTTGAATTGGTTGCTAAAAGATTAAAGGATCTCTGAGGACTTTTGAAGCTATACTGGAGTTGACTGTGCCTAAAGGTTCAGTAACAGGAATAGACTGCTAGGTAGACGATACTTTACCTTCCAGTCCCACCGCTGGGTTTCCTGCGCCGGCTTCACTGTGGCCCAGCTGCTGGGATTGTGTTTCCTGAGACGGAATTCAGAGTTTTCTTTTCAGTTCCTCCTTTTCTGGAGGTTCTTCCTGGAGAGATAATGCTCTCAGTACTTCCCTATCCCAAACACACCCTAGAACATAACCCTCTTAAAAGTTAGGGGCGGTCCCTCCCATGCTATATTTCTCTGTGATCTGAAGCATGTGAACATTGTACAGCCTTTTATATCTCTGTAAAAGAGGGCTATACAATATGGGGATGTGTTTAATAGAACATGCCAGAGAGCAATATTGTGATGTGGCCAAACCTCTGTGTTCTCCTGTCACCTCATTAGCAGTCTATACCAAGTTTGCAGTTTATTAACAAACGTGTGGAGACCCTGTGATGTTCCAACAGGTGCTGGGGATATAAACATTCAGAGGACTAGGCCCTGCTCTTCATCATCTCTCCATCTCACCTGTGCCCATCCCCACACATGGCAGGTACTCTACTAGAGGTGTGGACACAGGAGCAGCCACGGACGGACACTTCCTGCAGGAGCCGAGGGAGGACAGACCGCCCCCTTCACACCATAGTGCTTCTCACTCTTCACAGAACTGCTCCGGCTGTGAGTAAAAGAGCCACGTCCCCCTCAGCCTTTGGACTCCTAAGGCAGTGACTGCATGAGCCTATGGACTGTCACCAAGGTGGCTCTTGGTGTTGAGGCTACACTGTCTTCTGTCTGACAGATGAGGAAGAAGCTTTGACTTACTCCTTAATGTCCATAATGATCTAATAAGGAAGCCTTTTAGTTTTGATCAACAACCAAAACATATTTTGATAAAAAATAAACAATGCTTATGAAAAAACTATAAATATAACCAGTGATGAGGTGACTGCTCTGACATACATTAGTTTAAAATATGTCTACAGAAAGTTTAAAGAAAAATGCCTACAGAATTTATTAGTGCATCAAGCATAACTAAACTATTAAAGACATGAAATCCAGGAGTGTCCAAAATCTTATGAGAGGACATCGGTGGTTAATTTCATATATATATAAACATTAGCCATAGACTAGTTTGTTTTTTAACATTTTTTTATATATTGGAGTATATAGTTGATTAACAATATTGTGTTAATTTCAGGTGTACAGCAAAGTGATTTGGTCATTAGTCTTGCAAACTCAAATTTAAAAAGCCTAAATGGGGTTCCCTCATAGCTCAGTTGGTAAAGAATCTGCCTGCAATGCAGGAGACCCTGGTTCGATTCCTGGGTCAGAAAGATGTGCTGGAGAAGGGATAGGCTACCCACTCCAGTATTCTTGGGCTTCCCCTGTGGCTCAGCTGGTAAAGAATCTGCCAGCAATGCGGGAGACCTGGATTCGATCCCTGGGTTGGGAAGATCCCCTGGAGAAAGGAAAGGCTACCCACTCCAGTATTCTGGCCTGGAGAATTCCATGGACCATACAGTCCATGGGATTGCAGAGAGCCAGACACAACTGAGCGACTTTCACTTCACTTTCACAAGCCCTTGGGCCACTATCAAATTTGGCAGCATTTTTTAAAATGCTTCTGGTTGACAATAAACTGTTGTGAGCATTTATGAAAGTCCTTCAGAGTTTCTTGCATTCCCAGAACCAAGGTCACATGCAGCCTTCCAGAACGTTCTAGGCCTCAGCAAACATGACAAAGCCCCTTGGCCAGGCCTGGCCAATTCTGGATGGTGGTGATCCCACCCAGGGCCAGACCTACAAGGTGTTTGCCTTCTGGCAGACCTTGAGATCTTCAAGAGACCAAGCCTAGGGATGACTTGGGATCTTCTTCACTAGAGAACATATTCTGGAAATCCTACTGGATGTAATGCGTGTGTCTCCCCTCACTGGTCTTCTTTCCTGCAGCCCTCCTGTTTCTTGCTTTTTCAGGGAAAGGAAACTTAGGCCAGAGCCTGTGGAACTGTAGCATCTGTCAATATGTCGGGGCTTCCCCACTTACTCAGTGGTAAAGAATCTGCCTGCAATATAGGCGCTGCAAGGAGATGCGGGTCTGATCCCTGGGTTGGGAAGATCCCCTGGAGGAGGGCATGGTTAACCCTCTCTAGTATTCATGCCATGGACAGAGGAGCCTGGCAGGCTATGGTCCATAGGGTCGCAGAGTCGGACAGGACTGAAGCGACTTAGCCTGCATGCATGCATGCATTAATACATCAGTTCATCATTTTGGCCTTAGAATATCTTACTGAAGAAAACTCTTTTTATATTAAAGCTATAAACTTCCCTGAAGTTTTAAAGAAGAATATCAACTCTGAAGTATGAAAATGTATTTGCATAAAAGCCAGAGTGAACAATCCTGAATTTCATCTCTTCACCTCCACCTTCCCTCAGGTCAAGATTCCCTGTTCTCTAAGCCTCACTTCTATTTTTCAGGTCTTTTTTCTCCTATGAATTAATAATATCCTAAGAGTTCCTAAAGCAACAAACTCAGAGGAGTAATGCTCTTTACAATTCTGAATTAGCACATCAACTCCCTCTGAAATAATTCCAACATCAACCTTACCTATCTTCCTCTAAAAGGTGTAAAGAAGCCCAGAGTTCAAAGACATACCAGCTGTCTACCCCATTCCAAGACTGTGAGCTTGTTGGCCGACCTTGGCTGGTACTTGGATCTATTTACCTTTGAACTGAGCAGAACGGGAGTTTGACTTCCTTGACACACTCCAGAAAGATTCCACTTCCAGATGATATGCATGTACTGTAATAAACCTGAATAGCTAAGTCTAAGTTAAGTAAATCTTTCGAGTCCCACTCTCATTTCTCTTTTTCCCTTCCCTACCTTTTTGAAAGTATTTTTAACTTTGTTTTTAAAAGTATTTCTTTTAAAGTCAACTCTCTTTTTTAAGTATTTCTTTTATGTCAAATGAATAGTCATAATTTGCAACAAATCTATATTAATTCCGTGCTACATTCAGACCATTATGTTAGACTGGAAGGCTCCAAAGGGCTGTACCCCGGAGCATGCGAAGTTCATGAGAGGTTGCTCCAGCACCACCAATGAGAGGCGCCCAGAGGCGTAAGAGAGCCAACTGTCTGCAGGTAAAAAAGCTTGGGCCACGCGGGGAAGGCTTCACCCAGGGCGTCAGACTGGCTGAGCCGGGAGGGGAAAAGGGTGCACTCCCAGCAAGAGGAAGCACCGAAGGCAACCCCACCGGAAGTGGCTGTGCGAGGCACGCTGTGGAGACAGCTGCGCCCTGAAGTCTCACTTCGGTAACAAACACTTACAGGGTGCCTCGTCCGCGTCAAGTCCTGTTTTCTTCTTAGAGGAGAAGCCCTCCCATGTGGACGCGCACTGGGCACGCTTCTCCTTTCTTTCCAAATGGAAACAGAAACTTAGTAGGATATGGCCTTGTGAGGCAAAATAAGAAGTGCCGAGTTCTGCAGCAATTTCAAAAAAAGTTAAGCTGCAGTTCAAAAAGCTGGGTTACTGATCCTGGTCATGACTGTGCCAAACCCAGTAGAATAGGGTAAGAGTCATTAAACAGTGTGCTGTTTCACATATTATCCCCAGGAGCTAAGAAGAAACCCATCTAATAATTAGAAAAAAAAACAACACACCACCTCATTTCTGCAAGTACGTTTCGAGGCCTACTGTGTGTTCTGCTCTGTAGCAGTAGTAACGTTAGTCGCTCAGTCGTGTCCGACTCTGTGTGACCCCATGGACTGCAGCCTGCCAGGCTCCTCTGTCCATGGAATTCTCCAGGCAAGAATATTGGAGTGGGTTGCCATTTCCTTCTCCAACAGAAGATTATTACATAGAAATAATGAGACTGTCCTCAAGGAAGCACGAGAGAGCTGAGCTGGGATTTTTACGCAGGAAACAATTTGAAGAACAGTGGAAAGGCAACACATTAGAAAATGTCATGTATAGACAGGTGCTATAGATATCTGAAAAAGCAATACTGGCTGGAGTGATCAAAGATTAGGGACCAATATCCTTCCTATATGTTGGTCCCTGTTGTAATGTTCCCAAGCCAATGTATCTCCAAGAATCGTCCAAGACAGATGGATTATTTCTTTTCTGATGATTCAAACTCTTGGCCACATCTCTTCATATTTCTACCCCTTACCTTCTCTAGTCCAGACCCACAGCTAAATGACTCGCACAAACGTTACCACCCTTAAAAAGGTCTTCTGCCTTTTTGCTTCATCTCACTTCAAGAAAAAAGAAACAAAAAAAGGCCTAAACTGTATGTAACTCACAAACCTCTACCACTTTGTCCGGTCTTTTGTAGCCTGAACTGTTGATTTTTAGGGGCTCATCTACTTTGATGTCAGAAAACGCAGGCTCCGAATCTAGTTTCCAAGCTTCTTAGATACAGAACTGTAGACAAATGATATCTCAGAATTCCATTTTCCTCATCTGAAAAGCGGGGACAGTCATACCTCAGAGGGCCATGGTGATGATTCCATATGATGTGGGGTATTATTAAGCGCCAAAACCACAGTGGATCACCAACGTTTACCATTTCCTCTTACTGTTTAAGGTCAGCACTGGGATTTTATTTCAAGTCCTTCATACCAAAGCTAGCACAGGGGAAGGGCTTGATAAATATCTGATGAATGAATAAAGGAGCAGGTGGGTGGATTACACAGTTCTTTTCAGCTTTGTCTAATTTGCTACAATTTTGCTTCTGTTTTATGTTTTTGATTTTTTGTGGGTTGTGGGATCTTAGATCCCCCACCAGGGAGAGAACTCACACCCCTCACATTGACAAGCAGAGTCTTAAGCACTGGACTGTCGGAGAAGTCCCAAAAGTTTATACCTTAGTCCTCCAAATTTTATTCCTAGTTGAGATTTAACAGTATGCTTTAAGCAGTGTTTTGGATTCTGCCTTTAGGAAATAAAAAAGTAATAATAATTAACATAGAATTTGAATGGCTCTAAGAACAGCTGCTACTCTTCACCACTAGGTGGCGTCTACCAATAATCGCACCATAAAGCACCAGGCACACTCTGCTGCTAGGCAATAAGAACTGAATACAGAAAAGGTGTATAAACACACGCACAAGTGCAAATATATTTAGTTTTTACATACCACTTCTTTTTCATATTGGTTGTGAATTTAGAGCTGCAGGTGTGCTAAGTCGCTTCAGTCGTGGACTATAGCCCGCCAGGCTCCTCTGTCAGTGGGATTCTCCAGGCAAGAATACTGGAGTGGGTTGCCATGCCCTCCTCCAGGGGATCCTCTCGATCCAGGGATCAAACCCACGTCTCTTACATCTCCTGCATTGACAGGCAGGTCCATTACCACTAGTGCCACCCAGAAAACACTTAAAGCTGCCTACAGTTTGGCAAACTCTTGCTTTCCTAATTTCAGCAGTCTCCTGTGACAACATTTTTAATTGTTAAACTCTAAGCAGCCTCAGTGTGCAATACATTTCAAGGTACCTGGTGACTGCTGTCCAGGTCTTTCTGTCGTGTTGATGGAACAACTTACCCCCTGGGGAAAAGATTAGAAAAAGCTGAAAGCTTAGTGATAAAATAAAAAGGTCTTCTGCCTGTCTTCATTGTCCCTTTATTTATTGAACAACTTTATTTATTGACAAGCAGAGTCTTAAGCACTGGACTGTCGGAGAAGTCCCAAAAGTTTACACCTTAATCCTCCAAATTTTATTCCTACTTGAAACTTAACCGTATGCTTTAAGAACTGTATAAAGCACTGAGGTTATAGTGGTAAATAAGACTCACTTTTGAGGTTGTACTTGCTCTCCCATAAAGAAAAACTATCAGAACTTTAGAGACAAATGTTTATAAAATGACACTTATATAAGGTGACAGTTGTTTCTCAGAAACTGTTAGGAGTTCTAACAGAGAAATAGAGGTAAATTCAAAATGTTTCTGATCAAGACTAGAGAGTTTCTGCTTTCCGCTTCCCAGGAAAATTTAAAAGGTGTGCTTCTCCATTCTGACCTTCAGTTCTCTGTGGCATTTAGGCCAAGAATAGCTGCACTTGAACATCCTTGGGAGAGACCTAAGCGGAGAAAGAATAAGGGAAGAGAGACAGGAACATAAAGGGAACAATGGGTGGGGAGACAACCGAGGGACATATGAGAAGAGTGGCCAAGAATAAACCGTGCAAATTTCTTGCCACAAAATCTGAACCTTCAATCTTTAATGTGGAGAGAGTAAGACCATATTTTAAGATCAAAAAGTAAGGCAAAAAAGACAATAAAACCAACTCAAAACACCATAGTATTCCTAAATCCAATGTTTCCAGAAATTGTAAAATCGGGAGTGGAGAATGAGCTTAGACTAGTGTGAAATTTTACTTCTTTCTAGAATGGCAGAGATGTGATGGAGCAGAGAGCCGGTAGCAGCACCATTTTCATTCACCTACAGATAACCTCCATCAGTATTTTGCAACATTGCTTACATCTCAACACACCTAAAGCCAAGTCTATCAGTCTCTCCCAAGGCCGGCTGCTCGTATTAACCCTGACATCTGTGACAACCGTGCTGTCTGTGAAACAGCAGAGGCAGGAGGGTCTCCTTGGACCACTCTCTATCTCTACCCTTCCCTGCAACGTGGAAGTACTCTGGTTTCCCCCAAGATCTCTCACACCAGTTTCCTTGGGCACCCTTCCCCCAGGGTAACCCCCTCCCCCAGGTGCTTTTCTCCACGAGACAACTCTCCTAAATGAGATCTTTGTTTTGCACCCCTCAACTTTCTCATCACCAGATGTACATTACTTTAAGCATGTAGATGTCCAGGCCCTAGTCCTTCCTGAGCTACGAGGTGCCTACGGGATAAGGTCCAAGTTCCCCTCACTGTGAGTGTGTGTATGTGTGTGCGCGCGTGCACGCACGTGCTTAGTCACTCAGTTGTGGCTGACTTCTTTGCAACCTCATGGTCTCTAGCCTGTCAGGGTCCTCTGTGCATGGGATTCTCCAAGCAAGAATACTGGAAAGTGAAAGGGAAAGTCGCTCAGTCGTGTCCGACTCTTTGGGACCCCATGGACTATACAGTTCATGGAATTCTCCAGGCCAGAGTGCTGGAGTGGGTAGCCTTTCCCTTCTCCAGGGGATCTTCCTGACCCAGGGATTGAACCCAGGTCTCCTGCATGGCAGGCGGATTCTTTACCAGCTGAGCCACAAAGAATACTGGATTCGGTTGCAAATCCCTTCTCCAGGGGATCTTCCAGACCCAGGTATCGAACCTGGGTCGCCCACATTGCAGGAGGCTTCTTTACCGTCTGACCACCACCCCTCACCTCACTAACACTTAGACCTTCCGCAGTCTGGCTCCAACAGGAGCTTCGGCCCTTGTGGCAATGTTTTCTCACTCACTCACCTTTGCCTCCTGCTCCTGAAACCCCTCTTGCCTCTGCCCACTCCTCACGCCCTCTGAAGCTCCTATTCTGTTCACGTTTGCTCCACCATGGGGTTGCCTCCTACCCTTCCCCTCTCCCTAGGAAATCCCATCCTTACGGTGTTTATAGTTACCCTCCTCCTGCGGTTTACTATGAACCTCAGTACTGAGTCAGCATCTACCTGCATGCCTCAAAGGTGGCCCCAAATCAGAGAGGCCTCAAACAGAACATACCCCCAAGATGACCATCATATGACCGACCACTCATTTCCTGTATTCCTGTTTCAGTAATGCCATTTCCACCCACATATTTGTCATGTCAGAAACCTGGGACTTCCCCTGAACTCCTTCTCCGGTCTCATGCATTCATCCAGCCAATGACTTGGCCTTCGACTCTACCCCTGAGTCTCTCCTGCACGTGTGCCCCGCCCGTCCTCTGCACCATTGCATCTTGCCAAGGCAATGGCAACATTCTGTTATGCAGTCTGTCTTCCTGTCTCCCGGGTCCCTCTTCTCCAGTCCATCTGCCCCGCTGCAATTTTTCATCCACACGAGTCAGATCACTCCCCTTCCTGCTCATACGCTCTGTGATATATAGAAGAGACAACCAGCAAGGACCTACTGTATAGGACAGGAAACTCTGCTCAATATCCTGTAATAACCTACATGCAGAAAGAACTTGGAAAAATTTGCTGTATACCTGAAACTAACACAACACTGCTAATCAACTATATTCCAACATAAAATAAAACTTAAAAAAAAAAAAGATTTAGAGGCTTCCTACTGCCCCCAAGATACAACTTTAACTCCTCTCAATAAAAAAATAAATAAACATTTAAAAAGAATATATATATATATATATATATATATGTACATATCCTAGAGAAGGAAATGGCAACACATTCCAGTATTTGTGCCTGGAAAATTCCATGGACAGACTCCACTGGTGGGCTACAGTTCATAGGGCCACAAAGAGTCAGATGTGACTGAGTGCGCATGCATGCATATGTGTGCATATATTGATATATTTATATATAGATATTTACAAGCATAATATAAATATATCTGAATCACTTTGCTATATACCTGAAACTAACACAACATTGCAAATCAACTGTATTTCAATAATTTTTAAAATTAAACTAAAATAAAACCTTACTTCCTTGATCTGGCCCCCTCTTGCCTTGTTCTCTACCAAGCACTTCTCAGTTCATTCTGCTCCTCACACTTGACCTCAGAGCCCCCAGCAGACTTTTCGTGCTGCCTTTGTCTAGTCAACGGCCATCTATCCTTCAGGTCTCAGAGAGCACTCCCTCAGGAGGACCCTCCTTGACCCTGCGTTAGGTCAGGTCAGGTCACCCTGTGTCTTCTGTGGCCTCCCAAGCTGGCCCATCACAAACCTCCTCCTGCACCCTTGTGTTCGGGGTCTTTCTCCTCCCCGCTAGAATGGAAACTCTGTGCATGCAGTGAGTGTCTAGGGCCTTGATCGCCTCCTCCATGGAATGCTCTGTCACAGCCTGATCTACATCTGAATTCCTAAGAGCTGTTACCAAAGATCCCAGCTGAGCCCCAGACAGGTCTCTAGTGGTGCATCTGTTGAATGAGAAGATAGCCCCAAGGAGCACGTATTGACTCTCCAGAGGTTTGAATGTGCCTGCTGGGAACTAGTTCATCCAAGGGAAAATGACACATTTAGCCACTTATAGAACCTCAGAGTCCAAGGGAAGAGTGTATTTTAGGACAAAATGATGGCTACCTCCCATGTCAATTTATCTTGGAACCCACCTCCATATATCCATAGCGTATCCTAGGGAGAAATAGCATTACCACTTTAAACTATCATTTGAAATCCAATGTGGCACAAGCAAGCTGCACTTGTTTTCTTCCATTACAGTGTGACCCAACACACTAAGATTGTCCCTAGAGTCATCCCTGATCTCCAAACAGCACTGGAGGGACTTCCCTGGTGGTCCAGTGGTTAAGAGACTGCCTCCCAATGCAAGGGACTCAGGTTCAATCCCAGGTCAGGGAACTGAGATCCCACTTGCTGCAGAGCAACTCAGCCCATGTGCCACAACCACTGAGCCTGAGTGCTGCAAGGGGAAGTCCCTGCAGCACAGCAAGAGAAGCCTCCCCGTTGCAACAAAGACCCAACACGACCAAAAACAAACTAGCAAAAACCCCAAAAGCAAAACAGAACAGAAAAATGCACACAGCAGGGGCACATCCGCAGCAGTGCCCTGCAGGAGGTGACAGAAGCAGCCACGGGGCACCAAGGACTGGGCCAGGAGGCAGAGGGTGCGAAGGACTCATTCAGCTGGTGGTGTCTGGCTGTGTGGCTTTACCCGGTAAGGGAAGCCGCAGTACACCTGGTGGAAGATACAAGATAGAATCAGTCATGCGTACTGAAGACGCAACCTCAGCGATGCTCAGAAATATGTGAGTCAGCCGATAATTTAGCCGAGGTGGTATTCTGTATTAGCAGCTGGGAGTGAAAACCCAAGAAAGATCATTGTGAACACCACCCTTTCCATACCTGAACCCAATCTAGGGAGTCTTCAGTCATGTCCAAATTGAGCGTATGTGTCACTGGGCTTTGTAGATATTTTCTCAAGCTCTTGGTTATTATTGTAACAGGTACAATCTATGTCTTATCTCTCTAACTGCATTTGATCAGTGATGGAGAAATCAGCCTTATAACTTGGCCTCTGTTCAGGGAGCTTTGAAGAATGCTATGAGTGTATGGTATTGCTTTGAGAATACAATACAGAGGGAGGCAGGACTTATATGTTTACACCCTCATATGTTCTTGAAAATGTACAGTCACGCCTTGGAGACACTGTAGCTTTCATTCCAAACCATCGTAATAAAGCAAATAGGGCCATAAAGCAAGTCACATGACTCTTTTGATTTCCCAGTTGTTTTATGTAAAAGTTACGTTTACCCGCTGCAGAGTCTATTAAGCGGGCAGTGGCATTACGTCTCAAACAACAAGGTCCACACCTTAATGAAAAAATACTTTGTTGCTAAAGACACTAACCATCTTCTGAACAGCATCAGAGATCACTGATCACAGGTCACTATAACAAGTAGAATAATTATGAAAAAGTTTGGAATGGTGCAATAATTACCAAAACATGATGCAGAACCGCAAAGTGAGCAAGTGCGGCTGGGGAAATCGTGCTGATGGACTCGCAGGACAGAGTTGCCGCAAACCTTCAGTCTGTGAAAACACGGTATCTGAGAAGCACAGTACAGTGGAACGTGGTAAAATAAGACATGTCTGTAAATGAGCTTTCTGCCTTTCGAGTATTTGGGGCCAGAACCCCACTTTTTTCGTGATCTTGCTATGTTTTAAACATGGTCATTTCTCTCCATTATCTGCTTGACTGTTTCCCATAGGAAATTAGAGGAGCAGGATGTGAAGAGTGAGCGTTGAAGGTATATGTGGGCAAGTCATTACGATAAAATGTGCTCTCTAACTCCATGCTCATAACAGAAAGCGATTGCTTTCGGGTCACATATTAGGTTCATTTTCCTCATCTCTTCTCCATGCAACAGCAGACGTCATCAATAATAGACTATGATTGTTTCCTCCCAAAAGACAAGTTATATGATAAAGCACACAACAAAGTCTCGAATGAGATTCTTTACGTTAACGTGTTGTTCAAGATGGTTTCTGATTTCTGGTGATTATCCACCAAGGACCAGCTCTGGTAGCCTGGGTTCCTCCGGAAAGGAAGGAATTCCTCAAACTTTCCAGCACCGGGACAGGTAAAATACAACATCCAACAGTCAAGGTAATCAGTCAAGTGCCCCAAAAGCACAATCTGATCATTTATTACCATACCTTCTATTGACTATTACTCAGTATACTCCCTGAGTAAATCCTGCCCTAGAGGGAAAAAATTATCCCTCTATGTGTGCCTCTCCATACGTCTGTATGCACATTAGTGATGCTCTTCAAACAGGAGGCTCACACTGGCTCAAAGACCACATTACATTTCATTTGCTCTGGTTCTGATCCTTTGATGTTTTCACTGGTTTACCAGAGGGAAACCACTAGAGGGGACACACCCAGACAAGATTAGGCAGCATACAATTACCATCTTGAGTAGTCCCACTTGGAAAATTGACTGGTGTTCATGCAGAACAATAAAATCAAATTTGCTGGCACTCTAGTCCCAATTCACAGTTACAAAGAGCGGATCCAGTAGAGGGGGTGTCACTGCGTACCAGGGGAAGACGCCAGCAAGGGAAGGGCATCTGCATCGATTGTAAACCTATAGTTAAGTCACAGAGATCAGTCATTACAAACGGTCTGTTTCCCCTCTTTCCTGTAAAGAAATATCAGTACTCTGGTTTCTTATCTGTTTTTTTGGCGATGAGAGAATTGCTCCTTAGCATTGTCACTGATCAAGTCAGTGTGTGTTGAACTCTTGCTATATCTTGAGGACCTTCCTGGGGGGAGAGGTGCCACCGGTCCATTTCACAGGTGCAATTGGGTCATATCTAGTTTGGGACTGTGAAACCCCAAGAGGATAGGGCACATGACAAGGTCCCTTGAATAAATGTCTATTCATTCATTTTTCCCATTTATCCACCCACTCATCCACCATCAAGCAGTCTTTGTGTGTTATTCTATGCCAAGCATGGTGCCAGGCACTGTGGTTCCAAAGAGAAATTAGCTAGAGCTCAGTCACTAGCGGAAGACAAAATAAGTATATTAATATTTATTTTAAGTAGGATACTTTCAAGAATTTGAATCTGCTCCAGCAGTCAGGAAGAGACACGATGTGAAAGCTCCTAAAATACCAGATACTTAACCAGGTGGGGAAAAAGCCTGTTCTGGATTAAGATGCCTTTCCCACTTCTTTTTAGCTGTCATTTTCCTCCAATTTTCACCGATGAAATTTTCACCGAGTGAATTTTCGCCTATTCACTCAACTCTGATCAAGGCAATAGTTTCCTGTATTTTAACTTTACCACCGGCTTCCACTCAAGGTTATAATATATCAAGGTTATTCTTAAATCAAATCCAGGGAAATATTTTCCAGTTTAGAGATAATGTAAAAAGAAATCTTATACTCTTCAAGATGACATCTCCTGAACCTGAATTGACATTTACTACCTAAAGATTTTAAGTTGGTTTCCTATCTGAGATTGTTGTTTCGCTAAGGTTATATATTTTGCTTTTCTTTCTTATCATTTCATCCATTTTTGCATTCTGACTGGAAAGGAAGCAAGAAAAATCAAATTTAATTGACAGAGATGAGAAAATGTTTTTGTCTTAACTGAGAAAAGAATTTTGTGTTAATTCTCTCAGTCCTATATAACCCCATTTATATGGCATGGCTATAATTTTCAACCCTCCTTAAATTTAAATACCATAAATCCATTCAGTGATTTCAATCTGAATGAGTGCTTTTTCAAACAAACCAACAAAAATAAACCTAGAAACCTGAGCATAACCTCTTGCTCTTAAAAGTTTCAGTCAGAGTCTCTACTAACAGAGTTATTGAACTTTATAGGGAAGCCCTATTTTGGTTTAAGAGAATCTATATTTTATTCCTGCTGCTGTTTGCAGATTATACTGTTGTGTATTTATAGAAATTTAACCTGCTTTTCCACAGTTTGCTTGCTCCTTAGAAGGAAAGCTATGACAAACCTAGACAACGCGTTAAAAAGCAGACACCACTTTGCCAATAAGGGCCCATATAGTCAAAGCTATGGGTTTTCCCAGTAGTCATGTACAGACTTGAGAGGTGAACCATAGGGAAGCATGAGTGCCAAAGAACTGATGCTTTCAAATTGTGGCACTGGAGAAGATGCCTGAGAGTCCCTTGGACTGCAAGGAGATCAAACCAGTCAACTCTAAAGAAAATCAACCCTGAATATTCATTAGAGGGACTGATTCTGAAGCTGAATCTTCAACACTTTGGCCATCTGATGCAAAGATCCAACTCACTGGAAAAGACCCTGATGCTAGGAAAGATCGAAGGCAAAAGGAGAAGGGGGTGGCAGAGGATGAGATGGTTAGATAGCATCACCAATTCAATGGACATGCATTTGAGCAAACTCTGAGAGATAGTGGAGGACAGAGAAACCTGGTGGGTTACATCCGTGGGATCACAAAGAATTAGACACAACTTAGCAACTCAGCAACAATAGCAACCTGATTTTCCACCATCCTTAAGAACATAAAACTTGGATAACTAAGCTTTTTTGGTTCTTTCTAAAGGAAAAAAGACCTAGAATATGAGGCTTTTTTCTTTTTGTAGTTGCTCTTGAAGTTTATCCCATTTATAAGTAGGAAAATAGATACGGCTAATTAGGAAGACAATGAAGCGCATCAAAGAAAGAGACGGCAATCTGGCTTCCAGCTTAGGAATTGTTTGGACATCATAGAGAATATGACAATATTTTTCATCTCTGCCGCAGTCCAATGATTCATCTGTGACCATTTTCACTCCCACGATTATTGTTCTTCATGGCAGAACTTCTATCATTCAAGTAAGACAGGTCCTACTACCCATACATTGAAAACTGAGGCTCTCCTACCTAGAGTCTCCAATTTGCCTCCAAGGGAAAATACAGCCACTGAGTCAACCTTGCCTATAACCACATTTGCAGGAAATTAAATTTCTTCTCTCATTGAACTGGGAGCCAGGAGGTTTGAGCACTGAGCCAGGAGGCTGCCAACAATGCAGGGGGAATTAATAATCTCTAAGATTCCTCCTGGCTCTTACCTTGTAAGAGTCTATAAGGAAAGGACAGGACTTAAGCAATCCTCCCAGTTTACCAGAAGCTACTCTGCTCTGAGTGGTTTCTGCTCAATTACAGAAGGGGAATATTCCTGATTCTTTGACATAATGCCACTTTCTAAATACAATTGGTCTGTGCTTCTGCATTTATTTTGCTAAAGCATATTGAAGGCAGGACATTTCTAAAAACCAAAGATTCAAAAGAGTTGAGTTTGCCTCCTTGAGACTTTATTTTCTACAAATTAAAGCAGTTGCAGATAGATTATGCAATCATTTTATTTCATTTTAATGATTGGGTGGAGAGGAAGCTATTTCTGAGCAAAGGAGTCATAGATTACAGAATCTGAAAGTCTAAATGAACCTACAAACGTTT
This sequence comes from Capra hircus, assembly GCF_001704415.2. Lineage (NCBI taxonomy): Eukaryota > Metazoa > Chordata > Mammalia > Artiodactyla > Bovidae > Capra > Capra hircus. The sequence continues at coordinate 39,874,747 of NC_030835.1, read as the reverse complement.
CCTGGTCGCTGCAGGAAATAATTTCAAGACCGACAAGAAACTTTCTAGTCATTTTCTTTTTTGGTACTTTAAAATACTATTTTTTCTTAATAAATTTTAATGTGGTGTGTTAGTGTGTGTTTTCATTATTCTTTTCATAAGTATTGATCTGTGTCAATCTGCTGCTGGCCTGTGCCTGCAAGAATCTTCTCTGTCAAAGTACTGGACTCAATACTTACAGTATCTCCTGGCCTAGTCTGTCACTAAGAAAGTAATTGTCACATGGAAATTTATCCTACAGTGACTCCTATTTTTTCCAGGGAGCGGGGTTGACTCTCACTTTTTCTTATTTTATTAGGTACCCACCTCTCCCTAAAGGAAAGAGACTTTAACTGCAAATCAGACTTGCTAAATGACAAGTAAGAAGATTTATGAATCTGCTTCTCTGAGCAAAAGCCTATAAGTTTGGTCATCCAAAGAAAATGACTAAGTATATGAGTTTATCCCTTACAACAAAGGTTAATCCTATTGATTTTTATGTTGTGATGTGCTTCTTTTTAAGATCAACTCACGTGAAAATAGACACTGAAAGCCATGGTGAAGAGAGGAAAATGAAAAAAGACTGAACGCTTTTGGGAAATGTCAGTAAAATGATCTTTTTCTTGATTAAAGTGCCGTTTTAATCGAATTAAATAGTTTCTTTAGGCCTTCAACAGTTTTGGTATCCAATGTATTTGAGGCAGTGGGGCAGACCCAGATTGGCAGATGAAAGCTTAAATAAATTTGGGTGCTCCCTTTAACAGAAAGATCATGAAATTATAAATAGAAAAGTAGGTATGAACATGTACCTAGTCTCTCTGCCACTACCTACCTGCTTCTGGTGCTGAACACCATGGGACTCAGTCCTGCTGCTGCTGCTGCTAAGTCCCTTCAGTCGTGTCCGACTCTGTGCGACCCCATAGACGGCAGCCCACCAGGCTCCCCCGTCCCTGGGATTCTCCAGGCAAGAACACTGGAGTGGGTTGCCATTTCCTTCTCCAATGCATGAAAGTGAAAAGTGAAAGTGAAGTCGCTCAGTCGTGTCCGACTCTTCACGACCCTATGGACTGCAGCCCATCAGGCTCCTCTGCCCATGGGATTTTCCAGGCAAGAGTACTGGAGTGGGGTGCCATTGCCTTCTCCGGGGACTCAGTCCTTCACGGATACAAAGCCTAGCCCAGCCCCTTCAAGCCTCTGACTTTAATGGAAAGAGAAAAAGCCTCATGGACTGGCTTCCCTGGTAGTTCAGTGGTAAAGAATCCTCCTGCCAGTGGAGGAGACACGGGTTCGATTCTTGGTCCAGGAAGATCCCACATGCCGTGGAGCGTCTAAGCCCGTGCACCGCAACTACTGAGCCCATATGGCCCAGAGCCCGTGCTCTGCACCAAGAGAAGCCGCTGCTGTGAAACGCATGCACACTGCAGGGAAGAGCAGCCGCCACTCTCTACAACTGGAGAAAAGCCTGCGCAGCAGCCAAGAGCCAGCACAGCCCCAAATAAACAAACGCATACATTAGAAAAAGAAGAAGCCTCGTGGAGGCAAAAGGGAGGCATTTCTCCACACTTGGGAGCTGTACCCTTTTTGGTCACGATTCACCTGAAAAGACAAAAGCTATCCAGGGTGGGACACTATAACGGAGATTAAGTGATCTGAAAACCTAAGCAGAGTAGAGGGAGGCAGCATAGTAATCAACAAGAGCAGACACTACTTCTGTCCCCAGGGAAGGAGTGACAAGGGTTAAAGACAGCAGAGCCCAGGCCCTATCGAGTCTGCTATTAGCAGAGGAAGAAGCTGCTGGTGGGAACTGGAGACACATGCATTAGCTACCTGTAGCTGCAAAACAAATCACCCCAAACATTGTGGCTTAAAACTCATGTGTTATCTCAGTTTCCAAGGGTGAGGAATCCAGGCAGGGTCCTAGCAGAGTCTCCAGGCTGTGGCTCCGTCAAATTTGTTATCTAGGGATTGGCCAGGGCTGCCGTCACCTGAATACCCAGTGTAAGCAATTGCTGGCAGGACACAGCCCCTCCCAGGCTGTTGCCCATAGCTCTCCGCCTGCTTCTTGCCACACAGGGCAACTTACAACACGGCAGCTGGCTTCGTCAGAGCAAACGGGGGTGAACAAGACAGAAACCAGTCTTTTTATTCTCACCCAGTCTTGGAAGTGACATCTTGTCATTCTTGCCGTGCTCTGCCCCTTAGAAACGTCCAGCTCACACTTATCCTTAAGGAATCATACAGGAGTGTGAAGGCAAGGAGGCCCGGCTCCTTGGGAGGCCATAGCAGAAGCTGCCTATGGCGCGGGGAGATACAGCCCCTGCTGATGACAGCAGAGAAAGCAGAGCAGGGGGAAACCATTCTAGCTCATCCTTTCTCTCCCCTTCTCATCTTCTATAGGCCTGCAACAGACAGGAGAGTCACGGAAATGCACTTCTGAGCGCTACGTACAGTGGGGGAGGGCAAGGGGAGGAGTGGCTCTCAGAGCAGACTGGCTACTCGCTGGCATAGTATCCTTTCATATTTTCCGGAGTAACTGGACACATAGTTTATCTTTTAAAATAAAAGTTTGCATATTTATTTTTGGCTGCTCTGGGTCTTTATTGCTGAGCATGGTCTTCCTCTAGGTGCAGTGAGCATCAGCTAGAGTTACTCTCCACTGCGGGCCCCAGGCTTCTCAACGGGCTGGCTTCTCCTGCTGCGGTGCACAGCCTCTAGAGCGCAGGCTCGGCAGTTCTGGTGCACAGGCTTAGTTGCCCTACGGCATGTGGGATCTTCCTGGACCAGGGATCGAACCCACGTCCCCTGCATTGGCAGGCAGATTCTTAACCACTGGACCATCAGTCTATCCTCAAGAGGACTATTTAATGATAAATGTGGCTCTTTATGAAACCAAAGGGTATTATTTTTGCTGTCTTGTAAGGTGGCCCTATGCTGTAATACCTTTCTTCTGATCAAAGATCCCCCAACACCCACACATGCATATACATACAACCTTCGATCTTTGCCCTCACAATAGGTCGTTCTTACCTGATTGGGAGCAGGCAAGACAAACCAAGCGCCTATACAGCTGTACCTCAGAGAGGACGGCTTTAACTAAGTAACGATCCAGCTTTCACACTGCATTAGGTCATCAAGACAAGTCTTAGGGTATCTGATTGATACCTTTCACAGAAACAGGTAAATGGGTAAAGAAAATGTACACTCAGTTGCTCAGTCGTGTCCAGCTCTTTGTGGGACCCCATGAACTGTAGCCTATCAGGCTCCTCTGTCCATGGGATTGTCCAGGCAAGAACACTGGAGTAGGTTGCCATGCCCTTTTTCAAGGGATCTTCCTGACTCAGGGATTGAACCAGCATCTCCTGTACTGGCAGGGAAACTCTTTACCCACTGAGCCATCTGGGAATCCCCAATATATGTACACACACACACACACACACACACACACACACACATAATGGAATGCTACCCAGCCATAAAAAAGAATGAGTTTATACCATTTGCAGCAACATGGATGTAGTTGGAAGGCATTATGCTGAGTGAAATAAATCAGACAGAGAAAGAAAAATACTGTCTGATATCAGTTCACATGTGGACCCTAAAAAATGCAACAAGCTAGTGACTATAACAAAAAAGGGATCACGCACAGATATGGATGACGAACCAATGGTTACTGGTGGGGAGAAGAAAGGAGGAACGGGAAAAAAAGGGCAGGGGATTAAAAGATAACAAAGTATTAGTTATAAAATAAGCTACAAAGATATGGGCTTTCCTCATGGCTCAGTGGTAAAGAATCCACCTGCCAATGCAGGAGACACAGGTTTGATCCCTGGGTCAGGAAGACTCCCAGAGAAGGAAATGTCTTACCTTTCTTTCCAGGTAAGAACTACTCCAGTGTTCTTACCTGGAAAACCCCACAGACTTACTGTCCATGGGGTTGCAAAGAGTCGGACATGACTTACTCACTAAATAACAAAGTAACAAGGATACACTGCATAAAACAAAGAATAAAACAATAACAATAAATGCAGTATTACTATAAAAATTGTGAATCACCATATTGTACACCTGTAACTTATATAATATTATACATCAAATATCAATTCGGTCCCTCAGTCGTGTCCATACATCAAGTATCAGTTTAGCTGTTCAGTTTTGTCCGACTCTTTGCAACCCCATGGACTGCAGCATGCCAGACTTCCCTGTCCATCACCAGCTCCCAGGGCTTGCTTAAACTCATGTCCATCAGGTCAGTGATGCCATCCAACCATCTCATCCTCTGTCGTCCCCTTCTCCTGCCGCCTTCAATCTTTCCCAGCATCAGGGTCTTTTCCAATGAGTCAGTTCTTCGCATCAGGTGGCCAAAGTATTGGAGTTTCAGCTTCAGCATCAGTCCTTCCAATGAATATTCAGAACTGATTTCCTTTAGGATGAACTGGTTGGATCTCCTTGCAGTCCAAGGGACTCTCAAGAGTCTTCTCCAACACCACAGTTCAAAAGCATCAATTCTTCAGCTCTTAGCTTTCTTTATAGTTCAACTCTCTTATCCATACATGACCACTGGAAAAACCATAGCCTTCACTAGATGGACTTTTGTTGACAAAGTAATGTCTCTGCTTTTTAATATCTAGGTAGATCATAGCTTTTCTTCCAAGGAGCAAGCATCTTTTACTTTCATGGCTGGAGTCACCACCTGCAGTGATTTTGGAGTCCCCCAAAGTAAAGTTTCTCACTGTTTCCATTGTTACCCTATCTATTTGCCATGAAGTAATGGGACCAGATGCCATGATCTTAGTTTTCTGAGTGTTGAATTTTAAGCCAACTTTCTTTGCACTTCTCTTTCATTTTCATCAAGAGGCTCTTTAGTTCTTCTTCACTTTCTGCCATAAGGGTGGTGTCATCTGCATATCTGAGGTTATTGATATTTCTCCCGGCAATCATGATTCCAGCTTGTGCTTTCTCCAGTCTCTGTATATAAGTTAAATAAGCAGGGTGCTAATATACAGCCTTGACATACTCCTTTCCCAATTTGGAATCAGTCTGTTGTTCCATGCCCAATTCTAACTGTTGCTTCCTGACCTGAACGAAGACAGATTTCTCAGGAGGCAGGTCAGGTGGTCTGGTATTCCCATCTCTTTCAGAATTTTCCACAGTTTATTGTGATCCACATAGTCAAAGGCTTTGGCATAGTCAATAAAGCAGAAATAGATGTTTTTCTGGAACTCTCTTGCTTTTTCCATGATCCAACGGATGTTGGCAATTTGATCTCTGGCTCCTCTGCCTTTTCTAAATCCAGCTTGAACATCTGGAAGTTCATGGTTCACGCCTGGCTTGGAGAATTTTGAGCATTACTTTGCTAGCATATGAGATTAGTGCATTTTTGCAGTAGTTTGAACATTCTTTGGCATTGCCTTTCTTTGGGATTGGAATGAAAACTGACATTTTCCAGTCTTGTGGCCACTGCTGAGTTCTCCAAATTTGCTGGCATATTGAGTGCAGCATTTTAACAGCATCATCTTTCAGGATTTGAAATAGCTCAAATGGAATTCCATCACCTCCACTAGCTTTGTTCATAGTGGTGCTTCCTAAGGCCCACTTGATTTCACATTCCAGGATGTCTGGCTCTAGATGAGTGATCACACCATCATGATTATCTGGGTTGCGAAGATCTTTTTTGTACAGTTCTTCTGTGTATTCTTGCCACCTCTTCTTAATATCTTCTGCTTCTGTTAGGTCCATACCATTTCTGTCCTTTATTGTGCCCATCTTTGCATGCAATGTTCCCTTGGTATCTCTAATTTTCTTGAAGAGATCTCTAGTCTTTCCCATTCTATTGTTTTCCTCTATTTCATTGTAAAGAAGAGAAGCCAAAGGCAAAGTAGAAAAGGAAAGATATACGTATTTGCATGCAGAGTTCCAAAGAATAGCAAGGAGAGATAAGACAGCCTTCCTCAGTAATCAATGCAAAGAAATATCTCAAAATACTGTCAATTTTAAAAATACCTCACTGAGAAGGTGGGGAGTCTGTGAAGCTACTGTAACTTCTTTGGTTCAAAAACTTTAGCAGAATTTTTGCAATAAATCAATACTCTGATATTTGCTTATTCCTCTTTTCTATAAAATAAATACTGTTGTATAGTCACTAAGTCATGTCCAATTCTTTGTGACCCTATAGATAAAGCCCACCAGGCTCCTCTGTCCATAGGATTTCCCAAGCAAAAACACTGGAGTGGGTTGCCAATTCCTTCTCCAGGTGATTTTTTGATCCAGGGACTGAACCCATGTGTCCTGCTTGGCAGGCAGATTCCTTACCACCGAGCCACCTGGGAAGCCCATAATATAAATGGCCAATTATTAATCTCATGGAGAAGGAAATGGTAAACCCCTCCAGTATTCTTGCCTGGAGAATCTCATGGATGGGGGAGCCTGGTGGGCTGCGGTCCATGGGGTCACAAAGAGTTGGACACGACTGAGTGACTTCACCTCACCTAATCTCTAGACTGCAACTAGAAAAGTAACAGTAAGCAATGACCGTCTGATGTTCTAAGGCACCTTTCAGCAGGTTGCGTTCTTCAAAGGCAGCTGTAGCAACGTCGTTCATTCCTCATGCTCTAGGCACTTGTGGCGTCCCTATTAAGCCATGTTCATGTCCACTCCCCTTGAACCTGGGCAAGTGTTTGTAACTGCCGCAACCCGTAGAGCGTGGTGGGAGTGGCACCTAAGGCTAGATCATGAAAAGATCGCGCGTGTGCACCTTGCTCTTTCTTTATGCTCACTCTTGGAATCCAGCCACCATGTTGTAAGGAAGCCCAGGCAGCTGCAGAGAGGCCCCATAGAGAGGGGAACAGCGGCCTCTGATTCCAGATCCAAATTTTGCCCAGCCAACAGCCAAGACCAAGATCTAGAGCCAAGACCAACCAACAGCTACATGAGTGCACCATCTTAAAATGTATTCTCCAATCTCCAGCTGAGCCTTTCTAGCTGACACCACTTGGAACGGAAACAAACCATCCACTCTGAGCCCTGTCCAAATTATAGATTTGTGAGCAATATAAATGGTGTTGTTGTTGCTTAAGCCTCTTGGCTTTGAGGTGGCTTGTTACACAGCAATAGGAAACCTGAGCACAGCTTTTGGAGAATTCCCCCAAAGCTGAGGTAGAGTCCACCAATTAGCAATGGGCTTGGCTAGAAGGACAGCAACCCTGACGTGACTGGCTTACGCAGACAAGGATTGCTTTGCTCACATGGAGGGAACACTGGAGGTAGAATGCTGCTGGCATTGGTTTGGAGGATCAGCTCCATCAGAGCCATCACCTCTGAAACTCTCCAGCCCTTTCTCTCATGCTTGTTGCCTCACTGTAACTGGTCCTGGCTCCAGGTGCCACGTCCATGTTCAAGGCAGGATGGAACAGAAGGGAAAGAGGCCATGTTAGCCCATTTGCTGCTTTAACCTTCTCCTCGAGCTCTCTCTGCCTATGGATCTTTTTGTACCCAATTTTGTTTCTTTATTCTTAAAACTTGTTATTGAAATGTAGTTGATTTGCAATGTTGTATTTGTTTCGGGTGTACAGCAAAGTGATTTGGTTATACATAAACATATATTCTCTTTTATATTCCTTTCCCTTATAGGTTATTACAAGATATTGAGTTTAGGTCCCTGTGCTATACAGTAGGTCCTTGTTATTCTAGTTTATATACAGTAGTATGTATATATTAATCCTGAGCTCCTAATTTACCCACCTCTCCCCTTGGTAACCATAGCTTGTTTTCTATGTCTGTTGTTGGGAGCCGTGTTAGGCATTGCTGACAAAATAGAGGCACGGCCCTAAACCCCCTCCCTTTGTTCCGTAGGCACAGACTCAGAATAAAGGAGTTAGGCTTTGTGATTCTGACTTGTTTTTTCCTTTCCTCGGCTGAGTTGACTGAAGAGAATATTAAGGTGCTTATTGTTTTTGAGAGGAGCATGAGAAGGCATAAAGCCTTCTGCAGCTGTGCTCAAAGAATAATTCATAAAGTTAATCATTGACATTTGTTCAAGGGCTTTTGCAAAAGACTGTTTCAGGGTGAGCACGCAGGCCGCAGCTTGAGGCCATGGGAGGGATTGCTATCTGAAGCCCATTCGTGAGAAAAGTGTTTATGGCAAAGGAGTTTGCTGCATTTAGGGCTTAGAAATAATTAAAATAGTTAGAAGCTAAAGATTTAAGGACTGCTGTAATGTTAGCATATTCTACTATAGCTTATAGAAATTAGGGACTTTAGTGATATTATTAGCTAGAAGCCCTTTCTAAGAAATAGTGAGCTTAGGATACTAGGGGCAAACAGGACTTAGAAAGATAAGAAATAAACTGAGGAATGCGGTATGCAGCCCAGACATTAGCATGAGCTACAGCATATTCACAAAGACACATGAGAAAAAGTAGATAAGAGAATCGCTGAGGAAGGAACTCCTTTTGAGGGACAACAATGATTTTTGGAGAAAAATAAATCTGGGCCAATGGAAACTAAAAATATCAAACCTCTGACCTAATGCTTTTGTAAAAGCATAAAAGAGAATCATAAGCTTAAAATAAACAGGCAGTCCAAGAAAAATGCCAAGAAAAACTGCCTCAGTTTCTCGCCGACACTGCTCACCCCTTCAGGTTGAATCCCTGGCTGCCGGAGCTGGACTCCTACAGTCTGTGAGTCTATTTCTGCTCAGAAATAAATTCATTTGTTTCATTTTGGTGCATCTCTAGCTGGAATAGAGGCAGGAATAACGAGCTTCTGCCTTTGCACCCTGTTGAGTGCTAGTGAAAGTGTGAATCACTCAGTTGTGACAGACTCTTTGCGACCCCATGGACTGTAGCCCACCAGGCTCCTCTGTCCATGGGATTTTCCAGGCAAGAATACTGGAGTGGGTTGTCATTTCCTTCTCCAGGGAATCTTCCTAACCCAGAGATTGAACCTGGATCTCTTGCTTTACAGGCAGAGTCTTTACCGTCTGAGCCACCAGGGAAGCCCGGTCCAGAGAAGGTGACAAAGGAGAGGGAACTGGGTTAATCTCTGACACATAAAACAAAGTGTTTGGCTCAGGACTTTGCAAGAGGTCCCAGCATGAGATGAGGAGACCTCAACTGAGCTGCAAGCAGGCTCTGAAAACAAAAGCCAAATTAAATGGGAAGCCAGACCAGTTTTATCACTCACGGAAAAATACAGTTTAGACTTTGTTGTTAAATATTTAATATTTTCAAAGATTGGTAAAACTCCATATCCATTTGAGCAATATTCATTTTCCTCCAATTCTTCAAATGTATCTTTGCAGATCTTTCCCAAATTTCTCTCCACCGCCCAGCCTCTCCCTGAATTCTGATTCCCTACTTGTCAGAGTCTCAAGGTGGTTGGCCTCCCAACCACTTCCAAACCAAAGCCTCTAACTGACATCAGTTCAGATTAGTTCATTTCAGTTCAGTTGCTCGGTCGTGTCCGACTCTTTGCGACCCCACGAATCACAGCACGCCAGGCCTCCCTGTCCATCACTTACTCCCAGAGTTTACCCAAACTCATGTCCATCAAGTCAGTGATGCCATCCAGCCATTTCATCCTCTGTCATCCCCTTCTCCTCCTGCCCTCAATCTCTCCCAGCATCAGGGTCTTTTCCAATGAGTCAACTCTTCTCATGTGGTGGCCAAAGTATTGGAGTTTCAGCTTCAACATCAGTCCTTGCAATGAATACGCAGGACTGATCTCCTTTAGGATTGACTAGTTGGATCTTCTTGCAGTCCAAGGGACTCTCAAGAGTCTTCTCCAACTCCACAGTTCAAAAGCATCAATTCTTCGGCACTCAGCTTTCTTCGCAGCCCAACTTTCACATCCATACATGACCATTGGAAAAACCACGGCCTTGACTAGGCAGACCTTTGTTGGCAAAGTAATGTCTCTGCTTTGGAATATGTTGTCTAGGTTGGTCATAACTTTCCTTCCAAGGAGTAAGCGTCTTTTAATTTCATGACTGCAATCAACATCTGCAGTGATTTTGGAGCCCCAAAAAATAAAGTCTGACACTGTTTCCACGGTTTCCCCATCTATTTCCCATGAAGTGATGGGACCAGATGCCATAAGCTTAGTTTTCTGAATGTTGAGCTTTAAGCCAACTTTTTCACTCTCTCCTTTCACTTTCATCAAGAGGCTTTTTAGTTCCCCTTCATTTTCTGCCACAAGGGAGGGGTCATCTAACTGACATCACCACCCACTAAATCCCTCCTCATCTGTCTTCCCTCATTAATGTGAAACTTTAGCCATCTTTAAGCCCTCTTGCCCCCATTTTCCCTTTTTTATAACTTTATGGGAAATCTTTGCCTCTCTGTCTTCTCTGTCACCAACTTAGCTTAGGTTCTACTAATTTTATCTAGAACTAGCACAATGACCCACTCCAGTGTTCTTGCCTGGAGAATCCCGGGGATGGGGAAGCCTGCTGGGCTGCCGTCCATGGGGTCGCACAGAGTCGGACACGACTGAAGCAACTTAGCCGCAGCACCAGCAGTGCAATAAACCCCTTGGTTTTTTCACCCCTGCTCTCTCTTCTTCTTCTAATTTATCCTGTACTCATTTGGGATATTAGGAATGACTTTTATATGGTTTGATATAGTTTTGTAATTTCCTAGGAAGGTAATGTGGGCTATATAAGTGGCTTCTCCAGCCATCTCATCTGCCCTTTTGTAAATAAACACATCACTTACTCATCAAGAGGTCTCAGGCCCGGTCTTAAGGGTGCAACAGTGGATTCACCTTTCCTACCTCAAAAACATGGATGCAGGAGGCGAAGTAAATCTTACTACTGAAATACCTTCCCAACTGAGGGCATAAGAAAGGGAATTCTGTCCTAGCTAACACATACAGATAGCAAGGTCTTTCACATAAAAAAGGGAATGCCTGATTTTTCTCTAAGTTATCTTCTCCCATATTAGTGGGGGAGTCTTATTCAGATGTGCATTTATGACTGAAGTGTCCAAAAATAACCCTATGTCTACTTCAGTCTGGGAACCTAGTGAACCATTTTTATCCCCTCTTCCCTCCATTTTTTCCACTTGAAAGAGCTGAAGAAATTGACTTGATATGTACCTTTCTCAGGTTAAGTTTGAGTCCAGCTCGGCCTTGCCCCTTTTCTGCTCACAGACCTCTGATGGCACCCCTTCTCTGGTCTCGCCTTCTCCTCATCTCCACTTTCGTCTCTCTCCACCCAGCTGCCCTCACCCCTCCAAGGCAGTGTGCCGGTGGTTTTCACAGGCTGCTTCTTCCATTTCAGCCACTTTCCTCCCACTTAACAAAATTCAGTGCAAAAGAAGCATGAGGTCATGGAAGTGTTATTCATTTATCTAAATAATTTATAAGGGAATAAACCACTTCTTTCTGAGTTTTATCATCATGTCTTATATAAGTTTGGTACTCAGTGAATATTTGCTGGAAAAAGTTAATTTAAGGTCCTTTATCTATCAGCTATTTCCCAAACAGGTTCTGATTTACAAGATGTTTACAGTGATTGGGCTTCCCCTGTGGCTCAGCAGTAAAGAATCTGCCTGCAGTGCAGGAGACGTGGATTTGATCCCCGAGTCAGGAAGATCCCTTAGAGAAAGGTACAGCAACCCGCTCCAGTATTCTTGCCTGGATAATTCCATGGATAAAAGGGGCTGGCGGGCTACAGTCCATGGGGTCGCAAAGAGTCGGACAAGCCTGAGCACGCCTGCCTTTGCAGTGATTGCCTGATTAACGAACTGTTTCCTGCAGTCGCTGATGCTGCTACTGCCACTTTGTATGCAGGCATTTGTCCTGCATCACAATTCATGGTGCTTGCCCTGACATAAACTGCTGACAAATCACACATGGGCCGTTCATACCTATTTTTAAAATGAAGTGTAATTGGCCTACAACACTATTCATTCCAGGTGCAGAATATAGTGACTGATATTTCTGTGCCTTACAAGGTGATCACTACTCATCCATGTGCTGTGCATTTCCTCACTACTGCAAACATCAACATATTCATACCTCTGGCGCCTCCTCTAGGACTTGCCCTAATACCACAACAGAAGTCAAGTTATGGGAACTTCGGCGGGAAGTCATTTACATATCCAGATGCCTCCTGCATGCGGGGCCTCTACACGAGGCTCCTCTGAGTTCCTGCCTTGGCCCTAACCTGTTCCATGACTGAAGCAGATTCACTAGCCGGTTCATAAAGTGGATACAACCCCTAAATTAATTCAGCTTATTCTGCTCTGGTTTTCAGCTAGGCACAGTGGCAGCTTGGGCTTATTTGTGGTTTGAGATATAGGAGATGCCAGCTTTCATTCTCTGCAGCTCCTCTGCCTCATATCAGCAGCTCACAGAAGGCTCCAGCTTCTCCCTGTTTTGAAGTATGACCTTCCATTTGAATATTTTTCAAAGTTCTTAAGGAATTCTCTACTTTTAAATTTTCTTGCAAATCCATGAGGTCTCCAGGCTCTATCCTATTCAAGGTCTGTGCTTTTACACTGAATCCTCTTGAGATTTTTATACTATCTTGGGTCTTCACAATTTATAAAAGTTTTCCAAGCCCAGAGGAGTTAATATCAGAACACAAAGGCTGCCAGCTTACCATGTTAAAATCACTCAATCGTGTCCGACTCTTTGCGACCCTGTGGACTGTAGTCCACCAGGCCCACCAGGCTCCTCAGTCCATGGGATTCTCCAGGCAAGAATACTGGAGTGGGTTGCCGTTTCCTTCTCCAGGGGATCTTCCTGACCCGGGGATCGAACCCAGGTCTCCTGCATTGAAGGCAGATGCTTTAACCTCTGAGCCACCAGGGAAGCTTTGTGGGGAATGCAAACTAGTACAGCCACTATGGAGAACAGTGTGGAGATTCCTTGAAAAACTGGACATTGAACTGCCTTATGACCCAGCAATCCCACTGCTGGGCATACACACCGAGGAAACCGGAATTGAAAGAGACACATGTACCCCAAAGTTCATCGCAGCACTGTTTATAATAGCCAGGACATGAAAGCAGCCTAGATGTCCATCAGCAGACAAATGGATAAGGAAGCTGTGGTACATATACACAATGGAGTATTACTCAGCCATTAAAAGAATACATCTGAATCACTTCTAATGAGATGGATGAAACTGGAGCCTATTATACAGAGTGAAGTAAGCCAGAAAGAAAAACACCAATACAGTATACTAACACATATATATGGAATTTAGAAAGATGGTAATGATGACCCTGTATGCGAGACAGCAAAAGAGACACAGATGTAAAGAACAGACTTTTGGACTCTGTGGGAGAGGGAGAGGGTGGGATGATTCGGGAGAATGGCATTGAAACATGTATACTATCATGTAAGAAATGAATGAATCACTAGTCTTGGTTAGATACAGGATACAGGATGCTTGGGGCTGGTGCACTGGGATGACCCAGAGAGATGATATGGGGGGCGGGGGTGGGAGGGAGGTTCAGAGTTGGGAACTCATGTACACCTGTGGTGGATTCATGTCAATGTATGGCAAAACCAATACAGTATTGTAAAGAAAAAGAAAATTACACACAGCTAAATACAGAAGAACATCCCTTGCACTCTCTCTAAAAGATGGCAATCATTGCTCCTCATAAGGATACAGAGCATATAAAACCGAAAGACAATACCGGGTAATGGAAGAAACCTTAGTTATCTTCTTTCTGCCTCTGTTTCTGTTTTGTAACTAGAGAATTCTAGTAGCCACTTTCCTGAAAGGCACTGCTACAGATTACAAGGTTGATCTTACTTGTATCATTGACTTATTCCCATTTGGTGTGTATTAAATATTATTGGTACGAATCAGTTACATGACATGGTCTCTGCAATAGTTCATGAATGTGTTTCTCATTATACTTTGTTTTGTTTTGTGCTTTTTTTTAAAACATTTTTTTCCTTATAGTTCAGGCTAATATAATTACGATAACTCAGGTATTAAATGTCATAATGTCAGAACACTACCAGCAGAAAATTAAATAATGTTGAGATTTTCCAGACACAGATGTCTTTTATAATGAGGAAACATCTTAATGTTGTATGTTTGTATTTTATCCTTGTGACGTTGATTTCATCTTATTCCTAATCCCATGTTCTATTTATTTGATACCTCAGGCTCTCCTGGGTTTTCCAGGTGGCTCAGTGGTAAAGAATCCCCCTGCTAATGCAGGAGATGCAGATTCGAACCCTGGGTTGGGAAGATCCCCTGGAGAAGGACATGGCGACCCACTCCAGTATTCTTCCCTGAGAAATCCCATGAACAGAGAGGCCTGGCAGGCTACAGTCCATGGGGTCACAAAAGAGTCGGATACAACTTAGCGACTAAACAACAACAAGGCTTTCCAGCGCGTCCTTCTCCTAACAGCAATGAGCTCAGTGTTGGCTGTATTAAAGCCAAATGCCCAGTGAGAACTTGGTCATAATTTGTTGAATGAAGAAAGAAGTGAATGAATCAAAACAAAAGCAACAACATTAACCTAAAAACAAAGACTAGAGTCTGCGTGTAATTTGGTCATACGAATTATAACATCAGGTCACACGAGGCTTACTTTTTAAGTTCTATTTGATAACAATTCAAGGCAACCATGATCAGCTGCCAAAGCTCACACAGTCGACGTAGGAGCTGGGTCTGCTACGCAGAAATGTTTCAAACTCAAAATCAGAAAGCATATGCACACTCATAAAGTAAGAATGCTCCTTGGATGCTCTTTGCCTTTTCCAGGCTAAGAAACGAAGACCCTGAGCAATGACATGATTTGTTCAGAAGCACACAGTGGAGGCAAGGTCATGGAACTTAGGCTCTTGACTTCCCTGGCAGCTTTTAACCCATAAAGCTGCTCTCTACCCCCAGCCCATCTGCTGACTCTGGGCATGGCATCTGTATTCGACCCAGCTTCTCAGAGCACATCAGCTGTGAGCCAATTGGATATAAGTACAAAGAGAACAGAAAACTCTCTTTTCCCAGGCAGCTGGAAAGTTTCACTTGGCATTTATTTTTAGCATCTTGTGTGCGCTGGGGAGCAACCATGGCAACAGAGGCACCTGGGAGGGCCTGCAGAGATGGTCACAGGGACAGGCAAAGAGCAGCAGAGAGAGGCCTTCCATGTCCATGGGAAAGTGTGGGCAAGCTGGACATGGCCCTAAGCCATCACCAGGAGAGAATAAACGCGGAAGCAGCAGGACTCGCCTCCACTTGGGCTGTCAGTGACTGATGAGATCATCTTTGTAAAACTGTCTTCTCCTCCCTTCCTTTCCTCCTCCCCCCGCAGCACCAATACAACGTGTAAATAAAGCCAAACAAGTCGTGTCTGACTTGGAGATCTGATTGTCTGTCATGTTTTGTTAAGTCCAGCCCTTTGTGAAACTTCAGTGTGCAAAGCCCTGGAGGGGAAATGACTCTTAGGCTTCCACTGATGAGTGGCTCCCTCACCTCAGCAAGGATGAGATCAAAAGCTCCCACCTTACCCGGAAAGAGCAGGTGGAAGGGTGACCACGCTCCCAGGGATGCACCAGCCCCAGAGAAGTCAGGCGGCTACCAGAGCCATAGTACCCGGGGAAAACCTCTCTCATCTGACCTCACCCACGGCTCTTTCCCCACGCCAAGCTCTTCCATTTACTCTTGGGGAAAGGATGGAGCCCATTGAGGAAACTTTCCAGTTCCTGGATTTCTCTGTCTGGTTCTCCAACTCCGGGGCACCCAGTGAGTGATTTATACTAGATCACGGTGTGTGTGCCTAGGGTGTTTGCAGATCTAGGCTTTCCCACCTTCTCATCTCGGGCCCACCACCATGTCCCTCTTCACCCAACTTTTGGTGAAAATGTGACCCTCTCCCTTATGCTTGTGGGAGTAAAACCTGCGCTGAATGAATCCAGTGTACACCTTTGATGAGAAGTCTGCTCCAAAGACACGAGACGTCTTTCAGCTCAGTCTTGGGCATTTGCTATTTCTCTGCCTGTGTACTTTCTTCCCCCTTTTTTTCCCTTTTTTTAAAAAAAATTGAACTATAGTTGATTTACAATGTGCCAATCTCTGCTGTACCAGCAAAGTAAATCAGTTATATATATATATATATATAATACATATATATGTATATATACAGTTTTCAAATATTCTTTTCTGTTGCAGTTTATTCCAGATTGGATATACTGCCCTGTTTATGGACCTTGTTTATCCATTCTAAATGTAGTAGTTCGCATCTGCTAACCTCAGATTCCCGCTCCGTACCTCTCCCGCCCCTCTCCTTGGGAACCGAAGGTCTGTTCTTAACTCTGTGAGTCTGCTTCTCTTTTGTAGATAAGCTCATTTGTGCCATATTTTAGATTCCACATCTTAGTGACATCGTATGATATTTGTCTTTCTCTTTCTGACTTGTCTCATTCAGTATGATGCTTTCTATTTGCCTCCTTGGTGCTGAAAATGGCATGATTTCACTCTTTCTATGGCTGACTGGTATTCCACTGGATAGATGTACCATTTTCTTTATCCATTCATCTGTCAATGAACACTTAGGTTGTTTTCATGTCTTGGCTATTGTTAATAGTGCTTCTATGAACATAGGAGTGCTTGTATCTTTTTGACTTATAGTTTTGTCCAGGCTCATGCCCAAGAGTGAGATTGTTTGATTATAACCCAGTCAAAAATCGGGCAGAAGACTCAATAGACATTTCTCCAAAGAAGACATACAGATGGCTAGTGGACATGTGAAAAGATGCTCAACATCACTAATTATTGGAGAAATGCAAATCAAAACTGCAATGAGGTATCACTTCATGCCAGTCAGAATTTCACGATGACTTTAGAAAAGGCTTGAATGTTTCAAAATAAAATTGGTTTCTTTCCGAAGAATATATACAGATGAGATGTACTGCATTAAATTTGTGTCTGAACGTTATCTTGAAACATGATAGTGACTGATAAAATGTTTTTCATGAGAATAGCTTCCATAATTTTAAGCACATTTCAGTAAAATACCAAGTTTCACAGTAATATCACTGCTCTGGGTTAAGCTTATACACAATCCTCTCATTCTCTCCTATTCAACATTGAGGACAGTGTTGCTCACAAGGAGGTATTCATAAATAATAAATAGAGCAGGAAAAGAAATCCATCATTGTGGTCACGTGGCTGGAAAGACCTCTATTGATCTTCACTTCCCCACAAAACCACATAAATATGTAATGGTGGTATTGAGCCAACTCCCTCCAAGGAAATGAACTGTGACATTACCCAAGAGATATGCATGTTACTATGGAACAAAATCCTAAAGATAAAATGAGGAGACAGTCTCTTATTTGACCCCAAACTGAGGAAGATTGGAGGAAGCTGTTCAATTTATTTCTACCTTCTGTTCCTAACAAATTCTGTGAAGCATGATAGATTCCCACAAGTGGAAAACATCCAAAAAGGCATATTCATTGTTGGTGTTTTTTTTTTTTCCCCCATAAACTTCCAACCGCAATGTATCATACCGGGATGAGTCAATCTCCAATTTTAACTTCCTAGGCAACTGTGTGCTTACTAGAGGCCAAGCCCAGATCCAGGGTAAAGGATGGTCCTTTACCAAAGAAGCTGCTCTGTGGACAGAAATGTCATCCCCTCAAAATGTCAGTGTTCTCAAGTATAGTCTTCCCTCAGTATCCTAGAGGGAGTGGTTCTAAGACCCACACCCCACCTCTTGTCTTGGGAATACCAAAATCAGAGGATACTCAAGTCTCTCCATAAATGGCATAGTGCTTGCGTATAATCCATGCACATCCTCCCATATACTTTAAATCATCTCTAGATTACTTATAATACCTAACACAAAGTAAATGCTTCCTAAATTGTCGCCAGTGCCTGGCAAATTCAAGTTTTGCTTTTCAGAACTTCCTGGATTTTTTCCCCCAACATTCTCCATCCATGGTTGGTTGAATTTATGGATGCAGAATCCGTGGATAGGGAAGGTCAACCATATTATCATTCACAGTGGTCACTTTCCAGGCACAAATAAAGGCTAGCAGCGAAATATAAGCATTCAGAAAGGTTTCAGATCAAAACTTCCCAGACGGTCCAGTGGCTAAGACTTCGAGCTCCCAATGCAGGGTGTCTGGGTTTGATCCCTGATCAGGGATTTAGATCCTACATGCCACAACTAAAGATCCCAAGTGCTGTAACTAAGACCCAATGCAGTCAAAATAAACAAACCATTTTTTTAAAAGAAAGATTTTATAATAGTATGAATTATACAAGGCCTGGTTTTAAGCGAGCAGCCTATTGTCAATTTAGAATATTTGCAGTATGTGTATGAGAAAGGAAAGCTGTGAATGGAAAATCGACTCCCCTGCATACTGGAGATAGGGAAATGGCCATCATATAATCTTTCCTCAAATGTAACGAGATGGCATTTCAAGTGTGCTGCTCTCTCTGCCAAAAGCAAAAACTTCCTTTTCAACGGATATTTTCCCAAAATAGATGATAGGAAACTTTGAATTCTCCAGAAAGTAATTGTGGAGATAATTTTTAAGACTGTTTTAATATCTTCTGATCAATTCCAAGTAAACAAGTAGGATGTGGCAATTTTGGCACAGCCGTGTGCCATGCAAGGCATGCTTAACATCTTGAGGCCACATAGTTTAGACAGAACCTGGATCACTAAATTTTAGAAATGGAGGAAAATACTTAAAAAAACAAAACTGCAATACAAATTGAGAGGGTAAATACAGCCCTCAGTAAGGTATAGGCATTACACATCTCATTCCTGAATGGCCTCCAAGAATTGAAAATATGATTGCTCCAATAAAAGATTGTGCTGGAGAACAAATAAGCAGAAATAAATAGCATATTTCTAAAGCCCACATTCCATTAGCACGTCTGCTAAACCAGAAGGCTATCCACTTGCTCATGTTATCTCACTCCTTGCCTTAGAGAAAGAAACCAATGGGTGCAATTTCTCCCTTGAAATATACCACAGTTTATATCTTCTATGCATGGACTTATAAAAAGAGAAAGAGACACATACATTTTCACATAATTGTAAGCAACCTGACACAGTTGAAAGTGCATGAGAACTACACTCAGTAAACTTAAATTCAAGGCCAAGTAAGGAAACTTAATCTCTCTGAGACTTGGTATCCACATTTATACCTAGAGACTAATAATCCCTATACAATGGAGATGTCTTGAGGATTAAAGGTTCTAAGGCCTGTGAAAATGATATTCAAATATTGCTTTTAAAAGGACTATGGAAAATCATCTTAGCCACCTTTCCAGCTCTCAGCAGAATCACATCACAGTTTTCATGGATTGAGGTAACCAAGTTCAGAAAAGGAGCTGCAATAGAAAGTTGTTGGTAACATTCCAAATATGTGCTGTTCAAATCCTTCACATCATAACTTGACTTTATTCTTTTCTTCTCATCTAAAGACAGGGAAGTTACCATGTAATTTATGGCCTTTTTCATGCAGCTTGTAGAGCCACTCCTTAACCATCTTCTCTAAAATCAGAATCTTGTCAAAACTCCATCTCTAAAATCATGCCTGTAGGTACATGTTCGATCCCCTCCAATTTCTCTAGCTCATTTTCTCCTGGTCCTAGGACTCCACGAGTGGGAATTCAGTTCTTGCCCAGCTGTAGCACTTCTTGTTTCCCCCTTGTGGTCCTCTCAGCCTCCTTTCACTATTGACAGAGGGTCAGCTCCTTGTCTGTTTTAACCCCTTCATGTTTTCACCATTAACACACATATGCATTTTCCTCTGTCCTGGCTGTGCTTTTCTTAGTTCATGTTGCAAATCTACCAAGCACACACTGAGTCCCTGTATTCCAAGGCCTCTGTCCCATCTGTCTCAGTGTTAACTAGAAAATGAATGAACGGTGGTCTCATCCAGTGTTCGGGGGTTATGCAGTACTGAGTCTAGAACCAACAGCCTGGGACACAGTGGTTATGCAGTTTTAAGTTAGCATTGCCATCTTGAAAACATTGCTTTCATATATGAATTTCTCATCATGTGTAGGGTCACATAATGGCTATGCAACTTAGCTCATGTAGTCCTACTTTTAGCATAGTACCTAGCTCAGAATAAAAGTCTGTGTTTAAAACAAAATACCTGTGGTTTTCCCTGGTTCTCTCTCTGGCTGATTATTGTCAGAGAAAAGCATTTTATTAGCCTGACTAAGTTCGTGCTTCAGAAAACTGTGTTTGGTGGTTAACC
Source organism: Capra hircus (assembly GCF_001704415.2). Lineage (NCBI taxonomy): Eukaryota > Metazoa > Chordata > Mammalia > Artiodactyla > Bovidae > Capra > Capra hircus. The sequence goes on along the minus strand of NC_030835.1, from coordinate 39,854,524 downwards.
AGGACTTTTGTCTTCTTTCAGGCAATTTCAAAGGGAGTTTTTCTGGGATGTAAGTCAGATAGTTAATACATATTGAGTAGAATTTAAGGAGATGGTGAAGGACTGTGAAGCCTGGCATGCAGCCGTCCACAGGATCGCAAAGAGTCGGACACGACTTAGTGACTGAACAGCAACAATTAAGTAGAATAGATTAAATACTAACTTTTTAAAAAGTTAAAGTCGAGTTGTTTTGCAATGTTGCATTAGTTTCAGGTATACAGCAAAGTGATTCAGATATAAAATATATATGCATATTATATATACATGCACATCTATATTTCCAGATTCTTTTCTCTTAGAAGTTATTACAAAATACTGAATATAGTTCCCTGTGCTATGTAACACACCCTTGTGAGTTATCTATTTTTTAATAAAGGAAAGTGTTTGTGTTAATCCCAAACTCCTAATTTTTCCCTCCCCTACTCTTTTGCTCTGAGTTGATCCTTCGCTCACTTTCAGGGAGAAAGGAGAGTGACTTACTTAGGCACAAAGAGACATCTCCCTGTAACTGACCTGAGCAACAGGCTGATGACTACAGCCCCTTATGATGAGAGCAGGGGAAATGTATCCTTTCTCCATTTTGTCTCCAACCTCTAACCACTACAACCTCGTTAACAAATGAAATAAACTTTGATTTATTAATTCAGTGAAAACCACATGCTTTGAGTGCAAAGAAGAAAAATGGCTTCACTTAACACAGGGGAGATGTTTCAGACCAGCTGCTGGCTCAGTGGGTCAGCTTCCCTCTGTGGTAAGTGATGATTTGTACAGGCTTCCACATCAACTTGACAATAACTACAGAGGGAACAGTCCAGCTTATTTGGGGGAGAACTACTAAGTGACATGAGATTTCCCACTCAGGTCTAAGCTTTTGACCTTACACTTTGAAACACAGAAGAAGAATCTAAATCCTCACACTGAAGTTTATAGCCGTCATCCAAGCTAGACCCAGAAAGAACTGAGCTTTGGCAAAGAAGGCATACAAAGCCTTGTTCACCAAATTTTGGTGAATCTTTCACCCCACTCATTTCTTCTTCCCTCCGAAAAGCTTCTTACAACCCACACTTAAAATCTCCTACATATCTAGGGAGGTGCTTTTCCCCATTATTTCCATTTATTTCCTCTATGATGATTAACTCTTTTTCAAAATGAACACAAAAACCACGTGTTCCCTCCACATATAAGATTCATTCTAAACACCAGAGCCTTTAGACCAGAGATTCTTACTGAAATACCAGAATTTATTTTTAATACATCATATTGCATGTATGAAGAAACTCAGTAAAGAAGCAGTTTTTATAAAATAATCTCTTGCTGAGTCGCTTTAAATAATATTCAGGAGGCTGAAAGGTAACCTTCTCTTTTGTGAGCAAATAAACTGAGAGATTGAAAACTAAAGTCACTTGTCTTAAATCAACCCATTCAATAACTAGTGAAGATTTAAAATGAACGAAGGAATATGAGAGTTACAAAGAAACTGTCTGATACAGTTTCTAACCCCCTCAATTTGTATTTCTGTAAAAAACAGCAAAGCTAGCATGCGTGAATAACGTGGAAAAGAAGCAGAAGATCCAGCCCTGTGGCAGAGAATCAAAGTGAGGTTTGATACCACATGCGGAAGAGGGATGGGGAGATTTAAGTGAACCCTATGATTCTGTAATTCCATTAGAGGATTTAGAGGATTCAGTCACAATGGGTCAAATCCTATGGGTAGAACCTGAGACAAAGTTCAAGATCTAATGCCCACGAACATCCCTGGTGGTCCAGTGCTTAAGAATCCACCTTCCAATGCAAGGGATGTGAGTTTGATCCCTGGTCTGGGAGCTAAGATCCCATATGCCACAGGGCAACTAAGCTTGTAGAGCACAACTAGAGAGCCCAGGTGCTCTAGAACCCATGAAAGTGTCAGTCACTCTGTCGTGTCCGATTCTCTGGGACCCCAAGGAGGACTCCTTTGTTTGTACAATTCTCTGGGCAAGAATACTGGAGTGGGTTGCCATTCCCTTCTCCAGGGGATCTTCCTGTCCCAGGGATTGAACCTGGGTCTCCTGCATTTCAGGCAGATTCTTTACTGTCTGAGCCGCCAGGGAAGCCCTATTCTGCAACCAAAGAAGCCATCCCATCATGCAACAACTAGAGAAAAGCCCACTGGCTGCAGCGAAGACCCAGAGCAGCCAAAAGAAAAAAAAGCATGTATTATACACACACACACACACACACACGCACACACACGCACACACACGCACACACACGCACACACGCACACACGCACACACATAGGTAAAGGATTTAATGCCTGTCTGTCCATTCCTATACGCTATCAGAAACCCTGATTCTATGCAGTCAAGTACATACTCGGTACTTGGACTTCAGGAAGGGAGTTATGGCAATCACAACCTCATGTGTCCAGGGAAGCCGGGCATATAGCCTCAGCCCAAGCCTGTTTGGAGGCGATGGTGTCTTCCTTCCTTCTGCAGGTGGAGGCTACATTGCCTAATGCCACCAGAACTCTTCATTTTTAAAAGCAGCTGTAAGTGCAGACTTAGATGGGAAACCTTATCACTTAAAGTATTAACTGCCATTTTATGACTTTGAGACCTCTGCTTTGGGTAGTTCCAGCGTTTTTTTTTTTTTTTTGGTGACATATATTAGGCTGAGCTCTCAGATGGTGAACATAGATGGTTTAGTAACCAGTAATGTCTCAGACTGTGAGCCATTATCCCCTGGACCATTGCATTGATATAAGCTCATTAATAATTGATTGTAAAGGGATTATCTACCTGACTTGACTCTACTTCTCAAGTATCCTAAGGGGTTTCTGTAGTGCAACTACTATTGAGTTGAAGAATATTTTAAATAACCAAACTGCTGCTTGACCAATAGCTATTATTCATTATAATAGACAGAACCACCTAATATACGAATGACCTCAAGTCAGAGATATTTACCTTCCTAAGCTCAGGCACAAGCGATGTCACATTACAGTAATAATAACAGAAGAGTGGATTGCTCCCCCCGCCCCCCCCGCCCTGTAGCGTAAGATACTCAAGGGAGAAACCTGAGCTTTGAAACAGTCTATGTGGAACCTATTTGCAGAGCAGGGATTGACACAGACACAGAGATTGGACATGCGGACACAGAGGAGGAAGGGGAGGGAGGGATGAATTGAGGAGCAACACTGCCATATATGCACCTCCCTGTGTGAAATAGCTGGTGGGAACCTAGCTATTGATTTAGATCGCATGCGACATGCAGAGAGAGCCCAGCTCAGCGCTCTGTGATGACCTAGGGGGTGGAATGGGGGTTAAGGTGGGACGGAGGCTCCAGAGGGAGGGGATGTATGTATATGTACAGCTGATTCACTTTGTTGTACAGCAGAAACTAACACAACAGTGCAAAGCAATTATATTCCACTAAAGAAAAAAGAACTTAACATGCCACTTGAAAAATGGTTATTGCTGGGCTGCAATATCCATCCCAATTGATTGGAGTTCCTTCTAACGAATGCGTGTGTCCTCCGTCAGGTCTGACTTTTTTGCAACCCCATGGACTGTATAACCCACCAGGCTCCTCTGTCCATGAATTTTTCCAGGCAAAAACACTGGAGTGGGCTGGAATTTCCTTCTCCAGGGTGTCTTTCGGACCCAGGGATCCAGCGGGGTCTCTTTTGTATCTCCTGCATTGACAGGCGGGTTCTTTACCACTAGCACCACCGGGGAAGCCCGTGTAATGAATAATCGTTTACATTTCTGCGTGCCTTTGCGCTAATGCTTGGAAAGATAATCAAGGACCTCTATCAACGGTGCCATGCTATTCGCCCAGGATACAAGGGGAAGCTTCCCAACGCACCAAACAGAAAGCACATCTGACCTGAGGCTGCTGGACACAGAGCAGGCTTATCAGATACCTGTTAAAGGCATGTTCTGAACGGCAGCCTAGGAATCAGCTCTCCTGCTGCTGGTCTCCTACAGATCCAGAAGTTGGCCACCCAACAGCTAATTGAAAATTCATAGAGTATATGATTTATGTTAGGGGAAGAGGGACTGGGGGAAAGGGCCATTAAAGAAGAGAATAATTGAACCCAAGTGCAGCAAGATTGGGGGAGATGTCAATTATCTCATTTTGTCCCTTTCTTCTGGAAGGGCCTATTACTACCATGTGATTTATGGGCCTGGAGAGAGCCGTAAAACTGTGGAGAATAGGAAACAGAAGAATCCAGGCTATTAAAACAATGTGAGGCAGGGTTTGTAGATTCTTATCCTTTATTTTTGAAAGAGCTCACTAAAACCTAAATACAGGGTAGAAAAAAAGAGATGATTCTTTTTAAAGACTGTTCTGTCTTCTTCACGTGAATTTTTACTTATAAAGAAAACACAACTCCATCATTAAAGTCTTTTTTCTTTACTGGATTTTCTATTCAGTTGTTTTCATATCTTTGACCGTAGGATTACAAGAGTCTAACATATGTTTTTATTGATAGTAAGGCCCAGAAAAAGGATATTAGTTTCATAGACCTGGGAAAAATAAGCAAAAGATAAAATCTGTGTTAATTTTTCCCTTATCCAAGCTATCACGTTAGGAAGTCTTTTGTAAACACATACCCCGACTTTCCAAGCCATCTCCCCATGAAGCATATGTGGGTAGGAGGAAAGGCAGGCGTGTATCTTTAGCTGCATCCACAGTACATGAAGCCAGGGAACAAACACCAAATTGTGTCCAAGACAGAATGTCGACAGTCAGTGCTAGAGGAGCGCCCAAAATGAGGAACAAAAGCAAGGGTGTGTGCTGGTTTGGAAAAACTAGAGCACAGGGTCAAAGGGTTGGAGATAAACCGAGAATGGAGACAAAGACTTGTGCACTAGGCAGGTGAGAACGGAGGAGCCATTGTGTAATGCTCAAGACCACTGATCAGTCCCCTTGCAGCCAGTCATCCCCAGAAAGGAAACAGGATGGAAGCCCTCTGCTTGGAAGGCTCTCATCTTCTACTGGGCCTGCAGTGCGCCTCTCATAAGGAAAGGCCTCCTCGGAACACATCCACTCTGCGCGGGCTTTCCTCATTAGCTCTCTTCCATCTTGTCTGAATATTCCTTCATCTCTCCAACGTCAATATATCTAGTACGTATCCACCACAGTTTTGCTCAATGTTTGTCTGAGCAAGTATGAGTTAACTATTGAACATAGATATTCTTAGAAATACTGTAGCTTTTTCCATATTGTCTTATCTTTATCCAAAGATAAGCATTTGTAAAAACTATCTTTTTAAATAAAAGCATAGTAAAATTCAAAAGTAAATAAGTACATTATATTTCTCATTTCTAGAACATATTTAGTTTAATTCTATTAGTTTTATTTCCTTCGTGTATTATTATGTTTCCAAGTAGCAGACTGTCTCATGTAAGCTAGATACTAAATTACTTGTCTTTTTCCTTGCACAATTAGGGGAATATTTGTCCTGGTTTAGTCTGTAGACTTGCTATATGGGTCTATGTAAATACATATAGTGACTTTTCTAAAAGTTATGAAAGTGTGGCTGGTCTTTAAGAAAGATTCAAAGTAGCATAAAGTTACCTTTTAAATAAGCAAATATATACTTATCTGCTAGATTATCCCCCTCCCCCCGCCCAGAACAATTAAAGAAACATTTTATGCATTTTGTATAGCCAGAACATATTATAGTAAGATTTTAATTACAAAAATAAATTATGTAATAAATTAATGCACATTTATGGTGGTTCAGATGGTAACGAATCTGCCTGCAATTCAAGAGACTCAGTTTCTATTCCTGGATTGGGCAGATCCCCTGGCAAAGGGAATGGCTACCCACTCCAGTATTCTCGCCTGGAGAATACCCACGGACAGAGGAGCCTCGTGGGCTACAGTCCATGGGATCACAAAGAGCAAGATGCAACTGAGCAACCAACACTTTCACTTTTTCATTGATGAATGCATTAGATAGGAGACCTTGTTCCTGCACGTGTGTGTGTGTGTGTATGTGTGTGTGTGTGTGTATGTGTGTGTATGTGTGTGTGTGTGCAGTATATACTTCTCCACATTTTGGCCTCCTTTTCTGAATTCCTTACACCCCCAGACAAGCAGGATTACTCATTGTCACCTATATAATCCTATGCTTTCACTGCTTGATTCCCTTATTTGTTCACTTAGTATTTCTTAATTCAATCAGTTGTTGGGTCAGTGAAATGATTATATTTTCAAAGTGCTGGAAAAAATAGCCAGTGAAAATTCTTTAAAAATTAAGCTAATAACATAATTTGAGATAAACAAAAATTTGGGGGAATTCATCACCAGTAGACTCCTAATAGAGTAAATACTAAAGGAAGCAATTCTGGGATGAAGAAAATGATTTTATGTGATAGCTTAGAGACTCAGGAAGAATGAAGAACAATCTAAATGGTAAGGAAATAAATCTAAATGGCAAATTAACTGAATATTGGCTATAAAAATCAACAACAATGATATATGGTTTAAAACATACGGAAAATTTGAAAACAATAGTATACAAATGGGGATGGGGTTAAAAGATGTTCAGTTTAGTTCAGTTCAGTCGCTCAGTCATGTCCGACTCTTTGCGACCCCATGAATCGCAGCACGCCAGGCCTCCTTATCCATCACCAACTCCCGGAGTTCACTCAGACTTACATCCATCGAGTCAGTGATGCCATCCAGCCATCTCATCCTCAGTCGTCCCCTTCTCCTCCTGCCCCCAATCCCTCCCAGCATCAGAGGCTTTTCCAATGAGTCGACTCTTTGCATGAGGTGGCCAAAGTACTGGAGTTTCAGCTTTAGCATCATTCCTTCCAAAGAAATCCCAGGGCTGATCTCCTTCAGAATGGACTGGTTGGATCTCCTTGCAGTCCAAGGGACTCTCAAGAGTCTTCTCCAACTCCACAGTTCAAAAGCATCAATTCCTCGGCGCTCAGCCTTCTTCAGAGTCCAAATCTCACATCCATACATGACCACAGGAAAAACCATAGCCTTGACTAGATGGACCTTAGTTGACAAAGTAATGTTTCTGCTTTTGAATATGCTATCTATGTTGGTCATAACTTTTCTTCCAAGGAGTAAGCATCTTTTAATTTCATGGCTGCAGTCACCATCTGCAGTGATTTTGGAGACCAAAAAATAAAGTCTGACACTGTTTCCACTGTTTCCCCATCTATTTCCCATGAAGTGATGGGACCAGATGCCATGATCTTCGTTTTCTGAATGTTGAGCTTTAAGCCAACTTTTTCACTCTCTCCTTTCACTTTCATCAAGAGGCTTTTTAGTTCCTCTTCACTTTCTGCCATCAGGGTGGTGTCATCTGCATATCTGAGGTTATTGATATTTCTCCTGGGCAATCTTGATTCCAGGTTGTGTTTCTTCCAGCCCAGCGTTTCTCATGATGTACTCTGTATAGAAGTTAAATAAGCAGGGTGACAATATACAGCCTTGACGTACTCCTTTTCCTATTTGGAACCAGTCTGTTGTTCCATGTCCAGTTCTAACTGTTGCTTCCTCACCTGCATACAGATTTCTCAAAAGGCAGGTCAGGTGGTCTGGTATTCCCATCTCTTTCAGAATTTTCCACAGTTTATTGTGATCCACACAGTCAAAGCCTTTGCATAGTCAATAAAGCAGAAATAGATGTTTTTCTGGAACTCGCTTGCTTTTTCCATGATCCAACGGATGTTGGCAATTTGATCTCTGGTTCCTCTGCCTTTTCTAAAACCAGCTTGAACATCAGGAAGTTCACGGTTCATGTATTGCTGAAGCCTGGCTTGGAGAATTTTGAGCATTACTTTACTAGCATGTGAGATGAGTGCAAGTGTGCAATAGTTTGAGCATTCTTTGGCATTGCCCTTCTTTGGGATTGGAATGAAAACTGATCTTTACCAGTCCTGTGGCCACTGCTGAGTTTTCCAAATTTGCTGGCATATTGAGTGCATCACTTTCACAGCATCATCTTTAAGGATTTGAAATAGCTCTATTGGAATTCCATCACCTCCACTAGCTTTGTTCGTAATGATGCTTTCTAAGGCCCACTTGACTTCACATTCCAGGATGTCTGGCTCTACATGAGTGATCACACCATCGTGATTATCTGGGTCGTGAAGATCTTTTTTGTACATTTCTTCTGTGTATTCTTGCCACCTCTTTTTAGTATCTTCTGCTTCTGTTAGGTCCATACTATTTCTGTCCTTTATCGAGCCCATCTTTGCATGAAATGTTCCCTTGGTATCTCTAATTTTCTTGAAGAGATCTCTAGTCTTTCCCATTCTGTTGTTTTCCTCTATTTGTTTGCATTGATCACTGAGGAAGGCTTTCTTATCTCTTCTTGCTATTCTTTGGAACTCTGCATTCAGATGCTTATATCTTTCCTTTTCTCCTTTGTTTTTCACTTCTCTTCTTTTCACAGCTATTTGTAAGGCCTCCCCAGACAGCCATTTTGCTTTTTTGCATTTCTTTTCCATGGGGATGGTCTTGATCCCTGTGTCCTGTACAATGTCACGAACCTCATTCCATAGTTCATCAGGCACTCTATCTATCAAATCTAGGCCCTTAAATCTATTTCTCACTTCTACTGTATCATCTTGCCTTGAGAACCCCATGAACAGGATGAAAAGGCAAAATGATAAGATACTGAAAGAGGAACTCCCCAGGTCAGTAGGTGCCCAATATGCTACTGGAGATCAGTGGAGAAATAACTCCAGAAAGAATGAAGAGATGGAGCCAAAGCAAAAACAATACCCAGCTGTGGATGTGACTAGTGATAGAAGCAAGGTCTGATGCTATAAAGAACAATATTGCATAGGAACCTGGAATGTCAGGTCCATGAATCAAGGCAAATTGGAGGTGGTCCAACAAGAGATGATAAGAGTTAACATCAACATTCTAGGAATCAGCGAACTGAAATGGACTGGAATGGGTGAATTTAACTCAGATGACCGTTATATCTACTACTGTGGGCAAGAATTCCTCAGAAGAAATGGAGTAGCCATCGCGGTCAACAAAAGAGTCCAAAATGCAGTACTTAGATGCAATCTCAAAAATGAGAGAATGATTCCTGTTCGTTTCCAAGGCAAACCATTCAATATCACCGTAATCCAAGTCTATGCCCCAACCAGTAATGCTGAAGAAGGTGAAGTTGAACAGTTCTTTGAAGACCTACAAGTCCTTTCAGAACTAACACCCCAAAAAGATGTCCTTTTCATTATAGGGGACTGGAATGCAAAAGTAGGAAGTCAAGAAACACCTGGAGTAATAGGGAAATTTGGCCTTGGAATGTGGAATGAAGCAGGGCAAAGACTAATAGAGTTTTGTGAAGAAAATGCACTGGTCATAGCAAACACCCTCTTCCAGCAACACAAGAGAAGACTCTACACATGGACATCACCAGATGGTCAACACGGAAATCAAATTGATTATATTCTTTGCAGCCAAAGACGGAGAAGCTCTATACAGTCAACAAAGACAAGACTAGGAGCTGACTGTGGCTCAGATCATGAACTCCTTACTACCAAATTCAGACTTAAATTAAAGAAAGTAGGGAAAACCACTAGACCATTCAGGTATGACCTAAATCAAAAGATGTTACAGAATCCTAAATTCCTTATATTGTTTAGGAAGTGGGAAAAGGACTTATTTATATTAGTTCTAATAAGCCAAGGAGGGATGTTCTAATCTGTAAATAGACACCGTGGATGGAGAAAGAAATAGCACTGCATTCCACTATTTTGACTGCAGAATCCCATGGGCAGGGAAGCCTGGAGGACTGCAGTCCGTGGGGCTGCAACGAGTCCGACATGACTGAGTGGCTGAGCACGCACAGAGGAAGTCAGCATGAGAGCAGTAAAAGAAGGAGGTGATAGATACAATAAAAACATTTAATACAAAAGTACATAATAAGGAAGGAGCTAAGACAGAAAAGTGCTGGGACAGATAGAAAACAGAGTAATTACATTAAATTTAAATAGGCCATATGCTTCAATTGAAAAACCAAAGTAGTGAGGCTGGATAAAAACAACTATATTCTGCTTACCAGGGACACTAGTCTGCTTATAAGTCTTCCCTAGTGGCTCAGATTGTACAGAGTCTGCCTGCAGTGTGGGAGACCCGAGTTCGATCCCTGGGTCAGGAAGACCCCCTTAAGAAGGGAATGGCAACCTACTCCAGTATTCTTGCCTGGAAAACCCCATGGACAGAGGAGCCTGGAGGGTACCAATCCATGGGTTGCAAAGTCAGACACTACCAAGTGACTAACATACTCACTACAAGGGACACTACAAGTTTCATAAAGACCTGGGAGATTGAAAGTAAGAGGATGGAGAAAGATAGACTGCAAACTCCAAGCAAATGAAAGATACTGTAGCTATTTTATTATCAGACATAACAGACTTTAAAGGCAAGAAGAATTGCCAAAGGGAAAGAGATGACGTGGAAGTTATAAAAGTTTGACAGTCATGTCTACCCAATAATAAGTCTCAATCTATAAAGCAAAAATTGACAGAACTAAAAATAGAAATAGAAAACTTGAAATCATAGTAGAAGACTTTAAAAGATTTTAACACTTTTCAATACCTGATAGAATGCACATACAAAAATCTGTAAGGATATGGAAAATCTGAAGAATGTGATTAACAGACTTGAGCTTATAACATATATAGAACACTGATCCCAGCAACTGAAAACTATACTTCCTTTTCAAGTTTACGTGTAACAATTACCAGTATCAACTATGAGTTTAGATAGAAAGCAATCCCTGGTGGCTCAGATGGTAAAGAATCTGCCTGCAATGTGGGAGATCTGGGTTCGATCCCTGGGTTGGGAAGATCCCCTGGAAAAGGGAATGGGTACCCACTCCAGTATTCTAGCCCAGAGAATTCCACGGAGAGAGGAGCCTGGCAGGCTACAGTGCGTGGGGTCGCAAAGAGTCGGGCACAACTGAGGGATGAACACAATCTCAACAAATTATGATGGTCTGTCCTGTAGATTTTGTCCTCTGATCTCTGCAGGATGTCAGTAAATTAGAAAATCTCTATTGGTACAAAAATTAAGGATTAATGTCTAAAGAGCACATTGGTAGAATAAGGAATCGCAATGGGAATTAGAAAATATTTTGAATCAAATGATTAAGAAATTCCTACGTGGCAAAACTTTTAGGATGGAACTAAAACCACACATCAAGGAAAACTTAGATTTAGAATCATTAAAGAAGAGAAACTAAAATACAACAAGTTGCCATCTGTCTGAAGAAGTTAGAAAACCTCAAAGAAAGTGAGGGAGGAAATAATAAAGATAACGGCAGAATTTAAGAAGAAAATAAACACACCACACAAAGAATCAGAAAGCCAAGGAAGAGTGCTTTGGAAAGAAACACAAAATTTCATAAATTCCAGGCCCCCAAAACACAGTAAAAGGATGAAAAAAGAAAAAACCCACACTAACCCATATCAGGATGAAACTGCCTATAATACAGTTATTAAAGCAATTATAAGAGAATATAATGAACAACCCAATGCTAGTGTATTTGGCAATATGGCAATTTAGTTAATTGGACACATTCTTGGACAAATACAACTTTTAAAAATTGACACAAAAAGAAAATGAATTCATAGTTAAAAACCTCAAAACAAAAACTGCTCACCCAGATGACTTCACTGGTGAGTTCTTCCAAATATTAACAGAAAAAAAGTAATGTTTATTACATACAAATCCTTTCCAAGAATAGAAAGAGAGGGGAATTTTCCACATCTTTTAATGAGAACAGTCTAATCATGATACTAAGAATATACAGAGAAGTCCCAGAGCAAACATATTCCTTACTCTTAAAATGATGAAAGTTTTACCCCAGACACAAAGATAACCATTATAATCACTTTTATTCAAACTTTTCCTGAAAGTTCTAGCCAAAGAAATAGAACAAGGGAGAGAAAAGGCATAAGTACTTGGGGGAGAAAAAAAGTAACAAGTAACAAGACTGTTATGTAGGAAATCTGAAGGATCTACAGATAAAGCAGTGGAAATAATATGTGAATTTATCAAAGACTTTAAATTCAATATAAAAATTACTTTCCTTATATCAGTAATATATCAAAAAAGAATGTATAAAATGGTTCAATTTTTTTAATTTCTTTTTTTTAATTGGAGGATAATTGCTGTACAATATTGCGTTGGTTTCCGCCATATATAAGCACGAATCAGCCATAAGTATATATACGTCTCCTTCCTCTTGAACCTCCTCCCACCTCCCACCCCATCCCACCCTCTAGGCTGTCCCAGAGCACCAGGTTTGAGTTTTCTGCGTCGTACAGCGATTTTCCACAGGCTCTGTTTCGCATATGGTGGTGTGTATGTTTCGATGCTACTTTCAGCTCGTCCCTCCCGCGCCTTCCCCCACTGAGTCCACAAATCTGTTCTCTCTATCTGCGTCTCCGTTGCCGCCCTGCAAACAGGTTCATCAGCACCATCTTTCTAGATTTAAAATGGTACCATTCATATTAGCATTAAAATGCGCGGGATGGGGGGTGGGGATCTATGTATAGACGTAGATGAGCCGCTTTGTTATACAGCAGAAATCGAACATTGTAAAGCAGTTATACTCCAATTTAAAGAAAAAACAAAGACATCAAACAGTAACAAATAAAAAGAGAGATACACAAGGCGGATACACAGCAGCCATAAAACATTATTGAGAGAAATGAAACAGAGCTAAACACATGGAAGGATAGACCATGTGGACGGCGAGAGGGTTCTTTTGAGGGCCTTCTGCTTCTTGGCCTCCCTGGTAGTGACTCAGGCGTATTAAACTATGAAAGTCAAGTGGCAAATATATGACTTTTACATTTTTCTGCTTGTTGTGTTGTACTTACATACAAAGTTCACAGAAAGTAAATAGATAAATTTCATTCTGCAATATTAATAAATAGTTATAAAATCATGTATGTGTATTTTCCCTTTTTGACTTTCTTTGGGACAGCTTGGTGTATTTGTGTCATTAAAGGTGATTCTAGGAACAGAACTATAATGTAACATTATATATATAGGAAATGAGTTTTGATTTGTGATCTATCAACCAGAAATCAATTACCTTGCTGGCAATAGGAAGGGTCACACCTATGTCAATCTAATTACCGCCTTTAAACTGTGTGGAAGGGCATGAAGTATGGTGTAGTTTGGACCTTGGTACTCAATCCAGCTGCCGTATTGTCTGCCTGGGCCAGGCTCTGAGGTCAAGGACTAATATCACCATAGAAGACAGAATAGGATGCTCATTACGACATGGGACCTGAAGGATGGAGTGATGCTTCACGTCACAGTCCAAGAGAGGAGAGAAGCATTTGTCTGTGGTTCCCCCAGGATGGCATTTTACCAAGACACTTAAACAAATTTATCATGAACATGATGGGATAAGTTGGGAAGGAAACATGAACGGTGGGGTTGGCGTGACAAAAGATTTTGACCATTTTGGATCTGAATTCTTATCTTACTTTTATCCCCATGGTGCAATGAATATATCTACTCAAGGCAATTTCCCAGATAGGGATCCTGTTTTTGCCTCTGGCTGTGTCTATCTTCTCTATGATTGTGATACTGATAAGGTAAAGATGTCAAATGGTTTTTTTCACTTCTCTAAGAATTTCTTCAAAGATTAGGCACGTTATTTTTGATTGAGCCAGGAAGCAATAGAGAAATGAGGAGCAGATGTTGATTGTTGATTGCCAGCTAGTTCCTTTTTCCGTCAGCTGGCAACCTTCATGCACTTTCACTCAGGCTATATTTACCCAAAGAATCAATACATTCAGTAAAAAAAAAAAAAAAAAATTAGCAATGTAAATTAGACCAAAACATCTGGATATTAAGCAAATTGGCCAGATGTTTTGGTGGTTTATAAATAAAAGCCAAACAGAAAACAAGAAAAAGAAAAAAGGGTCACAGAGTGAGCAGGGACTTAAGATGTAGCAATGATTAGGTAGCATCACCAACTCAATGGACATGAATCTGAGCAAACTCCGGGAGATTATGGAGGACAGAGGAGCCTGGCGTGCAGCAATTCATGGGGTTGCAAAGGGTCGGACAGTACTTAGAGTCTGAACAACAGCCATTTGCATCCTCTATCTCCTCAGAGTCTATAGGGATGAGTCTGTGTGAATCATTATGAGGAGGTGAAGTTAAAGAGCTCATACAGTTTGGAACTTAGCCCTGAACAAAGAGGAATGACCTTCATTGTACCAAGAGGAAATGGAAGATTGCCTGAGACTTTTTTTGTATCTAGAAATTATTTCTCAATTGCTCATGATTTTTAAATTGTATTTATATGGCTTCTCAGATCCCAGCCAAGATATCAGTTCTCTAAGAGAGCTGGATACTTTGCCAAATTGGAAATAGATTTGTTTCCCGTGTTGGAATTACTGATGAAAACAGCAGGCATTAGTTGCTCTCCACCTCCTTTTCTGTTTTAAAGGTGAAATGCATCTTGTTTGTTCTTCTTTCTTTCTCAACACAACATGAGTCACTGAATAATTTTTAAAACATTTTTTGGGAATAGTTCTGGTTTGGGAATAAGTTCGTGCTCAAAATTAGGTTTTTCCTTTCTAATTTTCTAACTTTAGGTAACTTAACCTCTTAGGGTTCCACTTTCTACCTCCAATAAGGTGGAAATAATCATTAACTCATCGTGCTATTGGGAGGAAAAATAATGGACATAGCAAACATAAGGGGTTTCCCTGATCTTCCACAGAATTCCATTAAGGTCAAAATAACCAGTATGAGATCTGTATTGAAAGATGCTGAGAAGATTTTGAACTGAGTACAAAGTAATAAAAAAGGTGCATTAAGAAAACCTGGAAGCTAAAGGATGGAGCTGCCATATATTGGCTTATCAATGTTTTGTCTAACAACAGATGTCAGAGGAGATTCAGATGAGAAAAACACTAAACGACAGAATTAAAACTGTTTCTGCAGATATTTGAGGTGAACTGGCAAGAAAAGATTATGAACAGAAGAGATTTGATCAGAAGAATCAAAGGACCAAGAGAGCTCAAAACATGAATGAAGATATTAAAATAAACACATAAGATAAAGCTGAAAAACCACTCTGTAATTCCAAGAAAGCATTCTCAAAAACATTCTCAAAAAAAAAAAAAGGAGCACTTTGGAAATCTACCCACAACTAGATACAAGCTTACGGAAAGAGAGAAAAGGAAGGTTTTTGAAAGCAACCACAATGGTCCAAGACAAGGCTTATATGTTACAAATCTATGGAAAACCAGTTTATCAAGGTCATCATAGCACTCTTTAAAAAGGACCATATCTCAGACTTAATTCCCTATCTCCTAAATCCAGATGACAGGGACCAAAAGTAATAGAACGAGTTAAAGGCACTAAAGTAAAGCCAATAAGAACACAAACTGACTTTCATGCAAAAAAAATTACAAAAATGGATTCTAAACTCAATATTCCATGACTACACTGTTTCCCTATAATCAGCAGTATTTGTTCAGCCTAAGCTGGGAAATGCCTACTTTTTCAGGTACCCTGGAAAGTCATCTAATTCTATGGCAATTCTTTCAGGACAAACCCAAATAGTGATTTCATGCTACGTGCTGGAGCCATGTAAATAAGCCACGCCCTGTAACAGTAATGGCTACTATTCCACTATCATGTCGAAAAGTAGAAACCACAGTAAAGAAACCTACCATATCAGTTGTAGAAATGAAGTCAGAAAAAAAGGATCCCCCTCTGCTCACTCGATAGATATTACCCAAGGTAGATATTGTGTGTGTGTGCGTGCGTGCTCAGTCGTGTCCAACCCTCTGTGACCCCATGGACTGTAGCTTGCCAGGCTCCTCTGTGCATGGAATTCTCCAGGCAAGAATATTGGAGTGGGTGACCATTTCCTTCTCCAAGGGATCCTCCCATGGATCAAACCCATATCTCTTGCACCACCTACACTGGCAATATTCTTTGCCAGCTGAGCCACCCAAGAAGCCCAGTGCTGCAGATGTTATCAGCGTCTCCAATGGTAGAGCTGACTTCAGTTTATCTCCCTCTAGTTGCAAAGAGGCATTTACTCCTCCTCTGAAAACCTGGATACAGGCATTGCTCAAAACTGTTTCATGTCACTCTGAGCAATGTCTGACTATAGATTTTAACTAACGCTATTCTGTGTGAATAGCATTAGGGCTTCCTTGATGCTGCTGCTAAGTCGCTTCAGTCGTGTCCGACTCTGTGCGACCCCATAGACGGCAGCCCACCAGGCTCCCCCGTCCCTGGGATTCTCCAGGCAAGAACACTGGAGTGGCTTGCCATTTCCTTCTCCAATGCATGAAAGTGAAAAGGGAAAGTGAAGTCACTCAGTCGTGTCCGACTCCTAGCGACCCCATGGACTGCAGCCTACCAGGCTCCTCCGTCCGTGGGATTTTCCAAGCAAGAGTACTGGAGTGGGTTGCCATTGCCTTCTCCCTTCCTTGATGACTCAGTGGTAAAGAACCTGCCTGCCAAGGCAGGAGATGTGGGTTCAACCTCTGGGTCGGGAACATCCCCTGGAGAAGTAAATGGCAACCCACTCCAATATTCTGCCTGGGAAATCCCATGAACAGAGGAGCCTGGCGGATCATAGTCTGTGGGGTTGCAAAAGAGTCAGAAATGACTTAGCAACTTAACAACAAACTTAAAAACATTTCTGAGCCAATAAAAGGTGTTGCTTCAGTCAAATGATAAGAATAACAAAGACTCAGTGAGAAATGCTAACAGGGTAGCCTTCTTAGGCTGCAGTTTTTACTTTGCATTCTTTGCGTTTTATACCATCGTGGTTGAGCTGCCATTTGGACTAAGGTACGGTCCTTCTGTGAGAAAGACACTGAAAATGTTGTTTTATGGGAGGAAAAATTAATAGAATAATCCCTCCACCAGAGTTATACTTTAAACAGAATTTTTTTTTTTCAAGGAAAATAGCATTGCAAAGGGTTTGCCCTAGTAGTCTTATATTTTCAGCCATCGTGCTCTAATTCTGTTCTATATGCTCTGAAACGATTACCCTATAAAATGCTATAGAAAGAAAATCTCTTTTTGATATTGGTTAAGACTTTGAAGAAATATTTCAAGTTTCTAAGTTTTTCTTTGTTATAAAGAAATAATTAATTGGAAAAGAAATTAGACCACAATGAAAAGGTCTATCAAAATACCAGAAGAGGTTGCTTGAGAGTAGCAGTTACTAAAGGACTTTGAAGTGTCTGCAGGAAAGGAACTATAGAAATCAAAGTCAACTTTTTATTACCAGGCAAGGATTTCAGTATTTAACCTCCACAAATGACCTGGTCTCCTGCCTCATACAGAAGAGAAAGGAAGCACAAAGCATGTTCTGTTCCCATCTCCAAGTCTATCCCCCTGAAAATGTATCTATACCCACCTCCATTTCTAATTTATTTTTCGTCAATACACTTTCCCTTTATTCCAAAAGTGAATAGCCTCGCCAGATCTCAGAATCCGATGTCATTCAACCCATAGGAATGTTCTCCTCTAAGCTTTGGTCATTTCCTGACTTCTCTTCATTTTCCTTTCTCCTCTACTTCTCCAACTTTTTACTTTGTACCATTGACTTCTTTCCTTCTGCGTGAAAATATGTGTAATTCTCTCCCATCTTCAGTTCAGTTCCGTTCAGCCGCTCAGTCGTGTCGGATTTTTGCGACCGCAAGGACTGCAACATGAGAGGCTTCCCTGTCCATCACCAACTTTCAGAGCTTGCTCAAACTCATGTCCATTGAGTCAGTGATGCAATCTAGCCATCTCATCCTCTGTCATCCCTTTCTCCTCCTGCCTTCAATCTTTCCCAGCATCAGGATCTTTTCCAAGAGGTCAGTTCTTCGCATCAGGTGGGGTGGCTAAAGGATTGGAGCTTCAGCATCAGTCCTTTCAACGAATATTCAGGACTGATTTCTTTTACAGTTGATGGTTTGGTCTCCTTGCAGTCCAAGGGACTCTCAAGAATCTTCTCCAACACCACAGTTCAAAAGCATCAATTCTTCAGCACTCAGCTTTCTTTATAGTCAACTCTCACATCCATATATGACAACTGGAAAAGCCATAGCTTTGACTAGGTGGACTTTTGTTGGAAAGTAATGTCTCTGTGCTTTTCAATATGCTGTCCAGGTTGGTCATAACTTTTCTTCCAAGGAGCAAGCATCTTTTAATTTCATGGCTGCAATCACCATCTGCTGTGATTTTGAAGCCCCCCAAAATAAAGTCTCTCTCTGTTTCCATAGTTTCCCCATCTACTTGCCATGAAATGCTGGGACCAGATGCCATAATCTTAGTTTTTTGAAAGTTGAGTTTTAAGCCAAAGTTTTCACTCTCTTTCACTTTCATCAAGAGGTTCTTTAGTTTTTCTTCATTTTCTGCCACAAGGATGGTGTAATATGTATATCTGAGGTTACTGATATTTCTCCCAGCAATCTTGATTTCAGCACCGCGTGGCAGAAGCACACCGGCTGCAACGGACCACGCAGACGCGTGGCTGGTAGGAGCTACCCCTCACCCAAGGTTAGGGGCGGCAGCCGAGAGAAGCAACCCTTCATCCAAGGAGCGGTGGCTGCGTGGGAGCAGGAGGGCTGAGGGGAGCTACTCCATGTTCAAGGTCAGACGGGGTGGCAGTGAGGAGATACCCCTAGTTCAAGGTAAGGAGCAGTGGCTGTGCTTTGCTGGAGCAGCCGTGAAGAGATACCCCATGTCCAAGGTAAGAGAAACCCAAGTAAGACAGTAGGTGTTGCAAGAGGGCATCAGAGGGCAGACACACTGAACCCATAATCATGGAAAACTAGTCAATCTAATCACACGGACCACAGCCTTGTTTAACTCAGTGAAACTAAGCCATGCCTGTGGGGCCACCCAAAACGGATGGGTCATGGTGGTGAGGTCTGACAGAATGTGGTCCACTGGAGAAGGGAATGGCAAACCACTTCCGTATTCTTGCCTTGAGAACCCCATGAACAGTATGAAAAGGCAAAATGATAGGATACTGAAAGAGGAACTCCCCAGGTCGGTAAGTGCCCAATATGCTACTGGAGATCAGTGGAGAAATAACTCCAGAAAGAATGAAGGGATGGAGCCAAAGCAAAAACAATACCCAGCTGTGGATGTGACTGGTGATAGAAGCAAGGTCCGATGCTGTAAAGAGCAATATTGCATAGGAACCTGGAATGTCAGGTCCATGAATCAAGGCAAATTGGAAGTGGTCACACAAGAAATGGAGAGAGTGAACATTGACATTCTAGGAATCAGTGAACTAAAATGGACTGGAATGGGTGAATTTAACTCAGATGACCATTATATCTACTACTGCGGGCAGGAATCCCTCAGAAGAAATGGAGTAGCCATCATGGTCAACAAAAGAGTCCGAAATGCAGTACTTGGATGCAATCTCAAAAACAACAGAATGATCTCTGCTTGTTTCCAAGGCAAACCATTCAATATCACAGTAATCCAAGTCTATGCCCCAACCGGTAACATTGAAGAAGCTGGAGTTGAACGGTTCTATGAAGACCTACAAGACCTTTTAGAACTAACACCCCCAAAAGATGTCCTTTTCATTATAGGAGACTGGAATGCAAAAGTAGGAAGTCAAGAAACACCTGGGGTAACAAGCAAATTTGGCCTTGGAATATGGAATGAAGGAGGGGAAAGGCTAACAAAGTTTTGCCAAGAGAACACACTGGTCATAGCAAACACCCTCTTCCAACAATACAAGAGAAGACTTTACACATGGACATCACCAGATGGTCAACACTAAAATCAGATTGATTATATTCTTTGCAGACAAAAATGGAGAAGCTCTATACAGTCAACAAAAACAAGATGGGGAACTGACCGTGGCTCAGATCATGAACTCCTTATTGCCAAATTCAGACTTAAATTGAAGAAAGTAGGGAAAACCACTAGACCATTCAGTTCAGTTCAGTTCAGCTCAGTTCAGTTGCTCAGTCATATCTGACTCTTTGCGACCCCATGAATTGCAGCATGCCAGGCCTCCCTGTCCATCACCATCTCCTGGAGTTTAGCCAAACTCACGTCCATCTAGTCGGTGATGCCATCCAGCCATCTCATCCTCTGTTGACCCCTTTTCCCCCTTCCCCCAATCCCTCCAGCATCAGACTCTTTTCCAATGAGTCAACTCTTCGCATGAGGTGGCCAAAGTACTGGTGTTTCGGCTTTAGCATAATTTCTTCCAAAGAGCACCCAGAGCTGATCTCATTTAGAATGGACTGGTTGGATCTCCTTGCAGTCCAAGGGACTCTCAAGAGTCTTCTCCAACACCACAGCTCAAAAGCATCAATTCTTTGGTGCTCAGCTTTCTTCACAGACCAACTCTCACATCCATACATGACCACTGGAAAAACCATGGCCTTGACTAGATGGACCTTTGTTGGCAAAGTAATGTCTCTGCTTTTCAATATGCTATTTAGGTTAGTCATAACTTTCCTTCCAAGGAGTAAGCATCTTTTAATGTATGACCTAAAACAAATTCCTTATGATTATACAGTGGAAGTGAGAAACAGATTTAAGGGACTAGATCTGATAGATAGAGTGCCTGATGAACTATGGATGGAGGTTCATGACATTGTACAGGAGACAGGGATCAAGACCATCCCCATGGAAAAGAAATGCAAAAAAAGCAAAATGGCTGTCTGAGGAGGTCTTACAAATAGCTGTGAAAAGAAGAGAAGTGAAAAGCAAAGGACAAAAGGAAAGATATAAGCATCTGAATGCAGAGTTCCAGAGAATAGCAAGGAGAGATAAGAAAGCCTTCCTCAGCAATCAATGCAAAGAAATAGAGGAAAACAACAGAATGGGAAAGACTAGAGATCTCTTCAAGAAAATTAGAGATACCAAGGGAACATTTCATGCAAAGATGGGCTTGATAAAGGACAGAAATGGTATGGACCTAACAGAAGCAGAAGATATTAAGAAGAGGTGGCAAGAATACACAGAAGAAATGTACAAAAAAGATCTTCATTACCCAGATAATTATGATGGTGTGATCATTCACCTAGAGCCAGACATCCTGGAATGTGAAGTCAAGTGGGCCTTAGGAAGCATCGCTACGAACAAAAGCTAGTGGAGGTGATGGAATTCCAGTTGAGCTATTTCAAATCTTGAAAGATGATGCTGTGAAAGTGCTGCACTCAATATGCCAGCACATTTGGAAAACTCAGCAGTGACCACAGGACTGGAAAAGGTCAGTTTTCATTCCAATGCCAATGAAAGGAGATGACAAAGAATGCTCAAACTACCACCAATTGCACTCATCTTACATGCTAGTAAAGTAATGCTCAAAATTCTCCAAGCCAGACTTCAGCAATATGTGAACCGTGAACTTCCTGGTGTTCAAGCTGGTTTTAGAAAAGCGGAGGAACCAGAGATCAAATTGCCAACATCTACTGGATCATCAGAAAAGCAAGAGAGTTCCAGAAAAACATCTACTTCTTCTTTATTGACTATGCCAAAGCCTTTGACTATGTGGATCACAATAAACTGTGGAAAATCCTGGAAGAGATGGGAATTCCAGACCACCTGACCTGCCTCTTGAGAAACCTTATATGCAGGTCAGGACATAACAGTTAGAACTGGACACGGAACAACAGACTGGTTCCAAATAGAAAAAGGAGTATGTCAAGGCTGTATATTGTCACCCTGCTTATTTAACTTATATGCAGAGTACCTCATGAGAAACACTGGGCTGGAAGAAGCACAAGGTGGAGTCAAGATTGCCAGGAGAAATATCAGTCACCTCATATATGCAGATGCCACCACCCTTATGGAAGAAAGTGAAGAGGAACTAAAAAGCCTCTTGATGAAAGTGAAAGAGGAGAGTGAAACAGTTGGCTTAAAGCTCAACATTCAGAAAACGAAGATCATGGCATCAGGTCCCATCACTTCATGGAAAATAGATGGGGAAACCGTGGAAACAGTGTCAGACTTTATTTTGTTGGGCTCCAAAATCACTGCAGATGGTGATTGCAGCCATGAAATTAAAAGACGCTTAATCCTTAGAAGGAAAATTATGACCAACCTAGATAGCATATTGAAAAGCAGAGACATTACTTTGCCAGCAAAGGTCTGTCTATTCAAGGCTATGGTTTTTCCAGTGGTCATGTATGGATGTGAGAGTTGGTCTGTGAAGAAAGCTGAGCGCCGAAGAATTGATGCTTTTGAACTGTGGTGTTGGAGAAGACTCTTGAGAGTCCCTTGGACTGCAAGGAGATCCAACCAGTCCTGGGTGGAGATCAGTCCTGGGTGTTCTTTGGAAGGACTGATGCTAAAGCTGAAACTCCAGTACTTTGGCCACCTCATGCAAAGAGTTGACTTATTGGAAAAGACTCTGATGCTGGGAGGGTTTAGGGGCAGGAGGAGAAGGGAACGACAGAGATGAGATGGCTGGATGGCATCACCAGTTCGATGGACAAGAGTTTGAGTGAACTCCGGGAATTGGTGATGGAGAGTGTAGCCTGGCGTGCTGCAGTTCATGGGGTTGCAAAGAGTCGGACATGAGTGAGTGACTGAACTGAACTGAACTGAACACTGTCAAAAGCTTTGGCATGGTCAATAAAGCAGAAATAGATGTTTCTCTGGATTTTTTTTTTTTTTTGCTTTTTCTATGAGCCAACGAATGTTGGCAATTTTATCTCTGGTTTCTCTCCCTTTTCTAAATCCAGCTTGAACAATAAGAAGTCCATGATTCACGCAGTGTTGAAGCCTGACTTGGAGAATTTTGAGCATAACTTTGCTAGCATGTGAGATGAGTGCAATTGTGTGGTAGTTTGAACATTCTTTGGCATCTCCTTTCTTTGGGATTGGAGTGAAAACTGACCTTTTCCAGACACGTGGCCACTGCTGAGTTTTCCAAATGTGCTGGCATATTGAGTGCAGCACTTTCACAGCTTCATCTTTTGGGATTTGAAATAGCTCAACTGGAATTCCGTCACCTCCATGAGCTTTATTCATAGTCACGCTTCCTCAGGCCAACTTGACCTCACATTCCAGGATGTCTGGCCCTAGGTGGTGATCACACTATTGTGGTTATCTGGCTCATGAAGATATTTTTTGTACAGTTCTGTGTATTCTTGCCACCTCTTCTTAATATCTTCTGCTTCTGTTAGGTCCATACCATTTCTGTCCTTCACTGAGCCCATCTTTGCATGAAATGCTCCCTTGGTACCTCTAATTTCTTGAAGAGATCTCTAGTCTTTCCCATTCTATTTCTGTCTCATTCTAGTCTTTCCTCTATTTCTTTGCACTGATCATTGAAGAAGGCTGTCTTATTCTCTCCCTGCTATTCTTTAGAACTCTGCATTCAAATGGATATATCATTCTCCTTTGTCTTTTTCTTCTCTTCTTTTCTCAGCTACTTGTAAGGCCTCCTGAGACAACCATTTTGCCATTTTGTGCTTCTTTTTCTTGGGGATGGTCTTAATCACTGCCTCCTGTACAATGTCATGAACTTCTGTCCATAGTTCTTCGGGCACTCTGTCTATCAAATCTAATTTCTTGAATCTATTTGTCACTCCCCTGTATAATCATAAGGCATTTGATTTAGGCCATGCCTGAATGGTCCAGCTGTTTTCCCTATTTTCTTCAATTTAAGTCTGAATTTGGCAATAAGGAGTTCATGATCTGAGCCACAGTCAGCTCCTGGTCTTGTTTTTGCTGACTGTATAGATCTTCTCCATCTTTTCCTGCAAAGAATATAATCAATCTGATTTTAGTGTTGACCATCTGGTGATGTCCATGTGTAGAATCTTCTCTTGTGTTGTTGGAAGAGGGTGTTTGTTATGACCAGTGTGTTCTCGTCACAAAACTCTATTAGCCTTTGCCTGCCTTCATTTTGTACTTCAAGGCCAAATTTGACTGTTACTCCAGGTATCTCCTGACTTCCTACTTTTGCATTCTGGTCCCCTATCATGAAAAGGCCAACTTTTTTGGGTATTAGTTCTAAAAGGTCTTATTAGAACTGTTCAACTTCAACTTCTTCAGCATTACTGGTTGTGGCATAGACTTGGATTACTGTGATATTGAATGGTTTGCCTTCCATCTTAAAAAAAAAAAAAAGCATAAAACACCACCACCACCACCATCACCACCACCTCTCGTCGCTAAGCATCTCCAACAAGGGTGTTCATTAGTTACTCGGTTGTGTCCGACTCTTCGCGACCCCATGGCCTGTGGCACACCAGGCTCCTCTGTCCATGGAATTCTCCAGGCAAGAACACTGGAGTGGGTTGTCATTCCCTTCTCCAAGGGATCTTCCCGACCCAGGGATCAAACCCATGTCTCCAGCATTGCAGGTAAATTCTTCACTCTCTGAAACACCAGGGAAGTACTGCCTCTTGCTCAGCAGACAGTCCTTGGAGTTGCCTCCACTATTTCACCTCCCTGTCTATTCTCAGGACAATCTGGCATCTGGCTGTTTCAATTTTATTAGTCGGGTCAATGATGACCTCCTGCCTGCAAAATGCCAAGGGTGCTTTTGAATCCTTACAGCATTAGAACATTAGACAGGTGACCTCATCCCACAGCAATTGGATATATGTTTTCTGCCAGCATGCTGGAAGTACAAGGACAAGGAAGAAGGTTCATGTGGTTTCTGTGTGACTTCTCTTGGCTTCTAAGGATCTGTTTGCCCTTGGCTCTTTTTCTACTTCCTTGACCTCCCTGCCTCAGTGTCTGTCTCTTCTCTTTAACACTTGACTTTCCCTAGAATCCCATCATTAAGGCTGGATTTCACCCTATGTCCTCCCTGCAGGCTCTTGATGGGCACTCAACCTGTGTGGTTACCTGCACTCAGAAGAGTCCTGCCTTAGACAGACGCTCTGGGGTTGCCATCTTGCATTTCCTAATTTTTGAACAAAGGCCTCTGCCTTTTCATTTTGCACCAGGTCCCACAAATTTTACAGTCTGTCCTGCTTCAGGCTGTCTCATCTATCACCAAGAACCCCGTTACCACCTGTGACTGACTAACTCTCTAAGTGTTAGACCTAGGACAGAATACTAACCTCTTCCTCTGAGAAATGTATCTTAAAACTCTAACTGCTCTAAACTTCTTAGCAACCCTGATATTTATGATCTATTCTGAGCTTCTGGCTTTCTGCCCCCAAATGCCTTAACCCTTTCTTTCTGCAGGTAAGGCCACGGTTTTCCCCAGAAAGCAGCCTTGAGTCTGTTTTAGCAAATGAACAAGAGTTTGATTGTGTCTCTGTAGGGCTGTTGTGCTGAGCAAGGCTCAGGTGACATTGTCTTGGAAAATGTTCAAAATGGATTTTTACTCATCAGTCCCTTCCAGGGCTACGGGAAAATCTTTAAAAATGTTTCTGTGAAATGTCTGTCGTGAATCTATCAGCCTCGATTAGCTGTGAAATGTGCCACCAGGTAACCCAACCAACTACATGGCAGGAACTTATTTGATTAAAACTAACAGTTCTCAAAACCTCTCCTTAATCATGCTTATATTCAAGGATGGTTAGTTTCAAGCCAGCTTTATGAAAAAGTTAGTTACCAGAATCTCATGTCCCTGCTCTTGGTTAACCTGAGTGATACAGACAGAGTAAAAAGACAAAATAGGTAATTAAATAGTTAATCCCACTGTGGGATTGTAAGCAGAGAAAAAAGTATGGGAGACCCTCCTAAGTTAATGATCTCTCAAGAAAGCAGGTTTATTTAATCATGAAACCAAGCAGGCTTGCTTAGCAACAAAGCCATGCAATAGAAGCATATGACATGCCCCCAAAAGATAAAACAATGGTGGAATAAGACTCATATCCTGCCCAGTGCACTCAGTAAGTTAATGATTCCTAAGACATGCTCTCTGGGCACACTAAAAGCAAAAAAAATAAGGGAAGGACATTATACTGAAACCTGAGATGATTTACCATTTTTAGCATGTTGCCACCACATTTTTGCTTATTTCCATTGTGCTATGATAACTCCTGGCCTGACCACATAGGGACAGGAAAACTCCCCTGCCCAACGTGGAGGGGCAGCTCATGATGGAAGCTTGACATCTACTCAAGAACTAGGAAGAAGGTAGTCTTCTTCCCTCTCCACTTCTCCTTTGACTGAAAGACTCTAGTCCACTAAATTTTCTGGGTGCAGAACCCTCTCACTCACCTGCATGCAAGCCTCACAAGCGTCCTATTCTAATCAATCATTGTTTATCTATCAGTTTGCCTCTCAACAAATTATTTCTGCTCCAAGACATAAAGACTCCTAGCTCCTCAGAGCCTCCTGAGACACATTTCTGAAGTTCCATGAGCAGATGGGGAGATATTGTTTCTGTTTCTCTGTGACAGAGGCTATGTGTCCAGTTAACCTGAGAGTGACTTCATACCATTAGTGTTACTTGCTCAGTCATGCCTGACTCTCCATGACCCCGTGAACTGTAGCCCACCAGGCTCCTCTCTCCATGGGATCCTCCAGGCAAGAATACTGGAATGAGTGGTCATTCTCTTCTCCAGGGGATTTCCTGGACCCAGGGATTGAACCCAGGTCTCCTGTTTTGCAGGTGGATTTATTACCATCTGAGCCACCATGGAAGGCTTTCATATCCTTAAAAAGGAAGTAAAACAGAAAACAGTTGAACTTAGCCTTGTTTTCTGCCACTGGTAACAGAAATCTGTTCTTGCCAACCCAGACATTTGCAATGCCATTAAAATTGTCATCTATACTAGCTTAAAAATAAACACTCTTTTCCTGGTATCAGAGCCAAAGGATGATAAAAAGTCATTAAAAGTGGCACTATCTTATATTGTTCTTTTCATATTTCTCTGAAAATTTATAGAAAATGCAAAGATGGCTGATGGAAGACTAATTGTTCTCAAAATCTTCTTGTTCCTCAAATAAAATATTGGAGTAGTAAACCCAAACCTGTAGTTTTGTTTTTTGGTTTTTCCTTTTGAAAAGCAAGTTAGCATAATAATCTGAAGAAATACTAGGCCAAAGTAACAGGCCATTGCTGTTGAGGGGATTATACATTAATTAATGAATCCCAGTAACTATTCTTTTCTCATTGTCCTTGGAATGCTATCCCGGAAATGAACCTCTTCATCCCTACTCCAAATTCTCTTTCTTGTTATAAGCAGTCTGAAATTGTGATGATACTAAAGAAAGAAAGAAAAATCTTCCAGAGCCCTTCTTCTAGATCTGGTCCCTGCCCGTGTCTCCTAATGAATCATCTGTGACGTTCCAGCTCCAACCCTTGCTCCAGAATCTTCTGTAAGTGATTCTGTCTCCTCTGTTCAGTGGTCCTCGCTTCTGTTACATCTTGAGGGTAACTTATGGGAAACTGAAAAGGTCTTCAGAGCCAGGTAACATCAAAAGAGCAGACACCGCCGCAGCAGCTCAGGCATGCCTGAGAAGGAAACTTCCACAAAGGTTTTCCAGATGACATCTTTGTCCACATCATAGTATTACCTGCAATTCCCTCTTAATCCATAGCGTCCTGCCCACAGCACGTCTCACTCCCAGTTACAGAGTGGGGGCTGTTGTCCAGAGAGATAATAGACAACACCATTTGGGTGTTCACTTCGGTGCTCCCCTCTGGGTTTCCCTTTATCCACTTGCGGGCCATTGGCATCTGGAGATCAGGAATACTACCCAACAGGACTAGAGGTGCCAATACTGCCGGGCGCTCCTGACCCCGGGGAGCTCAGCAAGCTCTTTAAGTTCAAGCCTGTTCCTCCCCGACCTGCAGGAAGTATTCATCAACATGAGAGCAGTGTGTGTCCAGGTTACCTGCATGTCATGGGAAAGGAGCCACTGACTCTCTGTGTCTTGATCATACACAAAGTCCAGAAGAGGCACCAGGTTTGTCAGAGAGCGCCCTGTTCAGATGAGGATAACTCTGGACTTGAGAGAAGTTGTCCTCCCTCCTGGGAATGTTTCCCTTGTGTCTTTTATGAGTGAATGTGACACAGAGAAGATATTATTGATCGTAGAGGCTTACACTTAGAGACTAGCAGGAAGAGAAGGGGCCTCAGCCAGGGCTGGGTGTAAGACCCCCCGCATCATAGGCTGAATGGCCAGAGCAACCCCCTCACGCTGCTTCCTGCCAGATCTCGCCCACACCTGACAGTCTGCAAATGCATTCTGCTCTCTCACGCTGCTGGGTCTCCGCATCTGTGATGCCTGCTGCTCGGAACACCCTTCTCTGCCTGGCTAAATCCTACACCCTCAAACAGTTCAGCTCTCCTGGACTCAGCCTCCGTTGACCCCCCAGACTGAGACAGGTATCTTTGTTCCTTTTCTAGTCTTACTAAGGGAATGGCTCCCTCCATCAGCTCTGATTAGACAAGTCATAGTGCCTGGGTTGGCGTATGTGAGTCACTGAAAGAAGGAAAGGAAGTGGAGGGAAGGAAGGAAAGGAGAGAGGGAAGGGAGGGCAGGGTGGGGAGGGAAGGAGGGAGGGAAGGGAGGGCAGGGTGGCGGAGGAAAGGAGAGAAGGGAGGGAGGGCAGGGTGGGGGAGGGAAGGAGAGAGGGAGGGAGGGCAGGGTGGGGAGGGAAGGAGGGAGGGAAGGAATGAAAGACAAGCAGGAAAACATGAATGAAGAGGCGAGAAATGCAGGAAGGGCATGCTGAACACTCAAACTTGCTGTCTCTAAACACATTTAATTTTGGAAATTCCATTTCTAAAGAGTGTCGCCCAGGTGAATAGCCTGGTGGGGACTGTTAACAGATGCATCTACCCAGCAAATCTGTTTTCTTCATGGGCAGCTCACAGAGATAAGCAATAATGGTCTCTGATTCAACCACTATGACTATCTCTATTAAAATATAACCTTTCAGTAAGATCACATCACTTTAACTAAACACTAATAGCTGTCTTTGCTTAACAAGCCTTAAAGAAAGATGCAGTTGAGAATTAGTTTTGCGCAAGGCAAGTGTTGTTTGGATTCTCATTAAGTGAAAGGGCAGAGAATTTAGGCTTGAAATGAATCGCTGCCAGCCTCTGCTTCCACCAGCCCTCCCCGCCCACTATCAGCTCTGACCAGGACATCAGAAGTGAGGGTGCCAATTTAGACATAGAAAACACACTTATGGTTAACAAAGCGGGGGGGCGGGGGGGTGGTGCTCATAAATTCAGAAGTTGGGACTGACATACACACTACCATATAAAAAATAGATAACCAACAAGGACCTACTGTATAGGGGACTCTACTCAATATCTTATAATAACCTATAAGGGAAAAGAGTCTGTGAAAGAATATATATGTATGCATATGTGTGTGTGTAACTGAATCACTTTGCTGTACACATGAAACTAACACAACATTGTAAATCAACTATACTTCAATTAAAACAAATACAGAGCACCACGTGAGTGAAAGTGTTAATCATTCAGTCATGTCCGACTCTTTGCAATCCCATGGACTGTAGCCTGCCGGGCTCCTCTGTCCATGGAATTCTCCAGCAGGAATACTGGATGGGGTTGCCATTCTCTTCTCTAGGGGGTCTTCCTGACCCAGGGATCAAAGCCAAGTCTCCTGCAGATACTTTACCAGCTGAGCCACCAGATGAGAGTCACAGAGCACCAGAAGACCATCAGTTTCCAAATAAAAACAGTAATATTGCCAAGAGAGAAAGGAAAAAAGAAGTGAGTGGGTTGAGACTCTGAGCCCGGGAGCTGGTCTCCAGGACCCAGAAGGTAAGCCTTGGACATGTGTGTACATAGCTTCTGATTCAAATGAATCTCCCTGAGACCTGTAACCTGTTTGATGAGACTCTCGATAGTTGGCCTAACTCTGGCCAGCCTCCCCTCTTGGGCAGCTTAGTTCCATGCTCTGAACCCAGGGCCACCCGCTGAGGTCCTGCTCTTGGCAGATTTCTCACTCAGAACCCTAAGAGTGCTCAGTGCCTGAGGCGGAGGGCCGTGCACCCCGCCGGTGCGCCCCAGATCCTTCCCTCACTTGAATGGCCTTAAATGCTGCACCAGTGTAAGCAGGCCCAAGCGCCCGTGCTTCAGGCAGGGAGATTAGACTGACTCTCAGCTAAGGGGCCAAGCCCGCAGCTGGCTTGGTTCTGCCATCACTGTTGTGCCCTGCCCTGTCTCTCTCCGTGTCTCTACCCACTCAGGCCTGTGAGGTGGCACCCTGAAGCGCAGCCAAGCTCGCCAAAGCTGTGAAAATCTCCTAGAGGATGATGCAATCGGGTATTAGGGAGATGATTTGTCAACATTTATGAAATAACATGTGCTTACCATAGCAACATCCCTCCCATCAATTCAGAAATAAGATCCAGAAGAGTGAGGAGCTGAGAAGGTCACTCTGTGCTTGATTCAGAAAAGGAAACAGCATGAAACTGAATGAAATCTGTAGGCAGAATGCTGTCAAGAGCTAGAGACAATAATCAAGAATTTAGTACGATAATAGAACCCTCATCATCTCGGCTCGTTTTATATCTATATTTATATCTATGATTTGTTTCTCATAATGGTTACCACTGAAACACTCAATGTGAAATATATTAAAATCAGCTTGATGGCATCCCTGGTACTGTGATTGAAATACTCATGGTAAAAGAACACAGATGCAGGGCTAAGATTTAAAGTCACCACGCCCTCAACCCTGATTTTCACTCCAGTGGCCCCGATTCCCATTGTCAACCCGCCCAGAGCCTTCTGCTCTGCCCCACACACTCAGCACAGCCCCGCTTTGAAGGACTCTTCAGAGGACTCCCCGGTGGGCCAGTGGTTAAGAACCTGCCTGCCAGTGTAGGGGGCATGGGTTCTACCCCTGGTCCAAGAAGATCCCACCTGCCTTGGAGCAACTAAACCACAACAAACAAAGCTTCCAAGTTCTGGAGCCCATGAGCCACAGCAAGAAAGGCCACCACGGTGAGAAGCCTGCACCTCGAGAAAGCCCAGGCGGCAACCAAGACCCAGCCCAGCCAAAAATAAACAAATAAAATAAAAGAGTTCTCAGGCGGAGCCTTGCCTTCTGGTCTGGCTAATGAGTTCTGGAGCCCATTGGGCACTCTGGTTGGCATTCTGTCCCAGGCAGAGCAGAGGGCATCCTCCAAGTCCCCTCCCTTCCAACATCCCCCACCAACCACCCCAACATCCTCAGACCCCATGGTGTCTCAGCGCCCTGAGACTAAGGTGTCAGCTAGGGGCCCCTCCCTCCCCCTCCTTTATGGATGCTGCATGGACACTGTCCAGCCATACAGGGAACGGAACGGACAGTTTGTTTTCTGTTAAAACAGGTTGTTTTAAGAGGCCAAGCCCTTTCCTCTGAAAGCTTTCAAGCACATTTGCACAAACACAAGTTTTTAAACAAAGTTAGAGCCAGGTCTCCTCACAGCTTGGAAAAGCTGTCTGGCCTCGGGGTGACTCATTCAGCCCGCCGTGAAGTGGGGAGTTTCTAATAAACAGCACCTGCCTTCCGAGGCCGAGAGGCTTGGCTGGCTCTCCCGTTGTTTCTGTTGCCACAGCGTGTGTGTCTCTCCTGCTTCACTAAAGGGCAGCTCTGTGAATCTGAGTCACCCGTGTGCGTGCGCATGCTGATAAAATTATATGCAAATCATGTCTTCCTAGCTTGGCAATTAGGTAATTAATTGAGATCCAGGGTAAACAGTTGAGACTAACGTCTAAACTGCATTAATTACTGTTTATGAAACTCAGTGAAAAGCCGATGGGGCAAGGTGCTATCTGAGTGGAGGAGATTATTACTACTCTTAAGCTGCAGTTGTCAGAGGAGGTGGGAGAGGGGAGGGCTTGGAAGCTCACTCAGGGGTCCTGGGTTCCTGATGCTGCCAGGTACCCATTTCGGCATTTGAAAGGAAGTCATTTCGTTTGTAAATCTAATGCAATGTGCAAAGCCATTAAAATACTTGAGAATCTTTGAAACTTTATAGATGGGGTAACTAGAAGCTGGTTGATAGAAGGTGTAACTGGAGCATGAATAATCCAACAGTGGGGTAACAGCACTCACGGTATACAAACCAAGATGGGTTTCAGCAACACATCAGTGTCCAGTCAGGGGCTGTCCCTTAAAATAGTCACTCTGGAAGGTTTTGCTGCTATCAATTGAATCCAAGAAATATTTATTGAATATCAACTGTGCTGGGCACTTATGGGAAGAAAAAGATTAAAAAAAAAAATACCCATTTGCAGGAAGGCTGTGATCTTGCTGTGGAGCTGAGACATGAACATAGACAATTCAGGCCCTGAGATCAGAGCTGAAAAGTTCAGAAAAGATACTTAGGTGGCTAAGGAAGGAGGTAAGTCCTAAGTTTGTCTGGGCTAAGGAAGGAGGTAAGTCCTAACTTTGTCTGGGGCATCAGGGAAGCTTCATGAAAGAGTTGTCACTTGATAAAAACTTTGAAGAACAATACTATTGGGGTCTTTTTTGGTGGTGGTTGAGAAAGAGGCAGAGAGGTAATGGGAGGAGATGGGAAATGCATTAGAAGCAGAGGAAGCAAGGCCGAGAAAGCCTGTCCAGGACCCTGGGAGCTTGTCACCACTTCCGTTCCCTACCCCCTCTCCCATCCCATCCAAATCTCCACCATCTGTGAAGGCATGACTGGAGGCCCACCACTCCCTTCGGTTGAAGACTGTGTTTATCCAGGGTGTAGACGGCGACAAGGCCAGGCAGGTAGGTAGCTGGGAAGGAGGACTGAAGTCACTGAGATGTAGGAGGGTTTGGCAGAAGCTGCAAGTGTCAGCAGGCAGAGGTCGAAACCTATACCACTAATTCATCTGCTTATTTTTTTTCGTTCAAAAGACACGTGTCTACCCTGTTTTTGGCAGTGTGCTAGCTCTTGGGGAGAATAAAGAAAAGTAATAAAGCCTCCCTGTCCTCAAAGAGCTGGGCTAGGCAAAGGCAGGAGGACGTGGACACACGTGGGTAACAGCAGACAAGGAGGGGCTCTGAGGCGGGATGACCAAGTCCCCATAGGGCCACGCCGGACAGAGGTGAGGCGTCTGTGGCCATCAGACAGGCAGGCCCGCGGGCTTTATGAGGGACAGGAAAGGCCTGGCAGGATGGAGCTGGGCTCTGCAGCTCTGCCAGAGGGGGCGTCTCTCACTTGCGCATGTGAATGGCCTTGGCTGTGGATTAGCGGGTGGAGGTGTGCAGAGACCCCAGCCAGAGTGTGCAATTTGGAGCCAGACATTTGTAAAAGTTATCTTCAATGTTCATGAATGGGAAACAGAAAGAAACTCATTTTCCGTTAGTAAACTTTTAGGAAATTGTCTGGTGGTCCAGTGGTGAGGACTCCACGCTTCTGTGTCAAGGGGCATGAGTTCGATCTCTGGTTGGGTAACTAACATGTCACAAGTCACGTGGCATGGCCAAATTTTCTTTTTTTTTTTTTTTTAATATATATAGAAACATGTTAGTTTACTAATCAACACTCTCTGAATGCCCCAAGCCGAATCAACAATCTCAAAATGGTTGTCAAGTCTTCTTCCATTTTTCTAAAAAAAATCTATTCTCAGATTTCCTCTGATCTGAGTACTTCTGGAGACACAATGATTGATTGAATGTGTAGACATTCCCTCTCCAAAACAGTGCTAAGCCATGCATTACTTGGTTTCAGGGTTTCAGCTCACTGGGAAACTTAAGCCGATTTGTCCCGAGTTCATCTCAAAATTCTCAGTAGTCACGGTAGCATCGGAAAAAGCCGTTTAAAAATTTTTCTCCCCTAAGGCTCTGTCAGAGTTCAGTGACAAAGGACCAACTTCTATTTCACCAGCTGGAGGAGAAGCTGTGCGGAGAGACCTGAGTGAATAAGCACTACGGTTTAAATTTATCTTAGTGATGCTCTATGTCCTCTTCTGATTTGCCCATGGGGAGCTGCCCAGGTGACCCGCCCTTTCATTTACCCATCGCTTAAGAAGAATTCCTACCTTGGAAGAAAGCAGAAGTGAGATGGGAGGACTGTCTGCCCTTCACTCCTGGGTAAGTGGTGTGGAGTCTTGGAGAACAGGAAAAAAGGGTGGTCTCTGAGACCTCAGTGCACCCGTGGCCTGCTCCTATCGCCCCCTTGGAGTGGAGAAAGCACTCAGGGGTCCCTCATGGATGCTTTAGCAGGAAAGTCAGAATTTTGGCCTTCTTCACACTTGCCACTGAACAGAGTCCAGTGACAATAAGAACCTTAGGTACAAAGACTTCTCTTTCTTTTTAAACATGCCCCAAATTTATATATCCCAACAAATGCCGGGTCTCCCAAAAGAGTCTCCTTGAGGAGTCCTCCAGTTAATCTCAAACTGCTGACCTTTTTCTAAATATAATTTGAAACTCCTCATGTGGAATGACCATTAAAATCCATGTCACCTTCTTTGGCCATTTATAATGGAGTTAGACTCTGACCCGAGGTTAATGAGTTGCAAAGTAATGTCGATGGTAAACACAGTCCCCCGTGCTTATCTAGCCTGGGACACCTGAGCTACAGTGGGAAGAGCTAAGACCGTGCCGTAGGTGCCAGAAGGCTGAAATGTGCTGTAATCAAAGGTTAGAAAAAAAAAAACAACCAAGATGGCATAGAGGAAGCCGGTAATTAATTCTGGCTAAAGTCATCAGAAACTATTTGTGAAAAAGTTTCCCTTTAAAAACTGCTTTGAATGTTGGTAATGGTTTTTATTTTGAGGGAGTGGGTTTTGAAAAACAAAAATTAGTTTCTTGGGCACACAAAGATGGGAAGAAAACAGTTGGGGAGAAAATCAAGGAGGGTAAGTGCTTTTTTCTCCTTTTCTTTTAGTGATGGGAAAAAAAGACTTATCAAAGAATAGCAGGTGCCTGTCTCAGTACCATGAGTAAAATCATTTCTGTAGTTCTAGGGATGTGCGTCAAGGTCAAAGGCACCCAGGGATGGAGTCTCAGTGTGGTCAGGAGGCTGTTCTCAGTGGGGGAGGTGAGTTCTGAGCAGAGGCTGCAGCCTCACAGAGCCCAGCCCTCCGCCTGGAGCCTTCCTTCCTTCGGCTTCATTCTCACTTCCTGAAACCTCACCTCAGGTCTAAGCTTAGGGGTCAGTGGCCCAACTGAGAAGAGCTGTCCTTTCCCCTGTTATGTACTTGTTGGTTAATTGCTCAGTCATGTCTGACTCTTTGCACTGCGCCATCAGGGAATTCCCGTCACGGATTGCTTCGGGTTGGTGCCTTCTCAGCCCAGACACAGCTGTAAGCATCCTCACTAGCTATGAGTCTAACACAAGCACCAGCACTGTCTGTCTAGGGTAACACTCTCCATAGAGGATTTCAGGGATCAGTGAGGCTAGTGGGTGCTCAGTTGCTCATCAGTTGCGTCTGACTCTTTGCAAGCCTGTGGGCTGCAGCCCGCCAGGCTCCTCTGCCCATGGGATTCTCCTGGCAAGAATACTGGGTGGGCTGCCACGCCCTCCTCCAGGGGATCTTCCCAACCCAGGGATCGAACCTACGTTTCCTGCCTCGCAGGCGGATTCTTTACCACTGAGCCACCGGGGAAGCCCCAGTGAGCCTAGTGGGCCTTGGCATTTGTAGGCTGCCTAGAAGCTACGTTTGGAGAATATCCAGTTTTACAGACCTTGCCTCTTCAAGAAAAAGTATAAAAACTTACCTACTTCTTTAAAGCTAAGGTATGGTGTGAGACCTCTTCTTCACCCATCAGACCTACTTCTGATAGACTTTATTGGATGCCAGAGAAATAATAAACTGTCAATGAGTTTTCTAAGTGCAAAGGCAGAACCATCAGCTTTCAAAGGTAGAATTATTTGTAAGGTTGTGACCTTTGTCAGAAGTAGTACCATGGATGACAATTGTAACGTCCTTTGGCATTCAGTGGGGCAGAGGTCGTCAAGGTTTCTCATCAAGCCTACAGCATAATTGAGACCAGTGTTCCTGGAATTTTAGCCTAAGCTGGGTTATCTGGTCTTCTCAGCAGTTTCATGAGAATCCCAAATCCTTTTATTAAACCCTTTTTATGCTTGATCAGTGTGAGTTGACGTCTGTTACCTTCAACCAAGAATCCTGTCTGGTGCACATATATTGATCCAGAATTGATGTAAAATCTCAACCTCAGGAAAAAAGCTTTGAGAAAATGAAAATTTTATAAATCAGTTCAATTCATTACTGGTTTCTCACCAAATATTAAAGGAAATTTCATTTTACTCAAGAAAACATCTAGAAATCTCCTTTCACCATCTCTGTTTCTATTTCTGTCTTTCTTTTTTTGCGGGGGTGGGGGGCATGCTGCACAGCCTGTGGAATCTTAGTCCCCAGACCAGGGTTGAGATTGTGCCTTCTGCAATGAAAGCATGGAGTCTTAACTAACTACTGGGCTGCCTCTTTATTTCTCACACAGACAGTAATGTCAACCAAAATCTCCCTTCTCTCTCAGACTTCCCCAGATTCACTGTCCACCCACCCAGTTTGCCCCACTTTTCTTCTCACTCCCATCATCCTCCAACCAGCTCTACTCAACTCTCTTCCACCATAAACCCTTTGATGTTTTCAATGTGCGTCACCTCAAGTCAATCTGGACTCTTCATTATCCCCTCACTTATTAGCCCTGCTCCACTGGGAAAAAGCTGCAGAAAAACATCCTGTAGAATTCCAGAGAAACCATGAATCCAAGTTAAAAATTCAAGTCTTATGTAATCCAACTGAGGTCAGGAAATTGCTCGAAGTTAGCATGAGTTGGTCAGAGACTGGACCAGAATCCAGGGATGCACATGGTCAGTAGAGAATATTTTCTAGCTGAGTGTTCTGCAGATGCCCCAGGTGGCTGGAGCATCTTGGAGTTCTCCATGCAACCTTGGACCAGGCCAACATGTGCTCAGCTTCTAGGGGCAGATCAGGTTGAAAATCCTCAGGATCCTGTGGTCATGTATACAGAAAAATATTCAGAAAGAATAGAAGGTAAGCTCCCCGTTTTCCCCATTGGTATATTCCAAATATCTAGAACAGGGCCAGGCACATAAGAGATGTTTAATACATATCTGTTGCAGAATGGGGGTTTCCCTCGTGATCCAGTGGTTAGGACTCTGATCTTCCATTGCAGGGTTCAATCCCTGCTTGGGGAACTAAGATCTTGCATACCGAGTGGTGTGGCCAAAAAAACCCAAAAAGCAGAATGAGAGGATGGGCCAGGTTGATCGCAGAAAAGGGGTTATTGGAAGGCTAGGGCAACTGCAGGCTCTATGGAAATATATAGGGAAAAGGAATATATATATATACACATAGGGAACTATAAATACACAGTTTCATATGCATGTGTCTGGTTGGCTTATTCTCAAAGGGGGTACAAATTTACTCAGGCAGCTTTAATAGTTTTTTTTTTCCCCTAATACCCAGAGAAGTAAGAAAGCATGTTGTTCATCTAACCACTCTCATGCTCCTTCATTTATTCAATTTTATGTTTTAGCATTAGCTACAGAAATGGTACTTAATTGTATGGCTCTTCTTTTGAAAAAATAGGATTAAGCACCATACTAGAAGAGAAAGCCACTCAAAAATCTTTAAAATAATTGGCAAAAGTAGCTTCTGAGACACATGTAACTCTTCAGTTACATAACTGAAATCTAGTTGCATAACATAACTCTTTGCATATCAAATTCAGTGGCTTCACTGAAAGGGGTTAAAGACCTAGGAGTTAATGTTACCCCTCACCTGTCCAGTGAGAATCCACATCAGATATGGCCAAATTAACAATGTCCCTCTTTTTAAATATTTCTTTTGTGCTCAGTAGTATCCGACTCTTTTGTGACCCCATGGATTGTAGGCCACCAGGGTCCTCTGTTCATGGGGTTTTCCAGGCGAGAATACTGGAGTGGGTTGCCATTTCCTGCTCCAGGGGATCTTCCTGACCCAGGGATCTACCATTGACAGACTAATTGTTTACCAATGAGTCACCCAGGAAGCTCCCCAAACACTTCTTACCTAAATTTCTATCCTTTGTTGTTTAAAGACCTTCATACAAAAATGTATATATTCAGTTATTCATCAGAGTATCTATCAGATGTCTATTATGCGCTAATATCTGGAGGAAAAAAGGAACTCAGACACAGTCTTTGTCCTCAGGGGGTTCCCTGTCTGGCAGGGGATGGCTCATGAGCAGATATCTTTGTCGGTGTAAAACCAGTGAAGGAGACGGCGTGCCCTAAGATTCAGAGCTGGGAAAAGATTCGCTTCTACCGATTCAAAGACTTGTTTCCATTTGGGAAAACTGGATAGCTACATGCAAAAGACTGAAATGAACCCTAACCTTACATCATACTCAGCTATCAACTCAAAGTGGACAAGATGTGAAGGTAAGACCTGAAACTATAAAACTCCTAGATGAAAACAGGGAAAAGAACTTCACAATGTTCGTCTTGGCGATGATTTCATGAGTATGACACCAAACGCACAGACAACAGAAACAAAAACAAGCAAGTGGGATTACGTTGAACTAAAAAGTTTCTGCACAGCAAAGAAAGCAATTAACAGAATGAAAAGACAGCCTAAGGAACAGGAGAAAATATTTGTAAAGTACATATCTGATTGGGGTTAATATCTAGAAAAATAAGTGACTCACAATTCAACAATCAAAATCTAATAAACTGATGTTAAAAAGGGCTAAGGACTTAAACAGGCATTTCGCCAAAGGAGACACGCAAATAGCCCACAGTTCAGTTCAGTTCAGTCGCTCAGTCGTGTCTGACTCTTTGCGACCCCATGAATCGCAGCACGCCAGGCCTCCCTGTCCATCACTATCTCCTGGAGTTCACTCAGACTCACGTCCATCTCATCAGTGATGCCATCCAGCCATCTCATCTTTGGTCATCCCCTTCTCCTCCTGCCCCCAATCCCTCCCAGCATCAGAGTCTTTTCAATGAGTCAACTCTTCTCATGAGGTGGCCAAAGTATTGGAGTTTCAGCTTTAGCATCATTCCTTCCAAAGAAATCCCAGGGCTGATCTCCTTCAAAATGGACTGGTTGGATCTCCTTGCAGTCCAAGGGACTCTCAAGAGTCTTCTCCAGCACCACAGTTCAAAAGCATCAATTCTTCGGCGCTCTGCCTTCTTCACAGTCCAACTCTCACATCCATACATGACCATTGGAAAAACCATAGCCTTGACTAGACGGACCTTTGTTGGCAAAGTAATGTCTCTGCTTTTGAATATACTGTCTAGGTTGGTCATAACTTTCCTTCCAAGGAGTAAGTGTCTTTCAATTTCATGGCTGCAGTCACCATCTGCAGTGATTTTGGAGCCCAACAAAATAAAGTCTGACACTGTTTCCACTGTTTCCCCATCTATTTCTCATGAAGTGATGGGACCAGATGCCATGATCTTTGTTTTCTGAATGTTGAGCTTTAAGCCAACTTTTTCACTCTGCTCTTTCACTTTCATCAAGAGGCTTTTTAGTTCCTCTTTACTTTCTGCCATAAGGGTGGTGTCATCTGCATATCTGAGGTTATTGATATTTCTCCCAGCAATCTTGATTCCAGCTTGTGTTTCTTCCAGTCCAGCATTTCTCATGATGTACTCTGCATGTAAGCTAAATAAGCAGGGTGACAACATACAGCCTTGACGTACTCCTTTTCCTATTTGGAACCAGTCCGTTGTTCCATGTCCAGTTCTAACTGTTGCTTCCTGACCTGCATACAGATTTCTCAAGAGGCAGGTTAGGTGGTCTGGTATTCCCATCTCTTTCAGAATTTTCCATAGTTTATTGTGATCCACACAGTCAAAGGCTTTGGCATAGTCAATAAAGCAGAAATGGCCCACAGGTACATGAAAAAAATGCTCAGCATCACTATTCATGGAAATGCAAATCAAAACCACAATGAGATATTACCTCACACCTGTCAGGTTGGATGTCACCAACAAAAGACAGTAGGTGTTGGTGAGGAATGTGAAGAATTGAAAACCCTGTAAAATGCAAAACGGTGCAGCCACTATGGAAAAGAGTATTGAAGTTCCTCAAAAGATTAGAACTAGAAATGCCATCTGATCCAGCAATGTCACGTCTGGATATTTATCCAAAAGAATGCAATCAAGATACCAGAGAGATATTCGTACTTCCACGGTCTAAGCAGTATGATGATTCATAACAGCCGTAAATGTCTACTGATGGATGAATGGCTGAAGAAACTGTGGTAAATACATGCAACGGAATAGTATCAGGCTTAAAACAGAAGGAAATCTGCCACCTTTGACAACATGAGTGAGTCTTGAGGGCGTAATGCAGTGAAATAGGCCGATCTTAGAAAGACAGATACTGCCCGATTCCACTCGTATGCGGTATTTAAATAGCCAAGATCATAGAATCCGAGCAGGATGGTGATTGCCAGGGACTGGGAAGAAAGGAAAATGGGAAGTTACTAATCAATGGGCACAAAGCTTCAGTTACATAACATGAATAAAATAAGCTCTAGAAATCTGCTGTATGGCATTGTACCCATGTTAACAATAATGTACTATGCATTAAAAGTTGTGTTAGGAGGTGAAATACGACTCAGCCACAGAAAAGAATGAAATAATGCCATTTGCAGCAGCCTGGTTATGGTATTAGGTGAAGTAAGTCAGAAAGAGAAAGATAAATACCATATGATATCACTAATATGTGGAACTTCAACACAGGGAGCTCCCTGGTGGTCCAGTGGTTAAGACTTTGCCTTCCAATGCAGGAGATGCAGGCTCAATCCCTGGTTGGGGTGCTAAGACCCTATATGCCTCTCAACCAAAAAACCAAGTCATAAAACAGACAGACTATTGTAGCAAATTCAATAAAGACTTTAAAAATAATCCACATCATAAAAAATTCTTAAAAAACAAAATATAGCGCAAATGAGCTTATCTATGAGACAAAAACAGAGCCACAGACATAGAGATCAGACCTGTGTTTGCCAAGGAGTGGAGGGTGGGGGAGGGGAGGGTTAGGAGTTTGGGATTAGCAGACACAAACTAGTATATATAGGCTGGATAAACAACAAGCCCCCACAGTATAGCACAGGGAACTATATTCAATATCCTGTGATAAGCCCATAATGGAAAATAATTTTTAAAAGGAATGTATACATGTATAACTGATTCAGTTTGCTATACAGCTTAAATTAATGCAATATTGCAAATCAACTATACTTCAATAAAATACATCAAAAAATTTTAGGAGGGTAGACCTCATGTTAAGAATTCTTCAGTTGAGTTCAGTTCAGTCACTCAGTCGTGTCCGACTCTTTGCGACCCCATGGACTGCAGCATGCCAGGCATCCCTGTCCATCACCAACTCCTGAAGACTACTCAAACTCATGTCCATCACATCAGTGATGCCATTCAACCATCTTATCCTCTGTCATCCCCTTCTCCTCCTGCCTTCAATCTTTCCCAGCATCAGGATCTTTTCCAATGAGTCAGTTCTTCACATCAGGTGGCCAAAGTATTAGAGTTTCAGCTTCAGCATCTGTCCTTCCAATGAACACCAAGGACTGATTTCCTTTAGGATAGACTGGTTTGATCTCCTTTCAGTCCAAGGGACTCTCAAGAGTTTTCTCCAACACCACAGTTCAAAAGCATCAATTCTCTGGCACTCAGCTTTCTTTACAGTCCAGCTCTCACATCCATACATGACCACAGGAAAAACCACAGCTTTGACTAGATGGAACTTTGTTGGCAAAGTAATGTCTCTGTTTTTTAATATGCTGTCTAGCTTGGTCATAGCTTTTCTTCCAAGGAGCAAGCGTCTTTTAATTTCATGGCTGCAGTCGGCATCTGCAGTGATTTGGGGGCCTAAAAAAATAAAGTCTGACACTGTTTCCACTGTTTCCCCATCTATTTGCCATGAAGTGATGGAACCGGAATTCTTACCACAACAAAAATGTTTAAAACTGTTAGTTAATTTTTATTTTTAGAAAGTATTGATTTGCTTCTTTCTGCCTATTCTGGGCCTTTACTGCTGCGCATGAGTTTCTCCAGTCGTGGTGAGCAGGGGCCGCTGCCTGGTTGCGGAGCCCTGGCTTCTCCCTGCAGTGGCCCCTGTACCCGCGGAGCACGGGCCCTCAGCGCCCTGGCTTCTCCCTGCAGCAGCCCCTGTGGCCGCGGAGCGCGGGCCCTCAGTGCGCTGGCTTCTCACTGCAGGGGCTCTTGTGCTTGCGGAGCGCGGGCCCTCAGTGCGCTGGCTTCTCCCTTCAGGGGCCCCTGTGCTGTGGCGCACGGGCGCTCAGTGCCCTGGCTTCGGTACCTGCAGCGGCTCCTGTGGCCGCGGAGCGCGGGCCCTCAGTGCCCTGGCTTCCCTAGCCGCAGCATCAGGCTCAGCAGTTGTGGCACTGAGTCGCCCTGGTGCATGGCAGATCTTCCCCCAACCAGGCATCAAATCTGGGTCCCCTGCTTCGGCAGGCGATTCTTAACCACCGCACCATCAGGGAAGCCCTAGTTAATTCTTTTACACTTCCTTTTTCTTCTTTTCCTCTTGGCCGCTGGAAAGTTTGGAGCTAAGGCCTCTGCTCAGTAGTTTCCTTTCAGGTCTCGATTTCTGAGATTCCCGTGCGCCCTACTCCATTACTCAGAGCTTAATCCACACGTGTCATTCAGAGAGTTTTACTGTACTTGTGCTTTTCACACTTTTGGAAGTAGGCAGGGCATCAGTGGAAAATAAATGAATGCCTCTCAGAGGCACTACAGCGATGAAGGCATTAACACCCAAGCTGCCCGTTCATCAAATTTGTGGCTCTCTTTGAACACTTTTGCAGGCACTGAATTGCTCAAGACTTTGGAAAGCCATAGCTTTATTTTGGACCTCCAGCGGCATTTGCTTCAGGAGTTGAAGCTGGAGGTAGAGTTGGGCAGGTGGAAATGCTGAGCTCATCTGCATGGCACCATTGTGACGAAGGGGCAGAGTGCAGAGCAGAAGCATAGGGAGCCCCGGGCCCCCTTTGGAAACTTACCTGCCACGTCTCTTCCCCACAGCAGACTGGGAACACTCGTCCGCTGTCCCCCGGCATCCTGTCTTGAAGGCCAGGAGAACACCTTTCATACTCGTATCCCTGGCACCTAACACAGTGCCTGACTCGGGAGACATGCACAACGAGAGGACACACCTGACACGTTTCTTCTGGGCTCATTGCTCCTGGGCTCTGGCCATGGCGATGGTGTTAATTCAAACAGGGAATCGAAGAGGGGAGCAGGGGCGGAGCAATGGTGGATTTAGCTCCTGCAGCGCTGGGGATGAGAGGCAGGCCACCCAGATGGTGACATGAATATAGATCATTGGAACAAAATAGAAAGTCTGGAGATAAATCCACACACATATGGACACTGTTTCTTTGACAAAGGAAGCAAAAATATACAATGGAGAAAACACAGTCTCTTCAACAAGTTGTGCTGGGCAATCTGGTCAGTTGTGTGTAAAAGAATGAAACTAGAACACCATACACAAAAATGAACTCAAAATGAATTAAAGACCTAAATGTAAGACCAGAAACTATAAAACTCTTAGAGGAAAACATAGGCAGAAAACTCTCCGACATAAATCACAGCAAGATCCTCTATGACCCACATCCCAGAGGAATGGAAATAAAAACAAATGTAAATAAATAGGACCTAATTAAACTTAAAAGCTTTTGGACAATGAAGGAAACTGTAGGCAAGGTGAAAAGACAGCCCTCAGAATGGGAGAAATAATAGCACATGAAGCAACTGACCAAGAATT
Source organism: Capra hircus (assembly GCF_001704415.2). NCBI lineage: Eukaryota > Metazoa > Chordata > Mammalia > Artiodactyla > Bovidae > Capra > Capra hircus. The sequence continues at coordinate 39,810,839 of NC_030835.1, read as the reverse complement.
AAGCTCAAAAATATACAAGCAACTCATGCAGCTCAATTCCAGAAAAATAAACAACTCAGTCAAAAAGTGGGCAAAAGACCTAAACAGATGTTTCTCCAAAGAAGACACACAGATGGCTAATAAATAAATGAAAAGATGCTCAACATCACCCATTATTAGAGAAATGCAAATCAAAACCTCAATGAGGTATCATCTCACACTGGTCAGAATGGCCACCAAAAGTCTATAAACAATACATGCTGGAGAGGGTGTAGAGAAAAGGGAACCCTCTTACACTGTTGGTGGGAATGCAAACTGGTACAGCCAACATGGAGAACAGTGAAGAGACTGCTTTAAAAACTAGAAATAGAACTGCCATACGACCCAGCAATCCCACTACTGGGCATACACACCGAGGACACCAGAACTGAAAGAGACACGTGTACCCCAGTGTTCACTGCAGACTGTCTATAATAGCCAGGACATGGAAGCAACCTAGATGTCCCTCAGCAGACGAATGGATAAGAAAGTTGTGGTACATCAGTGGAATATTATTCAGCTATAAAAAGGAATGCATTTGAGTCAGTTCTAATGAGGTGGATGAACCCGGAGCCTATTATACAGAGTGAAGTAAATCAGAAAGAGAAATACAAATACTGTGTTACTACACAGTATGTATGGAATATAGGAAGATGGTATGGACAGTTCTACATGCAGGGCAGCAAAGGAGACAGATGTGAAGAGCAGACTTTTGGACTCAGTGGGAGAAGCCAAGGGTGGGATGATTTGAGAGAATAGCACTGAGGCCTGTATATTGCCATACGTAAGCAGACGACCAGTACAAGTTCGAGGCGTGAAGCAGGGTACCCAAAGGCGGTGGTCTGGGACAACCCAGAGGGATGGGGTGGGGAGGAAGGTGGGAGTGGGGTTTAGGATGAGGGGGACACATGTATACCTTTGGCCGATTCATGCTGACGCATGGCAAAAGCCATCACAATATTGTAATTATCCTCCAGTTAAAATAAATTGATTAACATTTAAGAAAGAAGAAAGAAAGGACCACCCAGCTAGATGTGATCACTTTCTCCCGTGTATTTCCTACCTGCTCGGGAAGTACGGAAGAAAGGACTTCCTAGGCGGTGCAGCAATAAAGAATCTGCCTGCCAGTCAGGAGATGCAAGAGACGTGACTTTGATCCCTGGGTCAGGAAGATCCCCTGGAGCGGGAAATGGGAACCCACTCCAGGATTCTTGCCTGCGAAATCGCATGGACAGAGGAGGCTGCCGGGCTACAGTCCACAGGGTCGCAAAGTCAGAGACGACTGAGCAGGCACGCACACAGCAAGTGTGAGTTCTGAATGAATGACCCATAACATATCTGGCTTTGGATGCTTCTTCTCTGACCAGACTTCTGTCCCCGACTCAGCCCCTCTTTTCCAGCTTCAGTACCGTCCTCCCCATCTCTCCATCTCCCTCACAGCCAGTGCTGCTGGTGAGCTTTCTAGACCCTACAGTGACCTAACCATCACTGCGGCTCCGCAGCTCTCAACCATCGTGGGGAAACCCAAAACCAACCTGGTGCTCTCAGCCTAGCCTCGTCTGCTTTCCCAACCTGGTGTCTAACGCCTGCCATCCCTGCCCTCACCCAGAGCAGAGGCATTGCTGGACTCGATGGCAGTAGCTGCAGCCCAGCAGTGTGCGGTCTGTCCGGCCACCCGCAGCTCGCTCATTCATTCGCTGATGAACTTTTCGCTCATTCCCTTGCAGTGGTTGAAGCCCATCCCCGTCTCCAGGGCTTCACAGCTCTGCCTGACTCTCTGCAGGTGACTTAACCCCTCTGGCCTCAGCTGTTTTGCCTCTGATGTTCCTGTAAATAAGCCAAGGGAAGAAGGAATTTGGCACATAGGAGGGGTTCGATAAGCTTCTTCATTTCCTAAAGAGCCAGCCCCTCAGGTGTCTGAGGCCTGCTTGGCCCCCACGAGTCTCTCTTCATGTAAGGAGAGGGCAGGTGCCCAGCCAGACTCCTGAGATGACAGGAAACTCCAGTGCCACTCAGGGGTCTTCCTCCTGCGGGACTGACCGTCCCTCCTTGGCAGTAGCCTTCCCAGGGGGTGCAGGTGGGTGTGAAGAGACTGAAGGTCTGAGGGAGATCACCTAGTCCAGTGACCTTGTTTTGAAAAAGGAACAAGCTGGATCCTAACCCTGGGAGTTGATGCTGGTTGCAGGGTGAATACCATGCTTCTCGGTTTCTAAATCCAGCCCTGGTTGGCATCATCAAATACCTTCCTCACTGGAAAGACTTCACTACCTTTTTAAAGTATACAAATGCAAGCTGTTTCGAGACAGACTATGTTCTATTTATTGTTGAGTTCCTACCACCCAGAACAGTTCCCCACACAGTAGGTCCTTGCCATGTGTATGTTGAGTGAATGAATGAAGAAACTGGACACAGGTGTTGCAGGGTACTCAGCCATCCATGGGATTTCCAGGGCCTCCTCTACGGAGTTCCCTGTTGTCAAGGTAGCAATGCGTAGAAAGCCTCCATCTGATCCAAGACCTAGAATCAACAGGCAAATGTGGAAGAGCTTAGCATCCAAATGACGTCACTGGGGGACTGCTGAAGCACTCCCATGTGGACCCCAGGCCACTGTGCCCCCAGATGGAACACCTGGTAGGCCTTCACAAAAAAGAACTTGACTGACTTGGAAAATGGCTCTTGACATGACACATTCCGGAAAAGAGAGGTGTTTCTTGGCAGAGACGTGACTGTAATTGCAAGGGACAACTAGTCATTATGGGCTGTCCTTTTCAAGACTCTAGAGTGGCGGCCAGGTGTCCCGGCCACATGCTGATTTTTCCAGCCTCCTTTCATGAACAAACCTCAAGGAAACTGTGTGTCCAGGTGGCCTGGTTGCAAGTCTTTCTGATGGTCGTGTCTTTTGGTAAGGATATGACTGAAACACATTATCTCTATAGATGGGAACCCATAGAAAAGCTGACTTCAGAGACCCAGAACACTTTTCTTGGCTGGTAGGCAGAGTGCCGAGTCTGGGTCCCCATGTCCTCCTCTAAACCTGAATTCTTCCCTTAGGAAGCTGATCTGGGCTGACTGGCACTGCTCTGTGCACCCTGAACACACTCAATAAGAGTCATCCACAATAATTCAGAGCAAAGAGGAAACTGCAGTCCTGATGTTCCAGGCCTCCCCAGGGGCCACCTGTCCCCGAATCAGTGCTGATGGGGAACGCAGGCCTGGGGAGGAGTTCTGTCCTGAAGACCATCCTTGTCAGCCCCGTGCTCCTTTCAGGGCTGTGACTCAGCTCAGCAGCCTCCACTGCGGCTCAGAGGCCACATTAGCTAAACTCTGATCATCACCTCTTCCCCGTTCTCTGAGCCTGTGTGCAGAGTCAGGGCACCTGGCCCCTGTGCCCAAGCGCTGGGGGAGCAGGACTGTCCTGCGGCTGGCCAAGCTCTCACTGCACAACTGGAATGACTCTGACCCCATCAGTTGGCTCCTACCCCGGAGTCAGATGTCTGAAGTCTCTTTACTCCTTTGAATTCTTCCTGCTCTCTTTTCAGACTAAGTGCTGAGAGGAGGCTCTCCTAACCCGCGTCCAGTATTTCATGGTGAGCCCACCGGTCACATCTTTTCTGCTGGGAGAGAAAACAGCCGGGGCAGACCGGGCTTGTTCCCCAAGGCTTCTCATACCCTGGGTGGCAGGTCGTTCTTAATTTCCCTCAGGACTTTCTTACTCTAAATAATGGCATTCACTTCTCCAAAATGACTCAGAGCCCAGGTGTGATGGTCATCCGTGGCCAGCTAGCTTCGGGTGCAGGCTCCTTTGGGAGAAGGTATTTGGGGTCGCCTGGCTTAGAGTCAGAGAGGTCTGAGGTCTGAGAGGGCTGTTCTCTCAGCAGAGGCTGGTTCTGGTCTGTAGTTTCACTATTTTCTCTTAGAGACACATGCCGCTTGTTTGTTTCCAAGAGGAGGACCCAGCCTGGTAGTTCACTCCTAGATCTCTGAATATACCTTTGTCCCAGAAGTTCCCCAGGGCTGGCTTGAAGGAGCCTTAGAAACAGAGGGAATGAGCAGCCAGTTCCTTAAGTCAAGGCCAAGCCAGGAACCCAGCTGGGTGGCCTTCTGTTTCTCTGATCTCCTCAGCTATCCACCCCCAGGCCCTCATCACCTTCCTGCCCCTGTGCTTGTCTCCTCTGCCTCCCGGGTCTTAAGCAGTTTGTAACCTGGGATTCACTCCCAAGCCATCAAGGTTGTTCCCGCCCCACACCAGCTCTTAGCTTTCACTTAAGTGCCTGGGGACTGACAGGGCACCTCCTTTGGCCTCTCAGGCTAATTTGGTCAGTCCCTATAGGCTGCAGTCCATGGGGTCGCTAGGAGTCGGACACGACTGAGCGACTTCACTTTCACTTTTCTCTTTCATGCATTGGAGAAGGAAATGGCAACCCACTCCAGTGTTCTTGCCTGGAGAATCCCAGGGACAGGGGAGCCTGGTGGGCTGCCATCTGTGGGGTCACACAGAGTTGGACACGACTGAAGGGACTTAGCAGCAGCAGCAGCAGCAGCTTCAGTAAGGGGCTTCCCAGGTGGCACAGTGGCAAAGAATCCACATGCTAAGGCAGGAGACACAAGAGACAAGGGTTCAATCCCTGGGCTGATCTGAAGGAAGATCCCTTGAAGAAGAAAATGGCAGTGCTCTCCAGCATTCTGGCCTATGAAATCCCATGGACAAAGGAGCCTGGTGGGCTATACAGTCCTTGGGGTTCCAAAGAGTCGGACATGACTGAGTGACTGAGCAGCTTCAATAAATGACAGCTAATTAGGTTAGAATTAGTGATGGGCTTTTGTCTCCCAAAGAGTTTGAAGGATAAAGATTATAGAAGGCTACCAAATTTATTATTTTAAAGATCTGACTGTGCATCAATTGTCGGTAAATTGATGAGTGATTTTTGTGCAATATTGCCCAATATGTGTTCTGTGAAAATTATTTTCAGAGAAAAATATCATCAAATAAGTTTAGGAAATGCTAAGTATTGACTTCTCACCCTTGGAAAATCACCACAGTGAAAGATATGAAATATATATATATATATGTAATATTAAGCTTATACTGAAAACTGAATTTCCCCGAGGAAAAGAGACCAAGTTGATTTTGTTTAATCTGGTTTGTGTCCAAGCTTGGTTATCACAGATAATGTACTTTCATCTCAGGGAACTGGTTTCTCTTAATACATCTGTTGGGCAATGTTGCCCTGATGCGTATCCTCTTGGAAGTGTGCAGAGCTCCACTCCTCTCTCATCAGTAGGCAAGGCGCGTTTATTACTACAATATAAGATAATAGCTCATGACAGATAAGCCTCCTAAGAGCAGACAAATCGATTGGTTCATATTTGGGCTTTTTCTCAACTTCAAAAGCCCCAAGCAGTAAACAGCAGCACTTAGCCAATCTGCTTCCAATTTGCACATTCTGAAAACAGTCTGGCTTTCAGGTAAAAGCATGATGGAAAAAAAAAAAAAAAACCAACAGTCTTTTTTTTTTTTTCTCCCCACATAGAAATCTGCCTTTTGTAAATGTCTTCAACTTTCTGGCTCCAGATAAATCAGAAATATCCCAAGAAAAACTGTCTTTTGAGTATTTTGGGTTTTTCACACCATCTCCAAGAAAATATCATAAGATTTGACCTCTAAGTTGGCAGAGATTCAGGTTGGTCGCATTCCATCTGTTCAGTCCTAATTCCAGCCTGGGACAGGAGAGTGAGGGGGAATTGAGGTATTCTGCATCACATCTGGGTACAGAAGACAGCAGAGGGTGGGTTTAACCAAGCCATCCAGGCACTGATGGTATGGGCCTCACAAGAATAAGTCTTGCTTTGAGTTGTCTACTGGGCAGACTGCAGTGGGATGGGGGCAGGGGAGGCTCCGGCTAGCCCCCCTTCCTCCATCCCTAAATGATCAGGTAGGAGGAGCTCATTTGCAGCTTACTTTTTCTTCTGACCACCCATCACATCCTGTACTTTAACCCTCCTCCTGTGATGTCACCCCATCCAGTGACCAGCACCTTTCATACTTCACGTCCCATTTACAGAACGCATGGACAACAAAATTCTGCTGTAGCATAAGGAACTACATTCAGTGTCCTGGGGTGAACCACAATGAACAAGAAAAGAAAAAGAAAGAATATATATATGCATAACCAAGACACTTTGCTGTACAGCAGAAACGAACACCGCGTTGTAAATCAACTACACTTCAATTAAACAAAATCTGAAACAACAACAAAAAACAGCTCTCAGATTCTTCCCAACAAGACGTGAACTTCTGAACATTATTCTTCCTAGGAGTCTTTCAATGTGAACAATTGTCTGAAATTCTCCTGAGATTTCTGCCTGGCCCAGGCCTACCCCCCATCTCAGCTGTTTCCAGGGAGAATCCAGCCTCTCCCTGCAATGATAACTTCTAGCAAGAATAGCCACAGATCGCTTTTCTGTCTGCATGGGAGGCGCTGCATTGCGTGCATTCTCTTGAGGACCTGGGAGGTCAAACGGTAGCTCCACTTTATTATTCTTACTTTGGCCATGCTGCCCGGCATGTGGGACCTTGGCTCCCTAACCAGGGGCCAAACCCCCGCCCCCTGCACCAGGAGGAGGAGCGATGACCATTGGACTGCCAGGGAACTCCTGTTAGTAGCTCCATTTTGGAAACGAGGGGGGAAGTCTGAGAGTGGTTGACTGCCCCCCATGGATGGATGGCAGAGCTGGCCTCACAGAAGCAGAGGTCCAGACCACAGGGTTTTGATGGCTCTGCATGCTTTCTGCTGAGAGCCCAGCCTGGTTGGGTAGCTGTGGTTCTCAGCCAGCAGCTGGAGCTGATGGTGAGCGGATGCAGGAGGCCCCTGAGCCCCTCAGTGGCCCACAGAGGGGTCCACTCTGACCCTCTTCTTCCAAGAACCTCTACAGACACAGGACTTCTGGCAGCCCTCACCACTGTGTCCCTAGAATATAGGGCAAGAGATCGGGAATTTGTCCTCACTGGGAGTCCCTTCCTCCCTGTTCTTATTTCCTAGAACGGTGTCTCCACTCCTGAGCGTCCATCTCCTGGCTCCCTGTATCAACCTTTCTTCCTCATATGAACCACTCCTTACTTTTACCACTTGACTGCGGGGAGGTAAATTTTATTTAAAATACACAAAATGTGTTTTTATTACTGGTTGTCTCAGCATTTCCCCAAAATCACATCATACGTGTGCATAAGTGTGACTGTACTTTGGCACTTTAATCTCTGCACACAGGCACACACACAAACGTGCATAATACCTATGCCACCTCATGGTTAATGAGGAGAACTGTCCTTGCCACTTTGCTGCCCTGAACAAGTGATGCTTTCTGGAGAGGGAGGGAATCTTGGCTGACGTTCACTTTATGATGTTCATATGATTCTGCTTTATTAACATCGTGCCAGGGACTTCTGAATCATTAGGTAACTGAGTAGTGAAACCCTGACTGCTCCACGGCAGTCCATGTGAAGAAGATGGCTCCACCAATTTAGCCCTTAGAAAATTTAGCCCCCAGTAAACACTTATAGAGGGTTTCCCAGGTGGCACTAGTGGTAAAGAACCCACCTGCCAATGCAGGAAATTCAAGAGATGTGAGTTCAATCCCTGGGTCAGGAAGATCCCCGGAGGAGGGCCTGGCAATCCACCCCAGAATTCTTGCCTGGAGAACCTCATGGACAGAGGAGCCTGGCGGGCTACAGTCCATGAGGTCACAAAAAGTCGGACACGACTGAAACGACTTAGCATGCATGCACGCAAACACATGCGGAACACCTCGCAGTAACAAATACCATGACAGGCCTTGGGGATGCGAAATTGAAAAGACCCAGTTCTGGGGGCTTCCCTGGCCGTCCAGTAGTTAAGACTTCACCCTCCAATGCAGGGCGTGCAGATTTGATCCCTGGGTAGGAAGCTATGATCCTTAAAGCCTCACAGGCAAACATCAAACAGAAGCAACATTGCAACAAATTCAGTAAAGACTTTGAAAATGACTCACATTAAAAGAAAAAAAAAACTTTAAGGAAATAGCTGGTCCCTAATCTCATGGAGAGAATCTGCAGTCAAGACAGAAGAGCTAAGCCTTCCGGGGTGACAACATTGCCACCAGGGCCTTAGGGCAGCAGAAAGAGCAATGGCAGCAGAGAAGATGACTCTGTTCCTTATGAGTTGGAACTGGTTTTGCATTTTTGCCTTTCTTTAATTTGGAAATATTTGGTGTCTAAAACTAGATTTGAAGCCCCAGAAGAGAAAAGATCATCCCGCCTTTGTTCTCTCACTCTCCGTGTTGTCACTGAGCAGAGCCATCTGCCTGCAGTCGAACTGTAAATGCAAAGGCAGCCTGCTTCTGTGCCAGGTAGGAGCGCGACGGAGAGACCTCAGGGGTGCTCAGAGGACCAGCTAACAGGAAGGAGGCCAAAGCGTCTCGTAGGTAAACTTGAAGAGACTTTACCTCTTCAAACAGGAACTCCTCACCATGACCCAGTAAAGAACAGGGCTAGAGCATAGCTTTCAGACCCCAGTAGTACCCCTAGGAGGTGCTGTTGTTCAGTTGCTCAGTTGTGTCCAACTCTTTGTGACCCCGTGGACTGCAGCATGCCAGGCTTCCCTGTCCTTCACCATCTCCCAGAGCTTGCTCAAACTCATGCCCATTGAGTCAGGGATGCCATCCAACCATCTCATCCTCTTTTGCTCTCTTTTCCTTTTGCCCTCAATCTTTCCCAGCATCAGGATCTTTCCCAGTGAGTCGGCTCTTCACATCAGGTGGCCAAAGTGTTCAAGCTACAGCTTCAGCATCAGTCCTTCCAATGAATATTCAATATTGACTTCCTTTAGGATTGACTGGTTTGATTTTCTTGCAGTCCATGGGACTCTCAAGAGTCTTCTCCAACACCACGGTTCAAAAGCATCCATTTTTCAGTGCTCAGCCTTCTTTATGGTCCAACTCTCACATCCATACATGACCACTGAAAAAACTGTAGCTTTGACTAGACAGACTTTTATTGTCAAAGTAACATCTCAGCTTTTTAATACACTGTATAGGTTTATCATAGCTTTTCTCCCAAGGAGCAGGAGGTGTTGAGGGAATATGAAAATCCACCGTGTGACCATGATCACATCAACCAGGGAGCCGTGGGGCGGACGCTGGGGAGACCTGGGCAGAGGGACACCCTGCCCTGGCCAGAGGCCCACGGGCTCTAGTGCTCACTTTGGTGTGTTGGAGGGCACATTGCCTGATCAGGGATCATCTCTCTCCCAGCAGGCAATAGAGACTCGAATATATGACCGTCCATAGAGGTTGGATGTAAAACAGAAATGACAAGAAATCAGGGCTCACAAACTTTGTATGAGACCAAATAGACTCTAAAGCAAAGGACACACAGAAAGACACAGGAGGACACTGTGTAGCAAGGAAAGGGTCCATTAGAGAAGAGGCCATCGTACTCGTCAACAAAAATGCCCCCAGTATGGGTGTGCACCTGCTCAGTCGGTCAGTTGCGTCCAACTCTTTGTGGCTCCGTGGACTATAGTCCACCAGGGGATTATAGTCTGTGCACAGAATCTTCCAGGCAAAATACTGGAGTAGGATGCCATTTCCTCCTCCAGGGGATCTTCCTGACCCTGAGGTTGAACCCCCATCCCCTGAAGATTCTTTACCAATAGTGCCACCTAGAAAACCCCATGCCCCCAAAACAGGAGCACCCAAATACATAAAACGAATACTAGCAGACATAAAGGCAGAAATTGATGGGAATACAATAATAGTAGAACACTATATATCCCATTGACATGAATGGGCAGATCTTCTAGACAAAAACTCAATAAGGCAACAGAGATCCTAAATGATACAATGGAACAATTAGACTTAATGGATATTTTCAGGACATCACAGGCAAAACAAAAAACAGAATACTCATTCCTTTCAAGTGAACATGGAACATTTTATAGGATCAAACACATAGTGGTTGGAGTGAGTGGTCAATTCCACTTGGCAATCATCTTCTTCCTCCAGTTAAGGCTTCACTTTTGCTAATCCCCACTCAAGCCTCCTGCATGTTCCTACAGAGACTTGGTTGGAAATGCCTGGGTGGGGCAGGATTGTTGATAGTGTTGAATAAATGGGAGACGATGGCGCTAGTAGTAAGCAGAGCACCACTCTGAACCTCAAAAGTCTGTTTTAGCATCTGCTTTTTAACATTTGCTTTTATGAACATTTTGATGAACACATAAGTAATAATCCATGAGAAACAGATATCTACACATCACGTGTGTGAACAGATATACATTTAACTTCATGGATTCTATAAACATTTCTATGGATTCTTTGCCTTGGAATTTTCCTGATTGTAAAAATGAGTTGTGTTGTTCCTGTCTCAGAATTGTCCTTGATTGCTCATCGTCTGATTCTTATCTCACTATATTGTGATTGTCTCTCCACATTTCTAGATCTTCCATGCGACTGAACTTCTTGGCAGTACCCTGTTACCAGTTTGGCATGGACAAGTCAGTGCTAAAGTTTCCGTTGAATGAATGGACACCATGTTTGATATGATAGAGGGGGGGTCTTGGGCTTGCACTAAGGTTCTCAGTTGAGCCAAGATGGCTTTGGGTCTTAATCATTTCTCACACACGGGAGTTCGTACCCTCCTAAGCTGTGTTCATACTCACAAAACTTCTGTGTCCACCCTCAGAAATGCCTAATATATATAGCTTTCTATTTACATTCTGGACAATCAATTTGCAAACCAATGTAAATTTTCAAATTCTCTCATTTTAAAAGGACAGGGACAGACATAGTCCTGTTTTGCAGAATGAGATGAAAAAACAAAAAACCAAAGCTGTTTCCTCTTCTCCCTGCGCCATCAGCTCTGGGCGGAATGCACTGCCACCTGGCTGGGTCCCAAAATTAGGGCTTCCCCTGCTGGGAGCAAGAGTGCAGACGCTACTGGAAATTCATCCGAGGAGTCTTTAGGCTCACATACAGGCTTCAGAGAATTCTGCACACGTGCTAACATTATTTGCGGTTAGGTCTCCAGACTGACACACGAATAAACAGGGCTGCTTCTCACTGATGCATAAGAACTCGTTAGAGGGTATTAATAGAAGGCCAAGTATGTAAAGCATGAGGCTTCCCCAGTGGCTCAGTGCTAAAGAACCCACCTGCCATACAGGAGCCACAGGAGGCCTGGGTTCAATCCCTGGATGGGGAATCTCCCCTGGAGAAGGGCATAGCAACCTACTCCAGTGTTCTTGCTGGGAGAATCCCTACAGAGGAGCCTGGCGGGCTACAGTCCATATAGTCACAAAGAGTCAGACACGGCTGAAACGGCTTAGCATGCATGCAAGCATGTAAATGATGAACCCCTTGATCTGGGAAATCAGAGGCTAGTGAATCCTAGGAGCCATGCCAAAGCTGAGAGGAGGTGCAAATTCCTTGGTCTCTGGGAGCAGGAGGTGAGAGGCAGGGAGTGCTGGCTGGGTCACAAGGGACTAAAGAGAAGGCATATCTTGGTTTGTGATGTGACGTGACTTTTTCCAATGTCATGTAACCCAACAGCCCAGGGAATCTGCAGGAGAAGAGACAGGGAAAGGAGAAGAGATGAGGAAAACTTGTAGTTGAGTTACACATTGCCTTGAAGAGACTGTATACCATTTCAGCAAAACCTACTTCCAGTTAAGTTAGTTCCTCCTAACCCACCCACTCATGGGAAGTTTTCAAACATGACCCAGCACTGGTGTTCAGGCCTGCTTTTAGCCTGAGCAAAGAAAGAAGACATTCTTCAAGTAAGTTCTTTAAATTTAGAAGACGTTCTGACCTAGATTCTTAACTCCCGAAAGAAAAGAAACAAGAAAAATCTCAAAGGGGCCTGGAAAGCATATTGGAGATCAGGGAATTATTTCCCTGCACAGAAGAACAGTCCTCCCAGACAGAGGGTAGGCCCTGCAGAACCTCCGATGTGGGGAGGGAATGGAGCAGGCACCCACGACAGCCCCATCCTTCTTGGGATAAACTGGGATAACCAATGCCATCATTGGAGTATGACAGCACCGTCTCCCTTTTGTCTTTACAGTTTTGTAAAACACTTGTGCACAGCTCCTTTCATGCCCTCCTCACACAGTGGGGAGGTGAACCAGGCTGTTTCACCATAATCCCACAGTGAATGGTTCCCCCATCACTGCCTCCAGAGCACTGCCCAGGTTGTGCTCTGGCTATTTTTCCTAAAGCACTAATGTGGGGCTGGGGCATGTTGACGCTAGGCTGGAGAACTAGGGAATACCTAACATGGATCCCCAAGCACCCTTCCTCCCTCCTGATCCCCGGAGGAAGTAGAGATAAGACATAGCAGATGAGGGACCCCAGGCCCCCTCTATTTTCAGCTGAGCTCCTGTGGGCAAATCTGCAGCATGAAGAGAGGACCTCTTCTACTCCCTAAACATAAACTGAGTGTTTAACTCCAAGCAAAAAGCCCATTGATTGGTGAAGAAGACAAAAGAGAATAAGAGACTCCACCCTGGCAGGGCGGTCTCTGCCTTTCTTTCTCCAGCTCTTTCTCACTCAGCGAGGCAGAATGAGTTTGGAGCAGGAAGGATCAGAGGGCGGCCCATATGGGACTTTCTAAAACCTGGTGGCCTTACCCACTGGAAAAGGAGGCCCAGTCAGTGTCCTGGAAATGGGCTCCCTGGGACTAGAACTGGGGAGAGGGAGATGGGAAATTTGTACACTAACCCAGAAGGGTGCCGAGGGCAGCCTCGAGTCTTAGCACCTCTTTAGCGGCGGCCCCGTTTGACCACGGTGATACACAGTGCCCTCAGGAGAGATTTCTCCTCTCTGAAAGAGCATGGGGCTCTGATCTCACGACTAGTGAGTGGTGGCGCTGGAGCCTGGGCCCGGGCTTTCTAATTGGGTGTGACTTTCTTTACATGATGTGGTTGTGCCACAGGACATCCTTCTCAGGCAAGTGGAAATGCGGCAGCTGAGTTCAGGAGTACTGTGAGTCTTTTGCAGTCGAATGCATATTTTCAGTGTGTGCATATTCTGGGGAGAGGCTCCCTGGGTCTCAAATGGGTCTCCTTCCCTCTCTTCTGAATGGACAGAATGCCCAAGACCTCCTTGTGTTCACATCTTCACCTTTGGAAGGTGTCTAACCTGTACTTTCAAATCAGGAGAATTGACTCACTTAGGAGTGCATTTTCTCTAACTTAAAAAAAATAAAGAAAATCACTTTTCAGCCCTAAAATATATCTGTCAAGTGAGAATGACAGGGAATGTCATGAAGACTATTGAAAGACAGATGCTCCCATATACTAATCCCCACCAGTAACTATATTACCTTGGAGGATCACTAAAATAGTCACTTTAAAAGGCTCATTACCTCATGGATTCTGAGCTGGGAAACAAATAAAAGAACTAGTAATATTAGAATTATGCTCCAAAGGTTGTTTTTTGTTTTAGTTGTTTCTGGTGATGGCTAGGGGAGAATTTGGAGATACAGGAGGAAGGGAAGAAAACCTTCAGTGATTTAGTGAATTTTTCATATTTGTTACTTAAAATGAGTACTAGTCAGGACAGGGTTGACTGCGCTGCTGTAATGACTAATATCCAAATTGCAAGGGGTTAAAGCCATAAATGTGTATTTCTGCTTATACTACAGTTACCACTGACTAGAAGGGGTCTCTGATCTTCAGAATTGCCAAAGGACCCAGGCTGGTGGGGGCTTCATCATTTTCTGACAGTGCCAGCTTCACACAAGTTTTCAGAGGTGGCTGGAGCGAGGTCATTTCTGCTTGCATTCCTTTCAGCTACAGAAAGCCACATGGCCAAACTCAGCATCAAGAGAGGCAGGGATACCTGGGGTGGTATTTAATCCCCCAATCCTGTGTGCATCCAAAGGATGCCTGCATTCTTTTCTATCCTGAGATGAGTTCCAAATAGTCATGTGGCATAGAAAGAAACAAAACCAAGGATTTCTGCGCTTCATCTAAATAACCATTTTTCAAATCTGACCCGAAGCTGAACAACCATATTTACACTACAGAGTTGAAGTGTCCTCTACAAAAGACACATGTCTAAAATCTATGGAAAGAATATGCTTGTTTGAAAAAGTATTTATTTAGGTATCTGAATATAGTTGATTTAATATGTCATGTTAGTTTCAGGGGAATCACAGTGCGCTGATTCAGACAGATACAGGAACAGGTACAGATACAGGTACAGGTATAAATATAGATATAGATATACACATAGATAGGCTTACCAGGTGGCGTAAGTGGTAAAGAACCCAGCTGCCAATGTGGGAGACATGAGACATGGATTTGATCCTTGGATCAGGAAGATCCCCTGGAGGAGGCATGGCAACCCACTCCAGTATTCCTACCTGGAGAATCCCATGGACAGAGGAGCCTGGAGGGCTATAGTCCATAGGGTTGCAAAGAGTCAGACATGACTAAAGTGACTGAGCATGCACACACATAGATACAGATATTCTTTTTCAGATTCTTTTCCCTTTTAGGTTATTACAAAATGCTGAGTAGAGTTCCCGGTGCTATAAGTAGATCCTTTAGGTTATCTATTTTATATATAGCAGTATATATATATGTGGAGACGGAAATGGCAACCTGCTCCAGTGTTCTTGCCTGGAGAATCCCAGGGATGGGGGCGCGTGGTGGGCTGCCGTCTATGGGCTCGGACACAGAGTTGCACATGATTGAAGCGACTTAGCAGCAGCAGCAGCAGCAGTGTATATATAAGTGAATCCCAAACTCCTAGTTGATTCCTCCCCCTTTCCCATTTGGTAACCATGAGTTTATTTTCTATGTCTGCGAGTCTATTTCTGTTTTGTAAGTAAGTTCACTGGTATCATTGTTTTATGTTCCACGTATAAGTGATGTCGTTTGGTGTTTGTCTTTCTCTGACTTACTTCCCTTAGTATGATCATCTCCAGGTCTATCCATGACGCTGCAAATGGCATTATTTTGTTTGGGAAGAATTTATTAACCAGTGCCTCCAACTAACCAAGAATCTACTTGGTGAGAAAGCACAATTAAAATATTCAGGCTCTAGTTGTCTTCCTAAAATGGGTGGCCACAGAATTCACAGTGCAACATTTCTGAAGAGGTGTGTTATTGCAAAGGAATTGCATTATGTTTAAACGTAGTTACTCTGGAAGGTGCTTTCGCACACATTGGTCACTTTCAGGCTATCAGATAAGCTCCACGTGCTGTGCTGTTTCGGGTAGCAGGCGATGATTGAAAATGATATGGAGAAAATTAGCATGGGCTCTTCTCAAGGATGACACTCAAACTTGTGAAGCATTCTATATTTTGAGGAGAAGAGGAATAAAGTTCTGTGAATGGATGATGGTGGCGGCTGCCCAACAGTGTGAATTATTCTTAACGCCACTCAGTTGTATCAGTTCAGTTCAGTTCAGTCGCTCAGTCGTGTCCGACTCTTTGTGACCCCATGAATCGCAGCATGCCAGGCCTCCCTGTCCATCACCAACTCCCGGAGTTCACTCAGACTCATGTCCATCGAGTCAGTGATGCCATCCAGCCATCTCATCCTCTGTCATCCCCTTCTCCTCCTGCCTCCAATCCCTCCCAGCATCAGAGTCTTTTCCAATGAGTCAACTCTTCTCATGAGGTGGCCAAAGTACTGGAGTTTCAGCTTTAGTATCATTCCTTCCAAAGAAATCCCAGGACTGATCTCCTTTAGAATGGACTGGTTGGATCTCCTTGCAGTCCAAGGGACTCTCAAGAGTCTTCTCCAACTCCACAGTTCAGAAACATCAATTCTTCGGTGCTCAGCCTTCTTCACAGTTCAACTCTCACATCCATACATGACCACAGGAAAAACCATAGCCTTGACTAGACGGACCTTAGTCGACAAAGTAATGTCTCTGCTTTTGAATATGCTATCTAGGTTGGTCATAACTTTCCTTCCAAGGAGTAAGCATCTTTTGATTTCATGGCCGCAGTCACCATCTGCAGTGATTTTGGAGCCCAAAAAAATAAAGTCTGACACTGTTTCCATTGTTTCCCAATCTATGTGCCATGAAGTGATGGGACCGGATACCATGATCTTCATTTCCTGAATGTTGAGCTTTAAGTCAACTTTTTCACTCTCCTCTTTTACTTCATCAAGAGGCTTTCTAGTTCCTCTTCAGTTTCTGCCATAAGGGTGGTGTCATCTGCATATCTGAAGTTACTGATAATCTTGATTCCAGCTTGTGTTTCTTCCAGTCCAGCGTTTCTCATGATATACTCTGCATATAAGTTAAATAAGCAGGGTGACAACATACAGCCTTGACATACCCCTTTTCCTATTTGGAATCAGTCTGTTGTTCAATGTCCAGTTCTAACTGTTACTTCCTGGCCTGCACATAGATTTCTCAAGAGGCAGGTCAGGTGGTCTGGTATTCCCATCTCTTTCAGAATTTTCCACAGTTTATTGTGATCCACACAGTCAAAGGCTTTGGTATAGTCAATAAAGCAGAAATAGATGTTTTTCTGGAACTCTCTTGCTCTTTTGATGATCCAGCGGATGTTGGCAATTTGATCTCTGGTTCCTCTGCCTTTTCTAAAACCATTGCTCTTTTGATGATCCAGCGGATGTTGGCAATTTGATCTCTGGTTCCTCTGCCTTTTCTAAAACCAGCTTGAACATCAGGAAGTTCACAGTTCACGTATTGCTGAAGCCTGGCTTGGAGAATTTTGAGCATTACTTTGCTAGCGTGTGAGATGAGTGCAATTGTGTGGTAGTTTGAGCATTCTTTGGCATTGCCTTTCTTTGGGATTGGAATGAAAACTGACCTTTTCCAGTCCTGTGGTCACTGCTGAGTTTTCCAAATTTGCTGGCATATTGAGTGCAGCACTTTCACAGCATCATCTTTTAGGATTTGAAATAGCTCCACTGGAATTCCATCACCTCCACTAGCTTTGTTCGTAGTGATGTTTTCTAAGGCCCACTTGACTTCACATTCCAGGATGTCTGGCTCTAGGTGAGTGATCACACCATCGTGATTATCCGGGTCTTGGAGATCTTTTTTATACAGTTCTTCTGTGTATTCTTGCCATCTCTTCTTACTTAGTGGTGAAAACAGTAAATTTTGTGTGATATGTATTTTACCACAATAAAAGTATCATGTTAAACTGATAATATTTTGGATATACTCAGTTAAATAAAATGTATTGTGATCGTTACAAAAAAAGTCAGGGTGCTGGTTAAAACATAGCTGGAGCAGACATCTATCTTGCAGTCACAGGCTGTACTATAGAAAGGCAGATGCTGACTGCCCAATACTTACAACGATTTATTTGAGTCATGGTTGGCAAGTATCACTGGGCCCAATCATTGCAGACGTAGTAACTTGTTCACCCCTTAAAACAACACTGATGGAGTTATTAGTCTCTCCACTTGACAGATGAAGAAACAAAGCCTTAAAGAGGTTGGCTGGTCCAAGGTCATTTGGCTGATAGGAGACGTTGTTGTTTAGCCACTAAATCATGTCCAACTCTTTACAATCCTGTGGACTATAGCCTGCCAGTCTCCTCTGTCCATGCAATTCTCCAGGCAAGAATACCAGAGTGGGTAGCCATTCCCCTCTCCAGGGGATCTTCCTGACCCAGGGATCAAATCCGAGTCTGCTGTGTCGGCAGGTGGATTCTTTACCACTGAGCCACCAGGGAAGCCCAGTAAGAGATGGGTCAGGATCAAAGCCAGGCAGACTAGCTCTCAAGAGACCAGACAGGGAAAGCAGATGCTGGGGGAGATGGGGTACCAAGGTAGGGGCAGAACTGGCCAGAAATCTAACTGACTAATTGCCAGCAAAGTCCCAACACGAGGGAAGGCATGGATTAAGTAAACGCTGGCCCCAGAGAGAGAAGAATGAAGAGTTGGGGAATCTCAGGCTAGGACTTCACACTTCTAAAAGCAAGGGTCAAACGGAACTTCTTTGGCTGGCTTTGTGGTTCTCATTTACTGCCCCCTAATGAAAGACATCCTTCTGGGATCCTACCAGGCCATGTGTGCGCAGCCTGGTGTCTCCCACAGCTTCTGATGTTTTGACCTGACACACAGAAGAGTCGATATGCACTAACACCATCCTATTGATATATAGGCTGTTGTTTAAGCGGCCAAATGAAATCAGAGCTACATAGCATCAACTGTCTGCTTAGCACATGCATATAATTGTATAATCTCACATGAGGCGCAAACAGAGAAAGAGACAAAGAAACATCAATTTAAAGGAGACTTGTTTGACCATCCATGGTGACCAATAGCTCCTTGGGTGTAAACACTCATGTTGCTGGGTTCAAGTCTCCCAAACAGTCAGCAGGCAGAAGGTCTTTCTGTTTCATCATAGTCCTCGGCCTGTCAAGTCGGCTGCCAATCCTAATTTATAAGCTCTTTTCTCTGAAGGTTGTGCAGCTGTCCTCATTCTCTGAAGACCTGGGCTGGCGCATGGCTGCACGTGGGTCAGCCTCTCAGTGACTCAGCATTGCTCCAGCCACAAGACGGATCCACTCCTCCCTGAATCTGCTGGAGGACACCGATGCCATTGTTTGAGAGTTTGTCCCTTTTGGTTCCTACTGAGACCTCGTAGTGCACTGTGCAAAGCATCCCACCTTCAAGAACCTCCCTCCTGCAACAGCCTGGTTGGGCTTTAAGAGTGTTGTGCCGAGTGAAATAAGGCAGACAGAAAAAGACAAATACTGCATGACCTCATGTGTATGTGAAGTCTAAAAAAGCTGAACTTGGGAGGGACAAATTGGGGGTTTGGGATTGACACGTATGCACTACTGTATTTAAAATAGATTAGCAGCAAGGACCTTCTGTATAGCACAGGGAGCTCTGCTCATATTATGTAATGAGTTATATGGGAAAAGAATTTGAAAAAGAGTGGACACATGTGTGTGTATAACTGAATCACTTTGCTGCACGCCTGAAACTAACACAATATTGTTCATCAACTCTACTCCAGTAGAAAATAAAAAAGGAAATGAATATAAGTAGAGAAAGAGAGGGGTATGGAGATGAAGAGAGAGGAAGGTTTTGGATTTGGGTTTCTTTGAAAGAAATGGAGAGATATGGTAAAAGTGTGTGTGTGTGTGCACGCACGCACGCACGTGTGGTGTGTGCATGTGTAGTAAATGCAATATGTATTCTGGATTGAGTTCTGGAACAGAAAAAGGACATTAGTGGAAAAATTAGTACAGTCACTTACTCCTTGGAAGGAAAGTTATGACCAACTGAGATAGCATATTGAAAAGCAGAGACATTACTTTGCCAACAAAGGTCCATCTAGTCAAGGCTATGGTGTTTCCTGTGGTCATGTATGGATATGAGAGTTGGACTGTGAAGAAGGCGGAGCGCTGAAGAACTGATGCTTTTGAATGGTGGTGTTGGAGAAGACTCTTGAGGGTCCCTTGGACTGCAAGGAGATCCAACCAGTTCATTCTAAAGGAGATCAGTCTTGGGTGTTCTTTGGAAGGACTGATGCTGAAGCTGAAACTCCAGTACTTTGGCCACCTCATGCGAAGAGTTGACTCATTGAAAAGACCCTGATGCTGGGAGGGATTGGGGGCAGGAGGAGAAGGGGATGACAGAGGATGAGATGGCTGGATGGCATCACCAACACAATGGACATGAGTTTGGGTGAACTCCAGGAGTTGGTGATGGACAGGAAGGCCTGAGGTGCTGCAATTCATGGGGTCGCAAAGAGTTGGACACAGCTGAGCGACTGAACTGAACTGAACTAAAGTAGTTTGTAGTTAAGTAAATAGTACTGCACCAATGTTAATTTCTTGCTTTTGATATATGTTCCATGATTATATAAGATATTAAACTTGGGGGTATCTGGGTGAAGGATATAAGGAAATCTGTGCTCTCCCTAACTTTCCTGTAAATTTCTCCAAGATAAAATGTTTATAATAAAAAAAAAGTTGAACTCAGAGGAATAGGCAGTAGATTAGGGGTTGCCGAGGTCTTGGGAGTAGGGGTGGGGAAATGAAGCAATGCACACCTTCCTGTTAGAGGTGAATAAATTCTAGGGGCTTAATGGGCAGCATGGTGACTAAAATTAGCTGTATTACATACTTTAAACCTGTTAAGAGAATAGGTCTTAAATGTCATCACCACCCCCCCACACACACACTGATAATTATGTGAAGGAATGAAGGTGTTAATATTGTTTTAATGATCATTTTACAATGAATATGTGTATCAGCTCACCACACTGTACACCTTAAATGTATATGTGCATATATCAAAAATACCTCAATTAAGCTGGGGGAAAAAGAAGAACTCACTCTACTTTAGGAGAGTGGTTGTCTTTGGTAGTTGACTACTATGAAATCAAGAGGAATTGTCAAAGTCCTTGGTGTTTGTTTTCCTTTTTTCCTCACTTCACAATGCTCACACCTGGATTTTGTCTGGCGAACTTGAAAAGTCTCATTTTCCTTCTTGTATAAAATGCACCATTGTGTATTGTCTTCCACTGGTAAAAGACACAGAAGCTGGCTAGGCTTGGGTGAGCTGGGGCTGTGGACTCACCCACAGCCACACAGGGGACCCCAATGGTGGGATGAAAAATCAGGAATAGCTGAACAGTCAGCATTGGGGAAACCTTACTATGTAATGGATGCTAAGCAGTTTCAGACATGTTGCTCTCAAAGAAAATTCAATGTGGTACACACAACTATCAGGTTAGCAAAAGGTTAATCTTGTCACCAACAGGATGCTTTACATGATAAAAGGGTCCCTTTAAATGATGTCAAACACCATGTTAAAAAAATATTTCGTTATAGTTTGATCTACAATATGTGTTAATTTCTGCTGTACAACAAAGTGCCTCAGTTATACATATATTTACTTTCTTTTTCGTGTTCTTTTCCATTATGGCTTATCACAGGATATTGAATATAGTTCCCTGTGCTATACAGGGGCTTTGTTGTTTATCCATTCTTTATGTAACAGTTTGCATCTGATAATGTCCAGTTGCCAATCCATCCTTCCCCAACCTCTCTTCCTTGCAGGCAACCAAAATCTGTTCTCTATGTCTGTGGGTCATCCCTTTCCTTTCACCCAAGAAATATTGGAACAAGTGATTTCTAATGAAATAAAAGTATCCACCAACTTTAAACCATCACCATAGCCACCAATTACTTGTACAGCTCCCTGATGTGTTCCAACACTGATGTTGAGTGAGAACTCTTTTTCTGGAAAAAAAAAGCAATTGAAGTTCAAGGATGCTCTATGACTCAGAGCTAGAAAGGAAACCAGACTTGCTGACTCCAACCTGAGTATGTTGTCTCCAAGCCCCATGGATTTTATAGACACAGGGACCAGCAGCATGTCTGTTTCAAGAAGCTCGGACTCTGAAAAGTCCCTTTCTTCCACATACCGTGGTGTATATGCTTCCATGACATTCCCTGCCTTCATCTCACCATCTCTCCTTCCTCTCCTCTGCCCGTGTCCGTGACTCTGTTCTCTGTGTCTGCATTTCCATTGCTGCCTTGCAAATAGCCTCATCAGTACCACCTTTCTTGGTTCCATATACACGTGTTAATACACAGTATGTAAAATAGATAGCCAGTGGAAATTTGCTGTATGACTCCATGGAACTCAAAGCAGGGCTTTGTAACAATCTAGAGGTGTGAGAAAGGGTGGGAGGTGGGAAGGAGATTCAGGAGGGAGCGTGCATATGTACACCTATGACTAATTCATGTTGATATATGGCAGAAATGAAGCCAATATTGTAAAGCAATTATCCTTCAATTAAAAATAAATCAAAAAATTTAAAAAGTCACTTCCTTGTCTTGTACTTCAGTTTTCTTTCCCTCAGTTCCAGCCAGACCAAGCTACCTTGTGTTCTCCCAAACATGTTACCCAATTCCTGTGTTTGCAACTTTAGTCATCTCCTTCCCTGGCCCCAAAGCCCCCTTCACTCTTTTCCTTTAGCCTCAAGGCTTCTTCAAGGGAGGTCTTCCTGCCGCCCTTTCTTCTCTCTTTCCCCAGGCCTGGGGATCTCTCACATCCCACCCTATCACCTGCCATCTCTCCAACTCACTCAGGGCTTCAAAAACATCTCCAGCGTCATTAGATGTCTTTCCATTATGATATATTGGGTTGGCCAAAAAGTTTGTTTGGATTTTTCCATACGATGTTATGGTAAAACTTGGATAAACTTTTTGGCCAACCCTATATATACCACTTACAAGCAGGGATTGTGCCTTCTATTATTAACTAATTATATTTATGTTACTAATTACTTACTTATTAAATAATTTATCACCCCCAATAGACAAAAGATTTGTGGTAGCTCACAAAAATGAATACGGTTGAAGAGGAAAAGATGAACAGTTGAAGTGGCTGGAGTGAAAGAGGGAACAAGAAAAGCAGAGGAATTTTCTCACCCCTAACACGCGCAATAGGGTCTCACTGACGACACTCATGGAGACTTTGTTGTTAATAAGAATTCATGGAGGACAAGTATGGAGAAGGAAATGGCAACCCGACAGAGGAGCCTGGCGGGCTACAATCCATGGGGTCGCAAAGAGTAGGACATGGCTGAGCGGCTAATGCACACACAGACACGGAGGACGAGATCTTATAAAGTTATGTTTCATGCCATCTGTAGGTCACTTTATAATTTTTAAAGGTATTTATACCTAGTGGGGCTTCCCTGATGGCTCAGATGGTAACAAATCTGACTGCAATGCAGGAGACCTGGATTTGATCCCCGATAGGGAAGATACCCTGGAGAAGGGAATGGCTTCCTCACTCCAGTATTCTTGGCTGGAGAATTCTATGGACAGAGGAGCCTGGAGGGCTATAGTCCATGTGATCTCAAAGAGTCAGACATGACTGGGCAACTAACACACACACACACACATACACACACACACACACACATTCTCAAATACTACATCACTAGAACAAAGGTCCATCTAGTCTGGAGAAGGAAATGGCAACCCACTCCAGTATTCTTAACTGGAGAATCCCATGGACAGGGGAGCCTGGAGGGCTACAGTCCATGGGTCACAAAGAGTCAGACACAACTGAGCGACTTTTGGTTGGTAGTCAAAGCTATGGTTTTTCCGGTAGTCATGTATGGATGTGAGAGTTGGACTATAAAGAAAGCTGAGCACCAGAGAATTGATGCTTTTGAACTGTGGTGTTGGAGGAGACTCTTGAGAGTCCCTTGGACTACTAGGAGACCCAACAAGTCCATCCTAAAGGAAATCAGTCCTGAATATTTATTGGAAGGACTGATGCTGAAGCTGAAACTCTAATACTTTGGCCACCTGATGTGAAGAACTGACTCATTAGAAAAGACCCTGATGCTGGGAAAGATTTAAGGCGGGAGGAGAAGGGGACGACAGAGGATGAGATGGTTGGACGGCATCACTGGCTCAATGGACATGAGTTTGAGTAAACTCTGGGAGTTGGTGATGGACAGGGAGGCCTGGCGAGCTGCAGTCTATGGGGTCACAGAGTTGGACATGACTGAACAACTGAACTGAACTGGGCTGGAACTAATGTATTCTCAGAAACATATTTTTGATCTTTACTTTACAGACAAGGAAATCAAGACCCAGAGATGTAAGCTGACTTGGCTAGGTGCACTGGCTGGCAAGTGGCAAGCTGGCACTTAAAATCCAGTTTTCCCCATGCAGTGCCCCATCTCCTGTACAGCAAAGTTTATATGAACAGAAAGAAAAGTGGAAAATGAGAACATTCTTGGAAACTGAAGTCGGGATACCAACAAGCCAGGGAAAGAAAAAAAAAGCATCTATGGGTGGGGAACTAATATAGAAATCTCAAGCCTTTCCAAAATCAAATGTCTGCAAAAAAATGTAATGACCCCTACAGGGAACAGAACAGAGTATGAGAACTATGCTGAGGGCCTGCTGATGGTACCTGGGGGATGCTGGAAAGCACTGCAGCTTAGGGCCATCACAGATTTAGTACACTGATGATCAGAAGTCTGTAGCCAGTTGCCACGGTCAGCGCTTGCCCTCAATCAGACTGTGATTTGACAGTTCTAGAGCGTTAAAAAGCAATGAAGTCTGTTGACCATCAAATGCCTCACATGTCTGCTCTGAGTGATGAAAGTAGGGAGCAGAAAAGGTGAGCTGGATCAATGATCCATCTACACGTTGTCCTATTGAAAGAATTATTGGTAGCACCGTGAAAAGGAAAAGTTTCCATTGCCATTTAAAAGGAAATACGAAAATTATTATAAATTTAAAAAAATGCATTAAAGGACATATAATTGCCAATATTTGGGACAGAGTTTTCAAAGTTTGATTGAAACTTTGATCCTTTTCTGGGCATTCTCTCGGCCACAGCCCTATCTGGTGAACCAGGCCAGGCAGGCAGAGCTTCCTTGGGGGCTCTCACTCTGGGTACTCTGTGAATGCTGTGTACGTAGCTGGTGGTGTGATGCACTCAGCACACCAGCCAGCACCAAGCCCACCAGCATCCCCATGTTCTGTCTGCCGGCAGAGAAACAGACCCCAGTGCCTTCTACGAGATAGCAGCCCGCGTTTTGAAACACAGCTCCTCAAGGAGTCCAATATGTTGAACAGAACAACCATTTTTTTTAAATAGTTAAAGTGTATTTGAAATTAGAGCAATAATGGAATTTAAAGTAAGTCCCCTACATACGAAACTTCAAGTTGTGAGCTTTCAAAAATGCGGACGTGCGTTTTATCAAGATGTGAATGTTCTATCAGGTGTGAATGACATTGCAGCTTGCCCCCCCCCGTCTCCTGTTGCTGACGATCCTTCAGCTCTCCCATCTTCCGCCTCTTCTCCCTCCTCCAGTCAGTGACTCTTCTTGCCTGCTCACTCAGTGCCAGCCCCTATATGCCAGCTGTTATACTGTGCTTTTCAAGATACTATACTGTAAGATTAAAAATGTTTCCTTTACTTTTGAGGTTTGCTTTTTATGTATTATTTGAGTGACAAGTATTATAAACCTATTACAGTACAGTGCTATAAAGCTGATTGTGTTAGTTGAATGCCTTGGCTAACTTCATTGGACTTATAAACAAATTGGATTTATGAACATGCTCTTGGAACAGAACTCATTCATATGTAGGTTACTTTACTGTGTTGTATTTAGAGTAGTAAAGCAATTAGAATAGTAATTGTGTCTGACTCTGCTACCCTATGGATGGTAGCCACCCTATGGATGGCTCCTCTGTCCATGGGATTCACTAGGCAAGAATACTGGAATGGGTTGCCACGCCATCCTCCAGGGGATCTTCCTGACTCAGGGATCGAACCTATCTTCTGCACTGGCAGGTGGGTTCTTGCCCACTGAGCCACCTGGGAAGCCCACTGAGCCAGGTGCTGCAAAGTATACCAAGTAGAGTCTAGTGGCAGAGAAAGCAGTGACTCTTGCCTTTGAGGGGACTAGGGTTCAAGTGATTAGAGACCGTCACTTGCCCCTAGTCTGCTTCTTCTTTTGGATTTGGGCCAGGTAATGTCTTAGACCCGTCAACTGCATCTAACTTAGGTTCTGGTTAAGGCCTCAGGCTGCGTCCTTCTTGATCCCCCATGGGAAGGATGCGATGAGCAAAGGCAAACAAAAGAACAAGCATAGACACATGGACACTGGGAGTCAGATTGGGTGGCATGAGCTGTAAGTGTCTAGTCATTCTAAGAGCCAAAGGATAATGCCGGTAGAAATCAGGGGAAGGTGGCTTGAAGAAGGAGGAAAGAGGCAGAGAGGCCTGAGCAAAAATTCCAGTTTCTTTCCTTATGTAAGGGTGACCCTGGAAACATCAGTTGACCTTCTGTGACTCAAGTCTCTTCATTAAACACAAAGCAAGGTTTGTTGGCAGCTTTTGAAGACATGGCAGAGGGTTTCACAAATTTAGAAAGTGTTACAAGACAGGAAATGAAAACCAATCTAGGGATTTGCTCCTTGTGACAACTCTGCACCGGGGAAGCATTTATTTTTAGACGTTCTAACCCTTTGCAATTTATTTCAGAGCATTCAGGACAAGAGTATGGATTTTCCCTTTGGGATGAAATGAGTTCCAAAGCATGAGTCATCACTTGACCTGTGTGACCTGCTTCATCTGATCCTTCAGTTCAAGTTCCACAGGGTATTTCCTGGCTTCCTGGACAAATTCACAGTTGGGGGAGTGAGAGAAACATTAGGGACCTCTTCCAGGAAGACTGTTGAGTAACTGCAACCAGGTGCATCCCGGGGCAACGGCGGGCCTGGGAGGCGCAGCTGCACCCTGGGTTACTGCATTAGTTCCACAGTGAGGATGGGAGCTTCCAGATCAGGGGATGAGATGGGGGGAGAAGGGGGTAGAGGCAGAAGCAAGCAGAAAGCCCTGGAAGCCAAGCAAGGACACTGAGAAGCTGAGAGATGATTTCCCTTCTCTCAGGCCATCAGCAATGGGTACTTTGGGCTCTTCCTGGAGCTTTTGCACCCTAGTCCAACCATGTGCCTGATTTTTGAGGCTCTGATGTTAAAGTAGAATCTGCTGGTCCAGCCTGATCTCACATCTGGTGCCCACTCAGCTGCTCCACTGGAGGAGCCCATGAAACTGGACTTTGTTAATCAATCAGGCCTTTAAATGTAGTCATAAAATGATGGTTCAAGTCAGGTGAACAGCATGCTACGCATGCGTGCTCAGTTGCTTCAGTCGTGCCTGACTCTTTGCAGCCCCATGGACTGTAGCCCACCAGGCCTCTCTGTTTGCGGGACTCTCCAGGCAAGAAAGCTGGAGTGGGTTGCCATGCTCTCCTCCAGGGGATCTTCCTGACCCAGGGATAAACCTGTGTCTCTTTCATCTCCTGCATTCCAGGCAGATTCTTTACCTCTGAGGCACCTGTAACCCTACTCTTCAAAGTGACTTAGTCCCTATCAGCATGATATGAATTTTATTGACTCCAATGACCACATATTTTTGTCCTGAGATTCTCTACACCACAGAGAAAAGCTGAAGTGCTACAACAGAAAAACAAAACAAAACCAATAACATAAAGCACTTCCCCAACACTGCTTTATTTTCTTACTATCATCACTGCTTGGTATGCACTGATTGACAAGTTCATCGTTTCTCTTAATTCATTTCTGACTTTGGGTAAACTGATGGCCACTGTGACTTTTAAAAGCACTGTGACTCCAGTTATCCTCAAGAGACGTGGGTGTATACGCGTTACTCGCTCAGTCGTGCGTTACTCGCTCAGTCGTGCCTGACTCCCTGCGATCCTGCAGCCTGCCAGGCTCCTCCGTCCATGGGATTCTCCAGGCAAGAGTACTGGAGTGGGTTGCCATTTCCTTCTCCAGGGGATCTTCCTGACCCAGGGATCAAATCTGGGTTTCCCGCATTACAGGCAGATTCTTTACCGTCTCAGCCCCCAGGAAAGGGTGCTATTTAGGTTTTTGAAGTTAACGGCATTTTTTTCTTGGAATTGCTGCCTACGTGCCTGTATTATTGTTGCTGAATAAAGTCTTTAGCTAAGTAGTTGTCAGGTGCCTTTTTCTAATCTATGTTAAACATTCCCTGGTATTTTGACCAAATCTTTCCTTCCTGGAGCCACATTCTGTGACCCTTCTCTGGGTCACCCTGTTAGCGTGGCTTTTTCTCTCACCCCCAAACCAAGATACTTCTTGGTCAAACAAATATTCCCCCACGTTCTAAAGGCTTTCCAGTCCTACTTCTTACCCAGCCCCACAAATGTGGTTACATTGGTTTTTCCTTTTTAAAGATTGTCATTGTGATTACCATTTTTTATCTTCAGATGTTGTGATTTTAAAGCTACAATTTTAAGAGTCTTCTCTCCTTTGCCGAAAGCCACATTTGTCTTTTTACTTAAATAAAAAACAGTGAAAAAATTTTTTTCCAAATACAACTCAAATATTAAAGAAAATCCAGATTAAAATATCTGTGGCAACAAAAATACGAAAGTAATATCAAAGTGGGCAAGCATCCACTTATAGCCTATTTATTTATTTTTAAGTTAACATATTTATTTTAATTGGAGGATAATTACTTTTACAATATTGTGTTGGTTTTTGCCATACATCAGCATGAATCAGCCATGGGTGCATGTGTGTCCTCCCAGCCTGAACCCCCTCCCACCTCCCTCTCCACATCATCCCTCTGGGTTGTCCCAGAGCACTGGATTTGAGTGTCCTGCTTCGTTTATGGCAGAGGAGGCAATGGCACCCCACTCCAGTACTCTTGCCTGGAAAATCCCATGGACAGAGGAGCCTGATGGGCTGCAGTCCATCGGGTACTAAGAGTTGGACATGACTGAGCGACTTCATTTTCACTTTTCACTTTAATGCGTTGGAGAAGGAAATGGCAACCCATTCCAGTGTTCTTGCCTGGAGAATCCCAGGGATGGTGAAGCCTGGTGGGCTGCCGTCTATGGGGTCGCACAGAGTCGGGCACGACTGAAGCGACTTAGCA
Organism: Capra hircus; assembly: GCF_001704415.2. Lineage (NCBI taxonomy): Eukaryota > Metazoa > Chordata > Mammalia > Artiodactyla > Bovidae > Capra > Capra hircus. Next base: position 39,782,346 of record NC_030835.1, on the reverse strand, counting down.
GCAGCAGCAGCAGCAGCTTCATGCATTGAACTTGCCCTGGTCATCTATTCCACGTATGGTAATATACATGTTTCAATGGAATTCTCTCACATCGTCCTACCCTTGCCTTCTACCGCATAGTCCAAAAGTCTGTTCTTTACATCAGTGTCTATTTTGCTGCCTTGCATACAGGGTCATCATTCAGTTCAGTTCAGTTCAGTAGCTCAGTCATGTCCAACTCTTTGAGACCCCGTGGACTGCAGGACGTCAGGCTTCCCTGTCCATCACCAACTCCCAGAGTTTACTCAAACTCATGTCCGCTGAGTCGCTAATACCATCCAACCATCTCATCCTCTGTCATCCCCTTCTCCTCCCACCTTCAACCATTTCCAGCATCAGGATCTTTTCAAATGAGTCTGTTCTTCACTTCAAGTGGCCAAAGTTTCAGCCACTTGATGGAGTTTCAGCTTCAACATCAGTCCCTCCAATGAATACTCAAGACTGATTTCCTTTAAGATGGACTGGTTGGATCTCCTCACAGTCCAAGGGACTCTCAAGAGTCTTCTCCAATACCACAGTTCTAAAGCATCAGTTCTTCAGTGCTCAGCTTTCTTTAAAGTCCTACTCTCACATCCATACATGACCACTGGAAAAGCCATAGTCTTGACTAGATGGACCTTTGTAGGCAAAGTAATGTCTCTGCTTTTTAATATGCTGTCTAGGTTGGTCATAACTTTTCTTCCAAGGAGCAAGTGTCTTTTAATTTCATGGCTGCAGTCACCATCTGCAGTGATTTTGGAGCCCCCAAAATTAAAGTCTGTCTCTGTTTCCACTGTTTCCCTGTCTATTTGCTATGAAGTGATGGGACCAGATGCCTTGATCTTAGTTTTCTGAATGCTGAGTTTTCAGTCAGCTTTTTCACTTTCCTCTTTCACTTTCATCAAGAGGCTCTTTAGTTCTTCTTCACTTTCTGCCATAAAAGTGGTATCATTTGCATATCTGAGGTTATTGAGATTTCTCCTGGCAATCTCGATTCCAGCTTGTGCTTCCTCCAGCCCAGCGTTTCTCATGATGCACTCTGCATAGAAGTTAAATAGGCAGGGTGACAATATACAGCCTTGCCGTGCTCCTTTCCCTATTTGGAACCAGTCTGTTGTTCCATGTCCAGTTCTAACTGTTGCTTCCTGACCTGCATACAGATTTCTCAAAAGGATCGTCATTACCGTCTTTCTAAAGTCTATATATATGCATTAATATACTGTATTGCTGTTTCTCTTTCTGACTTGCTTCACTCTGTATAATAGGCTCCAGTTTCATCCACCTCATTAGAACTGACTCAAATGTGTTCTTTTTTATAGCTGAGTAATATTCCATTGTGTAGCCATACCACAACTTCCTGATCCATTCATCTGCTGATGGATATCTGGGGTGCTTTCATGTCCTGGCTGATGTAAACAGTGCTTCAGTGAACATTGGTGTACTTGTGTCTCTTTCATTCTGGTTTACTTGGTAGGTATTCCCAGCATGATATTGCTAGGTCATATACAGCCAGTTTATTTTAAGCAAAACGTCAGTACATGAAGATTTCAGGGTATGGAGAGACCACCCTGGCAGCTGCCCATCATGCCAGGACTTTATTTGTGGTGCATTGTGATGCTTTGTAGAAATAAATATCAACACACCCAGGCATGGCAGTCCAGCCCCTCCATCCACTTACTTCCTAAAACTGGTTCTGTGGGTTGTAACCACCGGTTTATCAACCTTAGGGCTCAGGGCTCTAATTTCTATCTTAAAGTTCTCTCTCTCCCTCTGCTTCCTCTTCCTCTTCCATGTTTTAGATGCCGAATTTCTTTCTCTTTTCTCCCATGCAGATAGTTCAGTTCAGCTTTACAGAATGTATCTTCACTCTTTCCCACTGTCTTTTCCTTGAGACCTACATATTGAAAATGTAAAAATGCATCAGTGTGTAATATATCCAACTAAGCTGCTCCTGAGACCCTGCCAAAGTGACTTGATATACTGACTGTGACATCTTATTTAATTTCCATGTGTTCGGATCATCCTCAGTAGGTTGTTAAGTGACTTGAGTTTGCAAACCATCCATCTCTATAAACACCTCCCCACCCAAAGTCTAGCCCAGTGCTTTATGCTTAGGTACTCCTTACGTTCTTATTGAATGAATAACTATCCCCTTTAGCTACAACAATTCTCTTTAAATCCAGCTGGAAAATTTCCAGTTTCAGACCTATATTCTGTATACTCTTTGCTCCATAGCCTTTGCCAATTTATCTCCTCATAAAATAGTGATAAATCAGCGTTTCCTCTGCCAATATTTCTTGGGAAAACAGGACATGTGTGATGACTGGCTAGTCCCTGTGTGGGTGGAGAACACGACAGAGTTGCCTAGCTGTTCTTTTTCAAGACCTAGTTCATCACTCTCTCCGAACATGTCACATATTACTTCACTGCTAAGGCTTATTTTATTTTCTTCATTCGAAAAGTTGGAAGCAATTTGGATAGATCTTTTAGGAGTATGACTATGATTCATTATCAGTAAGTCCACAATTTCATCTAATTGTAATTAAATTTTAATTTTTTATCAAAGTAACCCAGAAGCAGCTTAGCAAGTCAAACAGTACCATAAGGCTTATCATAAAAGAGCAGTCCCCTTACCATGATTGTTTTTTCCTAGTTCCCACTACCCAGATGGACTCACTTTATACTCTCTTGGCTGTTTCTTCTGGTTTATATCTCACTATTTCAAAACAGCATCCTATAAGAAAAAATTTTCTTTTTCTTTTCAAGTTTAGACATTGCCTGTTAACCTTCTATTACAAAAATAAGGCTTGGGTCTCTCTCATGTCCCCCAAACACACATACATATACATACATACACACACACACACACACCCGAATACATATATACACGCATACACACACCCATACATACACACACACCCTCTTGTCCCTGCACCCAGTTGTATTCTTACTTAGCTCAAATCAAGATTGAAGGTTTATATTCAGATGGCTAACATATGATTACATCGTTATTGTTAGCCAAGTCATTTAGCTTTATTTAATTTCTTTTCATGTAGTGTATTCATTTAGTTTGTTAGTATAGTTTAACTATTACTTCTTGTGTGTGTGTGTTAGTCGCTCAGTCGTGTCCAACTCTTGGCAACCCCATGGACTGCAGCCCGTCAGGCTCCTCTGTCCATGAAATTCTCCAGGCAAGAATACTGCAGTGGGTTGCCAGTTCCTGCTCCAGAGATTACTTCTTAGTTGGTTACCGATTTATGTTTTATTTTATTCAGTCTTTTAGTTATTTAGATTTCAAGATTATTTCGTTTATTATTTGGTGTCATTTTTTAGTACGTTGCTTAAATGTTTGAATATTCTTTATATTGACTTATGATGATTGGTTTTGTTACTATTACATTATTTTTGGAAAACATCATGTATGTCTTTGGAATTTTCTTTGAAACCTTCATTATGACTTCACATATGGTCAATTTCTGTGACTGTTCCATTTTGATTCAGAAGGGTATCTCCTCTGCCTCCTTTGGGTATGGATATGTACACACAGTAAGCTGTATACACGGGGTGTGTGTGCGTGTGTTCAGTCATGTCCGACTCTCAGCAACCCCATCGGCTGTACTCTGCCAAGCCCCTCTGTCGTGGAATTTTCCAGGCAAGAGTACTGGAGAGGGTTGCCATTTCCTACTTCAAGGGATGTTTCCGACCCAGGGATAGAACCTGATCTCTCGCATCTTCTGTATTGGCAGGCAAATCCTCTGCAGTGTGCCACCTGGGAGCCCCTATATATGCAGTACTTCAGTCTTATTAATTGTTCTATTTATATTCATTTGCTTATTTTTTTCAGTGAACATTTATTCCACACCTTATTATTTGCTGGACACTCTTCTAGGCATCAGAAATAACGTGTTAAACAAAACAAAATCCCTGCCTTTCATGGACTTTATATTCTAGGGGAGCTAGTAATAAATAAATAATAACAACTTATACACACCCACAGAGTAGTGATAAATGCTTTGGAGAAAAATCAAGCAGGAGGGTGATAGAGAATTTAGGGTGTACAAGGCAAGAGTTAATTCATAAAGGGTGGGTCAGGAAGATCTTTCTGAGAAAGTGATATTTAAACATATCTTTCTATGTTTGTTTATTTGTCTTTGATTGAGCTCTTATTTTGAAGATACATATAATTGTTTTTCTTTTCACTCGTATCTGATGTCCCTTTTGGGCTAGTGTATTTTTTGTCTTGAATTCTGTTTTGTCAGATATTAAAATTTGAACATCTGTTTTCCTTCAATCCCCATCTGCATAACTTTCTTGATCTTGTTTTATCACTCGGTTTGAATCCCAGCTCTGACACTTGCTGGTTATTTCACTTGGATTGGTTATTTAACCTCCATGATTTAATTGGTGAGGATATTAACAGTATAACAACTCTCTCATAATACCATTATGAGGATTAAATGAGTTAATTCTTGTCATGTGCTTAGGACAGGACAGTGCCTGGCACATAGTAAGTGCTGCAGAAGTAAGAAGCTATAGAAAAAAAATACTGTGTTTCAAACATTTGTTTGCTTTTATTTCAAATTTGTCTATTGCTAACAACAAATTCGATTTTAGTTTTTAAAATCCAGAGTCAATTTTAGTGGATGTTTTTTATCCATTTATATTCCCTCTATGTATTTTAACTATATTAGATCATATTCCTGTCACCTTCTTTACCATTTTCCCATTTACTATACCTTTAATATTTTTCCTTTATTTCCTATTTTATACTAGCTATGCAGATATTTTCTCCCAACTAAAAACATAAGCAATTATTTGCACCTAACTTCTTAAGAAACCGTATCCTTCCCTTTTCCCAATATTTCTGTTTCTTCTTCATCCCCTTTCATATGTATTTTGTATTATTGCTCATGAACGGTCATGTATATATGTTGATTCCCATCATACAGTTTCCATATCACACACCTCGTTTTTCCCCTTCCTATATCATCTCCCCTTCTACACGGTCTTTTTATACATCTGTGGCTCCCACTGCTCTCCATATATATAGACTGCCGTGTATGTATATGCAGGCAGGTATAGACTGCCACATCCTTATCTCTGGCTCTAATTCCTCTCCTGATCGTACACCTGTGCATTCAGCTGACCCAGACCTCCCATCTGCATGCCCCTCGGTCACTTCAAACCCAGTGTATCCTAAACTGAACATCTGCTCTGTGTTTCCCTGCTTCAGGAATGGTACCACCAACCTCACAGTTGCCAGCCTATCACCTTGATGCTCCTCTTTCTTCCCCAACTTCCAATGTAACGTGGTGTTCTGTCAAATTTATTTCCTAAATTGGCCTTGAAAGTCTGTGTTGTTTTCTACCATCCTTATCTGGATTCTTGCATGATTTTTCTACGCCCTGTCTGAGCGTCTCCTCCACCCTCAGCCCAGTACACTCTTCTACCCTTATAACCTGTGATCCTCATAAAATGAATATCTGATGATGCCATTATCTACTTAAAACTCTTCAGTGGCATTTTATCACCCTTTGGATTAAATGTTGATGCCTTAACATGGCTCACCAGTCCACAGGTGATCTGATCCCTGCTGACCCTTAGCTTTTCCCATCCCAAACTCCTTGAGGAATTTCTTCTAGCACCTCCAATACATCAGAGCTTGTCTTACTTTCACACATTTTCACATGTTATTTTTTCTTTCTAGAACATGTTTCCTTTCTCTTTGCTCAACTTTCAGACCTCTGTTTAGATGTTCCCTCTGAGAAGTCTGTCCGCCTCCTTTAGGGAGCCAGCATTCTCTCAAGCTCCCCTGCCTGCCCCTACCGCACCGCGTTTCCTCCTTAATATGGTGTTTTATGAATGTTTGGGTTTTCATCTTCAATTCAATACTCTCAGCAAAGACAGAGGCTATTCCAAGTAGAGTCTAGGATGGGCCTGATGTGGGGTAAGTCCTCGGCGAAACGTATCGACTCAAGCTGCACATCCATGCTGTACTTCCGGTCCATTGGATTCTTTTAACTCTATACATTTCTTTCAAATTCCATTGGCTTCTTAGAGACATCCTAAACATCCCCAACTTCATACTTTACTAACTGATATCTCACACTAAAATAATCCTAAATTGTTTACAAGGTAATTTTCGTAGACGGTCTCACTTAACTCTCTCCATGTTCCTGGGATATGATTAGGAATAAATTTGGCTCCCCATTCTACAATAAAGCATCTAAGTTCTGAAGAATTTAGTGAAATGCACAATAAGACCAGAGTCAGTTCATCTATGCAGGTTTTTAAAATTCAATTTGGTACCTTTTTAAAAATTGTGGCAAATATACATGGCATACGACTTATCATTTTAACTGTTTTTAAGTGTACAGTTCAGTTGCCTTACGTAAGTCCACATTGTCATGCAACCAATCCCCAAAACTCTTTGCACCTTACAAAATGGAAACTCTATACCAATTAAATGACTCTTCATTCCTTCTGCCCCTCAGTCTCTAACAACCACTGTTCCACTTTCTATTTTTATGAATTCCACTACTCTGAGTATCTTATGTAAGTTGAACGAGACACTATTTTTCTTCTTGTTATTGACTTCATTTAGCATAATATCTTCAAGTTTCATTCAAGTCATAACATATGTCAGAACTTCCTTCCCTTTTGCTGTGTGTATATTCAATCGTCTGTATATGTTACAATCATAGGTATACACCAAATGTTGTTTATCCATTCATCTGTTGATGGACACTTGCTCGAGTCTATCATTTGGCTATTGTGAATAATGCTGCTGTGAACATGAGTGTGCAAATATCTCTTTGAGTCCCTGTGTTCAGTTCTTTTGGGTATATACCCAGAAGTGGAGCTGCTGAATCACGTGGTCATCATATTTTTAATTTTTTAAAGAATTGTCATACTTTTCCCACAGCAGCTCTATCAGTTCACATTCCCACCAACAGTACGCAATAGAGCTAATCTCTCCACATTCTAACCAACACTTCTTATTTTCTACTCTTTGATAGTAGCTATCTTACTGGGTGTGAGGTAGTATTTCACTGTAGCTTTGATTTTCATTTCCTAATGATTAGTAATATGAAACATGTTTTCATGTGCTCCTTTGGTGAACTGTTTATCCAAGTCATTTGCCTGCTTTCTAATTGACCGTGTGATTTTTTTACTATAATGAGATTATATATTTGGATATTAATCCTCAACAGATATATGATTTGTAAATATTTTCTTTCATTCTTTAGGTTGTTCTTTAACTCCAATCACTGTGTCCTATGACTCCTGACACTGTTTTGAATGGTCTCTTTAGAGGATTATTTACAGAAGTGGTACAAAGCATAGGTGGAGTCAAGGCGAAAGAACCAGAGCCCAGTTATCAGAACAGACACACAAGGTCAAGGATTGTGTCAGGGGGTGGATGCTGAGCCCCAGGGTAGGGGAATGTTGCGGGAATGGAGACACTGAATGTTTTCCTGCTTAGAGTACTTATTTGTCATAGAGACTGAGATAGGCGTTCGCCAATAGATGGCGGTCGAGTGATCCCAGAGGGGTGTCCCAGGTGGCTCAGTGGTGAAGGATCTGCCTGTCAGTGCGGGAGACGAGAGTTCAATTCCTGGGCTGGGAAGATCCATTTCCTTCCCCAGTATAACCCATTCCGGAATTCTTGCCTGGAGAATCCCATGGACAGAGGAGCCTGGTGGGCTGCAGTCCATAGGGTCGCAAAGAGAAGACATCGCCGAACACCCCCACACACACGCAACTGATCCCAGGAATAGAAAAAGGAGGGACACCAGAACCGAGACCTATTTAAGCCTCTTTTATTGACTCATATATAGAAGGCCAAAAGTTAGTTTCGTTTCTTCTCTAGGTGGTTTGAACCACTATTCAAGTGGCAAGAAGTATCTGGGATAATCCCACCAGGTACACAAAGAGACACCTAAGAATCATACAGTTGGGGACTTCTCTGGTGGGCCAGTTGTTGAGACTCCACCTTCCAATGAAGAGGATACAGGTTTGATCCCTGGTCTGAGAATTAAGACCTCACATGCCATGGAGCAACTAAGCCCACACACAGCTACTGAGTCTGCTGCAAGCCACTATGACAACACGCAGTTAAATAAATATTTCTTATTAGGACAAAAAAGAACCATACAACCAAATGTAGGTCTTGGAAGAACTAGCAGCCCAGGTTAAGGTCATTATCTGTTAATGGAATTCTTGCCTTTTATTAAGGAAGATCCGGGACCTCAGGCTAGATATCACCAACTCAGTTGAGGTTAGGATTTATGATTTGTCCACAAGAATGAAATCAGGAATTGTATGTATCAATGCCAGATGAGCAGTAGTGAATTGGTGCCTTTCAGTTAAAGGCTAAAGCTACCTGAATCAAGTTAGAAACAAGATCCAGGTTACCAATTAACCAGGATCGGCAGACTAAAGGTGTTTTAAAAGAGGCTCAAAGGGTGAACCGGTTTGTTGTCTGAAGTCCATAGGTGTCATTTCCCCCTGTTGGTTCTATAAGGATCTGTTTCCCCTATCTGGGACCAGATAGCCATATGTGACGTTATCTGTATATACCCTTTAGCCATATAAATGAATACAGAATCATCTCTCTTTACAAGCTTTTCAGGTTCCAGTGCCACCAACAAACATTAGTGGTCTGCATACTCATTTTCAGCCTGGACACCATGCTGTTCAACAGTCTGTTTCTTATTGAGCTCTTTTGAGAACATCATTAAACCATAATATTTTTAAAGCATCACTGAGAAAATACCAATAGGGTTCATAACAGAGACTTACAATTACAAGGAAAACAGAGGAAGTGACTTTTAGAAATGGAAAGTGGTGAGGAAATGGCAAATGGAACGCATGTACCTGGGATGAGTCATTCGACAGGAGAAATGATTCTTGGGGATGAAGTGAGTCACTGGCAGCAACAGGCAAGATGAAGAAAAGAGATGGATGTTGTTGAAAGATCAGATGCTATTAGTCAACTGAGTAGGCTTTTTAGCTTTAGTGTATTTGACTAAATCGTCCGAAGTTAAAAGACTTAAAGGGAAAGAACGGTGGGGATGCTGCCAAGAAAACTTCTGCCACAAGCCATGGATGGTTGGGTGAGTTAACAGCCCCTTCTTGAATCTGCACAAAAGCAAGGTGCGCAATGACAGCCATAGCAGATACATGTTGTGCGGCATCTGAGGAGTTAACAGACCACTTTCAGAGATCTTCAGGGATTAGAATGGGGATTAACTGCCTCTAAAACTTTTAATGCCCACAGATATCAGCTAGGAGATAACGGATGCCTAATTATAATGCTTCAAAGGCATGCCCCTTGCCTGTTTCAGTAGGGATGGATCCAGGGATTTAAAACAGCCTCCCTCCCTGTGAATTTATGAGCAAAGAGCTTTTCAAAATGCCTTTTAGAACGGGATTGGTGCATAGGAAGAGGAACATCTGTGAATCTGTTGAATTTGTTTTCCATTTTTTCTATATTGGCTGCAAACTTGATGTAAATGCTTTCTCTGTCTTCATAAATATCACTGGTAAGCTATTTTAGACATGACCACGGACGACGCGTAAAGACATCCAACTGGAAGAACAGTTCCCACTTCACAGGCTTCCTGGGGAAAACCTGATTCCATGACCAAATAGACTTAGAAAATAATAAAGCACTCAGTTAATTAAAAGCTAAATGTATTTCTTAAATAAATGTACTTCTTAAAACTGAGTGTTGTTAGAATGCACCTAGCTGACCGCCAGCTACAGAGAGCATAACTGACCACGAGCCCGCGCTGCTGCCCTTCAAAGCTATCCTCCACACGCGATGAGGCCAGTTGTCCGCAAGGCTGCACCCAGACAGTGACCTTGACCCAGAGAACGGGGTCTGAGGTAGGCTCATTAGTGGAAAACACAAGACTCTCCTGACTGACAACGTTGTCTCAGGGATTTCCTGGCAGGCTTGCTGAGCTGATAATTCAGACTCAGGCAGTCTAGAAGGTTCCTCAGTCTCTCCTATACTGGGGGTCAGACTTGCAGGATCCGATGGCTCTTCCAGGCTTCCCCAGCTCCCTCCCACTTTCTCTCCCAGGCATTTCCCCTAATAGAATTCTGCCATATATAATTCTCTCTTGGTGTCTGCTCCTCAGATAACCCAGACAAACTATTAAAAAGCTTATAATAACTCATAAACCTCTGCACGCACACACAAAAATAGCAGCTAAATCTATGAAGCAAAACCTATTAGAAGAGGATTTATATAAAACAGTAATATTTGTGAGAGATTTTAATCCAACCCTTTAAAAATCAGTCATAAGTGACAGAAAAAATTGAAACCATAAAGAAATTTATGAATCCATAGCTCTGCATATAGATAATAAACAGTATTTTCTAAATTAATGGAACAAAGAAAGAAGAGATTTTTAAAGTCCATATTTCTTACCATTATTCAATAGAGTTAGAATAAATAATAAAATATGACAAAATTATTACCCAGAAATGAAGGAATATGATCTCAGACAAATTTTAGAACAATGAGACAATCAAAACTGAAAGGTAGCATAGGTTGTACTAAGCGAGTGAAAGTCGCTCAGTCGTGTCCGACTCTTTGTGACCCCGTAGAATACACAGTCCAGGGAATTCTCCAGGCCAGAATACTGGAGTGGGTAGCCTTTCCCTTCTCCAGGGGATCTTCCCAACCCAGGGATCGAACCCAGGTCTCCCGCATTCAGGCAGATTCTTTTTTTTTTTTTCTTTTATTTTTATTTTATTTTATTTTAATTTTTTATTTTTTTTAAATTTTAAAATCTTTAATTCTTACATGCGTTCCCAAACATGAACCCCCCTCCCACCTCCCTCCCCACAACATCTCTCTGGGTCATCCCCATGCACCAGCCCCAAGCAAGCTGCATCCTATGTCAGACATGGACTGGCGATTCAATTCTTACATGACAGTATACATGTTATAATTCCCATTCTCCCAAATCATCCCACCCTCTCCCTCTCCCTCTGAGTCCAAAAGTCCATGGTATACGCATCTGTGTCTTTTTTCCTGTCTTGCATACAGGGTCGTCATTGCCATCTTCCTAAATTCCATATATATGTGTTAGTATACTGTATTGGTGTTTTTCTTTCTGGCTTACTTCACTCTGTATAATTGGCTCCAGTTTCACCCATCTCATCAGAACTGATTCAAATGAATTCTTTTTAATGGCTGAGTAATACTCCATTGTGTATATGTACCACAGCTTTCTTATCCATTCATCTGCTGATGGACATCTAGGTTGTTTCCATGTCCTGGCTATTGTAAACAGTGCTGCGATGAACATTGGGGTACATGTGTCTCTTTCAATTCTGGTTTCCTCGGTGTGTATGCCCAGAAGTGGGATTGCTGGGTCATAAGTTAGTTCTATTTGCAATTTTTTAAGGAATCTCCACACTGTTCTCCATAGTGGCTGTACTAGTTTGCATTCCCACCAACAGTGTAGGAGGGTTCCCTTTTCTCCACACCCTCTCCAGCATTTATTGCTTGCAGATTTTTGGATCGCAGCCATTCTGACTGGTGTGAAGTGGTACCTCATTGTGGTTTTGATTTGCATTTCTCTAATAATGAGTGATGTTGAACATCTTTTCATGTGTTTGTTAGCCATCCGTATGTCTTCTTTGGAGAAATGTCTACTTAGTTCTTTGGCCCATTTTTTGATTGGGTTGTTTATTTTTCTGGAATTGAGCTGCAGAAGTTGCTTGTATATTTTTGAGATTAGTTGTTTGTCAGTTGTTTCAGTTGCTATTATTTTCTCCCATTCAGAAGGCTGTCTTTTCACCTTGCTTATATTTTCCTTTGTTGTACAGAAGCTTTTAATTTTAATTAGATCCCATTTGTTTATTTTTGCTTTTATTTCCAGAATTCTGGGAGGTGGATCATAGAGGATCCTGCTGTGATTTATGTCTGAGAGTGTTTTGCCTATGTTCTCCTCTAGGAGTTTTATAGTTTCTGATCTTACATTTAGATCTTTAATCCATTTTGAGTTTATTTTTGTGTACAGTGATAGAAAGTGATCTAGTTTCATTCTTTTACAAGTGGTTGACCAGTTTTCCCAGCACCACTTGTTAAAGAGATTGTCTTTACTCCATGGTATATTCTTGCCTCCTTTGTCAAAGATAAGGTGTCCATATGTGTGTGGATTTATCTCTGGGCTTTCTATTTTGTTCCATTGATCTATATGTCTGTCTTTGTGCCAGTACCATACTGTCTTGATGACTGTGGCTTTGTAGTAGAGCCTGAAGTCAGGCAAGTTGATTCCTCCAGTTCCATTCTTCTTTCTCAAGATTGCTTTGGCTATTCGAGGTTTTTTGTATTTCCATACAAATCTTGAAATTATTTGTTCTAGTTCTGTGAAAAATGTGGCTGGTAGCTTGATAGGGATTGCATTGAATTTGTAAATTGCTTTGGGTAGTATACTCATTTTCACTATATTGATTCTTCCGTTCCATGAACATGGTATATTTCTCCATCTATTAGTGTCCTCTTTGATTTCTTTCATCAGTGTTTTATAGTTTTCTATATATAGGTCTTTAGTTTCTTTAGGTAGATATATTCCTAAGTATTTTATTCTTTTCGTTGCAATGGTGAATGGAATTGTTTCCTTAATTTCTTTTTCTACTTTCTCATTATTCGTGTATAGGAATGCAAGGGATTTCTGTGTGTTGATTTTATATCCTGCAACTTTACTATATTCATTGATTAGCTCTAGTAATTTTCTGGTGGAGTCTTTAGGGTTTTCCATGTAGAGGATCATGTCATCTGCAAACAGTGAGAGTTTTACTTCTTCTTTTCCAATTTGGATTCCTTTGATTTCTTTTTCTGCTCTGATTGCTGTGGCCAAAACTTCCAGAACTATGTTAAATAGTAGCGGTGAAAGTGGACACCCTTGTCTTGTTCCTGACTTTAGGGGAAATGCTTTCAATTTTTCACCATTGAGGATAATGTTTGCTGTGGGTTTGTCATATATAGCTTTTATTATGTTGAGGTATGTTCCTTCTATTCCTGCTTTCTGGAGAGTTTTTATCATAAATGGATGTTGAATTTTGTCAAAGGCCTTCTCTGCATCTATTGAGAGAATCATATGGTTTTTATTTTTCAATTTGTTAATGTGGTGAATTACATTGATTGATTTGTGGATATTGAAGAATCCTTGCATCCCTGGGATAAAGCCCACTTGGTCATGGTGTATGATCTTTTTAATGTGTTGTTGGATTCTGATTGCTAGAATTTTGTTGAGGATTTTTGCATCTATGTTCATCAGTGATATTGGCCTGTAGTTTTCTTTTTTTGTGACATCTTTGTCAGGTTTTGGTATTAGGGTGATGGTGGCCTCATAGAATGAGTTTGGAAGTTTACCTTCCTCTGCAATTTTCTGGAAGAGTTTGAGTAGGATAGGTGTTAGCTCTTCTCGAAATTTTTGGTAGAATTCAGCTGTGAAGCCGTCTGGACCTGGGCTTTTGTTTGCTGGAAGATTTCTGATTACCATTTCAATTTCTGTGCTTGTGATGGGTCTGTTAAGATTTTCTATTTCTTCCTGGTTCAGTTTTGGAAAATTGTACTTTTCTAAGAATTTGTCCATTTCTTCCACGTTGTCCATTTTATTGGCATACAACTGCTGATAGTAGTCTCTTATGATCCTTTGTATTTCTGTGTTGTCTGTTGTGATCTCTCCATTTTCATTTCTAATTTTATTGATTTGATTTTTCTCTCTTTGCTTCTTGATGAGTCTGGCTAATGGTTTGTCAATTTTATTTATCCTTTCAAAGAACCAGCTTTTGGCTTTGTTGATTTTTGCTATGGTCTCTTTTGTTTCTTTTGCATTTATTTCTGCCCTAATTTTTAAGATTTCTTTCCTTCTACTAACTCTGGGGTTCTCCAACTCTTCCTTTTCTAGTTGCTTTAGTTGCAGAGTTAGGTTATTTATTTGACTTTTTTCTTGTTTCTTGAGGTATGCCTGTATTGCTATGAACTTTCCTCTTAGCACTGCTTTTATAGTGTCCCACAGGTTTTGGGTTGTTGTGTTTTCATTTTCATTAGTTTCTATGCATATTTTGATTTCTTTTTTGATTTCTTCTGTGATTTGTTGGTTATTCAGAAGTGTGTTGTTCAACCTCCATATGTTGGAATTTTTAATAGTTTTTCTCCTGTAATTGAGATCTAATCTTAATGCATTATGGTCAGAAAAGACGCTTGGAATGATTTCGATTTTTTTGAATTTATCAAGTTTAGATTTATGGCCCAGGATGTGATCTATCCTGGAGAAGGTCCCATGAGCACTTGAAAAAAAAGTGAAATTCATTGTTTTGGGGTGAAATGTCCTATAGATATCAATTAGGTCTAACTGATCTAATGTATCATTTAAAGTTTGCGTTTCTTTGTTAATTTTCTGTTTAGTTGATCTGTCCATAGGTGTGAGTGGGGTATTAAAGTCTCCCACTATTATTGTGTTATTGTTGATTTCCCCTTTCATACTTGTTAGCATTTGTCTTACATATTGCGGGGCTCCTATATTGGGGGCATATATATTTATAATTGTTATATCTTCTTCTTGGATTGTTCCTTTGATCATTATGTAGTGGCCTTCTTTGTCTCTTTTCACAGCCTTTGTTTTAAAGTCTATTTTATCGGATATGAGTATTGCCACTCCTGCTTTCTTTTGGTCTCTATTTGCGTGGTATATCTTTTTCCAGCCCTTCACTTTCAGTCTGTATGTGTCCCTTGTTTTGAGGTGGGTCTCTTGTAAGCAGCATATAGAGGGGTCTTGTTTTTGTATCCATTCGGCCAGTCTTTGTCTTTTGGTTGGGGCATTCAACCCATTTACGTTTAAGGTAATTATTGATAAGTGTGATCCCGTTACCATTTACTTTATTGTTTTGGGTTCGAGTTTATACACCCTTTTCGTGTTTCCTGTCTAGAGAATATCCTTTAGAATTTGTTGGAGAGCTGGTTTGGTGGTGCTGAATTCTCTCAGCTTTTGCTTGTCTGTAAAGCTTTTGATTTCTCCTTCATATTTGAATGAGATCCTTGCTGGGTACAGTATTCTGGGCTGTAGGTTATTGTCTTTCATCACTTTAAGTATGTCTTGCCATTCCCTCCTGGCCTGAAGAGTTTCTATTGAAAGATCAGCTGTTATCCTAATGGGAATCCCCTTGTGTGTTATTTGTTGTTTTTCCCTTGCTGCTTTTAATATTTGTTCTTTGTGTTTGATCTTTGTTAATTTGATTAATATGTGTCTTGGGGTGTTTCGCCTTGGGTTTATCCTATTTGGAACTCTCTGTGTTTCTTGGACTTGGGTGATTATTTCCTTCCCCATTTTAGGGAAGTTTTCAACTATTATCTCCTCAAGGATTTTCTCATGATCTTTCTTTCTGTCTTCTTCTTCTGGGACTCCTATAATTCGAATGTTGGAGCGTTTCATATTGTCCTGGAGGTCTCTGAGATTGTCCTCATTTCTTTTAATTCATTTTTCTTGTTTCCTCTCTGATTCATTTATTTCTACCATTCTATCTTCTATTTCACTAATCCTATCTTCTGCCTCCGTTATTCTACTAATTGTTGCCTCCAGAGTGTTTCTGATCTCATTTATTGCATTATTCATTATATTTTGACTCTTTTTTATTTCTTCTAGGTCCTTGTTAAACCTTTCTTGCATCTTCTCAATCCTTGTCTCTAGGCTATTTATCTGTGATTCCATTTTGATTTCAAGATTTTGGATCATTTTCACTATCAATATTCGGAATTCCTTCTCCGGTAGATTCCCTACTTCTTCCACTTTTGTTTGGTTTGGTGGGCAACTCTCCTGTTCCTTTACCTGCTGTGTATTCCTCTGTCTCTTCATCTTGGTTATATTGCTGTGTTTGGGGTGGCTTTTTTATATTCTGGGAATTTGTGGAGTTCTCTTTATTATGGAGCTTCCTCACTTTGGGTGGGGTTCTATCAGTGGCTTGTCAAGGTTTCCTGGTTAGGGAGGCTTGTGTTGGAGTTTTGGTGGGTGGAGCTGGGTTTCTTCTCTCTGGAGTGCAATGGAGTGACCCGTAATGGGTTACAAGACATCAAAGGTTTGGGGATAATTTTGAGCTGCCTGTATATTGAAACTCAGGGGAGTGTTCCTGTGTTGCTGGAGAATTTGCGTGGTATGTCTTGTTTTGGAATTTGTTGGCCCTTGGGTAGAACTTGGTTTCGGTGTAGGTATGAAGGCATTAGATGGGCTCCTATTGCTTAATGTTCCCTGAATTCAAGAGTTCTCTAATGTTTTCAGGCTTTGGATTTAAGCTTCCTGCTTCTGGTTTTCAGTTTTATTTTTACAGTAGCCTCTAGACTTCTCCATCTATACAGCACTGATGATAAAACATCTAGGTTAAAGATGAAAAGTTTCTCCACATTGAGGGACACTCAGAGAGGTTCACTGAGTTATAAGGAGAAGAGAAGATGGAGGGGGTAGTTAGAGGTAAC
The DNA here is from genome assembly GCF_001704415.2 of Capra hircus. NCBI lineage: Eukaryota > Metazoa > Chordata > Mammalia > Artiodactyla > Bovidae > Capra > Capra hircus. The sequence goes on along the minus strand of NC_030835.1, from coordinate 39,765,830 downwards.
TGGAATGAGATGCGGTGAGATCAAAAGAGAAGAGAGCAAGCTAGCCAGTAGTCACTTCCTTATGTGCGCTCTATAGCCTGGACCGCTCAGAGGTATTTACAGAGTTATACGGGGAAGAGGAGAGGGAGGAAGTAGACAGAGGTGACCAGGAGGATCAGAGAGAGGAATGAGTAGGAGCGAGACAAATCCTGCCAGTAACCTGTTCCTTAGGTGTTCTCCACCGTCTGGAACACACAGAGATTCACAGAGTTGGATAGAGGAGAGATGGGGGAGAAAAGAGACAGAGGCCACCTGGTGGAGAAAAAGGAGAGTCCAGAGGAGGAGAGAGTGGTCAAGCCAGTAATCTCGCTCTCAGGTAAACTGGGATAGTGAAGTTTGGGTTTTTAAATGTACAAAATTGACCACAAAAACCTAAGAGCAAAGATTAAAAATCTGTTTTTGAAGACAATGATCTGCTTTTCTGGTTGCCTGATGTCCTCTGCCAGCCTACAGAAGTTGTTTTGTGACGTTTGCTCAGCGTTGAAATGTTCTTTTGAGGAATTCGTGAGGGAGAAAGTGGTCTTCCCATCCTATTCCTCCGCCATCTTTCCCTCCCCTCCAGGCAGATTCTTTACCAGCTGAGCCACAAGGGAAGCCCAGTTGTACTAAAGGAAATGTTAAATACCTAAATGTTTTATTTAAAAAGACAGATTAAAAGGAATGAAGCTTATTCTGTATTACAGAAGATTAGAATAACAATAAACGCAACCAAAGGAAAATATGAGGAGGATATTAGTAAATATAAAAGTGAAAATAAAAATAACCATAAACAATAAAAAATAGGAGAATAACTAAATCACTGAAGAGTAACTAAACCCAAGGGCTAGTTTTGTGAAAATGTCTAACACTTTTGGATGTAATTATGATAAAAATTTAAATGTTGAAATAAAAATGACAGAAAGATACACTTGATTAAGAATAAGGGGGAAAAAAACAACAACCATACACAGAAAAGAAACTTTTAAAAAGAGCAACAATGTATTATCTCATACTAATTATCAGTAACAAATTTGAAAATCTAGAGGAGATACTTCCTATATACCACCAGTTCAGTTCAGTTGCTCATTCGTGTCCGACTCTTTGCAGCCCCATGAATCGCAGCACGCCAGGCCTCCCTGTGCATCACCAATTCCCGGAGTTCACCTAAACTCATGTCCATCGAGTCAGTGATGCCATCCAGCCATCTCATCCTCTGTCATCCCCTTCTCCTCCTGCCCCCAATCCTTCCCAGCATGGGGTCTTTTCCAATGAGTCAACTCTTCACATCAGGTGGCCAAAGTATTGGAGTTTCAGCCTCAGCATCAGTCCTTCCAATGAACACCCAGAACTGATCTCCTCTTGGATGAACTGGTTGGATCTCCTTGCAGTCCAAGGGACTCTCAAGAGTCCTCTCCAACACCACAGTTCAAAAGCATCAATTCTTCGGCGCTCAGCCTTCTTCACAGTCCAACTCTCGCGTCCATACATAACCAATGGAAAAACCATAGGCTTGACTAGACGGACCTTTGTTGGCAAAGTAATGCCTCTGCTTTTTACTGTGCTATCTAGGTTGGTCATAACTTTCCTTCCAAGGAGATAGTGCCTTTTAATTTCATGGGTGCAACCACCATCTGCAGTGATTTTGGAGCCCCCCAAAATAAAGTCTGACACTGTTTCCACTGTTTCCCCATCTATTTCCCATGAAGTGATGGGACCAGATGCCATGATCTTAGTTTTCTGAATGCTGAGCTTTAAGCCAACTTTTTCACTCTCCTCTTTCACTTTCATCAAGAGGCTTTTTAGCTCCTCTTCACTTTCTGCCATAAGGGTGGTGTCATCTGCATATCTGAGGTTCTTGATATTTCTCCCAGCAATCTTGATTCCAGCTTGTGTTTCTTCCAGCCCAGCGTTTCTCATGATGTACTCTGCATAGAAGTTAAATAAGCAGGGTGACAATATACAGCCTTGACGTACTCCTTTTCCTATTTGGAACTAGTCTGTTGTTCCATGTCCAGTTCTAACTGTTGTTTCCTGACCTGCATATAGGTTTCTCAAGAGGCAGGCCAGGCAGCCTGGTATTCCCATAAATTGCCAAAATTGACCCAAGATAGAGAACAGACAGAATAATTGCCACAGAAGACTTGGAAAGGTGTTTCAAGAGCTACCATCACTAAAGGTTCCATTTCCAGATGGTTTTACTGTTCCTTAAACTTCTAACTTTAAACCATAAGAAAGGATGGAAAGGCCATCATGACTATAGTTATGAAGCTGTCATAATTCTGGTAAAGATAATTATTTTTAAATATGGAAACTAATAATTTTAAAATCTTAACCAATATCATATATAACTAAGGAAGCAAAAATTATAAACAAAATACAGCAAACATACTTTAATATCTTCCATGTTTCCAGACATTAATATACTATGGCCAACTGGGATTTATACATGCATTATATGGGTGCTTCAATGCTACAAAATCTATCAACAAAATTCATAACATTGACAAATTAAGGGAAAATACGATCACATTAATAAATCCTAAAAAGGCATTTAGAAAATCTAACAGGCATTCTTAGTAAAAGCTTTGAATAAAGTAAGAATAAATGGTGACCACTTGATGATAATTTGAAAAACTGACCCATCAAAACCAACAGAAAATATTTCAAATAATGAAAGAAAACCATTTAAGTTAAAATCATAAATATCATAGAATCCCCTCTATCTATGTTATTAATCAATATGATGTAGGTTCTAGTAAGTGCAGTAACAAGGCAATAGAATAATTCACAAGAACTTAAAAAAGGAGCAATAATAATATCTCTATTCACTGAATTTCATACCTAGAAAACCCAAAAGATTCCTTAAGAAATTGCTTTAATAAAAGATAAAAATTGGAAAATTGGATGGATGTTAAAAATACAAAATTCAACAGCTTTTCTTTATATTAGCAATGAAGACCTGCATATGAAAACAGAAAAAAGAAAAGGTTATTTGCAATAGTTCCCCAAAATTGCATGAGCTAAGAATAAATGTAAAATGAAAGACAGAGGTCTAAATAAAGAAAACTATAAAACCAGTTGGAGAAGATAGATGCTGAGTAACGAGAAGGCATAAACTTTTTGAATTTGAAAACCGAATTCCACATGAAGTATATCTTTGCAGTTCTTTGTTACTACTATACTGCATTTGTTGCTGCCCTGTCACTCAGTCATGTCCAGCTCTTTGTGACCCCATGGACTGCAGCACCCAGGCTTCCGTGTCCTTCACCATCTCCCAGAGCTGGCTCAAACTCATGTCCATTGAGTCGGTGATGCCATCCAACCATCTCATCCTTTGTCGTCCTCTTCTCCTGCTTTCAGTCTTTCCCAGCATCAGGGTCTTTTCTAATGAGTCAGCTCTTCGCATCAAGTGTCCAAAGTATTGGAGCTTCAACTTCAGCATCAGTCCTTCCAGTGACTAATCAGGACTGATTTCTTTTAGGATTGACTGATTTGATCTCCTTGCAGTCCAAGGGACTCTCAAGAGTCTTCTCCAACACCAGAGCTCAAAAGCATCAATTCTTCAGTGCTCAGCTTTCTTTATGGTCTAGCTCTCACATCTCACTTACACAAACCATAGCTTTGACTAGATGGACCTTTGCTGGCAAAATAATGTCTCTACATTTTAATACGCTGTCTAGGTTGGTCATAGCTTTTCTTCCAAGAGCAAGGGTCTCTTATTTTCATGGCTGCAGTCACCATCTTCAGTGATTTTGGAGCCCAAGAGAATAAAGCCTTTCACTGTTTCCATTGTTTCCCCATCTCTTTGCCATGAAGCGATGTGCAATTGCAGTTAGAATCCCCTGGGAGAGAGGAATTCACTCTCTAGTGTGCATGCTCCTGTCTTAATAAGTACCCAGGGCTATTTGTAACAACACTGTATTTGCCAGTGCTCTGGAAAAACCCATGGTTCTCTCCTCTTTCTCCTCTACCTTCACACAGAACACTTCCCTTCTGACACCTCTGGGTCACTAAAAGTATAGGAACTTTTCCCATACTAAGTGATTCTCTGTGACACTAACTGGGTGTGCTACAATTTAACTCCGTTCTAACATGCTCTACCTGGGGATGGTATCAGATTCCACAGGTTAAGGGCTCAGTTCCACAAGACTGCCCCCATTTCAGATGTCACCCCAAATAGTACGTCCCCAGGTTACTCACAACTTCTATCCTACCTGCTACAAATCTGAGGTTCCCATGACTTCTTCCCCCCTTGGATTTGGTTCTTTGCTAGAACAATTCTCAGAACTCAGGGAAACACATTTACCAGTTTCTTAAGCGATCCACCAAAAGATACAGATGAACAGCCAGGTGAAGAGATACATAGGGTGAGGTCTAGATGGATCCTGACTACAGGAGCTTCTGTTCCCATGGAGTCGGGGGGCACTATCCTCCTAGAACATGGAACACTTCCTGGTAGATGCCTGTGCTCACCCCATGAAATCTTCCCCAACCCCATACTGTTGGGATTTGTGGAGGCTTCCTCATGAAGGCATGAGCAAACACTAATGCTTTTCCCATCCCATCTTCTCTCTCAAGTGAGTGGTTGGGGCTGAAAATTCCAAGCATATATTTCTGGCTTTGTCTGCTGGTGGCCAGCCCCCCTTCCAGGAGCCGTCCAGGAGCCCACCCAGAGTCACCTCAAACACTGAACAAGGCTCCTAGTGCTCTTAGAACTTAGGAACCTACAAGAATTTCAGAAGCCTTGTGTCAGGGACTGGGGACAGAGATCAGATATGTATTTCTTATTACAAATCACAGCATTACAGTATCTTTTTCTTCCTTCGCAACGGGACACTTTTGTGTGATCAAGTTAAGGCCAGTGGGGTGCAGATAGAAGTTACGCAGTAGTCCTCCCTTACCTGTGGTTTCACCTGCCATGGTTTCAGTTACTCACTGTCAACTGAGGTCTGAAAATAAGTGGAAAACTCCAGAAATAAACAAGTCATAAGTTTTAAATTTCTCACCATTTTGATGTGGACCGTCCCTTTGTCTGGTGGACCCTACCCATTAGACTCTGAGTAGCCGTCTGGGTTATCAGATTGACCGTCGTCTTATCACAGGGCTTGTGTTTAAGTGACCCTTGTTTTACTTAATAGTGGCTCCAAAGTGCAAGTGTGATGAGGGAGGCAATTCAGATACGCCAAACAGAAGCTATAAAAAGCTTCCTTTGAGTGCAAACGTGTAAGTTCTTGACTTAATAAGAAAAGGAAAAAAATAACCATATGCTGAGGTGACTAAGATCGACAGTAAGAATGAAACTTCTATGAAGTTGTGAAGAAGGAAGAAGAAATTAGTGTTAGGTTTGCTGTCACACTCAAACCACAAACGTTACAGCCGCGGTGCATGATAGGTGCTTGGTTAAGATGGAAAAGGCATTAAATGTGTACAATACTCCGAGAGAGTGCACATGCACATAATTTTTACTACAGTACGTTGTTACCATTCTACTTTACTATCAGCTGCTCTTGCTCATCTCTTGCAGCGCCTGGTTTATGAATTAAGCTTTGTCATAGGCGTGCATGTATAGAGACAAACATGGTATGTATACGGTTCAGTACTTGCCACAGTCTGAGGCATCCACTGAGGTCTTGAAACATATCCCCTCCGGATAATGCGGAACTACTGCTTGCGCAACCTTCATTCTTGAAAGGGGGTGGCGGGGCTTGACCTCTTCCTTTCCATTTTGTCTTTTCGACTGGAAGGGAGGCGAGTAGCACACCACCTTGTATACGAAGCAGTAAAAAGAAAGACGGTAAAAAAAACCAACTTGGTCTTTTCCTCTTAAATCCAAGACACCAACCCTAGACTGCTTATATTTTCATTTTTGGAAAGAACAGCACAGACAAAACTAACACTCCTACCTTATTTAAGCCACAGTTACTTTTGCTCTTAATTACAGCAAGCAAATCTCAATGATTTTTAAAGTCATTACATAAGATCCTATACAAGTTTAAATGGGAAAATAAATGCCAATAGAAACGTAGAAAACCCTTTTTTTTTTATTTTAAAGAAGAAAAGAAACTGAAAAGGTGTATAAAGCATCTGATTAAATAAATAAGGCAATAGTTTGGGGATACAAACATAGATCAGTGAAACAAGGTAGTTAAGCCAGAAAAGCAAGTTTACATAAGAATTCAAAATAAGCAAATGTGATTTTTTTAGTTGTGTGTGGAAAATGTTTGATTGAGTCAATGAACTGTCACAATTGCCTACCTACATGAAAAAACATAAAACTGCACCCCCGTCTCAAATCACATGGACATCTAAATTCCAAAAGGACCGAAGACCTGAAATGTAAACATATAACCACAAAAATCTTAAGAAAAAAAACCTAAGCGATCGCATTCAAAACGGAGAGTTCCTTCTTAACCAAGGCAGGAAGTTCAAAAGCTGTTAAGGAAAAACAGATATATTTACATGAAAGTTTATGTAGGAAAAGATAGAATGTAGATAAAGAGAAATTATACTTGAAATCTGATGGCAAAATAAAAATACTACTATACAAAGGGCTCTTACAAATTGACAGGATAAAGACCTACAACGCAATAGAAAAATGGGCAAAGTGTATGAACAAGCAATTCACAGGAAAGCAACTCCAAATATTTGAGATGTTTAGTGAAAGCACATTCAAACTCACTAGTGTGAAAATTGCAAGTTAAATTAACAGTGACATATGACTTACATCCATAATGCTAGGTTTAAAGAAGAGCCTTTTGCTGGCAGGAATGAAGAAAAGAGCATACTCTCCAAATTGATAGTGGAAATGTGAATATTTATAGCCTTCTGGGGAAAGCAATTGGCGATACCTGTTTAAAAATAAAATAAATTGCAATCCTACCCATGGCAATATTTTCAACTGGAAAAAAAATCAATATATCATAAGGCTAGATGTATAGAATGCTTGTATAAGGTGTTTGTAGAGTTAAAAATATAAACATAAACAGTACAACTATGAATAGAGAAATTCTTGAATAATTTATGAGACACCCCATCCGTGGAGTTCTAGAAAGCCATCACAAATAATGAATTACAGCTCTACTGAGCAGGAAAAGAGGATGCAAAGAAATATGATTCCATTTTTGTAAAACAAAGCCAGAAGACTATGTGTGAGTACAATTATATTTTATGAGCCTGGAGGAAAGCAAGGAGGAATTCACATCATGTTGGTAAGAAAGCTAAATTTGAGGCAAGTCACTGGGTCAGCAGTTGGACAAAGACAGGAAGAGGAGGAAAAGAAAAGAGAAGGTGAAAGTCAGTTTTCAGAAGACCCTGCATGTACAGCATCATCCCATCAGAGTAAAAGGACACACGAGCAACACAGGTGAGTGTAAATAGAATTAAGAGCTTACTGAACTAAAAAAGCCTCTTGATGAAAGTGAAAGAGGAGAGTGAAAAATTTGGCTTAAAGCTCAACATTCAGAAAACGAAGACCATGGCATCCGGTCCCATCGCTTAATGGGAAATTGATGGGGAAACAGTGGAAACAGTATCAGACTTTATTTTTTTGGGCTCCAAAATCACTGCAGATGGTGACTGCAGCCATGAAATTAAAAAACGCTTACTCCTTGGAAGAAACGTTATGACCAACCTAGATAGTATATTCCAAAGGAGAGACATTACTTTGCCAACAAAGGTCCATCTAGCCAAGGCTATGGTTTATCCAGTAGTCACGTATGGATGTGAGAGTTGGACTGTGAAGAAGGCTGAGCGCCAAAGAGTAGATGCTTTTGAACTGTGGTGTTGGAGAAGACTCTTGAGAGTCCCTTGGACTGCAAGGAGATCCAACCAGTCCATTCTGAAGGAGATCAACCCTGGGATTTCTTTGGAAGGAATGATGCTAATGCTAAAACTCCAATACTTTGGCCACCTCATGTGAAGAGTTGACTCATTGGAAAAGACTCCGATGCTGGGGGGATTGGGGGCAGGAGGAGAAGGGGACAATAGAGGATGAGATGGCTGGATGGCATCACTGACTCAATGGACGTGAGTCTGAGTGAACTCTGGAGGTTGGTGATGGACAGGGAGGCCTGGCATGCTGCGATTCATGGGGTCACAAAGAGTCGGACATGACTGAGTGACTGAACTGAACTGAACTGAACTGATGAGTCAATATAGAATTAAGAATTACTATAAGATGGCAGCTGCATGGGCACAGGAGAGTTGAGAGGAGCTACTCCACATTCAAGGTCAGTAGGGGTGACCTCATCCAAGGTAAGGAGCAGCGGCTGCACTTTGCTGGAGCAGCCGTGAATAGATACCCCACGTCCAAGGTAAGAGAAACCCAAGTGAGATGGTAGGTGTTGCCAGAGGGTATCAGAGGGCAGACACACTGAAACCATAATCACAGAAAACTAGCCAATCTGATCACATGGACCACAGCCTTGTCTAATTCAGTGAAACTAAGCCATGCCGTGTGGGGCCACCCAAGATGGGCGGGTCATGGTGGAGAAGTCTGACAGAATGCGGTCCACTGGAGAAGGGAATGGCAAACCACTTCCGTATTCTTGCCTTGAGAACCCCATGAACAGTATGAAAAGGCAAAATGATAGGATACTGAAAGAGGAACTCCCCAGGTCGGTAGGTGCCCAATATGCTGCAGGAGATCAATGGAGAAATAACTCCAGAAAGAATGAACGGATGGAGCCAAAACAAACCAGTTGTCGGTGTGACTGGTGATAGAAGAAAGGTCCGATGCTGTACAGAGAAATATTGCATAGGAACCTGGAATGTTAGGTCCATGAATCAAGGCAAATTGGAAGCGGTCAAACAGGAAATGACAAGAGTGAATGTCAACATTCTAGGATTCAGTGAACTAAAATGGACTGGAATGGGTGAATTTAACTCAAATATCCATTATATCTACTGCTGCGGGCAGGAATCCCTTAGAAGAAATGGAGTAGCCATCATGGTCAACAAAAGAGTCTGAAATGCAGTACTTGGATGCAATCTCAAAAACGGCAGAATGATCTCTGTTCTTCTCCAAGGCAAACCATTCAATATCACAGTAATCCAAGTCTATGCCTCAACCAGTAATGCTGAAGAAGCTGAAGTTGAATGGTTCTAAGAAGACCTACAAGACCTTTTAGAACTAACAGCTAAAAAGGATGTCCTTTTCATTATAGGAGACTGGAATGCAAAAGTAGGAAGTCAAGAAACACCGGGAGTAACAGGCAGATTTGGCCTTGGAATGCGGAATGAAGCAGGGCAAAGGCTAATAGAGTTTTGCCAAGAAAATGCACTGGTCATAGCAAACATCTTCCAACAACACAAGAGAAGACTCTATACATGGACATCACCGGATGGTCAACACCGAAATCAGATTGATTCTATTTTTGCAGCGAAAGATGGAGAAGCTCTATACAGTCAGCAAAAACAAGATCAGGAGCTGACTGTGGCTCAGATCATGAACTTCTTATTGCCAAATTCAGACTTAAATTGAAGAAAGTAGGGAAAACCACTAGACCATTCAGGTATGACCTAAATCAAATCCCTTATGATTATACAGTGGAAGTGAGAAACAGATTTAAGGGACTAGATCTGATAGATAGAGTGCCTGATGAACTATGGAATGAGGTTTGTGACATTGTACAGGAGACAGGGATCAAGACCATCCCCATGGAAAAGAAATGCAAAAAAGCAAAATGGCTGTCTGAGGAGGCCTTACAAATAGCTGTGAAAAGAAGAGACACAAAAAGCAAAGGAGAAAAGGAAAGATATTCCCATTTTTATACAGAGTCCCAAAGAATAGCAAGGAGAGATAAGAAAGCCTTCCTCAGCAATCAATGCAAAGAAATAGAGGAAAACAACAGAATGGGAAAGACTAGAGATCTCTTCAAGAAAATTAGAGATACCAAGGGAATATTTCATGCAAAGTTGGGCTCGATAAAGGACAGAAATGGTATGGACCTAACAGAAGCAGAAGATATTAAGAAGAGGTGGCAAGAATACACAGAAGAACTGTACAAAAAAGATCTTCATGACCCAGATAATCATGATGGTGTGCTCACTCACCTAGAGTCAGACATCTTGGAACGTGAAGTCAAGTGGGCCTTAGAAAGCATCACTATGAACAAAGCTAATGGAGGTGATGGAATTCCAGTGGAGCTATTTCAAATCCTGAAAGATGATGCTGTGGAAGTGCTGCACTCAATATGCCAGCAAATTTGGAAAACTCAGCAGTGACCACAGGACTGGAAAAGGTCAGTTTTCATTTCAATTCCAAAGAAAGGCAGTGCCAAAGAATGCTCAAACTACCACACACTTGCACTCATCTCACACGCTAGTAAAGCAATGCTCAAAATTCTCCAAGCCAGGCTTCAGCAATACATGAACCGTGAACTTCCAGATGTTCAAGCTGGTTTTATAAAAGGCAGAGGAACCAGAGATCAAATTGTCAACATCTGCTGGATCGTGCAAAAAGCATGAGAGTTCCAGAAAAACATCAATTTCTGCTTTATTGACTATACCAAAGCCTTTGACTGTGTGGATCACTATCAACTGTGGAAAATTCTGAGAGAGATGGGAATACCAGACCACCTGACCTGCCTCTTGAGAAATCTGTATGCAGGTCAGGAAGCAATGGTTAGAATGGAACATGGAACAACAGACTGGTTCCAAATTGGGAAATGAGTACATCAAGGCTGTATATTGTCACCCTGCTTATTTAACTTCTATGCAGAGTACATAATGAAAAATGCTGGGCTGGAAGAAGCACAAGCTGGAATCAAGATTGCTGGGAAAAATATCAATCACTTCAGATATGCAGATGACACCACCCTTATGGCAGAAAGTGAAGAGGAACTCAAAAGCCTCTTGATGAAAGTGAAAGAGGAGAGTGAAAATGTTGGCTTAAAGCTCAACATTCAGAAAACTAAGAAAATGGCATGTGGTCCCATCACTTCATGGGAAATAGATGGGGAAACAGTGGAAACAGTGTCAGATTTTATTTTGGGGGGCTCCGAAATCACTGCAGATGGTGACTGCACCCATGAAATTAAAAGGTGCTATCTCCTTCGAAGGAAAGTTTTGACCAACCTAGATAGCACATTCAAAAGCAGAGATATTACTTTGCCAACAAAGCTCTGTCTAGTCAAGGCTATGGATTTCCAGTGATCATGTACGGATGTGAGAGTTGGACTGTTAAGACAGCTGAGCGCTGAAGAATTGATGCTTTTGAACTGTGGTGTTTCAGAGGACTCTTGAGAGTCCCTTGGACTGCAAGGAGATCCAACCAGTCCATCCTAAAGGAGATCAGTCCTGGGTGTTCATTGGAAGGACTGAGGCTGAGGCTGAAACTCCAATACTTTGGCCACCTCATGTGAAGAGTCGACTCATTGGAAATGACCCTGATGCTGGGGGGGATTGGAGGCAGGAGGAGAAGGGGACAACAGAGGATGAGATGGCTGGATGGCATGACGGTCTCGATGGACGTGAATTTGGGTGAACTCCGGGAGTTGGTGATGGACAGGGAGGCCTGGCGTGCTGCAACTCATGGGGTTACAAAGAGTCGGACACGACTGAGTGACTGAACTGAACTTTTGAGGCAATGTAGGACTTTTTGTGGTGTAATTTGTTACAATTTTAAGTAAATAATAAACGATTACAAAATCAAGCGTAACTTACGTGCGTGTGTCAGTCATTCAGTTGTGTCCTCCTCTTTGTGACCCCATGGACTGCAGCCCCCGAGACTCCTCTGTCCATGGGATTCTCTAGGCAAGAATACTGGAGTGGGTAGGCATTCCCTTCTACAAGGGATCTTCCCAACCCAGGGATCGAACTTGTGTCTTCTATATTGCAAGTGGATTTGTCACTATCTGAGCCACCAGGGAAGCACCGAGCATAGCCTATGGTTGTGTCTAAATAACATATGTGGAAAGAAAGACAAAGATTGGAAATTGTAGAGCACAGTTGGTGGGATTTTAGATTTCTCCCATCTTCTTTTTTACAAAATTTTCTGTACTTATTTTTAATTTAATTTTTTATTTTTATTGAAGTAGATTTACAATGTTGTGTTTCTTTCAGGTGTATAGCACAGGGATTCAGTATACACATACATATATCCATTCTTTTTCAGATTCTTTTCCCGTATAGGATAAGATAGAATATTGAGTAGAGTTTCCTGTACTATATAGTAGGTTCTTATTGGTTATCTATTTACCTCATATCACTATTATATATTGTCTTTAAAAATTTAAACAAAATGAATAAAAATAATAATCAGCAATGAAAGACCGTGTGGCATGAATTTCTTGAAATTATAGACTCTATAATGATGTCAAGATATCATATGAACTGGACAAACACTAGCAAGAGAACGTGGCGAATTTTGGCATCCTCTGTTTTCTCTGATTTTATGGTCATTTTTCCATTTACTACTTTCTGCCACTGAGTAAAAATGAGATCTTAAGATAATATGCTGATCTGCAAAAATAAACTTGGAAAAAAAAGTGCTTAAAATAAATGTGTGTAGTCACTGAAATCCTCTTAAGAAACCAGACAGAACCTTGGATGACTTCTGAAGAAATCAGCAATTCCGAAACTTTTTTCACTCTCCTTTCTTCTGCTCAGCCAGCCCTGTTCACAGCTGACCGACTCTGACAAGAGGTCTGGAAAAACAGATCCTGTCAGATGGTTACAGGGCCCCCTGCAATGGTGTCGAGGACATGAAGACAGCCCCCTGGAGCGAGAGTGGTGGTGATGGGAGGCATTCAGTGACCGTCAGGGCAGCAGAGTGGAGAGGCAGCCAGGGAATCAAGTCAACCCAAGTCCGCAAGGTTCTCATCGTGTGGGTTCCCCTAAGGTCATTGGTTCTTTGAAGCCGATTATCAAAATGTTTGTGACAAGTGTGCTTTGCCCTCCTGAGCGGAGGTTTCCCATAGTGATGGCTCAAGATGGCTCTCCATGGAACTGTCCTGGGGACAGACAGAGGGCGACCTCAGTCCCCACCTTCCTTCTTGAGCACTAGTTTTCTCCAAGGTCAGAATTGCAGGGCTATAAAGGGCTGTGTCTGGGGAGGAGAAGCAGGTTAGTTACATCCACGTGCTGTCCACTCGGGCTGTCTTCATGGACCACCAATTCCCCCACGCCTGGCACATCGCCTCAGACATGGTGGACACTCAAAGTTGCTCCCTTGAGTGTACGCATTTTATACAAATCTGGAGGAAGAACTGAGGACCATCTCTGTGGCTGGGACACACAGAACTTTCTGTTGCCTCTCCCTGCCCGAGAACACAGTGGTTCCACACATACTATGCCTTCCATCCTGAGCTGTTGAAAGGAAGGCTTGAACTGTCAGAAGCTCTCGGACTTGTAGGAAGCATGGGATCCAGATTTGCGGATGACCTGGATCTTTCTCTCACACACAGGCTCATTGTTCTTGCCTCTAAATGTCTCCAGTCCTTAAGGTGAATCATATACTCTCTGTGCCAGCTCTCTAAGCTGAGGTCATGGGCCTCCCAGGGAGGCAGTGTTCTACCTGGAAACATTCCTGGGAAGGGGACTCTTGAGAACGCAGGTCCTGCGTGTCACCACACATCACTTGGGGGAGTTCTCGTCTGGTAATCTGCAGGTGTATGTTTGTAATTGCTCCCCAGGCAGCTCTAAACAACAAAGCATGCGAGTTGGCAACACCCTCTGCTTTTCACCTGCTCCTTCAGGCCCCAGGTGAACACATTTCTGAGGAACTACCCAGTTCCAAAATCACAGACCTGGCTTGTTTTCTCAGGAAGGGGCCTCAACAGAGCAGTAAAATAAAATGATGTTTTGTTTTTACTACAGAAAACCATTTTTTCCCATTGGTTTCAACATAACCCTAGCATTGCCTGTTGGAGCCTATACTTTCACCCCTATTCTATCTGCTACCTCTCCTGGCTGCGAAGCTGCGAATGAATTCCTCAGACTATGTCTTCCTAAATTCCCTGGCCAACAGGAGAAAAGGTATTTTCAATGTGCATTTAACTGAAGGATTGGGCATAAGAAAGATGGTCCAGATTCATTTCACTAGTAAATCAGAGTGATCCAAAATCCTGTACGTTAGTTTTACTCACGGAGGCCAAACTGTGCCATCAAATGCATCTTCACCACAGACAACTTCTCATTGTCCAAGGAAGTTAAATTTAGAATCCCATCCTATCTGGGCCCGAGTTTCCATTTTCTCATTCATCCAAGGTGACTATTTCAAAAAATTAACTAGCTCTCTTTAAAGTTCAGTAAAAAGTTATCATATAAGAAATGAATTGCCAGTCCAGGTTCGACGCAGGATGCAGGATGCTTGGGGCTGGTGCACTGGGATGACCCAGAGGGATGGTATGGGGAGGGAGGTGGGAGGGGGGTTCAGGATGGGGAACGTGTGTACACCCATGGCGGATTCATATTGATGTATGGCAAAACCAATACAATATTGTAAAGTAAAAATAATAATAATAAATAAATGATAAAATTTTTTTTTAAAGTTGTCCTACCCTGCATTTTACACCTGCAAGATCACGTTGCTTTGTGAACATCTAGGTCACATGTTCTGTAGTCCTGTGTTCTCCTTGAAGGATTGAGAAACAATAAAGAATACTCACGCTATTTGTAAATAGCTTGAAGCTTTCTAGGATGCTCCTTCCCTGGGAAATGCACAAAGTGGTGAGCAGGTTTACCTGGAAGGTAAGTCATAAAGCTTGAAATGATTTAACCACCAAAGGTCAGTCTTAGTTCACTGGCACTGCGAAAGGCTTTCAGAAGTAATCCTTAGAAAGGGTTCACTTTCTTCTCTTTGGCATGACCTCACAGGTTTCCTGGCATCGCTTGGTGAGAAGGAAATACTATCCTGTTCCTCTTCTGAAAAAGGGGGTTTGGAGCCCTTAATGGTTCCTTCCTGTATATCTTGATAAAAAGCCTTTTTTCTTCCACATTCCACTCTCCTTTACTTGGTCTTGTATTTTGGTTTATCCCCAAGAGTGCGAAGATGTCCTACACACTGCCAAGTCGAGCCCATGATCATCAGCAGGGAA
Organism: Capra hircus; assembly: GCF_001704415.2. Taxonomy (NCBI): domain Eukaryota; kingdom Metazoa; phylum Chordata; class Mammalia; order Artiodactyla; family Bovidae; genus Capra; species Capra hircus. The sequence goes on along the minus strand of NC_030835.1, from coordinate 39,750,774 downwards.
CCACTGAAGTCCCTTTCAGCTTCACTTTGGATTTTGTCAGCAGCACTTCCCAGGACCCTCCAGCCTCTGTGCCATGGGGTCCTGGCAAGAACATCACTCAGGGCAAATTCTCAGATGGAGGGAGGTCCTATTGAAAGCCAGAGAACTTACACAAAGCCAAAGTGTGAATCGCTGCCAGGTGGGCGCTCTCTGTGCACCCAGCTGATGCCCGGCAACTCTGCGAGCACATTAGCACCTGGGACCTCGCTTGTGTTTCACCTTCTTCCTTAAGGCTCCTGGGGACCTTCTGGTTTTTAGCACGGGGAGAAAGAAGGTGACTCTGATTCTTTCCCTACCATCTCCACCTGAAGCAGATGATTACTCTCTCCTGAGGACCTTTGAGTTCCTAAAACTGCTTCATATGAACACCCCTTCCTGTGATCTTGTCCATGATCAGGATATTTTGGAAGGTGATGCATGAAAGATTCTGTTCATCCTCAGATGGCCTCGATAGTTAAATCACATCTTACATGACTTCCTGGACCTGAAAGTCCTGGTCAGGAATCCACTGACCCCCAAATAGTTCCATGGGTAGTAAGGATTCTCCAAACGCCTTAAAATTGTGTGGGAATTGTTCTCTACATGTTTTTATTTTCCACAGTGTCCATCATGTATTCAAAGAGTTCTGCAATGCTAAAATGATTTGAAACAGATGCTTGCTTGGGCCACTTTTCTCATCCTGACATTTTATGGGACTTTGAACATGATTGTAGCTTTACCACCAAACCCAAACCTAAAAAAAATATTTATCCGAGAATGTAACATTGTCAGAGTGGAATTTCTGGGCTACATCAGTGCATGCTGAGAAAAACACTAGAAGTTCTGGAGAAAGCACGGCTCTGCCTCATCTTGGTGAAAGTCGCTCAATCACGTCTGACTCTTTGCAACCTCATGGACCACACAGTCCATGGAATTCTCCAGGCCAGAATACTGGAGTGGGTATCTGTTCCCTTCTCCAGGAGATCTTTCCAACCCAGGGATTGAACCCAGGTCTCCCGCATTGTAGGTGGAGTCTTTATCAGCTGAGCCGCAAGGGAAGCCCAAGAATACCAGAGTGGGTAGCCTATCCCTCCTCCAGCGGATCTTCCCGACCCAGGAATCGAACTGGGGTCTCCAGGATTATAATTTCTAGATATTTTTGAGGCTTATTGGGTGGAAGCATAGATTGTTTTCTGGGCTTCCCAGGTGGAACTAGTGGTAAAGAACCCTCCCGCGGATATAGAAGACTTAAGAGACAGGGGTTCGATACCTGCATCAGGAAGATCCCCTGGAGGAGGGCATGGCAACCCACTCCAGTATCCTTGCCCAGAGAATCTCATGAACAGAGGAGCTTAGAGGGCTACAGTCCATAGCATCCTAAAGAGTCAGACACAATTGAGTAACTTAGCATGCCCACATAGATCATTTTTCACGTTTCACAATAACTATCGTAATCAGAGTCTTCCTTGAGAAAGACGAAAGATCTGTTTGGTTCCTGGAGACTATCTAAAGATCTTACTAAATGCTGCCCCAATCCTGATCTTTTCTTGTCCCAGTCTTGTCTTGAAAGATCAGGACCATACAGGAAAAGCAAGATACATGTTAGACTCTTAAACTTTTAAAAGAGTGAGTCAGTTTCCTAGCACCTCTCAGCAACAACCAATGGTGGTTTTTCTTTTCAGTATCATTTTGGATTAATAAATAATAAGATATGTGATACGTTTACCTTTTTTTTAAAGGTACTATTTGTTTTGAAAAACAAAGTGGCCCATCCTTGGTGAGTGGGGATCTTGTTAGGGCGAATTTTAAGCCCTGCAGACCCAACCTCAGTGGTTTTAGATTCTTGTATTTCTTGAAGAGATGAGTTGTTCCAGGTTCATCTTGTCTATTTCCTGGACCAGATGGGAAGTAGCTGTTTCTCCAATGAGGTTTACAAGAGGAAAACTTAGAGATCATACCTACTCATTGCTCCTCGGTGTATTTATTTGGCTCTTTCAATAGACAGAACTAGAAAATAAGCATTTTTCAAAGGGAAAAAGACTACCCCATGAGCATAGTGGTATAGCATAATGAAATAGAAGTTAAGGAGTTATTACTTCATGATTTTATATTTGTAACTCTGATCACTTTTGATGAAAATCTTGTTCCTAGTGATGTGAACATAGTTACTTTTTTATTTCATTTTATGTGTGTCTGTTTCCAAAAAACAATGCCAATGTTACTAGTAACAAAATAAGTACTCAATACAGTTAACAATTTCTTTGGGGTTTCTTTTCACTATTAGTATATATCTCACTGGGGAGAAGGCGATGGCACCCCACTCCAGTACTCTTGCCTGGGAAATCCCATGGACGGAGGAGCCTTGTAGGCTGCAGTCCATGGGGTCACTAAGAGTCGGACTCGACTGAGCGACTTCACTTTCACTTTCGCTTTCATGCACTGGAGAAGGAAATGGCAACCCACTCTAGTGTTCTTGCCTGGAGAATCCCAGGGACAGAGGAGCCTGGTGGGCTGCGTCTATGGGGTCGCACAGAGTCGGACACAACGGATGTGACTTAGCAGCAGCAGCAGCAGCAGGGAATATCAATCAAAATTACTTTATTTTAGAATCACTTGAAATAATTTACCTTTATATAGCTAAGTAACTATTTTAAACACTCCAAAAAGATTCATTTTTTGTTTACATAATCCTATGTTTTCACATAACTGCAAAGGTGGTGTGTTTTTTTTTTTTTTCCTTTATGGGAGCATATTAAGTATCTAGGGATTCCTCATTAAGAAACAGAGAGGACAGACTTAGTGACTCCACGGCATACGGGATCTTCCTGGACTAAGGATCAAACCCACCTCTCCTGCATTGGCAGGCAGATTATTTACCACTGAGCCACCAGGGAAGCCTTGCAAAGGGCATGGCAGTAGTAACATGCCAAGAACGTAGAGATGGGAAAAGTAACATCCTACTGTGTTAATAATGGGAAAAAGTGTACACAGAAGTGGGATGGTTAGTTGGATTACGTAGTAGGAATGGAACCTGACAACAGGTGTCTGATTTCACTTCCTGTTTCCAGGCCACTTCCCAGCAGTGACTACAACACAATGGCCACCACTGTGGGAGAATGTCAATGAATTACCAGTGACTTTTCTAACAAAACTCTCAGATGTACTAAAAAATAGGTAACCATTTTCCACCGGTCTCCCTTCTAAGTAGTCAACACACATTTACAGAATCTTCTACCAGTCCACAGAATAACTTCACCCTGTTGCTCAAACTTTGTTTCGCTTAAAACCTAATATTGGTTATTAGGTTAATAATAAAGGTTGATACTGCCTTTATTTTACGACAGTATTTGGTCTTCAGGTTTCAGGAGTTTGTCTGTGGGTTGCATCTGCTCCATACTCTTTGGAAATCGTAAATGAGTTCACTATCTTTCCAGTTAAGTGAGGAGCATGCCGCCCAAGAGAAGTGCCTATGTTTTCTAAGAGATGGTAACTGCGACTTCTTATTTTATATAAGGATCTCCAGAATATCTTTTATGTGGCTTTTATACTCAAATGTTTCCTCAAGAGACAAATGCAGTAAGGCATTTAGGTATTAAACACTAGGAATATATATGTTTTTAAGTACCTAGGCAGTGCTCTGACAACTTGATTTTTCACGTATGTCAATTCTTCCCTTTCCATCTCTCAGCAATAAAAATGTACAATAGTTGTACAGGGGCCCTGAGGAACAGTGACTGCACGCACATAGTGGCTGCGTTTTAGCAGCATCCCTCATGAGGCTGATAACGTGCTCTGGGCCCCCCGAGAGCTGCAGCGTGGCTCAAACAAATGATCAAAATCCCAAGAAGGCTCGTCTTAGCTCCATGGCTAACTTGTTGGGTTGTTTTGGGGAAAACACTTACCTACTTTATGCTGATCCGACCACTAGAATATACTGCCTGCTATGCAGTTTCCAGGGATGTGTAAGCAAGTGTCCATAGCACTCTCCAGGGGAAACAATTACAGACATCCAGGGAGAAATACGCATCTTCCTTATTATACCTACAAGTCAAGTCTGCTCTCTTGGCTTACATTTGTTGTATTTGCAACCCACACTTATTTATTCTCCTCCTCTTAGATTCCCGATCTTTTTGAAGGTTCTGTTCAAGACTCTATTCCTGACACTCTGTTCCTGAGGCCACGACCAGTTCAGATTGTCTTTTTCTCCCTTCTCTTAGTTTACAGGACTTCGCTGGTGGCTCAGATGGTAAAGCGTCTGTCTATAATGCAGGAGACCCAGGTTCGATCCCTGGGTTGGGAAGATCACCTGGAGAAGGAAATGGCAATCCACTCCAGTACTATTGCCTGGAAAATCCCGTGGACTAGAGGAGCCTGGTAGGCTACAGTCCATGGGGTCAAAAGAGTCGGACACGACTGAGTGACTTCACTGGCTTCACTTAGTTTACAACTAAGCAGTGTAGACACAGAATGATTTTTCTCATGCACAGAGGCCAACCATGTGTCCTGCTGTGCTCTGTGCAGAGCTGGGCTGTTTGGAGCTGTGATTGGCATCATTTCCACGCGAACCTGTAGGGTCTTTCAAGGCCTCTTTGCAAGTTTCCGTGTTTCACGTTTTGTTTGTTGTGGTTTGAATAGGGCACAGCTGAATTTGTTCAAGCCTCTCAAGCATTCACAACAGAGAATTCTATCTATAATAACCTCTAATCTGCCCTTCAGTCAGGAAGGCCAAAACCCATTAGATGTAGTGACTGCGAACTCACTAAGATTCCATGCATGTCAAAGGCTTCCTCATGAGCCTTAATATTTGCTAAGGCCATATTGGTCTGTCAGTGGTGTGATTTCTTGCATTTGATCTCTATACTGATTTATTTTTGTTTGTTTGTTTCTAAATCTTTATTTACCTGTGTATTTTTGGCTGTGTTGGATCTCTGTCGCTGCACGGGCTTTCTCTGGTTGCAGAGTGTGGACTTCTCATTGCAGCGGCCTCGCTTACTGCAGCTCACAGGCTCTCGGTGCGGGCTCAGTAGCTGTAGCATGTGGAAGCTTCCCAGACCAGGGATCAAACATGTGTCCCCTGCATGCAAGGTGGATTCATAACCCCTGGAGCACCAGGGAAGGCCCTTATATTAGTTCCTTTAAATTTGCTAGGGAAGAACCACAAACTGAGTGACTTAAAACTATAAGACCTTTTCCTTTCACGGTTCTGAAGGTTGGACACTTGAGATCGAGGTGTTGGTTATTAGAGACACTCTCTCCCTGAGACTCTGGGTGGAATCCTTCTCACCTTCTCCTAGCCTCTGGGGCTAGCCAGAATCCTGTGCCTTCCTTGTTTTGCACCATTCCAGCGTCTGTTCCTGCCATCATATGGCTCTTCCTTCTGGGTGTGTCTCTGGGTCTCTCCCTGTCTTATAAGAACTCCAGATCTCTCCTCCAAGATGACTTCATCTTAACTAGTCACATCTTCAATAACCCTACATGTAGGTATAATTCCTTTCTAAAGATCATGGCATCTGGTCCCATCACTTCATGGGAAATAGATGGGGAAACAGTGTCAGACTTTATTTTTGGAGGCTCCAAAATCACTGCAGATGGTGACTGCAGCCATGAAATTAAAAGATGCTTACTCCTTGGAATGAAATTTATGACCAACATAGATAGCATATTCAAAAGCAGAGACATTACTTTGCTGACTAAGGTCCACCTAGTCAAGGCTATGGTTTTTCCAGTGGTCATGTATGGATGTGAGAGTTGGACTGTGAAGAAAGCTGAGCATTGAAGAATTGATGCTTTTGAACTGTGGTGTTGGAGAAGACTCTTGAGAGTCCCTTGGCCTGCAAGGAGATCCAACCAGTCCATTCTGAAGGAGATCAGCCCTGGGATTTCCTTTGAGGGAATGATGCTAAAGCTGAAACCCCAATACTTTGGCCACCTCATGCGAAGAGTTGACTCATTGGAAAAGACTCTGATGCTGGGAGGGATTGGGGGCAGGAAGAAAGGGGACAACAGAGGATGAGATGGCTGGATGGCATCACCGACTCGATGGACGTGAGTTTGAGTGAACTCCGGGAGATGGTGATGGATGGGGAGGCCTAGAGTGCTGCAATTCATGGGGTTGCAAAGAGTCGGACACAACTGAGCAACTGAACTGAAATGAAAGTTCTGCAGGTTAGGACTTCACATATCATTTTGGGGAAGCACAGTTGAATCCATGACACTCCTCTTCCTTTGTGGTGGAAGCCAACAGCTGTTTCTATTTCTGTGTTCCTTTACTGTCCCCTGTCAGCCATTTCCGTTCTTCCAGCACCTTCTTAACTAGTTCCCTGTATTAAATTTTTTCCTTTGAGTTCCCTGGGTTGTGTGTTGTTTTCTTGATTAAACCTCGATGATATCCTGAGAGAAGGGGCATGTCTCTTTGTTTGTTTCTTTGTTTTTTAAATATTCCTATTCCTTCCTTGTAGATACTAATTTAAAGAGGAAAAGAAGGGTGGTGTTGAGCCTTTCCAGCTGAAGAATCAGAACAGATGTTTTCCCCCTCCAAAACAAGAGCTGCTAAAGGGCATCCATTCACTTTAGAAAAAAATCCCTGGGCCCACTAATATGAAGAAATAATCACTGTTAACTGTTCTTTTAAAATTCTAAGTGGATACGACATCCATCTCAGATCATAAAGACGTGCTCAACAGTTATCAATCACTTGGCTTCATCAGATGAGAAATATATCAAGAAATCAAAAGGGTGACTGGACCATTTCTAATTCCCTTGGCCTCCATTATGTCTTCTGCATACTATTTTTTTTTTTCAAAGAATTTCTTTTATTTTTCACTCAGCAAAAATCTTTACTTTCTCATGCCTGTGAAAGAGAGACCCACAGGAGCTGGAACCAGCTATGCGGCTAGTGAAAGTCAGTGGCATGGAAGTAATGACATCCGTCTCTCAGGGCATGACAGAGGTATTCTGCACATGCTGCCATTCCATTGCTTTGACTCCCAGCAGACCTTGACAAAATACTGCCCAGGAAGGCGGCTTGTTCCAAGGAGAATATCTGCTGTAAATGAGTCTTAGAGTGACTGGTAGGCAATCAATGGACCCTGCAAATCTTCCTAATATAACGGAGGTGGAAACATGCCCTGACTAGATCACGTGACACTAAAGTCATGGAGTGAAAAGGGCTCTAGTGGACTCTCTGGTGGTCTAGTGGTTAAGACATTGCCTTCCAATGCAGGGGGTGCAGGTTCAGTCCCTAGTCAGGGAGTTAGGACCCTACATGCCTCATGGTCTAAAGGCTGAATTATGGAATAGAAGCAATATTGTAGCAAATTCAATATAGACTTTAAAAATGGTTCTCATAAAAAAAAAATATTTTTTAAAAGGGAGGGGGGTTTAGTTTTGTCATTTATGAAAGGTGAGCTGACATCAAAAGATACACAGAATATGCAACTTGATTCATTCATTCATTGAGTTCATTCTTTCATTCATTCAGCAACAGTTACCCAGTGCCTGTTATATGTCAGGCCAGCTTCTAAATGATAATGTATAGCTGTGCTGTATGCTGTGCTTAGTTGCTCAGTGGAGTCTGACTCTTTACAACGCCATGGACGGCAGACTGCCAGGCTCCTCTGAACATGGCGATTCTCCGGGCAAGAGATTCTTCCATCTCCAATACTGCAGTGGGTTGCCATGCCCTCCTGCAGGGGAGCTTCCCAATCCAGGGATCAAACCCAGGTCTCCCACATTGCAGGCGGATTCTTTACCGTCTGACTCACCAGGGAAGCCTGACATTATATAGTAGAAAGTAAGAAAGTCTTGCTTTTTCGCTTTTGTTCTTACAGAGCTTTAATTCTAGTAGGAGAAAGGCAGTTGATAAATGACAAAAAATAGCTGTGAGTGACAGCTTTAATAAAATTAAAACAGAGCAATGTTAGGGAGACAGCTTAGGTTGCTGACTGGGAATTATCCTTGGTTTCTCTCTTCCCAAGCAGGGCAAGCCTCTTCAAAGAGATGCCGTTTGAGCTGGATTGGAATGACAAGAGAGAGCCAGCTTTGCAAAAACCTAGGGAAAGAACATTTCAGGCAGAGAAAACATGAAGTGCAAATTCCACAAAGCAAGAATAAACTCAAGGAGTCTGAGGAACACCAGAGGCCTGGACACTGGAGCATGTTGAGCTGAGCAGCAGGAAATGAGACCAAAGCAAAGAAACACGCAGGCAAGGTCCAGCAGGGTCTTGCTGGAAATTCAATTTTATTCAGTCATCAGCGGTAGCTTTCCAGAGGGTTTCACAGTGTGGGAGATAAATTATATAATCTTTCTTTGTGTGCAGAATAGGATCCAGGGAGGGAAGAACGAATCCAAGGGGACAGAGAACAGTCCAAGCGAGAGACGGTCCCTGGGCTCGGTGCGGGGGGGTGACAACGGCTTTGCGAGACACACACCACCTTCCTTTTCTTGTCTGTCAATGATGATAATGACGTCTGCAAGCTTACTTCCTAGAGTTACGGTGAGGATGAAAGGAATAAAAATACAAAATGCAGAGTACAGGGCTTGGCACACGGTAAGCACAGTAAATGGTGCCTATTATTATAATTAACTGACTTCTGCTAAGGTGAAAAAAAAATCTACTGAGCTAACAAGACACCTATTGCTCTTGTATTCATGAATTTAAAGGAATCTTCAAGAACTTTACTTCATGATTCCTATTGAGGCCTGAATCTTCACATCTTGCAGGCCCAATTAAGGCTGTTTCCATAACTGTCTCAGTCCATCCCCACAAGTTTGCTCTGTACCCACACCCACTTAGTGCCTCTATCACCTGCAACCTAGATCTCTCCTCCGTCCAAGTTGAGTCCTTCCCCCGCACTCGGGATCTTGTGTACTTCCTCAATGATATCTTTCCATCAATCTTCCTCTTCTCTTGAATGCTCAGTTTCCCTCAAGGCTCTAAACTACTTTCATCAATACTTAAATATGTTCTGGGCACACTTGTCTAAAAAAAAAATTCAGTCACGTCACTCTCCTCATGAGACACTCTCAGCACCTCTCCCGCCCCCTTCACCATCATGCAGAATCGTCCGCCCTCTGTCACCTTCACCTGACCACCCTTGCGCTCTGTACTCTGCCTTCTGCACCCTCCGGGTCACCGTTAGAGTTTTGCTCCTAATGTCACCAAAGACCTTGTTCTTATCCAGCCCAATTGAGCCCTAGGTTTGTGACTGCAACAGTTCCAGCCTATTGATAGTGATGCTATCAGCTAGCAGTGCCTGAAGTATTCACCTGCCTCCGTCCCCGCCCCTCCCCCCACCATGGACGTTTCTCCTCTTAGAGTCAGTATTGTGGTTGGACCTGCCCTTGTGGTGTGGTTTTTAGTATAATTGCAGGACGAGCCTCAGCAACGATTGTTAGGGAACTTGAAGGATCAAGCTTTATTACTCACAGTTACTGAAGGGTGCACGGCACAGTCAGTGCCACATGGTGAGTTTGGAGGGAGAGAGAGCACCCTTACCCTGGCTTCTGCCTTTGTTAGGGCTGAGGTTGAGATGCCTATGCCTATACCGTAGGTTCACCATTTGTTGATGAATTTAAGAGTGGGAATTAAAGCTCAGGACGCAAGGTGGTATCGGTCAAGTGGTCAGTTATTTAAGGCTTTTCGAAAGGGGAACTTGAAGGATGAGGCCACCTAGCTTTTTACCTGGCTGTGCAGCTGGCAATGCCTGTAATTGAGATGGATGTCTTTGAATAGGTGCCTCAGCAACTGAAAGCTTACTGTCAGGCACTCACAGCACAGTCTGGCACTATCCCCCAAGGAGATTAATGGAGGTGCCAAATTTACTTTCACCCTTAGTGAAGGGGGTGGTATTCTGTCCTTAATGTTGAGCTCTGTCCCAGGCATGGGCTAGGCTTCATGGCCTGCCCTACTTCTTCCAGTACCATTAACTGAGCATTGTAGGGTCATTTCCCAATGTGGGAATCGCAAGTAACACCACCTGGTACCCAAGGATCCACTTTACATAGAAGGAAGTTTGACAATGGGCACATCATCATGAAATCCACTGGTACTATCAAGAACTCTGTTACCCCAGAAGTTGTCCGCCTGATGGAATATTGGAATGACCTCCAAGAGGCTCAGCTAAAGGACCAGCTGGGATGACCCCAGATGGGGTAAGAGCACCCTTCTCCAAGACATGGTATACTTTGACCCAACAACAATCATAAGATGCCATGTCCCCAACAGCAAGAATCTGCAGTCCAGAAATCAAGGAGTAGAAGTAGGGTGGGGTCCTATCACCATTCTCAGACTTTGTGCATTAGCTTTAAGGTCTGCTGTGTTAGAAATTGGAATGTTTCCACGAGGCAAACCAGTCAGGGTCTTACTGATCTCCAAGATGCACTGTGGCCTGATTGATTTGGACCTCTGCGCTCACAGCAGCAAAGGAAACATTCACTCTCTAGTGTGAGCGATGGCCATGGTTATCATGGAAACTAGAAATGCTGACACACAGACAGACAGGGGAGGGTGTCTGGAGCTCGAGAGACACACGGGGGTACTTCCTGCGGTTTCCATGTCTGCTGATAACCATGGCTCTTGTTGCCATGGTGACTAGAGTGACTAGAGTCCAGACTCCTCAGGGATCAGCTCTGGGTCCCACTGGACAAGTCAACTTAGACCAGTAGGAAAGTCTGGAGGGTGAAAGGAATCCAACATATGGGTGGGAGAAAAAGGAGTGGATGAATATTAATTATGGTTTCAAGCCCAACTGCTGCCTCCCGCCACTGGCTCATCCCATGAACCCTTTTAAGTCTTTTTGGAATTGTAAATGGGCACTAATTGCAACTGAGCTACTAGAGGCTTCCCTAGTGGCCCAGTTGGTAAAGAATCTGCCTGCAATGAAGAAGACCTGGGTTCGATCTCCAGTTAAAGAAGATCCCCTGGAGAAGGAAATAGCAACCCACTCCAGTATTCCTGCCTGGAGAACTCCATGGACAGAGGAGCCTGTTGGACTAAGTCCATGGGATCGCAAAGAATTGAACATGACTGAGAGGCTAACACTTTCACATATATATGGTGATCTTTTTGTTTAATGACAAGGCTATTCACACAGAAATATCTGTCAGTCATACTTCTGGCAAACAATCTAGTTGGAGAAAAATTCTGGGTCTAGAAACAAGCAAAACGTTTCTGCATCTCTGAAATGGCTTACCAAAAGCCACCTTTTCTTTAGCACCTAGTCCTAAAGTCCATTATCTACAGCATGTGCTTTTGTAAGACGCTTTGTCATATGGTTTTTCATACCGCAGAAAACAGAGCGGGAAGTTGGAAGAACAGCAAACGTGGTAGCGGTCATAAACTAAGAGCGGAACACTGCTTGATGTGGCCAAAGGGACCAAGCAACAGAAACAACAGGAGGTCAGAAAAGAGCCACCCAGGACGTGGGACATGCTCCACAGCCATCCCTGTAAACACGTGGTTGGTTCCGTGGAAGTTCGCTCAGTTACCAAACCAGAGAAAGCAATGTGTGTTTCAATGCAGTTTACAACAACGTGGTGCCGTTGTTAAAGCTTTGACTTCTGGATAGTATAATTTAATTAGCCATAAAAGTCTTTGATGGAAAGTAACATTTCCTAAAACTGAAGAATAAAAGAGCTTATGCCATATAATGTTTTTTATCTGCATCTTGCAGGTATGGTAGAGTGGGTAAGAGAAGGGCTGACCACACTTGTCTACCAACCCACACCTCCCCTGCAAATCCTTTTAAGACAGGAAACATAAATCTAAATTCATGATAGCCCTGGGAGACTAGAGAGTAACACAAAGGGGTCCTGGAATTGTGAGGAATTTCTCAAAGATAGAAAGCACATGGATTAAATTGTCAAGAATTGATGAAACTACAGCCCAGCTTATACACAGAAAAAAAAAAAAAATACAACTACTCAGGAAGGTAAGAGCAGACATAGAGAAACCCAAGCTCACTGTCAGCAGTTGGAGCAGAGGGTCCTTCGGTGATCATCAGGGTAATTAAAGAACTACTTTCTGGTCAATTATAGCTACTCTTTCCTCTGGGGAAGAGCAAATCCAAACCAGCTATTCGTGGGGCACTGGATCACCTAGTTCTTCCTCCTTAGGTGTAATTAGAGGGAGTCAGAACACCAGAAGTTCAGGAGAAGACCATTAAAATACAAAAAGAAGAGACAGAACCTTGACTCAAGGGAAAACTTGTGAAAAAAAAAATGAACTTGTAAGCATTAAAATTAATGTCATCAGAGAGATGATCTTGCACAGTATAACTAGAATATGCTGTTAGGAAAAACAACCAAAAAGCAAGTAATAATTCTTGAGGTTCTAAAATTATAAAGACAGGAGATATAATGGAAGAGTGAATGGACAAATGAACACAGCAATGGACAAATTAATGATCTAAAACGGAGGCTAGCAAAGGCTTTCCATAAAAGGTCAGACTGAGGAAAAACTTTAAAGTTGGGTTAAAAGGGTTGAAAGAGTCAAAAGAGTTAAAGAACAAAGTGGAAACATTTCAAGAGTTCTATTGTGGGTTCTAATAGGAATTGCAGAGACAGAGAGGACTGAATGGAGGAAAATATAAAGAAAAATAAATGAAAATTTATCTTAACTGAAGAAAGACACAGATCTTTACATATGATGGGTCACTAGTATCATGTAAGAGAAATATAAATTGTCAAGATGTAGCTTTATGAACCATCAGAGCTATAGAATAGAGATTTCTCAAAGCTTGTAGGCATGGAAGCCCTCAGAAATAAACCTGCTCTAGAGTTGCAAGGATTATTTACAATGGAATGAAAATTCAACCCAAGGAGGAACCCACATATAATATAAGCTAAATAATAGTAAGCAAAGAACTGAGGAAAAGATAGATAAATTGAAATAATAAAGTTCACAAATCTAAAACTAAATTCTTGAGTGATGTGGCATAGAAAGTAATGAGAGACGAAGGGAAAATGATGGTGTGCTAAGATTTTGGCTTTTTAGTAAAGAAAGAGATAAAACTTAATGTAGATTAATACGTGTTGAAATGGGCATGCTAAAAATGTAAGAATAATAACTAACACAATAGAAAAAAGATGTAATAACTTTTAAACCTCCTAGAGGGGGGAAAACAATGGTACCACAATTTTAGCCATCTAACAAAAGGAGGAAAAGGGAAATTAAATAAGAAATCATGGTGCATAAACTAATACAAAATAAGATGACAAATTAGAAATTATAATAAATGTAGATAGGTTAAATGTCAAACATTTTCAAATTTTGTACATGTGTAAAGCCTTGAAAATTTTTGAAACGGTAGAGTGGGCTATTTATAGAGATTATCTTTGGAGATCAGAGGGTATAGAAATGAAAGCTAGGGGTTAAAAGTTGACAGGGACTTTTGGACTGTTGCATTTTACACATGGGGACCATAGTTATCTATTTTATACATTTTTAAAAATTGAGGAATGTTAGTATACAACCGGAGAAGGTAATGGCACCCCTCTCCAGTACTCTTGCCTGGAAAATCCCATGGACGGAGGAGCCTGGTGGGCTGCAGTCCATGGGGTCGCTAAGAGTCGGGCACGACTGAGCGACTTCACTTTCGATTTTCACTTTTATGCATTGGAGAAGGAAATGGCAACCCACTCCAGTATTCTTGCTTGGAGAATCCCAGAGACAGAGGAGCCTGATGGGCTGCCGTCTATGGTGTTGCACAGAGTCGGACACAACTGAAGCAACTTAGCAGCAGCAGCAGCAGCAGCAGCATACCACCATTGTATGGCTCATAAACAGCTTATTTATCTCCACCTCTCTCCAGCTCCACCCTCAGGCAGTTCAGTTGCTCAGTCGTGTCTGACTCTTTGCAACCCATGAACTCCAGCACACCAGGCTTTCCTGTCTATCATCAACTCCCGGAGCTTGCTCAAACTCACGTCCATCGAGTCAGTGAAGCCATCCAATCATCTCATCCTCTGTCATCCCCTTCTCTGTCTTCAACTTTCCCAGCATTGGGGTCTTTTCCAATGAGTCAGTTCTTCGAATCAGGTGGTCAAAGTATTAGAGCTTCAGCTTCAGCATCAGCTAAGTCACTTCAGTCATGTCCAACTCTGTGCGACCCCATAGACAGCAGCCCTCCAGGCTCCCCCGTCCCTGGGATTCTCCAGGCAAGAACACTGGAGTGGGTTGCCATTTCCTTCTCCAGTGCATGAAAGTGAAAAGTGAAAGTGAAGTCGCTCAGTCGTGTCCGACTCTTAGCATGGACTGCAGCCCACCAGGCTCCTCCATCCATTGGGATTTTCCAGGCGAGAGTACTGGAGTGGGGTGCCATTGCCTTCTCCGGAAAATATTCTACTTAATGTTAATTACTCTAAGACATGTCTATATTAGATAGGTCAACAAACAAACATTAATATCAAGTATTTAATATTGAATATTTCCCAGTTCACATGAACCTGGAATTTATTGTTTAATTTAGAATTACTTGATTTGTAAGCGCTTACCTTTTTTTAAGCCAAATAAATAGAGCTCATTTACAAATTAACCTCAAAAATATTACCCAGAGACAGAGACATACCAAGACATATTTAGACAGACACAGTGCAAGATCTAGCTTCAAGTCTTTTTTCCCTTTTTCCTCAGTGTCAGGAGTTAGAGATGGTCTAGATAAGTATTCCTGAGAGCCCTGGCCTCAAGGCACAGGGAAAGAGAATCAAGTTCTAACAAAATGGTGGCAGGTCTAAACTAAATGGTGGCCAGACAAAGCAAAATGGCCATCAAAAATCACAACACAGAACACAGAGTTAAAACACACACATATAAACCTGGCTGTCCTCATCAAAGTGAAAGTGAAGTCACTCAGTCGTGTCCGACTCTGTGCGACCCCATAGACGGCAGCCCAGGCTCCCCCAGCCCTGGGATTCTCCAGGCAAGAACACTGGAGTGGGTTGCCATTTCCTTCTCCAGGGGATCTTGCTGACTCAGGGATCAAACCCAGGTCTCCCACACTGTAGGCAGATGCTTTAACCTCTGCACCACCAGGGAAGCCCTTAAATACAAGACTCCAAGTACTAGCATCAAAGATTTCAAGGGAGGAAAGGAAGCCAGGTTGAAAGAAGAAGGGGGAGGAGACGGGAGAAGGGGAGCAAAAGGGGTGGCCTTACAGACGTCTCCTGCCACCTACAGATGCCCAGGCGTTATGGGACTTTTCCCTGGGCCTCCAGAGAAGGGAGGACTGGAACTCGGCCCTACCAGAAATCAGACCAGACCAGAACCAGAATTCGAGTTCTCTGCTAAGAGGAGGTGGTCAGTCTCCAATCCTCAGCTCAGGCTGAGGGCCCTTCGACCAGATTCCTGAGTCCAGGACTGGGGGACTAGAAAAACAGGGAAGGATAGGAAGGGTTAAGGAGAGGAAAGAGAGAGGGAAGGGGAGAGAGGTCAATAAAGTCTGTTGTTTCTTACCGGTCAGCTTCAGCATCAGTACTTCCAATGAACACTCGGCACTGATTTCCTTTAGGATGGACTGGTTGGATGTCCTTGCAGTTTAAGGGACTCTCAAGCGTCTTCTGCAACACCACAGTTCAAAAGCATCAATTCTTCGGTGCTCAGCTTTCTTCACAGTCCAACTCTCACATCCATACATGACCACTGGAAAAACCACAGCCTTGACTAGACGGACCTTTGTAATGTCTCTGCTTTTTAATATACTGTCTAGGTTTGTCATAGTTTTTCTTCCAAGGAGCAAGCATCTTTTAATTTCATGACTGCAGTCACCATCTGCAGTGATTTTGGAGCCCAACAAGTCTTTCACTGTTTCCATTGTTTCCCTATCTATTTGCCACAAAGTGATGGGACGGGATGCCATGATCTTCAGTTTTTGAATGTTGAGTTTTAAGCCAGCTTAGCTCCACCCTCATCTCCCACATATTCCTTTAGCCTAGACAAACAAAGAGTTCTTTCTGCTTCATATCTGCTTAATTTACTATTTTCATCCATAAACTGAAGTTAGTATGGTAACTATTTAGAGCACGTTTCAAACATAATCTTTAAAATGATCAGCTGCTGCTATCACAAAAATACATAATTGTAGTATATTGTTGCTAATATAGTGTTTGTATTTAATTTTATTTAACAATATAATGTAAATATTATTTACTTAATAATATTTAATGATGCTTCCCTAGTAGCTCAGACAGTAAAGAATCTGCCTACAATGCAGGAGAGCCAGGTTAAAATTTTAAGTGACAGGAAAACTTCTAATTTTAAAATATTATTTATTTAATAATATTTTATTAAATATTATTTGTTTACTAATAATAGTCAATGAGAAATATTGTTAATAGTATTTATTTGATTTTGTTTAATATTTTAAAATATTAAATAAACATATTTTGATAAAGGAAAAAGAAACCCTCTATAATTTTATCATCCAGAAATAACCAAAATAGAAAATTCATAACTTGGCATTTAAAAAAATGGTTATGGCACCACCTGAAGACATTTCCATCCTAGCACCTAAATCTGCCTCTCTCTAGTCCAGGCCACATCCAGGTGACCTGGGAGTGAGCGTAGCTAGAATAGGTCAGGTAGGATGCCTGGAGTAGTTCACACCCTAATCCCTGGAATGTGCAAATATTGTTTGGAGAAAGGGTCTATGCAAGTGTGATTAAGTTAAGGATCTTAAGATGAGGGCAATCATGGGAAGTACCCTTATGAGAGAGTGGAGATTAGACACAGAAAGGTTAGCCATGTAAGAAAAAGGGAGAGTTGGGACTTCCCTGATGGTCCAGAGGTTAAGATTTGGTGCTTCCAGTGCAGTGAGTGTGGGTTCAATCCCTGGTCCAGGAAAAAAGATTCTACCTGCCACACAGCACATCTGGAAACTTAAAAAATGTTTAAAAAGTAGAGGGAGATTGGACCCACAGAGACACACAGAAGAGCCAATAGTGTAAAGATGGAGGCAGAGGATGAAGAGCACAGAGGAAGCCTCACATAGGGTGACCCCCAGAAGCTCGTGATGCCTAAAGCTCAGCTTCTCTGTACACAGGTGCTGAATCAGATCTAGGAGACAGAGTTTTGGGTGAAGAACAAAAAGATAGTTTTATTGCTTTCTCAGGCAAAGGGGGACACAGAGGGCTCATGCCCTCAAAATTCCTGGGGAAGGTAGTGAGAAGTTTTCTAGTAATTGTTCAAAGAGGGACTGATCATTCCGACGGCGTTCTTCTCATGGGTTGGTGATGAGACAAGCAGAGATCAACATCATCAAACTTCAGATCCACCTGGTCTGGGGTCTACAGGCTTGTGGGCAGCATACCACTGTTAACCATTAACATCTCCCACCTGGAGGGGCTTTCAGTATTTGCAAAATAACTCAAGGATACTGTTGTGTGTATCCTTTGTCGGGGAAGCAGAACCTTGCCCCAAGGCTGCTCCTGACCGGTTGCTTCTCCTTAGTCTCCCGTCCCCTTCCTTCTGTAATTAACAACTCCTTGAATCTGCCCGTTGGAACTCAGGGAAAGTCATGGAGGATGAACGAAGGCTGTTTCCCATAATCAAAGAAAGGGGGACACAGAAAGTCTCTGTGGCCAGGAGCCCCACAGAGCCCTGCCTGGCATCACTGGGAGAGGCAAGCAAGGGTCCCCCTCCATGGCCTCTGGAGGGAGCATGGCCCTTTGGCACCTCCATCTCAAACTTCTGGCCTCCAGAACTACAGACGAATACAGTTCTGCTTTGAGCCACCAACTTTATGGTCAATTGTTACAGCAGCCCCAGAAGTGTGTGATCCTACACCCCTTACCTCTACCACAGATGAATACACGCTACATAAACCCATGTAACTCCCCCTATCTGTGGCTGTGGCAGTGGTTTCCAGAGTCTGTATTGTTCCTGAGTGAAATTCCAAAAAATTATCTAACACTTTAAGTCATTTTTAAATGATCTGACACTGGGTTGTTCGATTTTTGTTCCCAAAATGACATGAAAGAAAAAAAGCTATCATTTATTATCATTAATTCATAAAAAAAGGATTTTTTTAATACAAAGATACTTTAAAAGGACAGTTCTTTAACTCAAATACATTTACATTTATTAAAACCTCATCATAATATCCTTATTCTTCCTTGGCAATGGTGCTGACGGAATTTCACTACAGGTGGGTTCCTGTCCATAAACGAGGATTTGGGCCCCAAAGCTATGTCAGCTTAAATCACGTTTACATACTTACCTATCCGTTTCTACTCCATCCCATGCACCGTTCCCGCCAGCTCCTCAAAGAATTTTGTGGAAATTCAAGAACTCTTCTCTTTTCCTTTCCTTCTATGAATTAGATTTAAGACCATGGACATACAGTCAAGGAGCAACCTTATATACACTGGTTGGCAAGAAGATCAATGAGAAGGTAAAAGAATAACTTTCCGGAATTCCCTGGTGGGCCAGCGGTTAGGACTCCACTGCCAAGGGCCCCCATTCAATCCTGAGTCAGGGAACTAAGATTCCACAGGCCATGCAATGCAGCCAAAAACAAGCAAACAAACAAAACCCCCTAAACAGAAGAATAACTTTCTAATTTTTTAAGTACGAAAAAAACTCTTTCCATTAATTTTTAAAAGTATAACACTCATAAGTTTTAAGGGCTCATTAATGAAAAGAGAGAAAAAACAAATACATAGTATCAAGAGTGAAAAATGGGATACAAAATTTAGGAGGAAATAGTAAATGATGAAGAAGATGAAAGATGGAAATGATCATATGGAATTTTCTTTGTTGCTATTTTCTTCTTGCTTCATTGGCCTCTGTTCGCCAATCCAGTGGCAGAGGCGAAATATAGCTGAGAACAAAGAAATTATCATCTAGATGGATGCCATTCATATTAGCAATCTATAAGAGACCTAGAGTCTTAAGAAAAATGTACAGTATATACTTGAAGAAAACTATTGATACAAAACTTAACTAACGTACGTATTGGACAAACCAATCATCAGGCTCATTCCTTACTGGTATCATCCATCTCAGATCGAATAACTCTGCTATCTCTAGCCTCCCAATCTGAAACTAACCTCCTCATTTTGCTGGCAGAGATGAAATTAAAAAGATAAATTATTAACTCCTGGAATATCTCCAGGCTGCAAGCCTATTCTCCTAAAGCCATCAGGTAGATTCAAAACTGAACCTCAACCATAAGACTTAAGTTCCCTGACATCTTTTCCCTCTTGTTTTTTTTCTCTGCAGATTTTAGTACCTCTTCTTGTTTTACCAGCAAACCAACAAGATATTTCTAGGGAAAAAATTTTTAAAGAATTTACTAAAGTGCTCAAGTGAGAGTGATCGCTCTCTCTCTTTTTTTAATTTATTTACTTTAATTGGAGGTTAATTACTTTACAATATTGTAGTGGTTTTTGCCATACATTGACATGAATCCACTACAGGTGTACATGTGTCCCCCATCCTGAACCCCTCTCCCACCTCCCTCCCCATCCCATCCCTCTGGGTCATCCCAGTGCACCAGCCCTGAGCACCCTGTCTCATGCATCGAACCTGGACTGGCTATCTGTTTCATATATGATAATATACATGTTTCAATGCTATTCTCTCAGATCTTCCCACCCTTGCCTTCTCCCACAGAGTCCAAAAGACCGTTCTATACATCTGTGTCTCTTTTGCCATCTTGCATACAGGGTTATTGTTACCATCTTTCTAAATTCCATATATATGTTAGTATACTGTATTGGTGTTTTTCTTTCTGGCTTACTTCACTCAGTTTCATCCACCTCATTAGAACTGATTCAAATGTATTCTTTTTAATGGCTGAGTAGTATTCCATTGTATATATGTACATATACACAAGAGAGTGATCTCTTTAATCACCGTTTCCTAAGGTGAGGTCATTCTCAGTGCAGATAGCCTCTTTTTACCCCAAGCTTTTTCAAAAATTCTTAGCTGATCCTGAAATCACAAGTTAGATTCTCTGTTCCTGAATCAGATAACAAAGAAGTGGAGGAAGTTGTAACTTGAGAAAGGAGAATTTAGGATGAGACCTTGGTTTCTGCCTAGAACCTCCCTGCTTCTCCATCATTGTTCTTAAAGACAGCGCTGGGAGAAATTTATAAAAAAAAGGATTTGGATCACCTCATCTAATCTCTTTGAGATTTTTCAAGATGTAAAAACTGAAGTTCAGAGTGTATTTGCATCATCAATAGACACAGAGCCAGTTATGGGGAAGTACTCCTGGAGAACCCCAGGGACTGCAGAGCCTGGTGGGCTGCCGTCTATGGGGTTGCACAGAGTTGGACACAACTAAAGTGACGCAGCAGCAGCAGCAGCAGCAGGATCTTCAGAAGATCACAGATCCATTTTCACATCATCTCCTCCTTTCTGTTCTAGGAAGTTGGAAGGCAGAAAGTTCAAAAACAAGGAAAGAAGCCTAACACCAAAAGGGTTTTTACATTGTTGCAACGTTTAAGAAAAAGAAAGAAAAAAAACCCAATATTAAATTGCATTGCCATTTAATTTTCCTACCTGGTCCATTTCTGTCAATGTCTAATTCCCTTATCCATGCAGGCAGAGACAGTTACACCCCCAGACTGTCCCCTCTCAATTATATAATGAAGTATTTAACAATTATCCAGACTGTTCTTTGGCAAGCTGATTTTTAAACATGTGTTGCCAGTTTGCCAGATACCACTTGTATGTTATTGCAACAATGTCAACCAAAACCAGGTAAAATGTGCCTGTGTTAAAAGGTTGGCTTACCCTCACCAATCTTGGCTTTGAAAAAAATTCTGGGGAAAATTGCCAATTTGGTATGGGAACCGAGTATGAGGAAGTTTGTTCAGGGTTCTTATTTGGCAGTTTCAGCTGTCTTTCTCTGAGGTTTATTTTTGCTTTTTAATTCTTCAAATATATGTGATTGGACGTTGACTTTGAGGCTTAGTCTGGCAAGATCTGAGTGCAGAGTTCCTTGTTCAGTTTCTGTTTTATTAATTGTGGATTTCACAGCCTTCCCTCCAGCCCTCTTTACAGCACCTTGGGTGGTTGTAAGCACTTGAGACTGGGTTATCAGGATTGGAGCTTTCCTGAAGAACCTCTCAGATGTGAACCTCCAGCATGTTCCTTGGTGGCAGGATATTCTTCAGTTCTGCTAGTTACATGATTGGGAACATATCGATACAGTTAAGCTTAATGATCTCATACCAACAGAAGGCACTTGTACAGACAAATGGGTTATCAGCATTGCAGCAATACCATATTGCCGAATGGTGTTCATTCTGCCCTCACATCACCCAGCCTCGGCATCATCCACTGTGTCTTTTTGGGACAAGCAACGCTTTGCTTTCAACTAGCTTGAACACCCTCACAGTTAACTCCTGAGTGCCTGCGGTAAAGCCTACTGAAGCAGAAAACTGAAAGCCCACAGCATTTCCTGTTCCTCTGAGACTGGGAGTTTCTCCAGTGTGCATTTTAGACTTGGAGAAATAAGGTGACCTTTTGGAAATGGGACCTTCTCTTTCAGGTCTCTTAGTGGGTATCAATTTTCTAATGATTTAACCATTAACTTGCAGCAAATCAGCTCATGCAAACAGAACATTTTGACCTCAGCCATTGGGCATCATTTGCTATTCAAGTTACATATTAACTTAATGCACCCAATGAATCACTAGAGTGACCTCCAGCTGTCAGGGAAAGCAGCGAGTCTCATGCTGAAACTGAACATTTTTAGAGGAATTTTTTTCTCCCCAAGAAAACTGAATGTGAAGGATTTTCTCAAGAATGCATTTCCTATTTTGGAAAATGAGCAGGTTGCTAGGATGCCATTAAGTACTTTTAAGTCACTCACAAACAGGCACCCTGAGGCCTGGAAGAGTTCTAAGTCACTTCCTTACCTCTGTGACATGGGTAAGTGGCAGATTTTACCAGCCCACTTCCTTCATAGGATGTAAAAAATGGTCCAGTCTATACCCTGAGTCACAGATGATGATGATAATAATAATAGTAATAATAAAGAATCTTGTTTTCAGGAAGCAGAGATTCTAGAAACAAATAAGAAATAGGGGATGGGGCCAGAAGCAAATCTCAGGCTCCAGTCATAGCTCGAAGCCCCTTTATCTTTCTTTGTTAAAAACCTTTCTCCCTTTCCTTCCTATACAGATCTGTTGGGTCTCCTTGTTTATGCCAAGTTCTTTTGTACCTACTATTCAATATGAAGAAAAGGAAAAGGCCTGTGTTGGATTCACTGTGGAGCAAAACTCTGAGTTTTCTGGGAGCTTCATCATTTACCAGACGTGGTGGTGCTGAAGTTTTCTTCCTTTTTTTTTGACTATGCAGGTTGCAGGGTCTTAGTTCCCCAAACAAGGATAGAACCCTGGCCCACAGCAGTAAAAGCCCAGGACTCTAACCACTGGAAAGAGAAAGTTGCTCAGTCATATGGAACTCTTTGTGACCCCATGGACTGGCCTGGTAGGCTCTGTCCATGGAATTCTCCAGACAAGAATACTGGAGTGGGTTGCCATTCCCTTCTCCAGGGGATCATCCCAACCCAGGGAACAAATCCAAGGCTCCTGCATTGCAAACAGATTCTTTACCATCCGAGGAAGCTCCTAACCAACTGGTCTGCCAGGGAATTCCCACGGTGCTGTTTTAAAACACCATGCATTTCTGGCTCATGTTTCCACTTTGGGTCCTAGAGTATTATTTGACCCAAATCAGTCCTCTTGTGTGTGGTTCAGCTGGTGATCCCAGCCTTTGGTCACATACCCACCCCAAACCTCCATGGGGCAGTGGCAGATTCTGGGCACCCAGCTGACTGTGACATTCCTCTGGGCCTGTCCCCCTTCCTCCTCTCCTGCTCTCCACAGTAAGTCAACATCCACTGGAGCTGTTGCTGCAGGAACCACACACATAATTTACCCAGGAAAGAAAACATACCTTGGCTCTTAAACTAAAATAAATCTTCTGAACAAGAGAAAACAAAACATCCTCTGGGCAAATGGGGTCCCTGCTAGTGTGAGATGCATTCTTTTTCATTTGGCTTATCCCCAACAGTTTGTTTTAAGGACATCCACAAGTAGGATATCACAGGCACATTAATTTGCATGACAAATATTTAATGGAGCCCTGGGAAACTGAGAAGGCACAGAATGAATCAAACAGAATCCAGACCAGAGCCTTAAGGAGTGAATGTCTCCAAGGGGAGTTATTATACTCATTGAAAGTAAGACAGAAAGACACAGATAGAAAGCTGTTGGAATTCAAAGGACCAGTTAAGGACTTTCAACTGGGAGAGCTGGGGAAGAGGTGGATGCCCAGAAAGTCTAGAAGTCCAGTCAGATTTGTGTGTCAGGTTGGGCAAGATGTCAGAGGGCCTGGTCACAGGAGCAAGAGGAGGCAGAAAAGAAAAGTCTACCTTTGGATGGGTCCAGAATGGTTTCATTTCCTCGGTCAGTAACACAGGTCTTCAGTTCAGTTCAGTCGCTTAGTCGTGTCCCACTCTTTGCGATCCCATGGACTGCAGCACAACAGGCTTCCCTGTCCATCACCAACTCCCGGAGCTTGCTCAAATTCATACCCGTCAAGTCCATCAAGTGATGCCATCCAACCATCTCACCCTCTGTCATCCCTTTCTCCTCCTGCCTTCAACTTTTCCAGCATCAGTGTCTTTTCCAATGAGTCAGTTCTTCGAATCAGGTGGCCAAAGTATTGGAGCTTCAGCTTCAGCATCAGTACTTCCAGTGAATATTTAGGACTGATTTCCTTTAGGATAGACTGGTTGTATCTCCTTGCAGTACAAGGGATTCTCAAGAGCCTTCTGCAGCACCACAGTTCAAAAGCATCAGTTCTTTGGCACTCAGTTTTCTTTATGGTCCAACTCTCACATCCATACATGACTACTGGAAAAACCATAGCTTTGACTAGAAGGATCTTTCTTGGTAAAGTAATGTCTCTGCTTTCTAATGTGCTGTCTATGTTGGTCATAATTTTTCTTCCAAGGAGCAAATATCTTTTAATTTCATGGCTGCAGTGACTTTGGAGCCCAAGAAAATAAAGTCTGTCACTGCTTCCATTGTTTCTCCATCTATTTGCCGTGAAGTGATGGGACTGGATGCCATGATCTTAGTTTTTTTAATGTTGAGTTTCAAGCAAAACACAGATCCAAAAGGCAAAAAAAGGGTCACAGCCAATGGGTCTGCAGAAAAAGTTTCACCTAGTTTTTCCTTGACACATTTAATGGAGTTAGTTTCTATTCTTCCTTCCCAAAAGTTTCTAAATTGTCCCCATACCTATATCTGTAAAGAAGTTTAGTGAAATTAAAGTTTTTAAAATCACTTATTCTTTGCTTGGTTTACTGTGTGGTTTAAAGTGCCAGCAGATAAGTAGGTTGCAATAGCTGTTTGCAAAGCACTCTCTGAGCCGCAGGGCCATCAGCTCAGCCCCAGGGCAAGAGGAGCAAAGTTCTGGGAGTCTGCCCCTTTGTGAAGGTGGTTCTGTGATCTTCAGGGAGCACTTATCATCAGCAGGAAGTAAGAACACCCCAGGCACAGCCCTAAGTCATAAGTCTTAGAAGTTTTAGGAAAGGCAGGAGCCATAAAAAGTAGGCACCAGGCTTTGGGACAGGCTAAAGGCTGGGCAGAACTTTCCAAAATCAGGTGGTTTAGAAGAAAAGCAAACATCAGGAATTGCAGTTAAGTTTTTACATATGTGTCTTTAAAAAAAAAATGCATGTCCCACCTGAAAAGTTTAGTAACCTTGCTTAAAAACACTGTTTATGTTTAATGTATGGAGTAGAAGTTCCCATGTGTTTCCATGGGCATTTCTGGCACCAGACTGTCAATATTGGTTCACAGCCCTAATGATATGGGCTATTCAGATTTGGACTCTTAGCAGTATTTGCTCTTCAAATTGCTCTAGTCCAGGGGAGCCTGCTTCTTCAGCTCTGTCAGTCATTAAGGCTATATTTCTCCCATGATTCTCTTCTCTCTCTTTTCTTTTAAAAGATCTTTTCTTTTTTCTTTTTTTGATGTGGGCTATTTTTAAGTCTTTATTGAATTTGTTACAATATGGTTTCTGTTTTACGTTTTGGTTTTTTGGCCCCGAGGCATGCGGGTCTTAACTCCCTGACCAGGGATGGAACCAACACCCGCTACATTGGAAAGTGAAATCTTAATCATGGGGCCACCAGGGAAGTCCCAATCCTTTTCTCTTGAGCTTGATTCTAATTGTCCTTTGTCCACAAAATCAGCCACAGATAACAAGGCAATATTATCAAGAACTGCTATTTGTTGAGTGAACGTTGTCCCAAGTTGTATCATTCTTCCTCAAAATATCACAGCACATAAGGCTAGAGGTTACCCCAGCACTGTATGTTCCCTCCTCCTGTGTGATGGACAAGCGCTCTGTGAGAAATCCCCCGTCATATTTGGAACTGCACTTTGCTATCGTTATGGCCAAGAATTTCTTCCTAACACTTATACTACTTTTCTCTGCTGTAGTGAATCCCATAACTTCTCTCCCTATACTTACACGTGAGTGGAGATCCACTGCCTGTGTGATTAAGACACTGTCTGTAAGACTGGAACCCAGCATCTGAAGAGCCAGTCCATCTCTCTCTGCTCCAGAGTTAGAGCCCCTACCCGTCAGCTAAACCCTTATGGTAAATGGATAGTCGTAAAGCAACCAGCTTGAACGCGTGAGTATGAATTTGCACAAATCCATCACTGTGTTAATGTTGCTGACCAAACATCAAGCTAATAATCAATATAACAGGTTTCACTGTCAGCAATATTTGTTTATGGAAATTATTGCATATCTTTAAAAATATCCTCTTTTCTAGATTAAATACCCCAAGATGTTTTCTGCTTAGAATCAAGTTTCAATTGCTTTTAGCTTTGCCTCTCCCCTGCTTTAAGTAGTTTCCTATGACCGGCAAGAATTAAGGTGTTTTTTTTTTTTAACTTTTTATTTTGTGTTGAAGTATAGCTGATTAACAATGTCATGATAGTTTCGGGTGAACCGCAAAGGGACTCAGCCATACATATGTATCCATTCTCCCTCGAAGGGATAAGGTTTAGTTCTCCTGGTTAATACCTTTAGGGGACTAGCCAAAGTCATTTTCTTGGCCTCCCATTGGGGTGACCATATTTTTCTGACTCTCATATCAGAGAAGAAGGTTAAACAAGGAATTTGCGTACCATATTTGTATGTAAGAGGCAACCAAAATCAGTCTAGATGCTGTTATATTAGAATTCCTTGGATATTCTAAGAATTTGTGAGACTTCAGTATCCAATCCTGTAAATGGAAATAGGACTAGCCAGGACATTTTAGACATGTTACTCCAACTGTGTTTCTGAACCTAATTGCCATGTTTTGCTATGTTTCATTTTGGGTTTTTTTCTTTTTTAAAGTATGAAAATATGACAACACATTTACAGGTGACTTGGAAAATATAGACCAAAGTTACAGTTCCACTATATATTACAACTGCTTGTTTTAAGTAGATAAATTAAGATTTTTAGTTGGAGTGTTTCATTTCGAATCTTACTACCTAAGGAAGAAAGAGGATTTTTTTTAAATGTAAAGTTAAGTAAGACCTTTAAGAATCACACCAATAATGTTCAATTGCACAAATGTTTAGAAGCAAAACATTTTCTAAGTAGATTCCATCTACTTCAATTCTTTCGTTAGCAAATGAAAATAGTCTTAAGATTTAGGAATCCAGTTACCCAGGCACACTGGGATTTACTGAACCTGAATACCTCCCAGGAGCTATAATGGAAGCTCCCAGCCTCAGCACTCCACGGATCAATTGGCAAAGAGACTTCTTTCAGGGACTAAGGCACCGCTACCCGCTGTTTTCAATTACTTTTTGCTTGATAAATACAGTGGAAGCTACTTGTGTCATTTCTGTAAACTCCACGAAGTGCAGAAAGAAATCTACAGAAGTCTCCCCACTGTGAGGAGACGGTCAAAGGCGTCTGTCACGTCTGTAGGAGAGGGACCTGGGAGGATTTTGAGTGTTAATAAAGACGTCTTAAGAGGCGACCTGCACTTAGGGCCCCTGAGCGTCTTCCAAGTGGTTTTTATTTCGGGCTTTTCACTCTTCTTTATTAGAATCAAGAAAACCTACATCAAGGAACTCTGATGGGAAATTTACGCCTCCTAAAGCTCCTGTACCCTTCAAGAAAAGTAGTTTACTGGATGGTTAAAAGTGTTTCTAGAAGTTGTTCGTTATTCTTATATGTTTGTGTTCATTTTTTTTGATTCCTTATGTCTTAAATAGCATGATCAAACGTTTCTATTGTCTCTTCTGAGAAGGGACTGCCAAGTAAGTACAGAGCAAAATAAAAATTGAATTAAATATAAAAGATATCGGTGTTCCCCTGCATTGTGTTGTTCAGTATCTAAGCTGTGTCACGCCCTTTGTGACCCCATGGGCTGGAGCTGTCCTTCACAGTCTCCTGGAATTTGCTCAATCTCCTGTCCGTTGAATCGGCGGTGCAATCTAACCCTCGCATCCTCTGCCCCCTCTCTTCTTTTGCCTTCAGTCTTTCCCAGCATCGGGGTATTTTCCAAATAATCAGTTCTTCACAGCAGGTGGCTAGTGTTAGAGCTTCAGCATCAGTCCTTCCAACAAATATTCAGGATTGATTTCCTTTAGGATGGATTGGTTTGATCTCCTTGCAGTCCAAGGGACTCTCAAGAGTCTCCTTTAAAAAAAAAAAAAGATTCTGGAAGCTTCTATAGAGGATAAATATTCAACCTTAGTTAAATAGTATTGAATTGTATTTTAAAACATGTATATTATATATGTCTGTACACACAGACATCTGAAAGACAGCCTCTTAGAAAGCCTGAGGCCTTCTCTCCCACAGACTCTGATGCCACTGTCCTCTGTTGAGCTGAAGTGATACCAGTGGCTTCAGCATGCCCCCAGATGGAGTAGGCCTGGCTCAGCACACACCATGAAGCTGCCTGAGTATGCAGACAGCAGAAACAGTGAGTTTCCCCATGTAGAAGTACAGAACCCTAGGACTGGAAGATACTTAGAGACCACATAAGGTAATCCTCCTGTTTTTTGCTTTCTGTTTTTTTTTTTTAATAAACCAGGATCTGAGCTCAGTGAGATGAAGTCATTTGTCCAAGGATATCATCTGATTTTTGATGAGTTAAAGCTTGAGGTCAAACTTCCTTACCTTCAGTATGGAAGCTTTCCACTCACTGCAGGATGTTGCTTGTTTGAATTTAAGACAAGTATGAGAACCCAAGCCCCAGAGAAATGCTATGAAAGACATAAATGATGTGATATGATATCAGCGGTCATCCCTACTGCCAAAATCGTCTCTGCATCTCTAGGAATTCCGGGGCTGCTGTAGGGACTGAACAGGGATGAACCAACCTTCCAAAGACATCTTATCTCCCTTCTTCCTGAGTCTATTACCACTGATCCCTGGGTTGGGAAGATCCCCTGGAATAGGAAATGACAACTTGATCCAGTATTCTTGCCTGAAAAATTCCATGGACAGAGGAGCCTGGTGGGTCACAGCCCATGGGGTCCCAAAGAGTTGGACATGGCTGAGCGACTGAGCGTACCTAGGGAACAAAATGGATACACAGAGAGGAGAAAGAAAATGATCATTGATAAATGGCAATAAATCGAGAGATTGAGACTGACATATACCCACGACTATTATAAAATAGGTAATTAATAAGAACCTGTTACATAGTACAGGGAACTCTACTCAATACTCTGTAGTGACCTATATGGGAAAAGAATCTAAAGAAGAGCGGATATATGTGTATATATATATACATATATATAACTGACTCATTTTGCTGTACAGCAGAATCTAGCACAACATTGTAAATCAACTGTAGTCTGACAAAAACTTAATTTTTAAGTATAGCAATAATAATTGTAATCATTCTAAGAGTGAAAACAATATTGGTTATTTAGAATGCACTATGCACTGACCCAATCGCATGCATTGTCTATTTCACTTTCATAATAATTCTGTGAAATGAATCCTTTCATTATTCCAATTTCAGATGAAGAAAATGAGACCCAGAGAGAGGAACGTGCCTAAGCATCCACAGCTCGGCAGTGGCAGTCCAGGGATTTGAATAATGACCATCCAGCTGCAAAATTAACATCTTCTTAATTCTTACACTATGAGACGGACAGAGAGGAGACAGGTGAGAATTTCAGATAGAAGACATAGTGTGGGACTTCCTTGGCGGTCCAGTGGTTAAGATTTCGCCTTCCAGTGCAGGGGTTGGGGGTTTGATTCCTGTTTGGGGAGCCAAGACCTCGCATGCCTCACAGCCAAAAACTAAAGCATGAAACAGAAGCAAAGCTGTAACAAATTCAATAGAGCCTTAAAAAAAAAAAAGCACATGCAGAGATGAACAGGATACCAGAGCAAATCCTGTTCGAGGAGCTGTGAGTATCCCACGAACCCACAGCTGTCGTTTTTGCTTAGTCACTGAGTTGTGTCTGAGTCTTTTGTTGCCCCGTGGACTGTTGCCGGCCAGGCTCCTCTGTCCATGGGATTTCCCAGGCAAGAGTACTGGAGTGGGTTGCCATTTCCTCCTCCAGGGGACCCTCCTGATTTTGGCAGTTGAATTCTTTACCACTGAGCCACCAGAGAAGCCCTGTGGCTGAGCGTGAGCCCAGGTGAATTAATTGTGGACAACGTGACCAGCAAGAAGGATGGGATCGCATCACAAGGACTCGAACAGAAAACCAGCTTGGGAGTTTTACAGTAGATTTGACCTTCGGCAGGAGAATTGGGATGAAGAGAAAAGGACCAAGTCAAACACTGTGGAAATAAAAAATAAATAAAACCTAGTGGTTTCCTGTTTCTCCATCTCCATTGTATTCCCAAGTGACATGATAAAGTTAATCTATCCCTGGTACACATTGAATCTCTTTCTTATAAAAGATGCCAGAGGAAAAATGATCAAAAGAGACAAATGCACTTACTTATAAAACAGAAATAGACTCACAGACATAGAGAACAAACTTATGGTTACCACAGAGGATATGGGGGATAAATTAGGAGTTTGGAATTAACAGATACACACTATTATATATAAAATAGCTAAACAACAAGGATCTACTGTATAGCACAGGGAACTATAGTCAATATTTTGTAATAATCTATAAAAGGAAAGAATCTGAAAAAGAATATATACATGTGTAACTGAATCACTTTACTGTATATCTGAAACCAACACATTATAAATGAACTCTACTTCAATTTTTAAAGTGCTTAAAATGTCTAAAAAATTATCAGTAAAGACATGTGACTAACTATAGGGGCTTCCTAGGTGGTTCAGTGCTAAGAAATCCTCCTGCAAGAGACACAGGAGACCCGAGTTCGGTCCCTGGGTCGGGAAGATCCCCTGGATTAGGAAATGGCAACCCACTACAGTATTCTCGCCTAGAAAGTCCCATGAACGGAGGAGCCTGGTACAGCCCATGGGATCGAAAAGAATCAGACTCGACTGAGTGACTGAGCACAGGAATACATAGGAAATATGGAGAAATAATTTCTCAGTTTTTTTCTCAGTTTCGAACTTAGTCATTATTGTACTTCAAATTTAACAAATCTTATTATGTGCTGTTCAATTAAAGTCATGTTGCACTTTAACATTGATTAGATTATGGGGGAGGAATTGTCTAAATAGAAAAACCAGTGAGGCAGAGACAGTTAATAAGTTTCTAAGCCTTGGAGCAAAGATATTGTACCAACCAAGAGATGCTTCATTCCAACAGGGAGACGGCATTTCCCATATTTTTCTTGATTACTTTTTTTGCAAGATGAACATGAGCAATTGAAAGGGAAGTTGAAATTAGCATATTGAGGGCTGTTTATTATTTATGAGATGGAAATCAAACTCCTATATAACCAAACTCATTAAGGCTCACATAAAGCTTTTCCCACCTTCTTCCAAGGACACTACTCCTGTAACAAGTAAATTTCAGTCCCCAAGCACATTCACGTCTGAAATCCGAGTTTATTACCCAGGACTAATTCACTCCAGTGTTCTTGCCTGGAGAATCCCAGCGACGGGGGTGCCTGGTGGGCTGCCGTCTATGGGTTCGCACAGAGTCTACGGGGTCGCACATGACTGAAGCGACTTAGCAGCAGCAGCAGCAGCAGCAGATGGCTTTCCTCTAACCCCACACCTCCCTCCTCCGAGCAGAAGGTTCCGTAAACCTCTTCCGGGAAGCAGGCACTTCTGAGAGCTGGGCCCTGCCCACTGTCTGCTTCTGTGCACACAGCACAGAGCCCGCAGTCAGCGCCCACCACCCCGCTGGCTTGTGCCTGCCCCGCTTTGCAGCTCTGTCTCCTCTGTGTTTCACTTCCTTCTGCCGCTCTCCCTGTGGGGACTCACCCCTCAGCACCCTCGAGGGACAAACCCAAGAGCGGTCCTCTGCCCGGTCTGAATCGCCGGCAGGCATCCTCGCTGCGCTCACTGGGCACAGGGCAGGCTTCAGGCTCGGCCATCTGATGTGTGCCCGTCTACCCCAGGTCGACCTGAGCTTGTTGACCATCATGTCTAGAAGGCGGCTCAGAAGACAGTCAATGCTCAGTAAAGGACTCGTTAAAGGAGAAAAGTAGAGGAGCTGGTGTGCTATGTTGTTAACAAGAACAACAAAAATTTACATTTAAAAATAATTCCATTAACCACATGACTAGATAATTAGTCATATTAAGTAATGAGAAATTCAACACAATGTATACTTATTTCATCTACAAAAATAATTTTAAAATTAAATAAATAAACAATTAAAATACTTACATCTATTCACCTCTTCCCCACGGTGTCTGTTTTGGTGCTATGAATAGAAATTCATTAATAACTCCAAATTTATGAGGTTATTTTCACCAATGGATATGTCTATTGGGAAATATTTATAGAATATACATTGTATTGGCCAAAAATTTTATTCAAGTTTTTGCATGTTAAGGAACCAAGGCTGGAGATTTAGGTCCCTTATCTCTTCATGTACACAAAGGCTATTTTTATGCTTAATTTTAGTTTTAAATTTTTAATCCATCTGGAATTCACATTACCATTTGATAGGAATTCTTTTCAAGTTCATGGCTTCCTGATTCTAAAACCCATTGGAACTACATAGAAGAATCTGTATATACATACATGTCTTTGTATATAGATATGTGTGTTTGTGGTGTGTGTATGCATGTATGTGAAAGAGAGAAAAGTTTCAATCTCTCATCAGATGCTTTAAGTAGTTCATGAACTGAAAATTATCACAAATCACTGGTGTAAGAGGTAATTTTATTCTAAATGAAATGCCAGTTTTCCAACACTATGCATTAAAAACCCATCCTTTCCCCCATAATGTAAAATGTTAACTTTATCAAAAGTTATGACCAACCTAGACAGCATATTAAAAAGCAGAGACATTACTTTGACAACAAAGATCTGTCTAGTCAAAGCTATGGTTCTTCCAGTAGTCATGTATAGATGTGAGAGTTGGACTATAAAGAAAGCTGAGTGCTAAAGAATTAATGCTTTTGAACTGTGGTGTTGGAGAAGACTCTTGACTCCTTGGACTGCAAGGAGATCCAACTAGTCCACCCTAAAGGAAATCAGTCCTGAATATTCATTGGAAGGACTGATCCTGAAGCTGAAACTCCAATACTTTGGCCACCTGATGTGAAGAACTGACTCATCTGAAAAGACCCTGATGCTGGGAAAGATTGAAGGCAGGAGGAGAAGGGGATGACTGGATGAGATGGTTGGATGGCGACCCCAACTCAATGGACATGAGCTTAAGTAAATTCTGTGAACTGGTGATGGACAGGGAGGCCTGGCGTGCCGCAGTCCATGGGGTCACAAAGAGCCAGACACGACTGAGCAACTGAACTGAACTGAACTTTATCAACAGCTAGGGCTCTGATGTTAGAAAGACCTGGATTGTGATTTGAATCCCAATTCAAATATCTACTACCTCTGTGATTTCAGACAAGTTACTTAACCTTTCTGAGTCCATATACATATCAATAACATGGGATACTATAGTAGTATCTCAAAACCAGGTTTTAGAATTAAATTAGGTAATATAAGTAGAGGCTATAGCAATAATCTTGGTTCAAAGTAGACCTTAATAAATGTTAGCACTTATTAATATAATTCTCGCACATGGCTCTAGTTTTGAATTCCTTATATCATCCCTTGATATACATATATTTGCCTATTACTCCAAGGTATGAATATTTTAAGGTCTTGGTTAAATAGCTAAATTGCTTTCAAGGAAGTCTGTCCATCCTCATCCCCACAGACAATATAGCAGAGTGCCACATTTCACCTTGTATTATTATGTCGAAGAATCTTTACTTACTTGAGGCATGAAAGGTATTATGTTACGTAACTTTTAATGTGTGTTTCTTTGGTTGCTAATGAGCTTCGTGTATTTCCCCGTATTTACTGACAACATGTATGTGCTCCGTAGTGAATGCAGGTGACCGTTCTCCCGTCAGAACAGCAATGCTGGGCTTGTGGCCACACAACTCACACTGCGATTCCCGCCTCCCTTGCTGACTGTACCCATGTATCTAAATTTTCACTCATATAATGTGCACAACTCTCACCTCACCCACAGAGGAGGGGATGTTCTTCTTTTCCTGATTAACAGATATATCCACAACTCATCCCACCAGGCAGACAGGGAGACTCCTCATGATGGAATGGAACGACAATCTGGAAGTAACTTAGATCTTAGAGCAGAGTTGTCTGTTAGTTGTCTGTTGGTTGGACCACTAACTTTAGGATTATTATTCAAGAAAGACTTTTATTGTCTTTGAAAAAAAAATGTGAAAGTGTTAGTTGTTCAGTTGTGTCTGACTATTTGCGACCCCGCAGACCCCACAGAGCCTGCCAGGCTCCTCTGTTTATTCAACCTGCTGTATTTTTGGATCTTTGTATTAATTATACATAGGGCTTCCCTGGTGGCTCAAATGGTAAAGAATCTGCTTGTAATGCAGGAGACTCTGGTTCGATTTCTGGATTGGGAAGATCGCTTGAAGAAGGGAATGGCTACCCACTCCAGTATTCTTGCCTGGAGAATTCCATGGATAGAGGAGCCTGGCAAACTATAGTTCATGGGATCACAAAGTCAGACACGACTAAGTGACTAACACTTTCACTTATTAATAGTACATATCCTTTGTCAGGTGTTCAAGCTGGATCTCGAAAAGGCAGAGGAACCAGAGATCAAATTGCCAACATCGGCTGGATCCTGGAAAAAGCAAGAGAGTTCCAGAAAAACATCTATTTCTGCTTTATTGACTATGCCAAACCCTTTGACTGTGTGGATCACAAGAAACTGTGGAAAATTCTGAAAGAGATGGGAATACCAGACCACCTGACCTGCTTCTTGAGAAACCTATATGCAGGTCAGGAAGCAACAGTTAGAACTAGACATGGAACAACAGACTGGTTCCAAATCGGGAAAGGAGTACATCAAGGCTGTATATTGTCACCCTGCTCCTTTAATTTATGTGCAGAGTACATCATGAGAAACGCTGGGCTGGAAGAAGCACAAGCTGGAATCAAGATTGCCAGGAGAAATATCAATAACTTCAGATATGCAGATGATACCACCCTTATGGCAGAAAGTGAAGAGGAACTAAAAAGCCTTTTGATGAAAGTGAAAGAGCAGAGTGAAAAAGTTGGCTTAAAGCTCAACATTCAGAAAACGAAGATGATGGCATCTGGTCCCATTACTTCATGGGAAATAGATGGGGAAACTAGGAAACAGTGTCAGACTTTTTTTTTTTTGGCTCCAAAATTACTGCAGATAGTGATTGCAGCCATGAAATTAAAAGACTCTTACTCCTTGGAAGGAAAGTTATGACCAACCTAGACAGCATATTCAAAAGAAGAGACATTACTTTGCCAACAAAGGTCCGTCTAGTTAAGGCTTTGGTTTTTCCAGTGGTCATGCATGGATGTGAGAGTTGGACTGTGAAGAAAGCTGAGCACTGAAGAATTGATGCTTTTGAAGTGTGGTGTTGGAGAAGACTCTTGAGAGTCCCTTGGACTTCAAGGAGATCCAACCAGTCCATTCTAAAGGAGATCAGTCCTGGGATTTCTTTGGAAGGAATGATGCTAAAGCTGAAACTCCAATACTTTGGCCACCTCATGCGAAGAGTTGACTCATTGGAAAAGACTCTGATGCTGGGAGGGATTGGGGGCAGGAGGAGAAGGGGACGACAGAGGATGAGATGGCTGGATGGCATCATGGACTCAATGGACATGAGTCTGAGTGAACTCCGGGAGTTGGTGATGGACAGGGAGGCCTGGCGTGCTGAGATTCACAGGGTTGCAAAGAGTTGAACATGCCTGAGCGACTGAACTGAGCTGAACTGATCCATTGTCCACTTACCTACTGGAATATTAACACTTTTAAAAATTGATTTGTGGGGCTTCTGTGCTCTATTCAGAGCGAATATTTTTATGTAGTCATTTCATTATGCTGTTTGTGTGTGTGGTATTTTCTTTGTATTAGCTAAATAAGAAACTATACCACAGATATTATGTTTTCTCATTTTTATGTGAATTTTAAATTTCTCATATAACTCATTGATATAGCTGATGTTATTTCAAATAATGAATGGATAGTAAAATATATCAAAATTATTTTTCCAAATAATTCATTTTCTCTTACTTCTTAGGACCATTTATAAAACAATTTCTTCTTTTCCTGATGATAAGTGATACTACCATCATCATATTCTATATACTAGTCGTACATTCAAAGATGTGTTTCCAGATTTTATATTTTGATCCAGTCATCAGTCTAGTCTAGCATCAATCTGATATTGTTTTAATAATTTTAGTCTTAAATTCGAGATGTTTCTTTTTATTACTGTGGCAAGGTGAGGGATGGCAGTTGCCACAATGTTGGGAAATTGAAGGAACAGACTTTCTGGAGAACCAGGCAAGCCAAGGATCATTGGGACAGAGCACATGGTTCCAGTAATCTCAGCATCCCAAAGAGGCGCTATAGCCCAGGGCATCACTGGACACACAGCGAGGCTGTGATCTGAAAGGGGTCCTGCCTCCTCTTTCTTTACCAGTTTAGAATGCAAGCAAGACAGCTGCTTTACATATGAATGTGCAGGTTTTCTTCTCTACCTTTATATCAAATGGAAAAGAAAAATCATGTAACATAGAATCAATGTCATGTGGACTTCCCTGGCAGTCTAGGGGTTAAGACTCTTCGCTTCCACTGCAAGGCTACAGGTTCACTCCGTGTTCGCAGAAGTTCCGCATGCTGTATGATGTGGCCAAAAAAAAAAAAAAAGGAAAAATCAACTTAATGTATCTTTTGAAATGAAAGTGAAGTCGTGTCTGACTCTTTTTGACCCCATGGACTGTACCCTACCAGGCTCCTCCGTCCATGGGATTTTCCAGGCAAGAGCATTGGAGTGGGGTCCCATTTCCTTCTCCAGGGGATCTTCCCAACCCAGGGATCAACTCTGGGTCTCCTGCATAGTAGGCAGACGCTTTACCATCCGAGTGGGGTCAGGAAAGTTCCAGTGTATCTTTTAAAAAAGCAATAATAAATGTCAACTTTCTTGTATTTAAATAAAATTCTTTAATAAACTAATGGATAGCTTTTGGACAGAAAGAACATTTATAACAATATCCAGTCTCATACTCACCTGCTAAAATACATAAAAAATAAAAGTAGAGTGTGAGCATCCCAGTTAGAATTAAAAACAAAACAGGGCTACTCCTGTTCGCCCTTATTCTCTAACACTGTTCTGTAATTTTGAGCCAATGCAATAACACCTGACATAGAAATAAGAGCTATTAGACTGCCAGTGCCAAAAGTAACATCAATACTTTTAGACTATATTTAGCATCTTCCAAATGTAAAACTGTTTAAAGTCTATCAGAAAACATAAGCAGGTAAACATAGGTAGGTGATTTTGGAAAAAGAAAATAGGAGAAACCAGCAGAAGTGTCCATGAATGGTAGCTGAAAATTCAGGTTGTCTGGCTGAGCCTCCAGGACTGGAGACACCCCTCCCACAGACGGAGAGGCTAATTTTTTTCTCATTACTAATTTCTCTGTATTATTTTCCTTTATTGGCGGAAAGTCTACAGTGCATAGGGTCACACAGAGTCAGACACGACTGAAGCAACTTGGCACATATGTAGTTCCAGAGGAACAGAACCTTAAGGATGAGTTCTCTGGGTGAATGGAATTAATTCTGGGTTCTGTGGAATTCATTTTCTGATCTGATTTAAAGTTATCATTGACCCTGATTCCAATGGGAAGAGGACATTGGTGGCCACGGCATGAGGTGACAAAAACACTTATGTAACTTATTGGCCTTTGGGCTGGCAATCAGGTGCCCGGAAAAGGTAAGACTCTGAGCACCAAGCAATTGCTCCCATAGAGCACTCTGGTGAAAACAGGAGGAAAATGGGGCTGCTTGCTCGGTCCAGAGTATTGTGGAGACCTTAGGGAAAGGAAACAATGATGTCAGGGCTTTAACTTTGTACTTTGAGGTCCCTGTGGGGACCCTGCACGTTTCATGAGTGCCCTAAAGGAAGCCTTTCTCCTGTAGCCAGTGGTCTATCATTTCTGAAAACCAAACCTGAAGACTAATCTATCAGGTGGCTGAATTACAACTCACATTCATTTCCTAATCTAGCAGGATCTCTTATTTCCAAGTCAGAGTGTTGCTTGGGAAGATGTGGTATACTAAATATTGGTTTGGGATAATATGGACAGTTTCATGGGCCTGGAGACCTTGAACCTAGTGCCATGCTGAGCTATTTTGAAGCTTAAAGCAAAAGGATACAGTCATTTATATTGATTTTGTCTTTATTAAAATTGTTGATCTTTTGTTCATCATAGATATTTTGCATCAGCTTTGGTATTTTAAATATTACATTACAATGTTCTTTATTTTTATTATTGAATTGTTGGTGCCCTCTTAAAGTTTGCACCCAAAGCAGATGCTACACTCTGGTTTCCATCCTTCTTGAACCTCTAAAATCTGCCAAGTCTTCTTGATGAGTAAAAGTAGGAGGTTATGATTACCCTTTTAAAGAGGTTAGGCTCTCTTTTCTGGAGGAATCCATAATGACCTCCTTGGAGGCAGCTGCCTTGAAGAGAGGAATGGTGATCTCCCTAGGGACTACCTCCACCAC
The DNA here is from genome assembly GCF_001704415.2 of Capra hircus. Lineage (NCBI taxonomy): Eukaryota > Metazoa > Chordata > Mammalia > Artiodactyla > Bovidae > Capra > Capra hircus. Next base: position 39,712,570 of record NC_030835.1, on the reverse strand, counting down.
CTTTCACTGTTTCTAGACCTGTGTGTGCTTAGTCACTCAGTGGTGTCCAACTCTTTGCAACCCCCTAGACTGTAACCCACCAGGCTCCTCTGTCCATGAAATTCTCCAGAGGGGAATATTGCAGTGGGTTGCCATGCTCTTCTCCAGGGGACCTTCCCTACCCAGGGATCAAACTCAGGTCTCCCACATTGCAGGCAGATTACCGTCTGAGCCACCGGGGAAGCCCCTCTAAACCTATAGCCAAACTCAAACCAGAATTCTAATTGGCCTACCTGGTGAAGACGTCCTGGCTGGCATCATGTTGACTGGACTGGCTTCTCTGTTGATTAGCCAGTGTTCATCAGTCATTAAGTATTCAGGCTTTTACCTCTAATATATATAATTAATGTTATATTAATATGTTAAAATATTCAACATCCTGTTTTTTAAAATCTACTTGATATAGCAATATGATGAATTGTGTTTCTATTTTATTTCGTGTATTTCTATTCTATTTTATTTCAGTAGCAATCGTGTTTCTATTTTAATTTGTGGCAGTTTTGGTGCCAGATAGATAGATAGATGGGGAGGGGGTGGGGAATTGTTTTGTGTGTGTGTTTTTATGCAGTTCAGCTCAGATAACTTACAATAACTTCTTCAACATCAACTATAGTTTTCCTAGTTTGGAAATATACCTATAAAACTGTCTGGGCCTGGTTATCATAGAAAAAAATGGAAATAGAGAGCAATATCCAAAGAAAAAGTAAAATTTCCACATCTGGAGACAGCGCTTATGAAAATTGTGTTGTATATTTTACAAAAACTAAGATTACAAAGCATAGGTTATTTTGGATTAGCCATTTTCCTCATCTTTCACATTAGAGAATCAAAAGAATTATCACCTATTTGAAGGTGGTAAAATGCTTTAAAGATACAGGGGCATATTATCTCGGCTGTGCAGGTAACCAACCAGAGAAGTGAAAACAGATGGATCAGTGGTGAGATTGAAGGAACACTTTCTAACCTGATTTTTCCCCCTTCTGTCAAAATTTCACTTTTAGGATGTGTATCTATTTCTTCTCAAATAACAAAAAAATTATACACATTTTTAAGAAGCCAAGAAAGATTTGTATATCCCTTTAAAAAGGCACAAGTCAAATATGAAGAAAAGTCTGGGTATGAAGATTTTGAACTTCAGCATTCCACATTTTGTATTAGTATGTGCCCCTGTAGGAGGTATCCCAGGAGAAAGCCCATGGGAATAAATGCTCTTTGTACTTTACTTACAAATTCATTCATCTTATTTTTAGTAGCACTGTATCTAATTATAAAAGGGCTTCCCTGGTGGCTCAGAGGTTAAAGCATCTGCCTGGAATGCAGGAGACCCAGGTTCGATCCCTGGGTTGGGAAGATCTTCTGGAGAAGGAAATGGCAACCCACTCCAGTACTTTTGCCTGGAGAATCCCTTGGAGGCAGGAGCCTGGAAAAGCCAAAGTATAATTGTAGCAAACGTGAAATAAAGAAAACTGTACAAAAAATTGGAGAAGGCAATGGCACTCTGCTCCAGCACTCTTGCCTGGAAAATCCTATGGACGGAGGAGCCTGGTAGGCTGCAGTCCATGGGGTTGCGAAGAGTCGGACATGACTGAGCGACTTCACTTTCACCTTTCACTTTCATGCACTGGAGAAGGAAATGGCTACCCACTCCAGTATTCTTGCCTGGAGAATCCCAGGGACGGGGGAGCCTGGTGGGCTGCCGTCTATGGGGTCGCACAGAGTCAGACATGACTGATGTGACTTAGCAGCAGCAGCAATACAGAAAATAGTAACATTGCCTATAAACCCACATCTGGAGCCAGAACATAGCATTTTATTGCATATTTTAGCAACACTTCCCAGGGGGTGCTAGTGGTAAAGAATCCATCTGCCAATGCAGGAGACACAAGAGATGTGGGTTCCATCCCTGCGAAGGGAGGATCCTCTGGAGAAGGGAGTGGCAGCCCACTCCAGTATTCTTGCCTGGAAAATTCCATCACCGAGGAGCCTGGTAGGCTGCAGTCCATGGGGCTCCAGAGAGTGGAGCGTGAATGAGCACAGCAACAAGGTTACAGAGTGTCTATCATTTTGAATCACCCTTTTTCACATTGTGACACATTTATAATACACTGGGAATGTTTTTCCAATGTTCCCAGTTGCTTTCTTGCATTATCATTTGTCAGTGCTTCCTAGTCTTCCCTTGTCAGATATGCCATAATTCCTTTAGCAAAGTCCCTGTTTCAGTTGTTCTTTGTTGTTATGTCAGGCTCTTGAGATTCATGGCTTGAATTTGCATACTCACTACCGGTGCATTCTTGGCTAACTCACTTAACCTTGAAAACTAAGTGTTCTCTTGTCAAATGCAAGTTATACAGAGCACCTCACGAAGTTTTTACAAGGCTCAAATGAGATGATGTATATAAAAGTCTTAGCATAACACTCGGGCACATGGTAAGTTCTGAATGAATGCTTGGTTTATTTCTTTGGTCACTTAGTCATGTCCAGCTCTTCGTGACCCCATGGACTGTAGCCCACCAGGCTCCTCTGTCCATGGAATTCTCCAGGCAAGAATACTGAAGTGGGTTGCTACTTCCTTCTCCAAGAATCAACAGTAGCTAATTTTATTCAATATATTGGTATGAACATACATGTAGATAAATTTTTGTGTGCATTTACGATGTCCTGATTAAAATAAAGTTTTAAAGACCAAGTAGCTGAATCAAAGGTATACACATAAAATTGTGTTAGGTATTTCTAAGGTTTCATCAAGGGATATTAACAATATAACACAGATAATTTTGCCGGAGATATGTGAGATAGCTTTTACTCCCTTTCTTGACCAACTTTGGATAAGTTAGAGCTTCTTAAAATTGGCTATTTATATCGGCAAATATAGAATCTTGTTTTAATTTTTGTTTCTTTAATTACCATGAGATTGAACATTTTCATATTTCATAAAATATCACTTATTATTGCTTCTCTGGGGAATTGTTTAGTATTTTGCTCATTTTCCCAAAGGACTTGTCAGAACATTTTTTTAAAAACTGCAAAATTCTTGCATAGTCAAATACTAATACTTTTATGGCTTCACCTTTAATCTATATACAGTTTATTGAGTGTTTGGTGTAGGTCAACTTTATGTTTCTAAGTTGTCTGTTGTACCAGGGCCTCTTGCCGTGTGGATAAGGGTACACAAGCAAGTCTGGGCAAGCAAGATTTTCAATTCAAGTTTAAAAGTGTAGGAAGAAGTAGAATTAAATTAGTTCACTGAATTTAACAAAAGCACAAAAAAATAGTATATTTCCTTAAGCCCAGGCTTAACTGAAACCACAGGGGCAAATTTTTTTTCATCATTTGGAAACTATTTTCTCAAAATACTGAAATCTAGGAAGTTCAGACATATGAAGAAGTCCTAGGTTTTAGCCTTTCAAGTGAGAAAAAATAAATATAAAATGTAATGCTGCTTCACTTGTTTTTTAATTTCAGTATCAATAGCTTCATCTTAAAGTTATTATATTTCTTGTCAGCTACAAAATCGTGAAGTAAAATCAGTTTTTGCTGGTGAGAATATGGTTGTGGGTGAGCCATAAAGAAACTTCGGTTATGTGGTTCATTATATTCTTATGATCACAGAATCCCTGGTTCTCTCGCTAGTTGAAAGAGTAGAATATAAGGCTTTCCTGGCAGTCCAGTGGTCAAGAAATCTGCCTGCCAGTGCAGGGGACCTGGATTTGTCCTGATCCAAGAAGATTCCACATGCACAGGGCAACTAAGCCCGTGTGCCACCACTACTGAGCCTGCACGCCTAGAGATTGTGCTCCGTGGAAAGAGACGCCCATGCAATGAGAAGCCTGTGTACCATAACTGGAAAAAGCCCACATACAGCAATGGAGACTCAACACAGCCAAAAATTTAAAAAAAGAAAAAAGAGTAGAATATATAAATGTATTTTATAAATATACTATTATATGACTATGTATGTGTGTATTACTTTGCCAACAAAGGTCCGTCTAGTCAAGGCTATGGTTTTTCCAGTGGTCATGCATGGATGTGAGAGTTGTACTGTGAAGAAAGCTGAGTGCTGAAGAATTGATGCTTTTGAACTGTGGTGTTGGAGAAGACTCTTGAGAGTCCCTTGGACTGCAAGGAGATCCAACCAGTCCATTCTGAAGGAGATCGGTCCTGGGTGTTCTATGGAAGGAATGATGCTAAAGCTGAAACTCCAGTACTTTGGCCACCTCATGCGAAGAGTTGACTCATTGGAAAAGACTCTGATGCTGGGAGGGATTGGGGGCAGGAGGAGAAGGGGACGACAGAGGATGAGATGGCTGGATGGCATCATGGACTCGATGGACGTGAGTCTGAGTGAACTCCGGGAGTTGGTGATGGACGGGGAGGCCTGGTGTGCTCCGATTCATTGGGTCACAAAGAGTCGGACATGACTGAGCAACTGAACTGAACTGATGTGTGTATTTTTTCCAAATATTAAGGATCCTTAATGAAACACCCTTAATATACAAAGGAAGAAATTGAGGCTAGGACTATAGTTTCTAAATATTTTTTATTTCATAATCTTAATAAAAATGGGTATGTATATGTATATTTCTGAATCATATTCATGTTCTACTTATTAAAGTTAATGTATTTTATAAAATTCAGCACACATAGTAAACTTTCAAATGATGAAATGGAATTGGATCTAACTAGAGATACTGATATTGTTCTTCCTCACCCCAAAACATTATCCCAAGGACATATAAATAACCCCACTTTGAAATAACTAGTTTAAGAATTTAGCTGACTTGTCCACAGTCATGTGAGGTGGGGGAGAAATATAATTGTGGTTTTCTAACTCCAAGTGGCATTTACTGCTACTACATTGACCTTTTCCTTCCAAATATATCCTCAAGTGAGAAGTGGGCCAGGATTGACTAGGTTAATAGCTTCCACTCTTGTAAACTCTATACTTAGAAATATCTTATTTCCACAAATAACTGAACTTTAGATTTCAGGCTAATATTAAATGTACACTAGTGCTAACCTAAAATTCCTCCAAACTGACTTTAAGGTTATGTCAAAGGGAAAGTTACAGATTATTAATTTCCTGCCAGTCTTGTCCAACTTGGCTTAAACCTGCAGTTTATTCTTAGAAAGCACTTCCTACCCAGACACAAGGCACTAAAGCAACTTTTAAAATCCTAAAATTATAACACAGAGACATTTCTTACAGAACATAACTTTTGTCTTCTTGCCCTTGAAAAAGAAAAAACGTATTTTCTTAATCCCAATCCACCTACAATTGCAAATAACTTTACCATCTTATAAAGTGAACTTTTGAGATCTATCTAGCTTAATACGACCAGAATTCTCCTAAACTAAATGTTCTAAATTGGAAGCATTTATACTTGAGAATGATCTAAGGGGGGTCGGGGGAGCGACAAGGTGTAAGTCCGTGGACCATGATTATCTTGACATCTGGATGAGTGTGATTGAATGTTTTCATCAGAGCCCCAGGCACAGTGTGTTCTCCTCCTTCTAGCTCAGGATTTCTCAAACCAGGAGTATAGTTAGAGTCTTAAGGCTCTGAGCTCTCTTTAGGGCTTTTGCGTATACGTGTATTTGTTGGTGTTTGCACATGCTTTCACAGCACGGTAATCAGAACCATATTTGTGAGCTCTGCATATTCTGGACTATCTGAACGGTCATCTTAAATATCACCAGCTTCCCAGGTGGTTCAATGGTAAAGAAATCCCTGGCCAGTGCAGGAGACATGGGTCTGATCCTGGGGTCAGGAAGATCCCTGGAGAAGGAAATGCAACCCACTCCAGGATCCTTGCTGGGATAATCCCAGAGACAGAGGAGCCTAGTGGGCTACAGTCCACGGGATCACAAAGAGCTGGACATGACTGAGTGATTTAGCATGAATGCATACATACATGTGCAACATTAGTGCCTGGATTTGCCTTTGGATTTATGACTGCAGCTAAGAGTGTGTGTGTGTGTGTGTGTGTGTGTGTGTGTGTGTGTGTGTGTGTGTATAACTGAGCCATTTTGCTGAATAGCAGAAATTAAACACAACATTGTTAAACCAATTATACTCCAATACTTTTTAAAAAAAAAATAGCAGAAGACTTATCACAGCCACCAGAAGCCACCTCAGAAGAAGGAAAGAGCCTGTCCCTTTGGTATCCATGTATGATACCAGGGTGGGGTTTCCCAGGTGGCTCAGTGGTAAAGACTCCACTTGCAATGTAGGAGATGTGGGTTTGATCCCTGGGTCATGAAGATTGCCTGGAGAAGGGAATGGCTACTCACTCCAGTATTCTTGCCTGGGAAATCCCAGGGACAAGGAGCCTGGTGGGCTACAGTCCATGGGGTCAAAAAAGAGTTGGTAATGATTTAGCAACTAAACGACAGTGATACTGGATAGGGCTCTAACCTGCTTGGGTCATTTTCCATCCATAGGGCCAGAAAGTTGAGTACTAGGATCGAAATCCAGATCACATGGGCTCTCCTTTGAAGGCTGAGTCATTGAGCTTTGCTGCTTATCCTTGTGTGGAGGTGGGCAAGGAGAGTTATGTAAAAGAAGGGATACTCGGAAGAAAAGAATCAGCCAATGGTCTGTACCACAGGCAAAGGAAACCAGGGCAGACAAATCAGGAGTGATGCCTTTGAGCTAAATGAATGCCAGATAGCATTGCAGCATGGTATATAATTAAAGGTTTCGCAGTAGTTTGAATAAAAAGAAGTGGTGGTAAAACTATGATCTCGTGGCACATGATAGCATGCCAGCTTTAAAAACAACGGCTTTACAGCATCAGTACCATAATATAATCATACTGCTAACGTGACTTTTAGTAGTTCCACTAACACTCTATCGGCATCACATTAAATTAATGTTTGCTCGATTTATTTGTTGATTTGTTGGTTTTTACTGGATTTTCTGTATTTAATCAGTAAACATTTTGATTTATTAATATATTTGTTAGGTAATTGCATAGCTACCCACCCCAGTATTCTTGCCTGGAGAATCCCATGGACAGAGGAGCCTGATAAGCTACAGTCCGTAGAGTTGCAATGAGTCAGAAACAACTGCTGCTGCTGCTAAGTCGCTTCAATCATGTCCAACTCTTAGTGACCCCATAGATGGCAGCCCACCAGGCTCCTCTGTCCCTGGGATTCTCCAGGCAAGAACACTGGAGTGGGTTGCTATTTCCTTCTCCAATGCATGAAAGTGAAAAGTGAAAGTGAAGTCGCTCAGTCGTGTCCGACTCTTAGTACCCCATGGACTGCAGCCCACCAGGCTCCTCCATCCATGGGATTTTCCAGGCAAGAATACTGGAGTGGGTTGCCATTGCCTTCTCCTCAAACACAACTGAGTGACTAACAATTTCACTTTCTTTCATAGGCAATTGCATACATGGTTTATGGCTTATGCATTTTGCCAACATTATAGTAAAAAAAAAATTTTAACCAATACTATGCCTGACTATTCTTTCTATATAAGAGAATCCATATAATATTTAGTTTAGAGAAGCCTTGCTAACTTATCCATTTCATCTGAGATCCACTGTCTTTTTCAAGGCTAAACACTATAATTCCCTCAATCTTCTTTCATATGATCAGATTTCTGAGTTGTTTTGGACTCAGGATTCCCAAATGGGGGGTGGTGCTCTTTGGAGGTATATTAGAATCATCCAAGGGGCCTTGTCCAGCCCCAAAGATGCCCCTAGCATTCTGAAATGGCCTTTTAGGAGGTACATTCTCCAAAAGGATGTTGAGAATGACTGCCACAGTAATGCATTCACAATGAACCGTCCGATGTTCCTCAAGAGTACCAGGATGGAAAGCAGGGCAAGTATCTTGGCTTTTGAATGCCAATCCCGCTACATATAGCTCCCAGAACTGAACACAATGGTCTAGGTACGGTTTAGTTGCTAGAAGGCAGAAAAGCACTTGAGTTGAATCTATTTTTACTCATTGCATCCCTGGTTCTCAGCTCTGTCTCTCCATTCACTTTGAATCTCCAGATATTGACCATGGTGGACAGGGAGTGGGATGTCCAGATCTTCCTCGAAGGAGGGACTTGCTGCCCAGCAGCCAGCTCATGTAGTCTATCCAGAGCCTGTCTGGCCTGAGGACTATGGCTTTCTTAGGATATTCTGCCCTTAGTGACCATTTTGACCAGCCAGAGACACTGTGAAGGGCGGTCCCTGAGTGGGAGCTCCCTGGCAAGTCAGCCAAAGGAAATCCAAAAAGGAGAGGATACATGTATATGTATAGCTGATTCACTTTGCTGTACAGAGGAAACTAATGCAACACTGTAAAGCAACTATACTCCAATCACAATTAATTTAAATAAGATTCGCTGGATCTGCATCACGGCTCACACCTTCCTCTGCCCCTGCGGCTTCCTTTGTTATGGACTGTTTGTGTCCCCCTCCCTCCATTCATATGTTGAAACCTCATTCCCAGCGGGGTGGTCTTAGGAGATGGGCCTTTGGGAAGTTTTGGGTCATGAGGGCAAACTCCTCAGGAATGGGATTGGTGCTCTCATAAAAGAGACCCCAGAGAGCTCCCCCATCTCTGCCACCACGTGAAGACACAGGGAGACGACGGCCATGCATGAACCAGGAAGGGGATTTTCACCAGGCAACGAATCTGTTGGCAGCTTGACCTTGGACTTCCAGCCTCCAAAACCGTAAGAAATGTATGTCTGCTGTTCATAAGCCACCCAGTTTCTTGGGTTCTGTTTTAGCAACGCAAGCAGCATAGACATGCCCCTCCCTCTCACGTTTGATGTTACATAAACACCTTGCACCCCTAACTCCCCCTCAGTGCCTGCGCCTGGGGACTGACCATGCTCTCCTGGCTGCCTCGCTGTGTGCTGACCCTGCCTGGCCACCTAGACAACCCTACTACTTCCTTCTCAGCCCGATGTGCTTCGTTGAGATACTTTACTCAGCTCAAGGATTCCCAGAAGCAGATCTCTGGGATGCAGAGAGATCAAGAAGCATTTTCAGATGAGCAGACTCATAATACCCTACATCTATGGAGTGCTTATTATGAGGTGAATACTGTTTTAAATTTACACTTTGTGTGAATTAACGGGGCTTTCCTGGCTCAGTGGTAAAGAATCCATCTGCCAATGGAGGAGACTCAAGAGACTCAGGTTCAGTCCCTGGGTTGGGAAGATCCCCTGGAGAAGGAAATGGCAACCCACTCCAGTATTCTTGCCTGGAGGATCCCATGCAGGGAGGAGCCTGACAGGCTACAGTCCATGAGGTCATAGAGTCAGACATGACTGAACAACTGAGCACACACACGTGTTACTCAATTCATCACAACCCTATTGTTAATACTATTATTACTCCAGTTCTTTTAGGTGAGGAAACCGAGGCATAAAAAGTAACCAGACAGTGAGTTGGGAGAGCTAGGGTTTAAATTTAGGCAGTCTTGCTTCAGAGTCCACAGTACTGATCACCATGTCAGTGTTCCCTTCTTCGAGGTGCACCAGTATCATACGGAGGACTGCCCCTCGTATGGTTTTTGATGAGGCAGATCCCAGGTGGGACTGGAATACTTGCATCCCCAGCAAGTTTCTAGGTGATGACGCTGATGATGCTGTTCAGGGACTCCACTGTGCTTCATGAAATGACCTAACTGAAATAACAACTGCTGTCACTGGGGGTATAGCATAGCTTTCCACATGATAAACAAGAGTTTCCAAATATAATAAGCTCGCAGAACACCAGCTAGAGAATCTTGTTATCGCTTCTCCAATATCATGCATTTCCCATCTTCTCTGTGCCAGGCTTGACTCTGTTACCCATTTGTGGTCAAGTACCTATGGTGACAGGACCCTGACTACAAACCCAGTGTTGGTTTTCTTGGGTATTAATACGAGCCTAGAATGGATAGATAAAGGATGATATACTGAAGTGTGCTTAGACTTAGACTTTTAAAAAAAGGAAAAACGGCTATTATTAGCTCAGCCAATGGTAAGGCCCCCAAATTCACAGCATAATCCCAAAGGTAGTATTTCAGAAATTTTGCTAAGCAGGTTGTGTGAAAGCACATCTATTTTAAAAACAGCAATACGAATGTGATACTTTCGAATCTTGGAAACAATAAGATGATGTGATAGATTGTTTTTTAAATGTGAATCTTTTATTTGTTCAATAATGCATTCAGTTAATATTTAGTAAGTATCCACAAGTCTATGGCATAGCCTTTGCCAAATTATATATCATTATAATTGTTGTAATAATAACCACTATTTTTTTTTTTTTTTTTTTGGTACTCACTTTCTTGGGGAATTGTAATCCTTTCCAAACTTTAGGTCATTGGTTTTCACATCATCTTCATAAGTAAGATGATCTTGCGTGCTATTATGTCCTCTGTGTACCCCAGAAAGCTAAGGACCAGAGCGTCAGCACTGCCTCCAGGCAAAACTACATTGGAACCACAAGTAAAATGCAATCTTGGACTCTTACTCTGCCAGACAATTTTCTGTCTCTGGAGAATTATTTTTCCTAAGTTTTCATGGTAAAATACTTATCTCTAATTTTACATTTTTAAAACAGAAAAAAAGAATTCTATAGGATAGTTTTAAAAATTAATATGTTTGGCTCTCCCATGATTCTAGACAGGAAATCTGCTGCATGTACCTCAAGTCCCAAGAGGGGAGCTCTACTTTGCCCTCTATAGGGTTCTGTAATTTATAGCCTCTGGGAAGTAATATTCCAGGTTAAGAGAGAACTGTGAGGAAGTAAAAAGGGGGAATTCACATGCATTCATGGTATTGTAATATTACTATTATTTTTACTTAACTTGTGGGCAGATGGAATATCTTTGCCTTTTTAAAAAGACTATGATCTCCTAAGAACTATTGTTATATACCTACAATTGTCTATTTATCTCTCATTTTATTGGAGGTTTAACAAGTCCAGTTAGACAAGAAAAAGTTAAAAGTACAAGGCTTAGAAAGGGAGTAACAAAAATATTACTTTTGTAGATGATATTACTTTATACTAATAAAAAATAAATTTTTAGAATTGGTAAGAGAGTTTAGCAAGTCTTATTGAATATAAAATCAATATTCAAAAACCAGTTGGATTTCTACATATCAGCAACAGTTAAAAGCACAGCTTATTAAAAGGAAGTATTAATATTTATAATAGAAACAAATAAATAAGGGGCTTAGAAATAAATTTGAGAAAAGCTGTGAAGGGTACTTAGGGAGAATCATTGAGACATTAAAGAAAGCCTACATAAATGGAAAGATAAAGCATGCTATTAAATGGAAAGATTCTGTAAAGTTGAGATGTCATGACTTCTTCCCAAGCTGATGCAGATACTCCAATAAAAATCTCCACAATGATTTTCCAGGGACTTAAATCAACTCTGAAATATTTGTGCAAGAGAGAAGCCCAAAATCAGAGAAAGCATTTAAAGAAACATTCATTTGTTTATTTAGCTGCACTGGGTCTTAGTTGAGGCATGTAAACTCAATTCACCACATGGCACCTAGTTCCCTGACCAAGGATTGAACCTGGGCCCCCTGAATAGGGAGTGTGGAGTCTTAGCAAGGGACCACCAAGGAAATCCCAAGAAAGCATTCTAGTAAGAAGAAAAAAAAAATGGAATTTTCCCTACTGGATAGTAAAAAAAAATTTTTAGGAAGTTATAGTAATTAAGACAGTATTGGTACCAACACGACAGCTCAAAATAAATTACAAAGCAGAGTAGAAAATTAAGAACCAGAACTTTGAGTGCAATAAAATAATATATGACAGAGAGCATTACACGTTTGCAGGGAAAAGAATGGATTTTTACATAAATGACACTAGAACAACCAGCTATAAGGAAATAAAATTTGATCCCTATTTTACGCTAAACACAAAGATCACTTCTAGGTATAACCATGTGTGAAAGTCAACACTTAAAACGCTTAAAAAGAAAATATAGCATAAAATATCTATGACCTCAGAGTAGAGATTTATTATAAAAGACACAGAAATCACTAATAAAAATGTAAGGAATGATAAATGTGATTATATTTTGATTGAGAACAGATGTCCATAAAAGTTTACTATAAAGAGAGTTAAAACATAATCTATAAACTGAAAATATTACAAACACACACATGCAGACATACACATAAACACATATATGTTTATAAAAAACTCTCATAAATTAACAGGAAAAAGAAAACCTGTAGGAGGATAGTCAAAAGGGTAGACAAAGATAGTAAATAAACCACAAGTTGTTAGTTTCCTTAAGTAATCAGAAAAATGCAAATTAGAAACAAATGAGATACCATTTTTTATCTATAGCACTAGCAAAAAATAAAAATATTGATACTATCTGAAGCTGGTGAGAGTGTAAATTGATATGGCCCTTTTGAATAATAATTCTGGCATATTTCTTTAAAAGATGATATTATTTACAAAACTGAAGCAGATTCATAGATAGAGAAAACAAATTTATGGCTTCCCTGGTAGCTCAGCTGGTAAAGAATCTGCCCGCAATGCCGGAGACCTGGATTTGATCCCTGGGTTGGGAAGATCCATTGGAGAAGAGGACAGCTATCCACTCCAGTATTCTCGCCTGGAGAATTCCATGGACAGAAGAGCCTGGCAGGCTACAGTCTATGGGGTCACAAAAAGTTGAACATGACTGAGCGACTTTTACTTTCACTTTCTTTCAAAGGGAAAAGCGAAGAGAGAGATAAATTAGGAGTTTGGGATTAAGAGATATACACTACTATATACAAAATAAATAAAGACCTACAGTATAGGACACAGGGAACTATTAGGTTGGTGAAAAAGTAATTGCAGTTTCAGACCATCAATTTTAAATCATTATAACTAAGTTCAAACATCTTTATTAATCAAAATAGGAACCATTACAATCAACATATTTTTGCCAACAAGAAGTACGTTTGTTTATTCCTATGGCAAGAAAATCCATCCTTTGGGATTTGATGAACTTTTGGAAAACATTTTCTGCCTTCTTCTGGTTGTGGAATCGTTTTCCCTGAAAAAAGTTGTCAAGATGCCTGAAGAAGTGGTAGGGGGTTGGTGAGGGGTTAGGCGAATATGGCAGATGAGGCAAAACTTCACAGCCCATTTCGTTCAACTTTTGAAGCACTGGCTGTGCGATGTGCAGTTGGGCATTGCTGTGCAAAAGAATTGGGCCCTTCGTGTTGACCAATGCTGGCTGCAGGCATTGCAGTTTTCAGTGCATCTCATCGATTTACTGAGCATACTTCTCAGATGTAATGGTTCCACCAGAATTCAGAAAGCTATAGTGGATCAGACTGCAGCTGACCAACAAACTGAACATGACCTTTTTCTGGTGCAAGCTTGGCTTTGGGAAGAGTTTGGGGGTTTCTTCTTGGTACAACCACTGAGCTAGTCATTCCAGGTTGTCTAGAAAGTCCACTTTTCATCGCATATCACAGTCTGATCAAGAACGGGTTTGTTGAAGATAGCAGAGGAGTAGGTGGATGTGGAGTACATCTCTCCATGGATAGATCAGGAATACACCTTCAGACACAGAAGTGCATGCAGAACACCAGCTCTGACCAGAGGAAAAGAATATATAAACCCACGCAAAACTCGGTAGGAAGATGGAACTAGGGGGAAATAACAGGAGTGTTAGTAGGACTGGACCTGCCCTCGGTGGGTGGGGAACCGAAGCAGGGGTCCCATCCCCACATCAGGGCAATTGTCTGAGTCACAGGAGAAACATTTAAGGCTGAAAGTGAAACAGACGATCTGTGGCAGCCTAAATGGAATGAGAATCAGGCAGTCCTTGCTGCAGCCATACATACCTTGAACAGGGACACAGGCCCCCTGGAAGGCACAGCGGCTGGGAACTGGAGTTTAGGGATTGTGGAGCAATCCCAGGGTGAGGGCTGCTATTGACTGTGGAGAGACGGTTTGAGGGGATGTGAGGGAGGAGATTGCAGTGGGAAATGCTGGAGGAGGAAAGCCAGGCAGCCATGGAAGCAAGGCGATGCTGCTGAGTCACGCGCAGGGGGTGGAGCTACCACCACAGCCTCTCTCTCCCCATATGCCAGCATCAAGCAGCTGAACAATAGAGAGGCTGGCCCATCAAACAGAGTAGGACCCCACCCAGGGGGTCCCCCCTACGGGCCTGATGCACCAAACAACAAAGAAGGACCCAGGCAAGGGAGCCCTCTAAATGCCTGAATGGGTGGAGCTACGGAGAAAGACTGGCCAAACAGGCCTTCTGATTGCCAGCTACAAGAGGCTCGAAGAAAGACCCTGATAGGGTCATAACTCCTGCGCTGGAGGCAGCCCATGTCCCTGCACACGTGGCGCCACAAGGGTCCCTGCAAGCCAAGCAGCTGCGTCACCTTCACGCTCAACTCTAACTAGGGCAGAGCTGCCCCAGGCAAAAAAAAAGGCTTGTGGTCTATGCGGGCAGTGTCACTTCAGTCGTGTCCAACTCTTTGCGACCCTGTAGTCTGTGGCCTGCCAGGCTTCTCTGTCAGGGGGCTCTCCAGGCAAGAATACAGGAACAATTTGGCCAATACTGGTTGCCATATCCTTCTAGAGCGCTAAATTCCTGCTGCCCTAGCTGCCAACCCCACTGAGTACCTGGTGCTGAAGAACCCCTGTGACCCAAGCAGCTGCACTACCTCCACCCCTGGCCCTCACAGGGGTAAACCCACGCCCTCCAGGGCAGCCTCAAAAGCAAACCCCAGTGGACAACCCACATGTAGAGGTGGAAAGAAAACCACAGTTGAAACTCAGAGGCATCGTGCTAAGAAAGAAGACCCAAAACCTTTCCAACCAGCTATACAAGCTGCTCTTTACAACATCGGACCTTGCTTCTATCACCAGTCACATCCACAGCTGGGTATTGTTTTTGCTTTGGCTCCATCCCTTCATTCTTTCTGGAGTTATTTCTCCACTGATCTCCAGTACCATATTGGGCACTTACCGACCTGGGGAGTTCCTCTTTCAGTATCCTATCATTCTGCCTTTTCATACTGTTCATGGGGTTCTCAAAGCAAGAATACTGAAGTGGTTTGCCATTCCCTTCTCCAGTGGACCACATTCTGTCAGACCTCGCCAACATGACCTGCCCATCTTGGGTGGCCCCATAGGGCATGGCTTAGTTTCACTGAGTTAGACAAGGCTGTGGTCCATGTGATTAGACTGACTAGTTTTCTGTGATTATGGGTTCAGTGTGCTGCCCTCTGATGCCCTCTTGCAACACCTACCATCTTACTTGGGTTTCTCTTACCTTGGGTGTGGGATATCTCTTCATGGCTGTTCCAGCAAAGCGCAGCCGCTGCACCTTACCTTGGACGAGAGGTATCTCCTCACTGCCGCCCCGCCTGACCTTGAATGTTGCGTAGCTCCTCTCAGCCCTCCTGCGCCCATGTAGCCACCACTCCTTGGATGTGGGGTTGCTCCTCTTGGTTGCCGCCCCTGACCTCTGGCGTGGGGTAGTTCCTCCCGGCCACTGCCCCTGACCTTGGACGTAGGGTAGCTCCTCTCGGCCGCTCCTGCGCCATCGCAGCCTGGCACTCTCAGCCACTGCCACTGACTTCAGACCCAGGGTAGGCTCCTCTTGGCTGCTGCACCTGATCTTGGACATGGGGTAGTTCCTCCCAGCCATGCTTCTGTGAGGTCCATCCCAGCCTGCAAGCTTCTGCCATGCAGTCTGTCTCAGCCGGTCCGTGAATCAAGGCAAATTGGAAGTGGTCAAACAGGAGATGGCAAGAATGAATGTCGACATCCTAGGAATAAGTGAACTAAAATGGACTGGAATGGGTGAATTTAACTCAGATGACCATTATATCTACTGCTGCGGGCAGGAATCCCGTAGAAGAAATGGAATAGCCATCATGGTCAACAAAAGAGTCTGAAATGCAGTACTTGGATGCAATCTCAAAAATGACAGAATGATCTCTGTTCGTTTCCAAGGCAAACCATTCAATATCACAGTAATCCAAGTCTATGGCCCAACCAGTAACGCTGAAGAAACAGAAGTTGAATGGTTCTAAGAAGACCTACAAGACCTTTTAGAACTAACACCCAAAAAAGATGTCCTTTTCATTACAGGGGACTGGAATGCAAAAGTAGGAAGTCAAGAAACACCTGGGGTAACAGGCAAATTTGGCCTTGGAATACGGAATGAAGCAGGGCAAAGACTAATAGAGTTTTGCCAAGAGAATGCACTGGTCATAGCAAACACCTCTTCCAACAACACAAGAGAAGACTCTACACATGGACATCACCAGATGGTCAACATAGAAATCAGATTGATTAAATTTTTGCAGCAAAAGATGGAGAAGCTCTATACAGTCAGCAAAAACAAGACCAGGAGCTGACTGTGGCTCAGATCATGAACTCCTAATTGCCAAATTCAGACTGAAATTGAAGAAAGTAGGGAAAACCACTACACCATTCAGGTATGACCTAAATCAAATCTCTTATGATTATCCAGTGGAAGTGAGAAATAGATTTCAGGGACTAGATCTGATAGACAGAGTGCCTGATGAACTATGGAATGAGGTTCGTGACATTGTACAGGAGACAGGGATCAAGACCATCCCCATGGAAAAGAAATGCAAAAAAGCAAAATGGTTGTCTGAGGAGGCCTTACAAATAGCTGTGAAAAGAAGAGAAGTGAAAAGCAAAGGAGAAAAGGAAAGATATAAGCATCTGAATGCAGAGTTCCAAAGAATAGCAAGAAGAGATAAGAAAGCATTCCTCAGCGATCAGTGCAAAGAAATAGAGGAAAAGAACAGAATGGGAAAGACTAGAGATCTCTTCAAGAAAATTAGAGATACCAAGGGAACATTTCATGCAAAGATGGGCTTGATAAAGGACAGAAATGATATGGACCTAACAGAAGCTGAAGATATTAAGAAGAGGTGGCAAGAATACACAGAAGAACTGTACAAAAAAGATCTTCATGACCCAGATAATCACAATGGTGTGATCACTCACCTAGAGCCAGACATCTTAGAATATGAAGTCAAGTGGGCCTTTGAAAGCATCACTATAAACAAAGCTAGTGGAGGTGATGGAATTCCAGTTGAGCTATTTCAAATCCTGAAAGATGATGCTGTGAAAGTGCTGCACTCAATATGCCAGCAAATTTGGAAAACTCAGCAGTGGTCACAGGACTGGAAAAGGTCAGTTTTCATTCCAATCCCAAAGAAAGGCAATGCCAAAGAATGATCAAACTAGCACACAATTGCAATCATCTCACATGCTAGTAAAGTAACGCTCAAAATTCTCCAAGCCAGGCTTCAGCAATACTTGAACCATGAACTTCCAGATGTTCAAGCTGATTTTGGAAAAGGCAGAGGAACCAGAGATCAAATTGCCAACATCCACTGGATCACCAAAAAAGTAAGAGAGTTCCAGAAAAACATCAATTTCTGCTTTATTGAGTATGCCAAAGCTTTTAACTGTGTGTATCACAATTGGGATCTGTGGAGAATTGAGTTAGAACCGGACATGGAACAACAGACTGGTTCCAAATAGGAAAAGGAGTGCGTCAAGGCTGTATATTGTCTCCCTGCTTATTTAACTTCTATGCAGCGTACATCATGAGAAATGTTGGGCTGGATGAAGCACAAGCTGGAATTAAGATTGCCAGGAGAAATATCAATAACCTCGGATATGCAGATGACACCACCCTTATGGCAGAAAGTGAAGAGGAACTAAAAAGCCTCTTGATGAAAGTGAAAGAGGAGAGTGAAAAAGTTGGCTTAAAGCTCAACATTCAGAAAACGAAGATCATGGCATCTGGTCCCATCACTTCATGGGAAATAGATGGGGAAACAGTGGAAACAGTGTCAGACTTTATTTTGGGGGGCTCCAAAATCACTGCAGATGTTGACTGCAGCCATGAAACTAAAAGACACTTACTCCTTGGAAGGAAAGTTATGACCAACCTAGATAGCATATTCAAAAGCAGAGACATTACTTTGCCAACAAAGGTCCATCTAGTCAAGGCTATGTTTTTTCCAGTAGTCATGTATGGATGTAAGAGTTGGACTGTGAAGAAAGCTGAGTGCTGAGAATTGATGTTTTTGAACTGTGGTATTGGAGAAGACTCTTGAGAGTCCCTTGGCCTGCAAGGAGATCCAACTAGTCCATTCTGAAGGAGATCAACCTTGGGATTTCTTTGGAAGAAATGATGCTAAAGCTGAAACTCCAATACTTTGGCCACCTCATGCAAAGAGTAGACTCATTGGAAAAGACTCTGATGCTGGGAGGGATTGGGGGCAGGAGAGAAGGGGATGACCGAGGATGAGATAGCTGGATGGCATCACCGACTCGATGGACGTGAGTCTGAGTGAACTCCGGGAGTTGGTGATGGACAGGGAGGCCTGGCGTGCTGCGATTCATGGGGTCACAAGGAGTTGGACACGACTGAGCGACAGAACTGACTGACTGATACAAGCTGCAGATTAAAACCACATGATCACCTAGGCAGATTCTGTGTTTACGGAGTATATAAAAGGACATTGAGAGTTATCCACCAAAGAAAACAAACTAGTTCTGATAGCTGTGGACATTGGAGGCAAGAACACAGAGGAGTAAGACCTGATTAGAATCTGAGCTGCCCCAGAGCAAGTCCAGAGATTAGCACAGTGTTGGAGGGCCTCCTAGGTAAGTGAGGTAGACTGTGACTCTCAGTGAGGGAAAGGACTCTGACAGCAGTGACTCAAGAAAAACATTTATTATTCTTATATTTTGACTTGTCCTGTGGATTCTTTGGATTTTTTTTTCTTTTTTTACCCCCCTGTCTGTTGTAGTTGTCGATCTTATCGGCACTATGAAATCTAACTAAGCTTCTGAGCTTTTCTTTTTCTCAGTATTTTTTTATTGTTGTTATAAACCTCTGCCTCTACATTGGATTTTGCAGTTCTGTGGAGTTTTCCTTTTTTTTAAATTTTTCCTTAGAAAGAAATATAATTTTTTTAATTCTAATTTTTAAACCTATTTTTATTTTTTCTACATTTATTCCTTTGTTTGGTTTCCGTACTGTTCTTCTCCCCTTGCTGTTAATCTTTAATGTGTATAAACCTTCTTTATCTATCTCTATTTAACTTTGTATATCTATTCCTTCTTTCTTTGCATTCTCTCCTTTCCTCTCAACATATTTGTTAGTTTTATTTTCATTGCTTTATCCCCTAGTTGGCACCTTGCTTCAGTTTTGTTTTCCAGTCTGTGCTTTAGTTAGTTTTGTTCTTAACTGGTAGATATAATTCTTCATGTCCTTTGTTTGTCAGGTCAATCTATTGTATTTATTTCTGTTGGACTGTTTTGATTTTGCTTAGGGGTGTATATGTTATATGTGTATATTCAGTCACACTTTTTATTGTTGTCGTAAACCTCTGCCTCTACGTTGGGGCTTTTGCAGTTCTGTGAAGTTTTCCTTTTTTCCCTCTTTCTTTCTTCTTCCTCTTTTCTTTTGTCTTTTAAATAATTTTTAATCTTTTAAACCTACTATATTTTTTCTCAACTGGTAAGAGAAAAGTTATGACCAACTTAGACAGCATATTAAAAACCAGACATTACTTTGACAAGAAAGGTCCATCTAGTCAAGGCTATGGTTTTTCCAGTAGTCATGTATGGATGTGAGAGTTGGACTATAAAGAAAGCTGAGCACTGAAATACTGATGCTTTTGAACTGTGGTGTTGGAGAAGACTCTTGAGAGTCCCTTGGACTGTAAGGAGATCCAACCAGTCCATCCTAAAGGGAATCACTCCTGGATATTCATTGGAAGGACTGATGTTGAAGCTGAAACTCTAATACTTTGGCCACCTGATGTGAAGAGCTGACTCATTTGAAAAGACCCTGATGTTGGGAAAGATTGCAGGTAAGAGGAGAAGGGGACAACAGAGGATGAGATGGTTTGATGCTATCACTGACTCAATGTTTATGAGTTTGAGTAAACTCTGGGGGTTGGTGATGGACAGTAGGCCTGGCACGCCAAAGTCCATGGGGTTGCAAAGAATCGGACACGACTGAGTGACTGAACTGAACTGAAATATAATTTTTTATTTCCTTTGTTCTCAGAGTCAATTTACTGTACTTTTTTTTTGTTGGACTTTTGACTAAGCTTATGGGTGTACAGGTATATGTGTATTTTCCATTGTTTTAATTATATTTTTCTGATTTTGTAACTGCCATTCATCTGGGGTTCATCTTTTGTTTCTCATTTTTGGATATTTGTTTTAATCTCACTTAAAGCAAAATGGCTGTCTGGGGAGGCCTTACAAATAGCTGTGAAAAGAACAGAAGTGAAAAGCAAAGGAGAAAAGGAAAGATATAAGCATCTGAATGCAGAGTTCCAAAGAATAGCAAGGAAAGATAAGAAAGCCTTCTTCAGCAATGAATGCAAAGAAATAGAGGAAAACAACAGAATGGGAAAGACTAGAGATCTCTTCAAGAAAATTAGAGATACCAAGGGAACATTGCATGCAAAGATGGGTTCGATAAAGGACAGAAATGGTATGGACCTAACAGAAGCAGAAGATATTAAGAAGAGGTGGCAAGAATACACAGAAGAAATGTACAAAAAAGATCTTCACGACCCAGATAATCACGATGTGTGATCACTCATCTAAAGCCAGACATTCTGGAATGTGAAGTCAAGTGGGCCTTAGAAAGCATCGCTATGAACAAAGCTAGTGGAGGTGATGGAATTCCAGTTGAGCTATTTCAAATCCTGAAAGATGATGCTGTGAAAGTGCTAAAGTCAGCAGTGGTCACAGGACTGGAAAATGTCAGTTTTCATTCCAATCCCAAAGAAAGGCAATGCCAAAGAATGATCAAACTACCACACAATTGCAATCATCTCACATGCTAGTAAAGTAACGCTCAAAATTCTCCAAGCCAGGCTTCAGCAATACTTGAACCGTGAACTTCCTGATGTTCAAGCTGGTTTTAGAAAAGGCAGAGGAACCAGAGATCAAATTGCCAACATCCGCTGGATCATGGAAAAAGCAAAAGAGTTCCAGAAAAATATCTATTTCTGCTTTATTGACTATGCCAAAGCCTTTGACTATGTGGATCACAATAAACTGTGGAGAATTCTGAAAGAGATGGTAATACCAGACCACCTAACCTGCCTCTTGAGAAATCTGTATGCAGGCCAGGAAGCAACAGTTAGAACTGAACATGGAACAACAGACTGGTTCCAAATAGGAAAAGGAGTACATCAAGGCTGTCTATTATCACCCTGCTTATTAAACTTCTATGCAGAGTACATCATAAGAAACGCTGGACTGGAAGAAACACAAGCTGGAATCAAGATTGCCGGGAGAAATATCAATAACCTCAGATATGCAGATGATACCACCCTTATGGCAGACAGTGAAGAGGAACTAAAAAGCCTCTTGATGAAAGTAAAAGAGGAGAGTGAAACAGTTGGCTTAAAGCTCAACATTCAGAAAACGAAGATCATGGCATCTGGTCCTATCACTCCATGGGAAATAGATGGAGAAACAGTGGAAACAGTGTCAGACTTTATTTTTGGGGGCTCCAAAACTGCAGATGGTGATTGCAGCCTCATTAAAAGATGCATACTCCTTGGAAGAAAAGTTATGAGCAACCTAGAAGCATATTCAAAAACAGAGACATTACTCTGCCGACTAAGGTCTGTCTAGTCAAGGCTATGGTTTTTCCAGTGGTCATGCATGGATGTGAGAGTTGGACTGTGAAGAAGGCTGAGCACCAAGGAATTGATGCTTTTGAACTGTGGTGTTGGAGAAGACTCTTGAGAGTCCCTTGGACTGCAAGGAGATCCAACCAGTCCATTCTAAAGGAGATCAGTCCTGGGATTTCTTTGGAAGGATTGATGCTGAAGCTGAAACTCCAATACTTTGGCCACCTCATGCGAAGAGTTGACTCATTGGAAAAGACTCTGATGCTGGGAGGGATTGGGGGCAGGAGGAGAAGGGGACGACAGAGGATGAGATGGCTGGATGGCATCACTGACTCGATGGACGCGAGTCTGAGTGAACTCCAGGAATTGGTGATGGACAGGAAGGCCGGGCATGCTGCGATTCATGGGGTCACAAAGAGTCGGACACGACTGAGCGACTGAACTGAACTGATGGAGATTGCTTAAAAAACAGGAATAAAACCACCATATGACCCAGCAACCCCACTGCTAGGCATACACCCTGAGGAAACCAAAATGGAAAGAGACACATGTAGTCCATTGTCACTGCAGCGCTATTTACAAAAGCTTGAACTTGGAAGCAACCTAGATGTCCATTGACAGATGAATGGATAAAGAAGTTGTGGTACATATATAGAATGGAATATTACTCAGCCATAAAAAATAACACATTTGAGTCAGTTCTAATGAGGTGGATGAACCTAGAACCTATTATACAGAGTGAAGTAAATCAGAAAGAGAAAGACAAATATCATATTCTAATGCACAATTACAGAATCTAGAAAAATGGTACTGAAGAATTTACTTACAGGGCAGCAATGGAGAAAAAGACATATAGAATAAACTTATGGACCTGGGGAGTGGGAAGGAGAGGGTAAGATGTATGGAAAGAGAGTAATGTGGAAATTTGCATTACCATACGTAAAATAGATAGCCAATGGGAATTTGCTGTATGGCTCAGGAAACTCATATAGGGGCTCTGCATCAACCTAGAGGATTGGGATGGGGACGGAGATGGGAGGGAGTTTCAAAAGGGAGGGGATATATGTATATCTATGACTGATTCATGTTGAAGTTTAATAGAAAACAACAAAACTCTGTAAAGCAATTATCCTTCAATAAAAAAATTTAAAAAGAAAGAAATGGTTTGCTGTTTTTGCATAGAATAAGAGAAGACGACACTTTAGAACAATGATTTTTTAAATTTGTGGTCATCTGGTGGCTCACATGGTAAACAATCTGCCTTCAATGCGGGAGACCTGGGTTAGATCCCTGGCCTGGGAAGATTCCCCTGGAGGAGGGTATGGCAACCCACTCCAATATTCTTGCCTGGAGAATCCCCATGGACAGAGGAGCCTGGCAGGCTACAGTTCATGGTATCACGAGTACGCACACATGAGGCACCCTTGGCCGCAGTCTCTGACCTGGGATGCAGCATAGCTCCTCTTGGCTGCTGCCCCTGACCTCAGCCGTGGGATAATTCCTCTCGGCTTCCGCCCCTGACCTCGGATGTGGGATGTGTCAAGATTTTTCACCTTTTTCACCTTTCCAACTTACTTCAATCATCAAATGACCTTAGGATGGTTGATGTTGAGATCTTCGGCAGCTTCTCATGTAGTTATAAGAGGATCAGCTTCCATGATCCTCTCAGCTGGTCATTGTCAACTTCCAATGGCCAGCCACTATGCTCCTCATCTTCAAGGTTCTTGTCTTTGTGTAAAACTTCTTGAACCACCACTGCACTGTACATTCATTAGCAGTTCCTGGGCCAAATGAGTTGTTGATGTGAGTTGTCTCCGCTGCTTTCAACCCATTTTGAACTTAAATAAGAAAACCGCTCAAATTTGCTTTTTCTCTAACATGATTTCCCTAGTCTAAAATAAATATAAAATAAAGAGCAAGTAATGTCATTAGCAAAAAACATAAAGTGAGAAGTGTGTATCAAAATGATGCATAATATAAGCACATTTAAGAATGTATTCCAATGTCAAACAGCAAAGTTAAAGAATGCAAACCTGCAATTCCTTTGGAACCAATCTAAGAACACTGCAGTGGGTCAGACATATATATCTGATATATGTATATATATATCAGATTATATATCTTATTTTATATATAATATATTCAATATCTTATAATAACCTATAACAAAAATGAATCTGAAAAAGAAGTTATTTATATGTGTATGTATGTGTGAATAACTGTTTCACTTTGTTGTACATCTGAAACTAACACAACACTGTAAATCAGCTATACTTCAGTAAAAATTTTTAATATTTTTAAAGAAATTAAAATTTTTGATGTATGCATCAAAACTAAATATGTAAATACCTTTTGACCCAGGTGTTCTATTAATCAGAATCTATTCCATATATAAGCCAGGCTTCAGCAATACATGAACCGTGAAGTTCCAGATGTTCAAGCTCATTTTAGAAAAGGCAGAGGAACCAGAGATTAAATTGCCAACATCCGCTGGATCATCAAAAAAGCAAGAGAGTTCCAGAAAAACATCTATTTCTGCTTTATTGACTATGCCAAAGCCTTTGACTCTGTGGATCACAATAAACTGTGGAAAATTCTGAAAGAGATGGGAATACCAGACCACCTGACTTGCCTCTTGAGAAACCTATATGCAGGTCAGGAAGCAACAGTTAGAACTGGACATGGAACAACAGACTGGCTGGCTCCAAATAGGGAAAGGAGTATGTCAAGGCTGTATATTGTCACCCTGCTTATTTAACTTCTATGCAGACTATATCATGAGAAACCCTGGGCTGGAAGAAGCACAAGCTGGAATCAAGATTGCCAGGAGAAATATCAATCACCTCATTTATGCAGATGACACCACCCTTATGGCAGAAAGTGAAGAGGAACTAGAAAGCCTCTTGATAAAAGTGAAAGAGGAGAGTGAAACAGTTGGCTTAAAGCTCATCATTCAGAAAACGAAGATCGTGGCATCTGGTCCCATTTCTTCATGGGAAATAGATGGGGAAACAGTGACAACAGTGTCAGACTTTATTTTTGGGGGCTCCAAAATTACTGCAGATGGTGATCACAGCCATGAAATTAAAAGACGCTTACTCCTTGGAAGGAAAGTTATGACCAACCTAGATAGCGTATTAAAAAGCAAAGACATTACTTTAGCAACAAAGGTCCATCTAGTCAAGGCTATGGTTTTTCCAGTGGTCATGTATGGATGTGAAAGTTAGACTGTGAAGAAGGCTTAGCACCGAAGAATTGATGCTTTTGAACTATGGTGTTGGAGAAGACTCTTGAGAGTCCCTTGGACTGCAAGGAGATCCAACCAGTCCATCCTAAAGGAGACCAGTACTGGGTGTTCACTGGAAGGACTGATGCTGAGGCTGAAACTCAAGTAGTTTGGCCACCTCATGCGAAGGAAATCAAGATTGGAAAAGACTCTGATGCTGGAAGGAATTGGAGGCAGGAGGAGAAGGGGATGACAGAGGATGAGATGGCTGGATGGCATCACCGACTCGATGCACATGAGTTTTGGTGAACTCCGGGAGTTGATGATGGACAGGGAGGCCTGGTGTGCTGCAGTTCGTGGGGTAGCAAAGAGTCGGACATGACTGAGCGACTGAACTAAATTGAACTGATTCCGCATATGTATAAAGCAAACAAGAAAACAAAAACTATTGTTATTATTTTTAACACTCCTACAAAATGATGCTGGAACCTCACCTCATTTCAGAATAAAAAACGATTGAACTACTATCACTGGCTGTGATGTTGCACACAGATCAGAAACCCACAGGCTCTGATCAATAGAAGATGACAGGAAAGGAGCTGGTAATTTAAAATAAAGGAGAACGATTCAATTATAAAATGTGAAGTTCTTTATATGTTTACAACCCCCAGGTTTCACAAATATGTTCACTTTACAAATTTAGATTTTATCAGGGTGTCTTTCCAGAGTAATAAATACTCATTTAATATGCAAAAAGTGTCAAGTCAAATGATTTTTGCATTGATTGTCATTTATATCTTAAAACCTAATAGAGTTACTATTTGGGGAAAGTCTTTGGGACAATTTTGTCTATCAATATATACTAAATCATTAAGAGAAATGACAATATGAAAGGACTCAGGCTTCCTGGTTTTTATCCAAGTAAGCGTCAGTGTAAACTCAGACTGTGATTTTTATTCAACTAAGCATTTGATAGTGGAATTGGTAACATTTACAAAGAAAAAAACTTAAATTTTATCTTTCCCTGTCCCTCTAAGTATACATTGATTAAGTTAATGCTCTTTAAGTAATCAGGCTTTAGGTGTTAGTTGTAACATAAAATCTAAGATCATGAGAAATATAAAATATAAAAACAGATTTACAACAAAGTTTTCATGAAAGGAAAAGTGCAAGTTGTTTAGTCGTGTTCGACTCTTTGTGACCCCATGGACTATACAGTCCATGGAATTCTCCAGGCCAGAATACTGGAGTGGGTAGCCTTTCCCTCCTCCAGGGTATCTTCCCAACCCAGGGATCAGCCCACATCTCTTACTTCTCATATATTGGCAGACTGGTTCTTTGCCACTAGTGCCACCTGAGAAGCCCTATACATAACAAAGCCCCACAAAATGGAGCATAAAGTTTTCTTTATGAAAAATCATGAAGTCAGAAATCAAAGCAAAAGCATCTAGGTTTGCAGGACAAGATTAATATTTACTAACAATGCAATTTCAAGGGTGAAGACTTTTCAAATGCATGTTCTAGTCAATGAGAAACAGTTTTACTCCTTTATTAAGACATTTTTGAAATACCTTGTGGGTCTATTTTAATAGTCATAATAATAATGTTAGGGAAACACACTGAAACTGCCCACCTTGGCCAGGTACCATAGTAACCATTTGCATGAGTTATTTTACAACAGGAAGTCCTAGTAAGGAACACAGAACTGACAAGCCACCGCCAACCAGAAGAATTTGGGAAAGGTCAAAAGGAGACACCACATGTCCTACTACTTTCCAGAATCCTCCTTGCTGGCATCCATCTTGGATGAGCAATGTATGCCTCACCAGGAAAGACCCTGAGTTAGAATGATTGGCCAAAGATAACTGGAAACTAATCCCATCACCATAGAACCTGAGATTGTGAGCCATGTAGCAGAGCGATTCTCCTTACCCTCCTGCACTCCACCTGGGCATCCCTTTCAATAATCTCTTGCTTTGTTAGCACAGGTGTCTCCTTGGACAATTTATTTCTGAGTGCTAGACAAAAGTCCATTCTTGGGCTCTGGAAAGGGCTCCCCTTCCTGCAACTATAATAATAGTCATCATTCATAAGCACCCCAAATCAAATGTTAGTTACTCTAAAAATCTAAAGGCTTGGCAGAGCTAATGAGCTCTGAGTGAGACAAAGAAAAAAAGGGAAAGAATGGAGGCAGCATGGAGGTGCAGTGTGGGTCGGGGTGGGGGTGGGGTGGGGTGGTTAGGATGATACGTCATAGTAAGTGAACTCTGCATGCTGTGGGGACATGGAGGATGAGAGGGCTTGTGTGTCTTGCCATATGACAATTTTCCCTTTATCAAGTACCATATTGGATCTGTTTCTGCGACTTTCAGTTCAGTTCAGTTGCTCAGTTGTGCACGACTCTTTTAGACCCCATGGACTGCAGCATTCCAGGCTTCCCTGTCCTCCACTATCTCCCGGAATTTGTTCAGACTCATGTCCACTTTAATCCTTGTTTTGTTTTCTCACTTTTGTTATTAAGCATACACAATGGTCTGCATCAGGAAACACTGCCCCCTCTGCAAGACCCTTAAACTAAAGTGCCTTTGTTTAGCTTATGGGGCGATACCTTGACCCTGCCCATCTGTGAATGACTGTCACATTCTTGAGTTACTAGCACATCCCCCTGCCTGAGGCTTGCCATTCTAGGAGATATTTGCAAAATACTAAATGGGCTTTTGGCTTTGTTTCCTCACTTCCCCCCATCTCTTATCTATAAAAGAACCTGGCATCCAGGCCCCAACAAGATGGTTATTTTAAGACGTTAGTCTGCCATCTTCTCAGTCAGATGGCTCTTCGTGTAAAATCATATTCCTTGCCTCAACACCTCGTCTCTTGGATTTATTGACCTATCGTGCAGAGACCAGAGCAAGCTTGGACTCAGTAACAGTGAGGCCTATCTCCTTGGCTTGCAAATGGCCATCTTCTCAGTGTCTTCTTGAGGGTTTCTGATGGTGTGTACACACTTCTAGTGTCTCTTCTTTTTCTTAAAAGGACAACAATCCTATTGGATTTTGGCTCTACCTTAATGACATCATTTACCATTAATCACCCCCTAAAAAGCCCTGTCTCAAGCAGTGACTTTGGGGGTTATGTCTACCACATATGAATTTTGGCAGGACACAATTCAGTCCATATAATACTGCCGTACCCTTTTCCATAATGGTTGCACCATTTTACAATCCCACCCACAGTGCACAGGGTTCTAATTTCTACATGTCCTGGCAGACATTTGCTTTTCCTTCTTCTTTTTTTTTTTGACTGTAGCCATGGGTGTGAGGTGTGACCATGCCCCTTTACGTGGGGCCTGAGGAAGATAAGCCGAGTAGCCACACTTATATATTGAATTCTTTGCATTTATGGCAGGTAGTATTTCCCTGATATGCCAGGCTTTGAAGGTGGGGAGTGGAGAAACAAAGAAGACTGACATTTCCATGAAAGCGAGGAATAATTTAAGAAAATCTGAGCTAACTGAACACGGAGCCTGTTTCTAGCTGGGCTGGATTACAGTTTCCTTACGTCGTTGCATACATCAAGAGTAGTCCTTTCAAAGAAGGTAGAGCTCACCCGTGCCTGGTATAATTTACAGCCTCAGCAGCAGCTGTAGCGGGAGTCCTGGCCCTCCAGCTGTCAGGCGGGCACTGAGCAGTCTTCAGAGAAGGTTCACACCCAGTGCCTCGACAGAAAAGAAACCTGCAGAGAAGCCCGGGCATCACAAAACTGGCAAGGAGAGAAGAGTGCTTAATCCTGTTTACTTTCATTTAAAACCTAGGGCCTTGGATTCAGTCAACCATGACTTCAAAATCTAAGGCAAATTGAACGCAGTAGGGTCTCTTTGAAAAGGTCCACACATTCTGTGAGGTTGCCCTTAGTTTTGAGAAAACCCTATTCTATACAAAAGAACACTGCAAATTGAGAGGAATCGGAGCTTTCTTTTAAATATTTGCTTTTTAAGTTTTTAGCTCAGGATATTTTCCAGACTTAGTCCTCTGCACAAGTAAGTCATATAGATATAGTATACACTTGGTTATAAAAATTCTCATATCTTCGGGACTTTGAAATGGTAAACATTCATGATGTGTGAAAGAGCATGATACATAACTGTATGATCTTAATTACATAAAAATAGAAGCTTGGCTGTGAAAATACACAAATGAGATCTAGAAGGACACATCAAACCATCAACTACTTGTGAGTATGAATGACTGTGTGTTTGGCTTCTTGTGTTTTTTTGGTTTCCTATTATGTATGTGTTAACTTTTAAGAAATAAATGTTATTTTAAAAACCTTAAAAAATTATGTTCTCCATTTAAACATATGTCAAATATATCCAGGTCCAATGTACAGAAACAAGCTCTATGCTCACTGAAAGAAAGACCATTATGGAGCAGCATGTGGGGAATGAGGGTCAGCAACTCATGTGGGTCAGACAGAAAGAGTTTGCAAAAGAAATCCAGCCTTTGGGATAAGAAAGATCACATCCAGCCAGCACCACCAGAAAAGAACTTCAAAAAGGACATGGTATTTGAGTTAGAATTAAAGAGAGCTCAAGTTTGAGGCTTGTGGAGAAGGAGAGAGGCTATTCCAGGCAGAAGGAAAGCAGACCATAAATCCAGCATTGAGAATAGGAAACTTTGTGTA
This sequence comes from Capra hircus, assembly GCF_001704415.2. Classification (NCBI taxonomy): domain Eukaryota; kingdom Metazoa; phylum Chordata; class Mammalia; order Artiodactyla; family Bovidae; genus Capra; species Capra hircus. Next base: position 39,682,967 of record NC_030835.1, on the reverse strand, counting down.
TAAAAGAGTAACCATAAATGGCTCAATTTGGATGGCAGAAGTAAAGGTGAGAAGTTGGTTGGGATCTGGTCTTAGGGGTTCCCATGTTTTTATCTAAAGTTTGGAAATGTCACTGTGTACTCAGCATTTTATGATTGATACATATACACCTACTTACAGAGCGAAATTTGCCTTTTGAAGTTCCAGTTCAAGACATGATAAACACATCCATATTTTAAGGAAAAATAAACTTTTAAATGTAAATTGTGCTTGTTACCTTAAAATATTGATAGCTGGTAGAAAGTTACAGCAGTAAATTAAGATATAATATATACATACACAGGAAAGGTGGGGAGGGCATTTCTTATTGTAGTTATGCAGCTGGCATTGAGAAATAAGGCAAGGTCAGAAGGAATTGCAAACACATTTGGCCTTTAAGATCTATAAATAGGAAGCCTGCTATTTATACATAACCTACTTACAAATACCCCTTAGTCTAAGCGCTACTTGGGACAGCCATCGCAACTTAATTCTGAGCTGTCCAGAAGCTCACAACTGCAGCAAGGAAGAGAAATTCTCCCCAGAAACATTATTATACATCGTGGTTAATTCCTACAGTCCTGAAGACCCACCACTACACTGTCAGAGGTTCATAGATCACAGGGCTGATCTGATAAGAAACATGGGAAACAAAACTCACTAATACTTTTTATTACAAAAGCTTCAAAACATACACAAAAGTATCAAAAATAATGACCCCCACATACATTTCTCACATAGAGTCACTAATGATCAAAATGGCACATTTGCTTTGTCTATTCCATTTTTTTAGAAAAAATCCTGCAGGATTGTAAAGTGTCCCAGGCATCATTCTTTCATTCCTACAATTCAGCAGGCATCTCTCATGCACAGGAATATTTTCTTAAATAATCGTAATGAGATTCACACAATGTTAACAATCATTCTTCTGTGTCATCTAATTGATAGAAATTTATATTCAAATTGCCCCTATTGTGTTAAACATGCTATTTCTTCAGTTCAGTTCAGTTGCTCAGTCGTGTCCGACTCTTTGAGACCCCATGAATTGCAGCACGCCAGGCTTCCTTGTCCATCACCAACTCCCAGAGTTCACTGAAACTCATGTGCATCGAGTCGGTGATGCCATCCAGCCATCTCATCCTCTATCGTCCCCTTCTCCTCCTTCCCCCAACACCCCCAGCATCAGAGTCTTTTCCAATGAGTCAACTCTTTGCATGAGGTGGCCAAAGTATTGGAGTTTCAGCTTTAGCATCAGTCCTTCCAATGAACACCCAGGACTGATCTCCTTTAGAATGGACTGATTGGATCTCCTTGCAGTCCAAGGGACCCTCAAGAGTCTTCTCCAACATATCTATTTCATATCATGTCTGACTATTTGCGACCCTATGGACTGTAGCCTACCACGCTCCTCCATCCATGGGATTTTCCAGGTAAGAATACTGGAGTGGATTGCCATTTCCTTCTCCGGAGGATCTTCCCGACCCAGGGATTGAACTGGGTCTCCCACATTGTAGGCAGACGCTTTACCATCTGAGCTACCAGGGAAGATATCTATTTCTTAGATAGCCTAAATAAGAATCTAAAGAAGGTCCAGTCTTGACACTGGCGGTTACATCTCTTAAACTCTTAATTTGGAGCAGCCACCTTCTTTCTCTCTCCTTCTGAACTTCTAATTCTATATTGGAGTATAGCCAATTAGCAATGTTGCGATAGTTTGAGGTGCACAGCAGAGTGACACAACCATAAATACACCTGTGTTCATTCTCCCCCCAAACTCCCCACCCACCGAGACTGCCACATAACATTGAGCAGAGGTCCCTGTGCTATACAGTAGGTTGGTTATCCATTATGAATAGAGCAGTTGGTACATGTCCATCCCAAACTCCCTCACTACCCCTGCTCCCACCTGCCCCCCCAGCCACTGTAACCATTAAGTCCATTCTCTAAATCGGTGCGTCTGTTTTGTAAATAAGTTCATTTGTATCAAGTCTTCTTAGATTCCACATTTAAGCGACGTCATAAGATATTTCTCCTTCTCTGTCTGACTTACTTCACTAAGTATGGGAATCTCTAGGTCCATCCACGTTGTGTGACAGCCTCCTTTTCTTCCTCCTTTCTCTGTGCCCTTGACTTATTTATACAAGGTCGGTTTTCTCATATAATGTACCACATCCTGCATTTGCCTCTTCGTTTCCCTGTGGTATTATTTAACTGTTTCTGTGTATCAAAATGCATTTCTGAATTGGATAGTGTCAGTTTTCTGTTATATTAGTACCCTCTTTGAACAGAGATGAATGAGCTAAAAGGATTTATTGGGATGAAGATAAGCTTTTATTTTCTCCCTCAGAGAAGCAGCACTGAATTTTAATGCCAGCTTCTCCACTTAATTGTTGTATAAATTCATACTTGCATATGTTTTAACTTCTCCAAGTTAGTTTTATTATCAATAATTTCATGGAGTTGCTGTGAGGGTTAAAGGAAGAGAATCTGTAGAGGACCTAATCCAGTGGCAAGCACACAGAAGAGGCACTGTTGTCAGGCGAGTGTAATCTCCTCGGTTCTGTCTCATCACAACAAAGAGTTGAAGTGACAGACATTAAACCCTCAGTGCATCACAGCTCTTGGACAGACCATGCTATAGCTCTTAGACAGATCAGTTTTACAGCTCCATGTTACAGCTCAGTTTTATTTAGACAATAGCAGGAAAATACATCCTCGAGGCGTGAGGGAATGCCAACCCAAAGACGCGAAGAGAAGAGAGAGCCCCAGCCCTCTGGCTCATTTTTTTATATGTTTTTTTCCTCCTCCGTGGGTCTGCCCAATGTAAATTGGGCTAGCCAGGAGTGCTGTTTGTTCTGAGGTCCTCACTCCAGTCCTCGGACCTTCCTTTGTGCTATTTTCGCAGACTTGCCCCTTCGTTGTCTTTTATCCACCACCATTTTGGACTCCTGTTTCCTATTCTACCTAACACTGTGAAATGAGACTTTCTAGATGGTTATTTTAGTATCCAACTAGCTTACTTATGGTCAGAATCTCCTGAAAGATGGGCTGCTTCATGAAGTTATAAAGGCTTGGTTTAATTCCCAGATTTCAAAAGATAAGTATCTTACTAATTATGGAAACAACAGCTGGCTACATTTTTGTTGTTGCTCAGTTGCTCAGTTGTATCCAATGCTTTGTGATCCCATGGACTGTAGCCCGATAGGCTTCCCTGTCCTTCACTGTATCCCAGAGTAGTTTGCTCAGACTCATGTCCATTGAGTCGATGATGTCATCTAGCCATCTCATCTTCTGTTGCCCCCTTCTCCTCCAGCCCTCATTCCTTCCCAGCATCAGGGGCTTTTCCAATGAGTCAGCTCTTTGTATCATGTGGCCAAAATATTGGAGCTTCAGCTTAAGTGTCAGTCCTTCCAATGAATATTCAGGATTGATTTCCTTTAGGATTGACTGGTTGAATCTCCTTGCAGTCCAAGGGACTCTCAAGACTCTACTTTAGCACTACAGTTCGAAAGCATCAATTCTTCAGCACTCAGCCTTTCTTTACGGTCCAATTCTCATATCTGTACATGGCTACTGGAAAAACCATAGCTTTGACTATATTCACCTTTGTCTTGGAGAAGTCTAAATTATACAGATAGTCGTTTAAAATAAACCCAACTTAAAACCCAGTTCCATTAAAAAGAGTAGCTATTTACATTAGTCTTGACAAGATGGTTAGCTCAAAAGGCCCAACAGTGTTGATCTGCACGTGAAAGAAATAATATACGAATTAAATTATGTCTTTTAACCCTTCTCTATTGCTGAAGGCAAAAGGGTACCCAGGCTAAGGAACCTATAGCCAGTCTTCCCTGGGTCAGTACAATGGCCTTGGAGTCTTCAATCTAGGGTTCAGTCTATTGAGGGGGTTTCTTACAGTCTGTAAGTTGGGCTGTTGTTGCCGCTGTATTTCTTCTCTTGGCTTGGGGCATGTTGACAGCAATGCTTCGTCACTAAAGGCTACACATTTCTTTCCCTCCATTTCACTTGGAAAGCATGAGAGAGGGAGCTTTGATTGCATGGGTCATTCTGTTATTCTGTTGGCTTAATGATAAAACATTCTTATTACAAACATCACAAAAAGTAATCCGTCTGTCCTCAATGTGCTAGAAATTAGGGTGATGGTTCTCAGAATCATCTGGACACAAGTTACAAATGTGTTATCTATGGGCCCATTTTCAGACTTAGTAAATCAAAATCCCTGGAAGTAGAACCCAAGAATTTGCATGTTAACATACACACTACAGCTTGAGAATGTATGAGATAGTCTGGGACGAAATCTCCCAGAGGTGATGAACTCGAGCCAGAGTTACATGGTTATGAAATGGAGAAACTGATATTTTAATCCAGGACTCCTGGACTTAAAGCCTATGCCCACTGACCTCTGCCACATTTCTAATTGCCAAGGACTGGCATGTAAGTCTCACCAAACCATTCCGATCAACCATGTGTACCATTTAGCTTATTCATGAACCCGTCCGTCTTCAATGGTCTTCTGAGGTGGCTCATAAGTGGTAAAGAATCCACCTGGCAAGCAGGAGACATGGGTTCGATCCCTGGGTTGGGAAGACCCCCTGGAGAAGAAAACAATAACCCACTCCAGTATTCTTGGCTAGGAAAACCCATGGACAGAGGAGCCTGGTGAGCTACAATCTATGGAATTGCAAGAGTCAGACACAACTTAGTGACTAAACAATAACAACCATCTTGAATGCCTTAAGATGCTGCATCTTTCCAATGCCCACTCCTTTCCAGAAACAGATTTTTCAAGAGTGGGGTTTCAGTCATTCATTCCCTGTATCACTAGTGATGCCTTTGTTTATAATCCAACCCCCTTAACCCCTTCCCCCCTACTGGCCAGTTTTCCTCTTTATCCTTCTTTTTTAAGATTTTTTTTGATGTGGGCCATTTTCAAAGTCTTTATTGAATTGTTACAATGTTGCTTCTGTTTTATGTTTTGGCTTTTTGGCCAAAGTGTGTGTGGATCTTAGCTCCTCAGCCAGGGATCAATCCCACACCTTCTGCATTGGAAGGCAAAGGCTTAGTCCCTGGACCACCAGGGAAGTAAGTCCCTGTCCTCCTTAAGTGAAGGAGTTTCCCATATCAAATTCTGGCAAGTTTAACATACAAACTGAAAAGGCAATGCACAGCCTTAGTACCTGAAAAAAATCTATAGAATTTCTTTTAGATTATTTGTGCTTACTAACAGCAGCTCTTCCATGTATATGATATGGGAAGTGGTAACCATGATTCTGATCGTAAGTCTGTCCCTGATTTAATGACAGTAAGATGGAAAAGCTATGGTGCCCCCCCATCCAAAAGTATCTACGCTAATAGAAAGGGATGAAAAAAAAAAAAAAAAAGAAACAAAGAACAGGAGAGCCATGTTCAAATACTGCACACATTCTGAGGATAAAAGTTATGTCATCTTTATAAATAGTAGAATATGTCAAGGAAAGTGTTATTAAAGTTATTAAGTCATGTCTGACTCTTTGTAACCCCATGGACTATAGTCCTCTAGGCTCCCCTGTCCATGGAATTTCCCAGGCAAGAACACTGGAGTGGGTTGCCATTTCCTACTCCAGGGGATTTTTCCCACCCAGGGATCAAACCCATGGCTCCTTGCATTGGCAGGTAGATTTTTAACCTCTGAAGCACCAGGGAAGCCCTAAGTAAAGGTTCAGCTATGACATTTAAAAATTTTCCATGTTCATAGAGCCAAACAGAAAAGTAGCACAGAGCAGTAGCTTAGAGCCTGGATTCTGCAGCAAACTCCAGCTCAAATCCTGGCTCTGTGATCATGTACTAGTTTCTTAACAGTATGTGAATTATTTTCCTCATCCAAAAAACTGAGGTCGTTATAGTGTCAACTTTATAAATGTAAGTATTAAGTGAATTCATATTCACAAAATTCTTAGAACAGTACCTGGCACTTAGTAAATTCTTATTAAAACAAATGTTATTTTATTTATTATTTGCCAAACAGCAGGAACTTTTTAAATTTAAGTATTTAATAATGATTTGTTAGTTTCAGGTGTACATATATATATATTCATTTTCAGATTCTTTTTCATTATGGGTTATTATAAGGTATTTAATACAGTTCTCTGTGCTATACAGTAAGTCTCTGTTGTTTATCTGTTTTAGATAGTGGTCTGTATCTGTTAATCCCAATTCCAAATTTATCATCCTCATTTCATTCCTTTTTGGTAACTGTAAGTTTGTTTTCTATGGCTGTTATTTCTGTTTTCTAAATTATTGTATCATTCTTTTTAGATTCCTTATATAAAAGTCAGGCATGACTTAATGACTAAACAACAGCAACAAACAACAATAAGACATTTACTTGCAACATTTTACATTTTTTACAATGATAAAATCTTACTCTATATCGTAATGTCAGTGATGTAGAAGTGTCTGAGTAGAGACTTTATTATCCATGTAGAAACTTTATATATTGTGGGAATAATGCTCTTATGAAGGAGGAACACTAGTTTCTTTGTCCATAAACTAAGTGCTAAAATTCCACATTATTAACTTTACTCAAAAGACATACCACAGGTATCTTCAATGAGGAATTTTATCTGCTGTTTGTCTAGCACACATGAGCTCAATATCTCATTGCTTTTCACTTGTGAACACGTTGTGATTTATTGCTCTATGTCAGCCATCTATTAAGCATGTCACTAGATAAGCTTCCTCTGTAAGTACACAGTAAGATTCTGAAGGCCGAGAGCAGTATCTTCTATTTACATACTGCAATGAAATCTCCCTCATGAGTTCATACTAAAGCATCAAGTCCCTCTAGTCCCGAACTTGTTTTTGAGTTTCACAAGGTTCTTTTGTGTTCAATGTCATATAGTTTAACCATCCAATGTCATATAGTTTAACCATCAATTATAAAGTTGTCTCAACTTGAACATACATAACGTCTGGCAGGTATCTCAAACTCTATCTAGCCAACAAACCCAAAGTAACCTTTAAAAATCAAATCTGTGGGAGATTTACCTGGTGGTCCATTGGTTAAGCAAGGCTTCCAATACAAGGGTGGAGGGTTCAATCCCTTGTTGGAGAACCAAGATCCCACAATTCAGCCTGCAGATAGCAACGACTGAGCCCGCGCTACAGCTAGAGTGAAGCCCACATGGAAAGACCTGTTATGAGGCAAGGAAGACCCTGATGCAGAAACTGGGACTCTTCAAAACCAAAAATAAATATTTTTTTAAAAATCCACTCTGTACCTCTACAATTTTTTCTCTCTTAATAGCAGAAAATTTTCACCTATAACTTCTCTCTCACTCACTCACTCACTTTAGTTGTTCTCGTGTCCGACTCTTTGCGACCCCATGGACTACAGCCCGCCAGGCCTCCCTGTCCATCACCAACTCCCAGAGTTTACTCAGAACTCATGTCCATTGAGTCGGTGATGCCCTCCAACCATCTCATCCTCTGTCATTCCCTTCTCCTCTCGCCTTCAATCTTTCTCAGCATCAGGGTCTTTTCCAATGAGTCAGCTCTTCGCATCAGGTGGGCAAAATATTGGAGTCTCACCTTCAACATAAGTCCTTCCAATGAACACCCAGGACTGATCTCCTTTAGGGTGGACTGGTTGGATCTCCTTGCAATCCAAGGGACTCTCAAGAGTCTTCTCCAGCACCACAGTTCAAAAGCATCAATTCTTTGGCGCTCAGCTTTCTTTATAGTCCAACTCTCACATCCACACATGACCACAGGAAAAACCATAGCCTTGACTAGATGGACCTTGATTGTTAATGTCTCTATTTTTTACTATGCTGATAGGCTGGTCATAAACTTTCTTCCAAAGAGTAAGCATCTTTTAATTTCATGGCTGCAATCAACATCTGCAGTGATTTTGGAGCCCCCAAAAATAAAGTCTTGCACTGATTCCATTGCTTCCCCATCTATTTGCCATGAAGTGATGGGATCAGATGCCATGATATTCGTTTTCTGAATGTTGAGCTTTAAGCCAACTTTTTCACTCTCCCCTTTCACTTGCATCAAGAGGCTCTTTAGTTCTTCTTCACTTTCTGCCATAAGGGTGGTGTCATCTGCATAAATGAGGTTATTGATATTTCTCCCGGCAATCTTGATTCCAGCTTGTGTTTCTTCCAGTCCAGCGTTTCTCATGATGTACTCTGCACAGAAGTTAAATAAGCAGGGTGACAATAGACAGCCTTGACGTACTCCTTTTCCTATTTGGAACCAGTCTGTTGTTCCACGTCCAGTTCTAACTGTTGCTTCCTGACCTGCATATAGGTTTCTCAAGGGGCAGGTCAGGTGGTCTGGTATTCCCATCTCTTTCAGAATTCTCCACAGTTTATTGTGATCCACATAGTCAAAGGCTTTGGCATAGTCAATAAAGCAGAAATAGATGTTTTTCTGGAACTCTCTTGTTTTTCCAATGATACAACAGATGTTGTCAATTTATCTCTGTTTCCTCTGCTTTTTTTTTTTTACTGTCATTTTAAATCTTTAATCAGATTTCATTCATGATTATCAGTCATATTACATGGCATGATTAGCTTTCTATAAACAATTTTGCCTTCTGTGTACAAATTGGTATCAATGAAATAAAAAATAAAACCATACACTAGGCAAAGAATTTTATTTATCTTTGTCTCAAACTTTATTCTTAGGCTTCTTCAGCTTCATTAGCTGCAAAGAATGAATTGTATATAAGCAAAAACTGAAAAGAGCTGCAGTGTCCAGGGGCTTAGGCTTAAAAATATTAGAGATCTAGATTTTATCAGATCCATAAGCAAAATTTTAAAAAGCAGTCATAATATAAAATAGCAGCTCCCAGTAACTTCTTCAAGATTTATCTTCTTCAGAAGTTAACTCAATTCAGTTTGCTTCATTCTTGGAAGCCTCATCAAAATTCTCCACAAGATCTGGAACTTCATCATCATCCTCCTCTCCAGTGGCAAGTGGTGCTTTTCCATCCACAGATTGTTTGGGCAGAGCTTCAGCCAGTCTCCTTAAACCGGTGAGACTGTCGGCACCAAGCTGGTTTAAGATGCTGGGGAGCATTTCTGTCAGTTGCTTTGTCTCAGCGTGGCCCGTAATGGTGAAAGTGTTTGCTGCCGGAGATGCCTGAACTTTAGGGTTGTTAAGGTGGATCACTGTTCCTTGATTTGTGAACATATTCACCTATTCAATACCAGAGATATTGTTTACCCCTAACTTCTTTAAAGAGAACTGAAGTTTTTTGTCATCTGCTGTGGCTGTTCTATGAACCACCTTCTTTCTGCGAGCAGTTCCTTTCCCACCAATGCGCACTTGTGCCTGCAGTTTGGCGAGTTTCTCCTGGTTCATGATAGTTTCTTTCATCTTGTTGGAGCGGAAATGGGGCCGCGCGGGGGACTAGGGTTGGCGCTCAGGTGGTCTCGGGCAGACCAGCTGAGGTTAGGCACACACACGCGGGGATGCAAGATGGCAGCTAGAGCTCCTCTGCTTTTTCTAAATCCAGCTTTAACATCTGGAAGTTCACAGTTCACATATTGCTAAAGCCTGGCTTGGAGAATTTTGAGCATTACTTTACTAGTGTGTGAGATGAGTGCAATTATGTGGTAGTTTGAGGATTCTTTGGCATTGCTTTTCTTAGGAATTGGAATGAAAACTGACCTTTTCCAGTCCTGTGGCCACTGCTGAGTTTTCCAAATTTGCTGGAATATTGAGTGCAGCAGCACTTTCACAGCATCATCTTTCAGGATTTGAAATAGCTCCACTGGAATTCCATCACCCTCCCTAGCTTGCTTTGTAAGGCCCACTTGATATCACATTCCAAGATGTCTGGCTCTAGTTGAAAGATCACATCATTGTGATTATCTGGGTCATGAAGATCTTTTTTGTACAGTTCTGTGTTTTCTTGCCACCTCTTCTTAATATCTTCTGCTTCTGGTTGGTTCATACCATTTCTGTCCTTCTTTGAGCCCATCTTTGCGTGAAATGTTCCCTTGGTATTTCTAATTTTCTTGAAGAGATCTCTTAGTTTTTCCCATTCGGTTGTTTTCCTCTACTTCTTTGTATTGATCACTGAGGAAGGCTTTCTTATCTCTCCCTGCTATTCTTTGGAAATATAAACTTCTCTGTAATCAAGTTCTATTAAAAATTCTGCCCTCACAAATTTCTCATATCTGTCATTTCCTTTTAAAGTCCACCAACCCTAACCACATTCAGGTCACAATTCTTTCATTAGACCACTGCAATTGCCTCCCCAAAAGACTGCACTGAATTGAATTTCTTATTAGTAGAACCCACCCTTTGTATTGATATTTGTACTGGTAGGTTTCCAAACATCAATATAATCACATTCATTAATGTTAGTTAGAAAGTTTCGCATGAGCAACAAAGGGTGGCCTAGCAGAAAAGGAAGAAACCTGATCTCTGAATCCCACCCCAGACATGCCCCAGTGCTGGCCCAGGATAGCTCACAAATATGCTACAAAATAACCACACTTTTCCAACTCCAGCACAAGCTCTGTACCTACACAGTGGGTACAAACTAACCACAGGGGCATCTCCAACTCTGCACACGTGCCCTTGGTACACAGCTGTGTCCTCAGCACAAGTGATCTTAAGCAGCCAGGAGCCCATTCAGTCAGTCAGTCAGTCAATCAGTTCAGTCGCTGTCGTGTCCGACTCTTTGTGACCCCATGAACCGCAGCACGCCAGGCCTTCTTGTCCATCACCAACTCTCAGAATTCACCCAAACTCATGTGCATCGAGTCAGTGATGCCATTCAGCCATCTCATTCTCGGCTGTCCCCTTCTCCTCCTGCCCCCAATCCCTACCAGCATCAGGGTCTTTTCCAATGGGTCAGCTCTTCGCATGAGGTAGGCAAAGTATTGGAGTTTCAGCCTCAGCATCAGTTCTTCCAGTGAACACCCAGGACTGATCTCCTTTAGGATGGACTGGTTGGAGAGCTCATACATATTCTATACATACATCTGATTATAACAGTCTGAATTATGGGAAAGACATGGGCAATAGAGCCTGTTGTTAAGTAACTTGCAACTGTCAATCAAACTGTCAGTCCATGCCCACCTAAATGAATATGTAAAAGCCCTGTTTTAAAAATTGCCATACCTCATCATTCCAGTACCAGTGGCTCTGTTGGCTTGGCCCACCTCTCCCTTGAGGTGCTCTTTGTCTTCTTCCCTTAATAAGCTTGTTTTTGCCATAGGTAAGACCTAGAGCCAAGAATGGAGGTGAGGGTCTTCTTTGACCTCCCCCTACCCGGTAACAATTCACTCAAAATAATGTATACCAAATGATGTCTTTCTATGGCATTCAAGGCTACTTGTGGACCTTGGTTTCAACCTGGCTGGCTAGCTTTTTGAGGTTAGAAGCATGTCTCCTTGAAACTAGGATAGAGCTATAAATCTCCCTCACCCCAGCATTTATGTAGATACATTAGTTTTTCAATTTTATTTATTTTAATTGGAGGGTAATTACTTTTACAATATTGTGATGTTAATTCATCAGCATGAATTGGCCATAGGCATACACATGTCCCCTCCCTCCTGAACCCCCCACCACCTCCCTCCCCCTGCCATCCCTCCAGGTTGTCACAGAACACCTACTGTGGGTTCCCTGTGTCATACATCGAACTCACACTGGCTATCTATTTCACATATGGTAATGTATAGGTTTCATTGCTATTCTTTCAAATCGTCCCACTTTCTCCTTTCCCCACTGAGTCTATCTTTATTTCTGTGTCTCCTTTGCTGCCTTGCACATAGGATCATCAGTAGCAATTTTCTAGATTCCATATATATGCATTAATATGTGATAGTTGTCTTTCTCTTTCTGACAGTCTATATCATAGGCTCTAGGTATATCCACCTCATTAGAAGTGACTCAAATGGTGTTCCTTTTTATAGCTGAGTAATATTCCGTTGTGTATATGTACCACCACTCCCTTATCCATTCATCTACCAATGGACATCTAGGTTGCTTCCATTTCCCATTATAAGTAGCATTGCAAGAAACATTGTGGTACATATGTCTTTTTCAACTCCATTTCCTTAGAGTATATGCCCAGTAGTGGGATTGCTGGGCCATAAGGTAGTTTTCAGTTCATTCAGTCCCTCAGTCGTGTCTGACTCTTTGCGACCCCATGAATCACAGCACGCCAGGCCTCCCTGTCCATCACCAACTCCCAGAGTTCACTCAGATTCATATCCATCGAATCAGTGATGCCATCCAGCCATCTCATCCTCTGTCGTCCCCTTCTCCTCCTGCCCCCAATCCCTCCCAGCATCAGAATCTTTTCCAATGAGTCAACTCTTCGCATGAGGTGGCCAAAGTACTGAAGCTTCAGCTTTAGCATCATTCCTTCCAAAGAAATTCCAGGACTGATCTCCTTCAGAATAGACTGGTTGGATCTCCTTGCAGTCCAAGGGACTTTCAAGAGTCTTCTCCAACACCACAGTTCAAAAGCATCAATTCTTCGGCGCTCAGCCTTCTTCACAGTCCAACTCTCACATCCATGCATGACCACAGGAAAAACCGTAGCCTTGACTAGATGGACCTTAGTCGGCAAAGTAGTGTCTCTGCTTTTGAATATGCTATCTACGTTGGTCATAACTTTTCTTCCAAGGAGTAAGCATCTTTTTATTTCATGGCTGCAGACACCATCTGCAGTGATTTTGGAGCCCCCCCAAAATAAAGTCTGACACTGTTTCCACTGTTTCCCCATCTATTTCCCATGAAGTGATGGGACCAGATGCCATGATCTTCGTTTTCTGAATGTTGAGCTTTAAGCCAACTGTTTCACTCTCCTCTTTCACTTTCATCAAGAGGCTTTTGAGTTCCTCTTCACTTTCTGCCATAAGTGTGCTGTCATCTGCATATCTGAGGTGATTGATATTTCTCCCGGCAATCTTGATTCCGCTTTGGAACTACCAAAAACTGGAATTAGAAATGGTCAAACAGGAGATGGCAAGAGTAAACATAGACATTTTAGGAATCAGTGAACTAAAGTAGACTGTAATGGGTGAAATTAATTCAGATGACCGTTATATCTAATACTGTGGGCAAGAATCCCTTTAAAAAAAATGGAGTAGCCCTCATAGTCAACAAAAGAGTCCAAAATGCAGTACTTGGATGCAGTCTCAAAAATGACAATGATCTCTGTTCATTTCCAAGGCAAACCATTCAATATTACAGTAATCCAAGTCTATGTCCCAACCACTAATGCTGAAGAAGCTGAATTTGAATGGTTCTATGAAGACCTATCTGGAGAATCCCATGGAGGGAGGAGCCTGGTAGGCTACAGTCCATGGGGTCCCAAAGAGTCGAACACGACTGAGCAATGTCAATTTCACTTTCACTATGAAGACCTACAAGACCTTCTAGAACACCCCCAAAAGATGTACTTCTCATCATAGGGGACTGGAATGGAAAAGTAGGAAGTCAAGAGATGCCTGGAGAAACAGACAAATTTGGCCTTGGAGTACAAAATGAAGCAGGGCAAAGGCTAACAGAGTTTTGCCAAGAGAATGCACTAGTCACAGCAAACACTGTCTTCCAACAACACAAGAGACCACTCTTCACATGGACATCACTAGATGGTCAATACCAAAATCAGGTTGATTATATTCTTTGTAGCCAAAGGAGGAAAAGTTCTATACAATCAGCAAAAATAAGACCGGGAGTTGACAGTGGCTTAGATCATGAACTGCTTATTGCCAAATTCAGATTTAAATTGAAGAAAGTAGGGGAAACCACTAGACCATTCAGGTATGATCTAAATCAAATCCCTTATGATTATACAGTGGAAGTGAAGATTAATAGATTCAAGGGATTAGATCTGATAGACAGAGTGCCTGAAGAACTACGGATGCAGGTTCATGACATTGTACAGGAGGCAGTGATCAAGACCATCTCCAAGAAAAAGAAATTCAAAAAAGCAAAATGGTTGACTGAGGCAGCCTTACAAATAGCTGAGAAAAGAAGAGAAGCTAAAGGCAAAGGAGAAAAGGAAAGATACACCCATCTGAATGAAGAGTTCCAAGGAATAGCAAGGAAAGATAAGAAAGCCTTCCTCGGTGATCAGTACAAAGAAATAGAGGAAAACAATAGAATGGGAAGGACTAGAGATCTCTTCAAGAAAATTAGAGAACATTTCATGCAAAGATGGGCTCGATAAAGGACAGAAATGGTATGGACCTAACAGAAGCAGAAGATATTAAGAAGAGGTGGCAAGAATATACAGAAAACCTATACAAAAGAGATATTCATGACCCAGATAGATAACCATGATGGTGTGATCACTCACCTAGAGCCAGACATCTTGGAATGTGAAGTCAAGTGGGCCTTAGGAAGCATCACTACGAACAAAGCTAGTGGAGGTGATGGAATTCCATTGGAGCTATTTCAAATCCTTAAAGATGATGCTGTGAAAGTGCTGCACTCAATATGCCAAAAAATTTGGAAAACTCAGCAGTGGCCACAGGACTGGAAAAGGTCAGTTTTCATTCCAATCCCTAAGGAAGGCAATGCCAAAGAATGTTCAAGCTACCACACAATTGCACCCATCTCACACGCTAGCAAATTAATCCTCAAAATTCTGTAAGCCAGGCTTCAACAGTATGTGAACCATGAACTTCCAGATGTTTAAACTGGATTTAAAAATGCAGAGCAACAAGAGATCAAATTGCCAACATCCATTGGATCATTGGAAAAGCAAGAGAGTTCCAGAAAAACATCTACTTCTTCTTTATTTACTATACCAAAGTCTTTGACTGTGTGGATTACAACAAACTGTGGAAAAGTCTTTAAGAGATGGAAATACCAGACCACCTGACCTGCCTACTGAGAAATCTGTATGCAGGTCAAGAAGCAACAGCTAGAATCGGACATGGGACAATGGACTAGTTCCTAATTAGGAAAGGAATGTGTTTAGGCTGTATATTATCACCCTGCTTATTTAACTTACATGCAGAGTACATCATGCGAAATGCCAGGCTAGATGAAGCACGAGCTGGAATCAAGATTGCTGGGAGAAATATCAATCACCTCAGATATGCTGATGACACCACCGTTATGGCAGAAAGTGAAGAACTTAAGAACCTGTTGATGAAAGTGAGAAAGCAGAGTGAAAAACCTGGCTTAAAACTCAACATTCAGAAAACGAAGATCATGGCATCTGGTCCCCGCACTTCATGGCAAGTAGATGGGAAAACAACGTGACAGACTTCATTTGGGGGTGCTCCACAGTCACTGGAGATGGTGGCTGAGCTGATGCCGGAAAGACTGAAGGCAGGAGGAGATGGGGATGACAGAGGATGAGGTGGTTGGACGCCATCATGACTGGATGGACATGAGTTTGGGTAAGCTCCGTGAGTTGGTGATGGACAGGGGAGCCTGGCATGCTGCAGTCCATGGGGCCGCAAACAGTTGGAGACAACTGAGCTTTGGACCTGAACTGAATGATAGTTTTAGTCCTAGTTTTTTTTCTTTCTTTTTTTTTTTTTTTTTAAGGAATCTCCATGCTGTTCTCCATAGCAGCTGTATCAGTTTGCATTACCACCAACAGTGTAAGAGGGTTCCCTTTTCTCCACACACTCCAGAATTTATTGTCTAGATTTTTCTGATGATGGTCTTTCTGATCAGTTTGAGATGATACCTCATTGTGGTTTTGATTTCCATTTCTCTAATAATGAGTGCTGCCTTAGTTTTGATGTACTGAAATCATTAACATAACTCTCCTACACCTGGATGCCTCATTGGCGATGTGCCCACACTCACTGCGTGTGTCTCAGCGCCTCCTCACTAAGACAGAGCCCTCCATGCCACTTTGGCCCCATATCCTTATCTTTTGGGTAACCAGCAGCACAGAAGGCCGGTTGTGGACAATTAGCTGACTTTCTTTGGCCTGGAGATTGGAAAGGAAGCCCTGGTTTACTTTTAATATTCCTGTGATGGATTTGACAGGCCTCCAAAATTGCATGGGACCTGAAGTGATAAAACGTGACTCGAACAAAAAAAACATGCTTTTACTGCTCTCCCCACCCCGCCTCATTCATAGCTTCGGTATTATCATAAGCATTGTGTCAAGACAAATCTGGAACCCAAAGACGTACAGCGAGAGGCCAAAATTCCCACAGCAGCCGCATCTCCGACAGGGCGCCCTCTCAAGTCTCGCGAGAGAACAAGACAGGCGCCGGGTTTTCCGTGTTTCTCGCGAGAACGAAGGACATCAGGTTTCAGCTCGTAGCGTCTCCGGGGCAACAGCAATGGCGTCCTCTGTGTCTGAGCGGCTCTTCTCGCTGGAGCTACTGATAGACTGGGTATGCCTTGAAGCCGGGCTGGCGCAGCCACCCGTGGTTGCGGAAGAGGAGCAAAAGGAGGAGGGAGAGGAAGTATCGCCGCCGCGGCCCTCGCGCAGCCTGTGCCCCGCGGTGGCCTTCCGCCTGCTGGACTTCCCCACGCTGCTGATTTACCCTCCCGCCGGCCCCGCCGCCCCCGCCCCGGAATCTCGGCCTGGCCTGGTTAGCTTCCGTCGCGGCAAGTCCTGTCTTTTCCGCCTGCAGCCCGCCACCCTGCACCGCCTGCTCCTTCGGACCCCGCTTTACACCTTGCTGCTCCAGCTGCCCCCGGGGCACCCGACCCCTGCCCCGCAGCTCCTGGGGGCCTGCAGCATCTCTCTGGCCGCGGCAGTCCACAAGGTCCTGGGGTCCGCCGCCCCCGGCAGCTCCCAGAGTCATCGGGGAAGTTTCCCGCTGTATAACCAAGACGGGGAGCGGATTGGGGACATTGCCCTGTGCTACCGCCTGAGTGATCTGGGAAGCAGCTTGTTGGGCCATCTGGAGCGGCCAATCCCTTCTACAGGAGGTGGAGTGGAGGGTATGGAGGTGCAGAAATCAGTGGAGGTCAGCTCCCAAACCTGGCAGGAAAACCAGCAGCTGCAGCAGCCAGACTCAGAGCAAAGCCCAGGAGATGTTGATAAGCCTCTGGTGGATGTAAAAATCTCAAGGGCAGGGAAAGATTTGAAGGGAAGAGCTTTCCGTAGCAAGGCTGACTCTGATTACACGGATTCTATGGAAAATGGCAACACCAACTCCCTTATGTGTTCAAAGGGTAGCAGTGAGAGGAGTATTAGCCCCCCAAATCAGGAAGGCACAGAGGTGGAACTTGAAACTAACATAATTTGCCCTCCTCCTCTGTATTACACTCATTTGACTCAAGAAAAGACACCCCCTAAACAGGGTAAAATTACCATTGAGCCTCAAATTAATGCACCTGAGGAATGGGATGATGGTACTCTTCTGAAAGAAAACCTTGTAAATTCCCCAACACATACTAATCCTCCAGAACATACAAATTCTGTAACAGGTGAGAGTCGTCCAGTGCTTATAAATCCTGCACACGTTCAGGATACAGGCGCAAGTAATCAAACTACAGACCATCCTGCAACTGAACAAAATAGAATTAATACTATAAGGCAACTGCCTTTGTTAAATGCTTTGTTGGTTGAATTGTCCTTGTTATACAACCAACCCATGGCAAACCCTACTCATATACATCCTCACTTAGCCTGGTTATATAGAACTGAGGATAAGAAGTCACCAGAATCTTCAGTGAAATCCACCTGTAAATCTGAATCTAAAAAGGATAAGCTTTCTGTGGGGGAAAATGAGAAGTCAGTGAGTCTTCAGTATAAAAAGAACCAAACTGAAAACCTCAAGAAAGGTAAATATTTTGAAAAGAAAGGTGGTGCCCCCCAGAAAAGAGTTTCCAGGGGAAAACTACTTTATGGCTTAACAAACACACTTAAACTACGTTTAAAACAAACAAATCCTGATATGTTAGTAGAGTATGAAAAGAGAGAACAGTCTAAAAAAATGCAAACACAAATGTTAGGTGCAAACCTCAGAATTCCATCATCCAAAGTTAAGATACTAAGCTTTGCTGAACTGTATCAGAAGCCACATGAACTGCCTAAAGATAAGTGTTTAGAATCAGATGCATCTTTCGCTGAAAATAGCAATACCTCAAAGCAAATTAGTGTAGTTGTTGATGACCCTAGCACAACCAAAGAAGCTAAACTGAAATGTGCAACTGAAAAGACAGTTGATTGTGATGAAAATAGAAGCAGTGATGGTTTGGGGGGAGAAATTTTGAGTCCTGCAAATTCTGTTGTCTCAGAAAGGTTTATTTGTACAAATATTTTGGAAGGAAAAGTGAAAGTCCAAAGTCCAGGTGTTTTCCAGCAGGTTGCAATAGTTGACAGAATTGTAGTAGATAAAGAAATAGATGACAAGCAGGTCAAAATCACTGGTGACGACATTCTAACTGCTGATATCAATGAAAAGAATCCAAGTACAAGTAGTTGCTCTGAAAGCATCTCAGAACTAAACTATTCAGATGACTTCACCAGTCCTTGCTGTTCTGAAGACACCAGCAGAATTTTACGAGCTTGTGATAGCAGTCCAGGGACAGAAAATCCAAAACACAGTCAACGTACAAGCAAATCCAGTGAAACAAGATTGTCCACAAGGAAAAACAGCAGTGAAAAGAGTTCTATTCTTAGCCCACCTTTTTCAGCTGGATCTCCAGTACTCTCATATAAAAGATTTCCTGTTTCAAAGACTCAAGATAAAAGTTTGGAGGAATCATCTTCCAGTGATTTCTCTTTATCACACTGGACTGAGGAAAAAGAAAACCAGAGAGACCAAAACAGTGTGCATAATTCTAAAGTTCTAAAGCAGGATTGTGACATCTGTGCTAAACCTAAAGCAAGAAGAGGTTGCAAGTCCTCAGAAAAAAGCCAGTCACCTCGGACCTCTCAAGTGAGTTCTTACCTGCCTTCTAATCTGTCGGAACTAGAACTTAATGTCCTGGATATCAGTACCTTAGATCACTTTGAAGAAGACAGTGATGACCTTGGTTCACTAAACATTTCCAAGCAATGCAAAGATATTTGTGAATTAGTAATAAACAAACTTCCAGGATATACAGTGTAAAAATATGTGCTTTTAAATAACATTTAATTTGTTTTATAATCTATGTGTACTGTTAGTGAAATAATTTTAATAGCTGTATATAATTTTTAGTACATAAATTTATGTAAATAATTCTTTTTCAGAATATAAGTGTTTGTCATTCCTTTGGGGTCTAACTAAGTAAGATTCTGCCACTAAATCTGACAAGACTGATCATGAGATGATCTTATAACATAAGTAAGATTTAAGTTGTTTAATCTTATAAAAATAAAAGTATCTTCCTAAACTGACCCTATTAAAGTATCCTAAAGCTGACTTCATTCACACCATTGAAAACAGAAGGCTAGATGACAAAGATACCTTCAAATTTTAATGGGAATAAATCGTTTAATGGATATAGAAGACTTACTGTATGAGACACAGAAAGGTACAAAAGGATTTAGGGTGTAGCCACTGCAGTTATAAGGGATTAACGTTTTATTTGGACATGAATTCTTCCAGGAACTGAACACGTTCCATATCTCTGATGGGTGAGATCCTTTCTATATGCTGTCATAGTGCTCTGTGTGCTTTCTTTAAAACCACAATTTGTGTGGCTACTTGATTAATGTTTATCTTATGCTAGACTTAAGTTCTGTGATTGAAGGGACCATGTCTGTTTTGAGCAGCAATATGGTCTTAGTGTCTGGCACAGTCTCTGGCGTATGGCTGGGGTGCAATAAAAGCATTTGTTGAACAAATAAGTGATGACCGTACACTTAACATACCTAACGAGAGGGATTAGAATTAAGCAGTAATACAAGCAGAAACCTAAAAAATATCGTTCTTGGATACTGCTTATTTGACTATAGTATTTTCGTTTTGCTGAAACACCGTTTGGTGTTCTCTGAAGTATTGGAGAAGGGAGCTAAAAAAGGTGTCTTCCTATACAGTTTATTGTATAGAAATTCAGTTTATTGTCATTTCAGCTTGTTCAAGTTATTTTTAATGTATGATAGTTTATTTCTATGAAATCTAGTGATCATTTCTGTATAATTTCTTCCATTGGTTTTATATTTAGATCTTATTCTGTGTGCAGATATTTACATGTGTTTTCTTCTGTGTTATATTTAAATTTTATACTTAATTTTTAATATAGCTAATACTTTTGGATATATGAGGTGAGGCCCTAATTTTCCTAAGTAATCAAATAATTATGTAGGTATTATCTTGACTGATCATAATAATCGAATTTAGTCAGATGGTGAGATGAAGAGACTATATTTTGAGGAGCAATATGAATAAAGAATAATGATGGGAATGAACACAGTGTTACAATGTACACATAGGACTGAGAAGACATTATGTTATCTTGATTAAAATAGTAGTGTCACACTGCAGAGTGATAGAAGAAAAATGTGTTGAGTAAGAAAAAGTCCCAGATTGTAGGAGCTTCAAATGTCAAGCATAGTCATACAGTCCTAAGCAGTAAAAACAGTATTTTAATGTATAAGTTGAACACCAGTAAGTAGTCTGACATTTTGAATATTTGAAATTATTGAAATAAATTTTTAGAGGTCCAGAAATTATACCAGTGAAAATTTTGGAGTAGGAAATGTTTTTAATGGCTATGATCTTACTTTTTTGGTAAATATAAAACATACAGTGTTTCATTTCACAAAATCAAGCTAACTTACTGCTAGAGGCTGTAGCTGACTGTTCAGATGACATCAGTTTGGCCTGTAAATTGTTAGCAAGTTTTCATTATTATGGAGGAAACAGAAAATATAAACAATATTAGAATAATCAGAGAAATAATTCTTTAAAAACTATTTGTGAGTAAATCATTGTGTATGATAAGAATGGGTAAGGAAAATGATGAATTCAACATATTTAAGGTACAACAAAGACTAAAGAACTTTAAATTACAAAATTGAGCAGCTAAATAAGCTTATCTCTGAGTTATTCCATGAACACCTATTTCTAGAATTGTGGAGGTGGTGGTTTTTCTAGCTTAATTCTAATGAAATACCTGTTTCATGTATTTAGTACTTCCTGTTTGAATCCTATATTCAAACTGTACTTCATGTTTTAATTCTAAAACCTGTAAATTTAGTACTTTAAGAATGTCATAATAAATACTACCCCTGAAGCCTTAATTATCTCCTTAAATTACTTAAAATCACTGAAACATGAAATAGTTGTTTTAGATTACAAATGAGAAGAGAAGGATCCAGGAAGTCTTGGCTCACAAACTGTCATTCTGTACAAGGATCCAGATATTTTAATCCAAATTAAAACATAAATAGCCTGAAGGATGGCTGTATCTCTCGGTCCAAGGACAGTTTATGATTAGGCAAATATAAATATTATGTATCTAATAGATGTAAATATTATTTATCTTACTTAGATGTTGCTTTGTTATGAAATTTCTTTGCCTTGCCAACAACACAATGTGATAATTAAAACCTTGTTTTTTTTAAATTGATAGTCTTTACCTGATAGTCCTGAACTTTCAGGGTGATAAATAGGGAAGAGTATCACTTAATGTTCAAGCTGGTTTTAGAAAAGGCAGAGGAACCAGAGATCAAAATGCCAACATCCGCTGGATCATGGAAAAAACAAGAGAGTTCCAGAAAAACATCAATTTCTGCTTTATTGACTATGCCAAAGCCTTTGACTATGTGGATCACAATAAACTGGGGAAAATTCTGAAAGAGATAGGAATACCAGACCACCTAACCTGCCTCTTGAGAAATCTGTATGCAGGTCAGGAAGCAACAGTTAGAACTGGACATGGAACAACAGACTGGTTCCAAATAGGAAAAGGAGTACATCAAGGCTGTATATTGTCACCCTGCTTATTTAACTTATATGCAGAGTACATCATGAGAAGCGCTGGACTGGAAGAAACACAAGCTGGAATCAAAATTGCAGGGAGAAATATCAATAACCTCATTTATGCAGATGACACCACCCTTATGGCAGAAAGTGAAGAGGAGCTAAAAAGCCTCTTGATGAAAGTGAAAGAGGAGAGTGAAAAAGTTGGCTTAAAACTCAACATTCAGAAAACGAAGATCATGGCATCCGGTCCCATCACTTCATGGGAAATAGACGGGGAAACAGAGGAAACAGTGTCAGACTTTATTTTGGGGGGCTCCAAAATCACTGCAGATGGTGACTGCAGCCATGAAATTAAAAGACGCTTACTCCTTGGAAGAAAAGTTATGACCAACCTAGATAGCATATTCCAAAGCAGAGACATTACTTTGCCGACTAAGGTCCGTCTAGTCAAGGCTATGGTTTTTCCTGTTGTCATGCATGGATGTGAGAGTTGGACTGTGAAGAAGGCTGAGTGCCGAAGAATTGATGCTTTTGAACTGTGGTGTTGGAGAAGACTCTTGAGAGTCCCTTGGACTGCAAGGAGATCCAACCAGTCCATTCTGAAGGAGATCAGTCCTGGAATTTCTTTGGAAGGAATGATGCTGAAGCTGAAACTCCAGTACTTTGGCCACCTCATGAGAAGAGTTGACTCATTGGAAAAGACTCTGATGCTGGGAGGGATTGGGGGCAGTAGGAGAAAGGGATGACCGAGGATTAGATGGCTGGATGGCATCATGGACTCGATGGACGTGAGTCTGAGTGAACTCGGGAGTTGGTGATGGACAGGGAGGCCTGGCATGCTGCAATTCATGGGGTCGCAAAGAGTCGGACACGACTGAGCGACTGAACTGAACTGAACTGAACCACTTAATTGTAAAACTGAGCTGCTGCAATCTAGCTTTTCTGAGCAGCTTAGGTATCTAAACTGCTGTGTTAGGGCTACCTCTCTGTAATATTAAGAAGCAGCTGTCAACAATGACAAGTTCTTTGAACTGTTACTAAAGCAGATTCGAAGAGGACTGTGCAGATGCATGCGTCCAATTTTTTTTTTTTTTCTGGAGTCATGTGCATGCTATTCCTGACATTTCTAGATACAAAGAACAGTGATACTGAACTCTTATGTGCTTGTGGCTCTGTTGAGAGCCACCTGTTCACATCTTGATTAAATTAATTTTTCTGCCTCTACAAGCAGTTCATTTATTATGCAATCACACTTAGGAACCAAATTTTATTTGTTACAAACATATAGGTCAAGACTATCAATTAAAAAAAAAACAAGGTTTTGATTATCACATTGTGTTGTTGGCAAGGCAAAAAAATTCATAACAAAGCAACATCTAAATAAGATAAATAATATTTATATCTGTCTATTAGATTTGCCTAGTCATAAACTGTCCTTGGGCCTGGAGATACAGCCATCCTTTGGGCTATTTATGTTTTAATTTGGGTTAAAATATCTGGATCCTTGTACAGAATGACAGTTTGTGAGCCAAGACTTGCTGGATCCTTCTCATTTCTAACCTAAAACAGTATGAGGGTAATTTACTTGGTCAAGGACCAAAACATTTTTAGTGCTTTTCTCCAAAGATCTAACTGTCATGCCAGGAAATATTAGACTTCAGAATGAGCTTTATTAGGTTGGATTGCCAAGCCATAGTATTAGAAATATTTTCTTATTTTCCAAATATTTCTCATATCTCTGTTATACAAGTAATATGTATATCAATTCTAGAAAAAAAATTCAGATAAGAAAAATTTTTATTTGCTTAAAAATTGTGTACTAAGGGAAGGTTATGGTCCTTTCCTTTCAAAAATCCCACAAAATGAGAGAAGAGATATAAAAATAAGGGTTAGCCCATAGTCATCTCAGAGAATAAGAAAAATGCTGGTGGTGGACAAGATACTTGGAGGAACTTCCAGAAGAGACAAAGCAGATGGAATTAGGTTGCTGAAAAATGGGCTAGAAATCTATTCTTCAACATAGCTCAGGGAGGTGCTGCTGGAGAGATGATAAGATGATGTTTTCTAACAAAGCCCAGGGATAAACAATCAAATCCAGTGAGCAAACCTTAAGAAGGAGCAGGTTATGGGACGCAGGGGTTAGAAACTGAACACTGTGGTGGAGAAGCTGGGGCTGGGCTAAAGGTTATCTACTAGATGATAGCTACTAGAAGAGATAGCTACTATAAGAGGTGTTGGGACCAAAGAGAAAAAATATTTTTGCTTTGGATCACAAAACATGTTGGCAATGTCCTTCTGAATTTTATTGGAAACACCACTAGTCCTAGTGGCAAATTAAAGTGTTAAAGCCCTGGTCTTTGGAGACAGGTGGATGGAGGGTGATTACATCTTTGATCCTGTTATGTATTTTTTTGAGATTATTTCTTCATTATCAGATTAGTTGTGGGGTTGAATCAAATAACATTTATCTAGCATATATAACAGTGAGTGCCCCTGGACTGTTGGTGTATTTAATAGCACAGAAAATACACCGTGTATCTGTATTCTTGCCCTTCAGGGGATACATTTTCAATAAAATCTCAGTCAGGAAGTCAGCTCTTCCTTCCAAAGGTTAAAACAAACGTTCCATTTGACATTGTAACTGAGTAGGAGGACCCTTGGCAGCAGGAATCCATGGAAAGTTTTGGGCTTTAATAAAGAATGTTTGTGTTTATCCAGCATCAGGCCAGGGTGGGAGATCAGACAAACTCTTGAGTAACAGTACAAGATAGCAGCTGAAGGCCGTAAGGTAGAAAGAAGGCATGTGCAAGGGAACCGGTCCACAAATCACTAAATGAGTCAGTTATTAGAGGTTCAGAAACCTATACTTGCCAACTTGACTATTCAGGATACTTTTGTTTTATTCGTTTATATTTTGTTTTGTTTTCTTCTTGGTTTTAATGTAGTTCTCTTTGAACTATATTGTAGTTGAGCCCTGAGGACAAAATGATCTTGTAGTTGAGCCATAAGAGCAATAGCAGTTGGATTTGGCTATGGCTCATAATTGAGCTGAAACCCTACCGGAGGAACAGTAAACCCCCAGGGTCTACATAGTGAAAGACAGAAAAAAGATCCAACCCCTCTTCTGTCCAGAGATTTATCCTGCAGCTCTTCTCCCCAAGAAACCTTGGAGGGTTTTGCTTTTTGTTTCATTAAGGGAAGCTGCTCAGTTTCAAAGTTTCACACCCAGCAGTGGCCTGGAGGACTGTATTTCCTTAATTGTGATTTTGATGTTAATGCTGAGGAGAGAATTGGGACGGAATTTGGATTCAGAATGACATAAATAATGGATTGCTTTATATGTGGAAGAGCCTGTTGTCAGCAGTGTAGGTCTGAAAATGATTGCTGGCATATCCAGAATTCTTAAGGGTATTTCCATGTGCTTTGGACAGTATTTGTCAACCTAAGGGAGATCTTTCTAATCTTCTGGAAAGGTTCAAGGCATGAATGCTGGCATTGTGTCAGCAAAGTTCTCCATATCCTTGACTGCCTCCATAGTGGCCAGAAGCCCAGTGTTTAGGGAGGCACATTTTTTCTCTTCAGATGGCACTGCCTTACACTCTAGTGCACCTTTTCTGAATCTATGATTTCTCGCTACTCTCTTGCTACTTCAGTGATCACAGCGTGAGCTCGTACTGTCAGCATCTAAGAATCTACGTGAGAGATTTCACTCAAAGAATGGCCTTTTCACTGGAAAATAGGATTGCTGGGAGAAACAGAGTGTTTTGGTCTCCGTTATTGGCATTAATTTAATCCTAATGCTTCCTGACACTGATTAGCACCTTATAGCTGGTAAAGGACTTCCACTGTCTCACTTCATCTTCACGAGCACCCCATGAGTTATTAGTACAGATGAGAAAACAGAAGCTGTTTTTCGCATTCATTGCCTTTCTCACTTTCTAGAAAAAAACCAAAAGACTGTTGGTCTAAATCTCAGGAAGTTAATGTTTCTTCAATACTTCTATCATTTCCAGAATCAGAGTGGATAGCAATTATCTATAAAATTCCAATTTGAAACGTTATAAAGCTGTGTTGTATTTTAGGCCTCCCTATTATTTTTATGTATTTTAATTTTATATTCTAACAACTATTTTTACTAAACTAGAGGTATGCTCTCCTGCATCAACAAAGAAGTACCCATCTCTATGCTGAGAATATGATTATACTGAATCCTGGTGTGGTGTTAAAAGGTAGCTAAAGGACTTCCCGGTGGTCCCGTGGTTTGGACGCCATGCTTTCACTGCAGTGGCCATGGGTTTGATCCCTGGTCAAGGAGCTGAGATCCCACATGCTGCAGCCTCCCTGAAATAAAAATAAAAAGCAGCTGAAATTTTAGACAAGTCAGAAAAGAAAGCTTGAATACATAGGAATGTGGAGCCAGAAAATACTTTGGAAATCGTTTAGTTCAGTTCCTTACACTTTATAAATAAGGACTGTGGCCCTGAATAATGAAGTTTATTAGTTTCTTACCCCCTCTTTCCATTAGAAAATGCCACCTTATGTGTTAAACTGGGATCATTGCAAACCCAGTCTGTGTGTCTGGCAGGCTTTCTATAACATTCATATTAAAAACACTAACCAAAAATAAATGACTTAGAGATGTGGGAATCATACTCTTTGTCACAGGGAAGGCATTTGTGTTTGGGATCAGACCTGTTGGAGTCCTGGCTTCACCACTTACCTGTTAACCTTGGCAAGTCTCTCTTGAGCTCAGTTTTCACAGCTATGAGATGGAGAAATGAATCATCATGGTGAAAGTCCAATGTGACTTTTTAAATAATATTCACTACCTTTCTACTACTACTGTATAGGTCAAGCCCAGGTAGGGGATGTGTACCAGAAGATGTGATTCTGATGGTGAGATACAACAACCTCAGTCTTGCGGATGCATGGGTGAAACGTGAATGTTAACGTGAAGTCGCTCAGTCATGTCCTACTCTTCGCGAGTCCCCATGGACTGTAGCCTACCAGGCTCCTCTGTCCATGGGATTTTCCAGGCAATAGTACTGGAGTGGATTGCCATTTCCTTCTTCAAGGGATCTTCCCAACCCAGGGATCGAACCCGGGTCTCCCGCATCGTAGACAGACACTTTACCATCTGAGCCAGATACCACCTACTTTTGCCAAAAACTGGAAGACTGACCCCTGAGTCCTTGTAACTAAAGAGATCATGAACTGCTGGCCTCCTGGATTGAACTGCTCATCTCCACGTCAGCTGCAGCGCTCTACTTCTCCCTCCTTGATGAACTTTGCCATTGAAACCCCTGGTTCCATTCCAGGCCCTATTGCCTGGTCCTCAACTAGATGTGAGGAACCCAATTAAGTTACAGAAAAGAAGGCAAATTCTTGACAGCTATAGAGTAGCAACAGGTATGGCTCATCAGAAGCAGAATACATCAGAGGAGCTGTCTCCTGTGCTTCTACACCCTGGAACATGTACATGCATTGCTGTGGGTTAGTGGGTGGGTGACCTAAGGAATGCTCCAACCATACTTGATATCCCCCTAAAGAGGAGCGGCTCAGAAAAGTGTTCATAGGGCTGGTTTCACAGAAATGCAGCCTGTGCAGTTGTGTAAATCCTGTACTCAGAAGAGCCTCACACTGGGTGTAATGCTCTGCTGTTGGCACCTTGAAATTGTTCATCACTTTCCCTCTGAGCTTGAGTTTTTGAGTGAAGTCTAATGGGACAACGGTACATCCACATTAGTGAGGGAGATGTGAGCCATGTGTGTGGCCAGTCTTGTTTCTTCCCATCCTAGTCACATACAGCTTTCATTGACAGCTAGCTTCTACTCAGGGCCCCACTAAGAAAAGCACAGTTCACGGTTTAAAGTTCTGTTATCACTGTCTTAACATTCTTAACAATTTTATCTTTGAATTTGTGTTGTGTAAACATACAAGTGGGCCCTAGGAAACATCACTATGAACAAAGCTAGTGGGAGTGATGGAATTCCAGCTGAGCTATTTCAAATCCTAAAAGATGATGCTGTGAAAGTGCTGCACTCAATATGCCAGCCAATTTGGAAAACTCAGCAGTGGCCACAGGACTGGAAAAGGGACAGTTTTCATTCCAATCCTAAAAAAAAGGCAATGCCAAAGAATGCTCAAACCACACAATTGCCCTCATCTCACACACTAGTAAAGTAATGCTCAGAATTCTCCAAGCCAGGCTTCAGCAATACATGAACCGTGAACTTCCAGATGTTCAAGCTGGTTTTAGAAAAGGCAGAGGAACCAGAGATCAAATTGCCAACATCCATTGGATCATGGAAAAAGCAAAGGAATTCCAGAAAAACATCTGCTTCACTGACTATGCTAAAGCCTTTGACTGTGTGGATCACAACAAACTGTGGAAAATTCTTAAAGAGATGGAAATATCAGACCACCATACCTGATTCCTGAGAAACCTGTATGCAGGTCAGGAAGCAACAGTTGGAACTAGACATGGAACAACAGACTGGTTCCAAATTGGGAAAGGAGTGTGTCAAGGTTGTATAATGTCACTTTGCTTATTTAACTTGTATGCAGAGTCAAAGTGAGGTGAAGTCACTCAGTCGTGTCCAACTCTTTGCAGCCCCATGGACACAAGGCTCCTCCGTCCATGGGATTTTCTAGGCAAGAGTACTGGAGTGGGTTGCCATTTCTTCAGGGAATCTTCCAAACCCAGGAATTGAAGCCAGGCCTCCCACATTGTAGACAGACGCTTTACCATCTGAGCCACCAAGGAAGTCCAAAACCAGAGTATATCATGCGAAATGCCAGGCTGAATGAAGCACAAGCTGGATTCAATATTGCCGAGAGAAATATCAATAACCTCAGGTATGCAGATGACACCACCCTTATGGCAGAAATTAAAGAGGAACTAAAGAGCCTCCTGATGAGCATGAAAGAGGAGAATGAAAAAGCTGGCTTGAAATTCAGCATTCAGAAAACTTCAGTGCCATTTTTCCAGATTCTGTATATATGTGTTAGAATACAGTATTTCTCTTTCTGTTTCTAACTCACTTCACTCTGTATAATAGGTTCTAGGTTCATCCACCTCATCAAAAAACTAAGATCATGGGATCCGGTCCCATCACTTCATGGCAAATAGATGGGGAAACAATGGAATCAGTGACAGGCTTTATTTTCTTGGGCTCCAAAATCACTGTGGACAGTGACTGCTGCCATGAAATTAAAAGATGCTTGCTCCTTGGAAGAAAAGCTATCACAAACCTAGACAGCATATTAAAAAGCAGAGACATTACTTTGACAACAAACATCTGTATAGTCAAAGCTATGGTTTTTCCAGTAATCATGTATGGATATAAGAGTTGGACTGTAAAGAAGGATGTGAGCTGAAGAATTGATACTTTTGAACTGTGGTGTTGGAGAAGACTCTTGAGAGTCCCTTGCACTGCAAGGAGATCCAACCAGTCCATCCTAAAGGAAATCAGTCCTGAGTATTCATTAGAAGGACTGATGCTGGAGATGAAGCTCTGAACTATGGCCGCTTGATGTGAAGGGCCGACTCATTGGAAAAGACCCTGATGCTGGGACCTCGATGCAGAAAAAAGGGACAACAGAGGATTAGTTGATTGGATGGCATCACCAACTCAATGGACATGAGTTTGGGCAAACTCTGGGAAGTAGTGAAGGACAGAGAAACCTGGCATGGTGCAGTCCATGGGGTCACAAAGAGTCAGACAAGGTTGAGCGACTGAACAAAAACAACAACAAAAATGCCAATTCAAGTCTGATGGGACAATGTAGTGTGTGCCTGAGTAAACAGGTACAACATGCATATTTATCTCTTTGCTGCCCTATTTGCATACAGTGTTCATGATATCCAAGGGCACAGAGTTCCAGGGACGCACAGTGTGTGGTAGCTCAGCGCAACTCAGCCTAGCACAGGGTACATTCCATCTACACCTGGGCATTCTGAGAGGCCGGGCTCTCTGCTGGTGCCAGAACTGGTTTCACATGCAGGAAAAAGGCAGTGCTATTCCTAAAAGTGTGAATGACTGAGGAACTCCATCATATTTTGACTGGCTTGCGTTACTTCCCTATGTTAGTCAACCACTGACATTCAAAATGATAATTCAGGAGAAAAGAGAGCAACCTAGGGTTCCTTGTCCTTCCAGCTCTTTCTTAGTCATCAGGAAGCTGATGATAGACGGTGTTAGTGGGATGTGCAGGCATCAAGAAGTAGAACAGAAGAGTTAGTTTAGTTGAGACCACATTTCCACTATGTGCATACCAGATAAATATTACATGTTACATAAATATTACAAGATGCCAACTGTGTAATTTTGATTTCCACCTACAAGTAAATATTCTATTCATACTTAAAACTGACATTGCACAATGTAAACATGAACAGTCAAAATTAGGTTAAAGATTTTCATTTTTCTTTACATTGAAGTACATTGAACAGTGAGACAGCATTCTAAAATGATCCCTCGATGACTTATGCCCTTGTACAATCCTCCCTTAGCAAGTTGGAAGGACCCGAAGTTTGCTTCTAACTAATAGACTGCGGCAGATGTGAAAGAGTTTGGCAGAGGTAGTTAAAGCCCCTAATCAGTTAGCTTGAAAGACTCAATAAATCAAAGTGACATTATCTTATCCTGGGTGGGCCATACCTAATCAGGCAAGCCCTTTGAAAGCATAGAGAAGTGAGACCTTTCTTCTGCTGACCTTGAAGAAATGAGCATTATGAGTCCTGCAGCTGGAACAAAAAGTTCTGCCAACAACAGCATGAGCTTGAACGTGGACTCCAAGCCTCAGATGAGATCCGAGCCCTGACCAACACCAAGACTGAAGCCTGTGAGACCCTGGGCAGAGCACCCAGCTACACATTCCTGGACTCTTGACCCACAAAGACTATGGGACACTACATGGGTGTTGCAAGAAGTTGCTAAGTTTGGGGGTAATTTGTTATGCAGCCATAGGAAGTTAGTGCAAATAGCCAATAAAACACCATGACAAGTTGAGAAAAAGACCTGGGAAGAAAGGAAAAAGTTTCAGATTTTAGGCGCTCCCTATTTTTGAATAGGTCCTGCATTTTTTCCTTTTCACTGAGCCCTCCAGATTCTGTAGCTGGCCCTGGCTGTTACTCCAAGCTTAGTGAGGCACATCCAAGGACTGACAGGCTTTCTGCTTGACTATCCAGTGCACACGGGCTTTGGCACAGCTTTTCTGGCATGGGTGTTGTATATCATACTTGTGAATACAGGGCGGGGGGCTGGCTACACGTTTCCTCTGTAGAATCGGAACACCATCTTTAAATTTTTAATTTTACGGTCTGAACTCAAATGCCTACATTTCACACTAATGATAAATTTGGCTTCTGAAACTTTTATATAAAATTACTCATAGCAATTCTGTGGGGATAGAACTAATGTAAATCTGCATACAATATTTTTATTGCATAACTAAATGATTGAACAATACATAACCATGTAGGAACTGTGTCCTATTTATTCTTGGCAGTTAATTTCTACAGTGTGTTTTTTTTAAAGGACTGACTTTCTCCATGAGGCTTTTTTAGCACTAGTTGCACGCTTCTGCAATAGTGCTATTTCCTCAAAATTATTAGTTTTGTGGATGTTCTGGGTATATGTGTGTGTAACCACTTTGACCCACTTCCCTGGTTTGGAGAACAAATATAATGATTCTCCTATTCCAGTAGATAGTGCCAGCTCCAGGTATTGGTGTTATAGGAAATTCAACATCAAACTTTAATGAACTGCCATCCCAAAGGACCAAGGTCCTGAGAAGCTTACTTCATCTTACTTAAGTAAGACCTCTCCTGCTTACAAATGCCAGACCAGCCTGCTAACTTAGCGGCCCTGGTTTTCAACTGTTGTGATTTCTGTTGCTGTGGAAAAGTGTGGTGTCTGAAGACCGGTCCCCTCCCTGGTCTTGACTCCAGCACAGTTTGTGAGGGTGCAAGTTACTCTGGTTTTTGTTCACGAGGTCAAGTGCACAGAGTGGCTGGACCTGGAGTTGTCTTAAAGCCGTTCCTCCGGATGATCACTCTGCACAGAGCAAGGACCACTAGGACAGGTGCTTACTTCTCGTGCCTGCTTTGGGGTCTTTTCCTCCCAGAGAGTTTTGACTGAAACTAGCCTAAGACATCACAGTTCCTAATTATTTCAAACATCTAAAGGGAAGGAGTCATGCATGGACTGGATGCTGCTCTTCTCTGAAGCCTGCTGAACCCCACACAAATCTATTCTCAATTTCCATCAAAACACAAAAATGATTTGATCCTAAAGCCCATGATTGCATGCGTGTGTGTGTTACTCCCTCAGTCATCTCCAACTCTTTGCTACCCTATGGACTGTAGCCCGCCAGACTCCTCTGTCCATGGGATTCTCCAGGCAAGAATACTGGAGTGGGTTGCCGTTTCCTTCTCCAGGGGATCTTCCCAGACCAGGGACTGAACTAGTGTTTTCTGCATTGGTTGGCAGATTCTTTACCATCTGAACCATCAGGGAAGCCCCAGAGAGACCTTCATGATGTTGTGAGCAGAGTCCAAGAACATTTCTGCAGAGTGTTCTATGTCCTGTTTTGGAAAAGCAGTGGGCAGTGCTGGATTAAAATAATAAGGAAAACTCACTTTCCCTGTGCCAGGCACCTCCTACATGTGTATGTGTTGAGAATGTCTTATTCAGTTTTGTTTTCCTCCATCATCCTTAGCAAGGAGCCTACTGCAGCCCCTTTCACAAAGTATACAATTAACAGATGCTGGTGGAGTTGACAGTTCAGTGCAGTCACTCAGTCATGTCTGACTCTTCACGACCCCATGAATTGCAGCATGCCAGGCCTCCCTGTCCATCACCAACTCCCAGAGTTCACCCAAACTCATGTGCATCGAGTCGGTGATGCCATCCAGCCAGCTCATCCTCTGTTGTCCCCTTCTCCTCCTGCCCCCAATCCTTCCAAGCATCAGGGTCTTCTCCAATGAGTCAACTCTTCGCATGAGGTGGCCAAAGAATTGGAGTTTCAGCCTCAGCATCAGTCCTTCCAATGAACACTGAGGACTGGTCTCCTTCAGAATGGACTGGTTGGATCTCCTTGCAGTCAAGGGACTCTCAAGAGTCTTCTCCAACACCACAGTTCAGAAGCATCAATTCTTCAGCGCTCAGCTTTCTTCACAGTCCAACTCTCACATCCATAAGTGAGTACTGGAAAAACCATAGCCTTGACTTGACGGACTTTGTTGGCAGAGTAATATATCTGCTTTTGAATATGCTATCTATGTTGGTCATAACTTTCCTTCCAAGAAGTAAGTGTCTTTTAATTTCATGGCTGCAATCACCATCTGCAGTGATTTTAAACCCCCCCAAAAATAAAGTCAGCCACTGTTTGCCCATCTATTTCCATGAAGTGATGGGACCAGATGCCATGAGCTTAGTTTTCTGAATGTTGAGCTTTAAGCCAACATTTTCACTCTCCTCTTTCACTTTCATCAAGAGGCTTTTTAGTTCCTCTTCACTTTCTGCCATAAGGGTGGTGTCATCTGCATATCTGAGGTGATTGATATTTCTCCTGGCAATCTTGATTCCAGCTTGTGCTTCTTCCAGCCCAGGGTTTCTCATGATGTACTCTGCATATAAGTTAAATAAGCAGGGTGACAATATACAGCCTTGACGTACTCCTTTTCTTATTTGGAACCAGTTTGTTGTTCCATGTCCAGTTCTAACTGTTGCTTCCTGACCCGCATATAGGTTTCTCAAGAGGCAAGTCAGGTGCTCTGGTATTCCCATCTCTTTCAGAATTCTCCACAGTTTATTGTGATCCACACAGTCAAAGACTTTGGTATAGTCAACAAAGCAGAAATAGATATTTTTCTGGAACTCTGTTGCTTTTTCCATGATCCAGCAGATGTTGGCAATTTGATCTCTGGTTCCTCTGCCTTTTCTAAAACCAGCTTGAACATCAGGAAGTTCACAGTTCAAGTATTGCTGAAGCCTGACTTGGAGAATTTTGAGCATTACTTTACTAGCGTGTGAGATGAGGGCAGTTGTGTGGTAGTTTGAGCATTCTTTGGCATTTCCTTCCTTTGGGATTGGAATGAAAACTGACCTTTCCCAGTCCTGTGGCCACTGCTGAGTTTTCCCAATTTGCTGGCATATTGAGTGCAGCACTTTCACAGCATCATCTTTTAGGATTTGAAATAGCTCCACTGGAATTCCATCACCTCCACTAGCTTTGTTCACAGTGATGCTTTCTAGGGCCCACTTGACTTCACATTTCAGGATGTCTGGCTGTAGGTGAGTGATCACACCATCATGATTATCCGGGTCATGAAGATCTTTTTTGTACAGTTCTTCTATGTATTCTTGCCACCTCTTCTTAATATCTTCTGTTAGGTCCATACCATTTCTGTCCTTTATCAAGCCCATCTTTGCATGAAATGTTCCCTTGGTATCTCTAATTTTCTTGAAGAGATCTCTAGTCCTTCCCATTCTGTTCTTTTCCTCTATTTCTTTACATTGATCGCTGAGGAAGGCTTTCTTATGTCTCCTTGCTATTCTTTGGAACTCTGCATTCAGATGCTTATATCTTTCCTTTTCTCCCTTGCTTTTCACTTCTCTTATTTTCACAGCTATTTGTAAGGCCTCCTCAGACAGCCATTTTGCTTTTTTGCATTTCTTTTCGATGGGGACGGTCTTGATCCCTGTGTCTTGTACAATGTTAGGAACCTCCATTCATAGCTTATCAGGTACTCTGTCTATCAGATCTAGTCCCTTAAATCTATTTCTCATTTCCACTGTATAGTCATAAGGGATTTGATTTAGGTCATACCTAAATGGTGTAGTGGTTTTCCCTACTTTCTTCAACTTAAGTCTGAATTTGGTAATAAGGAGTTCATGATCTGAGCCACAGTGAGCTCCCAGTCTTGGTTTTGCTGACTGTATAGAGTGTCTCCATCTCTGGCTGCAAAGAATATAATCAATCTGATTTTGGTGTTGACCATCTGGTGATGTCCATGTGTAGACTCTTATCTTGTGTTGTTGGAGGAGGGTGTTTGCTATGACCAGTGCGTTCTCTTGGCAAAACTCTATTAGCCTTTGCCCTGCTTCCTTCCGCATTCCAAGGCCAAATTTGCCTGTTACTCCAAGTGTTTCTTGACTTCCTACTTTTGCATTCCAGTCCCCTGTAATGAAAAGGACATCTTTTTTGGGTGTTAGTTCTAAAAGGTCTTGTAGGTCTTCATAGAACTGTTCAACTTCAGCTTCTTCAGCATTACTGGTTGGGGAATAGGCTTGGATCACCGTGATATTGAATGATTTGCCTTGGAAACGAACAGAGATTATTCTATCGTTTTTTAGATTGCATCCAAGTACTGCATTTCGGATTCTTTTTTTGACCATAATGGCTATGCCATTTCTTCTAAAGGATTCCTGCAGCTCCTTTCACAAAGTATACATTTAATGGATGCTGGTGGAGTTGAATGAAAACAATAAATAAAACTAGTGTCTATTCTTGGGGCTTCCCAGGTGGCGCTAGTGGTAGGGAACACGTCTGCCAATGCAGGAAAGGAAACGCTGGTTCAGTCTCTGGGTGGGGAAGATTGTCAGGAGGAAATGGCAACCCACTCCAGTATTCTTGTCTGGAGAATCCCACGGACAGAAGAGCCTGATGGGTTATCGTCCATGGGGTCACAAAGAGTCGGACATGACTAAAGGGACTTAGCACATAGCACACAATCTATTCATAGCTTACAAATTAAGGTCTTTTATACTCTGTCTGCCTCACCGCTTAGCTAAGAGCTCTGCCATGCAGAAATCTGGGTGCTGGGGCTCTGGGAATAGTGACCCATGAAACTAACTTCATCCCTTTTGATCCTAAAGAATAAATCAAGATTGAAACTCTTCCATTGATTCCGCCATCCAATTCATTTGGCTGATAATCCTTAGGTCCACTTGGGTTAAGAATGAGATGACCACAGACCAGGAAGATACTCTGCACATCCTTGATGTCACTTTTGTTCTTCAAATTTACTCTCGGTTATGCAAGCTGACTCCCCAGAGTTCCCGGTGCACTTGTGTAGCGGATGTTTTTCTGGCTGACAACTATTCCGACATATGGCACCTCCTAAGAAGCACCAGGAGACTGAAACATTC
The DNA here is from genome assembly GCF_001704415.2 of Capra hircus. Taxonomy (NCBI): domain Eukaryota; kingdom Metazoa; phylum Chordata; class Mammalia; order Artiodactyla; family Bovidae; genus Capra; species Capra hircus. The sequence goes on along the minus strand of NC_030835.1, from coordinate 39,646,957 downwards.
TCATCTCCAGGCTTCGACTGCAGTTCTTGAAATAGCTTGGTTATAAAACTCACAACAAATAACACTTCCTTTGACACTCAGAGTGTGAGGAAGAGCTAGACTGTGGTGTGTATTTAGACCACTTCGTACCTGAATTTAAATTTTTAACGTTCTCTTTAGAGGCAAGCAGTTTCACCGTATGCATGTTAAAGAACAGCAACACGAATGAATGTGTTTGGTCTCCAATCTGTGGACCCATTCACTTGTTTTTATCGTGTAGCATTTTAAAGATTGGGAATAATTATGACAAGAGACCTGTGTAAACCTCTTAACCCCATGCTGGCATTATGCCATGCTTTCTGTCTCTCTCTCTCATAAACAAACACCCAGCTACCTCTGAAAGCCCCTTGTGTGTCCTCTCCCACTCCTTTGCCCTCCCTTTCGAAGAGTAACTGTCACTCTAGGTTACTGGAGACTCTTCCCATTCTCATCGGAGAGAGCATGTAGATTGTTTCCAGATTTTTGTTGTTGTTGTTACCAATAATGCTGTAATTAACATTCTTATCCCTGTGCGCCCATGGGCTCAAATTTCCTTAGGATTTTGTACCTGGAACTGGAATTGCCAGGTGCTATGGTGTATGCGTCTTCAACACTGCCAAATCACTCTCCAAAGTAGTTGAACAAGCTTACTGTGCTGCCAGCAGCGTATGAGAGCTCCTCTTTCTTCATATTCTATCACAAAACTCAGCAAAGACTCAACGTTTTAATGTAGCTGCTCTGTTTAACTATTGTAGCTTTACAGTAAGCATTGATATCTAGAAAGGCAACTTCCCTGCCTTCTGTTTTTGTGTTGCTTAAGCCAACAGTTCTCAGACTTTTCGAGCCCTTTACACTCTTAGAAATTGAGTACTCCAAAAAGCTTTTGTTTATGTGGATTATTTCTATCAATATTTACTCACAATCAAAAATGAGAGGTTTTTTTTTTTTTTTTTTGAGGTGGACCATTTTAAAGTCTTTATTGAGTTTGTTACAGTATTACTTCTGTTTTATGTTTTGATTTTTCGGTCACGAGGCATGTGAGATCTTAGCTCCCCAGTAGGGCTCGAACCTGCACCCCCTACATTGGAAGGTGAAGTCTCACCCACTAGACCACCAGAGAAGTCCCCAAAGTGCAAAGTTTTTAAAATGTGTAGTTACGAATGCATTTAAAAGTGACACTAATAAACCTACTACATGTGAGCATGAATAACACTTTTCATAAAAAAATAACTAATATTCCAAAACAAGAAGATCAGGATGGCACTGCTTTATATTTCTGCAATATCTTTAATGTCTGGTTTAATTCCCAGAGCTGCTCCTGCATTCAGCCTGTTGTGCTATCAACTATCACGTAGCCTCTGGACAATTCCAGAGTGAGGGAAAGAGAATGAAAATGGCAAATAATGTTTCAGTATTATTATGAAAATAATTCTGATCTCTTAGGCCACCACCCCACCCCACCCCAACACCCACAAGGGTCTCAAGGATCCCTGAGTCCTTGGGTCCATCCTTTGAAAATGCTGTTCTGAGCTATTCTTGGTCCTTTTACTGCCATGAGTTTCAGGATCAGCTTATGAAGTTCCACAAAGTAAGCAGGTGTGTGGAATTTATAGCTTAATTTGCTAGAACTGGCATATATATGATAGTGTGTGTGTGTGTTTTCTCAGTCATGTTCAACTCTTCGTGGCCCCATGGACTGTAGCCCACCAGACTCCTCTGTCCATGGAATTTTCGAGGCAAGAATACTGGAGTAGGAAGCCATTCCCTTCTCCAGAGGATCTTCTTGACCCAGAGCTCAAACCCATGTCTGATATCTCCTGGATTGGCAGGCAGATTCTCTGCCACTACACCACTTGGGATTCATAAATATACTTAATTATCCTGTAACTTTAAGCCTTGTTGAGTGTCCTTCAATCACATTTTAACATTTTCTTTGTCAACTCTTATATTTATACACTGTGCTTTAATTAGGTAATTTATGTGTTTGCTGCTACTGTGAATGGACTATTTTAAATGTGTTTTTTAAATTGGCTGGTTGCTGGCATATAATCAGAATCATGTTGATTTTTGTACATTGATGTTGATTCCAGCAACCTTCCTAAACTCTTCTTTTTTCCTACGATCTGTCCATAGATTTTCTTGACGTTTCTATGTAGGTGATCTCATTGTCTAGGAATAACAGTTTTGAAACTCTTATGTCTTGATTTTTTTAGGTGGAGAAGGATAAGGGCTACATTATGTTGGTAAGGACCTCTTCTTGTCCAGTGTCGTCAAGAGCTGATCTGAACAGCCAGGTGACAAGATGGTCAATGAAAACAAAATAAAATTACAGTAACAGTCAGGCCTTACTGACAATATAAGCTAGAGTCTGGGGGCTGCTTCCACCAGTGGTTGATTTTCCCTACAGAATGGTACTGAGTGAGGGTCAGCTATACCAGCCAAGAGGAAGGACCCTTCATTGCAGTGGATGCTTCCCCTTCCCCCCAAAAGCTTCCTGCCATTTATGGACCCAGGACAGCCAGGGGAGGGGAGATGGGGAAGGGGCTGAGACAGCACTGAATACTGTGTCAGAGTGGAGGGAAGTGTCTCCAAGCCACTCCCACACCCAGGAAGTCTTGGCAGAGGCACCTGAGAAGCACCTTGCCTAGGGCCCCCCAATAACATGGCCTCTGATAGGCATACTTGTACTGTGCAGGGGCGGGTGGGGGCTCAGTGCTTAACTGCGACTTTTTCCCTCGGGACTGTGCACCACGTCTGCTGTGGGGAGGGCAGCTCTGCCTCAGGAGTCCTGCCACACAAGGCCTGGGTCGTCGCCCCTGGGGGAGACAAGTGAGGGCTGAAAGACCCCACATAGGATTTTGGCCAAGAGCTGGATTCCTCAAGGTTAAATGAAGCTGTGATTATGAGCACCCTTTTCTTATTCCTGACTTTAGAAGGAATGTTTCAAGTAGCTCACCAGGATATATGGCACTCGTTTTAGGTTCGTGATAGATATGCTTAGGTGGTGGTTTAGTCGCTAAGTTGTGTCTGACTCTTGTGATCCCTTGGACTGTACCCTGTCAGGCTCCTCTGTCCATGGGATTTTCCAGGCAAGAATACTGGACTGGGTTGCCATTTCCTTCTTCAGGGCATTTTCCTGACCCAGGAATCAAACCCGGGTCTCCTGCATTGCAGGCAGATGATTTACTGACTGAGCTATGAGGGAAGCCCAGATACACCTTTAGAGGGAAGTTTCCTTTAGCACTTTGGTTGCTATTACTGCATTTTATTTCTTAATCATATATATGTCTTGAGTTTTATCAAGTACTTTTCTATATCTGTTGGATGAATTATATGCTTTCTTCTCTCATCTTGATTTTACCAGTGTTGAATCACCCTTGTATTCCTTTCTTGGTCCTGATACATTCTTTCCTGTACATTGCTGTATTTAGTTTGCCAATATTTTATCAGTAATTGCCCTTTCTCATACTATTTTAGTCTACTTTCCACTGAAAAAATAAATCACGGAACTTTCTATTTCTGTTCTATGGACAGGTTGGGATGAGATAGGAGTGATCTGACTTTTAAGGGTCAGTAACAATTTGCTTGTAAAACTATTTAAGCCTGGAGTTTCTTGGTGGTAGACTGTTTTGCTTAGACTCTTTGGGGGTCCTGATGTTATGTGATTAGAAAAGCCCAGTGGATTTGTTGTTCAAACAACTTAGTATACCCTTTATACGGCAAAAAAAAAAGTATAAACGTGTTTAATTAAAGCTTTTATGCAATTTTGAAAAGTAAAAAGGGGTTCAGGATTGACAGACTCACCTGACCGACGTCCCCAGTGCACAGAGAGTATCTGCCCACTTCCTTTCTCCCACTCTGCTCTACTCTCTTGAGTTCCTCCACGTCACATTCTTTGGGGTATTCTCCTTTTCTGGACTCAGAAACAATCTTCTTTTGTTTATTAAATTAAAAAAATTAATTTTAATGCACTCTGTTTACAATTATTACAAAGTATCGGCTATATTCCTTGTGTTGTACAGAACATCGTTGCAGCCGATCTCACACTCAGTAGTCTGTGCCTCCCACTCTGCACCCCTGTGTTGTCCCTCCCCACCCACCCCTCCCCTCTGGTAACCACTAGTGTAAACCACTCTTCTTTTTAGGCTCCTTTCACTCTGCATCTAAAACCCCAAATTTCCAGCTCTCACCCCTGCCTGTCTTTTCAGTCCGTCCCAAGTTTTCCAGGTATCTCATCTCTCCATTGCTTCCAGTACCACCTAGACAGTGACATGGGGATTTTAATTTCCAGTTCCAGTCCCAGAGGAGTACCCCCAATTTAACAGGTACAGAATGTAACCTGATTTCTTCCTGGAACACAGTCCGGCATTTCTGTGTTGCCCTTTCTAGGTCTGCACCGTAGCACTCGCCCGCCAGCTCTCTCAGCTGGTTCTACCGCCTTTGCAGACAAACTGAATTTGGGGCCCTTCAGTAGCTGCCCCGGAGGAGATGGGCCGGCGGGAGGAGAGGGACGGCGCGATCCCGCGTCACTCCTCCGCAGTCGTGCTTCCCACTCCGCCCTCTCTGAGTGCCAGGGTCTTTTCAGCTGCGGATGCTGGTGGCTCGTTCCTTGTGGCACCAGGGCCCGCACCATCGCTGTGGTCCCCTTGAACTCGGCCAGTCTTCCTAAGTACTTCCTTCATCCAGCTTTCCTCAGTCACCCTGTTTGAGCGCTGAGATGCTAACTGCTGGGACTGCCCAGCGTTAGTCACCACCGCCTCTCTGGCTGCTTCAGACAGAAAACCTCCATCTCCTCCTCCCATCTGCCCCCACTGCCCTCCCCACCCTTCCCGCCCTGTGGATGCTGCTTCCTGCACACACCCTGAAATGAGCCACTTCTCTCCCCGCAGCTGAGTAGCAGCCTCTTTCCAATCTCCCCATTTATACTTTTGCTTCTTTTGCTCTATTCACTGCAGAATTTTTTCAAAACATAACCTACATTTTTCTTCACTGCTTAAACCTCACTAATGGTGTTGTCTTAGATTTTGAGTTAAATCCAAGTTCCTCCTCACAGGCCCACAAGGTCTTGCATGATCGGACCTCTGCATGCCTCACTGAACCCATCACGCGTGGCCGCTGGCTGGCACACTATGCTCCCAGCACACTGTCCTCCCAGTTGTTCCCTGAATTCAGCAAGCTTATCCACACCACAGGATCTTTTGTTTCTCCTTATCTTTGTAGAGGAAACTCAGGATCCCCTCCATAGAAAACAATTACTCTGCTATATATATATGCCTTAAAATTTTTTTATTGGAGTATAGTTACCAATGTTGCATTAGTTTTGGGTGTACAGCAAAGTGTATCAGTTATGCATATACATGTATCCACTCTTTATTAGATTCTGTTCACATACAGGTCATTATAGAGTATCGAGTTCCCTGTGCTATACAGTAGGTGCTTCTTAGTTACCTATTTTATGTATAGTATTGTGTGTATGCAAAGAAATCAATGCATATAAATCATTGATCACTGCAAAGAAATAGAGGAAAACAATAGAATGGGAAAGACTAGAGATCTCTTCAAGAAAATTAGAGATACCAAGAGAACATTTCATGCAAAGATGGGCAAAATAAAGGAAAGAAATGGTATGGACCTAACAGAAGCAGAAGATATTAAGAAGAGGTGGCAAGAATACACAGAACTGTACAAAAAAGATCTCAGTGACCCAGATAATCATGATGGTGTGATCACCCACCTAGAGCCAGACATCCTGGAATGCAAAATGGGCCTTAGGAAGCATCACTGCAAACAAAGCTAGTGGAGGTGATGGAATTCCAGTTGAGCTATTTCAAATCCTAAAATATGATGCTGTGAAAGTGCTGCACTCAACATGCCAGCATATTTGAAAAACTCAGGAGTGGCCACAGGACTGGAAAAGATCAGTTTTCATTCCATTCCCAAAGGCAATGCCAAAGAATGTTCAAACTACACACAATTACACTCATCTCACACAGTTCAGTTCAGTTCAGTTGCTCAGTCATGTCTGACATTTTGTAACCCCATGGACTGCAGCACACCAGGCTTCCCTGTCCATCACCAGCTCCTGGAGCTTACTCAAACTCATGTCCATTGAGTCAATGATGCCATCCAACCATCTCATCCTCTGTCATCCCTTTCTCTTGCTGCCCTCAATCTTTCCCAGCATCAGGGTCTTTTCAAATGAGTCAGTTCTTCACATCAGGTGGCCAGAGGATTGGAGTTTCAGCTTCAAAATCAGTCCTTCCAATGAACACCCAGGACTGATCTCCTTTAGGATGGACTAGTTGGGTCTCCTTGCAGTCCAAGGGACTCTCAAGAGTCTTCTCCAGCACCACAGTTCAAAGCATCAATATTTCAGCATTCAGTTTTCTTTATAGTCCAACTCTCACATCCATACACAACTACTGGAAAAATCAGAGCTTTGACTAGATGGACCTTTGTTGGCAAAGTAATGTCTCTGCTTATAAATATGCTATCTAGGTTTGTCATAGCTTTTCTTCCAAAGAACAAGTGTCTTTTAATTTCATGATTGCTGTCACCATCTGCTGTGATTTTGGAGCCCAAAAACATAGTCTGTCACTGTTTCCCCAGCTATTTGCCATGAAGTGATGGGACTGAATGCCGTGATTTTCATTTTTTGAATGTTGAGTTTTAAGCCAACTTTTTCACTCTCCCCTTTCACTTTCATCAAGAGGCTCTTTAGCTCCTCTTCACTTTCTGCCATAAGGGTGGTGTCATCTGCGTATCTGAGGTTATTGATATTTCTCCCGGCAGTCTTGATTCCAGCTTGCGCTTCATCTAGCTGGCATTTTGCATGGTGTACTCTGCATGGCGGGCGGGTCATGGTGGAGAGGTCTGACAGAATGTGGTCCACTGGAGAAGGGAATGGCAAGCCACTTCAGTATTCTTGCCTTGAGAACCCCATGAACAGCATGAAAAGGCAAAAATGATAGGACATTGAAAGATGAACTCCCCAGGTCAGTATGTGCCCAATATGTTTCTGGAGATCAGTGGAGAAATAACTCCAGAAAGATGAAGGATGGAACCAAAGCAAAAACAACACCAATTGTGAATGTGATTGGTGATAGAAGCAAAGTCTGATGCTGTAAAGAGCAATATTGCATAGGAACCAGGAATGTTAGGTCCATGAATCAAGGCAAATTGGAAGTGGTCAAACAGGAGATGGCAAGAGTGAACATAAACATTCTAGGAATCAGTGAACTAAGATGGACTGGAATGGGTGAATTTAACTCAGATGACCATTATATCTACTATTGTGGGCAGGAATCCTTTAGAAGAATTGGAGTAGCCATCATAGTCAACAAAAGAGTCTGAAATGCAGTACTTGGATGCAATCTCAAAAACAGACTGATCTCTGTTGATTGTTGGTTTCCAAGGCAAACCATTCAATATCATGGTAATCCAAGTCTATGCCCCAACCAGTAACACTGAAGAAACTGAAGTTGAACGGTTCTATGAAGACCTACAAGGCCTTTTAGAACTAACACCCCCCAAAAATGTCCTTTTCAGGGGACTGGAATGCAAAAGTAGGAAGTCAAGAAACACCTGGAGTAACAGGCAAATTTGGCCTTGGAGTATGGAATGAAGCAGGGCAAAGGCTAATAGAGATTTGCCAAGAGAACACACTGGTCATAGCAAACACCCTCATCCAACAACACAAGAGAAGATTTTACACATGGACATCACCAGATGGTCAACACCAAAATCAGATTGATTATACTCTTTGCGGCCAAAGATGGGGAAGCTCTATACACTCAACAAAACCAAGACTGGGAGCTGACTGTGGCTCAGATCATGAACTCCTTCTTGCCAAATTCAGACTTAAATTGAAGAAAGTAGGGAAAACCACTAGACCATTCAGGTATGACCTAAATCAAATCCCTTATGACTATATAGTGGAAGTGAGAAATAGATTTAAGGGACTAGATCTGAAAGACAGAGTGCCTGATGAATTATGGATGGAGGTTCCTGACACTGTACAGGGGAGAGGGATCAAGATCATCTCCATGAAAAATAAATGCAAAAAAGCAAAATGGCTGTCTAAGGAGGCCTTACAAATATCTGCGAAAAGAAGAGAAGAGAAGAGCAAAGGAGAATATGAAAGATATACCCATCTGAATGCAGAGTTCCAAAGAATAGCAAGGAGAGACAAGAAAGCCTTCCCCAGCAATCAAGGCAAAGAAATAGAGGAAAACAACAGAATGGGAAAGACTAGAGATCTCTTCAAGAAATTACAGATATCAACGGAACATTTCATGCAAAGATGGGCACAATAAAGGACAGAAATAGTATGGACCTAAAAGAAGCAGAAGATATTAAGCAGAAGTGGCAAGAATACACAGAAGAACTGTACAAAAAATATCTTCACAACCCAGATAATCATGATGGTGTAATCACTCATCTAGAGCCAGAAATCCTGGAATGTGAAGTCAAGTGGGCCTTAGGAAACATCACTGCGAACAAAGCTAGTGGAGGTGATGGAATTCCAGTTGAGCTGTTTCAAATCCTGAAAGATGATGCTGTGAAAGTGCTGCACTCAATATGCCAGCAAATTTGGAAAACTAAGCAGTGGCCACAGGACTGGAAAAGGTTACTTTTCATTCCAATCCCAAAGAAAGGAAATGCCAAAGAATACTCAAACTACCGCACAATTGCATTCATCTCACATGCTAATAAAATAATGCTCAAAATTCTCCAAGCCAGCCTTCGGCAATACATAAACAGTAAACTTCATTCAAACTGGTTTTAGAAAAGGCAGAGGAACCAGAGATCAAATTGTCAACATCCTTTGGATCATCGAAAAAGCAAGTCAGATCCAGAAAAACATCTATTTCTGCTGTATTGACTATACCAAAGCCTTTGACTGTGTGGATCACAATAAACTGTGGAGAATTCTGAAAGAGATGGGAATACCAGACCACCTGACCTGCCTCTTGAGAAATCTGTATGTAGGTCAGGAAACAACAGTTAAAACTGGACATGGACCAACAGACTGGTTCCAAATCAGGAAAGGAGTACATCAAAGCTGTATATTGTCACCCTGCTCCTTTAACTTATATGCAGAGTACATCATGAAAAACGCTGGGCTGGAAGAAGCACAAGCTGGAATCAAGATTGCTGGGAGAAATATCAATGAGTTCAGATATGCAGATGACGCCACCCTTATGGCAGAAAGCATGGCAGAAAGTGAAGAGGAGCTAAAAAGCCTCTTGATGAAAGTGAAAGAGGAGACTGAAACAGTTGGCTTAAAGCTCATCATTCAGAAAACTAAGCTCATGGCATCTGGGCCATCACTTCACAGCAAACAGATGGGGAAACAGTGGCTGACTTTATTTTGGGGGGCTCCAAAATCACTGCAGATGGTGATTGCAGCCATGAAATTTAAAGATGCTTACTCCCTGGAAGAAAAGTTATGACCAACCTAGACAGAATATTAAAAAGCAGAGACATTACTTTGCCAACAAAGGTCCGTCTAGTCAAGGTTATGGTTTTTCCAGTGGTCATGTATGGTTGTGAGAGTTGGACTATAAAGAAAGCTGAGCACTGAAGAATTGATGCTTTTGAACTATGGTGTTGGAGAAGACTCTTGAGAGTCCCTCAAGACTGCATGGAGACCCAACCAGTCAATCCTAAAGGAAATCAGTTCTGAATATTCATTGGAAGGACTGATGCTGAAGCTGAAACTCCAATACTTTGGCCACCTGATGCAAAAACTGACTCATTGGAAAAGACCCCAATGCTGAGAAAGACTAAAGGCAGAAAGAGAAGGGGGTGACAGAAAATGAGATGGTTGGGTGGCATCACCAACTCGATGGACATGAGTTTGAGCAAGATCCAGGAGTTGGTGATGGACAGGAAAATCTGGTGTGCTGCAGTCCATGGGGTCACAGAGTAAGACATGACTGAGCAACTGAACTAAACTGTACTCATTTTTGTTAACTAACAAAAAATCTGTACATGTAAAAAATTGTCTAGAAAGATATATGTGGAAATTTCAGTGATTCTCTCTGGAGATAGAAATCCAAGAGATTTTCATATTCCATTTACACATTTAAATCATTTAGCATTAGACAAAAGTATTTACTGCTTTTCAATTCTGAAAAATCCATTCTTGTTTTTATATAGCTTTTTACTCTTTTAACTTATAAGGGGCTTCCCTGGTGGCTTAGACAGTAAAGCATCTGCATGCGATGTGGAAAGCTGGGTTCAATCCCTGGGTCAGGAAGATACCCTGGAGAAGGAAATGGCAACCCACTCTGGTACTCGTGCTTGGAGAATTCCATGCCAGAGGAGTCTGGTAGGCTACAGTCTCTGGGGTTGCAAAGAGTGGGACACACTGAGTGACTTCACTGTCAAACTGCATAGATCTATCAATGCACACCATCAAACTGCATTGACCTGATTGCTTGCAAACATAGTTGCTGACAAAAATAATGAAATGTGTTTCTAATTTTCTGGATTCCTCATAACTAAGAAATACCTCCTTTTTGTAAACAGTTATAAAATTCAGAAATTTCCTTTTTTCTTCTTCTTCTTCTTTTCAGAAGTATCAGAGAAATAGTTTTTGAGACACCAGGAATGGGCTGGAAACGTTTTGGTCTTCAAACAGAGGTGTTTGTTCTAGAAGGACTAAAGAACACTCATTGTGGCAGAGGTTTAATTGTCTATTTTAACCAAATCAACAGAATTTTAAAAAGATAACTTTGGTCATTTTTGGCTGCCCTGGGTCTTCATGGACTTTCTCTAGCTGTGGCAGAGGCTGGCTACGCTTTGTTGCGGTGCACGGCCTTCTCACTGTGGTGGCTTCTCTTGTGCAGCACAGGCTCTAGGCAATGGGCTTCAGTAGTTGGAGCGCTCAGGCTCAATAGTGGTGGCACATGGGGTCAGCTGCTTCACGGCATGTGGAATCTTCCCAAACCGGGGATTGAACCTGTGTCCCCTGTATTGGCAGGTGGGTTCTTATCCACTGTGCCACCAGGGAAGTTCAACAGAACTTTTTTGGATCTTTGTGAGAGTCCTGGAATTGAAGAGGGAACTGGTAAAAACTAATCAAAACCAATAACAAAGTACCCACAATGCACAAGAATTGTTTTGGTTGCAATGGATAGACTTACCAATCCAAAACTGTCTTGATTTTTTAGAAGTGAATTTACTTGCGTAGGTATTTTTAGAGTCCAAGAATTAGCTCTTTTCAGCTGATTGAGTAGCAGCCAGTTTCCTTGTTTATCCGAGCACTGGCTCCATCTCCAGGCAGGTCTCTCCTGATTGCTTCCAAGATAACCTACAATACATTTTGCAATTCAGACCCAGTGGGAAAAAGAGAGGGTTTTTCCCAGAAGAGTTTTAAAACACTTCCTGATGTGGAATCATATGCCTGTCCAATTACTGTTGCCTGGGAGAGGAAATACGCTTGTTGTTTTAAACTAGCGGTGGGATTAAGCTCATCAAACCTCATTGCTCAAGAGCTGGGGTTGAGGGGTTTCCCCAGAGGAAACTTGTGGCAAATATTTTATCCAGAGAAAAGTGAATCATTCAGGGTAGCAAGATTAATAGATGTTCACTACAGCCCTCCGGAAGATTATTTAAACAACAAAAAGAAGTCTAAAACACATCTTTAGCCACAAAATTTATCACAAGAGCAGTGGGAATAAATCTCAGACACATGAAAAAATAGCTGCAATTAAAGATTGAGCTTACTAAGTGGTAAGTTAGTCCTACAAGCAACAGATGGGTCTCAGAGGAGGAGACATTGCTGTGTGTTTAGATAGTCAGACATCGTCCCTTCATCTAGTAAGAGCTTGGTGGTTTAAAATATTCTTGCCAAAGTCAAGTTGTACTGTTTTTATTCTTGACTTTTTGGCCACATTATTAAGTGATTAGTCTTCAGGCCTTAGATCCAGGTCTGAGGCTATGAAATAATTTTTTTATTAATATCTTCTGCTTCTGTTCAGTTCAACTCAGTCACTCAGTCATGTCTGACTCTTTGTGACCCCAAGGACCGCAGCACATGAGGCCTCCCTTTCCATCACCAACTCCCAGAGTTTACTCAGACTCATGTCCATTGAGTCGGTGATGCCATCCAACCATCTCATCCTCTGTCGTCCCCTTCTCCTCCTGCCTTCAATCTTTCCCAACAACAGGGTCTTTTCAAATGAGTCAGCTCTTTGTATCAGGTGGCCAAAATGTTGGAGTTTCAGTTTCAACATCAGTCCTTCCAATGAGCACTCAGGACTGATTCCCTTTAGGATGGACTGGTTGGGTCTTCTTGCAGTCCAAGGGACTCTCAAGAGTCTTCTCCAGCACCACAGTTCAAAAGCATCAATTCTTCAGTGCTCAGCTTTCTTCACAGTCCAACTCTCACATCCATAGATGACTACTGGAAAAACCATAGCCTTGACTAGACTGACCTTTGTTGGCAAAGTAATGTTTCTGCTTTTTAATATGCTGTCTAGGTTGGTCATAACTTTCAAGGAGTAAGTGTCTTTTAACTTCATGGCTGCAGTCACCACTTGCAGTGATTTTGGAGCCCCCAAAAAATAAAGTCAGCTGTTTTAAAGAAACTATTTCCACTGTTTCCCCATCTATTTGCCATGAAGTGATGGGACCAGATGCCATGATCTTAGTCTTCTGAATGTTGAGCTTTAAGCCAACTTTTTCACTCTCCTCTTTCACTTTCATCAAGAGGCTCTTTAGTTCTTCTTCACTTTCTACCATAAGGGTGGTGTCATCTTCATATATGAGGTTATTGATATTTCTCCCAGCAATCTTGATTCCAGCTTCTGCTTCTTCCAGCCCAGCGTTTCTCATGATGTACTCCACATGGAAGTTAAATAAGCAGGGTGACAATATACAGCCTTGATGTCCTCCTTTTCCTATTTGGAACCAGTGTTAGGTCTGTATTTTTCAGTGCTTTACCATTCTGTCCCTTATTGTGCTCATCTTTGCATGAAATGTTCCCTTGCTATCTCTAATTTTCTTGAAGAGATCTCTAGTCTTTCCCATTCTATTGTTTTCCTCAATTTCTTTGCATTGATCATCGAGGAAGGCTTTCTTATCTCTCCTTGCTATTCTTTGGAACTCTATATTCAGATGGGTATATCTTTCCTTTTCTCCTTTGCCTTTAGCTTCTCTTCTTTTCTCAGCTATTTGTAGGGTCTCCTCAGACAACCATTTTGCCTTTTTGCATTTCTTTTTCTTGGGGATGGTCTTGATCCCTGTCTCCTGTACAGTGTCACAAACCTCCATCCATAGTTCATCAGGTACTCTGTCTTTCAGATTTAGTTCCTTAAATCTATTTCTCACTTCCACTGTATAGTGGTAAGAGATTTGATTTAGGTCATACCTGAATGGTCTAGTGGTTTTCCCCTTTCTTCAATTTAAGTCTGAATTTGGCAATAAGGAGTTCATGATCTGAGCCACAGTCAGCTCCCAGTCTTGCTTATGCTGACTGTATAGAGCTTCTCCATCTTTGGCTGCAAAGAATATGATCAATCTGATTTTGGTGTTGACCATCTGGTGATGTCCATGTGTAGAGTCTTCTCTTGTGTTGTTGGAAGAGGGTATTTTCTTGACCAGTGCATTCTTTTGGCAAAACTCTGTTAGCCTTTGCCCTACTTCATTTTGTATACCACAGCCAAACGTCTGTTTCTCCAGGTATCTCTTGACTTCCTACTTTTGCATTCCAGTCTCCTATGATGAGAAGGACACCATTTTTTGGTGTTAATTCTAGAAGTTCTTTTAGGTCCTCATAGAACCATTCAACTTCAGCTTCTTCAACATTAGTGGTTGGGGCATAGGCTTAGATTACTGTGATACTAAATGGCTTGCCTTGGAAATGAACAGACATCATTCTCTTTTTTGAGATCACACTAAGTACTGCATTTCAGACTCTTTTTGTTGACTATGAGGGCTACTCCATTTCTTCTAAGGGTTTCTTGCCAACAGTAGTAGATATAACGGTCATTTGAGTTAAATTCACCCATTCCAGTCAATTTTAGTTCATTGATTTCTAAAATGTCAATGTTCACTCTTGCCATCTCCTCTTTGACCACTTACAATTTACCTTAATTCATGGACCTAACATTCCAGGTTCCTATGCAATATTGTTCTTTGTAGTATCGGACTTTACTTCCATCACCAGTCACATCCACAACTGGGTGCTGTTTTTGCTTTGGCTCCGTCTTTTCATTCTTTCTAGAGTTATTTCTCTACTGATCTCCAGTAGCATATTGGGCACCTACCGACCTGGGGAGTTCCTCTTTCAGTGTCTTATTTTTTTTGTCTCTTCATATTGTTTATGGGGTTCTCAAGGCAAGAATACTGAAGTGGTTTGCTATTCCCTTCTCCAGTGGACCACATTTTGTCAGAACTCTCCACCATGACCCATCTGTCTTGGGTAGCCCTACACAGCATGGCTCATAGTTTCATTGAGTTAGATAAGCTGTGGTCCATGTGATCAGTTTGGTTAGTTTTGTGTGGTTGAAAAATGAAATCATTTTCATACTCTCTGTATTCTTTTTTCATTTAATAATGATAATAATGTGACAGTATTTCCATGTCAACATATATAATTATTATAATTTTGAATGACTACTTAGTATTTCACTGTGTGGATATACCATAGTATATTTTTAAAACTCCTCCCTTATTAAAGAACATCCTAATTGGTTCTCTAACTTTAGTATTATAAGTGAGGTTGATAAATCATCATATGTGCAGTTTTAAAATTGAGGTATAGTTGTTTTACAATGTTGCATTAGTTTTCTGCTATACAATGAGCTAATCAATGAATATAGTAAAGTTGCAGGATATAAAGTTAACACACAGAAATCCCTTGCATTCCTATACACTAATAATGAGAAGGTAGAAAAAGAAATTAAGGAAACAATTCCATTCACCATTGCAACGAAAAGAATAAAATACTTAGGAATATATCTACCTAAAGAAACTAAAGACCTATATATAGAAAACTATAAAACACTGGTGAAAGAAATCAAAGAGGACACTAATGGAGAAATATACCATTTTCACGGATTAGAAGAATTAATATAGTGAAAATGAGTACACTACCCAAAGCAATCTACAGATTCAATGCAATCCCTATCAAGCTACCAGCGGTATTTTTCACAGAGCTAGAACAAATAATTTCAAAATTTGTATGGAAATACAAAAAACCTCGAATAGCCAAAACAATCATGAGAAAGAAGAATGGAACTAGAGGAATCAATCTGCCTGACTTCAGGCTCTACTATAAAGCCACAGTCATCAAGACAGTATGGTACTGGCACAAAGACAGAAATATAGATCAATGGAACAAAATAGAAAGCCCAGAGATAAATCCACACACCTGTAGACACCTTATCTTTGACAAAGGAGGAAAGAATATACAATGGATTAAAGAATCTCTTTAACAAGTGGTGCTGGGAAAACTGGTCAACCACTGTAAAAGAATGAAACTAGATCACTTTCTAACACCATACACAAAAACAAACTCAAAATGGATTAAAGATCTAAGTGTAAGACCAGAAACTATAAAACTCCTAGAGGAGAACATAGGCAAAACACTCTCTGACATAAATCACAGCAGGATCCTCTATGACCCACCTCCCAGAATACTGGAAATAAAAGCAAAAATAAACAAATGGGATCTAATTAAACTTAAAAGCTTCTGCACAACAAAGGAAACTATAAGCAAGGTGAAAAGACAGCCTTCAGAATGGGAGAAAATGATAACAAATGAAGCAACTGACAAACAACTAATCTAAAAAATATACAAGCAACTCCTGCAGCTCAATTCCAGAAAAATAAACGACCCAATCAAAAAATGGGCCAAAGAACTAAACAGACATTTCTCCAAAGAAGACATACAGATGGATAACAAACACATGAAAAGATGCTCAACATCACTCATTATCAGAGAAATGCAAATCAAGACCACAATGAGGTACCATTTCACACCAGTCAGAAAGGCTGCGATCCAAAAGTCTACAAGCAATAAGTGTTGCAGAGGGTGTGGAGAAAGGGAACCCTCTTACACTGTTGGTGGGAATGCAAACTAGTACAGCCACTATGGAGAACAGTGTGGAGATTCCTTAAAAAACTGGAAACAGAACTGCCTTATGACCCAGCAATCCCACTGCTGGGCATACACACTGAGGAAACCAGAATTGAAAGAGACACGTGTACCCCAGTGTTCATCACAGTACTGTTTATAATAGCCAGGACATGGAAGCAACCTAGATGTCCATCAGCAGACAAATGGATAAGTAAGCTGTGGTACATATACACAATGGAGTATTATTTAGCCATTAAAAAGAATACATTTGAATCCGTTCTAATTAGGTGGATGAAACTGGAGTCAATTATACAGAGTGAAGTAAGCCAGAAAGAAAAACACCAATACAGTATACTAACACATATATATGGAATTTAGAAAGATGGTAATGATAACCCTGTATGCGAGACAGCAAAAGAGACAGAGATGTAGAGAACAGACTTTTGGACTCAGAGGGAGAGGGAGAGGGTGGGATGACTTGGGAGAATGGCATTGAAACATGTATACTATCATGTAAGAAACGAATTGCCAGTCTAGGTTCTATGAAGGATACAGGATGCTTGGGGCTGGTGCCCTGGGATGACCCAGAGAGATGGTATAGGGAGGGAGGTGGGAGGGGGGGTTCAGGATTGGGAACTCATGTACACCCATGGCGGATTCATGTTGACATATGGCAAAACGAATACAGTGTTGTAAAGTAAAATAAAGTAAAATTTAAAAAAAAAAAACAAAAAACAACAACAATAACAACAAAAACAATGGAGTCAGCCAAATGTATACATATATCCCTTCTGCCTTGTATCTCCCTCCCACCCCACCATCCCACGTCTCTAGGTCACCAGAGGGCACTGAGCTGAGCTCTCTGTGTTATATGACAAGTTCCCACTAGCTATCTATTTTATGCATGGAACTGTAGGTATGTCAGTGCTTCTCTCCCAATTCACACCCCCACTCCCCTGTGCATATATTTGTTCCCCATTGTCTACACCTCTATTCCTGCCCTGCAAAACGGTTCATCTGTATCATTTTTCTAGATTCACATACATGCACTAATATATAATATTTGTCTTTCTTATTCTAACTTACTTCACTTTGTATGACTCTAGGTTCAAAAACTAAAACCAAAATTATTATATGACTCAGCAATCCCACTACTGAGGAATCCATATTTCAAAGGGACACATGCAGCCCAATGTTCATTGCAGCACTATTTACAGTAGCCAGGGACATGGAGCAGCCTAGATGTCCATAGACAGATGAAAGGATAAAGATGTGGTGCACATGTGCAATGGAATATTACTTGGCCATGAAAAAGAACAAAACTGGGTCATTTGTAGATATGTACATAATTTTTTAAGAGTAAAATTCACAAAGTGTAATAGCTGGCACCTTTGAAAATTTTATTCATATTGCCAAATCATCTTCCAAAAAGGTTGCATGATTCAGCTCTCTAATGAAGAGTCTTGCTTATCTCTTGGAGAAGGAAATGACAACCCACTCCAGTATTCCTGCCTAGAGAATCCCATGGTCAGAGGAGCCTGGTGGGCTGCTGTCCATGGCGTTCTACAGAGTGAGACACGACTGAAGTGACTTAAGATGCATGCATGCATCCATATCTCTACCTATGTCAAAGGTGATAACTAGTCATACTTTGCTGTTTTAGGTTGAATTTCATTGATACCTAAGAGGGTGAACCTTTGTTAATGGATGAATGATCAGTTTTTTATTGCTGTGTGGACAGCCACCTCAAAACTTATGGGGCTCGCAACTCCAGGTGGATGGCTCTGACTTGACTGGAGTGGCTGGGTTCAGTCACAAGTCTGTGCAGACTTGCAGGTGGGCTGGATGACTTTGCTTCAGGGCCTGATGTCAGTGAAGCTGGGGCATCTTGACTTTCACATGATCTCCCAACATTACAGCAGGAAACTCCAAACTAGTTCACAGAGCGGCAGTGAGGTTCCAGGAGAATGAACGGAATTATCCAAAACCTCATGATACTGGGCTTGAAACTGACACTACATTACATTTGCCTCATTCTTTGGTCAAAGCAAGTTCAAGGGGTAGGAAAAGAGACTTTACCATTTGTGCAAAAAGCTACAAACTTACATGCAAAAGGGGTGTGGACGCAGGGAGAGCAAAACTGGAGTTGTCTTTTCAAATGATATACCCTGCTTTTTTAAAAATATAAACATAGTAAGACTAAAACCTCCATTTAGCTCTTTTGAAACAAATTTTATTTTGGAAAATATTCAGATTTTTTTCTGAATGTGAAGGGTAGATTTGTTTCTGTTTCTTGGGTTAAAAAAAGCAACAGTTTGATGTCTTCTTTTAGCTGCATTCTTTTTCTGCATTTCAGGTTAAATGATGTGACGTTTTTCCAAATGAGTTTTTGCCTAGCTCATTAAAATCAATCTATTAGCTCTAAATGTCTTCCTATATACATTTTGAGTTAGAATTACTGAAAAAGAGTAAATTTTCTCCATTCAAATGCACAGTACTTATTATTTTATAAGTTCTGATAGCAATATATATACTGCCCAGCAGGAAAAAAATTCTTCAATTGAATTTTCCTGGCAGTATATCCAGAAAATTTCCTTTAAGAGTTTGCCCTGAACATTTGTCTAATGCTGAGATACTGGAGTTGACTATTTTTATTTCAGAGAGGAATAACATGCTTAGTAAAGAGTCACTCAGAAGGAAAAACAAAAAACAAAACCCTAGATATGAAAAATCCAAATATCCTATTTTGAATATGAGGACTCTTCCTCCTGAAAGATCAATTCAAAAAGATGTATAGTCACATGCTATAAATTTTTAATCTATCCTGATATTTAAGCAATGTGGGGTGAATTGTGAGTTTTTAAATGTTCCAGTAGGCAAGATACCTACTCTCAAAACTGCTCATCATCACTCATTCATTCAACGAATGTGAAGTGTTTCCCACATATCAGATGCTGTGAAAGGCACTCTGGTTATACACGAAGTCAGTAACTTGCTGTCCCTGCTCACTCATGGTTTATATTGACTATAAGATACAGGTAATTAAGCAAGTGATTAGAATAATATGCTGAGTATCCTTCACTGAAATTTCAGCTTCTAGTGATAGCTACTTCTGTAACATTAGAAAGTTACAAGAAAGCACCACAAGTTAGAAGAAAACATTTATTTTATTTCACTATTAATATTATTATTTTATTGCTTTGGGGGAATGTAGAGAGTGAAGCATAGTATCTCTTAGAGATAACACGTGTCTAGGTTGCACCCTCTGAATCAGAGGGCTTACCGGGGTGCAGGACCTAGCCCATTTATAAAGGCTGTGGTCTTCCCCTTGTGTCTTAGTGTGCGATTTTAATTTTGCAAGACCCTGGCCAGGAAAGAAAGAATAAAGGGTCAACACGACCTCCTATCTTGTTTAAGTTCGAAAAATCCATTTCCAGAAGCTAAGCACAAAACGGCCTCCCTCAAAAGAGATTTTTCTGCATTAGGGGGTTTAGCTATATATTTTCTAAGAAGATGGTAAATTTCTCTGACTTCCACCTTCTAAAAGCTTAAATCACTTTCTTTAATAGTAAACAGGAAAAAAAAAAACTGCCTGAAGTTTTGAAAGGTTGCCTACTTTTTCTGGATACTTATTAATATGAAAGAACTCTAATATGTATTTGCTTATTCTAGGAGTCCTAGATGAAAGCCAGGTATAACAATATTCCACACAGCATTTGGTGGTATGATGCCTCAGCTACCAACTATTATTTTTTGGAAGCATCGCAAGATTTATTTTTACCTTAACTTTATTATTACTTTTTCTTTTTTTTTTTTGTCATTTTATGTTTTTATTTTTTAACCATTTATCATTTATTTATTTTTATTATTTTTTACTTTACAATATTGTATTGGTTTTGCCATACATCAACATGAATCCGCCATGGGTGTACACGTGTTCCCCATCCTGAACCCCCCTCCCACCTCCCTCCCCGTACCATCCCTCAAACCCTGCAGTAGAAAGAGTCTTAACCACTGGACCATCAGGGAAGTCTAAAAACAAATTCTTTTTAATCCGGTTAGCAAACCAAGAAAACTAATAAGGGAAATAAAAACTTGTATTAAATCATTCAACAAAATCCAGGCTAATGTCACCAGTACATTTAGATTCTAAATCCCTGGAGGGAAGAGTTGGATGAGTGAGTATAGACAACAAACAACTTTGCATTTTCCAATCGTTGTGCTCATCTGTGCTTTGCCAAGCCCCCTGTTTATGAGTCGGGTGATGGCTCAGCCCTGTTCCGCAAGTGATCCAATCTCATCACCAAATCTCTACTCGGCTCTCTCCTCCCCTGGCACTGACCAGGCATCTATAGGCAGTATCTGAAGTGAGATGCAGAAGGGTTCACTTCTTTTGAAGTGTTAGAAGAGTTGGAGGTGGAGCGGGCTTACGGAAAAGCACAGCATCCCTTTAGTGCTTGGTGCCCCCACTGTGCTCCTTTGGCTGTCCCTGCTTGCTTCCCGAGTGCTTGGTGGCCACCAGGGCCCATGCATAGCAGATGTGGAAGGCTAGCTCCCCAGGCATGTGTGTATGAGTTCTTTGAGGGGCCTCGTTGTATGAAAGGGGCCTTCCCAGTGCATACATTCCCGAGGTCATTCATCGTTTTCCAATAACCCCCTATGGCGGGACACCCCACCTGCTCTTGCCAGATGACAGAGCCCTTAGATCGGGCCAGGATGCCTCAACTCCGCAGTCTTCCATCATTCCACCTGGTCCACGGGAAACTCTCCCATTCTCACCAGGCCAGGAAGTTAGTGCTTGGCCGTACCTATCAACCTTCCACCATTTTCTTCAACTCCTCCTTTCCTACTCAGACAGGTGCCAGCAGCATCAGCAGGCATCCAACCCAAGTGGGAGCCAGTCTCCCCTTTCCCAATCACCCCCTGTATGTGACTCTCCCAGAACAAGGGTCAGCAGACTTTCTGCAAAGGGCCAGAGAATAAACATTTTTCAACTTTGTGAGCCATATAGTTTCTTAGAGTTTTCAACTCCACCAGTGTAGTGAGAAAAGTGTTAGTTGCTCAGTTGTGTCAGACTCTTTGCAACTTCATGAACTGTAGCTCACCAGGCTCCTCTGTCCATGGAATTCTCCAGGCAAGAATACTGGAGTGGGTATCCTTTCCCTTCTCCAGGGGATCTTCCCAACTCAGGGGTCAAACCTGGGTCTTCCGCTATTGCAGGCAGATTCTTTACCATCTGAGCCACTAGGGAAGCCCAGTGGTCAGAAAGCACTCATCAAAGATGTGAAAATGAATGAGCATTGCTGTGTTCCAACACTACTCCACTTACAGAGATGGGTGGTAGACTGAACCCCTTCCCCAGAGCATCCCCCATTTGGTTTGCTGTGTCAACATCCCAGGGAGAGGATTGCGTAAAGTCCAGCTGTCCACACCAAATGGTGGACTTAGAGCCAGATGCTCCTCTTTTCTCTTCTGACACCATTCTCCCCCTGCATCCCCACTCCAGGGTTTCTGCCTGTCTTGACTGCGGAGGAGCAGGGCAGGAGGGAGTTTCAGTAAAAGGGGCAGAACTGATGGGAGCTCGCTCAATAAGCCCTACCACACATGTGTCCAGAGCTGGCAGTTCTGAGAATGCACGGCAATTGAGGCTTCTTTGCCTCAGTTTTACATCTGAGCCACTGAGTCTTGAGTATGATGAGAGCTCTGCTCAATCTCCCATGAAACTTTCTATGTATCTCCATATTTTACTCTGTGGGTCAGTAAGAATGAAGAAGGTTCAGGAATGAAAAAATACAGTTGTAGTTCATCAAGGGCAGTTGATTTTGTCCTAGTCTCAGCTTGTCACATTCTTGGCAAAATTCAAATACTTTGCACGTTCTAGAGTACATTCTAGTGTTGCACAAAATAATGAATTTTTTTTTAATGTAGTTGAAGTTTCTCTTGCTTTTCTAGGATAGAAGGGTTTGCTGTTGTTGTCTTTAGTTGACCTCAGCTTTGGCCCAGAGAGATCAGTGTGGTCAATACCCAGACTGACATTTTTGACTTTTCTCTCTCCTACTCCCTCTCATCCTTAGCAAGCCAACTCCTCTTAATCCTGTTCCATTTCAAATAATTTCCTTTGTGACCTCCATAATAACTCCTCTTAGACTTCTTAGACTTCCTTTTATGCTTTTGCTTTTCCTAAATGCATATTTTCTCATCAGTCTAAGAATAACGTTTGTTAGAAATTATTTTTTCCCACTTCCACTGTGTCTTCTCCTATCTTGTATCCTCCTCTCCTGTCTCATGTTCCTGACTTGATGGCCCTATGTGCTGCCCTGGTAGCTATGATGAAATGAATTTAATAGATCTTCAGCTCCCCCTTTGGACCACACTGTTCTACACACAGAAGATATAATCATGAAGCTCTAACTCCTGCCTTCCAGAAGCTCACAGTCCAGGGAAGCAAGAAGATAAACATCTACACAAGCTGGGACTTCCCTGGTGGTCCAGTGGTTAGGAATCCACCTTGCAATGCAGGGGACGCAGGTTCCCTGGTCGGGAAACTCACAGCCCACATACTGAGAAGCAACTAAGCCCGTGAGAAGCAACTAAGCCCGTGAGCTGCAACAAGCCAAATACATAAAGCAAATAATTTATTTATCCAATGCAGCCAAATAAATTAAATAAAAATCTGAAGATAAAAAATAGGAGCCACTGACACTGGGGTCAACTGGTTCTCTCCTTGATGGACTATAGGCACCAGTGTCTATAAACTGGGGACATGCCAGGCTGGGTGATAGAGTCAGGCTGTGGGGCATTCTTGCACTCCACCACAAGGACAGGGGGTGACACAGCCGCCGTGCACGAGCTGCTGACTCCCCGTACAGCCCACTTGCACCGTGCTCATCAGATGCGGTGAGCCCCTCCCCAGCCAGCAGTGTGCGCATGCGTAGTTGCTCTGTCCTGTCTGATTCTTTGTGACTCTGGACCCTGCCAGGTGCCTCTGGAAAATCCTCGGGGATTTTCCAGGCAGGGTACTGGAGTGGATTGCCATGGCCTTCTCCAGGACATCTTCCCAACCCAGGGACGGAACTTGAGTCCCTTAGCTGTCCTGCATTGTCAGGCTGGTTCTTTACCCTCGCCCACCTGGGAAGCAGAGCCCTCTACATTTCTCAGCATAGGCCTTGGAGGAGGTCTGGGGGCTCTGCTGGCCTTGTGCCACTGAAATGAAGAATGGAAATGGAACATGATCAGGGTTGTATGGGTCCCACAGAGGGTTCTGATTGCTCTCTATTAGATCTTGGAAGGGGAGAAGTACAAAGATCTTGCCTTCAAATTGCTTATGAACTGTTGAGTGAGAAAGATAACCATAAGGCACAGAGAAGAAATAACTGAATAATTTTTGTGGGGCAACAGTATCAGCCAGCAACGCTTTACCAGAGTGCCTAAGTTCCAGAAGACAAAAGATGAGAAGACAATATTAGTTACAGGTGCTTTTTGGAGGAGAATTTTGAGTATGAAGGGTTTAAATTGTTTCCAATCTTTGCTTTTATAAAAGCTATATTATGATGAACTTATCAATGCTTTGGTTTTATTTTCTCAGAACAAATGCCCCCAAATATAAGTACTAAGCCAAATGGATATTAAGGAAATAAACATTTTTAGAGATACTTGTTAGATGCTGCAAGATATTTCCCAATTGATTCCTAAAAGGATTACACAAATTTAGACCCCTCACTCCCAGTAGTATATAAGGGGCCCATCTCACAAAAACTCAAGCAGCTTTAATAATTATTTTTTTTTAAACTCTCTGACATTGGTTAAAATATCTAATTTTATTCTTTGCATTCCCTTGACTATTAGGGATGTAAACATTTTATCATGGTTGTTAGTCATTTTTGTATACTGTTTATTAACCAGCTATTTCATTCAGTATTTTTCTTTCTTAACTCATCTCCATATATGAGTTAAAAGACAGCAAAAGCATAACACATAACCTGATACACTCTGTGATTTTGTAACATGATACTGATTAGGCAATCAGAGTTGAAAGGTATAGTTCTTAGGACAGACTGAGAAAGTGATGTTTATTAAGACATGAAAAATGATGGACCCTTTTAGAAGAAGACAAAGTTCTGCAATCGGAGTGGGCTAGATGTCTACTAGAAACACAGTGAGGAGGAAGACAGTCAGCACCCTTCCTGAGGTGAGTCTGCATATTATCCCCAGATACAACATATCAAAACCCTTGATATACAAAGCAGACTTTACTTTGTAAGTTAATTTTAAGGACTAGCAGTGTCAACAAAATGCTAGTTTCTAGTGTGAAGTGATACAAGTCTGCATACAGATTAGGTAAAACTCATCCTTTGTTCGGAGAAGGGAATGGTACCCCACTCCAGCACTCTCGCCTGGAAAATCGCATGCATGGAGGAGCCTGGTTACTTTCATGCATTGGAGAAGGAAATGGCAACCCACGCCAGTGTTCTTGCCTGGAGAATCCCAGGGATGGGGGAGCCTGGTGGGCTGCCATCTATGGGGTCGCACAGAGTCGGACATGATGGAAGCGACTCCGCAGCAGCAGCATCCTTTGTTGCTGTTTAGTTGCTAAGTAGTGTCCCACTCCTCCGTGACCGCATGGACTGTAGCCCGCCAGGCTCCTCTGTCCATGGGATTTCCCAGGCAAGAACACTGATGTGGGTTGCCATTTCCTTTTCCAGGGGACCTTCCTGATCCAGGATCAAACCTGGATCTCCTGCATTGCAATCAGATTCTTTACCACTGAGCCACTGGGGAAGACCCTAAACTCAACCTTACTCACCATCATTTAGTGAATTCATCTCAATTTGGGAAAAAGAATTTGGAATTATTTTTTAGCTTCATAATACATTAACACTAGGCTTTATAAACCTATAGCTTTATAAAGCGGTTTCTATCAAATCTTAAAACAAACCTGGATAATAATGAAAGCTAGTTTCCACATATTTAGATTTCCTATTCAGATATTACAAATTTTCAGTTTTAATTTTATAGAAGAGAAAAAGGTGGTGTTTAATCATCAGATTCCTGACAATTTTGTTTGCTTCTACCGACTGTTGAGCTATTTTCGCATATGTTTCGGTTCTTTTTAAAAAATATTTTTATTGGAGTATAGTTGATTTACGGGCATCCCTGGTGGCTCAGAGGTTAAAGCATCTGCCTGCAATGCGGGAGATCTGGGTTCGATCCCTGAGTCGGGAAGATCCCCTAGAGAAGGAAATGGCAACCCACTCCAGTATTCTTGCCTGGAGAATCCCAAGGACAGAGAGCCTGGTGGGCTTCAGTTCACGGGGTCACAAAGAGTCTGACAGGACTGAGCAACTGAACTGAACTAGTTGATTTACAATGTTGTATTATTTTCAGGTGTATATCTGAATTAATTATATTTATACATGTATACACTCTCTCGCTCTTTTTTTTTGGGGGGGGGGGTAGATTCTTTCCCCATATAGGCCATTACACAGTATTGAGCATGGTTCCTTCTGATATACAACAGGTTTTTATTAGTTACTTATCATATAGTAATGTGTATAGGTTTCCCGGGGGTTTCCCAGATGGCGCTGCTGTTAAAGAACCCTTTTGCCAATACAGGAGATGTAAGAGACATGGGTTTGATCCCTGGGTCAGAAGATCCCCTGGAGAAGGGCATTATAACCCACTCTATTCTTGCCTGGAGAATCCCATGGACAGAGAACCTGGCAGCCCACGGGGTCTCAAAGAGTCAGACCCGACTGAAGTGACTTACCACACATGTATAGGCTTTCCAGATAGTGCTAGTGGTAAAGAACCTGCCTGCCAATGCAGGAGACATGAGAGGCATGGACGGGTTAGATCCCTGGATCGGGAAGATCCCCTGCAGGAGGGCATGATAACCCACTCCAGTCTTCTTGCGTGGAGAATCCCATGGACAGAGGAGCCTGGCGGGTTATAGTCCTGGGGTCAGAAAGAGCTGGACTTGACTGAAGTGACTTAGGATGCACGCAACATGTGAATATGTTTGGGCTTTCAAAGATCATGGGTCTATGCTTAAACGTCCGTCACAGTTCTGTCTTTATTCACAATGATTTTTTCTTTTCCATTTTTTAAATTGTAGTATAGTACACATAACAGAAAATTACCATCTCAACCATTTGTGAATGTACAGTTCAGTGGTATTACATACGTTCATAACATTGTACAACCATGTCCACTGTCTCAAGAACTAGCTTCATGTATTAAAACAGAAACTCCGTGCCACTCAAACTATACCTCGGCATTCTCCCCGCCCCTGTCCCTGCAACCATTCTGCTTTCTCTGTCTACAATGTTTCTTCCTCTAAATAGCTCATACCAGTGGAACCATGCAATATTCGTCCTTTTGTGACTGGCTTGTTTCGCTTAGCATAGTGTCCTCAGTGTTCATCCATGCTGTAGCACGATGTACAATTTCCTTCTCCACATTTTGCTTCTCCATGCATTCCAATGGCACACAGTTGGGTTGCTTCCACATATTAGCTACCATGAATAATGGGTGTACAGATATAAGACTTTGCTTTCAATTCTTAGAGATATATACCCAAAATTGGATTTGCTGAATCCTACAGTAACTCTATTTTTAATTTTTTGAGAACAGATTACTGTATTTCACAGCAGCTGTGCCATTTTACATTCTTACCCAGAGTCCATAAAGATTCTAATTTCTGCATATCCTCGTCACCACAGTATTTTCTGTTTTGTGATAGAGTCCTCCTAGGGACGTGAGATGGCATCTCATTTTGGTTCTGATTTGCATTTCCCTAGTAATTAGTGACGCTGAGCATCTTTTCCTGTGCTTGTTGGTTATTTGTATATCTTTTTCCTTTCTAACTGAGATGTCTTTTATTTCGTTCTCTTGAATAATGGCTCTGACTAGAATTTGCAGGGCTCTGTTTATTTAGAAGTGGTGAAAGCAGCCATCTTCGCCTTTTTTCTGATCTTGAAGGGAAACCCTTCAGTTTTTCACCATTGAGTATGAATGCTACTGTAAGCTTTTCATGAAAAAAAAAAAAAAAAGTGAAAGTCGCTCAGTGGTGTCCGACTGTCTGTGACCTCATGGACTGTATAGTCCATGGAATTCTCCAGGCCAGACTACTGGAGTGGGTAGCCTTTCCTTTCTCCAGGGGATCGTCCCTACCCAGAGATTGAACCCAGGTCTTCAAAATTACTGGCAGATTCTTTACCAGCTGAGCCACAAGGGAAGCCCAAGAATACTAGAGTGAGTAGCCTATCCCTTCTCCAGGCAATCATCCTGACCCAGGAATCGAACCAGGGTCTCCTGCATTGCAGGAGGATTCTTTACCAATTGAGCTATGAGGGAAGTCCCATAAGTTTTTCGTATATGACCTTTATTATGTTGGTGGGCAGTGAGTTCAGTTGCCAGGGGTAGAGAAAGTGAAAGTGAAAGTGAAGTCGCTCAGTTGTGTCCGACTCTTTGTGACCCGTGGACTGTAGCCCACCAAGCTCCCCCGTCCATGGAGTTCTCCAGGCAAGAATCCTGGAGTGGGTTGCCATTTCCTTCTCCAGGGGATCTTCCCGACCCAGGGATCGAACCCAGGTCTCCCGCCTTGCAGGCAGACGCTTTAACCTCTGCACCATGCACCACCACGGAAGGAGTAGAGAGAGCAGCTTAATCTTTTCAAGGCTTATTTTTAATCCTTTGTTATTGTTATTCATGCCTAGACATTATTCTAGGAGTAGATTTGTCCTGCTGCTACTGCTAAGTCACTTCAGTAGTGTTCGACTCTGTGCGACCCATAGATGGCAGCCCACCAGGCTCCCCAGTCCCTGGGATTCTCCAGGCAAGAACACTGGAGCGGGTTGCCATTTCCTTCTCCAATGTATGAAAGTGGAAAGTGAGAGTGGAGCTACTGAGGTATAACGCCCTAGGTCTCTCTATTCAGTGCTCCAGTTTTCCAAGCTCTCTTCACCGTGGCTGAGTGAAACTTAAGTTGCCACAACATGAAAATGTGCAGAACTGCCACGTTCTTGGCATAATTTTGGTAGAATGGGAGAATTTTTGGACTGAGTGATGTGTTTCTGCCTTTGGGGCTCTTCCAGATCCCAACATGTCCTGCTAGCCTACATTGCTATCTAAGGCTCCCCTAATTTCTCCTTGTCCTCCCCAGACCTTGTTATCTATCGGAGGCCTGCTTCTCTCTCTGCCACCTTCAGGAAAGGATGCTGCTTTATCTCTTTGTTCAGCTACTAAGGGCTTGGTTTTCTTTGGAATCCCATTCATCCAGCATTATCCGTGTCTAACACTCCTAGTTAGAGGATGTTATAAAAGTATATTTTTGCTTTTCTGGGGTGTTCTTGTTATCATGTCCCAGGGTTACATGATTTTCTACATCCTAATTAAGCAGAGGTCTTCAAAACTCTTTTTAGGTTTTTACTTTAGTAATGGGTTTTAATCCCTGATGTAGTTGAGTAAATTACTACATGAATACAGATTCATCCTCCTTATTGCCAAATTCAGACTTAAATTGAAGAAAGTGGGGAAAACCACTAGACCATTCAGGTATGACC
Organism: Capra hircus; assembly: GCF_001704415.2. Taxonomy (NCBI): domain Eukaryota; kingdom Metazoa; phylum Chordata; class Mammalia; order Artiodactyla; family Bovidae; genus Capra; species Capra hircus. Next base: position 39,618,283 of record NC_030835.1, on the reverse strand, counting down.
TAAATCAAATCCCTTATGATTATACAGTGGAAGTGAGAAATAGATTTAAGGGCCTAGATCTGATAGATAGAGTGCCTGATGAACTATGGAATGAGTTTGTGACATTGTACAGGAGACAGGGATCAAGACCATCCCCATGGAAAAGAAATGCAAAACAGTGAAATGGCTGTCTGAGGAGGCCTTACAAATAGCTGTGAAAATAACAGAAGTGAAAAGCAAAGGAGAAGAGGAAAGATATAAGCATCTGAATGCAGAGTTCCAAAGACTAGCAAAGAGAGATAAGAAAGACTTCCTCGCCGATTAATGCAAAGAAATAGAGAAAAACAACAGATGGGAAAGAGTAGAGATCTCTTCAAGAAAATTAGAGATACCAAGGGAACATTTCATGTGAAGATGTGCTCGATAAAGGACAGAAATGGTATGGACCTAACAGAAGCAGAAGATATTAAGAAGAGGTGGCAAGAATACACAGAAGAACTATACAAAAAAGATCTTCATGACCCAGATAATCATGATGGTGTGATCACTCACCTAGAGTCAGACATCCTGGAATGTGAAGTCAAGTGGGCCTTAGAAAGCATCACTACGAACAAAGTTAGTGGAGGTGATGGAGTCCCCGTTGAGCTATTTCAAATCCTAAAAGATGATGCTGTGAAAGTGCTGCACTCAATATGCCAGCAAATATGGCCACAGGACTGGAAAAGGTCAGTTTTCATTCCAATCCCAAAGAAAGGCAATGCCAAAGAATGCTCAAACTACTGCACAATTGCACTCATCTCACATGCTAGTAAAGTAATGCTCAAAATTCTCCAAGCCAGGCTTTAGCAATACATGAACTATGAATTTCCAGATGTTCAAGCTGGTTTTAGAAAAGGCAGAGGAACCAGAGATCAAATTGTCAACATCGGCTGGATCATCAAAAAAGCAAGAGAGTTCCAGAAAAACATCTATGTCTGCTTTATTGACTATGCCAAAACCTTTGACTGTGTGGATCACAGTACACTGTGGAGAATTCTGAAGGAGATCGGAATACCAGACCACCTGATCTGCCTCTTGAGAAACCTATATGCAGGTCAGGAAGCAACAGTTAGAACTGGAATGACAGACTGGTCCCAAATTGGAAAAGGAGTACATCAAGGCTGTATACTGTCACCCTGCTTATTTAACTTATATGCAGAGTACATCATGAGAAACCTTGGGCTGGAAGAAGCACAAGCTGGAATCAAGATTGCTGGGAGAAACATCAATAACCTCAGATATGCAGATGACACCACCCTTATGGCAGAAAGTGAAGAGGAACTCAAAAGCCTCTTGATGAAAGTGAAAGAGGAGAGTGAAAAAGTTGGCTTAAAGCTCAACTTCAGAAAACGAAGATCATGGCATCCGGTCCCATCACTTCATGGGAAATAGATGGGGAAACAGTGGAAACAGTGTCAGACTTTATTTTTTGGGCTCCAAAATCACTGCAGATGGTGATTGCAGCCATGAAATTAAGAGACACCTTCTCCTTGGAAGGAAAGTTATGACCAACCTAGATAGCATATTCAAAAGCAGAGACATTACTTTGCCAACAAAGGTCCGTCTAGTCAAGGCTTTTTTCCCAGTGGTCACATATGGATGTGAGAGTTGGACTGTGAAGAAAGCTGAGTGCCAATGAATTGATGCTTTTGAACTGTGGAGTTGGAGAAGACTCTTGAGAGTCCCTTGGACTGCAAGGAGACCCAACCAGTCCATTCTAAAGCAGATCAGTCCTGGGATTTCTTTGGAAGGAATGATGCTAAAGCTGAAACTCCAATACTTTGGCCACATCATGCGAAGTGTTGACTCATTGGAAAAGACTGATGCTGGGAGGGATGGATTAGGGGCAGGAGGAGAAGGGGACGACAGAGGATGAGATGGCTGGATGGCATCACCGACTCGATAGACATGAGTTTGGGTGAACTCCAGGAGTTGTTGATGGACAGGGAGGCTGGTGTGCTGCGATTCATGGTGTTGCAAAGAGTCAGACACGACTGAGCAACTGAACTGAACTGAACAGAACAGAACAGAGACATCCAAATGGAAGTGATACATTGTGGGCCACACTTATTATTTTAAAAGAATTTTTTACCCTACTACCAGTGTCCCTACAGTATTAACAGTGAAGTGAAAGTGTTGGTTTCTCAGTTGTGTCCAACTTCTTTGCGACCCCAAGGACTGAGGCTCACCAGGCTCCTCTGTCCATGGAGTTCTCCAGGTAAGAGTACTGGAGTGGGTAGCCATTCCCTTCTCCAGGGGATCTTCCCAACTCAGGGACTGAACCCAGGTCTCCTGCATTGGAGGCAGATTTTTACTGTCTGAGCCACCAGGGAAGCCTTGTATAATTTAATCTATGTCCTCTGATATGAACTGGTTATGTTATAGCCTTATCTGAAAGGAACAGAAAGAAGTGGGGGAGAAGTTTACATATGTTTTTATATGTGTATCTTTCTTATCCAGTGTGTGTATAAGCACATATATTCATGCACACGTGCACATACACGGACAAAGATGTGTTTAAAACCCACTGAAATTTTTCAAATGGAGGATCCTTAAATATGTTGAAGAATTTTATACCAAAGAGAGTTGCTATAGGTGACACACACATTTTCTGCAATAAAAGTACCCAGCAATGGAAACATCCCAAAACATTGATTTTCAAGATGCTGTTTCCATGTAACAAATTTCTTTTGAAAAGAAGCAGTTACTTTCTCTTTAAGAAAAGAAAAAAAAACAAACCTTTTTTCCCCTGAAGGGTAGGTTTGTGTGTGTGTGTGTGTTTCCTTTATAAAATGTTATCTTGGCTGCAGTATTGCAACAATCTTCAAATTAAGCCTGCTTGTGAAGCGCTGTCTCCAGTCTGCTGTCCGCACTGCTTTCACAATAGCTTACCTAAAATAACCGGGACCAGCGCCCGCTTCCCCACCATCTCTCATTAAGAAAAACCTTCACTGATTTGCAGTTGGCTTCAGAAGGAATGCTAATATCCTTGGGTGCTAAGGTGCTTCAGTCTAACTCTTTGCGACCCCATTGACTGTAGCCCGCCAGGCTCCTCTGCCCATGGGAATCTCCAGGCAAGAATATTGGAGAGGGTCGCTATGCCCTCCTCCAGGGGATCTTCCCCACCCAGGGATCTAACCCATGTCTCTTGTGTCTACTGAGCTGGCAAGAGGATTCTTTACCACGAGCACCACCTAGGAAGCCCTGCTAACCTCCTTTGTTGTTGTTCAGTTGCTCAGTCTTGTCCGACTGTTTGCGACCCCATGGACTGCAGCGCAACAGACCTCCCTGTCCCTCACCATCTCCCGAGGTTTGCCCAATTTCATGTCCATTGCATCAGTGATGCCATCCAGCCCTCTCATTCTCTGATGTCCTCTTCTCCTTCTGCCCTCAATCTTTCCCAGTATCAGGGACTTTTCCAGTGAGTTGGCTGTTCTCATCAGGTGACCAAAATACTGGAGCTTCAGCTTCAGCATCAGTCCTTCCAATGAGTATTCAGGGTTGATTTCCCTTAAGATTGACTGGTTTGATCTTTTTGCTGTGCAAGGGACTCTCAGGAGTCTTCTCCAGCACCACAGTTTGAAGGCATCAGTTCTTTGGCGCTCTGCCTTCTTTATGGTCCAGTTCTTACAGCCCCAAGATAAAGCATCTGCCTGCCATGCAGGCCAGGGTTCGATCCCTGGGTTGGGAAGATCCCTTGGAAAAGGAAATGGCAACCATTCCAGTATTCTTGCCTGGAGAATCCCATGGACAGAGGAGCTTGGCCGGCTACAGTCCACAGGGTCGCAAAGAGTCAGACACGACTGAGCAAGTTCACTTCACTTCTCACAGCCACATGACCACTGGGAAGACCACAGCCTTGACTATACAGACCTTTGTTGGCAAAGTAATGTCTTTGCTTTTCAGCGCACTGTCTAGCTTTGTTATCACTTTCCTGATAAGAAGCAGCCATCTTCTGAAGATTTTTCTGATGATGCTAACCTCCTTAGCACGTATACAATCCTTCACAGATACTCAAGGTCATTTCCAGACATTCCTAGTTAAGTACTGTAGGTTGAAGTCTTGCTTCTTTCTCACTGCTCCCTGGGTATGGAGCAACTTTCAGATCTCTGCATATTTGCATATACTGTACTCCTTTGTCCAGAATGTTCTTTTTCTTTCTAGGAAGTTTCTACTTAGCCCTTAAAGACCCAGCATAGATAGCTTTTCTGGGGAAATTGTCATGACTCTCATAAAGAGAGCTGATTTTCCACCGCCCCCGCCCCCCCAGCTTTGCAACCATTCTTCTGATCCCATTTGATGTTGTGTAATCTGCTGGCAAGACAAATCTACTTCCCTGATTAGACAGTGAACAGCCTGAGTGGTTTAACTCATCTCTGATCCCCTGCACTTAATTAAAAGGACCAGGTAGAAACTCAGTAATTGTTGCCATATTCACAAATGAAGCAGGTGGATGGTGACATACAAAGAAAATATGTCACAGCAAATTCTTAAATGTTTTCAGTTCCTTTTATGATAAAGCCAGAAGGAAATCAAAGGAGGCCAGGTCATCAAAGATCAGAGAGTCCATTTTCATTCCTGGATTCTTCCAGAAAGAGATGACAGTTCTCATCCTAGCCTGCAGCTGCTTTTAGCTTGAGTTGCCTTGTTTTCAGGATTATGTATGATGATGAACTGCTAGGATTCAATAATGAGCAGTGAGATTAACTGATGCCTGAGGATTAATTTAAACACACAATCTTAAGTTGAGCTAGGATAAGATGTTTTATTGTCCCCAAATCTGAAGTATTATTTATGGTGTTATCAGCAGTATAACTAGGAATAATAGATTGAAATTAAGAAAAGACCATTTTCAGAGGAAGACAAGAAAAATTCTCTAGACAGTGAGACCTACTAGACTGTGAAATAGGCTTTCAAGTAAAGTGATGGAAACACAGTCCCTGGAGACATTCTAAATAAAGGGACAATGGACTCAGAAGTGCCTTGCAGAGGAGCAGCAGCGAGGTAGCTGAGTATGGCGGCTGGAGCAGCAAGGAGCCTGGGGTTTGGGATGACGACCAGCTGTGGCCCATGGACAGACTGCATGCTCAGAAAGGAGGAGGGTGGGCTGAGATCCAGGGATGCTGAGGAGGGTTTGCTGAGGAGGAGAGAAGCAAAGACAGTGTCAGTAATGGAGCAGGAACCCAAGTGTCAGAATTAACATGGTACGCAGACAGGTATTTTCAGGTTGGTAGACAAGGCAGCTACAACCAGCACTGACAATGGGGAAAAAAAGTTTGGGTGGAAACAGTCAACTAGATCAAAGAGGAGCCCAACAGATGAGAAGAGTTTAATCTTGATTTGATGGGTAATGGGGAGCAGGAGCTGATCCCTGAACTGGGAATTAGCCCTGATGCCCTGGGTACAGTCTCTTTCCTTGGAAGCAGATGGGGATGGAACAGGTGTGACTTGTTTCTGGTAGCCCAGGATCTGGCAAAGAATGAATATTTGCTGAACATCTGTTGAATGAAGTAGGGAACGAATGGATAAGAGTTACATAATCAAAGCATAGTTGTAAAGAAGATTAGTTTGACTGGGTGGGGAGGCGGGGGGTGGAGCAAATGAGGAGAGAGAACCTAGAGTTGGGGCAACCATTGAGAAGCCTCACAGAGCGTATCCCAGAGTCCAGCTCTCAAACCCTTCATCCAGGTGAGAAATTCGTGCTGTGTTGTGGCTCAGCTTACGCACAAACCCCTATACTTGCATGCACAGGTGTGCCGCAAACAATACACAAAATAACAGAACTCATCACAAATGTATGACATGGTTTGAGCTTCCCAGGTGGCACTGATGGTAAAGAACCCGCCTGCCAATGCAGGCAACATAAGAGGCTCGGGTTTGATCCCTGGGTCAGGAAGATCCCTGGAGGAGGAACTGGCAACCAACTCCAGTATTCTTTCCTGGGAAATCCCATGGACAGTGGGGTTTGGTGGGCTATAGTTCATAGGGTCGCAAAGAGTCAGACATGGCTGAAGCAACTTAGCATGCATGCATGATATGGTTTGAAATTACTTTTTGTATTCTGTTTTTTGTTTTTTTTTTCCAGTGCTGACTGGGATACACTAAACTGACTTCATGACTGGCTGATGCTAGTGTGGTTTGAAAAGCTCTGATCTGGAGATAAATAATCAATTAATTATAATCAAATGAGACGCAATAAGCAGAATACATTCTTGAAGAACATGATAAAGTGCAGCTTTTCTCAAAGTGGGGAATTTCCAGCAGCTGACCGAAGGGTTACCCTATCAAAATGCAATACATGTGGAGGAAAGGCACTGGTATTTCAAACAAACTGTGAAAAATGGTCCATTTGAACCTTTCAAGGCCTGTGTTGAACTGTTATATGCTTCAAAATACAGAATTCAGAACATTTTTAGGAAATTTACTAGGGACTCTTAGTATGGGAATCAGTCAAATATCCATTAGATGTTTTGATAACTCAGAATAATGCCAGCATACTACAGAAATCTCAAAAGAAAGAGTAATTATTTTTATTTTTGGCAGAAATATATTGTGGGCTTCTAATCTAGGACAAAGTTGAATTGAATTTGAGAGTTAAACATTAATCACACTGAGCTTTTCATATTTCAAAATTTTTTTTTGATGGCAGTCTCTTTTTCCAATCTTTTACAGTTCCTCTGCTCCAAATCTCTTGGGTAAATATATTTAAATTGTTCTAGGTTTCTGTTGCTCTTCGCACTGGCAGACATAGAAGGCCATTTTGCTGTCTTAGCTTCCAAGTGGGTCTGTGGATCTAATTCTCCCTTCATTTCTTAATAGGTTTAGAATAATCCTCTCTGGCACTGGTTTCTCTCCTGATACAATAGTAAAAGAGCATCATACTTCCCTTCATCCCTCCAACAGACGATAATACCTCCTTTTCCTTTCTTGTCCTTAATTGGCATTGTTTATACTCCTAGGGACCTTTATCTGCCTTCCTGGTAGTTTTGTAGGAAAACCACCTATGTCCACACCTCATTTGTCTCAGGAAAGTCCCTTGGGAAGCCTTGCTCGCAGTCACTCCATCCTTTGGAAACTTCTCTTCAGTCTTGGCCTCCTTTCTGGGTCTTAACACAATTAAGTTTCCCCAAATTCTTCAGCTTTCTCATGGGCGTATGGATGGCAGTGCAGTGGGGGGTTCAATTAATGGATCCTCTAAGAGAGATGACTTTATAATCCACTGAGTTTGCATTTTTTTTTTAAGGCAAAGCAAAATAATTGTTATAAGACATGGGAAACAGTGTTGGTTTACTCTACAGGCTCAGGGTGGAGGGCTGTCCTTTGTGTGCACACTAGGTTGCTTCAGTCGTATTCGACTCTTTGCGACTGTATGGACAGTAGCCTGTGAGGTGCCTCTGTCCATGGGTTTCTCCAGGCAAGAATATTGGAGTGGGTGGCCACGCCCTCCTCCAGGGCACCTTCCAGACCGAGGGACTGAACCCGCATCTCCTGCACTGGCTGTTGGGTTCTTTACCACTAGCACCACCAGGCTGTCCTTTATCACCCTCCTTAAGAAGCACATGATGGAAGTGTTGAATCCTGTGTAGCAGAACTGAAGAGCGTGGGTTTAGAGGTGGACACACGGGTCTTCATGCTGAATCTGCCACTTATAATTCACTCTGTGACTTTCACTGGCTATTTAGTCACTCTGAGCCCTGGTTTCTTCATCTACAAAATAAGTGCAGCACTATTTACTTTAATAGAATAAAGGATTAAATGAGGTCATGTCTACTCGGTGCCTAGTACTGTAATGGTTCTCAAACTTGATGTCTGTCATAATCACCTATGAATTGCTAAAACAGACAGAAGCCCAAGTGCATTGAGGTAGGAGAAGATTCTTTGTCTTTTTACGAAACTCCATGTGAGATTCTCACCAAAGCTTGAAAACCATTCATGTAGCATATAGTAGACCATCAATATGCATAAGACCTTTGCCCCGTTTGCACACTCGGAATAGTTGAAAAGTTCAGTTCTGTCACTCAGTCGTGTCTGACTCTTTGCGACCCCATGGACTGCAGCATGCCAGCTCTCCCTGTTCATCACCAACTCCCGGAGTTTGCCCAAACTCATGTCCATTGAGTAGGTGATGCCATCACAACCATCTCATCCTCTGTCGTCCCCTTCTTCTCCCATCTTCAATCTCTCCCAGCATCAGGGTATTTTCCAATGAGTCACCTCTTCTTATCAGGTGGCCAAAGTACTGGAGTTTCAGCTTCAGCATCAGTCCTTCCAATGAACACTCAGGACTGATCTCCACCAGGATGGACTGGTTGGATCTCCTTGCAATCCAAGGGACTCTCAAGAGTCTTCTCCAACACCACAGTTCAAAAGCATCCATTCTTCATGCTCAGCTTTATTTATAGTCAACTTTCATAACCATATTGGACTTCCCTGGTGGCTTAGATGGTAAAACGTCTGTCTACAATGTGAGAGGCCTGGGTTGGATCCCTGGGTTGGGAAGATTCCCTGGAAAAGGAAATGGCAACCCACTCCAGTACTCTTGCCTTGAAAATCCCATGGACGGAGAAGCTAGGTGCAGGCTACTATCCATGGGGTCACAAAGAGTTGGGCACAACTGAGTGAATTCACTTTCTTTCTTTCACAACCATATACGACTACTGGAAAAACAATAGCTTTGACTAGACGGACATTTTTTGGCAAAGTAATGTCTCTGCTTTTTAATATGCTGTCTAGGTTGATCATAACTTTCCTTTCAAGCAGTAAGAGTCTTTTAATTTCATGGCTGCAATCACCATTTGCAGTGATTTTGGAGCCCAAAAAAATAAAGTCTGCCACTGTTTCCACTGTTTCCCCAACTATTTGCCATGAAGTGATGGGACCAGATGCCATGATCTTAGTTTCATGAATGTTGAGCTTTAAACCAATTTTTTCACTCTCCTCTTTCACTTTCATCAAGAGGCTCTTTAGTTCCTCTTCACTTCCCACTGTAAGGGTGGTGTTATCAGCATATCTGAGGTTATTGATATTTCTCCCGGCAATCTTGATTCCAGCTTGTGATTTGTCCAGCCAGCGTTCCTCATGATTAACTACATATAAGTTAAATTAACTGCATATAAGTTAAATAATCAGGGTGACAATATACAGCCTTGAAACACTCCTTTCCTGAGTTGAAACCAGTCTGTTGTTCCATGTCCAGTTCTAAGTGTTGATTCCTGATCTGCATACAGATTTCTCAAGAGGCAGGTCAGGTGGTCTGGTATTCCTGTCTCTTTCAGAATTTTCCACAGTTTGTTGTGATCCACACAGTCAAAGGATTTGGCACACTCAATAAAGCAGAAATAGATGTTTTTTTCTGGAACTCTCTTGCTTTTTCAATGATCCAGCAGATGTTGGTAATTTGATCTCTGGCTCCTCTGCCTTTTCTAAATCCAGCTTGAACATCTGGAAGTTCATGGTTCACATACTGTTGAAGCCTCGCTTGGAGAATTTTGAGCATTATTTTACTAGCATGTGAGATGAGTGCAATTGTGCAGTAGTCTGAGCATTCTTTGGCATTGCCTTCCTTTGGGATTGGAATGAAAACTGACCTTTTCCAGTCCTGTGGCCACTGCTGAGTCTTCCAAATTTGCTGGCATATTGAGTGCAGCACTTTCACAGCATCATCTTTTAGAATTTGAAATAGCTCAACTGAAATTCCATCACCTCCACTAGCTTTGTTTGTAGTGATGCTTCCTAAGGCCCACTTGACTTCACATTCCAGGATGTCTGGCTCTAGGTGAGTAATCACACCATTGTGGTTATCTGGTTCATGAAAATCTTTTTTGTATAGTTCTTCTGTGTATTCTTGCCACCTCTTCTTAATATCTTCTGCTTCTGTTAGGTCCATACCATTCCTGTCCTTCACTGAGCCCATCTTTGCATGAAATATTCCCTTGGTATCTTTAATTTTCTTGAAGAGATCTCTAGTCTTTCCCATTTTGTTGTTTTCCTCTATTTCTTTGCACTGATCGCTGAGGAAGGCTTTCTTATCTCTCTTTGCTATTCTTTGGAACTCTGCATTCAAATGGGAATATCTTTTCTTTTCTCCTTTGCTTTTCTCTTCTCTTCTTTTCACAGCTATTTGTAAGGCCTCCTCAGACAGTCATTTTGCTCTTTTGCATTTCTTTTTCTTGGGGATGGTCTTGATCCCTGTCTCCTGCACAATGTCTATAGTTCTTCAGGCACTCTGTCTTTCAGATCTAGTCCCTTAAATCTGTTTCTCACTTCCACTGTATAATCATAAGAGATTTGATCTAGGTCCTACCTGAATGGTCCAGTGGTTTTCCCTACTTTCTTCAATTAAGTCTGAATTTGGCAGTAGTAAGTTCATGATTTGGGCCACAGTCAGCTCCTGGTCTTGTTTATGCTGACTGTATAGAGCTTCTCCATCTTTGGCTGTAAAGAATATAATCAATCTGATTCTGGTGTTGACTATGGTCCATGTGTAGAGTCTTCTCCTGTGTTGTTGGAAAAGGGTGTTTGCTATGACCAGTGCATTCTCTTGGCAAAACTCTATTAGCCTTTGCCCTGCTTCATTCTGTACTCCAAGGCCAAATTTGCCAAATTTGCCTCCAGGTGTTTCTTGACCTCCTACTTTTGCATTCCAGTCCTCTTAAATGAAAAGGACATATTTTGGGGGTGTTAGTTCTAGGTGCCCTCAAGGAAAACACTGATGCTCTCCTGAGGACCCCTACCTGGGTCTTGAGCTTCTTCCTTCTTCTAAGCCCACCTTTTAGTGAATCCTGCTTGTAGAAAAGACCACTTCTGTGCCTTATGTGGATTCCAGCTTCCAGCAGCAGGTGAGCAGAGTAGGTCCAGGCTTCCTCCCACCGCAGCAGGCTGTGTTTCTGCTCGTGTCTCGTGTCTCTCTTGCTATAGCTTCTCCGCAAAGCAGAGGTCTTTCTGGGCTAGCATAGCCATGAACACTTTTGTGTATTCTCTTCCAGGGAATACACCTAAGTGCAATATACTGCTAGCTGCTTGTACCCATCTGTTTGGTTTTATAGGTTATAACTGCTCCTGGTATAGTATGTCAAATAGTTCTGTTACCGATTCAGATTCGGCTGCTCACTGCTCAAAAATCAGTACAAGGAGGGGAGCGTGCATTGCAGGCAGATTCTCTAAGGAACAGAGTTATGTTGAAGGTAAATCTTTAGTGTCTCACTCTATAGCTCTAGAGAACTGAATCTGGGCCAGATACTTCAGCCTAGGTTCACAACTTTTTACCCATAATGGTCATCTTATAAATATTGATAGGAAAGTATATTCTCAATCTTCACACTTAGCAAGTTTATTTTCATTAACTGTATTTCATAGTTTGTACTTTTACTACATTATCATTAATATTTAATAATAGTTTTAGAACATGGCATCCTCTTTCTTTTTCTTTAACATCTCAAAACCCTATGTTATTTGTAGCTTTGATAGGAGTATCATCTTATTTTATTTATTTTATATCATGCCTCATTCCAAATAGTATACGGGCTTCTAGCTTCTTCCAAGGATGTAGAAATCGGGAAAGAGAGCAGCTTCCAATTTAACAACTGGAAAAAGTCAGATAACCTACAAAATTGTACCTTATCTTCAATTTCTCAGAGCACTTAAGGCACAGGCAACCAAGGGTCTGAAACTTAAGGAAATACAGGGACTTCCAAGGAGTAAGGATGGACCATGAGCCAGAGTTTACTTGCGAGAGAGGAAAAAGAGGCTGCCATGGAATTAGTTTAAGCGATTTCAGCTGACATTTTAAGCAAATTTCTAAAGGTTAAGTTTTGCCTAGCATGAGAACGTAGACTCCTTGGGAGTCACAGATACAGGAGGAGTCCTCACTTAGCCACGGACCTCACTGTGAATATCCAGGAATATCCAGGGAAGAGCGGGAGACCGAGGAAAGGTACTTCCGTTTTTATTTCTGAACATCCTCCAGCTCTTCACATGGATGCACCATCTTAACACTTGTCTCAACTCAAATGGAACCTCCTCAGAGAGGCCATCCATGGCTGTGTTATATAAAACACCTTTCCTGTAACTTCTTTGTTATATGGCTTGTTGATTTCTCCCTCAATGATAAACAAGAAAATTCTTTTCCCTCCTGTGTTTGTTAATCTTGTTTCCCCATACCAAAATGTAAACTCCAGGACAGCACGGGCCGTTTATTTCCTGTCATGTATGATTCAGTTGGTAATTTGTCAGAGGAAGATAAAGAACCTGCCTGCAATGTGGGAGACCCAGGTTTGATCCCTGGGTCAGGAAGATCCCTTGGAGGAGGGAATGGCAACCCACTCCAGTATTCTTGCCTGGAGATTTCCATGGACAGAGGAGCTTGGCAGGCAGCATTCCATGAAAGAGTCAGACATATCTGAGCGACTAACACTGCTACTACTGCTATAGAGGAAGATTTAATATTATTCTTTTCTCTCTTTTACTTTATATTATGAAAATTTCAAACATACATGAAAATGAGGAACAGTGTAATTATTCTTTACACCCATTACCCAGCTTCAGTATAATTGATATATGGCTAGTCTTACTTTTGGGCTTACCTGGTAGCTCAGGCGGTAAAGAATCTGCCTGCAATGCAGGAAACCTGAGTTCGATCTGGGTTGGGAAGATCCCCTGGAGGAGGGCATGGTAACCCACTCCAGTATTCTTGCCTGAAGAAGCCCCATGGACAGAGGGGCCTGGCAGGCTACAGCCCATGGGGTCACAAAGAGCCAGACTCAACAGAGCAACTAAGCACAGCAGAGCACAGTCTTACTTTATCAATACCACCTTCCCTTCCTCCCAAGTCAAAAATTTTAAGGCAAGTCCCAGACACATTATTTCACCTACATATATGTCAATACATGATGTTAGAGATAAGAACACTTTCTTTGATATACTACGGTACCTTTTTAACACCTAAAGAATTAACAAAATTTTCTTTATTTCACTTGTCTATAATCAATAGTTGATTGTTCAAATAAAGATCAAAGTCCACCACTGCATTTGGGTGACGTGTAATTGTTTCCCTTCCTCTGTTGTTTTTTTAACTGGTGTTCATTTGTCAAAAAATCTGATCATTATTTTATAGACTTTTCTATGTACTGGATATGACTGGCTGCATCTTTTTTATTCCATACATTTTTTTAAGTGGAAACATAATTCATATATCATAAAATTCACACTTTCAGGGTATATAATTGAGTTTTAGTACATTCAACGGCACCCCACTCCAATACTCTTGCCTGGAAAATCCCATGGGCAGAAGAGCCTGGTGGGCTGCAGTCCATGGTGTCACTAAGAGTCTGACACGACTGAGCGACTTCCCTTTCACTTTTCACTTTCATGCATTGGAGAAGGAAATGGCAACCCACTCCAGTGTTCTTGCCTGGAGAATCCCAGGGACGGGGGAGCCTGGTGGGCTGCCGCCTGTGGGGTCGCACAGAGTCAGACACGACTGAAGGGACTTAGCAGTAGCAGTAGTACATTCACACAGTTGTATAACTGTCAACATTATCTAATTGCAAAACCTTTTTAAACCCCCAGCTGGGGAGTTCCCTGGTGTTCTACTGGATTTGGCGCTTTCCCTACTGTGTCCTGGGGTCGTTCCCTGAGAGCTGAGATCCTGCAAGCCACATGTCGTGTGACAAACAAATAGACTCAGAAAGCAATCTCTCTCCATCACCCCTCCTCCTCTGTCTTGGGAACCACTAGTCTACTTTCTGCCTCTATATTGCATATTTTGGACATTTGCATGAAATCATACAATATGTGGTTCTTTGTGACAGACTTCTTTCACTCAACATAAATTTTCAAGATTTATTTATGTTGTAGCATGTGTCAGTAATCATCCCGTTATGGCTGGATAATAATTAATAATTAATTTAAAATATATTTCAAAATAAGACAACGATGTCATTGTGTTGTAATTCTTCAATAACTGTCAAGCCATTCATTCACTTATCATTCATTTATTTATTTAACAAATATGTATTGAATACTTACTCTGTACCAAGTATTATGCTAAGTGCTGGGGACATAGTGGTGATTAAGACAAGCAGGGTCTCCTTTCCTCTTAGGAAATAAATGACAACTCAGATCCAAGCAGACGATGAAAACGGGATCACCAGAATATCCCATTCCCAACCATTCTGGGCATATAGGTGTACGTACGCTGCAATAGACTCACGAGGACGTGTCCTGGCTCACGGTGAGTTCTTAGGAGAAGTAGAAAGCATTTCCAAGTAATTTCCTGTGCTCTCCTTTTCCTTGGTCACTTGGTACTTCATTTCTCCAAGAATTCCAGAGTAGGCTTTCAATACTTTTGGTAGGCCCTTTCCACTTTTCCCACGTTCTCTATTTAATGTCTTCCTCCTCATTTCTTCTAAGAAAAGCACGATGGCATATTTCCTTATTTAATCAATTCATTTCTTGAATGTGGAGGGCAGGATAGGAGGTAGAAATAAATTAAGAAAGCCACCAAGAGGGTGGTACAATTTGGGAGACTCTAGGGCTTCCCTTACTCATCAATGTCTGATATTTCATATTTAAACATTCTTGCTCCAGAAAGGTGTGTACTCTGGCTGAAATGTAAATACCCCTGGGGAAATCATATTTTTGAGCCTTATACATCCTTTCTGTATTGGGGTGAATGAGTTTATTTAATTCTTTTCAGAGAGAATGGGTTTGGGGTAGGAAAGAGAAAAATTGTGAGCAGTAGATAACTGAAATTATTTGGGGAGGAGGTAGAGAAGGGAGGTGAAAGTTACCAACATTACAAAAGAGAAACAAGTCAGTTTTTCAAGCTGAATTGAATTGACTTTACTTTCAAACTGTATTGCTAAGTTCCTGTAAAATGTTCTCTAAACATGACACAGAAAATTAAAATTAACCTGATGATAGGTACTCAAATTTCGCTGAATGTAACACTTGGGATTATATGTAACACTAGGATTAAAGAAACATATTTAGAATTCCTCTGTACATATTCAGGGCCTCTTATGGATTCCTTCCTCCAAATCCTTTTCCATCTCTGTCTTAAGGGTGAGAATTCCTGGCATTCTGAATACAAACTAGTAAAGTCAGTGGACCCAAAATCAAAATTTAGGAAGAACATGAAAAGATTTTGGAATGATCAAAGAAGCATTAAAATTTAGAGACAGATAGTTGTTAGAATGTGATACACTAAAATATAGTGTGCCCTTCTGTGTCAATTCTTGCCTCATACACACGAACCTAGATGTCTCTGTACCAGTACTCTCATTGTCCTCAACAACATAAGCCAGGCTTTAATCATTCATTTCATTTCAGAAGGATGGTTATAATCATTTTTTTCAATTTCAACTGGTTAATTTCAATGATAGATTTTATACTCATATTGAACAATAAGGTTTTTAATATGAAAGAAATGCCTTAACAAACCCCGTCTTTAAATGAATAGCAGTTGTGTGAAATTGTGTGTGATACCATCCCATATAAAATATGTGGACATAACAATTACAGACCATCTGTTAAACTGGCATCTTGCTTGTACAGGAATGAAATTTCCATTAAGTTTTATTATGAGGAAGTGTAAATGACAGATCCCATACTAAAGTCCGTAGCCAGTAAACTGTCTAAATAAAGAGTGGGATGTCATACAGTTAATGAGTTGGATCAGGTTCCCTGATTACAGACTTTGTAAATAGTGTGTTTGTTCACCAGATCTTAAAAATGAGTGCTGCTGGTAAGTGCGGCAGTTGTTTTTAAAGAGATGCCCATATGGAAGGTAAATTGGAATGGCTGTGCAACACCATCCAGAGTCGTCTGGTTAATGTTGATTCACCACTTCAGCTGGAGGGGCTGAAATTAAATCATGCATTTGATAAATGGATATGAAAGGAGAGGAACACAAATCATATCTCAACAGCCTCTAATAAATTCTGATTTGCTGGGAGTCACGTATCTATTGCCTGAAGACCAGTTCACAGCTCTGAGGAACCGATGTCATGATCTAACAGGGGTTTGACTGTGGCTGAATCATCCCAGGAGGGCGAAAGTCTGACATTGTCAGCGAGTCTCAGGACCAGGGTCTGGATTATGAATGGGAGAACAAACGGGTTTGTGAGTTTTAGCAGTGAAATATGTCTCATCACTCAACGAACAAGGTCCTCATTTCCTAATCTGCCGCTGTTATTCATGTCTGTTCTTGATGAAGACAGTCAAGAAAAGAGAAATCACACCAAAATTGTACTTGTTCAAGTAGTAACTTGGAGAGTTGTCAAAAGAAGTCTAATTTTCATTCCCATAAAATAAGCTAAAAATAATCTCAAGCCATTTCTCTTCCATGCTCTTCTGAAAAAACATAGAATTAACTAGAGTTGTAATTCATCATAGAAGCCATAACCCACAGCTGCAGACCCTTGGAAAGTTATCTGAACTCTTCCCAGACTTTTGCTGAGTAATGTCTGTGTGATTCAGCAGCCAGACTCCTGCCCTGGATAGGACTTGCCAGAGGCATCTGCAGCCTTGGTGACCTGTCCCCTCCGGGCCCAGACTCTTCCACATTCCAAGGTTCCTGGATGGATATCCTGCCCCAGAAAGTAACGTCTCCAGTGACTTTTACTGTTCATCTGCTCTTCCAGCTCTTAATGGAGAGTGGTTTTTTTTCTTTTCCTTTTTGGTACTGCCTTTTGAAAGAGAAAGGGCAGATGACAAGAGCAAGGAAAGTAAGCTTTTTACGTGGATGGAGGCTAAGGTGTACATTTTTTGGCAGTAAGGCAGAGAAAGTAGTATGCTATATACGTGGCACTCAGGCCGTGACTAGCATTGGGGTGTACCAGGAGGCAAGTATCAAGACTGCAGATGAGTTTTGACTGATTTTTAAGATTTTTTTTAATGGTGATGTACTTTACAAAGAATGAAATATACATATCTTACGTTCAGTCATTTTTGATGTATGTCCATGTAAGTCACAAGCTTATCAATATACAGAACACTTCTATCACACTAGCAAATTTCCTTGTTCCCTTTTCCAATCAGTCCCTCTGCTGCAACCCACCCCTTCCATGCAACCACTGACCTGATTTTGACCACAAAATGAACACAGATTCATTTTTCCTATTGCAGACAATATACAAATGAAATCGTGCCATTTGTGCTCTTTCGTGTGAGGCCTCATGAAGAAGGCACTCCTTGCGTGAGAGTTTGAAGAGTTAATCCATGTTGCGTGTAGCACATATCAATCATTCACCCGTTTCTATGGATGAGAAGTGTATTCTGCTGCATAAAAATAAACAGAGAGCTTATATGTTTTTCTATTAATGGACTTGCTGCTTCTAGCTTGGAACTATTCTGCGTATAGAAGCTATGAATATTCTCGTTTAAAATTTTTGTGGATGTTTTACTTCTGTTGGCTTAATATCTAGGAGTGGGATTACTGGGTTATGGGATCGATGTATATTTACCTTTCTGAGAAGTTTCCAGTGTT
This sequence comes from Capra hircus, assembly GCF_001704415.2. Lineage (NCBI taxonomy): Eukaryota > Metazoa > Chordata > Mammalia > Artiodactyla > Bovidae > Capra > Capra hircus. The sequence continues at coordinate 39,600,777 of NC_030835.1, read as the reverse complement.
CAGTGATTGTACCATTTTGTGCTGTGCTTAGTCGCTCGGTTGTGTCTGACTCTGCAGTCCCATGGACTGTAGCCCACCAGGCTCCTCTATCCATGGGGATTCTCTAGGCAAGAATACTGGAGTGGGTTGCCATGCCCTCCCCCTCCAGGGGAACTTCCCAACCCAGGGATCAAACCCAGGTTTCCCACATTGCAAGTGAATTCATTACCATCTGAGCCACCAGGGAAGCCCAAGAATACTGGAGTGGGTATCCTATCCCTTCTCCAGAGGATCTTCCTGACCCAGGAATTGAACCAGGGTCTCCTGTATTGCTGGAGAAGGGAATGGCAGCCCAGTCCAGAATTCTGGACTGGAGAATCCCGTGGACAGAGGACCTTGGCAGGCTATCGTCTGCGGGCTCACAAAGAGTCAGACATGACTGAGCGGCTAAAACTACTACTACTTCTGCATTGCAGGCCAATTCTTTACCAGCTGAGCTACCAGGGAAGCCCAGATACACATTCCACATAGGATATTGGAGTGGATAGTTGTTACCTTCTCCAGGGGACCTTCCCAACACAGAGACAGAACCCAGGTCTCCTGCATTGCAGGTGGATTCTTTACTGTCTGAGCCACCAGGGAAGCCCAAGAATGCTGAGGTGGGTACCCTATCCCTTCTCCAGCAGATCTTCCCAACCCAGGAATCAAGCCAGTGTCGCCGGCATTGCAGGCAGATTCTTTACCAGCTGAGCTACCAGGGAAGCCATTTTACATACCTCCAATTTCTCCATATCCTCAACATTTGATGTTGTTTTTGGGATGGGGGAGCCTGGTGGGTCCCCGTCTATGGGGTCGCACAGAGTCAGACATGACTCAAGCGACTTAGAAGCAGCAGCAGCTGTAAGTAGGTAGATACTGAGTTACTTCCAATGCACTAAACAACAGCAACAACCCAGGAGGGCTAAGGTCTAGAAACTGGAAATAAAGAACCTAGATTTGAAGTTTGTACCAGCTCTTTAGGAGTCAGGGCCTTGAAGGTTACAGCTGTGAAACAGTAAGACGTGGTTCATGAGAAGAGGTCTAGAGTTTCTATCCACATCTAAGTCAGATGCACAGAAGTCATCTCATACCTCCTTCCCTCACTTCCGCCTCCTGGCATCTCTCTGGACACCAAGTCCTGTTAACCCTTCCTCCTTCATGTCCCCCCACTCAGTTTCCAGTGGCCCCTCCCAAGCTGTCATGCTTTATTTTGGTTTTCTCATCACCTGGCCTACTCACTGGGAGTGATGCTTCTAAAATGCATGTCTCCTCCTGACACTTCCCTGTTTAAACTCTATCCATTGTTCCTCATTTCCTACAATGTAGGAAGGTAATAAGAGTTCATGATATACTGGGCACTGTATTTTTATTATGTTATCATTTTTACATTGCTTTGGTAACTCTTTAGAACAAGGATTCATATTATCCCTAAATACACATGGTGAAACTAATGCTAATAGAATGTAAACATCTCTCCGGAGCATCAAATCCACGATAGGAATGCAGAGCCAGAGACAGTGACCCCTGTGGCATGGTGCAATAAAACTTCCAGGCAGGGAGTTCTGCTTCTGGAAGGCTGGTTAAGGAGTTCTGTGGGCTCACCCCCCTATCCCAGGGAAAAGAGTAACACTGGTGAACATTAATTTTTTTTAAACACCAAGTCATTGAAAGTCTCTGAAAACTTTCCTAAGAGCATGCATGCATGCTCAGTTGCTTCAGGCATGTCCGACTCTGTGTAACCCTGTGGACCGTAGCCCGCCAGGCTCCTCTGTCCATGGGATTCTCCAGGCGAGAATACTAAAGTGGATTGTCATGCTCTCCTCCAGGGATCTTCCCAACCCAGGGATCCAACTGGCGTCTCCTGAATCTCTTGCCTTGCAGGAGGATTCTTTATCCATTGAGCCACCTGGGAACAAGTAAAGAAACAAGTAAAGAAATGTTTATTCAAGGAAATCTACTAGCACTCAGAATGCAAGCGGCTGTGGTATTTAAACAGCAACCCATTTTTTCCTTTTCCTCCACCCCCTCTCAGCTCAGTTTGATAGAATCTCCACTGCAAGTAGCTTGTGGCCAAAAAACACATCTTCCCTCTTCCCTCAGCTTCCAGTCAAGGATTACCAGCTGCTCAGAGGGGTAGGTGGTTGTCATGCATCACCTCCTCCAACTCCAAGGTGAAGTGGTTAAATTCTGGTGAGTGTGGTTGAGGGGTTGGGGCCTACCTTCCTCTACCCAATCCATACTCAGAGAATGGAACTCTACCATCAGCAGATAGTGGTTCAGTCACTAAGTCATGTCCAACTCTTGAGCCCACCAGGCTCCTCTATCCATGGGATTCTCCAGGCAAGAATACTGGAGTGGGTTGCCAGTTCCTTCTCCAGGGGATCTTCCTGACCCAGGGATTAAACCCAAGTCTCCTGCATTGCAGGCAGGTTCTTTACCTACGAAGCTATGAAGGAAGACCCATCAGCAGGGCAGGCTGAAAATCTTTGGCCCCTGACAGCCTCACCTCCCCTTGACAATACAGATTCTAAACCAGGAGGGGAGAGTCAAGCAGACCAGAGAGATCTCTGAGGCAACAAGCAGAGTTATGGCTCAGATGTTTTGTCCATGGGGAGAAGCAAGCGATAAAAAGGGAACTCCAAAACTCCCCAAAGGAAGGGACTTTGTTTACAGGGAGTTCAAACCTAAGGCTGGAATTTAAAACATTTCCTCTTGATTAAGAGCAACAATCTAGATCAGGCCTGCTAGCTCAGCAGGGCTGGCGTGAAATAAGCTTGGCTCCAAAATGTTGAGATGGGTTGTGAAGGTTAGGGTGGCCAGAAAAACGGTGATTTCACCTCTCTAGAATCCCAAATTGCCAAAAGAACAAAGTCTGACTCCCCTGGCTTAGCTAGCATCCTACACCTTGGTCAGAACACAGCAGAAATCCTTAGTAGAGCCCCATGCAATGGTGCAGGTGTTCTCTAGAGGACAATCAGAAAGAAAAAGGACAAGGGCATCCAACAAATTCTCTGAGGATCTAAGTTGAAATGACCAGATTAAGGAAGGAGGAACTCTTGGAAGGATGTCTCTGAGCATCTAGAGGGTGAATTGGAAAAAACAGTGATAGTAAGATATAACCAGTTTTTCTTTTTTCATTCAAAAACACTGATTATCTATTATGTGCCATGCATGGGCTTGAAAATGTGAGTGTAGAATGATAGCCATTTCTGGTTTGAATTTATCGTTGTATGGCAAAGACTGTGTGTGATGTGCTGGAATTTGAGCTTTCGGCCAGTTTGTCTGAAGATCCATTACTTCTCTTAGTGAAGCTGATAGAGGTTTTTAATGTTTCAGATATAGGACATTGATAATTCTAGGTATCTCAACCCAAGCTCACTTCTGAAGAATGCTAAAATTTTAGGACTGGAATATAAAAGTGTCATTAAAAGCTGCATTTATTTTTACTGCTTTTTATTCATTGTCAGGTTTTGCTAAGCAAATTTCCTTCCCCTCTCCTTCCCTTCTTTCCTTCTGTAACCCTTCCTTCCTCCCTCCGTTTCTCGCTTCCTTCCAATATTTCCCCAATATTTGGTATCAAAAATCAGTATGCTACCGCAATCAGCTGCCCAGAAATTCTTCAAGCCTCTGAGGCAGAAAAGGAGTGTTGACACAGGCAGCGAATGAGACTGGGGACTTACTCCCTGAATAACAGAGGGGAAAAGGTCATTCCTAATCATGGTTGGCAAGGAGACCCAAGAGAACCTGGGTTGAAAGCAGGTTATCACCAGGAATCTTCCCTCCGTTTCTTTCTGGTCAGACAGGAAAATGTCCTTCCATAGCTGTTGAAGCCTACTGAAAGTTATAAAAGAGCCTTGTGTGCAGAGAAATGTCCCATGTAGGTGAAAGCCTCAACGAGCCTAGGAAACCATGAATTAATTTTGGTGAACCATTCTGAAGAGAAATATTGTTAAATGGCAAGAAAGTGAGCATGAAATAGAAAATAGTATAATAGATAACTGTGAATTGAGCTATAAAGATTTTATTTTAATTAATACACAATTGGATACAATTTAGAATGTGTAATGATTACTATAGGATTAGGTATTTTCTTTTCCATTCTGTATTGACTATGCAACCCCGTCTTGAATTGAAAGTGTAGATGGATTGTTTAGTCAATACCCCAAATTTGAACAAGTGCACCCAAATTGCACAGGATTTTACTGAAAAGTGCTACAGGCTTGTAATTCTATGATTTTCGGCTTTTGTTCTATTGTGATGGGTTTGAGGATGTTTGCCAATATCGTCGGAAAACACTTGTAACGGCATTGAGAGGGAGAGATTATGCTCGGATGTGAGAGGGTGATTACGCTTGAGTGCGAATGTGGCAGCTGTGGTGTGCTGGATCAGCAGGCTGCCCAACACCTGGACGCCAAGTGCACCTGGGAGCCCTCATTCTGGAAGCGTGCCCTGCGGCAGGGTTTCCACATCCCGCTGCCTGTTACCATCACCTGGGGAGCCTTTACAGCTATCAGTGCCTGGGTCCCACTCTGCACCAATTACGTAGTGTCCTGGGGACCAGGCCTGGCTCTTTTCTCAGATCTGCCTGGGTTGTTACAATTTACAGAAAGAGCTGAGAACCATTGTCTTTAGGAGAAGCAGGACAGCAGATAAATTGCCTGCAGAACGACAGTGACTAAAGAACGGAGATGAGACTAGTGGGAAAGGTGGGGGCAGAAAGAAAAATCAATGCAAGGAAGGAGGACATGATGGGTTTCAGACTAAGAAGCTAAAGGATGCTCACATTTTGTCCAAAGTGGGAGAGAGAGCTGGAGTGTTCCTTTTTCCAACAGTCTGAGACACAACAAAAGAGCCGGAATATTGTTGGAATTCCTTGAGCATAGGGGATCCTTAAGAAACTTCATTGTGGACAATGGTTCCTTCAGACAGTGGTTCCTTGTTAATTTCAAAGACTAGGAACAAATCCAAACATAAGCTTTGAAGAACCAGGATATCTCCCCCAAGTTAACAATGGCTACCAGGCAGACAGACCATGTTCTTCTTGTCGGAGGCTGTCCCAGTTCAGCAAGAAAACATTAGTAATAGGACAGATTCAGAGGCTACCATCTTCAAAAGGCATTTATGAATTCAACCTGGCATTCCAATTAAGGTTGCCAGGTAAACCACAGGACACCCAGAAAAATGTGGACTGTACATAGACAGTGAAGAACTTTTTAGAATTGCATGGGGCTTACTTACACTAAAATTTATGCATTTTTAAAAATACACATTTATTTATTTGGCTTCGTTGGGTCTGACTTGCAACACGCAGGCTCTCCATCATGTCACGTGGGATCTTTCGTTGCGGCACACCAGTTCTCTTGATGTGGCTGTGGGTTCAGTAGTCATGGCACACAGGCCCCAGAGTGCGTGGGCTTCACGAGTAGCAGCCCTTGGGCTCTCCAGCTGTGGCATATCGGCTCAGTCGCTCCGCAGCATGTGAGATCTCAGTTCTCTGACCAAGGATCTAACTCGCAACCTGCATTGTACAGTGGGTTCTTATCCATTGGACCACCAGTTCATTTCAGTCGCTCAGTTGTGTCTGACTCTTTGTGATCCCATGGACTGCAGCACGTCAGGCTTCCCTGTCCGTCACCAACTCCCAGAGGTTGCTCAGACTCATGTTCATTGAGTCAGTGATGCCATCCAACCATCTCATCCTCTATCATCCCTTTCTCCTCCTGCCTTCAACCTTTCCCAGCTTCAGGGTCTTTTCCAGTGAGTCAGTTCTTTGCATCAGGTGGCCAAAGTATTGGAGTTTAAGCTTCAGCATCAGTCCTTTCAGTGAATATTCAGGACTGATTTCCTTTAGGATGGACTGGTTTGATCTCCTTGCGAAGTCTGCAGATTTATTGTTTACTTGAAATTCATACTTAACTGGGCATCCTCTACTTTTATTTGCTAAATCTGGCAACTCTAATTCCGAGTGACTTTCTAGTAATATTTTCTAAAATGCTAGTATGGAAGATGGGAAATGGCTGAGTAATGGAACCAGGACCACCTGGACACTCAGATGAATGGAGCCAGCTGAGCACAGGGGTGGTCTGACGGGAAAGACAGACTGTCCCTGAGGTACAGACATCAGTGTTCACTGTGAACACAAGGTTCACATGGTTCCCAGCCAAGATGCCAGAGTCTCTTCATAAGAAGTGTTCATAAATCAAGGTGCTCTGTGCAGTACTGGAAGTTTCCTGATTGGTAGTCAGTACATAGGGCGGTCGACAGGCTGCAAGCTCTGGTCCCAGGGGAATACCTAATGTGATCCAAGTAGACACCCAGAACTAGCAGTGCACTGAGTCCTGGACTAGCACCTACAAGAAAGGCTAAGAGGGAAGCTTGGTTAGTGCAGCTGGGGTACCGCAACACCTGTCCAAACTAGCAGCAAGTGGCAAGCTGTACACACACGTATCCTTACCCATCTACCTATCTGTATCCATCTATCTTCCTATCTATGTATCATCACTCCTCCCTATCTATCTACCTATCCTCTTTCTATCTTCTCTATCTAGCATCTATCGTCTGTCTACTATCTATCATCTGTCTGTTCCATCACCTATTATCTATCTATTCACAGGGTCGCGAAAGAGTCAGACTGACCAGGTGACTAAGCAACGTCGTCTATCTATCATCTATCTATTGTATCATATAAACTATCAATTATCTATCTATTTATCTACCTATCTATCTTTTTAGAATATCACGTTAGGAAACTGGCCAAATACTTCCTGCCTCAGACCAAAATTGCTTCTGGGGACAAAGTACATTGCTGAGCCTGCTAGTGAGGATAGCCTGGCTGCAGCCATCAGAGGGGGAATAATTGCAGAACCATGGGATGGAGACCCAGACCTAAGCTGGCAGGATCTCTATAGGGTTTCCAAGCATCTTTTCAAAGCAGACTGGATGATGACTTTGAAGGTCAGCTAAGTTAACGGCTTGATACAAAGGTAGACCAGTCAATGTACTGATTGAAATTTTCTGCTCAGTGAAATGTCTTGAAGAGGGTATGTGGCTCCCATCTAAGGTTAACCTTTGAAATGGAATATTATGATATTGATCGTATTTGACATCATCAGCAACTTTTGATACCTGTGATCTCTGATTAGATGGTTAAAAATAAGCGGTCCATTGGAAGTCTGCTCTAGAAGTGGATAAATCTGTTCTAAAGCAGTTCTTTAATAATGGTACAGTTCTGTCCTTTTAATGATTAATAAGAATTAAATGATGGTTTCTGAAGCTGAATGCTGGATACGCAACCACTTCTTGAGTGAGAGTAGCAGGAAGACTGGGCATTATAAGGCAGATGGAAGGATGAATTGTAAGGAGAGCAAAGATGGCCTAGAATTAGGTGAGAACTCTTGAGTTCCCTTTTCTTTCTCTCCCTTTAGAACACACACCCAAAGATAAATCTACCGAGTATTTGTACCTCCTTTTATAATTGAAGTACCAGGAAAGCAGATTCTGGCAACAACAGAAAACACCTTGCTATTTTATTGTGAGTATCCATCGCTGTATAAACCAATTTAATAGGCTAACATAGTTGCCAAGTTGTCTAATCTCCAGATTTTCTCAGCATTTCCCATCTGCTCACACAATAGCCAGAAGATGTTTCCTTCCTGGATGTAGAATAGCGCTTTAAAACTGCCTGAAGGAATCTACTAACCCAAGCTGTTTCAATAAGGTTAAGTATATAAAATATTCATCTCACAGGATATACGCCCATACGCCATCACATCATTAGTCACAAATGTGAACAGTTGAGCATTCTGGTCACTAACATCCATCTTTATGGCTAGAATACAAGGGACATGCATCAAGCTGTCTTATTTATCTCTGGCAGCATTTTTCATCTAGTGCACAGGGCTTTGTCCACACTGTCATTGTTTGCTTGTCTATCCATCTTGTAAATGCTCGTTCCTTGTTGTCAAGCATTGCAGTGTATTTAGTGGCAGATGGTCCCCCGACTCTACATAATACCCCAAGCCATCTCCTTTGAGGCTCTCCTGTGTCCTTAATCACTCCTACTGAACACTAAGATTCTGTTCTGTCTTTATCGAGAGCCAGGAAGGAAGTTCCTGGAACAAAAAGACCATGAGCTATTGAGGAAGGAAGTTCCTGGAACAAAAAGACCATGAGCTATTGATTGGAAGCCTCCTTCCCACTATTTCTAGATTCAAAAGTTCCAGCCCTCCTATAGATTGGCCAATAAAAAGAAACTGCCTTCTATAAAGGGGAAATAGAAACCTTGGGCCGAGGAAAGGACATAAAGTAATTTTTCTCTCTTCTCTCCCTGTTGAAAATTATCACTCAGATTTGGCATTTAATGGAGAGAGAATTGGAGAAGGGCATGGCAACCCACTTCAATATTCTTGCCTGGAGAATCCCATGGACAGAGGAGCCTGATGGGCTACAGTCCACGGGGTCACAAAGAGTTGGACACAACTGAAGCAACTTAGCATGCACGCGTGCAGACAATGAGAACAGGTGAATGGGTCATTAAGATTATGTTTTCCCAGAGGCAGAATCGTTTGTAGTTTCTGTTCACAATATTTTAAAGTCAGAATACAAATCAGATACATGTATAATTCAACTGCAGATATTATTATATACCTGCTTACATACCTGTCTATGTATATTTCTATTTATACATATATATGTCAAAGGATACCTACTTAATATTAAAAATAATTCTCTCTGGGTGGTGTAATTATAGGTGAATTTTACTTCATCCTGTTTGCTTTTGGGTAGTTTAAAATTTTTTTATCCAAGTTATATCTTTTGCCTAAGTAATAATTTTACAAATGTTAAAGCAACCCTTGAATGCAAGATATGTGTGAATGTAAATGATGCATGTCTGTCACAATTATATAAGCCATGGGTGTCCAAAGATGGCCTCGTGTCTGTCTCTCCCGTGGGTGTGCAGCTGAAGTGCGTGTGTGTGCCTTGCCCACCCTTCTCGCAGAGCCCTAACAAGCAATGAGGGAGCGGTGCTCTGGGGGTCAGACAGAGCCATCACAATCTTCCACTTTGATTTCCTGAGAAAATAGCAGTAGGCAGGAACATATACGCTATAAAAAAAGAGAGTAGAAAGAAATTGATGTTTAGTAAGTGCCTCTTGATAGCCTGGGTGTGTGATGTGTGTGTCGTTTCATTTTCCCTTCATTATCTGGCATCATTCCTATTTTGCAGATATGGACACTGACCCAGAGTCTCTCACCGTGACTCACTAACCTATGACAGAGCCCGGGGCTGAACTAGTCCTAAAAACTGCAGCTCTGCCCACTTACCCTATTGCGTTACGTTTCCCAATTATGGAGAAGATAAGGCAGGCTCGTGCAGTGGAGACGGCTTATCAGTCCCTGTGACTGCTGTCTCTCTGGTGCTTTCCTGTCAGGATTTCTCTTGACGTCGGGATGTAAAAGGCCCCAAACTCTTTAGAAGGCTATATTTTCATTATCCTTTTAGTTTCAAACCCACCCAATCAATAAAATTATTTTGGAGCTTTGACTAAAAACCCGTGGGTATAATTTTGAGATTTTAATTTACACCATGCAGGAGATGCAAGAGAGGCAGGTTCAGGCCCTGGGTCGGGGAGATCCCCTGGAGAAGGAAATGGCAGCCCACTCCAGTACTCTTGCCTGGAAAGTTCCACGGACAGAGGAGCCTGGGGGGCTACAGTCCATGGGGCCGCAGAGTCGGACACGACTGAGCAACTGAGCGCACAAACACAGAACTTACACGACAGTGACGTTGGTTAACTCGCTTACTATTAGTGTGAAAAGAACCATCTGCCAGAAGTCAAAAAGCCTTGACAGGTGCTAGTTGGAACGGCTGCCATCAAAAAGTCTACAAACAATAAATGCTGGAGCGGGTGTGGAGAAAAGGGAACCCTCTTACACTGCTGTTGGGAATGCAAACAAGTACAGCCACTATGGAGAACAGTGTGGAGATTCCTTAAAAAACTGGAACTAGAACTGCCTTATGACTCAGCAATCCCACTTCTGGGCATACACGCCGAGGAAACCAGAATTGAAAGAGACACGTGTACCCCAATGTTCATCGCAGCACTCTTGGAAGCAACCTACATGTCCATCAGCAGACGAATGGATATAAAGTTGTGATACATATATACAATGGAATATTACTCAGCTATTAAAAAGAATGCCTTTGAATCAGTTCTAATGAAGTGGATGAAACTGGAGCCTATTATACAAAGTGAAGTAAGTCAGAAAGAAAAACACCAGTACAGCATATTAACATATATGTATGGAATTTAGAAAGATAATAACAATGACCCTATATTTAAGATGGCAAGAGAGGCACAGATGTTAAGAACAGACTTTTGGACTCTGTGGGAGGAGGAGAGGATGCAGTGATTTGAGAGAACAGCACTGAAACATGTATACTATCATATGTGAAACAGATCGCCAGTCCCAGTTCAATGCATGAAACAGGGCACTCAAAGCTGGTGCACTGGGATGACCCTGAGTGATGGGGTGGGGATGGAGGTGGGAGGGGGATTTGGGACAGGGGTGCTGATTCACGACGATGTATGGCAAAAACCACCACGACATTATAATTAGCCTCCAATTAAAATAAACTAATTAATTATTTCTTAAGAAACTCTGGCATGAAACCACTGATGACCCCTCTAAATCTCCTTCCGGACACTGATTGATCGATCGTATGTGGAATGGATAAGTATGGGATGAATCTGTGATCAGCCAGGGTTTGTTTTGTTTTGTTTTTTACTTGAGTCACACTGATGTGACACTTGACTTGGAAGGTGCCCCGCAACCAAGCTGGTCCAGCCTCCCATGAAGCTGCCTTAACAAGCCATTGCCGTGGGGGCCCTGTTAGTGATGGAGACGGAGGCGAGGGTGGGAACTCACCATAGGTTTCAAAATCCTTCCTTATATTGACTTGCAACCTACTTCCCTGCAGCCTCATTCAGAGTAGATGAAAGGCTCCCCAAACAGTACAAAACTGTGAGTGAGTCTCTCTCTAATGTTGCCTCTTCTCCAGGTTAAACCTGTAGTTTCTTTGAACCTACCTAAGCAAATCGCTGTTGTCCCGTCACTCAGTCATGTCAGGCTCTTTGCGACCTCGTAAACTGCAGCATGCCAGGCTCCCACGTCCTTCACTATCTCCCAGAGTTTGCTCAAATTAAGAGTTTACAATGTGTTCCTCCTTGATTTTCTCTTCATCTTCACACATCCTTGTGGGGAAAATATAATGGTCTCTAGACCCCTCCCCATCCTTGTCGCTGGCAAAGGATATACCTTAAGACTGAGGACACTGCTTTGCACACTACCTAAATAGGACCAAACCTGCAATCCATCTCCAGCCCATCTGATTCAAGTGGAGAAGGTCAGGCTCCAGCACTTTCTGCCAACTGGTGTTCTCCAGCAGGCCCACAACACTGTCTCAGACCATGGGCAGTGACACGTGTAGGCTAGCACCTTTCAAGATACATTTTTTACATGAGCCAGTAGGGCTAAGCCCATCACTATTTACTCTGGCAAGGCTGAAAATAGCTGCAACCAACAAATATTTTGCCCTTCATGTGGCTTCTTGCAGTGTTGCAGCTGTTGCCTCATCCAGAGAAAGTGCCAGGCCTAAGGGTAAACAGACACTTAATTAGATCAGGGTGAGCTCCAAAAGCTTGCAAGCAGGCAGAGCAATAATGCCCCAGTGCTTTCTCACCAAGAACACAGTGTGTGCTAAGAAATAACTACCTTGGGCCCGGAGAGCGGTGGTTCCTCCCCACCCTCCTTGTTTTAAACGTGCTTTCTTGGAACTCTGTGGCCTGATAGTGTTTCATGACAAAGAACGCGGCACTGCCATTCCCCTTCAACCCTGCAGTAAGAGCAGATGTGACCAAGGCCTGGCATCCAGGGTGGATCTTTGGAGTCATGTTTCAGCATCAGACAAGTTTCAACAGCCATTGGTATCAACAGCAGGGGCCGATTAGCAGAAGAAAAACACTCCGTCCCTGGCCGGGTACAAAAATCAAAACAGACATGCTCCAACCGGGAAGAGATGCAGTTGCTGAGAAAACTTCACGCTTGATAGGCCTCAGCGTGCCCTGAGGGGCCATTGCGGACATTTTCAATATGTTTCACTATATAGTTTACGGTTGTTATTGTACAAAACGACAAGCGCCTGCTCCCCCCGGCAAGGATCCCAGATGGTGAAGCTGGAGTTCAGTGAGCCTGTTGCCTTCTGAGTGTGGCCAGCCCTGCGACTCTTCCATCCCTCATTTCAGCCAGACTGAGGGACCTCTGATCCTTCAAGGGCCGGAGAAAACGAGATCACAGATGGACTTGTCAGAGTGCCTGCTTTAGCCTCTGCTCATTTTTGGAGGCCCGGGGCCTTGTTTTGGGTGATCATATTTTGTTCTTTTGTTTGTTTGAACTATGCTGTTATGCTGGTTTTGTGGCGTGTCCACTTGACCAGACTAAATTACATGCCCAAGAATGCCCTTTCAAGCATGTGAGAGGCTGGGCTGAGACACCCTCTGCTGAGGGCTGAGGAAGGGGAGCTGCAGGCTTTTTGTAGCATACACACCCTTCCCCCAGGTATTTGACCAAACATGTATCTAGTACTATGAAGGGACTTTGAGTAGTTATCGAAGTCTTTATCAACTGACTTTAAATTAGGGAAATTACCCTAGGAGGCCCTTACTTAATCAGTTGAAGAGATTCCTCCCTTTGGACACTAGTTTCAGCCCATGCTCATGCGGTCCCAACTGCCTCAAATCTTCCCTTCCTGACAGGCTGCTTCAATAGACTTTGCCTCAATAGACTTTAGATCTAGAGCTTAACCACTTCCCTGGTGGTACAGTGATGAAGAACCCGCCTCCAGCACAGGAGAACCAGGTTTATTCCCTGGGTCAAGAAGCTCCCCTGGAATAGGAATCGGCAACCCACTCCAGTATTCTTGCCTAGAGAATTCCGTGGACAGAGGAGCCTGGAGGGCTGCAGTCCATGAGGTCACAAAGAATTGGACACAACTGAGCCCACAGCACACACACATACACACACACACAAAACCAGCCCCAACAATTGCAAGAGTGAATTCCTTGTGTTCGATTCACGGATCCCTCTATCTGTCTGTCCATCCGTCTGTCTGACCGACATCTATCACCTATCTACCTATCCTACTGCTTCTGCCTGTGGTTCGACCCAGGCTGGTGCAGCCATAAAATCCTTAAGGTCAAAAACTATGCTTAAAAAAAAATCACCATAGCTCATAGCAGAATGTGCTGCAAATACCTGGCACATTAAAGATGAACTCTTGGATTTTTTTTTAATGAAGTGCAGTTACTGTGTGACTTATTCATCAGACATAGATCTGCTTGGTAACTCTCTCAGATCCATTCAGTGTATTGACCAAGCACCTGTTAAAGGGATAGGGGTGTGTGGGTGGTGGTGTGGTGGGGTTGGTGGTGTTGTGGTGGTGTGCAGGTGTACATACGTGCACACGAGACAAGAGAGAAAACCAGATGCAACTCTGGGACTAAAGCAGACCCCAGGCCATCTTCACTCTCCAGCAGGGTTTAGTGAAGGAGGTAGTAACCCAGAAGTGAGGTTGCTTGACCTGGTTTATCGTTATTCACCTGATGTTCGATATATCCTTCACTCAATTTCCGGTCATTGTCGCATAAAATGCAAACCTATCCATGCGGAAATATCCATTGAATTCACATAAATCTTAAAATATTTGATCCGCTCGGGCTATCATTCATCATTAGTCCAACTGATATGTTAGGCTACTTGCAAGTGAGGGAATTATATAACATATTTAAAAATACTGAGAGAAGAGGTTGTCTATCAGGAATGTATTTGAAGTAGTCAAGGAAAGAGGCTAATGTGTCCCATGGAGATTGAAGAAGGAAGCCTAAATCTAAGGGGGAGGCTGACAAAATGGCCAGGTAGTCATCCAGTGTAATCTCCGGAGTTCAGGCACCACGCTTAGAATGGCATCAGGACTGGGTGACTTTCCACTTTCCAAGAAGATCCCTGGGCTGCTGGACATGGGCACTGGGGGATGTCTCTGGGTCTCATTTCTCTACATATGAAGTGGGAGGGCTTGCCCTTTGCTTTATGACGCTAACCACACACGGGGTCATTTTTCCAAGACCAGTAAGATGATGTTGGCAAATGTTTTAGCCTCTTATGAACAAAAGCAATGCACAGATCTGAGCGTGGATTAACAACCACAGGAGGCTGATCCTTGCTTTTAAACGAGATCAGGCACATTCAGGGTGTCCATTCAGGGTGTTAGGGTGTAGACACAAACTTGGTTTTCAGACCCAATTTCACTGACTCATTGAATATCATGATGTAACTGCTGGCTCCCAGTCATAAGATGCAGATCCCAGTTAACACAGCATCATAAGCTCATTTCCCATTATGATGTGATCTTGAAAATGAGTTTTTAATGATTATTTTCCCAAAGCATCCACAGATGGTTAGCCTATCACATTGGCCCATGAGCTGAGCAATCCCAGACTGGCATGACGATGATGAGAATTACTTTTGTGCTAAAGGAGATAGTACCTTCTGCACCAACTAGAAATTATTTCAACAAGAAATTCTTTTGACTGTATTTAAGAGCAAAGTTGTTTTTTTCTCCCTTCCTCCTCTCCTATCTTAAACTAGAATCATTAAATATCCAGAGAAGTCCTCCTCCACACCATGTTAATAGCTCGATCCTCAGATGATTTCTCTCCAGACTGGAGGGCATAAGGTCCTGCCTGTTGAGGAGCCTCCCTGGACGTTACCTTGGAGGCACAACCCTCCCTGTTCAGTTGGAGGTGGGAGCTCTGAGCTGAGGAGCTGGTCTCAGCTCTGGCATCTCTATGGAAACGTAGAGAGGGTGGAGGGTGATGGTACCTCCTCCCACATGAGACAAGACGGTTCACTCGCTTCTCATCCCTCTATTCCTTTGACGGCTCTGGAAGGAATGGAGAGGTGAGAGAGCAGATGTGCCCGGAGCTGCAGGCGTGTCCATGGCGGTCCCCTGGAAGACAGCACAGTGGGGAAAGGCCAAGGAGGAGTGAGGGCTGGGCTGTGCCTCCCTGCCGCTGCAGTGACCGTTTCTGAAAACTAGCAGCTGTCTGCGGACAAGGCTTGAAATGTCAAGGTGCTGATGTCACGATTCAGGGACAGTGGAGGAAGGAGAATTGCAGTGACTGCTTGGGAAGTTTAATCCATAGAGTGCAAACAAGCAGCCTGTGGGCTGGACAGGACCCATGAGTGGATTTTGGTTTCCCCCACAAAGCTGGACCACATTGTGTCTTAAAACTATTCCATTGCGCATCCTGATTTCAAAACAGATTTCACATAACATTTGAAAATTCCATCTTCTTGAAGAATCGAGATGCCTGGTTCCCCAGAAGCACCATCCCTCCAAGCAGTAACCCACAGGGGCCCCTTCCCATGGGCCCAAGCTTCCCCAGGGGCATAAATCCCACTGCTTTCAGTTGTCTCCCCAAAACGTAGCCCAAGGGTGATCACGCATGTCAGCATACATATTTAATGTGCAAGCACAATGCGGAAAGAACTTAAGGAGCTTTTGTGAAACAAGTTGGGCATTTCTACCCGTGATAAACAATATGAAGAATGATGAGTGATGTAACTCTCCCCCATTTGTATTACCTCCTCGGCTTTGTTGGTGTTGGCCTTTGTAAGGCATGTCTTTAATTCGTTTTGGGGAACTCGTAGAGCTTTTGGGGGAGGGCGGGTCTCTGGCCTCACAAAAAAAGGGCTTCTGGAAGGGAGGAGGAGATGGGGTGACCAACTAGGCAGGCTTCCCCAGATTGGAGGGTTTTCCTGAGATGTGGAACATTCAGTGCTAAAACCGAGAAACTGCCAAGACTTAAAGAGCAGTCACCCAAAAGAGGAGGCTCAGCAGAGGTGGCCCAGGGATCCCCAGATAAGCCCCAACTTCCTCACAGCCTCACCAGAGACAATCCTGGGCAGCCACCCCTGTCACTCTCCTTCCAAGGGACCCGGGATCTCACTCATCCCTGAGGACTGTACACCAGGAATACAGATGGGCCTTCTCCTCTCAGTGTGGGTTTTGACTTGGCATTCCTTTGAGAAACTCTCAAACTGCTGGTCGATTTAGTGTGCCTCAAGCCGAGAACCTCACCCCAGCCTCTCTCTGAGATGGAGAAAGAGTGGCTGGGAGTGATTCGATGGGCACCTGGGGCCCTGGAGTGGGCAGCGACGACGCAGAAGAAAGTCGCTTGGCCTGGTTGGCCCTGCGTTCCAGTACAGATCCCTCTGCCAGAACGTCCCCTCAAGTCATCTTTGTTTTAACTGAAATTTTGGGGGGTGTAGTTGCTTTAAAATGTTGTGTTAGTTTCTGCTGTACAGCAAAGTGAATCAGCAGGATGTGCACATACATCCCCTCTTTCTGGATTTCCTTCCCGTCTAGGTCTCCACAGAGCACTGAGTGGAGCTCCCTGAGATACACAGCAGATTCTCATTAGTCATCTCTTTTATACATAGCAGATGCAGGAAACTCAAGTTCAAGCCCTGGGCTGGGAAGATCTCCTGGAGAAGGAAATGGCAACCCACTCCAATATTCTTGCCTGGGAAATCCCAAGGACAGAGGAGCCTGGTGGGCTACAGTCCATGGGGTTGAAGAGAGTCAGACATGACTGAGCTACATGCACACCAGTGTATATATGTCAACTTCCATCTCCCAGTTCATCCCACCCCCACTACCCCTTGGTGTCCATCCATGTGTTCTCTACACTTCTGTCTCTATTTCTACTTTGCAAATAAGATCGCCTACACCACTTTTCTCGATTCCACATATCTGCACTAATATGCACTTGTTTTTCTCTTCCTGACTTACCCCTGAAGTCATCTTTAAGAGAAAATGACTAATTCTCCCTGTCGGAAGCAGATCTGTAGAATGGCCTCTTTTCGGGTCCTTTTCCTCCACAGGCTGCGTGTCCCTCAGCTTCCTCCTGCCAGACCCCATCCCTCTCAGCTCAGCACAGCACGTCCCTCCCTCGAGAGTCTTTTCTCATCCAGCCCTGCCTGACCTGCTCACCACCATGAGTCCTGCATCCCCAGGGCCCCTGAGTCCCCATGACCCAGCTCTGTATGTGCATGCGATTCAGATTTCACTGGTTTGGAATTCCTGAGAATTCCATCTGGGCTGAGCCAAGTTTGACTGTGACATATTTTATGAGGAAAGGTTTTCACAAAACAAATGAATACTGACAACAAAATTACAAGGATGTTTGGTTTAATAAAGGGGATAATCTGCCAAGATGCTATCCCTGCTTTGGGGTCTGGTTCGAACCCCTGGACAGATGGAGTGTCTGGTCCACGAATTACGCCGGTTCCCCTGCTCTCTCCTTCTTGAAACCTTCCCTCACCATCCCCGGAGCTGACCCCGCGCCCTCCCCCTCCTCGGAGCCTCAGGGCACTTCTGCACCTGTAACTTCTTCCCCTGCGTTCATCACTTCTCTAGCCAATTCTCTTTAGAGAGTTCTGTGATTCAGACAGCTCTTTTTAAAACAGCTTTTATTAGAGCGTAGTTGCTTTGTGATGTTTGTTTCTGCTGTACAGCAAGGTAAATCAACTATGCATACACATATACCCCCTCCCTTTGGGATTTCCTTACCATTTAGGTCATCAGAGCACTGAGTCGGGTTCCCTGTGTTATATAGTCAGTTGTCATTAGCTATCTGTTTTGTGTGCATGCTAAGTCACTTCAGTCATGTCCGACTCTGCGACCCTACGGACTGCAACCTGCCAGGCTTCTCAGTCCATGGGATCCTCCAAGGAAGAATATGGGAGTGGGCTGCCATGCCCGCCTCTGATCTATTTTGTACATGGTATCATAATGTATGTATGTCAATCCCAATCTTGCAATGCATCCCACCCGCTTCCCCTTTGGCATCCACTGAGTTTGCTGTCTTCCTCTGTAGCCAGACGGCTCTTGCATTGCCACTGCTGACATCTTGACCTCATCCTCCTCGGGGCCCTTGCCACTGTTCTTACCAGTCGCCGTGCAACCACGAGCTCTGCGTGTACTCTGACCAGCTGCATGTGGCACAGTCCTACGTGCCTCATCTTGTCCATGCCCCATGTCCCTGCCCAGTTGGTGCTGCCACATGAGATGTTACCCGGCCCACCAGGTGCCCATACCTGCCCAGCCCAAAGTGTGGGAGAATTAACACCCGTGGAGAAAATTAAGCCCCATAGGACACACGAGCCAGAGGATAAATTCTCCCTTCCTCTGTGCACACATGTGCGTGTGGGCTCAATCGTGTCCAACTCTTTGCAACCTCATGGACTGTAACCCACCAGGCTCCTCTGTCCATGGGATTTTCCAGGCAAGAATACTGGAGTGGGTTGCCATTTCCTATTCCAGGGGATCTTCCCGACCCAGGGATCAAACCCATGTCTCTTGAGTCTCCTGCATTGGCCAGAGGATTCTTTTACCACTGCGCCACCTGGGAAGTCCCTCCCTTCCTCTATTCTGGAGCAGTTACCCTGAAACATCTATTTTTACATCTTGAGGGAACATGGCCCCACATGACAAGCACTCACTCAGTGGAGGCTGATGGGCCATACATCCTAATGGCTCTCCATCCTTTCCCATCTCTACCTCTTTCCTTGTTCCCTGGGAGTATAATGCCTAATGAATCAGTGACCTATTAACTCAGGCCTCAGGCAGTGTTTCTAAAGAACTCAGGCTAAGACACCATCTATCTGTCATATTCTCCTCCCTGTCACTTCCTACCTACCCTGCTTTCAAGTGTCTTGGAGCCAAGCCAAGGTGGAGACTTGGAGATGAGTCCAAGCAAACAGTCAAAGGGGAGCGGGTGGGGTCTGGTGGTTCTTAGCTCAGAAGGAGGAATTGTGAGAGCCCCATAGAGAGTTCCAGAGCTGACTGTGGTGTTAGCTGATCTCTTCCAAAGAGATCAGCTCTTTTTTTGTTTTCTTTGTTGACCTGAAATGATTCTCATTTTACATTGTATTTCGTTGTTTTACATTAATGCTTCATTGTGTACATTTTTCATCCTTGCTGAGTAAATAGTGCACATAAATTTTATTTCCCAACCTGTGCATTGTTCATGCACTTTTCCTTTTTTTCTAAGAGCTTAAAGATTACAAAGTGCAGGGTCCTCGGAGAATCAGCTGAGGGCCTACACCAAGAAGAAACTGCAATCTGCCTTGTCATCCAGCTTCTGATGAGAAAACACATCATCTTTTCTTTTCCTTAAGCCAAGTAGGCTTGGACTTCTCTAGCACCTGCAACAGAAAGAGTCCTAGTTGCTGCTCAGAATCTGTGGCAGCAATTTGCTACTAGTCAGTAAACTTAAAAGTAATACAATGCTTCCTTTAAAATATTTAATAATTCTGCTTGTTCAGAATTGTTCAGAATTTGGATATACCTCCAAATAGTCTTTAAAAAGGATGGGGAACTCATGTACATCTGTGGCTGATTCATGTCAATGTATGGCAAAACCAATACAGTATTGTAAAGCAAAATAAAGTAAAAATTAAAATTAAAAAAATAATAAAAAATAAAAAAATAGAGTTACCATAGAAATTAGTAGTGTTAGTCATGTAGTCGTGTCCGATTCTTTTTGACCCCATGGACTACAGCCCACCAGGCTTCCCAGTCCTTCACTATTTCCCTGAGTTTGCTCAAACTCATGTCCATTGACGGAGAAGGCAATGGCAGCCCACTCCAGTACTCTTGCCTGGAAAATCCCATGGACGGAGGACCCTGGTAGGCTGCAGTCCATGGGGTCGCTGAGTCGGACACGACTGAGCGACTTCACTTTCACTTTTCACTCTCCACTTTCATGCATTGGAGAAGGAAATGGCAACCCACTCCAGTGTTCTTGCCTGGAGAATCCCAGGGACGGGGGAGCCTGGTGGGCTGCCGTCTATGGGGTCACACAGAGTCAGATACGACTGAAGCGACTTAGCAGCAGCAGCAGCAGCATGTCCATTGAGTCAGTGATGCCATCCAACCTTTTCATCCTCTGATGTCTCAGTCTCCTTCTGCCTTCAGTCTTTCCCAGCATGAGGGTCTTTTCCGATGAATTGGCTCCTTGCATCAGGTGGCCAAAATATTGGAGCTTCAGCATCAGTCCTTCCAGTGAATACTCAGGATTGATTTCCTTTAGTATTGACTGGTTTGATCTGCTTGTTGTTCAAGGGACTATCAAGCGTCTTCTCCAGCCCTGCAGTTTGAAAGCATTAATTCTTCGGTGCTCAGACTTCTTTACGGTCCAGCTCTCACATCCACACATGACTCCTGGAAAAACCATAGCTTTGGCTATATGCACTTTTGTCGGCAAAGTGATGTCTCTGCTTTTTAATATGCTGTCTAGGTTGGCCATAGCTTTTCTTCCAAGGCCTTCATATAATAATGATTTCTGTTGCATGTGTGTGCCTGTAATTTAGGGACCTGAGATGTTGGCAGTCAGGAGCTTGTCCTCCTTTTCCCTGGGAGTCCCCAAGGCCTCTGTCTCCAGCTCCGTGTCCTAAGCACTCAGGGGGCGCTGCTGACTTATCATGGGGAGACGTTAGAATGGTTTGAGGACAGCTGGGGCTCTAGGCACAGAGTTCTGCACTCCACCTCTGGGTGTCAGGGAGCTTACCAGTCGAGCGACAGCTAGAAAGAGGTTTTTATGTAATCCCAGCGAACCTTCTCCTAATTCAACACAGGATTTGAGAGAAGAAATATCAGAAACAAGAGACGGAACGGGGGATGTGGGAGCTGTCGGTGGGGTCATGTTTGTCGCTCTGAGCGGGGCGCTCGGCGTGGGCTGCACTGGGTGGCATCACCTCTAGGTGGCGCTGGCACCTCCTGCCGGGGTGGGGGTCGCTGGCGGCCTGGTTGGGAAGCTTGCGAGGAGCCAGGCACTGGGATTACGTGTTTCCAGGTCTAAAAATGTCACGAGGGGAAGCTCTCAAATGACACTGTAGCAGTCACTCACTTCTGCTCATCACCAAATCCCGACCGTAGATTTTGTTATATTATGGTAAAATAAAACCGACACACCATTTCCCATCCTAAGGTAAGTGCGCGGTTCAGCGGTAGTTAGTACATTTACATCCTTGCGTAACCATCACCCCCATGCACCCCAGAACCTTGACATCTTCCCAAACTGAAACTGTCCCCATTAAACAACAAGGTCTCCCTCCAGGCCCCTCCCCAGCCCCTGGCAACAGCCCTTCTACCTCCCCTCTCTATGAAGCTGACGACTCTGGGAACCTCACAGATGTGGGAATCATACAGTATTTGTCCTTTTGTGTCTCACTTGTTCACTTGGAGTAAGATCTTCAAGCTTCATCCATGATGTAGCAAGTACTAGAATTTCTGTCCTTTTTAAGGCTGAATAAGTCACAGGATTTTGAAGATGAAAATTCTAAAAATGTTCCTTCTTTGCTAAGAGGAAAATCAACTGAGAACCAGTGGGTTTTCAACTCCAGTATCGGCCGACTGGGACCCTCAGTGGCTGCTGCCTGGGTGCCCACAAGGAGTCGCTGGGGGAGCTGGTCTCCATGCTGGCCTTTGCTGCAGACTCGTGGCAACTAGGGGGAGGAGGGTGATTGCCAGGGTCTGGGGACGGGGCGGGGAGGTTGTTGTTCAAAGCAGACAGTTTCAGCTGGGGAATATGACAAGGTTCTGGGGTGGATGGTGGTGATGGTCGCACAAGGATACGAATGTACTAAATACCCCTGAACTGCGGAGGAAGAGGCAGAACTGCTCCCAGCGTCACCCAGGGCAGCCATCTCCATCAACCCAGTCCTAGGCTTCTGTGCAACTGCACTGCGGGAAGAGGAATGGAATTTTGCTGCTTGAAAACCCCTAGAGTCACTCCTCTCTCATCCTCTTCCCTTCTCCTACATCTCTGCCCCCACCTATTCTCTCCCCATCCAATTGTTCCTGAGTAGGTATGAAGGTGTCCCCCTTACCCTGGCTCTTTGAGAAGGAGCCAAGACCCTGCTCCCGTTCAGACCTCACCCAGGATGAAGAATGATCGCCCTCCCTCATGGTTCAGAATGGGTGAGTTTTCACTAGTCCAAGGACTAGGGCCTCCTGGGTGGTGCTAGCGGTAAAGAACTCACCTGCCAATGCAGGAGACATTAGAGACATGAGTTCGACCCCTGTGTGGAGAAGATCCCCTAAAGAAGGGAGAATCCCATGGACAGAGGAGTCTGGTGGGCTACAGTCCATGGTGTTGCAAAAAGTCAGACACAACAGAAGCAACTTAGCATGGAAGGAAGGACTGAGTTCAGCTCTGAGTACACATTACCTCTAAAAAAATTACTATGATATTTTTTTTTTAATTACTGTTCACTGGACTTGAAAACTAACTTCACAGGCTGAAATGGAACTTACTCAGTCCTTTCCCTCCCAGTCTTTACCTGGCTCCCTCCCACATGAGGAGGAAAGCCAGAGGCTTTGATAATGATAAATGGAAAGACCACATCTTGCATTCCCAGCTCTCCAAATCCTATCCAGACTCCTGGCTTCCTTCACAGTCGGTGGCTACAGAACGAGATTCCTTCTGTCTTCCAAACACACCCTCAGCCTCCCCACTTTAGTTCATTTGCTAAACACCTCTTCTCCATCTGGAAAGGGCTCTGTCTCTCAGCATCCACTTGCCGCTGTCTGCACCAGAAGCCTTAGGTGATGTTTGCCACCAGGAGAATTGACTTGACACAGGCACTGAAATGTAAGAGCCAAATCTGCACGATCACCGAAAGGTCCTCCTGACCAGCAGTGTTGGGGCGTCTGGAAATAGTCGCCTTGCCCCGGCCGGGAGTCTGGTGAGCATTATGGAAGAATGTGGTGCCCGGGGTTCCCAAGGGTAACTGGACTTTGGCTTGCCTGTTTTAACCAATCTGGGGGAGCTGGGCTTCAGACTGGCCTTTTGGTGCAGGCTCATGCAACTAGAACCTCCTCCAGCCCTCGTAGGGCTGTGTGATGTGCTTGCTCAGAAACTAATGACTAGAGAAATGGGGGCTTTGGCCCCAACACCAGTATTCTTTATACTTTAATTTTATACTTTATGCTTTAATTCTGACAAAAGCTACTGCTGACAACTCCACTCTGCTGATCCCGGGAGGTCATTGCCAGAAACGTTAAAATCTGCCTGTCTCGAGACCATCATGCGATCTCAATTCCGAAGCATATCTTAACCAAGATGGCTCTTTCTGTCAATATTTATCTATGAATAAATGACTGTGAAGGGCCACAAGCGCAGGCAAGATGGAAAACCCCCTTCATCGGGGAAACTCTAAGCTCTGGACTTAGAATGGACCCCATTTTACCCCCACATTCTAGTGACCCAGAACGCATGTACTGAGTGGACATGGTTCACAAGGTATCCGACCATTTCCCTGCATGACGTCCAGGATCCATCTGTATCCTGTGGTCCTATCTTCTGTCTTCCTGCTGTTGCAATGGACTGTAATGATAAGAAGACAGAGAACTAACATTTTATTGAGTGCTTACTATTCCAAGCATAGTTCTAAGTGCATTACATGGGTCAATGCACTTAACCCTTATCGAAATCCTGTGTGATGGATATATTATCATTTTTATTTTTCAGATAAGGAAATGGAGCCACAGGAAGGGCAAATTGTGTGGGGGTTTTTGCTGTTTTTTTTTTTTTTTTTTTTTCTTGCCTAGCCACATGGCTTTCAGGATCTCAGTTCCCAGACCAGGGATTGAAACCAGGCCACAGCAATGAAAGCCTGGAATCCTAAGCACTAGGCCACCAGAGAACTCCCAAACTATGTGTACTTTTACCTAAGAAACCACTCTTCATTTGTCCCTTAAATTTTTGTCTCCTCACCTCCCCAAGGATAACTCTTCTAGCCCTAACCCTTAACTTGTCTCTTCCCATGGCTTACTCTCTGCCAGATTATTCCCATTAGTATGCAACCTTGTTGAAATACCTCACATCTTGGGTAAAAATAGGCCTCCGTCTTCCAGTTACTGGTCCATTTCTCTGCTCCCTAGGACGGCTAACTTCCTTGAGAAATCCACCTCTCTCCTGAACGTTCTTGTCAGACCTCCATACCCATCGTCCACTGAAACCCTGACATCAAGATTGCCAGTGATCACCACATCCTGTCTTTCTCACTTCTCAACAACCAACCCCTCCAGAACCCTTAATCCTGAGGGATGGCTTCCTCTTGATTCTCTCTCCACTATTCTGACTGCAGCTTCTCAGACCCTTTTGTAGGCTTCTCACCTCCCCAGCCTAGAAATATCGGACAGTCTTATAGCCTCTTTCTTTTCTTTCTTTTCTTCCAACATGAGTGCGTGCTCAGTTGCTTCAGTCGTGTCTGACTCTTTGCAACCCCGTGGACTGTAGCTCCCAGGCTCCTCTGTCCAAGGGATTCTCCAGGCAAGAATACTGGTGGGGGTTGCCATTTCCTTCTCCAGGGGATCTTCCCGTCCCAGGGATCGAACCTGCGTCTCCTGCATCTAACGCACTGAAGGCAGATTCTTTACCCACTGCACTCACCCTCTAGAGAATCTGTGTGCTGGATTTTCCTGTCAGCACCCAAAGCGGCATCACTGTCTTTCTCAAAGATGGGTGGTTAGCGTCTTTCCCTCTTCAGTTCCCTCTGTGTTGCAGAGGCACTCGGTATTTTGCAATTTCTTCCTGAGCTTCATCTACCCAGAGCTTTGCCCAGCAGCAGCCTCACCAGCATAATAACAGAAATCAAAAGGAGGCAAATTTGAAGTCTTTGTCACTCTAGAAAGCTCAGGTGTCTGGGTTAACATGGGTCTTCTCACTAGGGGTTACGTCTTGACTTTCCTCCTGTCACCTAGTTGTCTGAGATCTGTCCCTAAATAGACTCTGGTGCTAAGACCCTAGCTTAAATTTTGGTCTCACTTTATTTTTTTCCCCAAACTTTGAACTTCTTATTTTGCATTGGGGTATAGCTGATTAACAATGTCGTGGTAGTTTCAGATGAACAGTGAAGGGACTCAGCATAGATATGCATGTATGGGCTTCCCAGGTGGCTCAGTGGCAAAGAATCTGCCTGCCAAATAGGAGACTTGGGTTTGCTCCCTGGTTGGGAAAGATCCCCTGGAGAAGGAAATAGTCTCGCTTTAAAAATCTGCTTTTATATCTGTTTTGATGGCCAGCAAATGGCCCATTAGTAGCACTAGAGTTTCATTTTGAAGCTTTGCCTGGTCAATACATCTGCTCCTGCAGATCAACCAGGGTCTCACAAGGTCCTTCAGAGCCCTCCATCTCTCCCTACTTCCACCCACTCTCCCCAGCTAGTCACCTGGCTGTGAGTCATCACACAGTTCCTGGAGTCATGCCTTGTGCATAACAAACACTCAAGAAACATTAGTCGAATTGAATTAACCAGACAGCATTTCAGTCACCATCCATAGCTGCAGGGAAAGAAACACTCTAGTAAAACAGTTTACCATTTCTCATGACTCTGTGGGTTGACTGGGCAGTTCTCTGTGATTGTGTATTTCTGCCGAGGTGCTGGGATGGCTACGCAAGCACAGCGACACCTCATCCTTAATCTCCTGGGAGCCAAGCTGGGACTGTGGCCGTGGACTGTGGTTTTCTCTCCCCTTGACTACTGAGCTTCCTTAAAGCAGAAGGGCTAAATTCAAAGTTCTGCTTGTCATATGCTATCTGAGGCCATGCTGGCCAATGCTAGTCACTTAGCTAAGTCCAGGCGGTACTGGAAGACTCCATAAGATAGCTGGGAGGTCTTTGCACTGGAGGCTCCCCAGATGGTACCCCTTGATCCCTGTGGAGGCACTCATCCTCCAACATGTCCCTCACTCCAGGTCACTGCAGAGCAGTCATCAGGTTAGCAGACACCATTCATGTCAGCACACACCTTGGCCCAGGCACTGGCTCCATCATCAGTAGCCTCGTATGGGTGGAACACGCAGCCTCCTTCCCATTTAACTCAATAGCCATGAACCATCACATTTACATGGTCCTCTGAGCAACCCCCAAATCTCCATCTACTCACCCTCATTTTTATGCCCGTGGAGGTCAGGAAGGAGGCTGTTGCTCTGCCCTGTTTTACAAATGGAGTTTAGACCATCACTGGGGGGTGTCTCTATTCTACTGTTAGGCAAAGAAGAGTTGTCATCTTTCTTAAACTCTCTTAGTATGTGCACTGTCAGTTACTGAGAAACTGTCAATAAGAGTGGTGGAATAAACTGAGGGGAAAACAATAAGAAGTAATGTGCTCTTAGCACATTAGTACTAAGACTATTTTGGAATTAAAGGACATACAATCTAATATGGCTTCCCTCGTGACTCAGACAGTAAAGAATCTGCCTACAATGCAGGAGACCCAGGTTTGATCCCTGGGCCAGGATCTATGACCTGGGCCACCAGCGACTATGGCAAGTAGATGGAGCACCAGTGCAGCTAACATCTTCCCATTTAGCTCTGAAGCCAGCTCCAGCAAAAAAAGCTCAAGTGCTCCCTCTGGGTTTTTATTTCACAAGAGGCAGGCAAGGTCCCATCCACGATGACAGAAATGTTGTTTTCCCAGAGCAAAACTAGACTGTGCTCTCTCCCAGAGAGGAAGAATGCTTGTCTGGCTCTGGGTGCATCTCCTTAGACTCAAGAGGAAAGCAGCTTCTAGTCTTGCTGGTCAGGAAGCAGATGCAAAATTGGTCCCTTCCCTCAGACACTGGGACTCCCTCGAGTCCTCCTCCTTGCCCCTCTTTCCCACTGCAGGACACACTAGGGGAAACGAATTGTGGGCATCAAACCGGAGGCTCCAGGGTGAGGAGGGCACTTCAGAATCTCCTTCTCCTTTGGGAAAGTATGGAATTTCCTGAGGGACAGGCTGAAGGCATCAGGCTGAGCTATGGAAGGACAGAGCTGTAGAAAAAGCAAGTGATGTTGAGGAGAGAGAGAGATGAGAAGCACCCTCTTTTCCAAACCTGCTGGGTGTGGGACCCTTCTCTCCTGCAGAGCAAGAGGACACCTATGTTGGACCAAGTCACAACATCTGCTTGGAGATCTGACCGTCTCTTTGGCAGAGAGTGTTGAGTCCCCACCACCGCAGTGGCTGGGTGTGGAGATCAGGGTGTACTGGGGAGAACAGGGCTGTGCCAGAGAGACTAGGAAAGCTGTGGGGGGTACTCAGAAAAGGAAGGGCAAAATTATATTCCTCTCCTAGATAAGATTCCAGGGTGCTGGGGGCTACTTCATTGCAGGAACCCATATAAATGCCCTCATGCAAATTTAGAAAAAGATGTTCAAAATGGGGAGGTCACAGATTTCTGGCCGATGACAGCTGTAGACGTGGAGGGGCAGGCAGGGACCCGACTACTCTTTCCCCTCAACGGAGCAGCTTGTGTAGCCCTGCCTCCTGATTGTTCCCCATGTATGACAAGGTAAACACTGGAGTCAGAAAATGAGGGGATTTGTCATAGCCTGGTTGTAAGAATCTTAGTTACATTCTTGAGAGCTTCCTGCAGGTCACGCCCTGAACGAGTACTTCCCTTTGGCTGCCTCCTTCAACCCTCCCCAGAAGCATGCTGCCCACATCATCCACTCCTCTGCAAAGGAGGCTTCTGAGGCGTCTAGAGTTGTGACCTGTCCCAGAACAAACAGCTGGTAACCAGCAGAGCCCCTGCTTGCCAGCTTTTCTCTCTGGACCTCAGCCACCTGTCTGTCTCCCTACTTAATGTTTGGAAGACTGGCTTCTCTGACCAAATTGGTACAAAAGGTTTTGTCTGTTTTCTGTTATTTTTATTTTATTTCACCAGTTCTCATCAAACTGCCCACAGATTTGGGTAAGGTCAGAGTCCCAGAAAGTGGATCAGAAAAGTTCTGCCTCCCAAGCCTGGGCTCCTCTTGCAGCATCACCCCTGGGGTTGTCTGCTCCTGCCCAAATCTGGTGAACTTAGCCAACACCATCCATCTGGTGTGCCCTGTGCGACAGAGCTTGATCCAAAATGCCTCGTGTCAGCTGGACACACGGGGCATCGTGGCTCCATGGACCCTGCAGACAGACCCCATCTACTTTTCTGCTCCTCCATTCGAGTGAAAACTTGTGGTGACTAATCTCAAGGACAGCTGCTCCTTCCATATCCTCCCCAACAAAGAAATAGTCATGGAGCAGTTCCATTTTACAGTCTCTCATCTTCACTCTGAAGAATCCCCTCTGTGTGTGCGTGCGTTTAGTTTTAGTTAATATTTTCCTTTTCTCAGTTTTGATCATTAACATTGTGATTTATCAAGGATGCAGTCTTCAACATTTGAGAACCCTATAAATATGTATTATTTGGTCCTTATTAAGTGAGAGCTCTTGGGAGATTTCCCACTGCAGGAGCTGGGTGTGCCTTCTTCAAGTTCTTGTTATTCATCTGTCTGTGGAATGAACCATCTCAGAAGCAGGAAGTGCGTATACACGTGGCTCTGTTGAGATGTATGCATGTATGTAGCCTTTCATTCATAAATTTATCATATTGTTGATTGTTTATGTTCATGCCATTCTGAATGAACAGCTTATATAGACAGTAAGTTGGTAAAAAGAGTGATGTGCGTACTCAGTCACTTTCATCATGTCCAACTCTTTGCATCATTGTGGTCTTGTCTAAAAAACAGATGATCTGGTCTACCAGGATGCATCCCTCGCATCTTATGCTGCCTAACCCATATGTGTCATTTCCCCCTTGAGATGCAACTGATACCGATGCCCCCCCCCCCCCCCCCCCCCCCCCCCCATCCCCCCCCCTCCCCCCCCCCCCCCCCCCCCCCCCCCCCCCCCAGGTCCTTAATTCAATTATAAAAAGAAGAATTTTTAAAAAAATGTCAGATGATTTGTGTAACATTATGTCATTTAATGAGATGCAACGTTATACAAATGCTAATTTTAAAGAAAAAAATGTTTATTCCCCACGTTAGAGGTTTTGACAAGTTTTCACAGCCTCTGAAACGTGGGGGTCGGGTGTTGGAGAAGGCAGTGAGCTGACCGCATGGAGTTCAAGGGCAGCAGGGACTGTAGCCACCGTGGTGGAAGGCCCTGGAAGGGTTGCTTGATTTAGCAAATAAATATGCAGGTTATCGTTGTCCAGTCACCCAGTCGTGTCCAACTCTTTGCGACCCTATGGACTACAGCACACCAGGCTCCCCTGTCCCTCACCATCTCCCAAAGTTTGCCCAAGTTCATGTCCATTGCATCGGTGGACAAAGCCCCAAATGGACTAAGCTGGAAACATCACAACAAAAAAGAGGGGTGACAACCAGGGTCAAAAAAGAGGCAAAACATCAAAGACAAGGAACTATAGGTTGTCTTTATAATTCATTCTTATGCTGATGCACCTTCAAAAAGCGTTTCCAGTCAACTCCATATCATTGCTGGCCATAAGAGAATTAGAAGGAGACGTGTAGAAAGAAGATCCTAAAATCTGCTTTGCTCTCTGCTTGTTTCTCTGTTTTTCAGAATCTCTATCCGAATATCTGGCAGATCACTTCTCGTATCAAGACCCGCCCATGGAACACCCAGGAACAACCCAATAGGATTGATTAAAGAAGTGGTCTGCAAATATTTCTCAGCTAGCATTTATTGTGCATCCCTATCAACTAAGTTCTGAATTCCCACATGTTTCAAGTCCCACACATCTGACAACCTCCTCTGTAATTGCGGGTGTTGGGCACGGATTCTTATCTTCCATGAATTTGCTGGTCCTCCTGTTAGTACTTACAGAGGCAAACGTCAGCCACCCTCCCCAGGATCATCCTTCCAGCCCCTATCATTCTGTCAGGGGCTGTCCCCGTGGGCAGTCTCTAACTCACAGCCTGTCTCTTTCGGCTGTTTCTGGGCTTGATCTGCCTAAGCTTTGTACTTGAGCCCATCACTGCATGACAGGGTGTTCTTGAGAGAGCTACACTGTCACCTTTTGTCCCTTTCTTCAAACAGAGATGAATTCTGTTACGCAATCACTGCCTGACATAAAATTTGTTCCTGCTGTGATCTGGTTGACAATTGTATTAATACATTAAAAGAAAGCCTCAAAGCCAACAGCACCCAAGCTGAAATCCTCTTATTATTTCCCAAAGAGAGAACAAAAAATCAAAGTGTAACAGAAAATACTGGGGCGATATGGAAGACTTTCATTAGTACTGGATGACCAGCTCAGCACTGCTAGAATTCCAGGGGCTATAATTCAGCAACTGTATTGACTCATTCCTTTTGGCCCATTTTCGTGGCCATTGTGACTCTCTCCTTTGTTTTTTGTGTGGAACTCCTCTTGAGATCAGATGTCTGCAACCTTGTTCTAGTTCACCATGCCTTTTGGCTTGAAGATATATTGTGTATTTAAAGGAGACATTCAAAGTGATGCACTTGAATGACAGTTATGTTGTTTGCAAGGTCCTGAGGTCTGTACTGGACATGAGAACTTTACGTTCTTTACACATACCTTTGGCAAAAATCTTATTTATTTCCTGGGTTAGTCATAGTTGCCAATAGTCAGGATGCCTCTGAAAATGACAGAATGTTAACACAGGGAAACCCTTTAAAGATCATGTAATAACCCTTATGGCAGAAAGTGAAGAGGAACTAAAAAGCCTCTCGATGAAAGTGAAAGAGGAGAGTGAAAAGTTGGCTTAAAGCTCAACATTCAGAAAATGAAGGTCATGGCATCTGGTCCCATCACTTCATGGGAAATAGATGGGGAAACAGTGTCAGTCCATTCTGAAGGAGATCGGCCCTGGCTGTTCTTTGGAAGGAATGATGCTAAAGCTGAAACTCCAGTACTTTGGCCACCTCATGCAAAGAGTTGACTCATTGGAAAAGACTCTGATGCTGGGAGGGGTTGGGGGCAGGAGGAGAAGGGGATGACAGAGGATGAGATAGCTGGATGGCATCACTGACTCGATGGATGTGAGTCTGAGTGAACTCCGGGAGTTGGTGATGGACAGGGAGGCCTAGCGTGCTGCGATTCATGGGGTCACAAGGAGTTGGACACGACTGAGTGACTGAACTGAACTGAATCCTTTTCAGATTCTCTTCCCATATAGGTTATTACAGAATACTGAGTAGAGTTCCTCATGGTATAAAGTAAGTCCTTGTTGCTTTTTTAAATTTTATGTATAGTATATTTAGTGTGTATATGTTAATTTCCAACCTCATAATTAATTCCTCCCCTCCTTTCCCCTTTGGTAACCATAAGTTTATTTTTTAAGTCTGTGAGTCTGTTTCTGTTTTGTAAATAAGTTCATGTATATCATCTTTTTAGATTTCACGTATGAGTGTCATCATATGATATTTGTCTTTGTCTGACTTACTTCACTTAGTGTGACAGTCTCTAGGCCCAACCATTTGCTGTAAATGACTTTATTTAATTCTTTTTTATGGCTGAGTAATATTCCATTATATATATGTACCACCTCTTCTTTACCCATTCCTCTGTCAATAGAAACTTAGGTTGCTTCTATGTTTTGGCTATTGTAAATATTGATGCAGTGAAGATTGGGATGTATGTATCTCTTCAAATTAAGCTTTTCTCTGCATATACACCCAGGAGTGGGGTTGCTGAATCATATGGTAGTTCTATGGTTAGTCTAAGGAACCACCATACTGTTCTCCATAGTGGTTAAACCAATTTACATTCCCACCAATTAGTGTAGGAAGGTTTATTGTTTTTGATGATGGCCATTCTGATTGGTATGAGGTGATATCTCATAGTTTTGATTTGCATTTATCTAATAATTAGTGATATTGAGCATCTTTTCATGTGCCAACATCATACTCAACAGTGAAAGGCTGAAAGCAACTCCTCTAGGATCAGAAGTAAGACAAGAATGTCCATTCTTGCCACTTTTAGTCAACATAATTTTGGAAGTCCTGACCATGGCATTCACAGAAGAAAAAGAAGCAAAAGGAATCCCAAGTGGAAAGGAAGTAAACCTGTCACTGCTTGCAGATGGCATACTGTATACAGAAAATCCTAGAGATGCTTCCAGAAGACCGTTAGAGCTCATCAGTGAGTTAGGCAAATTTACAGGATACAAAGTTAAATACACAGAAATCACTTGCCTTTCTGGTCCTGTCTAAATGAATACACCTGTTAATCATTCTCTGACTCTGTTTACCATTCCATTTCCCTTACAGGTTTGGACTTCCTCAAGGGAATAAACATTATTCTGTTCATCTTTATTAGTATTATTTTTTTTGATGCCCACAAAACTACCCATAACAAAACAAATGTTCAAAGATATTCTTTTTGAAATAATGAACTTAGTCCCCTTGGCAATCACATAAACATAATCGCCTCACCCCACGTGCTGAAGAGCAACATTCGGGGATTCCATTGCCTTGTATTGATTCAGTTCTCTGTTGATTCTCCCCTCTCCTGACTACGTCCTTTGCTGTTGATTTATTTTTCCCCTCTTGGCTCTGTGTCCCGTTCATGCTTTTGAATATTGCCTTGAAGCTGTGATTCTCGGTCATGTAATAGCTCCCTTTAGGTAAAAGTCTCTAAAAATGTTCAGAACAATAACAATTCAAATTTCCATCCATTAAACTTTAAATAAATAAAACATGCCTAATTTGGGTGGAGAGATTTAGAGAGGAAGTTAGGGAATCAAGTAAACAACGTGATGTTGCAATCTCCGGAAAGCTGGGAAAGGCCTGCCCCAGGGGGCCGGAGACCGTATACTCTTGTTAGTGCTGGGCCTCACCAGCTGTAGCAGAGCCTCATAGAGAGCGATCTTGTTAAAGCAACATTTGTCAAGCTCTGCTGCTCACCTGGTTTTGTTCTTACTGGGAGTTGGAATCACCACAGACATGGTCACAGAGTGGACTCATGGCTCCGGTGGCCCTTTTAACAATAATCAGAAGGGCTCCTAAATGGAGTTATTATGAAGCCAGCTTTTCGTTGACATGGATAGTCCTTCTCTGTGCTTCCCTTGTGGCTCAGCTGGTAAAGAATCCGCCTGCAACGTGGGAGACCTGGGTTCAACCCCTGGGTTGGGAAGATCCCCTGGAGAAGGGAAAGGCTACTCACTCCAGTATCCTGGCCTGGAGAATTCCATGGACTGTATAGGCCATGGGGTCGAAAAGAGTTGGACACAGCTGAGTGACTTTCTCTTTCTTTTATTCCTTCTCTGGAAAGCTATGATAAACCTCGATGGCGAATTGAAGACATCCCCTTGTTGACATAAGGATCGTCTAGTCAAAGCTATAGTTTTTCCAGTAGTCATGTATGGATGTGAGCATTGGACCATAAAAAAGGCTGAGTGCTGAAGAATTGATGCCTTCAAACTGTGGAGTCGGGAAAAACTCTTGAGAGTGCCTTAGACTGCAAGATCAAACCAATGAATCCTAAAGGAAATCAACCCTGAATATTCGTTGGAAGGACTGTTAAAGCCAAAGCTTTAACACTTTGGCCACCGGACGCAAAGAGCCAACTCACTGGAAAAGACCCTGATTCTGGGAAAGACTGAAGGCAAAACGAGAAGAGGGCAAGCAGAGGATAAGATGGTTACCTAGCGTCACCAGCTCCATGGACATGAGTCTGAGCAAATTCCAGGAGATGGTGAAGGACAGGCAAGCCTGGCATCTGAAGTCAATGGGGTTGCAAAGAGTCAGCTACAACACAGCAACTGAACAACAACAACAGGCCTTCTCTGGGCTTAGTTACACTCCCTGCCCTTGTACTTAATCTTATTTCTTCTGAATATAATCTGAAGAGTATTATGCAGTCAATAAAAATTATTTTAAAATTTAGTCTATTTTTGTAGCATCTCTTTCAATGATTGTATTGACATTTGTATCATAATCAAAAGAATAGGTCTCAACTATTTTTAGGCTTAACTTTTTTTTTTTTTTACTTTATTTAAATTCATTGACCATTGATCAATTGGCTGGTAAGGAGAAAGCAACGAATCTTTTAGGGAGAGTACAGGGTAGTGTATGTGCTGGACCCTTGCAGTTTGTGATATCTTCATATTAACTCTACACATACAAGACAATTTGGTTATTGTATCACTCCATTGTTCTGGAACGGAATGCTGAAGAAAGGTCTGTTCATTTCCTTGAAGATAGCTTTTTTATTCTCTGTATTTCTTCAGGTGTATACATATTTTTTTTACTTTATGCTTGAAATTCATATCCTTCCCCCAACTAAGACTAAACATTAATCTCTTTTGTTTCTCTCTAGTACTCAGTAAGACTTTTGATACTACTAAGTCTTTCCTTTGTTTGGAAACTTTTCTTCCGATAATTGTCTTTTTTCACACATTGACTCTCTTTTTTTGGGAATCCCCTGTGTTGCTCATATTTTACTCTTCAGCTTTGCATTTCTTTTTCCCTTTTTGCGAGTATGTGTTCTGGTGGTGCTTCTCTTTGGTTGGTGGTGGTATTCCGTAACACTGAGTATTCCGTAACACTGAGTATTCCATAACTCAGCTGGTATTCCATAACACTGCTCCCCTTGGGGTTCTGCACCTGGCCATCCTGTCTGTCATCTTTGTTCAGTGTCTTATGCTTTGAGAAATTTGTCTTTTCTAGGTTTATAGATGTCTGTGGGCTCAGTGACTTCAGTCATGTCAGACTCTTTGCAACCCCCTGGACTGTAACCTGCCAGGCTCCTCTATCCATGGGTTTATCCCAGCAAGAATACTGGAGCGGCTTGCCATTTCTTCCTCCATTATAAATGCTTATTTCTCTTAAATCTTGCTGAGAATCTGAATTTGAAAATTAATTTAACTGCTTTATCTTTCAGCGTGTCTTCTGTTTGAGATTTCCATTTGGTCACCCTGACAGGGAGATCCACTCTTGTTTAGGGCCCTGTCTATGCTTTCATGGAACCTGTTCAAAATCTTTCAGCCTAGATAAACAGAGGAAGGGAAGATACTTATTTTTATAACTTTTCTTTGCCAGATCAGAGATTCACTCCAAAGTGAGAGAGAAGAGAGAAACTGGAAATTGAGACACATGTTACAGGGAACTTTACCGTGGTTGGTGATGGGGTGGCCTTCCTTTCAGCCCAGCAGTCAGGACATAGCTGGGATGGTGTCCTTTCAATTATCCTGTATGACACCCTCATTCAGTCCAGCTATAAGGCATCTTTGACTCTCTGACCTGAGTTGTGCTGTGCTAAGTCGCTTCAGCTGTGTCTACCTCTTTGCAATCCTATGGACTGTAGCCCACCAGGCTTCTTTGTCTGTGGGATTCTCCAGGCAAGAATACTGGAGTGGGTTTCTGTGCCCTCCTCCAGGGAATCTTCTCAATCCAGGGATTAAACCTACATAGCTTAAATCTCCTGCATTGGCAGGCAGGTTCTTTACCGATAGTGCCACTTGGGAAGCCCTGCATTGACCTGCATTGGCTGAGAACAGATGCCATTCTTTGGGGGATGGCTTAGGTTCAAGGATAGGAGCAGGGGGATTGGTTAGAAGCTACTGCAACAATCTACAGCAGATGGGAGCACAGGTGGTGGGAGAGATCAGATGCTGGGTGGAGTCTGAAGCAGAGTGGATGGGGCTTACTAATGGTTGGGATGTGGAGTACGGAAGATGGAGATACGTGAATTTTTTACTTGAGCAACTGTGATGGGAAAGGACTTATAGGGAGAAGGTTTTGGATACAAATCAATAGTTTGGCTTTGAACAGGTCAAATTTGAGAAGCTTATGGGAGATGTTAAGTAGGTCAGAGTGGAATTCAGAAGGCAGGTCCAGGATGAAGAAATAAATATGCGAATCTTCCTCTTATATATGCCTTTTGTGGGGGCAGGGAGTGAGCATAGAAAGAACACCAGACTTAAATTTCAAAAGGACTCTTTGACAAAGGATAAAGAACTGTGGATTCCTGGAAGGCTAGATCTGGGAAGTGGAAACAAGGAGGAGAAATCACTGGTGAGACTGGGGCTGAGAAGGAATAGGGACCACAAGAGAAATGTCCTAGAACCCCGAAAAGAAATCTATGGAGATGGCAGGAGTCACCGAAGACAGAGATGCTGCCCACTGGATTCAGTGATATACAGGTCACCTTGACAAGCGCAGAGCTAGAGGAATGGTGGGATGAAGGCCTGGCCTTTGTGAGAGAATGGGCGAAGGGGAAGAGGAAGAGGTTGGTATTGGAACAACTCTTAGGAATATAACTGCAAAGGGAAGCAAAGAAAAGACACAGCCCTGGGAAGAGGACATAGATCAAGGGAGATTCCTTGGAATCATGGTGCTGTTAGGGAACTGTTGACTGAAACCACTTGCCTGGGACAGGCAGTGATGACTGCTTTCCCGAGCTGTGTCACAACAGGACACGTACACAACAGTTCCTTGACAGAAGGTCCTGATGAGGAACACGCTACTGCCGGAAACTAACCGGGAGGATCTGGGAGGGGCCAAAGGAGGGAGGAGACCACCAACCTCCCAGAAGTCCTCACGCTGGAATCCATCTGGGCTGAGAGATGTGTGTGCCACCAGAAAGGACCTCGAGTCAGACCAAATATAGGCCAAGCAAGATGACTGGCCAGAAACTAACCTCATTACCATAAAACCTGAGACCGCAAGCTCCATGCAGAGCGGTTCTCTTGGGTTCCCTCACCCTGCTGCTCTCTGCCCGGGGGCCCCTTCCCAGTAAGGTTCTTGCTTTATCAGCATGGGTGTCTTCTCTGACAATTCATTTCCGAGTGTTAGACAAGAGCCCA
Source organism: Capra hircus (assembly GCF_001704415.2). Taxonomy (NCBI): domain Eukaryota; kingdom Metazoa; phylum Chordata; class Mammalia; order Artiodactyla; family Bovidae; genus Capra; species Capra hircus. Next base: position 39,564,032 of record NC_030835.1, on the reverse strand, counting down.
CTCTTAGGCCCTGGAAGGGGTCCCTGTTCCTGCAACAACATTGTGGTCACTGTTGTTGAGATGGGAGCTCTCACAGCATGCTTACTCTATAGAGGGAGAAATAAACAGGGTGATGGAATTGGAGGGCTCAGGTATTGCACCCAGGGCGTACAGGATGGGGAGGCAGGCAAAGTAGGGGATTGCAGGACTAGATGCGTGCAAGCGCTCTTCTGATACTTCCATTTTCTGAGAGAAATAAGCAAGGTCAAGAGCAGAGTGTGAAGACGGGAAGGTGGTTGGCCCTAGGGGGTCTGATGGCTGTGTCAGAATTTCTTCAGGATTCTTTTTCGCTTTTACCTTTATTGAAAATAAAGTCCTATGAGTTGAGTCCTTACAGTTGATGATTTCTAGAACTTTCCCTTCTCACTAATGCATTCTTCAAAATGCTGCTTCTTATTTAAAGAGATGGGCTTCTCTGATGGCTCAAGCAGAGAAGAATCCGCCTGCAATGCAGGAGACAGAGGAGACATGGATTTGATCTCTGGGTAGGCAAGAGCCCCTGGAGGAGGAAATGGCAACCCACTCAAATATTCTTGCCTGGAAAATCCCATGGAGAGAAGAGCCTGGTGGGCTATAGTCCCTGAGGTTGCAAAGAGTCAGACACGACTGAGCACATGATGGGTGGATGGATTTAATGAGTTAATGGGATTTTTCATGACGTGGTGAATCTCCATTTCTTCTGTGTTGTTGTAATGGGGATGGTATTTTACATCGTATTTAGAGGAAGAGTCAACTCAATTCAACAACTCAATTCAGCAACTCTCGATGGAGTGCTACGTGACATGTACTTCGGGCCCAGTGTCCAAGTTACAGGGTGGTCTCCATGGACAGTGCCATCACTGGCTTTTGATGCAACACAATTCAGTGCCTTCTGAGGGCAGTAGCTGTCACGACTGCTCTTCTTGGCACGTTACTGCTCAACCAGCACCAGCCCAGGTTACCTGGACTGTAAGGAGCAGTCATGAAACCTGCCCATTGTATTAATATTTGGAGGACCATTTGCCTCAGAGGGAAAAAAGAGAAAGAAAGAAAGACTATAAGCTTAGGTGACTTCTCGATTTGTTCTTGGCTGGTTATTTTGGAAAGTAGGTTTCACTTTATGTCTTAAAGAGAAATAAAAACTTCAATTGCTCTCCACATTACAGCCCCAATGACACATTTTTTCAGAGACTTAAAAAGTACCATTTTCAAAAGTAGACAGTAGACATTCGATTTATGTCACTTTGTACCTACTTACTACTGCTGGCTGCTGTCCAAAAGCATGAAACAGTTTTAAAATGACAGTTTTGGAAAAGGCTATCCTTGCTAATATATCCTTTTGTTCTTACTGAGACCTGAAGGTAAAGGCATTTGAGAATGTTTCTTTTGGGTACTGAAGAAGGAGAGAGAGAAAGGAGAAAATATAAGTCGATCTGTTTGATTAGGGGCGAGAACCATTTAGAAGCGCTGAAAAGAAAAAAATAGGGCAATAATAAAATAGCTGTTGGAAAATGGACTCATCATAATTTACTAATGAAATAGTGACTCTGCAGTTGCCATTATGTATGGGGAAAAGAAATATTTAACTGGTGGGCACTATTAGCAATATGTAAAGTTGCTTTTTTAAGTTAAATAACAAAAGCATGGAAGAAGCAAGTTAAAGCACCTGAAAAAAAAAAAAAGAAAATCTAACTTGCAATAAAATTTTCCATGGAATGATTCTTCACTCTTGTCCCAAACCTGCTGTTATTTTTAAGAGTATGCTGCTCCCATCCAAATTGATTATAAATTAAGTTGTGGTTTCCATCCTCAAAACTCAAGTAACTCAACATTAAGAAAGAACCAGAAATCCTGGCCCTCAAGTTATCTGGGGAGAATGCCTTCCCCTAAGAGTGCAGCATTTGAGGAATAAACACGGGAAATAAAGCAATTCTGTCTTACTGCCCCATCACTGACTTAGTAAGAATTGACTTGGGAATTTACCAAAGCAAGGAAGCCCACCACACTTACCACCACTGTCTATCCATGGGCCTCCTACGCTTGGCACTGGGTTCTCACCAGTTCCAGAGGCACCTACAGGGCCAGCTTTGCACCAGGCCTAGGGCAGATGTTGGAGGTGATACGGAGGTGACTGGCACCTCCCTCTTTCCCAGGGGCTCCCAGAGTAGAAGGCAAGATCACCGCATGCGTAAGTGACCACAAACCGACAGGGATACAGACTTCCTGGGAGACACAGGGGCAGCAGGAGAGAGAATCTGGCAGGCCCCACAGGTGAGGCACCATCTAAGTAGGGACTGTAGGTGTCAGTGGCTCTTTGACAAGCCCAGGTGCTCAAGAAAGACACTTTGTCCAGCTGGGATAACCACATTTTTAGTTTCTAGATGTGATGTTTTGGCCTTTGGGGCCAGAGAGGGGACTTCCCCTCCCAGAGCCAGGCAGTTCCTATAGACAGTAAGCAATGCAAATAGAAACTCATCTTTCACCTGCCAATCAACCCATTCAGAGCCCGCACCCCACTGCCTCCTCTATAGGGCTCCCAGTCTCCCCCTGCCCTAGGCACCCAGGGCCAGTGGCCAGACAGCTAGGGTCAGACCTACACCCCAGAGCCCTGAAATGATTCAAACCAGCCAGCCCAATGCAGTTTACTGTAGGCTTAATGCCAGCATGCATACGTGAGTGTATAAGACTGTCTATGGTGGGTTCAGTCACTCATTTTATTGAGTTTATATAGGTTTAAGTAAAAGAAGCTTCTCAAGCATTCTTAATCATATATCTATATGCAGTGTCCATACTATAAGCAACACACAATGTGACTTTAGTGTAAAGTTTACTCACTTCTATGCTTGTTAAGTCCCTAATGAGAATCACTTAAATAAAATAGAAGGTTGTCTCTCTCACATTCAGCCTGAAAGTAGGTGGTCTAAATCTGGTATGGTTCCTCTACTTAATAAAATACCCAGTCACCCAGATCCCTTCTATTTTGCCACTTTATCAAGTGTGGTCCTCAATCCCAAAGTTGCTTCATGGTCTAATGTGGCTGCTTGAGGTTCAGCCATCACATCACAGATTCATTTCAGACAGTGGGAGCATAAGGGCATGTCTCTGCATTTTAAGGACCCTTTCCAGAATTTTAGTTGGCCAGAATTTAGCCATATAGCCACAATGGGCAGCAAAGGACCCTGGAGGATATAATTTTCACTCTGGGTAGCCATATGTGCCAGCATGAGTTTCAGTGGCTCCGTTAGTAAAAGAGGAGGGGACAGCTTGCAGGCTCTGCTTCCCCTTCTCACAAGGAAGCACGGGGACCTCTAGGAAGATGTGACTAAATCCAGTGCCTCCACAGTCCTGTCTCTCCTCATCCCAGCTCTGTATCTCAGTGCTTTTCCTCTGTGTTTCCTGGGAGACCATGTCCATTGCAGTGGTCCCTGGAATGACATTTTCCTGTGTCTTCAACAGAGGGGAGAGGGAGCTGAGGCATTTAAATTTTTTGTACTCCTTTTCTGGCCAAGCTGTGGGGCATGTAAGATCGTATTTCCCTGACCGGGGGACCGAACCCATACCCTGTGCAGAGGACGCACAGAGCCCTAACCACTGGACCACTAGGAAAGCCCCACTGAGGTGGTTTCTATTAAGATCTGTTACTCACCTATGGCTGTGCTGGGTCTCCGTGCTGCATGCAGGCCTCTCCGCTGCGGTGAGTGGGGTGCTCCTCTGGTTTTGGGGCGTGGGCTTCTCACGGCAGTGCTTCTTCCTGTTGCAGGCGTGGCCTCTAGAGTCCTGGCTCAGGGGTTGTCGCCCACGGGCTTTGTTGCTCTGAGGCCTGTTGGACCTTCTGGGACCAGGGATTGAACCTGCGTCTCCTGCATCAGAAGGCAGATTCTTTACCACTGAGGCACCAGGGAAGTTCTGCTGAGGTATTTTTAAAACAATGTTTTCCAGCCCTCACCTCACTGGTAGAGGCAGTCAGGTTGTGATGCCTGGAAGAGTTGAGCAGGTTTGGAAGCCCCAGGAGGGGTAGATTCTGGTGACTCCTCTTCCTAAATTAGCAGTGTCAAGTAGACGCAAGCTCAGCATTTAAGATTTGCTTTTCTCCCAGGTAGTCTCCCTGAAGTGAAAGGTTTAGCTGCTCATGAGCAGGAAACAGTCTCCTGGCCCCCACCCCTGTTCTGTCCTTCTCCTCTCTCCAGGGTTGCCATCTGGGGTGGTGACAGGGACTACTTTGCGTTTCTGATACAAAGAGACAGCTTCTAGGGCGTGGAGCACCTGGAAAGGGCTCTGTCCGTTTGTGGAAGCTCTGGCCTCTAGGATGGTCGATGTTCAAATGAACAGCCCAACACCCCTCAGTTTCTTGTGACTTTGTTCTGACTAGTGGCACACAGTATACATACCCTATAGGGACCTCCTGGCCTTGGAGAGTGAGAAGGGCACACCTGGCATTCCATATGGAGCTGGAAAAAACACTTGTGTACCTGCAGGGGAACAGATCATGTTTCCAGGTTCCACAGCCTCCTGGCTTCTTGCTGCTGCTGCTAAGTCGCTCCCTCGTGTCCGACTCTGTGCGACCCCATAGATGGCAGCCCAGCAGGCTCCCCCATCCCTGGGATTCTCCAGGCAAGAACACTGGAGCGGGTTGCCATTTCCTTCTCCAATGCATGAAAGTGAAAATTGAAAGTGAAGTTATTCAGTCGTGTCAGACTCCTAGCGACCCCATGGACTGCAACCTACCAGGCTCCTCCGCCCATGGGATTTTCCAGGCAAGAGTGCTGGAGTGGGGTGCCATTGTCTTCTCGACCTGACTTCTTAGAGATGTCCAAAATACTGTACCTCGAGCCATGCTCAGCTGCTGTCTTTTCTCATCAGAAGCTCATGTACCACAGAGAGCAGAGCCTGCAGCTACCACTGTAGGCGGGTAATCCAAACGTCCCTGTTTTCTATCTTGCATCCCAACCAGGGAATGGAGGAATGGGGAGGGTCTAGTTCCCTCCAGGGAGCTCCCAGGCTCCCACTAGACTCCGAGGATGGAGCTGCAGAAAGACCAGGGCCCCAGGGCTAACTGTGGTCACCACCCTGGCCCCTCAGGGCCTGCATTGGCTCAGACAGTGAGGAATCTGCCTGCAATGCAGGAGACCTGGGCTTGATTCCTGGGTCGGGAAGATCTCCTGGAGAAGGGAATGGCAACCCACTCCAGTATTCTTGCCTGGAGAATCCCATGGACAGAGGATCCTGGTGGGCTATAGTCCATGGGGTTGCAGAGTCAGACACTTAACTTTCTCAGTGTGCACACCCTGAGGGCTTATATCCAGTCTCCTTGGGAAGTGGACTGAAGGTCAGACTTCTGATTCCTAGCTGTGGTAAATCAGCATTAAGTTCCATAAGAAAATCCTTTTTTTCTCTGTAATTTTCACTAGGTAAAGAAAAACATTTTACCCTTTCCTCAAAGCCTCAATTTTCCTAAGAGATTTATAGTATCCGATTTTTCAGAGCACAGTGATTGTGTTGCTATGTTCCTACACAGAAATGCCTCATGGATATATTTCTTCCATTCCCTGGGCTTATATGTTGATTCCCTAAAAACCGTATCAATTAATTTTTACCTCAACCCTTGTCACCAGAATTGCCTCATAGTATTGTTGGGGGAGTGTGTAATTTCCTTGGTTCTATCTCTTCACAACAAAAATTTGAAGCGATGGATGGACCAGCATTACAGCCCTCGGACAGACCAGTGTTACAGCTCTAGAACAGGCCAGTGTTACAGCTCCGTGTTACAGCTCAGTTTTATTTAGACAGTAAAGGAAAATACATCCTCGAGGCATGAGGGCATGCCGACCCAAAAGATGCGAAGAGAAGAGAGGCCCCAGCCGGATTTTGCTCCCCTTTTTATGTGTTTTTCTCCTCCCCCCGGGGCCTGCCCTGTGTAACCTGGGCCAGCCAGGAGTGCTGTTTGTCCTGCCGGGGGTCCTCTCTCGGGTCCTCAGACTTTCCTTTGTTCTATTTTCGTGGGCTTTTCCTTTCTTTGTCTTTTAGCCACTGCCATTCTGGACTCCTTTTTCCTATTCTAACTACCTAACAGTATGGCAATCTTATTTTCTGAATCCCAAATCATTATCTAATGCATGGTTGGGCTTAGTGCATGTTTAGACCACAGAAAATTTAAATTGTGACTGACCTGGAAAATTTGGGGCACTTGCTTGATGAATCCCTTGGGTCCAGACAGAGAAGATGGTGTTCTGGGGGGCCCTGCTCTGTGACATGATAACAATAATATTTATTGTGTGTTTTCCATGTTCCAGGCAGTGTGCTAAATGCTTTCAAGGCAAAAACATGTTACATGTAAGGATTCTTGGGAGAAACATGTTTCAAAGCCAAGGAGTAGGAAGAAATGCTTTTCTCCTGAGGAAGTAACTGAATTCTATCTCATGAATACTGAGACTCATATAATTGGTTATATTTTTCTGATTGACTTGCCTAAATGTGTGCCCAGTTTGTGTTTCACTACTTCTTTTTGCCCTAATTTTCTATTCCTTCTGGTTTATCCTTCAAATTCTAAGGTAAGTCTAGTTTTGGAGGCCACCTGAAACCCCCTTTTGTTAGCGTGGTGTGCAGATAAGTAAAAGGTCACTCACCCAGGACCTCACTAGCTGCTCCCGACTCAAATGCTCCTTTTTTTGTTGCCAACTTTCCTCAACATTTGGAGAGTCCCCAGGTACCATCCAAAACCTCACATGCAGTGACAGCTTGTCCATCACTTCCTCAGACCGGAGCCAGCATTAGCTGAGAGTCCTGGGTCTCTGAAAAGAAATCTGAGGACACCTGTCAAAAAGAAAGATGGACACAAGGTTTCTCAAAGGCAGCCAAGTGTTCTGACAGGCCGTTACTTCTCCTATTCAGCCTCACCCAGACATTCAGAGCTTGGCAGTTGGTGTGTGGGGAAGCACTCTCTCATATCAGTGGAGTCCCTCTCCGACACCTGGTGATTCCAGCCACTGAGGCTCGGAGATTAGAGCTGGAGTCAGGGGTCTTGCCAGCCAGGATGGTGACAGCCTAAGCCCAGGAGAGACCCATAGAATTCTCTTTGCAAACCAGTCCTGTGGTTGAAGAGGGTTCAAAATGTCTGGTTGAAACTGTAGGCTTTTGAGAAATAGATCTAAATGTTAAAAGAGGGGAGATAATAAAAGCAGAGGTCTGGATCCAGCTACCATTAACCGTTGTTTTATTTCAAGAGCATCTCTGCTTGCCATTGTAAAGGGGACCACATTCCTTTTACTGAAATGATATTGCAGGAATTCTGAGTCTCTTTTTCATGTGGTGGGTTATTTAGGTAGGAATGCATTTGACAGTATTTTAAGGTGCTCTTTGCATTTTAGACTCACCCTCAGTGTCAAATATTGCCAAGGAATACTCGATTGTCTTTGAGCCATGGCTGTTTCACTTTAAAAATTGTGCTAGATTGCACAAATGATCACAAGGCCTTCTCCCCGCTCCGTTATTTACACCCTGGCTTGTGGCTTCATAACTCCATCCATCAAGAGCTCAGGTCTTGCTTTACCCTGTGCTTGGGTTGACCATGTAGCCTTCTGTGGACAGTATCAAAAATGATGCAATCAGAGACTTGAAAAGCACTAGTTGCTGCACGTGGAATCTTTCTGTCCCATGTCAGAAAGTCCAAGCTAGTCTGTTGGGTGATGAGGGATGTCAGCTCACATCATTCCACCTCCAGCACAGAGCCTGTGAGCTGAATTGGAGTGGATGGACCACAGACATGTGTCTGAGCCCTACCAAGTCCAGCAGAGATGAACCAGCTGGCTGAACTCAGCCAAAACTGGCAACCCTCAATATTAAGAGATAAGCACATGCTAACTGTTTGCTGCTGCTGCTGCTGCTGCTGCTGCTAAGTCACTTCAGTCATGTCCAACTCTGTGAGACCCCATAGACGGCAGCCCACCAGGCTCCCCCGTCTCTGGGATTCTCCAGGCAAGAACACTGGAGTGGGTTGCCATTTCCTTCTCCAATGCATGGAAGTGAAGAGTGAAAGTGAAGTCGCTCAGTCATGTCCGACTCTTAGCGACCCCGTGGACTGCAGCCCACCAGGCTCCTCCGCCCATGGGATTTTCCAGGCAAGAACACTGGAGTGGGGTGCCATTGCCTTCCCCAGCTAGTCGTTTAAGCATGGGCTTTTTCTAGTTAAGGTTATGTGCTTATTGGTCAACTAGTCTTTGTTGTGGTGGGTGGGCTTCTCATTGCAGTGGCCCCTCTTGTTGTGGAGTACAGGCTCTAGTCACACAGGCTTTGTTGCTCCACGGCATATGGGATCTTCCCAGACCAGGGATCCAACTCATGCCCCCTGCATTGGCAGGTGGATTCTTAACCACTGGATCACCAGGGAAGCCCCCAATCTTTTTAAGGTTGAATAACATTCCACCGTGTGTATATTGCATTTTGCTTATCTAGTCATCATAAATGAATACTTGAGTTGCTTCCACATTTTAGATATTGGGAATAATGCTGCTATAAACATGGGTATACAAATATCTCTTTGAGACCTGTTTTTACTTCTTTAGGTATCAATATATACCCAGAAATGGAATTTCCAAATCAAATGGTAATTCTAATTTTACCTGTTTTCCAGATCAGTTTTGATATTAGTCATGGGTATAAGGCGGTATCTCATTGTAGTTTTGATTTGCATTTCCCTAATGACGCTGGGAGGGATTGAGGGCAGGAGGAGAAGGGGACGACAGAGGATGAGATGGCTGACTCGATGGACGTGAGTCTGAATGAACTCCGGGAGTTGGTGATGGACAGAGAGGCCTGGCGTGCTGCGATTCATGGGGTTGCAAAGAGTCGGACACGATTGAGCAACTGAACTGAACTGAACTGAATGATGCTGAACAGCTTTTTATGTGCTTATTGGCCACTTGCATATATTCTTTAGAGAAATGTCTATTCAAGTTTTCCATTTTGTTCTTGAGTTTTAGGAGTTATTGAATTACTCTGGATGGGGCTTCTCTGGTGGCTCAGCCGTAAAGAATCTGCTTGCAATGCAGGAGACATGGGTTTGATCCCTGGGTTGTGAAGGCAAGAAAATGGCAACCTACTCCAGTATTCCTGCCTGGAGAATACCATGGACAGCTGAGCCTGGGGGCTGAAGTCCATGGATCTCAAGAGTTGGACACGACTTAGCAACTAAATCAACACCACCATACATTCTGGATAATAATCCTTTATGTGATTTGCAGATATTTCTTTCCATTCTACGTGTTCCTTTTTCACTTCCTTGTTGGTGTCTTTTGATGCACAAAATGATTACATTTTAATGAAATTCAATCTGTCTGTTCTTTCTTTCATTGCTGGTCCTTTGGTATCATATCCAAGGAAACACTGCCAAATACAATGTTATGAAACTTTAGCTCTATGTTTTCCTCTAAGAGTTTTATAATTTTAGGTCGTACATCTTTTAACACATTTTGAGTTGATGTTTGTTTATGGTGTTAGATCAGGGCCCAGTTTACTCTTTCACATGTAGATATCTAGTTTTCTCAGCATCATTTGTTGAAAAGACTGTTCTTTCTCCCAGTGAATGGTCTTGTCACACCTATCAGAAGTCAAGGGTTTATTTCTGGGCTTTCAATTCTAATCCAGTGGCCTATATATTTGTTTTTATACTCTCTTGATTATTATAGCTTTGTAATAAATTTTAAAATCAAGAAGTGTGAGTCTTCCAGGTTTGATCTGCTTTCTAAAGATTGTCTTGTCTATTTGGAGTCTCTTGAGATGTCACATGAATTTTAGGATGCAGTCTCTATTTCTTTCTTTTTTTAATTTTTTTATTTTAATAATTCATCCACTAGTATTTTATTTTGCTATTTTGTAACTTTTGTATTACAAAACCTTTGAAATATATACAAAATTAGAATCTGTTCTAAAGTCTAAGGAACACTCAACCCCTGGATCTATTCATTCTTGGCCGGTCTTTTTTCTTTTAAATCCCCACCCACGCTCCACCCACATTCTACCAAATTATTTTGAAGCAAATTCAAGAAATCATACAATTTTGTCACAACAGTTCAGTTCTTGAATATCAAAGATGAAGAATTCATACTACTGTTATCACACCAAAACAATCAAAAGCCCAAACATAAGCCAGTGCCATAAAATTAGCAACCATCAGGCGAGTGCTGTGAGCCCCCAGCGGTCTCAGGAATGCTTGCCCCTTGTTTTGCTAACAGTTGTGTTGAGTCGGGGGTGGAATGAAGTCCATACACTGCGGTTGGCTGGGGTCTCTCCCGCGTCTCCTCGGCCCTCCCGCGCCTCCTCGGCCCTCCGGCGCCTCCTCGGCTCTCCGAGCTGTGTTGTTCTGTTGCTCCCCTGGCAAGTTCATTTTTAAAGAAACCTAGGTTCACTGTCCTGAGCGTTTCCACAGCGCTTCCAATTGGAGTCACTGAAATGTCCTTCTGTCCCTAACGTTTCCATAAACTAGGAGTGATCATGGGAGGCCACTCAGATTCAGGTATGCCTCGTTTTGTCTCTGCTGTCATGGATGGTGCCCTGACCTTCACTGGGCTATGAAATAATCAGTCACTGACGATCATTCATTCATTCCTCTAAACCTATGATTCATTCATGGGTGCAAAACTAGGAGTCTTACATTTTCCTACTCTTTCTTCACTTAATGGCTAAATTATTTCTATATAAAATAACTTTCCCTCCTTAACTATTTGAATTTCCTAAGGGTGCATCTGACAAAGGAAAGGCAGAGTGGATGCTTATTTTTCTTTCCTGTACCATTTTTTAAACAGTCCAGTTAGTTGGTTCTCTAACATTATCCAAAGGGGACAAATAAAATGTTATGTTTGCTTTTTTTAGAGTTATTTTTAATATATGGATTTCAATATTTGATATATTTCAATTAATTGCAGCTTTCATTCTTGTAGATGGTACAGTGATCACATTTCAAGCTTAGGGGAGGGGATGCTCTTGAGGTTGCCTCCTGAGTTTTTCTGAGACAACTCAAGTGGCCTTTGATGGCTTCTTTATTCTCTGGGGTAACAACGTGTCCGTCACTCCTCTTATCCATTTCCTTCCATTGACCTGAGAAGCAGCCGTTTTCATCTGATTGGAGCACAGGAGTGGCCAAAGTGAGGTCTTGTCAGTGTACAGAGCTAAGGAAAGCATTCTCCACAGCACACTATGATTGTTCGGGATGCTTCCAGTTCATCTCAAGGACTCTAGGGATCTCTTCCGGACCTCTTCCATCCTATGTCTCTGTCTTTCTCTGCTGTGCACAGACTCCTGTCTCTGCAGGTCAATGTAATTATTCCTTTGCCTTTGTCTGCAATACACACTCAGTTGTTTCAGAATAAAGGTTTTGTGCAACTCTAGTCCTTGTTGACTCGGAGAAGGCAATGGCAACCCACTCCAGTACTCTTGCCTCTAAAATCCCATGGATGGAGGAGCTTGGTAGGCTGCAGTCCATGGGGTCACTAGGAGTTGGACACAACTGATTGACTTCACTTTCACTTTTCACTTTCATGCATTGGAGAAGGAAATGGCAAACCACTCCAGTGTTCTTGCCAGGAGAATACCAGGGACGGGGGAGCCTGGCGGGCTGCCATCTATGGGGTCGCAGAGTTGGACACGACTGAAGCAACTTAGCAGCAGTAGCAGCAGTTCTTGTTAACTACAGAAAACCCTTTTGTGTGATTTTTCTTTTAGTCATCAGGGTATGAATTGCACTAGATAATTGAAGCAAAATTACTGCTTTGAAATTGAAGGAATTCAAGTTTGTATGGTTGGGCCATCAACTCAAAACATAGTTAATTTCACTTTTGGTTTTTGAGATTTTTCAAAATTGACATAATTCTGTCTATTTCTGAAAAAAAAAGTATTTGTAGTTTTGATAGAGACTGCTTTGAATCTGTAGAACACTTTTAGTAAAATCAACATCCTAACACTATTAATTCTTCTAGTCCATGAACATGGATGTTTTCCCACTTGTTTATGTCTTTAATTTCTTTCAGCAATGTTTTATACACTCTATTGTATTCACCTTCTTAGTTAAGTCATAAGTATTTTATTCTTTTTGATGGTATTGTAAATGAAATTGTTTTTGTGGGTTCCTTTTCAGGTCATTTATTGTTAGTGTTCTGTATATGTCTGTGAAATCTACTTGGCTTATTGTTGTTAAAATCCTCCATTTCCTCACTGCTTTCTGTCTGCTTGCTCTATACATTCTTGAGAGTGGGATGGGGTACTGAAGCCTCCAATACTGTTATAGAACTATCTATTTCTCCCTTCAATTCTGTCAGCTTCGGCTTCATTATTTTGATGGTCTGATGGGTGCATAAATGTTTATAATAGTTATGTCTTCTTATTGTACTGAACCTTTTATTAGTATATAGCATTCTTCGCCTTGCGGACTTCTAAACATTTTTTTGTTTTCTTGTTGTTGTTGTTTTTGTTTTGTGACTGTGCTAGGTCTTCATTCATCAGCTTGTGGTCTTACCCCATGACGTGTAGGATCACAGCTCCCTGACCAGGGATCAAACCCACGTCTCCTGCATTGGAAGGTGGACTCTCAACCACTGGACCATTGAAGTCCCCTGAATCTTTTTGATTTAGAGTATATTCTTTCTGATAGAATAATCACTCTTGCCCTCTTTTCATTACTATTTGCATGAAATATCTTTTTCCATCCTTTCATTTTCAAACTATTGTGTCTTGGATCATATGTGAGTCTCTTACAGACAGCATAGAGTTGAATCATGTGTTTTTATACATTCTGCCAATCTTTGTCCTTTGATTGGAGAGCTCAAGCTATTGTTTAATTAGTGAAGAGGGACTCAATTTTGTATTGTGCTATACGTATTATAGCATTTTTGTCCCTGATGTCTTGTGTTACTGTCTTCTTTTTGTATTTTATTTGATTTTTTGCAGCGAACATTTAAACTTCATTCTCACTACTGTGTATATTCTGTAGCTCTTTTCTTTGTGGTTACCATGGGGATTATACATTTAACCTCCTAAAGTTATAAAACTTTAATTTGAATTAATATCCACTTGACTGAACTGACATACACAAATTCTGCTCCTTTACAGCTTTGTCCCACTCCTTTCAGTTGCTGATGTAATAAAAAAAACTACATCCTTATACACTGTGCACTCCCAAACATAAACTAATAATTCTTTTAAGTTCATTAATTTCTTAAATTCTGTAGAAAACAAGATTTGGAGTTATAAACCAAACTTACAATAATCCTAGCTTTTGGACTAATAATTATTTTTCTTTAAATGTATTAATCTCTTAAATCATGTAGAAAACAAAATGTCCAGTTACAAACCAATTTCACAATTAGCCTAGCATTTTAAAATTGCCCATGAATGTGCCTCTATTGAGTTGTTTATTTCTTTACACGGCTTTAAGGTACCCTCTCATGTTCTTTATTCACCCTTTAGAACTTTAAGTCACGTGAAGTGATAATGAACTCTCTAGCTTTTGTTTATCTGGAGATGTTATAGTTTCTTACTCATATTTAAGAATAATTTCCCCAGATGCAGGATTCTTGCTTGATTGACAGTTTCATTTTGTTTATAGCACTTTGAATACCTAATCCCACTGCCTTCTGGTCTTCAGAGTTTATGGATATATTAGTTTCCTACTGCCGCTGTAATAAATTACCACAATTTAGGGATTCAAATTTAGGACTTTCAAGACAATTTAGGGCTTCCCTGTAGCTCAAATGGTAAAGGATCTGCCTGCAATGCAGGAGATCAGGGTTCGATCCCTGGATTGGGAAGTCCCTCTGGAGAAGGGAATGGCAATCCACTCCAGTATTCTTGCCTGGAGACTTCCATGGACAGAGAAGCCTGGTGGGCTACAGCCTGTGGGGTCGCAAAGAGTTGGACATGACTGAATGACTAACATACATAACAGAGGGATTCAAAAAGCACAAATATATTATCTTACAGTCTGGAGGTTCTAAGTCTAAAAAAATCAAGGTTTCAGTACGGCTTTGTTCCTTCTGGGTGCTCTAAGGGACCCATTTCCTTGCCTTTTCCAGCTTCTAGAGGCTCTTTGCGTTCCTTGGCTCATGGTGTCTTCCTCCATCTTTAAAGCCAGCAATGGCACATTGAGTCCCCACATCACCTCACTCCAACCTTGCTTTCAGCATCATATGTGACTCTCCTCTTCTGCCTCCCTCTTCCACTTATATGGACCCTTGTGTCTACACCAGGCTCACCCCAATAATCCAGAATAATCTCTCCATCACAAGGTCATCTGATTAGTAAATTTAACTCCATTTGTGACCTTAATTCTCCTTTGCCATGTGACCTGACATATTTGCAGATTCTACGACATGGACATCTTTAGAGGTCATTATTCTGCCTACCACACTGGACAAACCAGTCCCTTGTTTTAAGAATTCCTTCTTCCTCTCAGACACTGGAGCCTGGAATTTTATGTCAGAGAGCCATTCCTTTTTGTCAGGGCGTCTCTGTAGGAGATACCAGTCAGCCTTCAAGAACCTCAAATTATTTAGCTCTTATATTCTGATTTCCATCGCTCTAAGTCACTTTGGTGAAGAAAATTCCATCCCACTAGCAAGTGAACATTGAAAGCCTATTTCCCTCCAAGATTCATAATCCTTCAGTTCCCAGACTTGTCATGCTTATTTTTTTGGTTTGTTGATATTCCTTTTGGGCAACTGTTTACAGAGGTGAGTCTTCAGCTCTTTCAAGCTTGTATTAGAGTCTGGATCACATAACCATCAGGAGAGACACAAAGTGAACGAGATTGCTCCTCAGTCAGTTCAGTCACTCAGTTGTATCTGGCTCTTTGTGACCCCATGCAGCACACCAGGCTTCCCTGTCCATCACCAATTCCCGGAGCTTACCCGAAATCATGTCCATCGAGTCAGTGATATCATCCAACATCTCCTCCTCTGTCGTCCCCTTCTCCTGCCGCCTTCAGTCTTTCCCAGCATCAGGGTCTTTTCCAATGAGTCAGTTCTTCACATCAGGTGGCCAAAGTATTAGAGTTTCAGCTTCAGCATCAGTCCTTCCAATGAATATTCAGGATTGATTTCCTTTAGGATGGACTGGCTGGATCTACTTGAGTCCAAGGGACTCTCAAGAGTCTTCTCCAACACCACAGTTCAAACGCATCAATTATTTGGCGCTCAGTTTTCTTTATCATCCAACTCTCACATCCATACATGACCACTGGGAAGACCATAGGTTTGACTAGATGGACCTTTGTTGGCAAAGTAATGTCTCTGCTTTTCAAGATGCTATCTAGGTTGGTCACAGCTTTTCACTCTCCACTTTCAGTTTCATCAAGAAGCTTTGTAGTTCCTCTTCACTTTTTGCCATAAGGGTGGTGTCATCTGCATATCTGAGGTTATTGAGATTTCTCCTGGCAATCTTGATTCCAGCTTGTGCTTCTTCCAGTCCAGCGTTTCTCATGATGTATTCTGCATAGAAGTTAAATAAGCAGGGTGACAATATACAGCCTTGATGTACTCCTTTTCCTATTTGGAACCAGTCTGTTGTTCCATGTCCAGTTCTAACAGTTGCTTCCTGACCTGCATACAGATTTCTCAAGAAGCAGGTTAAGTGGTCTGGTATTCCCATCTCTTTCAGAATTTTCCACAGTTTCTTGTGATCCACACAGTCAAAGGCTTTGGCATAGTCAATAAAGCAGAAATAGATGTTTCTCTGGAACTCTTGCTTTTTCCATGATCCAATGGATGTTGGCAATTTGATCTCTGGTTCCTCTGCCTTTTGTAAAACCAGCTTGAACATCTGGGAGTTCCTGGTTCATGTATTGCTGAAGCCTGGCTTGGAGAATTTTGAGCATTACTTTACTAGCGTGTGAGATGAGTGCAATTGTGCAGTAGTTTGAGCATTCTTTGGCATTGCCTTCCTTTGGGATTGGAATGAAAACTGACCTTTTCCAGTCCTGTGGCCACTGCTGAGCTTTCCAAATGTGCTGGCATATTGAGTGCAGCACTTTCACAGCATCATCTTTCACAATTAGATATATGTATATATGTATCTGAATCACTTTGCTGGACACAACTATAAACAAATATAAAATGGAAATTAAATTAGCAACAGCAGCACAATGGCAGGACCAGAAACCAGACTCCAGGCTCAGCTTCCAGCTCCACCAAACCTGGGCGTCCTCGCTTGTCATCAGTGCTCCCGGGTGACGGAAAGAACAGCTGCTCTGTTAATTACCCATGTTTCACTTCTGCTTTATTGACTGTGCCAAAGCCTTTGACTGTGTGGGTCACCACAAACTGTGGAAAATTCTTTGAGATGGGAATACCAGACCACCCGACCTGCCTCCTGAGAAATCTGTATGCAGGTTAAGAAGCAACAGTTGGAACTGGACATGAAACAACAGACTGGTTCCAAATCAGGAAAGGAGTACATCAAGGCTGTATACTGTCACTCTGCTTATTTAACTTCTATGCAGAGTACATCATGAGAAATGCTGGGCTGGATGAAGCACAAGCTGGAATCAAGATTGCCAGGAGAAATATCAATAACCTCAGATATGCAGATGACACCACCCTTATGGCAGAAACCTGAGTTTGAGTAAGGTCTGGAAGTTGGTGATGGACAGGGAAGTCTGGCGTGCTGCAGTCCATGGAGTTACGAAGAGTCAGACACAACTAAGTAACTGAACTGAACTAACCAACAGCTTGGGAATTTCATATTAAATAGAGTTCTTCAAGAGATGAACAGGAACACTCAGGCCTGTTGATGTATACATATTCATCTGGAGCTCAACAATGCTGTGAACCTGGACACAACAATGTGAGCTGCTCTGCTGGGTAAGTGATTCATGAGTCTGAGGAACTTGTGGTAGCTAGTTTGGATGTGAGCTAGCAACTGGACAGAACACCTTCCCAGGAAGGATTCTATAGCTGAAAGAGTCCTCCAGTTCTTACTGCAGTTGGGGCATCTTCAAGACAAGGTAAAGGATCAGTTCAGTTCAGTCACTCAGTCATGTCTGACTCTCTGTGACCCCGTGGATTGCAGCACCCCAGGCTTCCCTGTCCATCAGTAACTCCAAGAGCTTACTCAAACTCATGTTTATTGAGTCAGTGATGCCATCCAACCATCCCATCCTCTGTCGTCTCCTTCTCCCACCTTCAATCTTTCCCAGAATCAGGGTCTTTTCAAATGAGTCAGTTCTTCACATCAGGTGGCCAAAGTAATGGAGTTTCAGCTTCAACATCAGTCCTTTCAATGAATATTCAGGACTGATTTCCTTTAGGATGGACTGATTGGATCTCCCTGCAGTCCAAGGGACCCTCAAGAGTCTTCTCCAACACCACAGTTCAAAAGCATAAATTATTTTGTCCTCAGCTTTCTTTATAGTCCAACTCTCACATCCATACATGACCACTGGAAAAACAATAGCCTTGACTAGACAGAACGTTGTTAGCAAAGTAATGTCTCTGCTTTTTAATAAGCTCCAAGGAGTAAACATCTTTTAATTTCATGGGTGACCATCTGCAGTGATTTTGGAGCCTCCCAAAATAAATCCTGTCACTGTATCCAGTTTCCCCATCTATTTCCCATGAAGTGATGGGACCAGATGCCATGATCTTCGTTTTCTGAACGCTGAGCTTAAGTCAACTTTTCACTCTCATCTTTCACTTCCATCAAGAGGCTTTTGAGTTCCTCTTCACTTTCTGCCATAAGGGTGGTGTCATCTGCATATCTGAGGTTATTGAGATTTCTCCTGGCAATCTTGATTCCAGCTTATGCTTCTTCAAGCCCAGCATTTCTCATGATGTACTCTGCATAGAAGTTAAATAAGCAGGGTGACAATATACAGCCTTGATGTACCCCTTTCCCAATTTGGAACCAGTCTGTTGTTCTATGTCCAGTTCTAACTGTTGCTTCTTGACCTGCATACAGATTTCTCAAGAGGCAGTCAGGTGGTCTGGTATTCCCATCTCTTTCAGAATTTTCCACAGTTTCTTGTGATCCACACAGTCAAAGGCTTTGGCATAGTCAATAAAGCAGAAATAGATGTTTCTCTGGAACTCTCTTGTTTTTCCAATGATACAGCAGATGCCAATTTGATCTCTGGTTCCTCTGCTTTTTCTAAATCCAGCTTAAACATCGGGAAGTTTACAGTTCACGTATTGTTGAAGCCTGGCTTGGAGAATTTTGAGCATTACTTTACTAGTATGTGATGAGTGTAATTGTGTGGTAGTTTGAGCATTCTTTTGCATTGCCTTTCTTTGGGATTGGAATGAAAACTGACCTTTTCTAGTCCTGTGGCCACTGCTGAGTTTTCCAAATTTGCTGGCATATTGAGTGCAGCACTTTCACAGCATCCTTTTAGGATCTGAAATAGCCCAATTGGAATTCCATCACCTCCACTAGCTTTGTTCATACTGATGTTTCATAAGGTCCACTTGACTTCACATTCAGGATGACTGGCTCTAAGTGAGTTATCACACCATCATGATTATCTGGGTCATGAAGATCTTTTTTGTATAGTTCTGTGTATTCTTTCCATCTCTTCTTAATATCTTCTGCTTCTGTTAGGTCCATAATATTTCTGTCCTTTATCTAGCCCATCTTTGCATGAAATGTTCCCTTGGTATCTTTAATTTTCCTGAAGAGATCTCTAGTCTTTCCCATTCTATTGTTTTGCTCTATTTCTTTGCACTGATCGCTGAAGAAGGCTTTCTTATCTCTCCTTGCTATTCTTTGGAACTCTGCATTCAGATGCTTATATCTTTCCTTTTCTCCTTTACTTTTCACTTCTTTTCTTTTCACAGCTATTTGTAAGGTCTCCCCAGACAGCCATTTTGCTTTTTTGCATTTCTTTTTCTTGGGAATGGTCTTGATAACTGCCTCCTGTACAATGTCACAAACCTTTGTCCATAGTTCATCAGGCACTCTGTCTATCAGATCTAGTCCCTTAAATCTGTTTGTCACTTCCACTGTACAATCACAAGGGATTTGAGTTAGGTCATACCTGAATGGTCTAGTGGTTTTCCCTACTTTCGTCAATTTAAGTCTAAATCTGGCAATAAGGAGTTCACGAACTGAGCCACAGTCAGCTCCTGGTCTTGTTTTTGCTCATTATATAGAGTTTCTCCATCTTTGGCTGCAAAGAATGTAATCAATCTTGTTTCAGTGTTGACTATCTGGTGATGTCCATGTGTAGAGTCTTCTCTTGTGTTGTTGGAAGAGGGTGTTTGCAATGACCAGTGTGTTCTCTTGGCAAAACTCCAGTAGCCTTTGCCCTGCTTCATTCTGTACTCCAAGGCCAAATTTGCCTGTTACTCCAGGTGTTTCTTGACTTCCTATCTTTGTATTCCAGTCCCCTATAATGAAAAGGATGTCATTTTGGGTGTTAGTTCTAGATGCCCTCAAGGAAAACACTGATGCTCTCCTGTGACTCCTACCTGTGTCTTGAGCTTCTTCCTTCTTCTAAGCCCACCTTTTTAGTGAATCCTTCTGGTAGAAAAGACCACTTCTGTGCTTTCTGTGGATTCCAGCTTCCACCAGCAGGTGAACAGAGTAGGTCCAGGCTTCCTCCCACCACAGCAGGCTGTGTTTCTGCTCGTGTCTTGTGTCTCTCTTGCTACAGCTTCTCCTAAGACTACAGCAAAGTATCCTTCCCAGCAGTCTTTCTGGGCTAGCATAGCCATGAACACTTTTGCATATTCTCTTCCAGGGGCAGAAGACCGACCTAAGTGCAATATACTGCCTAGCTGCTTGTACACAACTATTTGGTTTTATAGGTTATAACTGCTCCTGGTACAGAATGTCAAATAGCTCTGTTACCCATACAGATTCAGCTGCTCATTGCTCAAAAATCAATACAAGGAGGAGAGAGAGAGAGAAAGAAATGTTGGTAGAAAGGGAAGTTGCTTTTAATGAGAATGCTGGCAATCTGGGGAGATGGTGGACTCAGTATCCTCCAAAAGCCATCTCTGAAAATTCTGCTCAGCTATGAAAGTATTTAAAGGGAAATGGCAAAGTAATCTTAGTGAATTAATTGAGATGGGGGGTCAGAGTCATCGCGATCACCCACTGTATCCAGGCTTGTCCATTTCTTGTGATCTTTCTTTAGAATGCTATCTTATTCACACAGTTTGTTCACAAGGTTACTGAAGGGGAAGCTAGGGAAGAGAGCTGGTCATGTGTTAATTACTTATTCCTCATATCTACGTCTTTGATCTGTAGAAAGAGCCACCAAGTTAGGAAAAGTATTGTGTGGTCAAGAGATTGTTTAGTCATTAAGTCGTGTCAGATTCTTTGTGACCCCATAGACTGCAGCCCATCAGGATCCTCTGTCCATGGGATTTCCCAGCAAGAATACTCAAGTGAGCTGCCATTTCCTTCTTCAGGGGCTCTTTCCAACCCAGGGATCGAACCACATCGCCTACACTGGCAGGTGGATTCTTTACCACTAACAGAGCCAGCAAAGAATCTGCCTGCAATGCACGACACCCGGGTTCAATCCCTGGATCAGGAAGATTCTCTTGGAGAAGGGAATGGCTACCCTCCCAGTATACTTGCCAGGAGAATTCCATGGACAGAGGGCCTAGTGATTGGACCACAGTCCGTGGAGTCTCAAAAAGTCTGATGTGATTGAGTAGCATGGAGGTGCTTGGTTTAAGGTTAATGACAAAACAAAAGGGGCCCCCTCTAGAGAGCTCTTTTCTGCCAAAAGTTGCTTATGTTTCTGCAGAAGAAAACCAGCAATCTTCTACTACGCTCCTCTGCTCTCCCAAATTTCATGTTCTCCATACAGACATTGTAACAATTTAGGTGCTTATATATTGCTATTTCTAGATATTTTAATAGCTTAGAAATGATTATCATTTGTTATTTTGAAAATCAGGGTTTCACTCTCTTACTTCCCACATCAGTCACACCTTTCTCTCCCATACTAATCTTCCTTCCCACTCAATTTAGTTACATAATAATTTTTATATTTGGTATTTTCATTTTGACCCTGTCAATAGCAGCTTAGCTAATTAAACTCTGATTACATTTCCTTTCTTAAACAAAATATGTTGTTCCTGGAGTTAGAAAATTACTTTGCTAGAGGTATACACCTGCCTCAATACTGTAAGAGAGGTTGTCTATGGGTTTCATTTTATCATGAAGCCCTTCTTCCTGGACCCCTCTGCCCTCCTGCCAAATATGCAGATCTTCATGGCCTCTCTTCAGCATCTCCTGGGGACTGCTTCTCTTCTCTCTGGTTTCTGGAGTCAATATCTTTCTCTTTCTAGATTTACTTCTCAGTTTTCAAAGAATACATATTAATATGCAGCTTTATAAGAACCGTGGTGGATTCATGTTAATGTATGGCAAAACCAATACAGTATTGTAAAGTAAAATAAAGTAAAAATAAAAATTAAAAAAAAAGAAAGCATGGATGAGAGGGTTTTCTGTTTTTTGCTTTTGTCTTGATCTTATGTATCTAAAAATGTCTTGACTGCTACAGTTATACCTCAAGATCTGTGCCATCATGAAGAATCTTCACCTTCACTGGATCCACTCAAAGTCGTGGGAAGATGAGCCAGACTCAAAGAGGTTCATCAAACTGGAGGAGCCCTAAGGGGTGTAGGACTTAGGGAAGGGGCCCTGTGGCCTGTTCTGTGGCCCTGCTGGTGGAAGAGAAGGTATGAGGGGAGATCTCTCAGATGGAAACAGGAGGTGTGGAAGACACAAGGGAGCTGAAGAACAGAGCCACAGAAGAGATCAGTAAGCAGAAAGACCCCACTTGAACATGTTTTTGCAAAGAAACCAACCAAAGGCATGAGATCACGTACATGATGAAGAGCTTTGAGACAGAGCTGAAGAAAAGGAAAGGAATAGAGATTATGAAAGCAGAAAGTCAAGCTGAAGAGTGTAGTCTTGTGAACTTTCAGAAAGCATCCTCAGAAAAGACAGTGGGGATGTCTCCTAACTGGATGTTAAGCAGCATTCCCAAGATGGACCTCCGCATGATGCTGAAATGAAATGTATTTCCATGGAGAATGCTAAGGCCCATCTGCTGGAAGGTCAGCAGAACAAGAAGAAAGACAATGAGACATCCTCTACCTTCACCAACATGTGTGAATTATGAGCACCACATGGATCTTATCACAGTGTACTCAATGCCCCCAGATGGACAATAAAGAAGAGCCCAAGGCCAGCCTTTGGAAAGAGTCTCCACATCCCTATCCATGAGAATCCTGCTAAGGACTACAGACTTCTATCACTATCAGAAGTTCAAGAAAAAGAACTGAGAATGGCTGAAGGGGAGGAGGGCATGGTGAGATGTAAACAGAACCTTCCTTCAAACCCCCTCATAAGAGAAGGCTTCCTGGACAGAGGCCTGCTTGATTGCTGGCAAACAGATCCCAAAATAGACTCTATTTGCCCTGTTGTTTACCTGCAGGATTTCTCAAGCACCGAATTTATAACCTTTTAAAACAAAATGATATGCAGTTTTCCTATTTGGAAGCAGACTCTAGCCTTGTGTGCATTATTAAGTCTTGTTGGGGTGTTTTGTTGTTGCTATTTTCAAGTCTTTATTTTCCCCTACTTAATTGATAGTTTTTCTGGGTATAGAATTCTACATTGAAAATTGTTTTCTCTCCAAATATTGAGGCCCCTGCTCCTATATGGGGAGAAAGCAATGGCACCCCACTCCAGTACTCTTGCCTGGAAAACCCCATGGACAGAGGAGCCTGGAAGGCTGCAGTCCATGGGGTCGCTGAGGGTCGGACACGACTGAGCGCTTCACTTTCACTTTTCACTTTCCTGCATTGGAGAAGGAAACGGCAACCCACTCCAGTGTTCTTGCCTGGGGAATCCCAGGGACAGGGGTGCCTGGTGGGCTGACGTCTATGGGGTCGCACAGAGTCGGACACGACTGAAGTGACTTAGCAGCAGCTCCTATATGGATGGGAAAAGTGAGATATTATTTACTTATGAAAGATTTTAGGATCTACTCTTTGCCCAGGCATTTGTTTGTGAAGTGCCTTAATGGATTCTGAGGGCATTTTGAATTTCAGTTCTAGGAAGTTTTATTGAAATATTTTGGATAATTTTATCCTCCCCTTTTTTTTGTAATCTTTTGTTCTGGAATTCTCAACATTTTGATTTTGAGCACAAGATTAATCCCTTACCTTTCTTAGCTTTTTCTATTTTAAAAATTTTTTTGCTACTTGATTCTTTATTTCAGATTTCTTCAACATTTTTTACCAAATCAGCTAAAGAATTTAAAAGTTCTTTTTACTAAAGTGTATACTTAAAGTGTATACTTACAACCATAAGTATATAGCTTACATGCTCAGTCACTCACTCATGTCCAACTCTTTGTGACCCTAAGGACTGTAACCCATCAGGTTCCTTTTTCCGTGGGATTTTCCCAACAAGAATACTGAGTGGGTTACTATTTCCTTCTCCAGGGGATCTTCCTGACCCAGAGATAGAACTCGCATCTCCTGCATTGGCAGATGGATTCTTTACTGCTGTGCCTCCAGGGAAGCCTATATAGTTTGATGAGTGCCCTCCAAATAATCACATCTTGTCTCCACCCCACCTCATATGGAGAAATAAAACCATATCCCCACCCAAGAAGTCTCCAAGAATCCCTGTCTCTCAGGTGCTTCCCTTCCCTCCTCTCCAAAGTTGGCAGAAGTTCTGATTTCTAACACCAGGCTTCAATTTTGTGTACTTTTGAACTTTGTATAAATGGAGTTATATTGTATGAAGACTTTTGCTTCTGTTTTCTTTGACTCAACATTAAGATTTTCAAATTCTTCCCAAGTTGTTGCATATAGTGGAAAATGTTTAATTGCTTTAGACTATTAATCTTTTGTTATATCTATCTATTCTGTTGACAGATATTTAAGTTGTTTTTGATTTGTGACCATTATTAATAGCATAGCTATGGTAATTCTTATACAAGTCTTACACACACACACATACACAAGTAAAATTGCTACCCTAGGTCATGAGTTTATCAAACATTAGTGGATAATGTCAAACCATTTTCCAAGGGTTATACTACCTTAGCCTTCCCTTGACAGTTGATGTGAGTTTTATTTGCTCTGTGTCCATGTGCTCAGTCACTCAATCACGTCTGACTCTTTGCAACTCCATGGACTATAGCCTGCCAGGCTCCTCTGTCCATGAATTTTCCAGGCAAGAATACTGGAGTAGGTTGCCATTTCCTCCTCCAGGGGGTCTTCCTGACCCAGGGATTGAACTCAAGTCTCCAGTATCTCCTGCATTGGCAGGTGGATTCTTTACCACTGCCTTTATTTTCTCTATATCTTTGCTAATACTTGGTATTGTCTGCCTTTTTCAGATGGTTTTAATTTGCACAGTCATCATTACTAATGATGTTGACCACCTTTTCACCTGCTTATTAGCCATGTGGAGATCGCTCATGAAATGCCTGTTCAAATTTCTTGCCTATATTCCTGCTTGGTTGTCTGTCTTTTTTCTTAATAACTCAATGTCATCTGGATTGGAACCTCTTGTTGTTATATGGGTCGCGGCTCCATTTCTCACTCCGTGGTTAGCCTTTTCATGTTTTTGTGTCTTTGATAAATGAATTGTCTTGAGTTTAATGTACTTATTATGGGTTTTCAGTCTTTTCTTTATGATTAATGGTGTTTGTATACTTTTTAACAAATCTTTTCCCCTCCCAAGGTTCTGATGATACTCTTCATGTTATCTTGTTGAAGTTTCATTATTCAAATTTTCACATTTAGTTCTAAAGTCCACTTGGAGTTGATTTTTGTGCATAGCATGAGATGGGACTCAAGTTTCACCTTTTTGCATATGGATATACATTTGATTCTTCACTATTTATTGAAAGACCACTTTTTGCCCAGTGCTCTGAAAAGTCATCTTGGTCAAAAAGCAAGTGTCCATATATGAGTGGGTCTGTTTTTGGATTCTCTCCCGGGTCTGTCAATGTATTTGTCTCTCCTTGTCCAGATACCTCTTTTTAAACTTACTGTAATTCTCAATAAACTCAAAACCCAGCAGTGAAAACCCCTCCGCTTTGCTCTTCTCCAAGATGTCCTTCGCTGTTGTTAACCATTTGCATTTTCACAAAAGTTTTTGAATAACCTTGTGAAAATTCACTAACTGCTACTGGAATGTTAATCCAGATTGAATCTAGATGTTGCTGTGAAGGTATTTTTCAGATGAGATTAGTATTTAAATCAGTGGACTTTGAGTAAAGCCAATTAATGTGGATGGGCCTCATCCAATCAGTTGAAGGCTCAAAGAGAAAAGACTGAAGACCCTTGAGGAAGAAGGAATTCTGCCTCCAGACTGTATCTGGACTCAAGTTGCAACATCAACTTCTTTCTGGGTCTCCAGTCTGCCAGACTTGTAAGTCCCCACAAGCTCATGAGCCAAATATTTAAAAAAATCTCTCTCTCCATATACATATATACACACATTATATATATAATGTATGTATGTGTGTATATATATATATATATATATATACACACATTTTGTGTGTCTGTGTGTGTGCTCAGTCAATAAGTCATGTCTGACTCTTTGTGACCCTGTGGACTAGACTGTAGCACCATGGACTATATATATATATATGTATATATACATACACACACACACACATATGTGTGTGTGTGTGTGTGTGAGTCACTCATTTGTGTCTGATTCTTTGCAACCCCATGTACTGAAGCCCTCCAGTCTCCTCTGTCCATGGAATTTTCCTGGTAAGAACACTGGAGTGGGTAGCCATTCCCTTCTTCAGGGGATATTCCCAACCCAGGGATCAAACCCAGTTCTCCTGTTTTTCAGGCAGATTCTTTACCATCTCAACCACCAGGGAAGTGTGTGTGTATGTGTGTGTGTATATATATATATATATATATATATCTTCTATTGGTTCTTTTTCCCTGGAGAGCCTTGACTAATACATAGATCATGTCCATGGCTGTCTAAGCTATCCCTGAATAATGTTGGGCCTATATTTCGTTATTGTCATCATCCACTCTGGTTGGTGATACTAATTCTACTTTCATTTATTCTGTAAATAACTTTGAATGCCTCCTATATTCTGAGTAATCTACTAGAAGTTGCAGGACTTTTGCGCAAAAATAGCTGTGTTTTGAGCCCCAATTTCATTTATTAGTGAAAATAACATTTTGGTTCACTGGGGTTTAATGAAACTTTTTAAAGATGAGCTATCAAATTAATTTTTTTCTTTACTTGAAAGAGTTGTACATATAGGGAAGAGTAATCAAGAGACTTGAACTCAAAAGCTAACTCAAGTAAAGTGATGGTGACTGTCTAAGAAGCACTTGGGTTGCAAGAGAAAAGGACCCATTTGTGATGTCCCCCTTGGACATCAAGGGATAATAAGCATCCTTGGTACCCTGTTTTTGTCATCTCCAGATTCTGCTTCTTAAGAACTCAGTGAGCTGGGCCTTGAAAGTCAGGGCTTGGTCATGTTAGTGCTTGGGGCTGGAGGTGTTGTAACTTTCTGCGAATTATATACCAAGTAACTGGTCATGGCCATCTGTGCTGCTCCAACATTGTGTTTGCATAAATTAAACAGAGGAGTGGGTGTTGTTTACTGCAGTTATTCACAGTTGTTCCTATGATTTATGTTTGGAGTTGGCCTCCTTACATCTATTGCGAATGGCTGAGACTACAAGCAATGTTGTTCCATTAGAAGAGAAAAATGCTCATTATAAAGCATAATACAATGACTCATGCTCATGTACCCTAAAGGGCTGCCTGACATGAGGAAAGAGAGAGGAGATATGTTTCTGGTCACAATGCTTTTATTCCATTATTAAGGCTATTCATCTTTTGAGAAAAAAAAATTATAATGCTTCCAATGAAGGTGCCAATTAGACTACAAAACAATTCTGCAAATTAAAGGCATAAGTAATGCATTCTGTATTCACAATGCTGAAGGAATAGAGTAAACATCTGATGTGGTGAAAACCTGATATCATCCGCCAGTTAATAAACTTGCTTACCAATGTCACTTTTCTTATAATAAAATCCAGTCTCAGTTTTAGAGTCTCTTCCTGGGTATAGAATATTGCAGTAAAATCTTGGGATTGAGCATTTAACTTCTCGGGAAGTAAAAAGCATTTTAAAACAACTTAGAGATTAAAAACTAAGAGACATAGATGGACTCTGAGTTCAAGAATTTAGAATTTTACTAGAGATGTCAAATTCTCAGAGGAATCTCGTATGTATCTTCTCAGGAGTAGTAGTTTATTTTTAATAAATTTGCACAACTTGGTCAAGTAAACAGTGTAACTGATTTTTTAAATTTCCTGACTTGATTGGTTGCAGATTCACTTGCCCATGTGAATTCTTATTTTGGCACAATGATGGCAAGTTCTGTCAGTTCAGTGATGGATCCCATATTCCATTTGTACACTAAGCGAGGTGGATAGTTCACCAACAGCACCAGCTTTCCTTTCTTAAGAAATTGGTCTCTTCCTCAGTATTAAAGTGGATTCTGTGGGAACTTTTATTTTAACTGTGCTATGTGAAGGCACTTAGCAAATCTTGATTCAGACTCCCACGATGTGGAAGGCTGAGTCAGGAAGCAGAGTTAAGCAACATTAAGCCCATTAGTTCTTCCAGATCTCTGGTCCCATTTGGTAAATTGTTATGTAGGTCCCTTGGGTCCCGAGGAGACCCTGACTCACTCACTTGTGATCATCTGTCTGCTGAGAGCTGGCAGTAGGCTTGGAGAAAAGGCAAGTGTGGCTACCCAACCACAGCAGTGGCAAAGGGAACCTTCCAGCCCTCTTCCCCCACCCAGTGGCTCCTATGCAATGCCAAGTTGGTGCCTCTTTCTCTGCTGTGGCTGTGAAGCCAGGGAAGATTGCATTTATCACGAGGTTAAAGATAGAGGAGTGCTTTTCCATAGAGGGGTGGCTCTTGGTGACAGGATCAATTCTGTGACACTGATCATTGTCACATAAGTCAGCCAGAGACATGGTGTCAGTGCCCAGTGCCGTCAGAGTTCACCAGAGGCCAACCCAAGAGTCTGCCATCTTGCTCTCTTTTCTTCTCCCTTGTGGACTGGGTTACAGCTACCATCTCAGACTCTGGGAGCTGGTGGTAAACAAAGCCATCTTTCATTACAAAGCCATTTGCTGCATCATAACACAGTTCAGAAAGGAGGAAAGAACGAGGAGCTGCGTGAGCAATTCCTCCTTGGCTGCCAGACTGTGCATATAGCAAGAAGACTGTGACCTTGATGTGACCTTGAAGTTCCAAAGACTCTTAACAGGTATCTATAAACGCAGATGCTATGATTAGGATCTCCCAGCACAACAACGCTGGGCTGGACCTTGGAGTTTGTTGTTTCAGAGTGAAAAGGATCACCGATAACCGTCTTCCATCTCAATGGAAGGAGCCATGACTTGGGCCGTTAAAGGACCCTTATGGGATTACGAAGGGTTGAGTTTTCAAATATTTTCCCCTTTGGTTTGGAACAAGACAACATGGGCATACATTTACCCACTGACATGGTTACCAGAAGTATCCAGTGTGAGAGGTCACAGAGTAGTCTTGCTGGCTGGGTCTGCTTGTGCAAGAGACAGGACAGATGGGTCTGAATTCTTCTGTGTCATCATTTCTGTATTTCTGGGTTATGCCTCACTCAGGATTGCAAAGGCGAATTGCAGTGAATTGGAATGACCTGACATTTCTGTGACATCTGCTTTTGTTGCAACTCAATTCTCCCAAACACCACACCACACAATGGAAACGCATATGGAAAATATCTCATTAACATCTCTTAAGACAGACAATAAAAACAGACTACTCAGAACTAGCAAAGATCCACTTTGAAGCCCGAGGAGACTCCTATGGCAATTTATGATGAACTGATGAAATTTTGTAGCTAATTGTTATGTGCCTATATTACCTTCTTGATGGAGGGTGCTGTCATGGCAGGGTGCTGTGAATTTGATTGAACTTTTCTAACAACTCTTTAGCCCAGAGACATGCTTAAGAGAAAAATGCAAGGTGTTAGAGCTGGAGGGGAACACAGAGACTGCTGGGTCCCACAGCTGATTTTTCCAGATGCAAAATCACATGCAGTTAGGGTACTTGACCTACCCAGGACCACACAGCTAACTGTGGCAATGCAGGCACTGGATCCCAAGTCTGAACACCCTGATCTGTACTTTTTTTAAATATAAATTTATTTATTTTAGTTGGAGGTTAATTACTTTGCGATATTGTATTGGTTTTGCCGTGTACTTTATATAAAGACTGCATTGTCCCTCTAAGAAGGTAGGGCTGTGTGTGCACAAGTGGCCAGACTGATGATGCTCCACTGACTAACTGAAATAGGCCAAGACTTCCTTCATCAGTCAGGAAGCCAGAAAGGCAAGGAAAGGATTGGGTCTTACAGGGTGGAGACAAAATGTCTTCTTTCAATAGATCACTAAGTTCTCCATTGAACAGGAGCCAGAGAACAAGATCAGACCCCAAGCAGCTTACCAACAAGATTCTTCCTTCACCGAGACATCTGCACATTTGCAGTGGAGGCCGTGGACCATCAGGGCCATGTCACTGTGCTGGCAGTGAAGACCTCCCTGTGATGTGGCTATAGCATAATTCTCATTAAGGAGAGGTTAGCTCAGATTCAACAGGATGGCTTACATTCAAACCAGGGCGCAACGCCCGCGGCAGTGGCACATCAAAACTCAGAGAAGAAGGGCTGGGAGTTTTCTTGCCCCCACGAAGGCCCTGGAAGCCCTGCTCAGCAGCAAGTGGAGGAGTCTGTGTCTCATTCTAGGTGCAGTTATGTCCGGTGATGCTGCAGAATCACCTGTCCTGCCACGTGGTGCTTTTTGTTCAAAAGGCTGGACCTTGCCTTGACGTGAGCTGGCAAAACCCAAGGACAGTGGGCCACTGGGGTGGGGCCCATGGCCGGAGTCTGGGAAGGCAGAAGAAGCTGAATCCTTCAGGTCCAAATTGGTTTCCCTACTTCACACAAGCAAAAGGACTTGTTTTAAGAAGGGCTCTTCACCATGGAGAAGTGTGGAGATTCCTTTAAAAACTAGGAATAAAACTGCCATATGACCCAGCAACCCCATTACTGGGCATATACCCTGAGGAAACCACAATGGAAACAGAAGGCTGTACCCCAGTGTTCATTGCAGTACTATTTACAATAGTCAGGACATGAAGCAACCTAGATGTCCATCAGCAGATGAATGGATAGAAGCTGTGGTCCATATACACCGTGGAATATTACTCAAGCATAAAAAGGAACACATTTGAGTCAGTTCTAATGAGATGGATAAACCTAGAGCCTATTATACAGAGTGAAGTAAGTCGGAAAGAGAAAACATATATTAAAGCAAATATATGAAATCTAGAAATATGGTACTGATGAACCCACTTGCAGGGAGCAATGGAGACACAGACAGAGAACAGACTTGTGGACACAGTAGGGAAGGAGAGGGTGGGGTGAATGGAGACAGCATGGAAACAAATATTATCATATGTAAAATAGATAGCCAATGGGAAGTTGCTCTGTGACTCAGGGAGCTCAAACCAGTGCTCTGTGCCAACCTAGAGGGGTGGGATGTGGTGGGAGGGAAGTTCAAGAGGGAGGGGACATATGTATACCTATGGCTGATTCATATTGATGTATGGCAGAAACCAGCACAATATTGGAAAGCAATTATCCTTCAATTAAAAATAAATAATTTTTTTTAAAAAAGTAACCCTGAAAAAAAAATGTTAGTAAAATGATGAGCAAAAATAATAATGATAATAATGAAAGGGCTGTTAAGAAGACAAACATGAGCAAGGGGCCATGCAGGCTGAGACTGAGAGGGGAACAGAGGGCTGGGGTCAGCTGGGTTGACTGAGCACCTCCCTCGGGCAGGAAGCCAAGGGATGGGCAAGGTCTGCCCTCAGAGTGACTGCCATTTCCCGCCCACTTTCTTATCACCTGGATTTCCCTAGTGGCTCAGACAGTAAAGCATCTGCATACAATGTGGGAGACCCGGGTTCAGTCCCTCGGTTGGAAAATCTCCTGGAGAAGGAAATGGCAAACCACTCCAGTATTCTTACCTGAAAAATCCCACAGACGGAGGAGCCTGGTAGGCTACAGTCCATGGGGTCAGAAAGAGTCGGACACGGCTGAGGACTTCACATTTCTTATCACAAGTGGCTCCTCAAACGTGAATGTGTTAGCAATGAAAGAATGAAGGTTGGAATGCTGTTTAAAGAAGAGAGCCTCCAGCACAGCGATTCACTAAGGGAACAAGGTTCATTTGTTGTGGGTCCAGAGTGGGAGAGACTTGTCAGCCTGGGAACACTTTCCCAGTGGAGACATTTGGTTTGGACTTTACTGGGTGGTAAAGTTTCTATGTAGGATCCTCTCCTGTGAACAAGTAAGGCTATATCAGTCTTATTAAGGAGAGAAGAGCCATCTGACTCTCAAAGACAGCACACCCCTTGTGATAGGATCCAGTACTTGGTAGCTCAGCGGTAAAGAATCCACTTTGATGCAGGAGACTGCCTGAAATGCAGGAGACACGAGTTCAATCCCTGGGTTAGGAAGATCCCCTGGAGGAAAAAATGGCAACCTACTTCAGTGTTCTTGCCTAGGAAATTCCACAGACCGAGAAGCCTGGCAGGCTACAGTCCATGGGGGTCGCAAAAAGTTGGACATGACTTAGAGGCTAAACCACCACCACCACCAGTATAAACAAAAGAAAACACAGGATGAGTGATGGGCTGGTCTTGCTCTTGGGTGGCAGTGGAGCCAACAGCCTTTCAGGTTCATGTCTGCGACAGCCTAGCTTTCCCGACTAACGGTCCTTGCCACGCATCAAAGTGTGGATCTCAGCTCACTCTGACCTTGAAGGCTCCGAAGAACACCCACGTGCTTGCTCTGTTTTACTCCCATGCACACTGTGATTCAGGTTTTCCAGCTCCTGCCAGACCCTCTGCCTGGCCTCCTCGATAATTATCCAGATTCACAGAAATGGACACGTACAGAACCCTTGCAATCTCTTATCCTAAACGGACCTTCATGGAGCTCTGGTCTTTTTCTCTCTTGGGAAAAGTGGCAATAACCCATCTCTCCCAAACTTACATTCATCCATTATTCTTTCCTTCCTTCAGTGCTACTAACTGATCACTGACCATGTGTCAAGCACTGGGCTAGGTGCCAAGGGTTCAATTAGAAACACAGGTGGGACTTCCCTGGTGGTTCAGTGGTTAAGAATCCACCTGCCCATTCAGGGGACACGGGTTCGATCCCTGGTCCAGGAACTAAGATCCCACATGCCACAGTGCAACTGAGCCCCTGAGTCACAGCTACTGAACCCTGCACACCTAGAGCTTGTGCTCCTCAACTGCACCGCAACTGGAGAAATCCTGCACACAGCAGCAAGGACACAGTGCTGCCAAAAGCTAAAATGAAAAAACTTAGTATCTATGACTATAGATACTTAGCACTTTAAAGAAATGCCTGCATCCCAGTGATGCCTTAGCGGAGGAGCAGAGGGTTTTCTCATTTTACAGGTGAGGAAACTGGAGATCCTTGGAGGTGACAGGGCCAGCCAAGGTCATACAGGAGCCCAAAGTAGACGTTGAATAGTCAGCAAGGCCCATGACAGGAAGGGGAAATGAGAATCTACTGCCCAAGGAGAACCCAGCTAATACACGGTATAAATTCCTAACAAGATCCTTTTGAAAAACCAAACTCCCTGATTGAAACTTAATCAGGAATGTATCATGCAGGTTGGGACACTGAAGGTCAAGACTGTGGAACTGCACTCCATATATCTCTTATCCTGCCTCCTAAAATACAGCCAGACAGAGAACCCTGTCCCCAGGCAGGTCCTCTGTCTTGGGAAAGCAATAGGCTTTACTAACTTTCTATGTAATCAGTCACCAGCCAACAGCAGACTGAGTGGTTTTGATTCAAGAGGGGAAACATGAAACAGGTGACCTTGGATATATGAAAATGCAGAAGGAAGGGCCCAGGAGCAATCATTCTAAACCACAGGTAGATAGTGACCTATTTTCTCTGTTTTAAAAGGAGCTGAGCAAAAACCACTACAATATTGTACAGTAATTACCTTCTAATTAAAATAAATAAATTTTTTAAAAATAAAAGATGCTGAGGATGGCACCCTCCACCCCAGACCTTTATTATGAGGACAGCATGAGTTAAAATACATTAAAGCGCTTAGGGCAGTGCTGGGCATAAGCACTCAATTTCTTAGCTGTCCTTGCCCTCAAGTTCTTGTAAAGATATGGGCACCCAGTTTGAGAAGCATGTGTGCAAAATGGCTTCAGTCATGCCCAGTTTTTTGCAACCCTATGAACTGTTTCCCACCAGACTCCTCTGTCCTTAGGATTCTCCAAGCAAGGATACTGGAGTGGGTTGCCAGGCTCTCCTCCAGGGGATCTTCCTGACCCAGGGATCGGACCCAAGTCTCTCACGTCTCCTGCACTGATGGGCGTGTTCTTTAACATTAGTGCCACCCTAGAGAAGTCTTCCAAAAGCACAAAACTCCCCCAAGATCCAGCAGCACTTATGATTATACCTTTAGGGAAAATAAGATCAAA
Organism: Capra hircus; assembly: GCF_001704415.2. Classification (NCBI taxonomy): domain Eukaryota; kingdom Metazoa; phylum Chordata; class Mammalia; order Artiodactyla; family Bovidae; genus Capra; species Capra hircus. The sequence goes on along the minus strand of NC_030835.1, from coordinate 39,530,390 downwards.
GTAGACACAGGACTCTTCTCCCTGTAACACCCAGTGTAGAAAATCCCACACTTCACTGTGCAAGCAAGGCTTACCATACAGCCGTGGAGGCTGAATGATTCACAGGTGTTCATGTAAAACAGCACGGCAGATCCTAGTGTGAACAATCAAGAAGTGACTTTGGGACTTCCCTGGCAGCCCACTGGTTAAGGATACACCTTCTAATGCAAGGGACACAGGTTCAATCCCTGGTCCAGGAACTAAGATCCCACATGCCACGGGGCAACTAAGGCCACACACTGCAACTACTGAGCCCAAAATAGAGGAGGGGAGACCAATATAAACTGAATATGTCCCATAGGAAGAGTGATGCAGCTAAAAGTGTGATGTTGCAAAACAATCACAGGTTTTAAATTTTATTTGTAACAATGTGATATTTAATTAAATATATAATTTATAAAAATCACTGGGGAACGATCTGACTGAGATATAAAAAGGAGGGGAAAATAAACTATTTTCTACTTGAAAGGCCATCCTTTCGAGTGCCTTACATCAGTTTAACAAATCCATACTTGCTGTCCTCCCCACTGGGGAGGTCCTGACTAAGCACAGAGAAATCATCAAATGGAAAACGGTGCAATGGGATAACCCTGTGTATACACACAACAAGCCTGTGTGTGCACATAACATCCCTGTATACATACATAACAACCCCATGTGTGCATATAACCAGTGGGGAACCAAGAAGGGGGTCATTCAGTAAGAATGGCTGATCCTTCATCCCAGTCTCTGGACAAGAGATTCTGTGAGGAAGGAATAAACTCCACCCTTTGGGGAAAGCCTTTAACCCTTGAAGTCACAGTGTGAGGAGATAAATCTGTGTAGTCAAAATCATCCTTAAAAATCTCTTTAGTCTTCTGTGCAAACAAGAGAGCTACAGGCAGCCAGGGGAGTTTCAACAACAATTAAAAGACAATTCTTCCCTTTAAAAGGCACTGGTCATTGGTCAATGGCTTCTGGAGCAGAAGAATGGTTAGTGTCTGCACCTTGAAATTTTTCTCCACCACATTTAAGATCAAATCATTTTATTATTATTTTATAACTTTTTACTGAATGACCCCCTTCTTGGTTCCCACTGGTTATATGCACACATGGGGTTGTTGTGTGCGTATACAGGGATGTTATGTGCACACACAGGCTTGTTGTGTGTATACACAGGGTTATCCCACTGCACCGTTTTCCATTTGATGATTTCTCTGTGCTTAGTCAGGACCTCCCCAGTGGTACAGGGATAAAGAACCTGCCCATCAATACAGAAGATCCAGGAGACATAGGTTCAATCCCTGGGTGAGGAAGAGCCCCTGAAGGAGGAAGTGGCAACCCACTCCAGTATGCTTGCCTGGGAAATCCTATGGACAGAGGAGCCTGATGGGCTACAGTCCATGGGGTTGCAAAGAGTCAGACACAACTTAGAGACTAAACAACAACTTCTTTGTATGCTTTTCTACAGAACTACTTGCTTTGACCTCCTGGGGGCAGCTTCCCCCCACCCCCCACTCTAGATTTAATCAGAGTGTATTTGCATAATAATTTTTCTCATCTAACTTGCATACAGCCATGGTGGGAGTCAGCATCTTTTATCTTGGCGGCAATGGGCCCTGCCTGTGACCTCTTGTCTACTGAAAGAACAGAAGCAGTCTGGAGTGTAAGTCTGACTGCTGCGTGATACTCCTCTCACCTGCAATGTATAATCTTTGGTCTGTAAATGTTTAATTGATAATGACTTCAACATTTCCAATATATTTAATGCTTTAATTTCAAACACAGCTAAGTGCCAGCGCTAACACTGACTATTTATCTGACAAAAGATTCATGTCCAGAATATATAAAGAAGTGTTAAAACTCACTTACAAGAAGACAAGCAATTCAATTAAAAGAAGTGGGAGGGGACCATTAAATAAGACATTTCTCAGAAGAAGAAACATGAATGGCCAGTTAGCATGTGAAAGACGTTGAGCATCATTAATCATCAGGGAATGCACATTAAAAACATAATATTTCATTTACAGATAATATTTTTTTAAAAGCCCTGACAATACCAAGTGTTGGCAAGAAGGTGGAACAATTAGAAACATTTTGTACGTTTCCAGTAGCAATGAGAAAGCTTATAACTGCATTGGTTATTTGGCAGTCTCTTATAAAGTTAACATACACCTTCCATATGGTCCAGCCATTTAATTCCTAGGTATATTTACCCAAGAGCAATGAAAATACATATCCACACAAAGATGGGGGCACAAATATTTATAGCAGTTTTTTTATTGGTGGCAACTTCAAATTGTCAACAATTCAAATATCTATCAACAGATGAACAAACTCCAATAAGCACAAACAACAGAACACTATTTAGCAATAAAAAAAAAGAGCTCCTGAAAATAAATTCATTGAACTATTTATTTCCATACCTTGTTCAATGTCAGCCTGTGTTCCTTCTTCCTCTTTTCATTTTATCTAGCTTTGTAGCTGAGTTTATACAGGGTCCTATATAGAGTTCATGAGACTTCCCAGGTGGTGCTAATGGTAAAGAATCTGCCTCCCAATGCAGAAGATGTAGGAGGTGTGGGTTTGATACCTGAGTTAGGAAGATCCCCTCTAGGAGGGAATGGCAACCCACCCCAGTATTCTTGCCTGGAGAATCCCATTGACAGAGGAGCCTGGCGGGCTATAGTCCATAGGGTAGCAAAGAGTCGGACATGACTGAAGCGACTTAGCACATATGCACACATCGAGTTTATACAGGTTGTATTCGTGGAGTTAACAACATGGATATTACAAGTGAATGAAACCAAATACACAAAAAATATATACTAGATGACATTCTAAGTAGGAATTACTAGACTATTTGCTAAATGTCAGTGTATGTATGGTTTTTTTTGTTGTTTGCTTTTTGTCCCTATGGGGTAGTGCTATTGATATCTGAAAAAATTAGGGATGATGAAATTCTTTATACTATGTAACCCTTTTATGTCTGAAAAGAATTACATTACATGAAAGGAATAGTGAAGCACTTGGAAGGCTTTAGGACAACAGAGAAAGAAAACAGCTTAATGCTTGTCTCCCTTCTCTAACAGTTTCCTTCTTTGTAGAAGCACATAGGAGTATCACATATTTTAGCACATTAAGCATCTAATCAAAACTCGGGTTTTAGGACCACCACAATTTAAGGTAAGGAAATATATATAAAATAGTTCGCAATGATAACATTCAAGCAAAAAAATTGATCAATCTTTCAATGAGCAGAACTCTAAGCAGATCAGTATGTGTATGGTGTGTGGATGGCTGTGGGCTTGTCTGGAATGGGGTACAAGAGAACTTTCTCAGGTGATGAAAATGCTCTCATGCATTCATCAAGATAGGGCTTCCCTGGTGGCTCAGTAGTAAAGAATCCACCGGCCAGTGCCGGAGACATGGGTTAAATCCCTGGGTCAGGAAGATCTCCTGGAGATTTGGAAGAATTGATGCAGAAGTGATGCCTTCAAATTGTGGCTCTGGAGAAGACTCTTGAAAACCCTGTGGAGTACAAGGAGCTCAAACCAGTCCATCCTAAAGGAAATCAAGCCTGAATATGCATCGGAAGGACTGATGCTGAAGCTGAAGCGCCAATACTTTGGCCATCTGATTCAAAGAGGTGACTTAGTGGAAAAGACTCTGATTCTGGGAAAGACTGAAGGCAAAAAGGAGAAGAGGGCAGCAGAGGATGAGATGGTTGGAGAGCATCACCAGCTTAACGGACTTAAGTTTCATGGTGAAGGACAGAGGAGCCTAGTGTGCTATACAGTCCATGAGGTCACAAAGAGTCAGGCACGATTTAACAAATAAAAAACAACAATTCAGTAAGACAGATAGAAATGTGTATATCCTTTATTTTTAAAATGTCCATCTCAGTAATGTGGCTGTGTGGATTAAAAGAGACACCCATAGAACATTAAACATACAGCCCAATGCATAATTGGTATAATTTCTGAAATACTAATGTATCAGAAATTTCTGGTTTTAAAATGGAAACTATAATGAACTACAGAAAAACATGTGTTGTAAAAATTATCTATCAATTTAAAACTTCTCCCCAAATCCTGAAGACTTGGGACATTACGAAAACAAGTGTAAGAACTTCAAGGGAAATGAATTAAGAAAAAGAAGGAAAATAGCTTCTCTTAAAGAGATAAGAAAAGAAAGATTAATTTTCTTTCCAACTTATAATAGTGCCTTTGTTTGTAGAATTAAACTACCACTTATTTGTAAGACCTAGTTAGACATGCAAGGTGTGCCCATTCCAAGTTTGCAACTTAACAAAACATGTTTTCAATAAAGCAAGAGAAGCATTAATTAAAAGCTTGTTTGTTTGTTTAAATTACAATAGGAGAACATGAGGTAGTTTAGCAAAGTCCTTTGGTTTTCAAAAAAGAACTCCAGGCTTAAAGTTCACAAGTAGCTTAAAAGTAATTTATTTCCATATGAACTTGCATAGATGCTTCGATACTCTTAAATCCAGGCCGTTGGAACAAATCAAACCCAGTACAGAGAACTCCCTTTATCAAGTGGAAAGGTGAATTTGACAGTGGTTATTTCGTCCAAAAAGAATTCAGAGAGTTAGGGCCAAAGTGCAGATTTCTGCCATAGTCGCAGGTATAAAAAGGGTTCTGGAAAGTTTTTTGAAGTAAACTCATAGCTGTTCATTTCTGAACCCTGTACAAGGTCAGCGTGTGTTCCTTCCTCTGCTTTTCATTTCCTCTCTTTTTTGTAGCTGGATTTATAAGAATGGGCCCCCCACCCAGGGTGTGAGCCAACCAAGCATTGTTACATTGTCTTGTCAACTAGTTCTGGGACAAAATGTGCTGCGGATGACCCCTGGGCGCCATCATGGGCACTGGGTGTCCCCTAAACCAGCCAGGAGTTGACCTAAAGCAAGTAGACTGCCATTATTTCTGTAGCAAAATTGGGTTTATTTGGAGATTTGCAAAGAGTTGCAATTGGGGGTCTGCAATCATGGTGTGAACATGTGTGTGCTAAGTCGCTTCAGTCATGTCTGACTCTGTAACCCTCTGGACTCTAGCCCACCAGGCTCCTCTGTCCATGGGATTCTCCAGGCAAAAATACTGGAGTGGGTGGTCAAGCCCTCCTCCAGGGGATCTTCTTGACCCATTTCTTATGCATCCTTATTGGCAGGCAGGTTCTTTATGACTACCACCTGGGAAGCAGTCATAGTGAGCCACATGCAAATCCCTCACAAAAATGGAGGGGAGCGCTGTTTCATAGAGGAGAAAAGGAAGTTGAGGTGGAAGTGGAGTAGAGAGTCCCCGGCTTATCATTGGTTTAGAGATACTCTCTCATTAGCTGAGTCCTTGCCATGAAAGAAGAGGGGTCTTTTTCCTTCCTGTTGGTCTCTGCTATCAGCATAGGGCATGAGAGCGCCCCCTCCTGGTCTCCCAGCTCTATTTAATCGAAGTTTCTATATTACACAGGCCTGGCCTACTCTGAAAGGCTGAGATCTTGCAAAGCAGAGTAATGTTTGTAGGCAGAGACAGTTTGCTATTCATGTAAAGCGTCAACATGCCAGTACCACTGAGCTGCAGACTTAATATGCTGTGTGTGCAACAAAGCAAAGACTCATCTTTCCACTTACACAGAATGCAATGGTTTGTAGACCAGATACCTATAGCATTTTGAACTTTTCCTATGGTCAGGTTACTAAGTCACTACTTCCTGATGCTTGATTGTTAGAATACAGTGGTATAATTATCTTTAGGCCAGAAATGACAGTGTGGAATGTTGTCATTGAACTGGATTCCCTGCATTCACTGGGGATTTTGGGGCCCTGAGGTGTCAGGGTTAGGCAGAAGCATCACAGATGAGGACATGTGGTAATGGACAGCAGAGCCAAAGCTGTGCAGTCATCAGATATGAGACAGCATAATCCAGCCAAGTAGATTTTGAAGATCTAATTGGTTTTATTAAGTGATTCATGAACTAGGCAGCATAGTATTTAGGAAGCAGAGGGGAGCTCCAGGGGCCACAGAAGGGAAAGGTTTTTAAAGGCAGGAGGAAAAAGTCAAAATCAGAAAAAAGGATTATTTCAGATTAAGTCATTTCCCTTTGGGGACAAAAGGGTCTTATCAGGGGGCTTACCTCATCTTCCCTTGGGGGATTGAAAGAACCCATGGGACAGTGACCTCATTGGTACTGACCAGAAAATTCCTGCCTCACTGGTTAAGACTAAGTGTCTGGGGGAGGTTGAAGCTTCACTTAGGTTCTGTATTAAACCCCGGTTTGGAGGTGTGGCCTGGCATAAGTGGCTCTGTTTTGGGCCTGTGGTTTTTGTTTTAACACAGACCATTCAGCAATTAGAATATTCTGACCTGCAGTGTCTTTGGTGATGGTCACGGTGCCTCTAGAAGTGAAAGACTTGGGAACTTTCTAAAGTCTTACTTTGTGTAAGTGGAAAAGCTTGACATCTGTTGAACAGAAGTCTGAGCTGAGTCACCACAATAAACTGTTAACAGCCTCTCAGTGTGTTCCCAGATTTGAGCCTTTCAAGCTCAGCTCTGGGCTAGGTCTCTCGGGAGGCAAGAAAGACCCCCAGGGTGCAGAGTCGGAGAAGGCACTCCCTCCTGGGTTATGCAAGTGTAGGATCACCGCCATAGGACCTTAAGAGCAACCCCTCCTTTAATTCTATGCAGGAGTCCCCATCTTGCTTTGCCCTGGCCCCAGCCAAGAGAGGCCCTTGCCTGAAAGGGAGGCCAAGTCCCCCAGAGGAAGGATGGTGCTACACAGCAAATGTTTAGACTGTAAATCTTCCTCCAAAAGGCCCTGCGGTCATTTACCATAGGGACTGTGTATTGAGGAAAGGTAAATAATCAGACTTTTCCAGGATTACAGAACACTGGCTCTACACTGAAAGGGATATATGGAGCCAGAACACCACTGCGCTCCACTTCCTAGTCAGAAAGGGGGCTTATGTAGGGTAGGTGAGCGCATCGAGACAGAAATCCATTTCATAGTGGGCTTAGTGAGTCCTGAACATCCCCTTTGGTGATTTCCGCAGTTTGGAATGCACTCTTGAAACATGCCGTTGGGCAAGGTGGGCTCTGGGTGAGGGTGAGTCACTTGCATCTTGTAAGAAATGGGTTCCTTGTTTCTCTGCTGTAACGTCTGCAACGCAGCTTCTTCCTGAGCTCCGGGTACTGATGGCAGATCTCAGCGGAAGGTGGACCCTGCAAGCCCAGGAACAACCCACAGGAAGGAGGAGCCCAGGCCTGGCCCGCCCCCGAGGCTGCGGCGCCGCACACCGAGCCCTCTGCTAGGACCTAGGTTGCAATCACTACGCCTCTGACCCCATGTGTCTTCGCACCAGCAGTACCAAATTCAGGCCAGGGACGGGAATATCTGTTTGTGCAGCCCTGATCACTTGCTTTTCCTTTCCTTAACTGCATAGGCGGCTGGGAACTAGGTATCACATATAAAGAGGTGAACCGTTCCCCAAACACAGGAAAGGATCTAGATGCTGGGGAGCTAGAGTGAACCGTCAAGTTGAACTATGCTTTTTCATAATATTGCTGTGAGAAACAGTGATGTAAGAGCTTAGCAAGTGCTTGGCACATAGAAAGTGAGCCAAATATTTCTGTTTCATGAGGAAGAAGTGGAGGAGAAGTCTCTACTTGAGGAAGACTGAACTCTACAAATCCGACATATCTGGACACATCCAGAGGCACGCAGGGGCGGGCTGCTGGATCAGGTCTCCCAGTGGAATAGCAGAATAGGAGACACGCGTCACAGAAGGGAGGGCTCAACTATACCACGAGGAGGCGGCACCTCAGCAAATCCTTGATTGCAGGATTTGAACAACAAGGGTAGGACAGACCAGCAGTTTCTTTATCAAAGAAATCGGGAGGGGGTGGGGAGGGAGGGAGGGAGGGAGAGAGAAAGAAAGATGGAAGGTTAAATTGAAGGAATAAATTTAAGCAATGCAGGACTTCCTTGTTGGTCGAGTGGGACACTCTGTGTTCCCGCTTGCAAGAGGCCCAGGTTTGATCCTGATCAGGGAACTAGACCCCACACGATGCGACCAAGAGTTGGTTTGCATGCATGCATGTGCAGCCATGTCTGACTCTTTACAACCCCATGCACGGTGACCCACCAGGCTCCTCTGTCCAGGGCATTCTCCAGGCAAGAATACTGGAGTGCATTGCCAGTTCCTCCTCCAGGGGATCTTTCTGACCCAGGGATGGAATCCATGTCTACTGTATTGGCAGGTGGATTCTTTACCACTGACTCACCAGGGAAGCCCAAGAGTTCACATGCCACAGCTAAATATCCTACATGCCACAAGGAAACTCGAAGATCCCAGGTGCTGCAACTAAGACCTGGCACAGCCAAATAAATAAATAAATATTTTTTAAAAACTTTAAAGAGATGCAAGATGTTTCAACTAATTACAATATATAAATCTTATATATTGTGGTTACATTTTTTAGAGTATCCTAATATTTCAGAAAGGTGTATTAAAATAGTTATCAATGAAATGATATGATGTCAGATATTTTGCTTGAAAAAACCCAGTGCAGGATTAGGAGGAGGGGAGGGATGAGGAAGTGCAGATGAAAGGAGGTCAGCTGTGAGCTGGTAATTGCTGAAGCTGGTTCTGGGTCCAAGGGGCTTATTATCCTATTCTCTCCACATTTTTACATCTTTGAAATTTTACATAATAAAAATTTAGGAAAAAAAAAAAAGAAGAAAGCAAACCCCCTAGAGTATAAAACAAGTCTAAGAAATGCCTCTAAGAGGAATGTGAGAGCTCAGAGAAGGTGCAGTTACCCAGCTGGCAGGTTCGCCTTCCAGGCTCACAGGAGCTCTGGGATCTAGTAAACTGGCTGTCAGACTTTACATGATTTAAGAGCCTCTCCATAAATAATCTCACTTCATACTTGCAGCACACCTGAGGGTCCTGCAGGGCAGGAATTTCATTTTCATTCCTTTGGTTGTGGACGCTGAGGCTCCAAGAAGTTGCACAACTTGCCTAGGGTAACATAACAAGTTGGTTCTCAGCTCAGCCACTTGAATTACCACTTTAATGCTCTTTCCATGGTTCCACGTATTTATTTCTATCTAATTTGACCGTGCTCAGCTGTCATTTGAGCTCCTGTGGCAGGAAGCCAGGCTGAAAGGCCCAGGTTTCCCTCATTAAGGTGTGGAATGTCAAGTCTTTTTGGGTAAAGATGGGCGGTGTCCCCACTATTAAGCCTCAGGTCTGTGGGATGGCAGGGGGCTGCTTGTCTGGGGTAGGATGGTGGGCTCTGTGTGTGCCCAAGTTTGGGTGTAATTACATGAAGCAGACTTGACATTCACACAGCCTTATTTTCCTTCCACTGCTGAGCTCAAGCACATCACATCGTTTGGTCCTATTCTTTTTTTAAGGTTTTTTTTTTTTTTTTCTGATGTTGGTCACTTTTTCAGAAGTCTTTATTGAAATTGTTACAATACTGCTTCTGCTTTATGTTTTTATTTTTTAGCCATGAGGTATGTGGGATCTCAGCTCCCTGGCCAGGGATTGAACCTGCAACCCTGCATTGGAAGGTGAAATCTTTACCACTGGATCTCCGGGGAAGTCCCCATTTGGCCCTATCCTTGCCCACTTTCCCTTCCACCTTTGCTCCCTTGCCGCTCCAGTCAGCGCACCTGGGAGAGCAGCCCTCCAAGACCATCTGTCAGCCATGTACACAGAATCTGACTTGTGGCAGCTGCTAGAAAAGAGCAGGACTGGGCCTGGGACAATCATGGATCTTCCAGCGAGCGACCAGTGCTGAAGCATCCAGTTGGTGTTCTTTACTAGGGACAGAGAGGAAACAGGTGTCTCATTATCCTAACCCAGCCTGAGGGGCCAAATTAGCAGTCCCAGAAGCACCCCTCCCAAGTACCTTCACCAGCCCTTACCAGACTCTGGTTTATCAGCTTCCAGCTCTAATGAAACCACCTGCTGGATGAGATCCACCCTGGGATGCTGGAGTCCCTCTGCACCACTGAAGATCTCCCTTCTGATTGCCTCCTGCTCCTCATCTTCACCCAGTCAAGTAATGCATCTTCTACGGCCCAGCTCAAGACACACCTTCTCCACAACTGTTCTCTGACCGCTCCAGCCTTTGCTAATCTCTTTTCTTCTGTCTGACTTTCTATATCTGATTTCTTTAATTTAAAGTTTTTAATTGTGGTACAATCAGTTCAGCTCAGTCACTCAGTTGTGCCTGACTCTTTGCGACCTCATGGACTGCAGCACGCCAGGCTTCCCTGTCCATCACCAACTCCTGGAGTTGACTTAAACTCATGTCTGTTGAGTCGATGATGCCATCCAACCATCTCATCTTCTGTCATCCCCTTCTCCTCCCACCTTCAGTCTTTCCTAGTATCAGGGTCTTTTCCAATGAGTCAGTTCTTTGCATCAGGTGGCCAAAATATTGGAGTTCCATCTTCAGCATCAGTCCTTCCAATGAATATACAGGACTGATTTCCTTTATGATGTACTGTGAGCCGGCACCCTGAGTGTGGCCAAGAGGAGCTACACCACGTCCGAGGTCAGGGGCAGTGGCCTAGAGTGCCAGGCTGCGGCAGTGCAGGAACGGCTGAGAGGAGCTACCCCGCGTCTGAGATCATTGGCGGCCAGGAGGAGACACCCCGTGTCCAAGGTCAGGGGCAGCGGCTGGGAGGAGACACCCCACATCCGAGGTCAGGGGCAGCAGCCGAAAGGGGAGCTATACTGCGTCCAAGGTCAGTGGCGGCCAGGAGGAGACACCCCGCGTCCGAGGTAAGGGGTGTCCGAGGCCAGGGTCGGTGACCCTGAGGAGCCACCCCGAGCCAGAGGCCAGGGGTGGCAGCTGGGTGGAGCCACCCATGCCCAAGGCCAGGGCCGGCAGCCGAGAGGAGCAACCTGAGGAGCTACCTGAGGAGCAGTGGCTACGCAGACGCAGGAGGGCCTAGAGGAGCTATCCTACGTTGAAGGTCAGGAACGGCAGCAATAAGGAGATACCCCTCATGCAAGGTAAGGAGCAGCGGCTGTGCTTTGCTGGAGCAGCCATGAAGAGATACCCCATGCCAAGGTAAGAGAAACCCAAGTAAGATGGTAGGTGTTGCAAGAGGGCATCAGACGGCAGACACACTGAAACCATACTCACAGAAAACTAGTCAATCTAATCACACTAGGACCACAGCCTTGTCTAACTCAATGAAACCAAGGCATGCCTGCGGGGCAACCCAAGATGGGCGGGTCATGGTGGAGAGGTCTGACAGAATGTGGTCCACTGGAGAAGGGAACAGCAAGCCACTTCAGTATTCTTGCCTTGAGAACCCCATGAACAGTAGGAAAAGCCAAAATGATAGGATACCAAAAGAGGAACTCCCCAGGTCATTAGGTGCCCAATATGCTACTGGAGATCAGTGGAGAAATAACTCCAGAAAGAATGAAGGGATGGAGCCAAAGCAAAAACAATACCCAGCTGTGGATGTGACTGGTGATAGAAGCAAGATCTGATGCTGTAAAGAGCAATATTGCATAGGAACCTGGAATGTCAGGTCCATGAATCAAGGCAAATTGGAAGTGGTCAAACAAGAGATGGAGAGAGTGAACATCGACATTCTAGGAATCAGCGAACTAAAATGGACTGGAATGGGTGAATTTAACTCAGATGACCATTACATCTACTACTGCGGGCAGGAATCCCTCAAAAGAAATGGAGTAGCCATCATGGTCAACAAAAGAGTCCGAAATGCAGTACTTGGATGCAATCTCAAAAATGACAGAATGATCTCTGTTCATCTCCAAGGCAAACCATTAAATATCAGAGTTATCCAAGTTTATGCCCCAACCAGTAACACTGAAGAAGCTGAAGTTGAATGGTTCTATGAGGAGCTACAAGACCTTTTAGAACTAATACCCAAAAAAGATGTCCTTTTCATTATAGGGGACTGGAATGAAAAAGTAGGAAGTCAAGAAACACCTGGAGTAACAGGCAACTTTGGCCTTGGAATGTGGAATGAAGCTGGGCAAAGACTAATAGAGTTTTGCCAAGAAAATGCACTGGTCATAGCAAACACCCTCTTCCAACAACACAAGAGAAGACTCTACACATGGACATCACCAGATGGTCAACACCGAAATCAGATTGAATATATTCTTTGCAGCCAAAGATGGAGAAGCTCTGTACAGTCAACAAAAACAAGACCAGGAGCTGACTGTGGCTCAGATCATGAACTCCTTATTACCAAATTCAGACCCAAATTGAAGAAAGTAGGGAAAAACGCTAGACCATTCAGGTATGACCTAAATCAAATCCCTTATGATTATACAGTGGAAGTGAGAAATAGATTTAAGGGCCTAGATCTGATAGAGTGCCTGATGAACTATGGACTGAGGTTTGTGACATTGTATAGGAGACAAGGATCAAGACCATCCCCATGGAAAAGAAATGCAAAAAAGCAAAATGGCTGTCTGGGGAGGCCTTACAAATAGCTGTGAAAAGAAGAGAGGCAAAAAGCAAAGGAAAAAATAAAAGATATAAGCATCTGAATGCAGAGTTCCAAAGAATAGCAAGAAGAGATAAGAAAGCCTTCTTCAGTGATCAATGCAAAGAAATAGAGGAAAAGAACAGAATGGGAAGGACTAGAGATCTCTTCAAGAAAATTACAGATACCAAGGGAACATTTCATGCAAACATGGGCTCAGTAAAGGACAGAAATGGTATGGACCTAACAGAAGCAGAAGATATTAAGAAGAGGTGGCAAGAATACAAGGAAGAACTGTACAAAAAAGATGTTCATGACCCAGATAATCATGATGATGTGATCACTAATCTAGAACCAGATATCTTGGAATGTGAGTTCAAGTGGGCCTTAGAAAGCATCGCTATGAACAAAGCTAGTGGAGGTGATGGAATTCCAGTTGAGCTGTTTCAAATCCTGAAAGATGATGCTGTGAAAGTGCTGCACTCAATATGCCAGCACATTTGGAAAACTCAGCAGTGGCCACAGGACTGGAAAAGGTCAGTTTTCATTCCAATCCCAAAGAAAGGCAATGCCAAAGAATGCTCAAACTACTGCACGATTGCACTCAGCTCACACGCTAGTAAAGTAATGCTCAAAATTCTCCAAGCCAGGCTTCAGCAATACGTGAACTGTGAACTCTCTGATGTTCAAGCTGGTTTTAGAAAAGGCGGAGGAACCAGAGATCAAATTGCCAACATCCACTGGATCATGGAAAAAGCAAGAGAGTTCCAGAAATATATCTATTTCTGCTTTATTGACTATACCAAAGCCTTTGACTGTGTGGATCACAAGAAACTGTGGAAAATTCTGAAAGAGATGGGAATACCAGACCACCTAACCTGCCTCTTGAGAAACCTATATGCAGGTCAGGAAGCAACAGTTAGAACTGGACATGGAACGACAGACTGGTTCCAAAGAGGAAAAGGAGTACGTCAAGGCTGTATATTGTCACCCTGCTTATTTAACTTATATGCAGAGTACATCATCAGAAACGCTGGACTGGAAGAAGCACAAGCTGGAATCAAGATTACCGGGAGAAATATCAATCACCTCAGATATGCAGATGACACCAACCTTATGGCAGAAAGTGAAGAGGAGCTAAAAAGCCTCTTGATGAAAGTGAAAGAGGAGAGCATAAAAGTTGGGTTAAAGCTCAACATTCAGAAAACGAAGATCGTGGCATCCGGTCCCATCACTTCATGGGAAATAGATGGGGAAACAGTAGAAACAGTGTCAGACTTTATTATGGGGGCTCCAAAGTCACTGCAGATGGTGACTGCAGCCATGAAATTAAAAGACGCTTACTCCTTGGAAGAAAAGTTATGACCAACCTAGATAGCATATTCAAAAGCAGAGAAATGACTTTGCTGACTAAGGTCCATCTAGTCAAGGCTATGGTTTTTCCTGTGGCCATGTATGGATGTGAGAGCTGGACTGTGAAGAAGGCTGAGCGCTGAAGAATTAATGCTTTTGAACTGTGGTGTTGGAGAAGACTCTTGAGAGTCCCTTGGACTGCAAGGAGATCCAACCAGTCCATTCTGAAGGAGATCAGCCCTGGGATTTCTTTGGAAGGAATGATGCTAAAGCTGAAACTCCAGTACTTTGGCCACCTCATGAGAAGAGTTGACTCATTGACTCTGATGCTGGGAGGGATTGGGGGCAGGAGGAGAAGGGGACGACAGAGGATGAGATGGCTGGATGGCATCAGTGACTCGATGGACATGAGTCTGAGTGAACCCCGGGAGATGGTGATGGACAGGGAGGCCTGGCGTGCTGCGATTCATGGGGTCGCAAAGAGTCAGACATGACTGAGTGACTGAACTGAACTGATTGGATCTCCTTGCAGTCCAAGGGACTCTCAAGAGTCTTCTCCAACAACACTGTTCAAAAGCATCAATTCTTTGGCACTCAGCTTTCTTTATAGTTCAACTCTCACATCCATACATGACTACTGGAAAAACCATAGCTTTGACTAGACAGATTTTGTTGGCAAAGTAATGTCTCTACTTTTTAATATGCTGTCTAGGTTGGTCATAATTTTTTCTTCCAAGGAGCAACGTCTTTTAATTTCATTTGTATTCCTACCACCTCCTCTTAATATCTTCTCCTTCAGTTAGGTACATACCATTTCTGTCCTTTTTGTGCCCTTCTTTGCATGAAAATTTCCCTTAGTATCTTTAATTTTCTTGAAGAGATCTCTAGTCTTTCCCAGTCTATTGTTTTCCTCTGTTTCTTTGCATTGATCTTGGAGGAAGGCGCTTTTCTTTGGAACTCTGCATTCAAATGGGTATATCTTTCCTGTTCTCTTTTGCCGTTCACTTCTCTTCTTTTCATTGTTATTTGTAAGGCCTTCTCAGACAACCATTTTGCCTTTTTGCATGTCTTTTTCTTGGGCATGGTTTTGATAACTGCCTTCTGTACAATGTCATGAACCTCTGTTCATAGTTCTTCAGACCCTATATCAGATCTAATCCCTTGAATCGATTTGTATATGGTACAATACTCATAACATAAAATGTACCCTCTTAACTCTGGTGATGCAGAGGTTAAAGCGTCTGCCTGCAATGTGGGAGACCTGGGTTCAATCCCTGGGTCGGAAAGATCCCCTGGAGAAGGAAATGGCAACCCACTCCAGTATTCTTGCCTGGAGAATCCCATGGATGGGGGAGCTTGGTGGGCTACAGTCCATGGGTCGCAAAGAGTTGGACACGACTTCACTTTCACTTTCAACCCTAAGTGTATGACTCATGGTGTTAAGTACATTCACAATGCTGTGCAGCCGTCACCACCCTCTACCCCGAACTCTTTTCATCTTGCAAAACTGAAACTAACCTCATTAAATAATAACTTTCATCTCCCCCTCTCCAGGCCCTGCCAACCACCATTCTACTTTTCATCTCTATGAATTTGACTATTCTAGGTGTCTCACATATAAGTGAGTGTTGTTGCTCAGTTGCTCAGTCATGTCCAACTTTTTGCAACCCCCAGCACACCAGTCTTCTCTCTTCACTATCTCCTGGAGTTCACTCAAACTCATGTCCACTCAGTCTGTGATGCCATCGAACCATCTCATCCTCCGTCTCCCCTTTCTTCTCCTGCCCTCAGTCTATCCCAGCATTTCCCAATGCGTTGGCTCTTCACATCAGGTACCCAAAGTATTGGAGCTTCAGGTTCAGCATCAGTCCTTCCAATGAATATTCAGGATTGATATAAATATATATACATACATATATGTGGAATCGTACAGTATTTATCCTCCTGTGTCTGGCTTACTTCACATAGCATAAAGTCCTCAAGGTCCATCCATGTTGTGGTATATATCAGAATTCCCTTGTTTTTTAAGGCTAGATAATATTCCATTGTGTGGATATACCACATTTTGCTTATCCTTTCACCTGCTGATGAGCACTTGGGTTACTTCTACCTTTTGTCTCTTGAAAATAATACTGCTATAACATGAGTGTACAAATATCTCTTTGTGTCTCTGCTTTCAATTCTTTTGGGAATTACTCAGAAGCAGAATTACTATATTGATTTATATGGTGATTCTAAGTTTTGGAGGAACTGCCATAGCATTTTTCTACAGCAAACTGTGCCATTTTACGTTTCTATCAATGATAGACAAAAGTTTTAATTTTTCTATGCTCATCAGCACTTGTTATTTTCCATTTTTCAGATGGTAGACTTCAGCTGAGTGCCAAAGAATTGGTGCCTTCGACCTGCGGTGCTGGGGAAGACCCTTGAGAGTCCCTTGGACAGCAAGGAGATCAAGCCAGTCCATCCTAAGGGAACTCAACCCTGAGTATTCACTGGAAGGACTGATGCTGAAGCTGAAGCTCCAATACTTTGGCCATCTGATGCAAGGAGCTGATTCATTGGAAAAGACTCTGATGCTGGGAAAGATTGAAGGACAGAGGAGACAGCGATGACAGAGGATGAGATGGTTGGATGGCATGACTGATTCAATGGACTTGAGTTTGAGCAAACTCCAGGAAACAGAGAAGGACTGGGAAGCCTGGAGAGCTGCAGTCCATGGGGTTGAAAAGAGTCATACGTGATGAGCGACTGAACAACAACAGCAATAAAACTATTAACAAAAGAAAGATTTTTCAAAACTGTTCCATTAAAAATACTGAGTTGGAAATTCATTTATTTAGCGAGCGTAACTGAACACCTAAATGCTGTGGTTATAGTGGTGGAAAAAGCTGGAACCAGTTCCCTCACTCATAAAGCTTTCATTTTAGCAGAGGAGAAAGTAATTTTATAAATTTAAATATCTACATTATTCAATTACAACTATGGTAATCGAGAAAAACTACAAGTTCAGAAACCTAAAGGAGCATTTACCAGGGACAGCTGGTATGTACTAGGGAGCCAAGAATGCTGAATAAATGTGAGTTAGAGGAAGATAGGCGAAAATAGCAACCCACTCCAGTATTCTTGCCTGGAAAAATCCCATGGACGGAAGAGCCTGGTGGGCTACAGTCCATAGTGTTGCAAAGAGTCGGACATGACTGAGCATGAGCGTGCGTGGGCGACGCACAATGAGGGGAAGATGGGAGCACAGAGAGCCTTTGAAGCAGAAGAAATAGCATGTGCAAAGGCCCTGGGGAAGAGAGCACATGAGACTTTTGGGCACGTGAGAACATTTACTATCTCCTCCACACCAGGCAAGAGCCCTAAACAACTCAAGACTGGCCTGGTCCTCCTATCCAATGTCATCATTTCTACATCCAGGCAGGGCCTCCCAGGAGCCAACTACCCTCAGCTCTTCAAACATAAGGGTCTGTGGAGCAGGGAACAGGACAAAGCATTGAGTCACTTTTCTCACCTCTCTTTGTGACTCAGCTGGGAGCATTGTCTGAAATAAGAGCTGGAGGCAAAGTCCTCGGGTAGATAATGTTCTGAAGGTCTATGCATGCACATGGGCTCAGTGTTGTGCCCAAGTCGCGAAATCTCCCAGTGACCACCAGGGAGCCGGCATCCGATGCAAAAGCAAGAGAGTTTTTATTACCAAGCTCGAGCTGGGGCTCCTACCGGCACCGACGCAGCGGCTATAGGGAGGGAGCCCCGAGTTTTGGGTTACACTGCTTATATAGGGAATATTCAGGTGAAAGGGTAACAAAAAGGGGTGTTCAGGCTGAAGGACTACTGATTGGTTACCCTCTTCTATAGGGTTGTATGTGGATTTCTGATTGGTTTTTTCACTTACACGGTGAATCATTATTTCACAAAGGTATATCATCACTTCCAAGGTAAATCACAAATGTAAATCATTACTTCCAAGGTAAATCACAAATGTCACAAATGTAAATCATTACTTCCAAGGTAAATCACAAATCCTTGAACTTAAAGTCAGGAGGTTTATCCTAAGGGCTGATTGGCTTGTGTATAGTGGGGCAAGTTTAGGCAATATCCAAAGTCTAAGTCTGTTTGTCCGGTACCTTTGCAAAAATGGGGTTCTTTTACAAAATGGAATAGCTTAGGCTCTTCACTAAGCAGCTTCAGTCGTGTCCAGCTCTTTGTGACCCCACGGACTGTAGTCTGCCAGACTCCTCTGGCCATGGGACTCTCCAGGCGTGAATCCTGGAGTGGGTTGCCAGGCCCTCCTCTGGTGGATCTTTCTGACGCAGTGATCGAACCCGTGTCTCTTACATCTCCTGCATTGGCAGGCAGGTTCTTTACCACTAGCACTATCTGGGCAGCCCCTGAATGTCCATATCCTGGTGAAAATCTGTGCTCACACTGGGGTGACTGAAATGCAGCACCTAGGATCTCTGTGTAGGTTTGTTCAGGGAGATAGAAGAGAGCAGAACCTGCCTTACAAAGGCCCACAGTTACTTTTTGGCCAGCCACAAACTAATGCTTTATCTCTCCAACCCACCAGATTTCAGACCTCATTGGCATTAGGAGAGGATGATGAACTTTGGTCCAGGAAAGGAATCAATGACGTTCTTCCTCAGGAAGACTGAAAATACACAATAGAAAGGAAAATGAATTATTCCTTAAGTTTCCTCTAGTTTTCAGCCAGCAAAACCTTCAATCAACTTGTTGGCAAATGGAGCTGAAACCATGTCCTTAACTAGAAATGGACCAGAGGGCGTGGGAGATGGGGAGGAGAACCCAGGCTCCCATAAGGATGAAGATGGCTAATGAACACCCACGGCCTCTTTTGCCTGGGCTAATGGTGCAAACAATTCTGGGGATGATGTATTTCGACCAAATTAAAAAGCAGTTAGTTTCCCCTGCAGATTATTTACAGGGAAAGACAATGAAACTTGAATAAATGTTGTTAAACTTGTACCCAGTCAGAGGAGAGGCACCATCTGATGTAGCTGGGCTGAGAGAGGCTGAGGCGGGAGGAGAGGATGGCTGACTGATCCCAGCAGGAGGACAGTGGCTGTGTCTCTCTGAGGACCTGCAGCCTCACACCCAGTGAGATTTGGGGCTGAGACGGGGGCCTGCTTGGCTCACCCCATTATTTACAGACCCAGGGATCTCCAAGTTAGCTGGTCCACGCACACAGATGTGATAGGAATTATTATCCTAGACAGCCCTGGAGGAGAATTAGAATCAGAAAGAGTTGTCCATTCTCTTTGTCCTTCAAGAGCTACCTTAGATCTCTTAGGTACGGTAAGTCCCCTACATGTTATAAATGTTATAGTTCAGTCGCTAAGTCATGTCCGACTCTTTTTTGACCCTATGGACTATAGCCCGCCACGCTCTTTTGTCCATGGGCTTTCCCAGGCAAGAATACTGGAGTGAGCTACCATTTCCTTCTCCAGGGGATTTTTCCAATCCAGGGACTGAATCCAAATCTCTTGCACTGGCAGGCGGATTCTTTACCACTGAGCCCCCAGGGCAGCCCAACGTCCTCTACATACAAACCTTCAAGATGGGAACTTTCAAAGATAGGAACATGCCCAGCTGTTTTGCTCTACTTTTCAAGGCACTGTACTGTCAGATTAAAATGTTTTCTTTATTCTTTGTGTATTCTTTGTGTGAAAAGTATTATAAACCTATTACAGTACATTGCTATACAGCAGATTGTGTTAGTTGGGTACCTAGGCTAACTTTGTTGGACTTAGGAATAAACTGGACCTACAAATGAGCTCTTGGAACAGGACTCCTTCATATGTAGGGGACTTGCTGTAACATGATGCTTGTTTTCCTAGAAGAAGGAAGAATAACCAGTGGAGCAGGTTTGTAGTCCTCACGTGAACTTTTCACTTTAAGATGTTGCCCATGAACTATTTTCAGGACAAAAGGTAAAAGTCTGTATCAGACAGACTTTGGCACCCAAATACCTGAGTTTGAATCATATATACACATGCACAGATATACATATATACGCAGACATGCACACAATCACACCTGAATACGCATGTGTGTGTGTATGCACGGTGGTCTTGGGTCAGTTCCTTTGTCCCTCTCTATTTTGGTTTGTCCATAGATAAAAAGAAGTTTTGGTGAGGATTTAAAAAGTTACTATAATTTTTAGTGCTCTGAGAACTTGGCACATAGTAAACACCAGGTAAATGTTAGCTATTACCTTTTGTTAAATATGTCTAAGTATTACAAGGTTGGAGGCCAGAATGCAATGCCAGCTTTCCCAATGTCAATTGCTATTCAAAAAGGTAGGTAATCTAAAGGTGTGGGAAAGGAATTCTTCCCCCAGGAGCTCAGATAAAGGTATTTTCATGCTGAATGAAAAATAAGAGCTCATGGATATTTAATGTTTAAAAAAATTTAAACCTAGGTATATAAGTCTGCCGACTAAGGTCCGTCTAGTCAAGGCTATGGTTTTTCCTGTGGTCATGTATGGATGTGAGAGTTGGACTGTGAAGAAGGCTGAGTGCTGAAGAATTGATGCTTTTGAACTGTGGTGTTGGGGAACACTCTTGAGAGTCCCTTGGACTGCAAGGAGATCCAACCAGTCCATTCTGAAGGAGATCAGCCCTGGGATTTCTTTGGAAGGAATGATGCTAAAGCTGAAGCTCCAGTACTTTGGCCACCTCATGCGAAGAGTTGACTCATTGGAAAAGACTGTGATGCTAGGAGGGGTTGGGGGCAGGAGAAGAAGGGGACGACAGAGGATGAGATGGCTGGCTGGCATCACTGACTCGATGGACATGGGTTTGGGTGAACTCCGGGAGACGGTGATGGACAGGGAGGCCTGGCGAGCTGCGATCCATGGGGTCGCGGAGAGTCGGACACGACTGAGCGACTGAACTGAGCTCAGTCTGCTGACCAGTGTTTTTTAAAAGTTATTTATTTTTTAATTGAAGGATAATTGCTTTACAGAATTTTGTTGTTTTCTAACAAACATCAACAAGAATCGGCCATAGGTACACCCATGTCCCTCCCTCCCGAACCTCTCTCCCTATCCCACCCTTCTAGATTGTCACAGAGCCCCTGTTTGAGTTCCCTGAGTCATACAGCAAATCCCCATTGGCTATCTATTTTACATATGGTATTGTAAGTTTCTATGTTACTCTCTCCATACATCTCACCCTCTGTCTTCTCCCCTCTCCCCATGTCCTAAGTCTGTTCTTTATGTCTGTTTCTCCATTGCTGCCCTGCAAATAAATTAATCAGTATCATTTTTATAGATTCCATAGATATGCATTAGTATATGATATTTAAGCTATTTCAAATGTATCTTTGATCCCTACTATGTACCACAGTGCAGTGTCTGCAATACAATAAGAAAGAAAGGAATGAAAGGAAAGAAAGGAAAGAGAGAGGGGAGGAAGGTGAATATATTAAATAACCAGCTCTCTTTATATCAGGTGTTGAATATTCATTAGAGACAGCAATTTATTTTTTTTATTTTTTTGGTTCCTACACATCAGAGGCCGATTCAAACCAGAACAATTGCCATATTATTCTGCAAACAATAGATACTCCACTGATGGGATCCCAGTGAAATGAATGAAAACGAACCTGAACAAAACATAGTGTTAGCGTTCCTGAGGAACGAGACAGCCAAACAGAAGCTCTGCTCCTTCTCCCTGGACCTCTCAGCTTGTCCTTGGTGGTTGACTCTTAACAACTTTCCCTATTGACTCCCGTTATCTGTGAAGAAGCTAAGTGCCTCGTCTCTGCTGGCTCACCATCCTCCCTGACGTGACTCTCCTCTGCTTGGTTTCCTGCATTCGCTCTGATCTGCACTGTGTGCAGGTGCTCAGTCACGTCCAACTCTGTGCGCCCCCGTGGACTGTGGCCCCCCAGGCTCCTCTGTCCACGGGATTCTCCAGGCAAGAGTAATGGAGTGGTTGCCATGCTCTCCTCCAGGGGATCTTCCCGACCCAGGGGTCAAACCCAAGTTTCTTGCATTGCAGGCGGATTCTTTACCATCTGAGCCATCAGGGAAGCCCAGTCTGATCATAGACACAGTTAAAAAAAATTGTTTATTTTAATCAGAGGCTAATTACAATATTGTAGTGGTTTTTGCCATACATTGACATGAATCAGCCATGGGCACACATGTGTTCCCATCCTGAACCCCCGCTCCCACATCCCTCCCCATCCAATCCCCCAGGGTCATCCCAGTTCACCATCCCTGAGCACCCTGTCCATGCATCAAACCTGGACCAGCAATCCACTTCACATATGATAATATACACATTTCAATGCTACCCTCCCAAATCATCCCACCCTCGCCTTCTCCCACAGAGTCCAAATAACTGTTCTTTACATCTGTGTCTCTTTTGCTGTCTCGCATATAGGGTCATCATTACCATCTTTCTAAATTCCATATATATGTGTTAGTATACTGTGTCAGTGTTTTTCTTTCTGACTTACTTCACTCTCTATAATAGGCTCCAGTTTCATCCACCTCATTAGAACTGATTCAAATGTATTCTTTTTAATGGCTGAGTAATACTCCATTGTGTATATGTACCACAGCTTTCTTATCCATCCATCTGCTGATGGACATCTAGGTTGCTTCCATGTCCTGGCTATTGTAAACAGTGCTGTGATGAACATTGGGGTACACGTGTCTTTTTCAATTCTGGTTTCCTCGGTGTGTGTGCCCAGCAGTGGGATTGCTGGGTTGTAATAGCCACACTTTTTAAGAGCACACAGCACAGCCAAGCGGTGTGCCCAGAGTATAGCCCAGGGCCAGGGACACCAACCATCGTCACAGAGATTAGAAAACTGGGCCATATATATAGCTTTCCATTGCCCCTTACTTTGAGGCAGCGCTTCTGCAAAGCTCCATTTTCCCCAACCCTATACAAGGATATAGTGCCTACAAATGTATAGTAACTGGTCAAACGAGATGAGATGTATACAAATATCCCCCAAACCTATAAACCTATGCATGTGCAAGTGTGCACACAAACACACACAACAGTTACTCCTAAGTATAGTTTTTTTGCAGGAAGAGGGATCCCTTCCAGGGCCCAAGAGTACACTCTTATCAAACACTCAGAAATGAATTGTCTAAGGAGACACTTGTGCTAACAAAGCAAGAAACCTTATTGGGAAGAGGACAGTAAGGTTAACAGCAGCGGAGTAAGGGAACCCAGGAGAACCGCTCTGCCAAGTGGTTCACATGTCAGGTTTTATGGTGATAGGATTAGTTTCCAGGCTGTCTCTGGCCAACCATTCTGACTCAAGGTCCCTCCTGGTGGCGTGAGCATCACTCGCTCGAGATGCATTCCAGCCAGGATTCTGGGAGGACATATGGACTGGCATCGCCTGTTTCCTTTCGACCTTTCCTGAATTCTTCTGGTTGGTGGTGGCTTTTTAGTTCTATGTTTTTCACCAGGACCATCTTTTGTAAAATAATCCACGCAAGTGGTTACTGTGGTGCCTGGCCAAGGTCAGTGGTTTCAGTCAGTGTTTCCCCTAACAAGTCTGTACTGACATAATTTAAACTTGGCTTCCCAGGTGGTGCTAGTGGTAAAGAACTCGCCTGCCAATGCAGGAGACATAAGAGACGTGGGTTCGATCCCTGAGTTGGGAAGATTCCCATGGCAACTCACTCCAGTATTCTTGCTTTGAGGGCTACAGTCCATAGGGTCACAAAGAGTTGGACACAACTGAAGCGACTTAATATACACACAATTTAAACTTGGATTATGTCCTCAGTACAGAAAACAGAACCAACTATGGGTACTGCAGATGTAAAAATATGAAAGTGGGGAAAAGACATGTGAATCTGTTTTGCCAGCCTGGCATTCATTTGCCCCTGTGGAAATAGTGCCTAAATTCTCCTTTAGGGAGCATCCCTCCCTCAGGCCTGGTCTCTGGCATTGAAAGGGGAAGATCACCCCCCTCTCCAGGGGAGCACTTGACCCAAGTCTGACCAGTAAGATCACTCCATCTCCCTGGCTGTGACTGGCTCCAGAAATCATGACTCAAGCTAGGCTGGTCACACAGAAACACATGGCTTTTATTTCACCTATATCTCCTTCTAACCACCTCACTCCCTGCCACTTCAGATTGTGGACAGCCACCCACTATAGTGGTGACTGGCACAGAGGCACAAAGGGATAGGGGACCTAAGAGGTGTCCCCTTTTGCTCTCTGCAGTTGCCTCTTACTCATCCTCCAAGCAGGCTCACAGTCACTGGACTGGGAAGGCTTTTCTCATCCTCCTGGCCCCTCACCAGCGCTCACTCAGCCTCCGCTACAGCACCCCACGATTGTGACAGCCCGAGGCCTCTGCTGCTGCTAAGCTGCTTCAGTCGTGTCCGATTCTGTGCGACCCCATAGGCAGCAGCCCACCAGACTCTCCCGTCCCTGGGATTCTCCAGGCAAGAACACTGGAGTGGGTTGCCATTGCCTTCTCCAATGCATGAGAGTGAAAAGTGAAAGTGAAGTCGCTCAGTCATGTCTAAGACTCTTAGCGACCCCATGGACTACAGCCTACCAGGCTCCTCCGTCCATGAAATCTTCAAGGCAAGAGTACTGAAGTGGGTTGCCATTGCCTTCTCCGGAGGGTCTTCTCTAGCCAACCAATTAAAAATTCCTCAAAAGGCAAGAATCTAAAGGAGCTCTTCTTATTCATGTCTTTATACACCACAGATAGCACAGACCGCGTGGCATGTACATCCCTTACTGTGTGCCAGGAACTGTTTTAGGTGCTTGGATGCAGCAATAGAGAAAACAGTCTCTGGAACTGTAGAGACTTCAGATGTATGCTTACTAACTGCTTTAATAAACAGCTGTACTACATTCTATCAAAAGCGAGCCGGCACCCAGGTCCTGCAGGAAGAAAGAACTGGAATCACCTGTTCCTTAGGTAATTATACCCTGGTTGGATAGTAAGCAAAAGTTAAGATGCAGCACAGTAGTTTAATAATCTATTTATTTAAAAATGGGTGACTAATCATGTTTGCCTTTTTGTTCTTAATTTCTAAGATAAGGTATTTCATTGGTTGTGATTGATGTGTAACCCACAAAGAAAACTGTACAAATCAAAGACTCAGATCAATTAATTATTATTATTAATTGATGTCCGTTTAGTGCAGATATCCATGTAAACTGCCCAAACAAATAGATTTGATGGAAAAAGAACATCCAACTTCGGAAGAATTTTTTTTTTATTCTGAAATATCAGTCCTCTACATCTAGTCTACCTAAACTGAGGTCTGCTGGTGGCTACCAGAATTCCAGGCATAACTTCAAAATATAATAATCCATCTCCTGGTGAACCTTGCAAACACAAACTGCTTCAGTGATGGAAATCCTACATAATTAGCACTTTAAAATAGCTGTTTTTATAAAAAGAAGATCATACATACTACAGTGTACATATTTTTTTGTTTTGGAAACTACTCTGTGGGCTTACTTGACTGTATTTGCTGTTCTTGACTCCAGTTTGCGATGGAGGTGAAAGAAATCTGGGTGGAAGGCCCTACCTGACCAGTGATGCAGCGTTATAAATGTCGCAGAAGTAATGGTGACAACTCGACTGAACAAATCTGACTTTTACATGATTCCTTTTCAAACAGTAAGAAATGGAGGTCATCTGACTGATGAATAACCAGGCTAAGAGGAGCTCTGGAAGTCCTGTGTGTGCCCACACAATTAAGATGAGCACTCAGTGAAACTGCTTTCCCAGACAGGATGAAGGATGATCGATCACGAAACAAACTGTACATATATTACACTGAAAGGGCTTACAGGTAACTCTGGCCCAAGGCCACCGCCATTTCGTTTCGCAGGATCAAACCCCTCAAGGGGTTAACTGAGCGGGGAAAACCAGTTAATGCTTTGCACAGGAAGATCCTCCGGCTGGGTCTAGCGTTGGTTTACATTTATGAGACGGTAGCAAGAGGGGGAAATTGTTCTTTGTATGCACGATTGAAGACGCGACTATAGAAACTGCCGGGGAGTTTCAACAATTTCAGAACTATCCAGATGCTCAGGGCTCGCCCAAGATCAATCACTCCGAATCTCGGGAGTTGGAGCCCACCCATTTTTTAACCAGGTAATACCACATTGCAGCGGTGGCTGACAACACTGGGTTAAGTGAAGTCGCTCAGTCGTGTCCGACTCTTTGCGACCCCATGGACTGTAGCCTATCAGGCTCCTCCGTCCATGGGGGGTTTTTCAGGCAAGATTACTGGAGTGGACTGCCACAACACTGGGTAAGTAGTTCCAATTGGAAGCAAATCCTCTTTCTTTTGGGAAGGCTTCTAGGACCCAAACTTCTTTCAGGAGGTCTCTCCCCGCAGCCTGGGGAAATTTCAGCTCCCAGGTTCGGTCCCAGAGCTTCGTAAACGGCGCTCAGCTGAGCAGCACTGGTTTAGTAAAAGGCTTTTAAGGACACCTCCTCGCAAACACCCTACCTAAGTCCAACACGGAGACTGAAGCACACAGACCCAGGGAAGACCACACTAACCACCCTTGCGTCACCGAACGGTGGTCTCGGCGAGGAACGTAGGGGGAGCGGAGGGCGCAAGCGCAGAGGGCGCAAGCGCAGACCGACGCCGAGCGCAGAGGGCGCATGCGCGGCCTTACGGCGCGTTGCTTCCGGCCGGCGGAGGAGGGGACTGCAGCCCTGGGGGGCGGACCCTGGGTCGCGACCTCTGCCCCGTACCCGGCTGGGCGACTTCGACCCCACCCCTACCCGGGCCGTGACCCCCACCCGAGCCTACCCGTATGGCCCGGCACGTGTTCCTGACTGGGCCCCCAGGTAATCTTGCACGTGTCCGCACCCTCCACGAGGCCGAGGGGTGGGCGTGGGGGGCGCGTGGGGTTGCGGCAGCCCGTGCTCTCCGCCTCTAAAATTCCAGGTGTTAAGTTACAGGCTTGGTGGTCAGAAGCCTGCGTTTCCTTTCCCGGAAAATGTGATTGAGTCCATAAGGAAAATGAAATGAAGCCAACTTCAGGAGGGCGAGACCAGCTTGTGATGGGATAGCATCTGGGCTTCCGTATTAAGGTGTTACGTAGGATCAAAGGCAGAAGTGTTACTACCCGTGGTAGCTCAGACGGTAAATAATTCGCCTGCAATGTGGGAGACCCGGGTTCGATCCCTGGGTGGGGAAGATTCCCTGGAGGAAGGCGTGGCAACCCATTCCAGTATTTTTGCCCGGAGAATCCCGTGGTGGAGGAGCCTGGTGGGCTACAGTCTGTGGGGTCGCAAAGAGTTGGACAGGTCTGAGCGACTAACACTTTGAAGTTGTGATGTGCACAGGCCATATTTCAGGATCTCTGCCACCACCGAAGTGTCTGATTTCTGTCGAAAGCCACACGCGCCTGCATTTATCATGAAAGAGTGGAATTCCGGTTGCAGGATAGTACAACCGTGTTCCCTATCCACCTTCACTGACGGCCCCACCCCACCCCAATTTCCTGCATGAGTGAGGTCGCAGGTTGAGAGCCTTTGTACCCCAACACAGGGGGTCTGGGTACTGGGCACCCCCACCCAGACCCTACCTTGGTGCCTGGTCCCTTCTAATGCAAATCCCTCCAACCTTAGGCTGTGAAGGTCTCATCTTTGAAAGGAGGTAGTATGAGAGACTGGTGGAACAGATCGATGCCTTTTAAGCCAAGATGCTGCACATAGTTAAGGCGTTACTAAAAGAAGAGGCAGGAAGGTTGTGGCAGCATCAGATTAAGTTAGCATCATACAGATTAAGAGAGAACAGCCACAAAAAAAGATGGGTTTTGAGTGCAGAAAGTGATTCTTTAGCTTCTTCGCAGTTTCAGATTAGCTGTGCATTCAGATATCAACCATTGTAACCCCAGCCCTGAAATTCTCTTTCACCTTTTTTTTAGTGAGCATCTTTAGCTTTTAGGACCAAAGGCTAACTTAATGTTGCAGATTCTGGAATTTTATATTTATAGGGCAATGGGGGAGTGATGAGGAGGAGGGTATTCTGAGAAATTTCTAATATCCAGAGGTACTCCTTAATATTGTAAAAGAATGCCTTCTAAAAGTTGATTTGTCAGTCCTTTATTTGAAACTTTATTTGAAAATTTTCTCAGCAGCCTGGCCCCAAGACATCTATGTGTTTCATAACAGAGGTGGCTTATTTTTATGATTGTACCTACCTGAGTCCCGGAGGTGGGTGAGGACAGAAGCCAGCCAGGGCAATACTGGTTCTTCTTTCTATTTCCTTCTTTATAAAAGTTTTATATGCATACACATGATTGAAAGACTCAGTGCTACAGTGTAGCTTTCTTAAGCCTGGCCTTAAACCCACTAACTTTCTCTTCCTCCCAGTTTTCCCAAAGCAGTTATACTCTAATTTTAATTAGCTCATTGGTCAGTGTTGATGGTATTTTGACTATAAAAGTAAACCACAGAAGAGCCATGGAGCCGAGAGTATCTATAATGTATTTTCCCTTTATGCCCAACATTTCCCCCCCACCTCTTTGGAGTTTTCTAATGTCTTTTTTCATTGACTTAGTATCTTTCTATCACTAACCCAATCCCAAACTCTGCCTGCTGTCTGAACCTCTACATGTTCAGATATCAGGTATCTTCTCAGAGATACTCATATACACTCTCAGGGCCCCACTCATGTGTCCTTCACACTTAACATTTCCCCCCCAACTTCCAGCTGTACAGCCTGTGACCCTGGAGGGCCTTCTCTGACCCCTGGAGCCCACCTCTGCCTGCACACAGGGCAGGCCTGAAGGGCCCGGGAATTCCTGTCCCCTGAAGCAGCCTTGACCCTTGACAGTTGGAAGTCTTCCTCACTCATCACACAAGAGAACTCTGAATCCAAAGCTGTCTCCTAGGATTTCTCAGTGGGATTAAACTACCCTCTGATAACTTGTTTGATAATGCAGTCACCTCCCCACCAGTGTGTTATCTTCGGGTGTTGCTTCCCAAATTAAACAGCCTGCACATGAGTCTTTATTTCACGGTCCACTGTATAGGAGAACCAGAACCAAAATAATTCTGGGGTTTCCAACCTGTTCTTTGTGAATATGGTGTGGGTCTTTGTGTTTCGGGTCTCCTTCCTACAGGTCACTTCTTAGCCAGTGTAGCTAGCACTAGGGTAGTTAAATTAACAGAGATTAAAAATTAGCTGAAAAATTTCTAGAGCTGAAGAGGAAAAAAGGGACTAGAGCCAAATGCCTCCTTTTGGCTTAAATCTTCTCCCTAACAGATCAGACCCACGATATTCCCTTTTATTACAGCTGTTCCATTTTGTCTTTGCATAATGTAAATAGCTTTGCTTTTTTTTTAAATTAAGAGTATTCACTGTAAGACCAAAAAAAAAAAATCTAGAAAGTTATAAAGAAGAAATTGAAAGTCCCTTGGATTTACAACAATACAGAAACAAAGACTATAAATCTTTCTGTTCTTCTCAACATTTTCTTCTGGAAACACCTATCTACTTCACTTTGTTTTTTTTTTTGAAATATAGTTGATTTACAGTATTCTGTGAGTTTCATGTGTATAAGAGTGATTCACAGTTTTTCAAGATTCTGTTTATAGGTATCATAAAATATTGGCTGTATACAATATATCCGTGTAGCTCATTTGTTTCATACGTAGTAGTTTGTGCCTCTTAACCTCCCCATCATACCCCTTCCCTCTGCCCACTGGTAACCACTAGTTTGTTCTCTCTGTCTGTGAGTCTGTTTCTTTTTTATTATATAAAACTAGTTTGTTCCATTTTTTAGATTCCATATATAAGTGATACCACACAGTGTTTGTCTTTCTCTGCCTGAATTTTCACTAATCATAATACCCTCCAGGCCCATCCATGATGTTGCAGATGGCAAAATTTCATTCTTTTTTTTTTACAATTGAATAGTATTTCATTGTATTGTATACCATATCTTTGTCCATTCATCTCTTATGGAAACTTAGGTTGCTCCCATATCTTGTAAATAATGCTGTTATGAACATTTGGGGGTACATTTATCTTTTCAAAATAGTGTTTTCGTTTTCTTTGGATATGTACCCAGGAGTGGAATTTCTGGATCATATGATAGTTCTGTTTTTAGTTTTTTGAGGAACCTCTATACTGTTTTCCATAGTGGCTGCACCAGTTTACATGTAACAGCGTACGAGGTTCCCTTTTCTCCACATCTTTGCCAATGTTTGTTATTTGTGGTCTTTCAAAAAAAAAAAGTAATGGAATACTACTGTATATTTCTGCTGTTTCTTAACCTGCTTTTTCTCCACATATTATTTTCATATGTTGTGGTCTGTTTTCCATGCTAAGCAGTAAGCTCTTTCCAGAGGTAAACAGTGTTCTCTAATGGTTGCATGAGATTCCTGTGGGTTTATGTCATTATACACATTATACCATAATTTAACAATCTGTTATAAATCAACATTAAGTTGTTTCAGAGAGTCCCAAATTACACATCAACAGAGGCCATTTGCCTGTGTTAAGCGGATTCTTCCATGCCTTCCCTAAAGCAGCAGTTACTGAGGGACAGAGGTTGGGGTTACATTGTCTCCTAGTGCCATGAGCGTGGGCTGCTGTTCATGTTTCAAAAGGCCATTGTTAGTTAGGGTGAAATTTGCAGGAAGAATGAACTAAATGAGAATAACATCGTATTTTATTTCAAGTAAGCTTCAAAAGCTCCTTAGGGAACCCTGATGACCCTGCATGGGCAGCCCTAGGAATAATATGATTTGCAACCCTGTCGTGTCACATAATAGCTGTGTTGCAGACTTGGTTTCCCGTTTTGGGGTAATTATGATGCCACTGACTTATCTATATGAGACCAAGGTTCATATGAAATAAACAAAGTCATGGTGGCAGATGAAGGCCCCTGTGAAGCTGTATGCTCTCTCTCAGTTGTCTGACCGTGGGTAAGTTGCCTGTCCTCTCTGCTTCAGTCTCTTCTTCTGTAAAATAGGGACAAGGGTGGCAACTGCTTCAGAGGGCGATTGAGAAGAATTAAGCAAGAAAATGCTTGTGAGGCATGCGAGACCAGGGCCTGGCTCCACAGTGTCAGTGAGTAGTAGCATTAAATAGTATTTAACTTGTAAGCACCCAAGGGTTAATCAGAGTAGTCCATGGGCCAGGCTGGGAGGAAAGGAAGGGGTCCTGGGTGGCAAGGATGAGTGGGTGGAGGTGCATAGGTTATAATTTGGGAAGAGATTGGGGGCAAATTAAAGGAATACTTGGGAATATTCTAGAAGGTGATGGAGATCAAAGCAGTCAATCCTAAAGGAAATCAGTCCTGAATAGTCATTGGAAGGACTGATGCTGAAGCTGAAACTCCAATACTTTGGCCACCTGATGCAAAGAACTGAATCGTGGGAAAAGACCCTGATGCTGGAAAAGATTGAAGATGGAGGAGAAGGGGATGACAGAGGATGAGATGGTTGGATGACATCATCAACTTGATGGACACGAATTTGAGCAAGCTCTGGGAGTTGGTGATGGACAGAAAAGCCTGGCGTGCTGCAGTCCATGGGGTCACAAAGAGTCGGACACGACTGAGCAACTGAGCTAAACTGAACTGAACTGAGGAGGTGATGGAAGGCATGGCCAACCTGATGGAATTGCTCCTCTGGAAAAAGTTGAAAAATTGCCATTTCTAGCAGTGTTGGAGGTATCCAAGCGTCCCGTTTTGGGGAGCCATACATTGTACATCCAAGGAGAAATGAAGGGATGTTCCCACTGTTAAACATAGGTTCAGAGTGCCTTGAAATCCTAACTTAAAGCATCTAGCCTTTGCCTGAAGCTTGACCAGCTTTACTTTCTAGGTGGAAAAGTTTGCTCCCTCAAGAAGAGTAAACTGAGGAGAAAACAAAAGCTTGTCTTGTTGGATGCAAATTGCACTTGAAATTATCATCAGAAAACCACTCAGTTGGTTCTCCGATTATGTATGTGACAAAACTAATAATGTCTCAGAATTTAAAAATAAACTTCAGTGTACCATTCACATTTTTATTATGCTTGTTTTCTGCTTGAAATGGAAAAGTTTTAACACCTGGAGCAATCAAAGGTAAGTGAAGTTAATATTCATAAAAGCTGTTTGAAGCCCATGTCTCTCCTGGTTGCTGTGCTCCAACAAGGCAGTGGTTCCTGACGGGCTTTTTTTTTTTTTTTTCCTCTAGGAGTTGGCAAAACAACACTGATCCAGAAAGCCACTGAAGTTTTAAAGTCCTCTGGCGTGCCTGTCGATGGGTTTTATACAGAAGAAGTCAGACAGGGAGGAAGAAGAATAGGGTTTGATGTTGTCACGTTGTCTGGCATCCGAGGACCTTTATCCAGAATTGGGTACTGCAGCTTCATTTCCGAAGTGTTTTTTTTCTTTTTGACCATGCCTCAGGGCATGCAGGGTCTTAATTCCCCGACTAAGAGATCAAACCTATGCCCCCTGCATTGGAAGGGCAGAATCTTGACCACTGGACCACCAGGGACGTCCCTCTGTGGTGTTTTATTCTTCTGGGGCCCAGGGCTGAGCCAGGTGGTCCCTTCTGTCTTAAAGAATCTTGAGCCTTTATGGCTTTCTTGACATCAAAGAAAACAGAGGTTGAAGTCATCATATGAAACCCAAGGTTGAAAATACCATATTTCAGTGCAGACTTATTCCACTGAATAGTAAGCTCTTCTCACTTGGTGCCTTGTGGCCCTGTTTCTGTCGCTCTTCTAAGATAGGTGACACGCCAGCTTCTTGGAGGCAACTGCCAGGCTGTGGGTAGTGGTGTGCACCTGTTAGCCCTGTTCCCAGGAGAGAAGGAGGAATCAGATCAGCGTTGCTCACTGCCGCTCTCTGTGTAGGTGATTTTTAAGGATGGTTTAGCACATGGAGAAGGCCAGAGGCTCAGTGGAGCAGCTAAAAATCAGAAGTCAGTACTGGGGTCTCTCAATGAGGGATGTACTATCTTTTTCTTTCAGGTCAGAGCCTCTGCCTGGAAAGCGTGAGTGCCGTGTAGGGCAGTACGTGGTGGATCTGACGTCCTTTGAGCAGCTGGCGCTCCCAGTCTTGAGGAATGTGAGTGTGTCTTTCTGCTTTTGAAGCCCTGCTGTTCTTAGTTCCTTGTGGGAATTGCTAGCCCTGGGAACAGAGTGGCTTTTGCTCTACTGAGACGTCAGTTTTGTGTTTTATAACTTAAAAGTCTTCAAGTGATTGCGCTTACGTAATTTACCGTCACTCTGAACTACAAGTAAATTCCTTGTCACAGAAATTCAGTACATGTAAGACTTTATACCGGGTGGGCTTTGATGCCAAGCTTCCACAGTCCCCAAAGAGAAGTCTTTCCTCTGATCTTCCCCTTGTTTATATTTTAACCCTATCTTCACACCACAACAAATAAATATTTAGGAAGGTAAAATGTCATTATATGAACGTAATGGTAAGAGCTTAATACATTACATCACTGTATTACCTGTTATTATTTTTTTTTAAAAACAGCATTATTGAGGTATGGGCTTCCCAGGGGGCTCAGCATAAAAAATCTGCCTGCCAAAGCAGGAAACGTAGGAGACACAGGTTCAATCCCTGCATGGGGAAGATCTCCGGAAGCAGGAAATGGCAACCCGCTCTAGTATTCTTGCCTGGAGAATCCCATGGGCTGAGGATCCTGGTGGGCTACAGTCCATAGGGGTCACAAAGAACTGGACATGACTGAGCAACTGAGCACATTTTGAGATATAATTCACATACTGTACAATTCACCCATTTAAAATTTACAGTTCAGTTTTTTTCTCATATACTTATGGGATTGTGCAATCAACTATCACAGCCCAATTTCTGAACATTTTTGCCAAAGAAACCCCATTCCCGTAAGCAATCTCCATTCCTGTGTCTCTGCTGTTCTTTGCAACCACTATCCTACTTTTTTGTCTGCAGCTTTGGCTATTCTGAATGTTTTCTGAGAAGGAAATAATAGAGTATGTGGTCTTTTGTGACCAGCTTATTTTATTTAGCGTAATGCTTACGGGGTTTGTCCATATCACAGTGTATATCAGTACCTTGTCCCTTTTATGGCTGTATAATATTGCATTGCATAGCTACACCACAGATACTTTATCTGTTCTTCAGCTAATGAGCATTTGGATATGTTTCTGCTTTTTGCTATTATGAATGATGCTGCTCTGAACATTTATGTACAAGTTTCGCTGTAGACATCTGTTTTAGTTCTCTTGGGTATATACCTACAAGTGGAAATGCTGGGTCATGAGGTAATAATTATATATATAACTTTTTGAGAAATCACTAGTGTTTTCCAAACCAGCAGTGCTGTTTTACATTCCCACCTGCAATGAATGAAGGTTTCATTTTCTCTATAGCCTTGCAACTACTGTCTCTTTCTAATTAGGTACAGTCTAGTAGGTGTGACGCAGTATCGCATTGTGGTTCTGATATGCGCTTCCCTGTTGATCTCTGATGTTGAGCATCTTTTCACGTACTTATTGGACATTTGTATATTTTCTTTGGAGAAATGTCTTTTTCTTTGGCCCATTTTTTAGTTGCTTCAGTTGTCTTTTTATTACTGAGTTGTAAGATTTCTGTGTGAGTTCTGGATACCAGTCTGTTTTCAGATAACTGATTTGCTGGTATACGGTTGACTCTGTATCTGTGCATTCCACATCTGTGGTTGTGGAAGACAAACTGCTGTGCCATTTCATATGAGGGATTTGAGCATCCTTGGATTTGGTGTATGTGGGTGGGCCCTGGAACTGGTCTCTCTTGGATACCAAGGGACACCTGTATTTATCTTCTCTGTAGTTGTCTTTACTTTCTAGATGTGATGACACAAATGATTTTATATTTGAAAAGCCTAGTCCGTCTTATTTTTCTTATGTTGTTTGTGCTTGTGGCGTTTTACCAAAGAAGGCTTTGCCTGATGCTGTTTGATGGAGATTTATTTCCATCTGTTCTTCCAAGAACTTTATAGCTTTACTAATGCATTTAGGTCTGTGGTCTACTTTGAATTGGTTTTTGTGTATGGCGTAAGGTATGGATTAAAAGTCATTCTTTTGCATGTACATATCTAGTTGTTTCAGAACTATTTGTTGAAAAGACTTCTTTCTCCATTTAATTATACTGACACTCTTTTACAAATCAGTTCAGTTCTGTTTTCAATTCTATTCAGTTTATCCTCATGTCACTTCCATCTGTTCTTATATAAGAATGACAGTGTTTGATCTCTGAAGCTAGGATGTGGATAGAGGTTGTGTTGGGTATGTCAATCAGTTTGGGGAGTATTGCCCTCTTGGTGGTGGTTAGTCACTAAGCCATGTCTGATTCTTGGAATCCCATGGACTGTATCCTGTCAGGCTCCTCTGTCCTTAAGGATTCTCCAGGCAAGAATACTGCAGTGGGTTGCCATTTCCTTCTCCAGAGGATCTTTCCAACCCTGGGTCTCCTGCATTGCAGGCAGATTCTTTACTGACTGAGCTGTGAGGGAAGCCCCATTGCCATCTTAACAATATTGAATCTTTTGACCCATGCACATGACTTATCTTCATATTTACTTAGACTGTCTTTGATTTTGTTCAGTCACATTGTTCTGAGGTTTCCAGCATACAAGTCTTACACTTCTTTTTAAAAAATTTATACCTTTTTGTAAAAGTTTCCCAATTTTATTGTTAGAATGTTCATTACTAATGTATCCTGCAACCTAGGCTGACTAATAGTTCTAATAGTTCTTTAGTGCATTTCTTAGAATTTTCTATTTACAAAATGATATCATCTGCAAATGGGGAAAATTTTACTTCTTCCTATTTGTTTTGGATGCCTTTTATTTTTTCTTTCCTAATTGCCTCAGCCAGAAGCTCAATTTGGTGAGTTTGCGAAGAATTGGTATTAATAATTTTTTCTTGGAATGTTTGCTGGAATTCACTAGTAAGGCCATGTGGGCCTAGGTTTTTCTTCACGGGAAGCTTTCTAATTATGAATTCAATTTCTTCACTTATTATACATCTGCTGGTTTTTTTTATTTCATGCTGAATTAGTTGTGGTAATTGTGTGTCTGTTAGTAATTTATTTGTCCATGTTGTTAGATAGTAAGTTACTTACTTTGGCATACAGTTGTTCGTATATTCCCCTATAATCCTTTTTACTTTGTAAAATCTGTTAATATTTTCCCTTCTTTCATGCATTTTAACTGTTGTCTCTTTTTGGACTTAATAACCAAAGGTTTGTCAGTTTAGTTGATCTTTTCAAAGAACCAACTTTTGGCTTTATAGATTGTGTATTGTTTTCTGCATTTATTCATCAAATATTTATCAAATCCTTGATAAATAGTCATGAGCAAAACATGTTTCTACTCTCTCAAAACTCTCATTCTAGTGGGAGATGTAGATATTAAGCAAATAAATGGATAATTGTCATAAATGCTGCCAAGAAAAACAAACGGAGTGCTGTGTGAGAGATGAGAGGAGCTGACTTTAGGTCTGGTGACCGGGAAAGAGCTCTGGGGTGGCGGCATTTGGATGGAATGAAAAGGTGAGAAGGGCGCCATCACTTGTGGGAGAGAATAGCGGGGTGTTTCGTGGAGGTCTGGGGAGAGCCTTGTGGGTGACAGGAGCAGAGACACCGAGGCCTCGGGGCCCTGGGCAGGAGCAGGTGGGGAAGGAGGGATGCTTGCTGAGGTGGGCGGAGTCACTCCATGCGAGGTTTTGGTGGGCCATATTAAGGAATATGGGTTTTATATCATCTGTTATCGACGTACAACTTTGATGTACTTTTGTGAAAATCGAATAGTGTGGACCTGTCTCGAGAGGCGGTTCTTTATCAACTCTGTGCTGTGTGGCCTTCCTGCAGCCTGTCCTCCTCATCCTCCCGCACACGGCTCAGCCTGCCCCCCATGTGCCAGCCTTCTGCCCTTGTCACTTGCCATTTCTGTGGTCAGTGGGCTCTTCGTATCTTGGCTTCTCTGCTCTTTTTTTTCTTTGATACTCAGGGCTCAGCTGAAATAGACAGGCTTTGGTAAGTGCTCAGGGCTGCTGGAAATGTTGGGTGTGCCTGCAAAGGGCAGCTTCTGACTCTGAGGCCCCTTGGGGTCTTGCACCTGCTGCTCCTCTGTGCCCACCTGCCCCTTGGCTTTGTTGCTCCCTGCCTGCTTCCTTTACCTTTTTGCTTTAATTTCTTTCTCTTGGAACTTTCTCTCATTCCCTCTGCTGGGGACTCTGGTGCCTGTTGTATTGTGTGGAAGCCGTCAGGAAACATGGTATTTTCATCTCTAGTTATTTTCCCACCCAGTACATACCTCTCCACTTAAATGTTAGAGAAGCAAGTGAAATACTTCAAATAAAATTCCAGATGATGACTCTGGCTTTGGGTACTGGATCGATAGAAGGAATTGATTTTTACGCACCTTGCTTAGAGCAGACAATCCCGGGAGGGCCAGTGTGTACATATGGGCTTGATGTCTAGCTGCAGGATTATATAAGAAATCGTGTACTGACCGGAATAAGAGCTAGAATAAAAGAGGAAAAAAACCCCAGACTTTTCCAGTATTTTATAGTTTGATTACCAAACCCAGACTTTCACATTCTAGGTAGGAAAAATTCCAAGGCTGCAGGTCAAGGTCATCAGTTTCTTTTCTGAAGCAGAAATTTTTCTTCCATCTCATGTATTTCATTGAAGTGAAGGGAAAGGAATTAGTGTTTTGCCTTTATACTGAAGAAAAAAAAAAAAAGACACATTTTTAAAGTAACTGGGCAACAAAAATAGGAGCTTAGAGAGAGACAGATTTTACTATTGGCAATTGGAATGACCAATTCCAATTGGTCATTGGAAACTAAAGTTTACTAAAGTAAAACTTTCTGCTAAGTCACTTCAGTCGTGTCCGACTCTGTGCGACCCCAGAGGGCAGCCCATCAGGCTCCTTCGTCCCTGGGATTTCCCAGGCAAGAACACTGGAGTGGGTTGCCATTTCCTTCCCTAATGCAGGAAAGTGAAAAGTGAAAGTGAAGTCGCTCTGTCGTGCTGACCCTCAGCGACCCTATGGACTGCAGCCTTCCAGGCTCCTCCGTCCCTGGGATTTTCCAGGCAAGAGTACTGGAGTGGGGTGCCATTGCCTTCTCCGAAAACTTTCTAAAGTTTTAGAAAGCACATTTAGGCAGGTCAGAGCCTATTTAAAAATTTTTTTAATTGAAATATAGTTGATTTACAGTGTTGTGTTAATTTCTGCTGTATAGCAAAATGACTGTTACATGCATATATACATGCTTTTTTATATTATTTTCTATTATGGTTTATCCCAAATATTGAATATGGTTCCCTGTGCTGTACAATAGAACCTTGTTGCTTCTCCAGTCTGTATATAGTAGTTTACATCTGCTAACCCCCAAGGGCTGCCCTGGTGACTCAGTGGTAAAGAACCTGCCTGCGGTGCAGGAGAGCCAGGTTCAGTCCCTGGACTGGAAAGATCCCCTGGAGAAGAGAATGGCTGCTCACCTCAGTATTCTTGCCTGAAGAACTCCATGAACAGAGGAGCCTGGTGGGCTACAGTCCATGGGGTCACAAAGAGTCAGACACGATGGAGTGACTGACACTCCAAACTCCCAGCCCATCCCTGCCCCTCGTCTCCCTTGGCCACCACGAGTTTGCTCTCTGTGCCGAGAATCTGCTTCTGTTTCCTAGATGAGTTCATTTGTGCTATATTCTATTTGATTTTTATTTTCCTGTTTATTTGTTTATTCCTTTGGCTGTGCTGGGTCCTCAGTGTGGCACACAGGCTCCCCACTGCTTCACAAGGGCTTTCTCTAGCTGAGGTGCACGCCTGTGTCACGCTGGTGCCTCCTGGTGTTCAGAGCACAGGCTGCAGAGCGCGAGGCCTTCAGTAGCTGCAGCGTGCGGGCTTAGTTGCACTGCGGCCTGTGAGCTCCCAGTTCCTGGACTAAGGACTGAGCCTGTGTCCCCTGCATTGGCAGGTGGATTCCCAACCTCTGGCTTCTCTGGGAAGCCCCTCTGCCGTACAGATTCCATGGATAAGTGATAGCATGTGATACTTTTCTTTCTGTTTCTGACTTCCTTCACTTAGTATGATAATCTCAAGTGGTACCTGTGTTGCAGCAGATGGCATTATTTCATTCTTTTTCATGGCTGACTAGTATTCCATTGCATATGTGTGCGTGTGTATATATACACACATACAATGTATATATACAATACAGTTTAATATTTTATATATTATGTAATGTATATTTATATTATATAATAACTTCTTTGTCCATTCTGTCAATGGACTTTTTGGTTATTTCCATGTCTTGGCTACGGTGAATGTGCTGCTATGAATGTAAGGGGTGCATGTGTCTTTTTGAATTAGAGTTTTCTCTGGATATATTTCCAGGAGTAGAATTGCTGGATCATATGGCAACTCTTATTTTTAGTTTTCTGAGGAACCTCCATACTATTTTCCATTGTGGCTGCACGAACTTGCATTCCCACCAACAGTGGAGTGTAGGGTTCCCTTTTTTCTCCACATCCTCTCTGGCAATTATTATCTGTAGATTTTTTTTTTTTAATGTTGGTTATTCTGACCAGTGTGAGGTTGTGCTTCCTTGTAGTTTTAATTTGTATTGCTCTAATAATTAATGATGTTGAGCATCCTTTCCTATGCCTATTGGCCATCTTTATGTCTTCTTTGTAGAAATGTCTATTTAGGTATTCTGCCTGTTTTTTGATTGGGTTGTTTGTTTTTTTGTTGTTATTGAATTGTATGAGTTGTTTGTATATTTTGGAAATTAAGCCCTTGTTGGTTGCATTGTTTGTAAATATGTTCTTCTCGTTCTGTATGTTTTTTTCATTTTGCTTACGGTTTTCTTTGCTGTGGAAATGCTTGTAAGTCTGATTAGGTCCCATTTATTTATTTTTGTTTTTATTTCTACTGCCTTGGGATCTAAGAAAACATTGAAGTCACTCAGTCGTGTCCGACTCTTTGCAACCCCATGGACTGTAGCCTACCAGGCTCTGAGGAGCCTCTCAGTCCATGGAATTTTCCAGGCAACAGTACTGGAGTGGGTTGCCATTTCCTTCTCCAGGGGATCTTCCCAACCCAGGGATCGAACTTGGGTCTCC
Source organism: Capra hircus (assembly GCF_001704415.2). Classification (NCBI taxonomy): domain Eukaryota; kingdom Metazoa; phylum Chordata; class Mammalia; order Artiodactyla; family Bovidae; genus Capra; species Capra hircus. Next base: position 39,490,398 of record NC_030835.1, on the reverse strand, counting down.
TGCACTGCAGGCAGACACTTTCCCGTTTGAGCCACCAGGGAAGCCTTCAGGTCCCATTCGTTTATTTTTGTTTTTATTTCTACTGCCTTGGGATCTAAGAAAACATTGGTACAGTTTGTGTCAGAATGCTTTGCCTGTGTTGTATTCTATGAGTTTTATGGTGTCTTGTTTTTATTTTTTAAGTCTGTAAGACGTTTTGAGTGAGGGGATACCTTCTATTGATTTTCATGCAGCTGTGCAGCTTTCCCAACAACACTTGCTGAAGAGTGTGTCTTTTTCCCATCATCAGTTTCTCAGCACATTCCTGCCTCCATTGCTGGAGATTAATTAGCCCTAAGTGTGCAGGTCTACTTTTGGTCTGTCTAGTCTGTTCTGGAGAGGGCGGTGGCGCCCACTCCAGCACTGCTGCCTGGAGAACCCCAGGGACGGGGGAGCCTGGTGGGCTGCAGCCATGGGGTCGGGAAGAGATGGACACGACTGAGCGACTTCCCTTTCACTTTTCACTTTCCTGCATTGGAGAAGGCAGTGGCACCCCACTCCAGTGCTCTCGCCTGGAAAATCCCAGGGACGGAGGAGCCTGGTGGGCTGCAGCCATGGGGTCGGAAAGAGATGGACACGACTGATCGACTTCACGTTCACTTTTCACTTTCCTGCATTGGAGAAGGAAATGGCACCCCACTCCAGTGCTCTTGCCTGGAGAATCCCAGGGACGGGGGAGCCTGGTGGGCTGCCGTCTATGGGGTCGCTACGGGGTCGCTGTGGGGTCGCACAGAGTTGGACACGACTGAAGCGACTTAGCAGCAGAAGTCTGCTCTGTTGGTCTATATGTCTGTTTTTGTGCCAGTACCATGCTGGCTTTATTACTGTAGTTTTGCAGTATTGTCTGAAGTCTGGGAGGGTTATGTCTCCAGGCAGGTGAGAGTCTTTATACAGATAGACAGTTTCCATACATCCAGTTGCCCAGGATGTATGGAAACACAAACTCTGACAATAAGTTAAGAAATGTCTCTTAAGTGCCTCCTCTGTGTAAGAAATTTCACTATGGTTGAAAAATATCCTGAGTTTTTTATTTTTAAATACTCTGAGAAGCATAAGAAAAACTATTCTTTGATTAGGTCAGCAGGGCTGTTCTTGTGGGTTGGGAAATAAGAACATACATGTGTGTTGAAAAACAGCTGCTTGAGGCCAGGGAGAGGCCTGGAGGGGGGCCAGCCTGCTGTGAGGTCTTGCTCAAGCTTTTCCTCAGGCAGTCACCATCATGGGCACACGTGGGAATGAAATAGGGAACAGGCTGGAAATATTCTAGACGCAGTAAGGCCCTTAGAAAGTCCCTTGTAGAGTTTACTGTTGCTGGTTTTTTTTCATTCTGTAGCTACATCTTCTCTTATTTGACATCATTTACTATTTTCTTGAGTATTAAATTTCCATATACTTAAGGTAGAAAATGTGTAAAAAATACAAGATAAGAGAATATGGATAACTCAGTCTTATCACTGAGTTAACCATACTTAGCATATTTTCTGCCCTTTTTCTATACCTTTTTTTCTTTTTTTAATAGTCATCCAGAATTGGGGAAAATGCCAAATATAGTTTTATTGGTGTGGGCTTTTTCATTTAATATTATTGAGTGATATGGGACTGGTTTCACATATGATCTTCAAAACTGTGATACTTTGGGATTTCCCTGGTGGTCCAGTGGTTAGGACTCAATACTTCCCCTGTAGGGGGCACGAGTTCAGGTGTGGTTGTGGAACTAAGATCCTATAAGCCATGTGGCATGGCCATAAAGAAAAAATTAATACTTTATTGATTGCATAATATATTGGGGTATGGATTTTCATCTCTGATGTAACTATTACTCCTTCAGTGTCAGACATTGAGATTATTTATCACTGTTGCAAGTAACTTTGCAAGACTCCCTCTTTGTACCTCAGTCTTTATCCAGCCATGGTTGTTTCCCTGTAGGGACCTACAGGTGGAATGATGTGGAATACTGGGTGGAGGGCGTGGATTTCCAGGGTTGTTGCGTGTGTGACACGTGTCACTTTGCACCTCCTGCTGTGTGCAGGCATGTTTGTCTTGCTGTACTTCTGCCAACACTGAGCACTGTACTGACTTTTGATAAACATGTGGCTTTGTTTTGATTTGCATTTTTAAGGTACTAATGAGGGTAAAATTTTTTCAGTTGTTGGGAATTTTTAAACATCTAAGTTGTTCGTTCATTTCCCCATTTTTTTTTCCTTTTAGCTTAAAGAGATCTTTTGTAAGGTAAATAACTTTTTAAAAAATCTTATTGATTCCATTTCTCAGTTTATCACTTGGGTGATTTCTTTTTTCTTTATTTCTTTTTTTAACATTGTAAAAGTCTGTCCCTATTGTAAGTTAATATAAAATTGTACCTATATGTTTCTTCTTTGTGCTTTTTAAAAAAAAATCTTTAAAATCCATCTGGATTTATCTAGAATGTAATATTCAATGAGACTCTCAATTGATTTTCTTCCAAACACTTAGCCGGTTTTTCAAAACCATCTGTTAATAAGTCATTTCTCATTAGTTTATTATGCTAAATTTATTTTATTAAAAAATACACGAGTGTATAATGCTTTAGGGTTGTCTGTTCTCTCCATTGATCTGGTGCTTGCATCAATATTCTGGTAATTGCTTGTGGTGTTCTTGCAAACAATGCCTTATCCGTTCTTGTGTGCTCGTTCTTCCAAGTTGTGGTGATATTGGTGGTATTAGTAATGGTGATGAACACTGACCAAGGGCAGATTGTGCTCCAGGCACTAACTCATGTCATCCTTCAGACAAGTCTGTCACTGTTTTCTGTTTTACAGATGAGAGGAAACAGGCATAGCATAGAAGGTTTGCCCGATGACAAGCAGCTTATAAGCAGCAGAACCGGCATGAGTTGAACTCCATTACAAAGTCTTATATGTTATATGGAGTGATTGAACTATACAAAACTGTAGTTACTCTGCTATATAGAACTTCCTAATCTTCCAGACAGTTTTCATTCTCCACAGCCAAAAAAAGAGTATCATTCTCTTTCTAGTTCTTCTTTTAAAGAAAATGTTGTGAGGTTTTTCATAGATCTTTTTTATTTTCTGCTGCTGCTGTTAGGATAATGCTGGCCTTTTGTGTAATAGTCTACTTGACAGCCATCCTGAATGCTGTATTAGAATTTGATGCAATATAGGATTGGACATTTTGTTGGCACCCAGTGTATCTCCTACTCACAGAAAAAGACAGTAGTAGATTATAAGGTTTTGAAGAACAGGAGACGTCTACTCAAAACCTTATTTTATAGGTTGAACAATCTCATTTTTTGGAAAGATCCACGGAAGGAATAATGAGTTACAATCAGAAGATCCACATGGTTTGAACGTTTTCCTGTTTTGTTCAAAATGTGGCTTTCAATGTATATTTCTATTTATGAGCAGGATCTGCTTTTGATTCTGAAATAACAATCTGCTTCAGATCTTTGAAACTTCATTTGAAGGTGAGAGATCAACTCCCTATGGAAAGGTTTTTTTTTTTTTTTTACAAAATCAGTTGACCTGGAAATGCTGCTAAGTATTTCTGGCCACTGAGCTTTAGAAAGAATTTAGAAAAGTCAGGTTCTGGTCAGTATATCCATTCTTGTAAGGCTGACAAGAGCCCCACCCTGCTCTAGCATTTCCTTTACTATTAGCAAGCTTGGCATTTGTGTTTTGGTTCCTCCTTACTTTCTATTTCTGTATCTCATAATCTTGCATATATATTACAAAATCATCAAGGGGAATTAGAAGCTATCTGCTACAAACATAAAAAGGTAAAAATTGTCAGTAAATCATTCCTGCAGTGAATCAAACTAGAAGATGAGCTGAATGTTCTGTATAAGGTCGGCTGCACAGTTCACCCTGCAGGGTTAGTCATGGCAGCCCCTCCCGCGCTCTGCGAGACCCCCCTGGCGGGCGGGTGGGGTCGGCACTTCTCAGTGCCGCCACGGAACTGCTCTGTGGAGTGACAGCCCCGCGGGCCACTGCCCGGGCTGCGTCATCTTCCTGTACGGCTGCCTGCGTCCCCGCCCAAGAAACGCGGGAGAGTCAGGTGCTCCGCCCGTGGGACTGGCTAAGGATGTCTGTAACTGGCCTTTCTCCCTCTTCCCGCCTGCTCCATCCTTCCTTCTGATCCTCATCCTGTGCCCTTTGGCCTAAAGCCCTGCGCTCCATCCGAAGGAGCTCACCTGCCAGGAGTTGATGGTTTCCTTGAATCTGACATTGAGAAAGTGTGCATCTGAGTGTTTTCTTTTTGTGTATTGATTCCAACTTTTTAAAACTTTATTGGGATATAATTTTAGTCTTAGAGAAAATTATAAGAATGACGATAGTGCAGGACCCCCTGTGGACTTGTTATTCTAGAGTCACCTGTTTTTAACATTCTCCGTAGTTTTTTCCTCTCCGTGTGTGTGTGTGCGTGTGTGCGTGTGTGTGTGTATAAACGTATAGATTCGGGGGATGGGAACCCTTTAAGAGTATGTTGTAATCATCAGAGTACTTAGGTCCTGTAGTATTTTCCCTAAGAATAAGGATACGCTCTTACATAATTGGCACAGTTACCAAACCTCAGTCAGTTTTGCAAGAGAAAATACTTTGATCTAATCTATCATTCATATGCTGGTTTTGTCAGTTGACTTAACAGTGTTCTTTGTAACATTTCTTTTCCTTCAGTCTGTTAGATACTACCTTTAGTTGTCATATCTTCATAACCTCCTTTAATCTGGAACATTTCCACAATCATTGTTTTAAAATCTTTTGCAACACTGACATTTTTGAAGAATACAGTTTTGTCTTAAAAGAATATTCCTCTTCTGGGGTTTTCTGATGTTTCCTCGTGAATTAGATTCCCCTGAAACACTTCAGTACATGGTGATACATTTTTCTCAGTGTCTTATCTGGAGACATGCGATGGTTAGTGACGTTAACTTGATCACCCACTGAAGGTATTGTCCAGTTTCTCCCCTGTACGTTTACTCTTTTTTCCTTTGAAACTAGTAGCTGTGAGTAGAGAGCTACTTAGTGACTTTGCACAGCCTCTTCATCAAAATTTCTCCCAGTTAATTTTTGTAATTTTTAAAAAACTTTACTAGGTTATCTTAAGATGATAACGTGAGGTTTTAAAAGCAAATTAGCTACCACCTATTGAAATACTTTCTCTAGCAAGGTTAAACAAACATAAAATTACTGTATATTCAGAAACTGAACTGTTGATTGGTTGCTTTTTCAACCAATCAGAATGGTTGATTTTTCCTTGTCTAAGCTGTCCTCTGTTTGTATGTATTTACCTCATTAGTTAGAAAAATAGTCGCCACCATTTCACTGTAGCAAAAATAATCAACTTTATCTCCTTCAGGCAATTTCTAGTAGAAGGTTCATTATATTTGTGTGTTCAGTCATGTCTGACCCTTTGTGGCCCCATGAACTATACCCTGCCGGATGCTTCTGTCCGTGGGATTTTCCAGGCACGGATACTGGAGTGGGTTGCCATTTCCTGCTCGAGGGATCTTCCCGATCCAGGGATTGAGCTTGTGTCTCTTGCATCTCCTGCTCTGGCAGGCAGATTCTTTACCACTAGCGCCGCATGGGCAGCCCCTAGTAGAAGACTGAACTGAAGTGAAGTGAAGTTGCTCAGTCGTGTCCGACTCTTTGCGACCCCATGGACTGTAGCCTACCAGGCTCCTCTGTCCATGGGATTTTCCAGGCAATAGTACTAGAGTGGATTGCCATTTCCTTCTCCGGGGATCTTCCCTAATCAGGGATTGAACCCGGGCCTCCCGCATTGTAGACAGGCGCTTTACCACCCGAGCCACCAGGAAAGTCAGTAGAAGATTATCAGGCATCAGAAATACCAAAAGCTTAAACAGTGATTAAAATTTTTTAGTAAGCAATTGAAATTTTAAAAAAAGTTATTGTGAACACTGTGAGCTGGTAAGGAACATTCGGGAGTTGATGCAGGCGCAGTCACTGTACTCTGCATCTACTGCGGTTTTTGCAGACTGAAGGTTCCTGGCAGCCTTGTGTTTAACAAGTCTGTTGATGCCATTTTCCCACAGCATTTGCTCATTTCATGTCTCTATCACACGTTGATGATTGTCAATATTGCAAGCTTTTTCATGATTATTATATTTGCCATGGTGATCTGTGATCAGGGATCCCGATGTTGCTGTGGTAATTGTTTTGGGTGCCACAAACAATGCAACATAAGACGGCGAACTTATTCAATAAATGTTGTGTGTGTTCTGACTGCTCTGCTGACCAGCCCTCCCCGTGTCGCTCTTCTCCTTGTTGGGCCTCCCTAGTCCCTGAGACACAGCAACGTTGCAGTTGAGCCAGTTAATAACCTTACAGTGGCCCCTCAATGTTCAAGTGAAAGGAAGAGTTGCCTGTCTCTCATTTTAAATCAGGAGCTAGGAGTGACAAAGCTTAGTGAGGAGGGTGTGTTGAAAGCTGAGACAGCAGGAAGCTAGGCCCCCTGTGCCAGTTAGCCAGACTGTGAATGCAAAGGGAAAGTTCTTAAAGGAAATTAAAAGTGCTTTTTCAGTGATCACGTAAATGATGACAAAGTAGAACAGCTTTATTGTTGAAATGGCGAAAGTTGTAGCCTTCTGGATAGAAGATAAAACCAGCCACAACATTCCTCTAAACCAAAGCATAGTCCAGAGAAAGGACCAAACTCACTTCCACTCTATGAAGGCGGGCTGAAAGAGGTGAGGAATCTATAGAAGGAAAATCTCAAGTTGACAGAGGTTGGCTCATGAGGTTTAGGAAAAGAAGCCATCTTACAACATAAACATGCAAGGTGAAGCAGCTGGTGCTGATGTAGAAGCTGCAGCAAGTTATCCGAAGATCTGGCTCAGACAGTTAATGAAGGTGGCTGCACCAAGCAGATCTTCAGTGTAGAAGAAGCGACCTTGCCCTGGAAGAAGATGGCATCTAGGACTTTGGTAGCTGGAGAGGAGAGGTCAGTGCCTGCCCTCAGAACTCCACGGGACAAACTGACTCTTGTTAGGGGCAGTGCAGCTAGTGACCTGAAGTCAAAGCCAGTGCTCATTTCCATTCTGGAAATCCTAGAACCCTTCAAACTCATGCTGACTTTACTCCTTTTCTGCTCTGTACATGGACAAGGCCCGAGTGGCAGCGCATCTGTTCACAGCAGAGTTAATGAGTATGTGAAGCCCACTGCTGAGTCCTACCACTCAGCAAAAAAGGTTCCTTTCAAAACGTGACTGCTTATTGAGAATGGACCTGGTCACCCTAGAGCTCTGATGGAGGTGCAGGAGGTTCATGCTGTTTTCATGCCTGCCGATATCCATTCTGCAGCCCATGGATCAAGGAGTAACATCGATTTTCAAGTCTTATTATTTAAGTAATATATTTTGTGAGGGTATAGCTGCCATGGATAGTGATTCCTTTGATGGATCTGGGCAAAGTCAACTGAAAACCTCCTAGAAAGGATTCACCATTGTAGATGCTATTAAGAACATTCATGGGAAGAGGTCACAGTATCAGGAATTTGAAAGAAGTTGATTCCAGCTCTCATAAATGACTTTGAAGGGTTCAAGACATTAGTAGAAGCAACTGCATATGAGGGGAAAATAGCAAGACAACTAGACTTAGAAGTGGAGCCTTGAAGACATGGCTGAATTGTTGCAATCAATCTAAGGATAAAACTTTAAGGGATGCGGAGTTACTTCTGGATGAGTGAAGAAAGTAGTTTCTTTTTTAAAAATCACTTATTTCTTTAAACACGTTTTTAATGTATTTTTGGCTGTGCTGAGTGTCCGCTGCCAGGCACAGGCTTTCTCTAGTTGCAGAGTAGGGGGTACTCTGTGGTTGTGGTGTGTGGCTTCTCTTGTGGAGTGCAAGCTCAGTACTAGGTGGTGTGTGGGCTTAGCTGCCCCACAACATGTGGAATCTTCCTGGACCAGGGATCGAACCCATGTCCCCTGCGTTGGCAGGCAGATTCTTATCCACTGGACCACCAGGAAAATCTCAGAAAGTAGTTGCTTGACATCGGAATCTACTCCTGGTAAAGATGCTGTGAAGATTGTTGACATGACAACAAAGACTTAGAATCTAACATAAACAGCTTATAAAACAGCAGCAGGGTTTAAGAGGATTGGCTCCAGTTTTGAAAGTTCTGTGGGTAAAATACTCTCAAACAGCACTGTACACACTACAGAGAAATCATTCATGAAAGGAGGACTTGGTCAGCGTGACAAACTTCATTGTTGTCTTAAGAAAGTTCCACAGCTACTTCAACCTTCAACAGCCACCGTTGAGATCAGTCAGCATCCGTGAACACTGAGGCAAGATTATCCACCAGCAAAAAGATTATGGCTTGTTGCAAGTTCAGATGATGGTTAGCATTTTTTAGTAATAAAAGTATTTTTTAATTAAAGTATATTGCTTAGGCATGCATTTGCACACTTAATGGACAAGTGTATAGCACGAATATAACTTTTAGATGCACCAAGAAGTCAAAAAATTCACGTGACTCACTTTAATATGATACTCGCTGTATTTGGGGGGGTCTGTAAGTGAACTCTGCATCTCGCCAAGGGAAGCCTGTGCACATTGGGCTACCTGGGCATATCTTCTCTGCTGTGTGCAGAGGTGAGCTCCTGGCAGAAGCCCCTTCACCTGCACAGAGCACATCTGCCAACTAAAGGGGACCATTCTCCGTATGTGATACAATGAGGTCAGTACTACTGTTCAATATATTGCATTGAAAATAATATGATTAATCCAGAAAAAAAAAAATTGGAGTTTTTGTGGCTGTGCCTCTATAGAGACCCTAGAAACTAAAACACTCTTCCTTCTCATTGGTGAGAAAAGTGGTTTCTTCGTGGTGAGGTGACTTCTCATGCACAGTTTTTTTTTTTATTTTTTTTTAATTTTTTTTATTTAGTTTTTTGTTTTTTTAATTTTAAAATCTTTAATTCTTACATGTGTTCCCAAACATGAACCCCCCCCTCCCACCTCCCTCCCCATAACATCTCTGTGGGTCATCCCCATGCACCAGCCCCAAGCATGCTGTATCCTGCGTCAGACATAGACTGGAGATTCAATTCTTACATGATAGTATACATGTTAGAATGCCATTCTCCCAAATCATCCCACCCTCTCCCTCTCCCTCTGAGTCCATAAGTCCATTATACACAGCTGTGTCTTTTTTCCTGTCTTGCATACAGGGTCGTCATTGCCATCTTTCTAAATTCCATATATATGTGTTAGTATACTGTATTGGTGTTTTTCTTTCTGGCTTACTTCACTCTGTATAATCGGCTCCAGTTTCATCCATCTCATCAGAACTGATTCAAATGAATTCTCTTTAATGGCTGAGAAATACTCCATTGTGTATATGTACCACAGCTTTCTTATCCATTCATCTGCTGATGGATATCTAGGTTGTTTCCATGTCCTGGCTATTATAAACAGTGCTGCGATGAACATTGGGGTACATGTGTCTCTTTCTATTCTGGTTTCCTCAGTGTGTATGCCCAGCAGTGGGATTGCTGGGTCATAAGGTAGTTCTATTTGCAATTTTTTAAGGAATCTCCACACTGTTCTCCATAGTGGCTGTACTAGTTTGCATTCCCACCAACAGTGTAGGAGGGTTCCCTTTTCTCCATACCCTCTCCAGCATTTATTGCTTGCAGATTTTTGGATCGCAGCCATTCTGACTGGTGTAAAGTGGTACCTCATTGTGGTTTTGATTTGCATTTCTCTGATAATGAGTGATGTTGAGCATCTTTTCATGTGTTTGTTAGCCATCCGTATGTCTTCTTTGGAGAAATGTCTATTTAGCTCTTTGGCCCATTTTTTGATTGGGTCGTTTATTTTTCTGGAATTGAGCTATATAAGTTGCTTGTATATTTTTGAGATTAGTTGTTTGTCAGTTGCTTCATTTGCTATTATTTTCTCCCATTCTGAAGGCTGTCTTTTTACCTTGCTTATATTTTCCTTTGTTGTGCAGAAGCTTTTAATCTTAATTAGATCCCATTTGTTTATTTTTGCTTTTATTTCCAGAATTCTGGGAGGTGGATCATAGAGGATCCTGCTGTGATTTATGTCTGAGAGTGTTTTGCCTATGTTCTCCTCTAGGAGTTTTATAGTTTCTGGTCTTACATTTAGATCTTTAATCCATTTTGAGTTTATTTTTGTGTGCGGTGTTAGAAAGTGATCTAGTTTCATTCTTTTACAAGTGGTTGACCGGTTTTCCCAGCACCACTTGTTAAAGAGATTGTCTTTACTCCATTGTATATTCTTGCCTCCTTTGTCAAAGATAAGGTGTCCATATGTGTGTGGATTTATCTGTGGGCTTTCTATTTCGTTCTATTGATCTATATGTCTGTCTTTGTGCCAGTACCATACTGTTTTGATGACTGTGGCTTTGTAGTAGAGCCTGAAGTCAGGCAAGTTGATTCCTCCAGTTCCATTCTTATTTCTCAAGATTGCTTTGGCTATTCGAGGTTTTTTGTATTTCCATACAAATCTTGAAATTATTTGTCCTAGTTCTGTGAAAAATATGGCTGGTAGCTTGATAGGGATTGCATTGAATTTGTAAATTGCTTTGGGTAGTATACTCATCTTCACTATATTGATTCTTCCGATCCATGAACATGGTATATTTCTCCATCTATTAGTGTCCTCTTTGATTTCTTTCATCAGTGTTTTATAGTTTTCTATATATAGGTCTTTAGTTTCTTTAGGTAGATATATTCCTAAGTATTTTATTCTTTTTGTTGCAATGGTGAATGGAATTGTTTCCTTAATTTCTTTTTCTACTTTCTCATTATTCGTGTATAGGAATGCAAGGGATTTCTGTGTGTTGATTTTATATCCTGCAACTTTACTATATTCATTGATGAGCTCTAGTAATTTTCTGGTGGAGTCTTTAGGGTTTTCCATGTAGAGGATCATGTCATCTGCAAACAGTGAGAGTTTTACTTCTTCTTTTCCAATTTGAATTCATTTCTTTTTCTGCTCTGATTGCTGTGGCCAAAACTTCCAGAATTATGTTGAATAGTAGCGGTGAAAGTGGACACCCTTGTCTTGTTCCTGACTTTAGGGGAAATGCTTTCAATTTTTCACCATTGAGGATAATGTTTGCTGTGGGTTTGTCATATATAGCTTTTATTATGTTGAGGTATGTTCCTTCTATTCCTGCTTTCTGGAGAGTTTTTATCATAAATGGATGTTGAATTTTGTCAAAGGCCTTCTCTGCATCTATTGAGATAATCATATGGTTTTTATTTTTCAATTTGTTAATGTGGTGAATTACATTGATTGATTTGCGGATATTGAAGAATCCTTGCATCCCTGGGATAAAGCCCACTTGGTCATGGTGTATGATCTTTTTAATGTGTTGTTGGATTCTGATTGCTAGAATTTTGTTGAGGATTTTTGCATCTATGTTCATCAGTGATATTGGCCTGTAGTTTTCTTTTTTTGTGACATCTTTGTCAGGTTTTGGTATTAGGGTGATGGTGGCCTCATAGAATGAGTTTGGAAGTTTACCTTCCTCTGCAATTTTCTGGAAGAGTTTGAGTAGGATAGGTGTTAGCTCTTCTCTAAATTTTTGGTAGAATTCAGCTGTGAAGCCGTCTGGACCTGGGCTTTTGTTTACTGGAAGATTTCTGATTACAGTTTCAATTTCCGTGCTTGTGATGGGTCTGTTAAGATTTTCTATTTCTTCCTGGTTCAATTTTGGAAAATTGTACTTTTCTAAGAATTTGTCCATTTCTTCCACGTTGTCCATTTTATTGGCATACAACTGCTGATAGTAGTCTCTTATGATCCTTTCTGATGTATTTCTGTGTTGTCTGTTGTGAACTCTCCATTTTCATTTCTAATTTTATTGATTTGATTTTTCTCTCTTTGCTTCTTGGTGAGTCTGGGTAATGGTTTGTCAATTTTATTTATCCTTTCAAAGAACCAGCTTTTGGCTTTGTTGATTTTTGCTATGGTCTCTTTTGTTTCTTTTGTGTTTATTTCTGCCCTAATTTTTAAGATTTCTTTCCTTCTACTAACTCTGGGGTTCTCCAACTCTTCCTTTTCTAGTTGCCTTAGTTGTAGAGTTAGGTTATTTATTTGACTTTTTTCTTGTTTCTTGAGGTATGCCTGTATTGCTATGAACTTTCCTCTTAGCACTGCTTTTATAGTGTCCCACAGGTTTTGGGTTGTTGTGTTTTCATTTTCATTAGTTTCTATGCATATTTTGATTTCTTTTTTGATTTCTTCTGTGATTTGTTGGTTATTCAGAAGTGTGTTGTTCAACCTCCATATGTTGGAATTTTTAATAGTTTTTCTCCTGTAATTGAGACCTAATCTTAATGCATTATGGTCAGAAAAGATGCTTGGAATGATTTCGATTTTTTTGAATTTATCAAGTTTAGATTTATGGCCCAGGATGTGATCTATCCTGGAGAAGGTTCCATGAGCACTTGAAAAAAAGGTGAAATTCATTGTTTTGGGGTAAAATGTCCTATAGATATCAATTAGGTCTAACTGATCTAATGTATCATTTAAAGTTTGCATTTCTTTGTTAATTTTCTGTTTAGTTGATCTGTCCATAGGTGTGAGTGGGGTATTAAAGTCTCCCCCTATTATTGTGTTATTGTTGATTTCCCCTTTCATACTTGTTAGCATTTCTCTTACATATAGCGGTGCTCCTATATTGGGTGCATATATATTTATAGTTGTTATATCTTCTTCTTGGATTGATCCTTTGATCATTATGTAGTGGCCTTCTTTGTCTCTTTTCACAGCCTTTGTTTTAAAGTCTATTTTATTGGATATGAGTATTGCCACTCCTGCTTTCTTTTGGTCTCTATTTGTGTGGTATATCTTTTTCCAGCCCTTCACTTTCAGTCTGTATGTGTCCCTTGTTTTGAGGTGGGTCTCTTGTAAGCAGCATATAGAGGGGTCTTGTTTTTGTATCCATTCGGCCAGTCTTTGCCTTTTGGTTGGGGCGTTCAACCCATTTACGTTTAAGGTGATTATTGATAAGTATGATCCCGTTACCATTTACTTTATTGTTTTGGGTTCGGGTTTATACACCCTTTTCGTGTTTCCTGTCTAGAGAATATCCTTTAGAATTTGTTGGAGAGCTGGTTTGGTGGTGCTGAATTCTCTCAGCTTTTGCTTGTCTGTAAAGCTTTTGATTTCTCCTTCGTATTTGAATGAGATCCTTGCTGGGTACAGTAATCTGGGCTGTAGGTTATTGTCTTTCATCACTTTAAGTATGTCTTGCCATTCCCTCCTGGCCTGAAGAGTTTCTATTGAAAGATCAGCTGTTATCCTTATGGGAATCCCCTTGTGTGTTATTTGTTGTTTTTCCCTTGCTGCTTTACGCAGTTTGTTTTTATTTCATGTTAAAACTATGCAGGTGGAATTGCCTGCAGGGTGACGCTGGGTTAGCCTCCTAGCCCCATCCCTTGGGACTGGGTAAGTCACTTAGTCCCTGGCTTTCTCCTTAATTATAAAACAGATGTTGATACCTGCTGCATGAAGTTACTAGGAATGAAAGCGATCTGCTTGTAAGGTGAGTTAGTGCCTGGCCACTAGATGGTGCAGAGTGTAGGGATGGTTATGATTTTTTTTCCTGAGAAGTCCCATGAGGGGATGGGCGTGGTCCCTGGGGAAGGTGTCACATCAGCGGTCTGATGTGTGTTTGCTTGGAACCAGGGTCCAGAGCCGGCAGTAAATCCACCATGGGACACACAAGCCTAGACGTCTAGTCTGGTCCCAAGGTGCTGGGATCAGACGACGACTGGGTTCTTAATCCGCCAGGGCCGACTGTCAGCCAGCAGACACTGTTTCAGCCCCGGGATGGTTCTTACAGCTTGGGAGATGCCAAGGTGCGTCATGGCTCTCTGTGGCCAGAAGCTGGTGTGGGGGCCCCGGGGAGGCCCGCGGGGACATCCCGGAGGAACCACCAGCCTCCTCCGCAGCATGTGTGGTTGGGGGTGGCTCTGCCCAGCGTGCGCTCCATAATGAGGGGTGTGTCGGGTTGTCTAGACATCCTGGCTGCTAGCCTGGGATTTTACTCCCCGGGGACATGCAGTCGACCTGCCACCAGGCTGCCGAGGGACGCGGAGACTGTAAAGCTTGGAATAAACACATCTGAAAGTCTGATTGGAGTGCTGCCTTTCACTTAGTGAGACGGTCAGGCATCGGGCTTGCTCGGCTGTGGCGTGTTTTCGCCCTTTGCCCCTCCAGCCTCCCCAGGACTTGTGGCTCTTTGCGGGGCAGGCTCCGTGGTGCTGCCGGTGCTCTGGCCGTGGCCCCCTGCTTCGCATCGCTTTTGAGACTCGCTGTCCCAGACAGGCAAGCTCAGGAAGCCAGGCTGTGTGTGATGTTAAAAAAATAATAAATGGCAACCTAATACCACCAGAGATAGGTATCATGTAAATGATCCAAAATAAGGCAGAGGCGACTTTCATTAGCTTTTTCTTGGTTCAGTATTTTGGTTGGATGAAATTGCTTATTTTACGTTCACATTTTCTTTGTATCCATAAAAAGGACGCCTAAGGATTAAAAAAGTACCAAAAGAATCACACTATTTTCAGCTCTCTGGCAAAGCTGGTGTAAATAAAGCTACTTCGTTGTTGCCCTAAATTGATTTAATCTTTCTGGAAAGCAAACTAGCTGAGTGTAACGAAAGCTAGAAAATTATTCATAACTTCTTTTGCCCCTGGCTGGTCAATTTTAGGACTCTCTCCCACGGAAATAGCTTCTCCCTCAGAACCAACAGAGGGACTAAAATATGTTTTGCACAGAGAAGGTTTTCCTGTTCTTTGTGGCAGTGAGGATGTACAGTCAGCAGAAGTGTAAGCTGTGGAGAGGAGCATGGGGCATAAAGGACCGCAGTGATCCTGAATTGTTCTGGGGTCGGGGGAGGGACGCTGGGAGAACGGCTGCTCCCTGGAGGGTGTGCACAGTGCTCTTAACCACATGGCCTAGAGCCCCCAGAGTGCTCTGCGGGATCCTCACCCCATACCCGTGTGGAACCCACAGCCAGAGACAGGAGGCCAGGCCAGGCTCCCGGTGGCTTTCAGACCAGGGCCCTCGTGCTGTGCCTGCTGTGTCTTCATCAGCTCAGACAGTCATTGAGAATGATGGAAATGGGGTGAATGCTCACTGGCTTATTTTCTGTTTCCTTTTAAAATGGAATTTATACAGAAAAAAAAACCAATTCTGAACATAACAGTAGTTCTTTCATTAAGCTGGTGAATATGTGTTCTTTGTTGTTTAGAAACACTGACGGACTGACTAGGCTTCTGAGTAGTTCAGCCTCTGGTAACTGACTCTCAACTGAGCAGAAATAATCCAACTTTTCATTAAAAATCCCAGACTTTTTGAGATTTCTATAGTTTCTGCATAAAGAAAATCCCTAATTCTGGACAGAATGGAGGTTTTATGTAAGCTAAGGTTTTTAAATGAGGCATTTTCAGTTGGTAGAAAACAATGTCTGCCTGTGTGGCCAGGTGTCTTTGCAGCAGTTTAACGAGGTGGAGGAGTGCTCACGGGTGAACGTGGCAGGGTGGCTGGGAGCCCTGTGCCTCGCATTGGACCTGTTCGCGTGTGTTCACATACACGGCCACATGCATTTGACCCCCTTGTGTACATGCACCCACTAAACACAGACAGGGGAGCTGCCACGCTTTCATGTTGTTCTTTGTCTGACCTGAATGCTTTCAGAGCCGTGGTTCTGGTGTGCTGGACTTGAGTCCTGTCTGGGCTTTGACAGCAGGCACCAGAAGGATAGCATCTGCAGGTGTCCACAGTCTTTGGGGGCAGCAGGAAGCCCCAGGCACCCTTAATCACAGGCAGGTTGGTCGGATGGCTCGCTGTTGTGAGCGTGTCTGTTTTTATGCTGGCAAACAGGTGGCCAGTAGCTGTTTTTTTTCCTCCACAGTCAGGCATTCATTTCTGAAGAAATTGTTGGCATAGTGACCTCCCCCACACCCTCTCTCCCTATATCGCCCATCAGCGCAGGGCAGCATCGGCTGTGTCAGCCCAGCCGTGCACGGTTCACCTCCACAGAGAAGAAAAAGATGAGTAACACCTTGTCTCGGCTCCTAGGAGGGAGGCAGGGTAGCCGTGTGTATGTAAATGCATGCAGATAAATTCAGCTGAGAGGTAAACATGAAGTGTATTAGAAACACGGAAGTTTGAGTGAGGTTTAGAACCTCTCTTGGATGATTACAGTAGACCCATTCCTGGTCTTTCTGTCAATAAAAGGAGTAGAAAAATATATCTACTTGATAGCAAGCAGGAAAATTAAAGGAGGACTGCTTATAGAAAAGTTTGAAAACCAGTGCCCTGAGGCTTCCCTCCAGGCTCATATGTCTGTTCCCAAAGAAATCTCCCCTATCTTCCTGGCACCACACAGCAAGCAGCCTTTCAGGCACCACGTGTGCTCCTCCCGCACTTAGACTTTCAGCCGTTGGGCAGCATCCCACCCTCTGCACACCACATGAAGCTCCAGGAGCTGCCCCCAGCCCTGTCTGTCACTGGTCACCACAGGCACCCCCCCTGCAGCCACACTGGAAGAGCTTTGGTATTAGTATTTAGAATTTGAGCAAAATCTAGCTTAACTCAGCCGTTCATTGTGAGAATGTGTTGATGTCCGTATTTAAGGAGTCTGAGAACTTATAGTGAAACATACTTGGTAAATCAGCTTTACATACCATTTTCAAAATAATCATTTATACAAAGATATAGAAATATGTTTGTTACTCAGCAGCCATCAAAGTGTTTATTGTATGTTCCATTGTGTCCCTGCTGTGGAAAAACTATTCAAAGTCCTACCAGCTTTATTGGTTAGCTTTTGCTGTGTAACAAATTACCCCAAGATCTAGCAGTGTGAATCAACAAATGTTTATTATCTCATACAGTTTCCCTGGGTTAGGAATCCAGAAATGGCTTTGCTGGGTGGTTCAGGCTCAGAGTCTCTTACGAGGTCAGAGTGCCCTGAGGCTTCCAAGTTCACAGTGATGGTTGCGGGGAGGTCTCAGATCCTCCCTGGCTGTTGACATGTGGTCTCAGTTCCTTATTAGCTGGAGATTACCATCAGCTGCCTGTGTGTCCTCACAGCATGGCAGGCATCTTCCCTGAGAACAAGTGAGCCAGGATGGATGGGTGGATGGATGGATGGATGGGTGGGTGGATGGATGGATGGATGGGTGGGTGGGTGGATGGATGGATGGATGGATGGATGGATGGATGGATGGATGGATGGATGGATGGATGGATGGATGGATGGATGGATGGGTGGATGGATGGATGGGAGGATGGATGGATGGGTGGATGGAGACCAGGACAGAAGCCGTGATCTTTTTTCCTAATCTCAGAAATAGCATGTCATCCCTTCTGTCGTTCTTTGCCATATAATGCAGGGCAGCACTGTACTGTGGGGGTAGGGTCTGTAGAGGGTGCCAATCCTATAAGCTGGAAATCTTGAGGGCTCTTGGAGGCTGGCTGCCACACCTGGTCCTAGAGAAGTCTTCAAGTTTGTGACTTAGTGGGAGTGCATTGATGTAAAGTCATTAGAAGGGGAATCTGAGATTCAAGGGCACAACCTACTCACTTTTTTCCCTCTTAAACCAGGACTTCTCTAATTTTCACTTCTTCCAGTGACCTTCTTAATTCAGGTTATGAAGTACACAGGCATCTGGCTGCAGTGGTTACATCCTCCCAACAGACAGGACTCGTACAACCCAAAATCCAAAAAACAGAGGCCAGTGTTATTAACAAAGGCTCCCAGGCTTGCTGTCTCATTTCTTTCAGGCCTGAGGCATTTGGATCCTGCTTGTTTCCGGGTGGATATAAGTAGAAAACTTGGTTGTTATTGGGACTGTTCTAGAAGAGGGAAAATTGCCAGGAAAATGGGGAGCTCAGGGAACTGAGTCTTCTGGGCATTCGGGTCCCCAAGGGAGTGCTCCTGATTTCCTCTGCCGGTGGTTCGGTGGTTCGTCTGCACAGCTGCAGAGACTGCCTCCTGCCTCCTGAAGCGGGGCTGCCTCTGCTCTGACTGGCAGTGAGTGATGGGGGAGAGAGACTCCAGGCCCTTTGGTGTGACAGCGAGGAGGGAGAGGGTTCCTGGGCCCTTCGCCGTGTCCCAATCAGTGTCTCTGTCACCCCCAGGCAGGGGCCAGTGGTTGCCCAGGACAGAGCATCTGTGTCATCGACGAGGTGGGGAAGATGGAGCTCTTCAGTCAGCCATTCATCCAGGCCGTCCGCCAGGCGCTGTCCACACCGGGGACTGTGGTCCTCGGCACCATCCCTGTACCCAAAGGAAAACCACTGGCCCTCGTGGAAGAGATCAGAACCCGGAAGGACGTGAAGGTGTTCAGCGTGAGTACCCCGCGGGCGCGGGGCAGGTGCTCTGAAACAGCGTGTGGCTCTGAAGCGCACCTGTGGTTTCAAGTCACCGTGGCTTTCCCTCTTAGGCTAGGATATAGGCGCGTCTCACTTCCTGTGAGTTCATAGAGCTGAAACTACACCTCTGCTTGCTGACAAAGCAGTCTTGCCTCTGGGGACCGCAGGAGGGTCCAGCTCCTCCTGCTGCCCTCCCACTGCCCTTGCCAAGCCCTGGGCCTTGCCAGCTTCAGCCCCGCCCAGTTGCAGTGCTCTGGGCTGAGTGCATCTCTTCCCAGGTGATGAGGTTACAGAGGCAGGCAGTGCTGTTTTATTTTAAAGGTTTCTCTTTGAAACTGACCCCCTTCTGCTTGTGAGGAGAAGGACTTTTGGCTACAGGTTGAGGCTCAGATTCCAGATGCTGTGGAGCAGCACCGTCTCGAGAACTTCCCGCCACCAGGGTGAAAATGTGCTCCCTGCACCAGGCAGGGCCATAGCCATTAGCCACGTGTGATTGTTCACATTTGAATTAAATGACACTAAATTAAGTTAGAAAAATCTTTTCCTCAGTCACACTGGCCGCTTGTCAAGTACCCAGCAATAAGACGCTCTGCCTGGAAGTGCGACGCTGGCTCTGGGCAGGCCCAGGAACCTGTCTTCACGAGCTCCAGGGGCTCTCAGGCCCCTGCAGTGGGAGGAGCCGTGGGGTGGGGCTGGTGAAGGGCAGGTAGGTCGGGGGCAGTGGCTCAGCCGGTTCTCAGCACTGATGGTGCTGATGGGTTTTGCCCACATACGCGTTTTTCTCCCGTCATCCCTCTGCGTCCTTCTTGGATACTGTCCTCCCTGTGGCACCTTAGTGTCTGCGTCAGTGACAGCCACATCACTGTGCTCACACCCTCCCCCGACCAAGTGAACCAGTGGGGCTGGCAGCCCTCCTCTGCGCCAGCTGCAGAGTAACCGGGCGCACCTCACATCGCTGGTTACTTGTCACCAGGGTCAGCTGCCTTCGGTGGGACGTCCACATGTTATCGCCATAGTGTCCAGGGTACTTCTGGGCAGTTGGCAGCCATTAAGGTTAGAGCAGCCAGGGCTGGAGTAATGTGTCTGTAAGTTGCTTAATTCATTTATTCTCTCACTTACTTGCTAAGTGAGAGATTGAACATCTCTGTGCATGAATTGAGCATCTCCTGTGTGCTTGGCCTCGTTCTAGGTCTTGGTGATGAACGAGACACGAGTTCTTATCCTCATGGAGCTGAAATTCTAATGGTGGGGCTGGATAACAGAAATGTGAGCAGACAATTATGCAGTTTCAGTTATGGCTAAATGCAAAGAACATGAACCCAGGCACTGTGGTCTTTGGGGGCAGGCGGTAGTGATCAGGGGAGGCCTGGGCGCCACACAGGGTCACTTCCTCAAAGGGCGTGACCGTGTCTTCAGAGTTTCATGTTACCTTGTCTATGTCTTATATTGTGTGGCCTCCATATTAGAGTTTTTGGTTGTGATCATAGAGTTTCTGTGGAAACAGAGTCAGTGAATAATAAAAGATCATGAAAGACAATTAGTCTTCAGGTCAGATAGCTTCCAAGCTGAGGGCCTGCAGAGCTGCTGATGCTAAGCTCCAGGGATTGGGTGTCTCTGCAATAGCCCTGCAGTGGACTTGGGGGTTGACTGTTAAATCAGAAACAAGTGCTATATCTTAAGACAATACCACAGCTTCTCTTCTCTAAGCTAGAAAATTATTTTCTAGGCAAGGTAATCATTGATCTTAATGATGTATAAATAAAGCGATTAGCTTTTGGTTAATTATGCAAGAGACCCCGTTATTCTTGTCTTTCCTGCATTCCTTTGGGTCTCCTGTGAACCTTCTGCGCATATTTTATAAATGAAGAAGCTCACTCATCTGCAGATTTAGGAGTTGGATTAGATATTTCTTTAGTCCTTCCTCTTTCTAATAAGCAGCAAAGTTAATCTGAATTTATTTTTGAGAGCATCCTTTGCATCAAATACTTAATCCATGGTACAAGCACATGTGAGGAGTGTACCCTTCCCTCCAGAAAAACAGACCATGGGACAGTCAGTATCTGGAGATGAGAAGAGAGATCAGTGTGAACAGAAGGAGTGGAGAGAGGTTTCCAGGAGGAAGGGGTTCTTGGGTGGATTTTTGAAGAGGAAAGAGAGGACAGGTAGGGAGAATATTCCAAATAAGGAAATAATTTATGTATACGTGGAGGACAGCTTCCCCGTGCTGACAGACGATGTGGAGATGGGGCTGCAGTCGTGACGTTGGGGAAGCATTCACAGTGACTCAGAGCTGTTCACAGCGCCTGGACTGTTCGTCATAGGGTTTAGGTGAACAGTGCCTTACTTACCAGAAAGACAGCTGAGGACATTTCCAGTTTGAGAGAAAGTGTTCCTCCTCCTAAGTACAGCTGACAGCCTTGGACGTTGTACGTAAATCAGACCTAAGAAGACCTGAATGGTGGATGGAGGAAGGCACACAGACTGGGGACCTCAGGACCCCGGGACAGCATGGGAGACACAAACAGAAGTCACTTGTCACACCAAGGACCAGAAGATCAGCCTGAGTGCGAAAGATAAACAGCCCCCATGCCAGCAGAAGGATGACAAGGATGTTGGGCTTATAGCTGCTGCTGTAAGTTACTTCAGGCATGTCCAGCTCTGTGCAGCCCCATAGACGGCAGCCCACCAGGCTCCCCCGTCCCTGGGATTCTCCAGACAGGAACACTGGAGTGGGTTGCCATTTCCTTCTCCAATGCATGAAAGTGAAAAGTGAAAGGGAAGTTGCTCAGTCATGTCCGACTCTTCACGACCCTATGGACTGCAGCCTACCAGGCTCCTCTGTCCATGCTTTTCCAGGCAAGAGTACTGGAGTGGGGTGCCATCGCCTTCTCCAGTTATAGGGTAGAGATTTTTCAAACAACCATCATAAACGTGTCAGCAATCAATTACAAACCCACTAGAAACAAATAGAAAATAGAAAGCCTCAGGCGAAGACATCAAAAGTTTCAGCAAAGATAGGGAAGCTCTAAGGAGGACTCAAATGAAAAATTCAGGATGTAAGCTGCAATGACTGAATGAGAAGGTCCGTGGCTGGACCCAGCCAGCTGAAGGGAGTTGACAGAGGACAGAATCAGTGAATGCGAGCGGTAGAATGGTAGAGATTGCAAAGAAAGAGCAGACTGAAAAAATTAAAAGCCAGAGCCACGGGAGCTGTGGAACTCGGGGGTGTTGAAGGTTCCCTTCCTGAAAATTCTGTTTCCCTCTCAGAAGTTTGGAAATGTTTTCCTTGTTTATTCTAGAGCTTACTGCTAAGTGTGTAGCTACTGAAACATGTTTTAAATATATACCTATTGGGAGTATAGCTCAGTGATAAAGCATTTGGTTGCAGATCAAGAGGTCCCCAGTTCAAATCCAGTTGCCCTCTCTAAGGTCTAAATTTGGGCTTCCCTTGTGGCTCAGCTGGTAAAGAATCTGCCTGCAATGCGGAAGACCTGGGTTTGATCCCTGGGATGGGAAGATCCCCCTGGAGAAGGGAAAGGCTACCCACACCAGTATTCTGGCCTGGAGAATTCCATGGACTGTATAGTCCTGGCATCGCAAAGAGTTGGACACAACTGAGCAACTTCCACTTCACTTCATGAGGTTGTTTGAGACCAAATATCAGAAAATATTCAATGGTGATGTCAGTGCTGTGGGGACAAGAGGTGAAGACCTTCGCAGGTCCAGATTACGACTCTGATTACTCAGATTACGGCTCTTTACTGCTTCCATCCTTCTCTGATCAACAACTTTAAGGAATACTTTTATCTCTGCTGGTCACTTCTAACAAAAAGTGCGAGTTTGGTCATATTGGTGGCATTTCCAAAGCATGTTGCTTTTGATTTCCTGTGAAATGTCTCCTTGTTGGAGATGCTGGAGAACGCTGCCCTCTGAGGGTACAGGGGAGAAGCCTGGAGTCTGAGGACTGGCGGTTGAGAGGCCTGGGCTGGCAGCCCCCAGTCCTGGGACACCTAAAGGCAGTGCTGAGGTCCATCAGTGTGTGGGGACGTGATAGCAGCCTCATCATCAGGGAGAGCTGGCATGCCTTATCCAAGGTTAAAGGGGGCACAACGAGGATTCAGACCTCAGTCTTTCGACCCCAAAGCCTAAGCATCAGCGTAGCCCTTCTGTGTGTTAACTTCTAGGATAGGGATGGTTCAGGTGACTTTAAAAATCTAAGATTCCTAGAGATTATTTGGTTTTTCTACTTTATAAAAATATTGCGGTAACTAAAATCTGTTCTACTATTCTGAATCCAGAGCCATTTAAACTTGTCGTCCATAAATCCATTTTTCTTCTTTTAGTTTTTGCCAGTGGATTGCAAGATCCCAAAATGGGGACTAGGTCCCAGCTCCCCTCCAGTGTGAAAATTTCTAGACCTCCTCTTACTCTTCCTGGCCATGGGTATTTTAACCAAGCAATGTATAAACCATTTTAATCTTACTAGGAATTTGATGCTGTTTCTGGGTCACAGACTCCTGTAAGCACAGAAGAGAAAGTACACCTGCCAACTGCTACATAAGAAGGCAGCAGGCAGGGTTTTGTTTTTTTTTAATAGAAATTAACAAGCTAATCCTAAAATTCTTATGGAAATTCAAAGGACCCAGTTAAAACAACTGTGAAAAGGAAGAATGATGTTGGAAGACTCATACTTCCTGATTTCAAAACTTATTGCAAAGCTACAGTAATCAAGACAGCATGGTGCTAACACAGGGACAGGCACGTAGATCACAGGGGTTGAATCAAAGTCCAGAAGTAAACCTTCACGTCTGCAGTCAACTGATCTTCAACAAGAGTGCCAGGACAAGTTAACAAAGAATCATTTTTCAGCAAATGGTGCTGAAAAATTGGACATCCACATCCAAAAGAATGAAGTTGAACTCTTACCTCACATCAGACACAAAAATTAACCCAAACTCATAGATCTGCCCGTAAGAATGAAAGGAGTAAACCTCTGTAAACTTGGGTTGAAGTGAAGTGAAATTACTCAGTCGTGTCTCACTCTTTGCGACCCCATGGACTGTAGCCTACCAGGCTCCTCCATCCGTGGGATTTTCCAGGCAAGAGTACTGGAGTGGGGTGCCATTGCCTTCTAGAGTCTTATCTGATGCAACACCAAAAACACAAGTGACAAGGAAAAAGATTTTATCAAAATTTAGAAATCGTGCGCTTCAAAGGACACTGCCAAAAAAGTAAACTGGCCACCAACAGGATGGGGAAATATTTAAAAATCATAAGGAACTTCATGTGTCCCAGGATACCTAAAGAACTCTTATTACAGTTCAGTAATTAAAAAACAAATAAACCAATTTAAAAAGCAAAGAAACAAAAGACATTTCTCCAAAGATAGAAAAATGGTCGAAAAGCACATGCACATATGTGTACCACTGTTGGTTTTTAGGGCATTGCAAACCAGAACCACAGTGAGATTGTGCTTCACATTGCTGGGATGGCTATAATGAAGGTAAAGAAATGGAAAATAAAAAGTGTTGGTAAGGCTTTGGGGAGATTGGTGCCCTCATAGCCTGCTGCCGAGACTGGAAAAATGCAGCAGTTCCTCAGAAAGCTAGATGTGGCATTACCCTATTACCCAGCCATCCCACTGCTAGGCGTGTACCCTAAAGAATTAGAAACATGTTCACACAAAATCTTGTACACCCCATGTTCATAGCAGCACTGTGCATGTTAGCCAAAAAGTGAGACAAGCCCACATGTCCCTCAGGTGATGAACAGACAAGGATGTGGTTGGTGTACTCAAATGATGTACATACCGTCTTTGCTCACAAGAAGAGGGCGTGACGTGGTGATAAGTACTCAGCCTGGAGGAATTAACAGCACGTGATGCCAAGTGGAGGAGCCCTGTCACGCTGGATTCCAGACTGCATGATTCCATCTATACGAAATGTCCAGAATAGGCGAATCTGTCGACACAGACCTTGGATCAGTGGTTGCTGGGGCCTGGGGAAGGTGTGAGTGTGGTGATCAGGAGTGGGGTTCTTTGCAGAGAGGGAGGGTGATGGAAATACTCTAACACACAGTGCTGATTATAACACAACTGTGATCGTACTAAAAGCCACCAAGTTCTGTCTTTAAGAGGTTGAGTTTTATGGAATATGAATTATGTCTCAGTGAAGCTATGTTGTATGATGTCTACATGTGTTTTGTTCTTGTTGTTTGGTGTTTCCTTGATAAGTTGTGAACGACTTTTGTGACCCCCATGGCCTATCATGGGGTCCCAGAGTTTGATGCAACTGAGCACACAAACACAAAAGCTATGTTGAATATGTTGTATACTCACACAGAAATCCATAGGCAGGACGGCTGAACAAAGACCTATCCCTCCCCCTTCCTCCTCTAGGGAGACGGTGTTGCCCTGGGGTGTGGAATGCAGTCCCTTCTCTGCTGTGGGCACTGGTTCCCAAAAGCCGCATTTGCAAAATAATTCTTGGTTTAGAACGTTTAAACTTCAAGGAAAAATAGAGGGTTTGAATTCATGAATCATCCTATTTTTAGGTTCAATAAAATAAAGACAAAATATGAAACAGACTAGTAATACTTCTGATATGCATTAACTCATAATAATGAGCATTGTCAATTCAGTTTCCTTTTTTATTCTCCTGCTTATTTAAACCTGTCAGGGTGCTTCCCGCACGGTTTCTAGGAAATGTCTGTGGTTTTGTTTTGCTCTCTTGTGCAAATATGCATAAAGAGATGTGTTTTGCCCACGTGTTCTTCTGTCCAGATGTTCGCACCTTCGTGATGTTATGGCCCTGAGTCATTGACA
The DNA here is from genome assembly GCF_001704415.2 of Capra hircus. Classification (NCBI taxonomy): domain Eukaryota; kingdom Metazoa; phylum Chordata; class Mammalia; order Artiodactyla; family Bovidae; genus Capra; species Capra hircus. The sequence goes on along the minus strand of NC_030835.1, from coordinate 39,465,144 downwards.
GTTAGCTCTGAGGCCTTTCCCTGGCCCCAGGAGTCTCAGAGCACTTTGGATGCTTCTTCGGTCAGAGTCTTCAGTCTGTATTCAACCACTCATCTCTATTTCAGAGACCCTCCTCAGCTTAGAATATAGTAAACATTTTCTGTGTCAGACCCAGGATGAATGCAGTCCAGCCCTGGAATTCAGGGTCTGATCTTCACGGGACCGGAGGCTGAGCCGTTCTGCAGCCCTGGGAGGGCATGGTGGGAGGCAAGGGGTGAGGACGCTGGGGTCCTTCCTGAGTCGTCCTCACCTCCTTTCCCCTCCCAGGCCCCAGTGCCTTCCTCTCCTTAAACTCTCCAGGAAAGAGGAATTCTCCTGAAAGGGAGGGGCACCTGCGCTGACAGATGATACTGTGCCTATTTCCTGTTCTTGCATTTACGAAACTTGTCTTCAGTGGAAAAGGAGCACATAACTGAACACTGTAAACGGTTTCACGTAGACATCTTACGCATAATTTTCAGAAATCATCTTAGGAAAATCAAAGGGGGTGGCAAAATGTTCATATACTCTTTGCATCCTGTTCATTGGTTTTAAATGAGAAGCCGTTCCCAAAGTGTGTCTTTGCAGTTTTGATTGTGATTCTTTTTCTCCCTAACCAAGGCATGGGGAGGTTCGCTGCGCGTTCTGGGGCTGGTGGGGGGCCGTCCCTGCTGCAGCCCCAGCAGCTCCTGAGGAGGGTGGCTGGGCTCCGGCGGGACACCTGGGTGACACTGGCACTGGCAGGGTGGCTTGGCAGTGCTCTAGGGCTGCCATCATCCCTGAACCTCACATCTGTTGAGGCTCACTCTATGGGCCCTGACCGTGCACCTAAACAGCCTGCGCCCAGGACCAGGATCCTGGCTGGTGGGCTTTCCGTCTCATCGCCCTTCACTGCCACTGCCCTTCTCCCAGGCCCACTGGTCAAAGCAGCTCAGGCGTAACCGCCTGTGGAGGCCTTTCCCTCATCTCTGATCATTGCTCTTCTCCCCTGCCCCCAGTATCCCGTGCCTCCCCAGACGCTCAGGGTCTCAGGGCCCCTCTGCCAGCCTTGCCCTCGCTGTTGTTATGTGTGCCCCCCATCTGGTCTTCGGGCTGAATCTTGCCACTCCTGGCACCTCCCCCTTTCAGTGGGTGTTGAATGTTGTGTGGGTGGCACAGGAAGGCGCTGGTGATGAGGAGAGACCACCCTGCCCCATGCTGGGGAAACAGCCCCCCACTGGGCTCCCTGGGAGGGTGTTTGGATGCTTGAATTGTACTCAGTGGGCCTGTGGTAGTGAAAGAAAAATACAACACAGATCATCAAGCAGAGCTTGCATCCACTCTTGTTCCTTTTGTCTGTAACAGTGATAATTGCCGAGCTAACACATCGGGCGCAGGGGGATCTGCGTTCTAGTCTGCCCTGCATCCCCCGCTGCCTCTGAGATCTCAGCAAAAGCCCTGCTCTGCACCACACCCCAGCCCCAGCGCCTTCCTCATCCTTCAGGTGCAGAGTTGACTGGTGTCAGAGGCTTCCTGCAACTCGCAGCTCTCCTAAGTCAGGGAGAGAGGAGTGGATTACTGCCCTTGAGAGAATCCCGGAGTCCTGGGTGTGAGGCTGCCCTGAGAGGGCTCACCTGGTGGGTGGGTGCCCACCTGGAGCTGTGGTTCTTCTGGCTTCCCTCAGGCCCCCTCCCATCCAGGTCAGGCTTCACTCGAGCCGCATCCCAGCCTGCTTCCACAGCAGCCCTCCCAGGGCTCAATTCACAGAACTTCTCCTAGTTAAAATCCATCTGTCATCAAAACCCAGTCTCATTGTGTGAGCCGTCCCTTCGCAGAAGCTGGTGGTGGGATTTGAGCCCACCTGCCCCGCTTTCAGAGCACTCTGGGAGGCCTGGGGTTCCTCGCTGGGTCAGCCTCGCCTGGGCCACACTCTATAAAGCATGCATCGTCTTCTGGGCTGTTCTGTTAGAGTATAACCCGGCAGAGTAGGGAACTGAAGGAAAGGGAAGGGACTCTGAAATCTGCTTTTCTGCTTCTTCCTACGCAGGTAACCAAGGAGAACAGAAACCACCTTTTGCCAGAGATTGTGACCCACATGCAGAGCAGCCAGAAGTGAAGACGACGTATCACCACTTCTCTGCACGTGCAAACGTTTCTTTGAGAGGAGCCCCAGTGCTCTGCCCGACCAGGTTTTATGCCGTTAGTTTATGAAACCTTGGAGGCTTTTCCAAAGAAAGCCTGACAGCTGTTTTCCATAAAATGTTTTAAAAGATCAAATTAGCCTTAATGCTGGATTGACTCTACAAGATTAACAATCCACTGTGGTGTATTTATGCTGAAAGATTTCTGTTTATTTCCTCTTGCAGTTGTGCGTATGATTTGGGTAAATTATGAAAGAAGAAATAGTTTTCGGAGTATTAGATGGAATTTGCCCCCATTGAAGTTTATAAATGTGTTCAGGAGAGGGGGGTGGGGAGGAGTTCACTTCCTGATCATTTTGGCATGTCAGGAAAATTAAACCCCTCCCCAGAAGCAGCTGCAGCCTCCTGCAACTTGGAGTGATAACAGTTACTTGATTTTAAGAAAATCAGTATTTCAAAAAGAGCCATTTTCAGTCCTTCCCTGCCCGCATCTTTTACTGTTTATTTGTTTGGTTATTGCTTAATAAAATAAAGAGAAATGTGTTGACTGCAGACATGGGGGTCCTGATGTGGGAGGGATGAGCAGCCTGTAGAAATGTTGGAAGCACTTGGTACTCAGCGGGGGTTCAGATCAGAGCCCCACTTGGGCCCCATTCATTTAGACATGTTTGCAAACTTTTCTGGGCCCTGTTTCCCTTCCAGAAAAGGGGTGAGTGAGTGCCATCAGAGGAGGGCTGCCCCAGCCTGAAGGAAGCCACCCTCACCCTCCACCCAGTCCCCTGGGGAGTGGCCAGGGCCAGAGCCGGGGCTGTTGGGAAGAAGGCTGCAGAGAGATGAGGTTTGGCCCAGGCAGGGCCCCATGGGCCAGACCACTGAAACCCCAGGGCTCACAGAGGATAACAGTTATGCTCCCAAGGGTGATGATGCTTGAGTGATAGACATTTCAGTGTTTTTGAATTGCCAGTGTATTTTTTTAGCTTTTGCCACAGTGCCAGCTGGAGCTATTGCTGAGAGTGTGCAAGAATGTGACCACTGATCCATTTGGGCATGTGTAGAGCGAGGAGCCTGGCAAGGCGGGCCCTGGGGCAGAGAGTGCGGAAAACACTGGCATCTAAGCCAAGATGGCAGCTCACAGCCCGGGACGGCTCTTAGGACGGTCTGTCTGCCCCGTGTGGCTCTCTGAGACCTGGTCTGCCCTGGCCCAGGCTCTGCAGGGTTACACCTGGAAAGGGTCTCCCAGATTATTAATAGACGTCAGCCTGAAAAAGGGCGCCTGGGCCAGGGTGAGGGCATCCCTCCCTGCCTGGGTGACATGTCCTGGGACGCTCTGCTGTGACATCCGACAGGTGGGCTGTGACATGAGCTGCACTCAGTGGGACCAGAGGGCACAGCTCGGCATGGTCTGTGGGCTCCATGCACTGGGGTGGCTGCTGCTCTGAAGCAGGTAGAGGCTTCTCAGGTGCAGGGGCCCTATTCCTGTGATAAATCTACTCCCCTTCAGCTTCCACAGCCCTGGATGAGCCCCCCGCAGCCCTCAGCACCAGGAAAGAGGGAGGCAGGCTGAGCAGATCTGGGCCCCGTTCCCCCAGCACCCTGGCCTGGGGAGCAGGTTGCCCTCTTGGGGCTCCTGCCCCAGCAGGAAGCAGCCTTCACCGGCACCCCTAGCAGAGGCTCTGTGGCCATGAGTAGAAGGGGACATCTTCCAAAGGAAACCAACACAACGTTATAAATCACCCATATGCCAGTAAAAATTATTTTTAAAAGCATCCAAAGTTTAAAAAAAAAAAGAAACAAGGGGAGAGAAAAGGAAAGGAGCACTTAGAGCCAAAACCAGACGAGCTTGAGGAGGGTGAGTGTCGGGGTCTCCTCGCAGCATGGCCCTGGGCAGTTGCTGGTGTGGGGGGCTCCTGCACTCTCGCTCGTGACGGTCCTGGCAGGGAAGGATTTGAGCCCAAGTCTGAGTGTCTCTTCCCATGACCCCCCAAGTGCCCCCTTCCCCGGGAATTCATGTTGAACTCTAATCCCCCATGTGATGATATTAGGAGGTGGGGCCTTTGGAGGTGATTAGGTCATGAGGGTAGGGCCATCATGAAGGGGATTAGTGCCCTTGAAAAAGAGGCTCCAAAGAGCTCCCTCACCCCTGCTGCCATGCGAGGAAGCGGGTCTCACCGGACACTGAATCTGCTGATAATGTGATCTTGGACTTCCCAGCCTCCCAACTGTGAGTAATATTTGTTGTTTAAGGCTCCAGCCCTTGGTATCAGATAAAAATGAATTCACAAATAACTGCAACTCAGGGCCAAGAATGCACAGCCTGTAGAAACAATATTCTGCTGAGGTAAAGGAGGGAAGAGAGGGCAGGACACCTGAGGTGCACACACTCGCTGAGCACCGCATTGCATCTGTGTGAACCACTGAGGTGAGGGGCTCCCGGAGAGGAGGGGTGCGGGGGCCACTTGAGGTCAGGAATCCTCTTACACCTGAGTTTGAAATGCCTGCTATTCAAATAAATACAGATGCCTAGCATAGCTGGGTCTGAGTCCAGACTTCAAGGGGGAATTCACTCTGAAAAGCACACAGTGGACATATGCAAAGCTCGTGTGAAGAGCTCAAGCTGGAAGGCATGATTAGCAGGACGAGGCAGAGCTGATGTGGAGGACGGGTGTGCACAAGTGTTCTTTCTTCCTCCCTGTAGCAGCCGCTTCACATACAGTATTTTAAAAATTGGGAGTTTTTTTGTTTGTTTTTGGTCATGCCTGTGGAATATTTGTTCCCCAACCAGGGATCGTACCCAGGACAGGGGTAGTGAGAGTGCTGTCTAACCACTGGGTCACCAGGGGATTCCCCAAAATAGTTATCTTTTTATCTCTGAATAAGCAAACGTGAGGGAGACGTTCCTCTAATTTACAAAATATCATCTCTATGTGGCTGATGTGAAGAGGGCCCCATAATGCTGTAAGGTCATTAAGTTACTTACAGGGGCAAGGGGCGATGCTCCTGGGAAGCCTGGGATTGTGGGGTGGACCTTGCCCCTCTTTCTCTTCCTTTTGTGTCTGTGTTCATGGAATGCTGTGTCTGGGAAGATCAGGTGGAAGCGGGGTGGGGGGAAGGCCTGATGGCAGGAGCTTGTGACTTGGGACAAAACAGTAGGAAAGTGGAGGAGGCGTGAGGAGAGTTCAGGGAACAGGCCTTGTCATGCCTGTTTTGTGGACCAAGAGAAGTTCGCACATCAAACAGCCTTAGAAACGGCCTGCCAGGCAGATGGTTTTAACACACGGTGCAGAATGTAGACTCAGTAATGCCAGAATAGCCACGTGATTCATATAAAACCCAGCACTACGGTCTATATCATCTTTAAAAGAGAAGCAATTTTGTTCAGCATTCAAATGTAGAAAATAACTCTTGAGCTCAAGTCCAGCAGAACGTTTGAATAACTCCAGTAGGAAATGTCACCTTTGGAAAGCTCCTCTAAATGGGGGCTAATAATACAATATTTTGCAAGGAGTACACGCTGATAAACAGTTGATCAGCTGAAGATCAGATTAACGAGCTCAGGAGTTGTAAATATAGAAGTTGTTTACAACACTTAAAAGGCGTGACTGAGTTGTTGACAGCCCAGAAGAGTCCTGGAGGGAGGCCAGCCGTGATCTCACCCACGGGTCCACGTGTGCACACGCTCACCGCGCACACTCAGGCAGCTTTCCTGCTGTAGCCAGTGCAGGGCGTGTAGACAGTGCAGGGCGTGGCAGCCCTGTCTGAGGAGTCTGGCCCTGAAGTGGGTAGGCCACACCTGCCCTCCTGCTGCTGCTGCCCCCAAAACTGCCAGAGAACCAGGGCAATGGGCAGTAGACCCAGCAGTTAGGGAGCAGCTCGCAGATCTCTCGTGGAACAAGAGGCAGGCACAGCAGGGATGCATTTGTCTTTTCATCGGCATCACCCTGTCCCTATAGACTGGTTTCCTAGCTCTTCGAGCAGCTTTCACTTTCTCTGAAAGCCATGCCTCTGTTTCTTACTTCTAGAAGCCCAAGGAGCACCCAGGCTGAATGCTGCTGGGCGTGGGTCATTTTCTTACCTAATTCAAGTGACCACCTTAATGTAGGGAAGCCGCCCTTAAGTCCCGAAGGCTTGGTTGCCAAGTTGCCCAAGAGAATTTCAGGAACTGCCAGCCAAGTTTGGTTGAGGCAACTTAAAGAACTGTGCTGAGGTTATTTCAGCTGTTCTTTAGACAGACATCTGCAAATCCATCAGAAATAAGAAAAATACATCTCTTGGGATCACTGATTTGAGAACGCACTCTGTCTTCTGATGATAGACTCTACCTATTGTTATTAATCGCTAATTCTTATTTTACAAAAAAAAAAAAAAGTATTACCATCTACTTCCAAGAGATAAGGAATTCTCTACAATACCATCCCCTCTGCCTACACTTCCATCCCAAATACCTTTAAGAAATTTGTGTGACTGCTTTCAAACTGCGTATCTCTTAACTATTGTCCAAGGTCATGAGGGGCAGCAGTGAGGTGATACCCCTCGTCCAAGGTAAGGAGCAACGGCTGTGCTTTGCTGGAGCAGCCATAAAGAGATATCCCACATCCAAGGTAAGAGAAACCCAAGTAAGACAGTAGGTGTTGCTAGAGGGCATCAGAGGGCAGACACACTGAAACCATAATCAAAGAAGACTAGTCGATCTAATCACATGGACCACAGCCTTGTCTAACTCAATGAAACTAAGCTATGCTGTGTGGGGCCACCCGAGACGGGCGGGTCATGGTGGAGAGGTCTAACAGAATGGGGTCCACTGGAGAAGGGAACAGCAAGCCACTTCAGTATTCTTGCCTTGAGAACCTCATGAACAGTATGAAAAGGCAAAATGATAGGATATTGAAAGAGGAACTCCCCAGGTTGGTAGGTGCCCAATATGCTACTGGAGATCAGTGGAGAAATAACTCCAGAAAGAATGAAGGGATGGAGCCAAAGCAAAACCAATACCCAGTTGTGGATGTGACTGGTGATAGAAGCAAGATCCGAAGCTGTAAAGAGCAATATTGCATAGGAACCTGGAATGTCAGGTCCATGAATCAAGGCAAATTGGAAGTGGTCAAACAGGAGATGGCAAGAGTGAACGTCTACATTCTAGGAATCAGTGAACTAAACAGTGGAAGTGAGAAATAGATTTAAGGGACTAGATCTGATAGAGTGCCTGATGAACCATGGACAGAGGTTTGTGACATTGTACAGGAGACAGGGATCAAGACCATCCCCATGGAAAAGAAATGCAAAAAAGCAAAATAGCTGTCTGGGGAGGTGTTACAAATAGCTGTGAAAAGAAGAGAAGCAAAAAGCAAAGGAGAAAAGGAAAGATATAAGCATCTGAATGCAGGGTTCCAAAGAACAGCAAGGAGAGATAAGAAAGCCTTCCTCAGCAATCAATGCAAAGAAATAGAGGAAAACAACAGAATGGGAAGGACTAGAGATCTCTTCAAGAAAATTAGAGATACCAAGGGAACATTTCATGCAAACATGGGCTCAATAAAGGACAGAAATGGTATGGACCTACCAGAAGCAGAGGATATTAAGAAGAGGTGGCAAGAATACACAGAAGAACTGTACAAACAAGAGCTTCATGACCAAGATGATCACGATGGTGTGATCACTCACCTAGAGCCAGACATCCTGGAATGTGAAGTCAAGTGGGCCTTAGAAAGCATCACTACGAACAAAGCTAGTGGAGGTGATGGAATTCCAGTTGAGCTGTTTCAAATCCTGAAAGATATGCTGTGAAAGTGCTGCACTCAATATGCCAGCACATTTGGAAAACTCAGCAGTGGCCACAGCACTGGAAAAGGTCAGTTTTCATTCCAATTCCAAAGAAAGGCAATGCCAAAGAATGCTCAAACTACCGCACAATTGCACTCATCTCACATGCTAGTAAAGTAATGCTCAAAATTCTCCAAGCCAGGCTTCAGCAATACGTGAACTGTGAACTTCCAGATGTTCAAGCTGGTTTTAGAAAAGGCAGAGGAACCAGAGATCAAATAGCCAACATCCATTGGATCATGGAAAAAGCAAGAGAGTTCCAGAAAAACATCTATTTCTGTTTTACTGACTATGCCAAAGTCTTTGACTTTGTGGATCACAATAAACTGTGAAGAATTCTGAAAGAGATGGGAATACCAGACCACCTGACCTGCCTCTTGAGAAACCTATTTGCGGGTCAGGAAGCAACAGTCAGAACTGGACATGGAACAGACTGGTTCCAAATAGGAAAAGGAGCATGTCAAGGCTGTATATTGTCACCCTGCTTATTTAACTTCTATGCAGAGTACATCATGAGAAACGCTGGACTAGAAGCAGCACAAGCTGGAACCAAGATTGCTGGGAGAAATATCAATAACCTCAGATATGCAGATGATACCACCCTTATGGCAGAAAGTGAAGAGGAACTAAAAAGCCTCTCGATGCAAGTGAAAGAGGAGAGTGAAAAAGTTGGCTTAAAGCTCAACATTCAGAAAACGAAGATCATGGCATCTGATCCCGTCACTTCTTGGGAAATAGATGGGGAAACAGTGGAAACAGTGTCAGACTTTATTTTGGGGGGCTCCAAAGTCACTGCAGATGGTGACTGCAGCCATGAAATTAAAAGATGCTTACTTCTTAGAAGGCAAGTTATGACCAACCTAGATAGCATATTGAAAAGCAGAGACATTACTTTGCGAACAAAGGTCCATCTAGTCAAGGCTATGGTTTTTCCAGTAGTCATGTATGGATGTGAGAGTCGGACTGTGAAGAAAGCTGAGTGCCAAAGAATTGATGCTTTTGAACTGTGGTGTTGGAGAAGACTCTTGAGAGTCCCTTGGACTGCAAGAGATCAACCAGTCCGTCCTAAAGGAAATCAGTCCTGGATGTTCTTTGGAAGGAAGACACTAACGCTGAAACTCCAATACTTCGGCCACCTCATGCAAATAGTTGACTCACTGGAAATACTCTGATGCTGGGAGGGATTGGGGGCAGGAGGAGAAGGGGACGACAGAGGATGAGATTGCTGGATGGCATCACCGACTCAATGGACATGAGTTTGAGTGAACTCTGGGAGTTGGTGATGGACAGGGAGGCCTGGCATGCTGCGATTCATGGGGTCGCAAAGAGTCAGACACGACTGAGTGACTAAAGTGAACTGAACTATTGTCTTTCCAAAAGAGATGCCTCACCAGGTCAGTAATGGGTATTTTCCATGGACCCTGTTCTGAGACCCCTTCTTCCCCCCTCACAGTAGCAGCCACGTTTCTGCTCTGCCTTTGGGATTCTTAAAATGAGAAAAACTGTCTCAGAATTTGCCTACAACATTGTCAATCAACTATACTTCAATTTAAAAAGGAATTAAAGAATCTGAAGAATAATATATATATATAACTGAATCACTTTGCTGTACACCTGAAACTAACACAACATTGTAAATTATACTTTGTAAAAAATAAATTAAAAAACATAATTTGCCTAAATGTCATTCTTACAGTGGAGGGTCAATTTTTTTTTTTTTTAAGAAAGGACAACAGTTCAGTAGAACTCAAACAACCGAACACAGCAATAACTGTAAACATTTTAATTCCAGAAACAAAGTATGTGCAAACGCCCTGTGAGACAGTAAGGATTGCTTGGCTTGGAAACGAGTATGCATTCCTGGGAAGCGCACAGGCGCGCCGGGAGAGGTGGGGCCTGGCTTCCTGCAGGAAGTCGCTGTGATTGCAGTTAGCATCATTCCTAGGTGCCTTGACTACACTTCTGCACGCACATTGCTGGGGACAGTTGGCTCCTTTCACGGGTGTTTTGGACGTGACTGCATGCACTGTCACGGGTTTGCAGTGAAGCTGTCACTGGCTTATGTTTAACATCTGCATAAATATTGTCAAGAAGTGAGACGTTTACACGTGGATTGAACACCAGTGCATTGGGCCAGCTCCTGGTGTGATGTGCACTGCTGCCTGCTGCTTTTTCACGGTAACAGCGAGTGTCAAATGCCAGTTGTTTAGCATGCAGCTGTCTCATCATCATCAGGGCAGGAAGGGGTTATGTGCTCTGCTTGAGTTGTCTTAAGATGTTACATGGCTTTTGTTCGAATTGTCCAGTTCTGGGAAGGGTGCCTCCCGCATCCCACCACTTGGGCCACAAGAGCCAAAGGAGAGGGAGACCTGGTGTCAAGGTTTGTTTTCATCACATGAGAGATTTTTCAAGAACCTGAGATCGAGTTGCTCTATTTTCTCCACAGTATTCATTTTTCCCTAGGACAGATCTCCTGGCTCAAATTCTGTGCTCTGTTTGGTTCGGGAAGCACAAGGGGGAAAGCCAGGGAGGTTTGGGCCTTCCCCAACACCATGGCTCCTCTGGCCCAAGCTTGGCTACTGCTCGTCGGAAGCACTCTGCTGGGAGGCCGTGTCATCCAGGCCCATGTCCTCCTGGCTCGCTCTTCTGCACATCACCCCCAGGTTCTCGGCCACATGGTGATCTCGAAGCAGCCCCTGCTCAGTGACCTCTGTGTGTTCACAAGGCTCAGAGAAGTGCTTTCAAAGAGAAAAGAGAAGCAAGTTTTATGGCTCAGCAAAGCTGATCACCTCCCCTGATGACTATCTCACAGCTGCAGGTGCCAACTGGTACTGTGGCAGGGACAGGGGGTCAGAGTCTAAAGTAAAGGACAGTTACAGAGGACCAAAGGCGGCTGGGCTTGAGGAAGGGCCGTGCAGTCCCAGCCACGAGTCTAACGCAGTGAGAGGGGTGCCTCTACACACAGGGGCCTACTCTCGGGTAATCTGCAAAGTGACGACCTTGGGTAAAATGTCATTTGTGAGCCTGGATTTTCTGAGTTTGGGTCAATGTCACTTCATATACACTCAGCCCTGCACCAGTGCTAAATCCTGCAGGTTTAATCCCAAATGGTAATACCGAGGCTTTTTTTATTCTGCCTGAATGTGGTCCCAAGGACTCAGCCATCCTTTTGGGAGAGAGGGAGAGAGAATTTTTCAGAATCCCAGAACTGCACCCACAGATTGTCATAAACACATATTAGGGGTGGCAGAAAAGTATGCATTGTTATTGAGGAATTGAGAAAAAGGGAAGGAGGTTTGTTCACATTTAGTTGTCTAACTAAACTTGGTTAAACTCCTGAAGTAACCTGGAGCTCCAGGGTGCTCATAACCCACTCCCCCCCGCCACCCCGCCCCACTGAAGGCTGCAATGCCCAGGCTCTTCTTAGGGCAGGTCATCCTGGCCCCTGTTTCACGGTGGCTGGAGTGCCACTGTATGGCTTCTCCTGGTGGGGGGTGTGTGGCAAGGAGGGCCAGGCCCCCATCATCCACCTCCAAACACCTACACCCGGAACCACAAGGCCGGCATACTGAGACTCAGCTCCACTGCAGACAGGGCAGTGTGCCGAGTGTTCAACGGAACTGCAAGTCTCCAACCTGGTGCTGGCTTTTGCCTTAAAGTCTCCTATTCTTTCCCCCCTACAGAAGAGAAAGGCTGGGTATTTATGTACATACTTACCTGTGATGCTCAGGGATTCATCCAGTGCCAGCTAGCTAGGGATTCTACATAAGTAACCGTTTATTTGGGTGAAGTCCTCAAAACTCTCTAACATTTAATTGCATAAAGCAGAAGGCCATCTCGGCAGCTTCACAATGAAATCTAGTGGCTAGGAATCGATGAGGATCTGCCTGCCAGGCTGGGGTGTGTCCTTTCCTCTCCCTCCAGCCAGAGGAATGTGAAAAGAGAAGGAAATACAACCCGTCCCTTTACCTGGGCCCATGGAGAGCCTGCCCCCACACGCCGGGCTCAGGGCAGAGGGGACTCTGCCTTCGGCTCCCTGCAATAACGCCTGCCCGGCCGCCACTACTACAGGACCAGTGTGATGTATCCTGTCGGCTTCAGAGCGCAGACATTCCAGCTCCTATCTCACCACTGATCTGTTACTCTGGAAACGCCATGGGGGAGGTGATGGGAGCCTGCAGGAGGGGCTGGGGGTCCTCGGGCCAGGAGCCCTCCCCGCCCCCTAGCCCCTCACCCGTGTGGACTGGCTGGCGGCCCTGGCCGAGGGGCCCAAGGCAATGTTGACGCTGCTGGAAGACTGGGTGTCACTGGTGTTGCCCCCCTCGGCAGCAGACAGCCCGGAAATGACCAGGGCGCTGGAGAAGCTCCTCTTGCCAAACAGGAAGCTGAGGGTGGAGCTGGTGGACGAGCCCAGGCTGGACCTGAGGAGGGCCTCGGCCCGCTCCCGGACGCTCAGGGGGCCGGCGGCAGGGGCGGCTGGGGGCTGCGAGTGCAGCGACGCGGCCGAGGGGCACAGGGACAGCCGGCTGCCCGAGCGCCGCGGGGCCAGCTCGTGGACCGACGTGGACGTCTGCAGGAAGGCCGGGCCGGACGCGCGCAGGGCCGGCGGCGTTTGGCTTAAGGCCCTGTGGGCCTGGACGGACTGACTCCTGCCTTTACTCCTGCCTTTAAAAGAAAGCACAGCAAAACAGATAAACAGCAAGGCCCTGCTGTACAGCACCGGGAACTCTTCTCAGTACTCTGTAATAACCTGTATGGGAAAAGAATCCGAAAACGCATATATATATAAGTGAAAGTGAAGCTGCCCAGTCATGTCTGACTCTTTGGGACCCCATGGACTGTAGCCTACCAGGTTCCTCTATTCATGGAATTTTCCAGGCAAGAGTACAGGAGTGGGTTGCCATTTCCTTCTTCAGGGGATCTTCCCGACCCAGGGATCGAACCCCGTCTCCCACATTGCAGGCAGATGCTTCACCATCTGAGCCACCAGCGAAGCCCAATCTGTGTATATGCGTGGGCTTCCCAGGGGGCACAGTGGTAAAGAATCCGCCTGCCAATGTAAGAGACGTGGGTTCGATCCCTGGGTCAGAAAGATTCCCTGGAGGAGGAAATGGAAACCTGCTCTAGTATCCTTGCCTGGAAAATTCCATGGACAGAGAAGCTTGGTTGGCTACATACAGTCCACAGGATCCGAAAGAGTCAGACATGACTCAGCACACACACACACAGTATGTATGTACAGCTGAATCACTTGGCTGTACACCTGAAATTAACATGACATCGTAAATCAACTATAAATTAAAAAGCCCATAAGACAGGGAATTAAAGAGAAGGGGAAAGCAGGGGCATTCAAAATGTCACTCAAGCTTTCTAAAATGGGAAATTAAGAAAAAGAAAAGAAAGAAGAGCAGACCAGGTTGCCATGGCAGGTGGTCGGTAACGTCACTGTCTTCGAGGTGAGGTGGGAGGCCTGCTCTATGGAACCCCAGAGAGCCAGGTTGTCCCCCGCCTTCTGGGCCAGGACAGAGGGCTGGGAGCCCAGATCAGGCCTCCACTAAGGCCGGAGAACTGAAGGGTGGGGTGTGGGCGCTGCTGTGGGGAGCAGCAGCCAGGGGCATGGACCTGTCCAATTTGCCCAGGCTTGTCCTGGCTTTCACACCGAAGTCTCCTGTTCCTGGAAGCATGAGGGAAAATGTGCAGGTTTAGATTATTTGTAGTTGCCTTCAAAGGGGGGCTAAAAATAAAAGGGTTGGCCTTTATTTTCTAAAAAAGCTTTCCCTTAAGATCAAGGTCTTTGAGAGGAAGCCCTCCTCAGGCTCACAGGGGCATGCATCGCCCAGGTTCCCACGTCTGCTGGGGCGCCCAGTGGACTGGAGGGGCTCCCAGCTCCTTTTGGCTAGCCATCCTTACCCTTGGGGTCGCTCCTGGCCTAGTTCTCACTAGGAATCATTGAAACAAGGCCATTTTGACACAAGGGCTGGACTGCCCAAGGATTTGTTCTTGGCACATCTCTGGGAACAGTGAGGGGGGAGGCTTTAAAGTTCTGGACCCACCTCTGCAGTTGTAGAGACCAGACAGGTGGAGGAAGGCTTCCGCCTGCTGGAGTGCTGAATTCCTTAACTTAATCACCAGGTGGTTTAGTCGTTATATCTGACTCTTCTGACCCCATGGACTATGCCCTCCAGGCTCCTCTGTCCATGGGATTCTCCAGGCAAGAATACTGGAGTGGGTTGCCCTTTCCTTCTCCAGGGAATCTTCCTGGTCCAGGAATGGAACCCAGCTCTCCTTCATTGCAGGCTGATTCTTTACCAACTGAGCTACAAGGGAAGCCCAGAGGGTCTAATTTTAAAATATAATTTTAACAACAAGGTATTACTGTATAACACAGAGAACTATATTCAGTGTCCTATGATAAACCATAATGGAAAAAAAGTAGAAAAAAAAAGACTGTACAATGTATAACTGAATCACTTTGCTGTATGTAGAGCAGAAATTAACACGACACTATTAATCAACTATACTTAAATTTTTAAAAATTTTAAATGAACAATAAAAATAAATACTATCTTGAAGGGGACTGCTAGTGATGTCACAGTGCTACCAGTTGCCCTACTCACAAGTCTCCTGAAGTGGCTCGGTTACATTCAATTAGTGCAAATAGAAAGGGCTCTGGGTGAGTACATGCAAGGATTGTCACCTCATCCCAAGTTCCCAAATTACTAACAGGGAATCTGGCGATGCTGAAATATTTATATTTGTCTATGGGACCACATGAGTGACACATTTTAATTTTTTTAAAAAATTTATTAGAGTATAGTTGATTTACATGGGCTTCCCAGATGGCAAAGTGGTAAAGAATCCACCTGCTAGTGCAGGAAATGCAGGAGACATGGGTTCCATCCTGGGGTCAGAAAGATCCCCTGGAGGAGGAAATGGCAACCCACTCCAGTATTCTTGCTGGTAAAATCCCACGACAGAGGAACCTGGGGGGCTACGGTCCATGGGATCTCAGAGTCAGCCGACTAAGCAACTGAGCACACACCTAGTTGTTACAACTTTGTGCTAGCTTCAGGTGTACAGCAAAGCGATCCAGTTACACACATACACATATCCGCTCTTTTTAAGACTCTTTTCACATACAGGTCATTACGGAATACTGAGCAGAGTCCCCTACGCTGCACAGTAGAGTCCTTGGTAGCTGTCTGTCGCACGTATAGCAGTGCATACGTGTCGACGCCAGTCTCCCAGTTCACCCTTGCTCCTGCTTTACCCCCTGGTAGCCATGCTTGCTTTTTACGTCTGTGACTGTCTCTCTGTTTTGGAGATGAGTTCGTTTGTTCCTTTTTTTTAAGCAGTGTCATAGGCTAGTTGTCGTTCTCTGTCTGACTTTCTGCACTCAGCATGGGAAGAGATGTTACTGTGGACATTCCCTGGGTCTCCCCAAGCCCTGCTCCTCCCACTGCCCTGAACTGGCTGAGAGGGGCCTCCTGACCTTGACCTTAGTGCCATTTTCCCACTGTGGTGGTGGGTGACCAGTTTCAGAGAGCACTGGGGTTCCCACCTGGCTCCCTCCTGCCCGTCCAAGAAACTGGGGTGCTCCCCCTGTGGAGCTGCTCACTGTGCGGGACTGGAGTCAGGTTCCCGGGTGAGTGCAGGCAGCTGGGCCCATCTGATCATCCCTGCGGAGTACTTACTCTTGCAGAGGAAGAAAGAGAGAGAAAGGGATCCTGACGAATCAGAATTAAGAAGAGAGATGGTGATTTGTTAGTTTATTCAGTTTGGCAAGGCCAAACATCTGTTTCTGATTTATCCTGTAACGCTGATTGCTGCCTCAAAATACTCCACAGCCATCCGCAAGATGGTGATTTTGATGCTGGAGAGACCACCCATACTTGGTGGGGGACTTAGCTCATTTCAGTAACAAAGGGACAAAGGCCCGTCTGTGTGTCAGAGGGGACTGGTCTGTGTTCTATGTAAGACGGGGTAATCCTCTCCCCACATTGCTTCAGGTTTTCTTGAGGGTTTTTTTGGTTGCTCTTGATTTTTTAAAATTAATTTTGCAAATGGAACAAGTAAGAAACCAAACTGAATGCATTCATGCTACTTCTTATTTTGTAGTTTAACTTATTTTGCCAATTACTTCATTATCAAATTATGAGCCATTCTAGGGCAAACCTAAGAGCCCGAGTTGAAATTCTATATAAATTACCCTCCTTGGTTCATTATTCCAGCACTATTCCTCTGTCTTTGATCGTTATCTCAAAAGTGGTGGTTCAGTTCAGTCGCTCAGTCGTGTCTGACTTTGCGACCCCATGGACTGCAGCACACCAGGCTTCCCTGTCCATCACCAACTCCTGGAACTTGCTCAAAATCATGTCCTTCGAGTCAGTGATGCCATCAAACCGTCTCATCCTCTGTCATCCCCTTCTCCTCCCACCTTCAATCTTTCCGAGCATCAGGGTCTTTTCCAATGAGTCAGTTCTTTACATCAGGTGGCCAAAGTATCGGAGCTTCAGCTTCAGCATCAGTCCTTCCAATGAATATTCAGGGTTGAATTCCTTTAGGATTGACTGATTTGATCTCCTTGCAGTCCAAGAGACTCTCAAGAATCCTCTTCAACACCACAGTTCAAAAACATCAGTTCTTTGGTGCTCAGCTCTCTCTATGGTCCAACTCTCAATCCATGCTTGACTACTGAAAAAAACCATAGCTTTGACTAGATGGAGCTTTGTCAGTAATGTCTCTCTGCTTTTGAATATGCTGTCTAGGTTTTTTCATAGCTTTTCTTCCAAGGAGCAAGTGTCTTTTAATTTCATGGCTGCAATCACCATCTGCAGTGATTTTTGATGCCCAAGAAAATAAAATCTGCCATGGTTTCCATTGTTTCCCCATCTATTTGCATGAAGTGATGGGACTGGATGCCATGATCTTAGTTTTCTGAATGTTGAGTTTTAAGCCAGCTTTTTCTCTCTCCTCTTTCACTTTCATCAAGAGGCTTATGAAAAGTGGTGGTGCAAATCCTTAGAATAGGATAGAAGAGATAGTCTTTCTGTCCAATTGGGGAGTCAGATTACTTGTTATTGTTGATCAGTTGCCAAGTCATGTCCGACTCTTTGCAATTCCATGGACTGCAGTGTGCCAGGCCACCTCCCTGTTCCTCACCATCTCTTGGAGTTTGCCCAAGTTCATGTCCATTGAATTGGTGATTAGTTATGAATTCCTAACTTCTCTGAGCCACCAGGCCACCAGCCTCCACCAGTGGGCTGAGTCCCCTTCCCGTGAGAAGCCTGCATGTTGTCAGCCACCACTGGGGCTGCACAGTGAGCTCCTGGCCACTGGGCATGAGGGAACTCCAACCAGGCATGAGGTATGGCCACCTGGGACCCCAGTCCTCTGAGAATCCAGCAAGGACCAGGAAGGGGACACTCAGCTGGGAAGTGAGGCAGGACATGGGGGAGGAACACTTGGGACCCCAGTTACAGGCACAGAGCCGTGGGCACTGTGAGTAAAACAAGATCCCTGTTCTTAGAACTTGGTTCCCATCCACCCTTGAGAATATCTCAATCACTGCTGCTTAGCCAGGCTTCTGTGTCACGCTCTGCTTGGGCACTCAGATCCTCCCCCACGGCCCCCAGGGACTCCCTTCCACAGGACCCCACAGGATACACTGGGCATCCCTGCTTGCCTGCGTGGCATGTGGCGGCCTCCACCCTTTGCCCTGCCTTTGACAGCATCCTTTCTGCAGGCTTGTTGCTTGGCACACTGATTGGCAAATAACTCAAGCTACAACACTCACCTCACACTGAAACCCAGAGCTTCTTCAACCCCTGACTAGGAACAGACCTATCCCTAGTTTGGGTGAGTACAGGGCTTCTTAGGGCTTCCCAGGTGGCTCAATGGTAAAGAACACGCCTGACAATGCAGGAGACACAGGTTCGATCCCTGGGTTGGGAAGTTCCCCTGGTGGAGGAAATGGCAACCCGCTCTAGTATTCTTGCCTGGGGAGTTCCGTGGACAGAGGAACCTGGCGGGCTACAGTCCATGGGACTGAAGAGTCGGACGCGACTTAGCAACTAAGCCACCGCAGGGCTTCTTGGCTATTAGACCCATGCTGTATAAGAAAGATACAGCCTGCCTCCCCAACCCCCAGCACACAGACACCTCCGCCTGCCCCTGGAAAACGAAATTCCCTCCTTGTTTTTACTGCCACTGTGGTTAAAGCCACATGGGGACATCACCACCTTTGGCTGTGTGGTTCCCTTTGGCATGCGGGAAGCTTCAAAATGCCTTGACCTAGAGGCTGAACCCCCTCCAGCCCCCCACCATGTGCCCCTGCAGACTTAGGGGCGGAGGGTGGGGGGAGCGAGCTATAGAGAGGGAGCTGGGAAGGTGTCTCCCATTATTCCAGGTCAAGCCAAAGATCTGGGATCAGGAACACCCTCCCAAGACTGGAGACCGGCCTCTAACTTTCCTGAGCTGGTTGAGCAGGCTCTGGCTTCCTTTCTGGAATCTGTGGATGCAGTGGATTAATTCAGCCGAAGGGAGGGTTAGAAGGAGGCCAGAGAAGCTGGAAGCTGAAAGGAAATCCAGCATCTGCCCAGCACAGGACACCATCCTACTGGGAATGTCGGGGTGTGGGGCCTTCCCAAGCTGCCCTCTCTCTTCCAGGGACCTTCGGGCATGACACCGCTGGCTGCATCATTTGGGAAGAGTCCTTGGTGGCAGGTACAGGAACCTGAGGCCAGGCTGGCCAGCCAGGCAGGGCTGCCCGTCATTACGTGGGGCTCCCTGTGGGGGCCTGTGTCCTTGAGGTCTCAGGGGCTACTGCACTCAGGGCCTCAGTAACTGAAAACTTTGTGCCAAGAGAACAGGGAAGCCCCCCCACCACCACTCTGCACCAGCTGAGGAGGAAAAGACTGGTGTGGGTGGGGGAGGTGGGTGTTGCTGGGCTTCGGAAGCCTGAGCCAGGAGGCAGCTCTCCTCTCAGGCACAGCACAGATGCTCCGTGAGCGCCTGCATTTATCAGGGGCTGAGGGATGCAGCCGGGGAGCCCACAGGAAGCTTCCCATCTTGGGCTTTGTTCTCTGATTCCAAGACCCGAACTTGGTGCTTACTTATAGGAGAGCGTGCCAAGGTCATGGAGAGAAGGGACGGGGTCCTGGCCTTGAACTTCACCAGGGAGTGAGAGCGTGCTATGCACCACAGCCAAAGGTGCCGATGTCCCCATGTGGCTTTAACCACAGTGGTAGTAAAAACAAGGGGACAATTCGTTTTGCAGGGGCAGGAAGACAAGTCTGTGTGCTGTGTGTCAGAGAGGCAGGTAGTGTCTTTTGATACCAACTCTGGGCCTTTCCAGATGTCTCCTGGGGGCCTGCCCTGCCCCAGGTGTCCTCAGATTCCCGTCCTGTCTTGGGGTGAGTCTGTGAGCCTCAGGGGCTGGTTTCCAGCAAACTGTCTCAGATGCTGTCCTTTTGAGGGCAAGTTTGGACTCCAGCCCTGCCCAGCCCCACAGAACGGGGGTTTGGCTTATGCTACCAGCTGCGATGTCCCCTGGTGAGTTTTGGGGAAGGCTTGCCCCAGGCAGCTGCTGAAGCAGGGGGGTCGTGGGGTTGCTGGGCAGAGCCGGAGAGCAGGAGGGGCCACCTGTGCTGTTCCCTCTCTTGGATTCGCGCCCCGCCAGCTTCTCTCGCTCCACTGGGCACCCTCAGGGACTCTAAGCCAGATGGCCTGGAAGGTGGCCACTCCTGCATCCTTCGGGGACCAGCTGGGCTGCATCGGGAGACGCTGGGGTGGTCCAGGGCAGGGAGAACCTGCGGGGGCCATGGCATGGCCCTTCTCTGGGGGAGGGAAGGCAGGCGGCTGCCTTGGAGGCGCCCCTTCTCGCCAAGGCTACGCCTGCTCGGTGTGGCCAGCGCTGTCCCCTCAAGGCATCACTAGGAGAGGGACCAGCCTTGGATCTGGAGAATCTTCTAAACATAGGTGAGGGGTTCTGGCAGGGGGCTTGGGGCACAAGGTCAAGCCGGTAGGTAGGATCAGCAGCCCTTGGCTCTTTTCTTGGCTGAGAGGGACTGAAGCTGGCAACCACTTGAGTTCCACTTGAAAATTCCATGACCCGAGGCCCTGAGACCCCACCCAGCCTCCAGAGAAGACTTGGTGGGAAAGGCTGAGTCGGGAGGGGACCATCCACTCCATCACTGGACTTGTGCAGAGCACCACCTTAGCCCTGGGTGCCCCCTGGCACTTTAGACGGTCCCTCTCGGCACCCCCTTTCCCCATTACATCTCTCCCCACAGGACCAGGAAGTGGCAGGGACAAGGGGCATGCTGACCAGCTCCCACACACTCCTGCCACCACGTGGTGGGCCCCGGGCTCTCTGGAAGGCCCGAACTGAACCCAGAGCCTGCCCAGACCTGCCCCAGGGTCCCCCCCTAGGGTGAGCCTTGGGCCTTCCTGCAGGTGAGAGGCTGGGCAAGGAGCAGCTGGGAGGTGTGGATGGAGGTGGATGTGCAGAGCCTACACGGGCGCAGGCCCCTCGCCAGGCATGGTAGTGTGGGGACCGTGGGTCACAGTCTCCGTGTGTGCTCACGTCCCCCACCCTGGGAAGTGAGGGCCGCCACCAAGCCTCCCCACCCCCCCCTTCCTGTGTGGCCTGGCCACACACAGGGGACCCAGTGGCAGGGTGGGGGAGGCAGAGAGGTATGGCTGGCTGGCTGGCCAGGGCCCTCCCCGAGAAGGCAGCATTTGGCCAGAGGCTGAGCGGGGGACTGAGTCCAGCCTGGGGGCAGCACGTCCAGTGTGAAGCAGCAGCAGCTGCAGGAGCGCTGAGGCGAGCAGCCCCCGGGATGAGTGAGGGGCAGAGGGGGCTTCTAAGGCTGGGGGTGTGAGCCAGCAGGAGCGGGGGACAGAGGTTCCGGAGACCGCAGTCACGGGGGGCCCTGCAAGCCGGGTGAGGCTCAGCTGGGACCCCCGATCATATGCCGAGTCCTAATCCTAGGACCTCGGGGGTGAGTTTGTTTGGAAACAGGGCTGTGGGAGGCATCATTCCTTAAGATGGGGTCATACTGGAGTAGGTGAATAATGTCCTTAATAAAGGGGGAATCTGGACACAGAAACACACATGGGAGAGCACCATGTGAAGATGAAGGCAGAGATCAGGATGAAGCTTCTACAAAGTAAGGAATGCCCAAGGTCGCCAGCAAACCACCAGAAACCAGGGGAGAGGCCGGGGACCCCTTCTCCCTCACAGCCTCAGGAAATCCACCTTGCCAACACCTTGAGTTTGGACTTCCGGCCTCCAGAGCTGGGAAGCAGTCTTTTGTTGAAGCCACTGAGTTCCTGGTACTTTGTTACAGTTGCCCCAGAGCAAAGGAACACAGGTCAGTTCTGAGAGATACGGAAGCCATCGTTCAACAGAAAGATGTCCTAAGTTAGAATGGCGTCACCTGGCAGGTATGGGGAAAAGCGACTCGTGATCTGTGCAGTTGCCAAGGCTGCCTGAATGGCCAGAGAGAGCAAGAGAGTGGCTCTTCCTTCCTTGGGGGTGGGGAGGGCGTGGTGGGCTCCCTCCCAGCTCTCTGACCCTCTGCAGGGGGCACCAGTCTCAGGATAACTTCCTAGGGGTGCAAGGCCTTCTTTCCACAGACTGTCAGCTTTCCTGGAGCACAGGGAGGGACATGTGTCTGCTCCCCGTCCCCAGTGCCTGTGAGAGTGTTAACAGCCTCAGCAGGGAGGCCGGGGGTCTCTAAGCAGCAGAGGGAAATAAACTGCAAGCGGTGGACGTAGTTTTTTCCCTTCTCTGTTGACAAAATCAGTTCTGCCTAAGACAACTTTCTTTTTTTTTTTTTTCTTTTCTCAAAACTTGGGCTGATAAGGGCTCGACAAACCAGTATTCATGTCAATTGTTTTACGGTTGGGGATGACACACCTTGTGCCATTCTATCTAAAAACTGCATGTTGTGGAAGAGGAAAGTGAAAGTGAATTTGCTCAGTCGTGTCCGACCCTTTGCGACTCCATGGACTGTAGCCCACCAGGCTCGTCTGTCCATGGGATTTTCCAGGCAAGAATACTGGAGTGGGTTGCCATTTGGTGAAATTCCCTCAGCCTCGAGTTGTCTCTCTTATCTGATTAGCAGCTTGCCAACAGACATAAAACACCTTGCTAAAAACTAGCAAGCAGGCACTCTTTCTGTCCCCTTCTGATGTCTCTGTTAGAAGCTTTCCCTGTTACTATTATACTTTAATAAGACTTTGCTACAGAAAAGCTCCAAGTGGTCAAGCCTCGTCTCTGGCCCCGGATCGAATTCCTCTCCTCCAGAGGCCACAAATCCTGGCATTGCACACGGCTCGCAACTGCAACCTTTCACCTGCCCAGACCACAGTGGGACCTACAGGAAACTGGGCAGCTGAGTCAGGAAGGGCTGGGTGTCAGCTTTGCCTGGCTGTGAACCCAAGGAAGACCAGTTGTAAGAGAAGCCAGGGAACAAAGTCTTGGAGGGCCGGGACCACGGGATCAGCAGAGATGAGCGCTGAAAGAAGGAGCCTGGGCAAGTGGCTCCATCATGTTCGGGGACAAAGTCTGCATTTGATGAGCAGAGGTAGTGTCCCAGGACCAGAGTAACGGGACCGTGCCTGGGGTCCGCACTGCAGGCACTCAGCCATCTTGCCTGAGTACAAATCCCAGATCAGCTGCTTCCTAGCTGTGATTTCTCTGCCCCATGACTGAACTTCTCTGTTCAGTGACTGAAATCTCTGCCCTGGTTTCTTCAGCTGCAAGATGAGCACAGGGGAGTGCGTGTGTTAGTTGCTCAGTCGTGTCCAACTCTTTGTGAGCCCACGGACTGTAGCCTGCCAGGCTCCTCTGGTCCCTAGAATTCTCCAGGCAAGCATGCTGGAGTGGATTGCCATTCCTTTCTCCAGGGAATCTTCCTGACCCAGGGATCGAACCTGGGTCTCCCATATTGTAGGCAGAGTCTTTACCATCTGAGCTACTAGGGAAGCCTGTCAGAGTCCTGGGGGAGGACAAAGTGAACTTGCCTGGGGTAGGCACACAGTATATATTGGAGGACTGTTACTTATTACATATTACCACCACAGCAAGGATGCACTTGGTACAACAGGGTGGTGGTGGGAAGGGAGGGCATGCGAGGAGGAGTGGCTCAGAGGGGGTTTGCTTCAAAGACTCGGATTCTCTAGAGACTAAGAGTCTCCAGAGAAGGACAAAAGCTGAGTGCAGAGCCCGAGGCTGACTCTGACTGCAGGTCGGGGCTCACGGTCTTGAGGCCCACAGGTTCCGTCGCCCAGCATGCCTTGTTACCTTGTAAAGCAGGCAAAGCCAAGAGCAATTTTAAGAAGCAATAATGAAAACTGAACAGCTGGTGTGGGCTCTGGAAGACTCAGCTTTGACATCTGCCACAGAAGCCTGTGACGGGTCCCAGCCTCAGGCTCTGGTGGTAGATAGGGGACATTCATGACCTACGGGGCCTGGACTCTGAGGATGGGAGGAATGCTGGCTTTTCCAGGCCACATGGTGCTGTCATGGCTTCATTTGTATGAAGAGGAAGAGGCATATCCGTGAGTCAGAGGCTGTCCAGCATGCCCATCTCAGGCTCTTTAAAAGCTGTGACCCCGCAACCCCCGAGACAGACCCCCTTCCCCACAACCTCCCACCCTCAGACTCTAGCCCCTCTCTGGTTCAGACAAGTCACCTGACAGAAAGGTCAAATGCTCAGTTACTGCTCCATTTGGAACCTACCTTGCATTTTCCCACCTGGAAAATCACTTCTGTGATTTTTGAAACTTAAAAATCTCATGCGATAACAACTGTTAACTAACTAAGCAATGAGAAACTCCTGGCCTGAGAGTCAGCTGCACACTGAAGGCCTCTGGCTCAGCGGCTGCTCTGCTCAGGGTTCAGGGCAGATGCCACGGGGCAAGGAAGGGGGTCTTCTTCACCCTAAGCAACTGATGTCACTTTGTTCAGCTACCTAACTATTTACCTCTCTCTCCTTCCCTGTCTTCCTGCCTCCCTTCCATCTCTCATCTATCTTCAACTAAGGAGTTATCATTTATCCATTTATCTCTGTGTATCCATGCATGTATATATGTATCTGTCAAACATCTACCTGTCTATCCATCTTGTTCTTGTTCAGTCTGTCAGTCGTGTCCAACTGTTTGAGACCCCATGGACTGCAGCATGCCAGGCTTCCCTGTCCTTCACTCTCTCCCAGAGTTTGCTCAAATTCATGTCCATTGAATTGATGATGCCATCCAACCATCTCATCCTCTGTCATCCCCTTCGCCTCCTGCCCTCAATCTTTCCCAGCAGCAGAGTCTTTTCCAATGAGTCGGCTCTTCACATCAGGTGGCCAAAGTATTAGAGCTTCAGCTTCAACATCAGCCCTTCCAATGAATATTCAGGACTGATTTCCTTTAGGATGGACTGGTTGGATATCCTTGCAGTCCAAGGGACTCTCAAGAGTCTTCTCCAGCACCACAGTTCGAAAGCATCAATTCTTTGCCGCTCAGCCCCTTTTGTGGTCCAACTCTCACATCCATACATGACTACTGGAAAAACCATAGCTTTCACTACACAGACCTTTGTTGGCAAAGTGATATCTCTGCTTTTTAATGTGCTATCCAGGTTGGTCATAACTTTTCTTTCAAGGAGCAAGAGTCTTTTAATTTCATGGCTGCAGTCACCATCCGCAGTGATTTTGGAGCCCAAGAAAATAAAATCTCTTACTGTTTCCAGTGTTTCCCCATCTATTTGCCATGAAGTAATGGGACCAGATGCTGTGATCTTACTTTTCTGAATGTTGAGTTTTAAGCCAACTTTTTCACTCTCCTCTTTCACTTTCATCAAGAGGCTCTTTAGTTCCTCTTCACTTTCTGCCATAAGGGTGGTGTCATTTGCATATCTGAGGTTATTGATATTTCTCCTGGCAATCTTGATTCCAGCTTGTGCTTCATCTAGCCCAGCATTTCTCATGATGTACTCTGCATGTAAGCTAAATAAGCAGGGTGACAATATACAGCCTTGATGTACTCCTTTTCCTATTTGGAACCAGTCTGTTGTTCCACGTTCAGTTCTAACTGTTGCTTTTTGACCTGCATACAGATTTCTCAGGAGGCAGGTCAGGTGTTCTGGTATTCCCATCTGTTTAAGAATTTCCCACAGTTTGTTGTGATCCACACAGTCAAAGGCTTTGGCACAGTCAATAAAGCAGAAATAGATGTTTTTCTGGAACTCTCTTGCTTTTTCCATGATCCAATGGATGTTGGCAATTTGATCTCTGGTTCCTCTGCCTTTTCTAAATACAGCTTGAACATCTGGAAGATCGCGGTTCACATACTGTTGAAGCCTGGCTTGGAGAATTTTGAGCATTACTTTACTAGCGTGTGAGATGAGTGCAATTGTGCAGTAGTTTGAGCATTCTATGGCATTGCCTTTCTTTGGGATTGGAATGAAAACTGACGTTTTCCAGTCCTGTGGCCACTGCTGAGTTTTCCAAATTTGCTAGCATATTGAGGGCAGCACTTTCACAGCATCATCTTTTACGATTTGAAATAGCTCAACCTGCCTATGTATCTTTATATTATCTGTCTATTTATCTTTCTATTATCTATTATCTCTCTGTCAACCAATTGGGGCTTCCCTAGTGGCTCAGATGGTAAAGGATCTGCCTGCAATGTGGGAGACCCAGGGTTCAATCCCTGAGCAGAGAAGATCCTCTCAAAAGCTTTCAGGTGCCACCTATGAACTTAATAAGATTAAATTTCTTTTAAAATACTCTGCTATTCATACTTTATAGGAGATATGGGTTTCCCAGGTGGCACAGTGGTAAGGAATCTGTCTGCAGACACAGGAGATGAGGGTTTGATCCCTGGGTAGGGAAGATCCCCTGGAGTAAGAAATGACTACTCACTCTAGTACTCTTTCCTGGAAAATCCCATGGACAGAGGAGCCTGGTAGGCTAAAGTCCATTTGGATGCAAAGAGTCGGACATAACTGAACACTCACAGACACATACATCAATCAATTAGCTATCTATATATCTATTATCTATCAATTTTTCTATCCATCTATCACCTATTATCTATATAATCTCAATCTCCCTAAATACCTATATTCTATCTTTCTATCTTCTACCGATATCTATCCATCCATTATCTGTCTATCCTTCTGTCTCCCTATCTATCTGCCATCCATCTGTCTTTTTTTATCTTATCTATCTTCTTGCTCATCAATACACACATCCTCACTATTTCAGTTAAATCCCCACCCTTGCTCTGGGCACTTCTAGGAGGCAGGCACTTATTGCCTTGATGCGGAGCTGACAGGAGAACATGCACAAAGAGGCACTTAATGAATGCTTCTTGATGGTAAAAGTACTGAGGCCAAAAGGTGAAAGCACTGAGAGGTTTTGAAGGTCAAAGCCAAGGGACAGTGTGCCTGTCTCTCCCACTCCAATTGGGCACATCCTCTGCGAGCCCTGAGGGTCACCTTTCCTAACCCAGCCTTCTCCTCCAAGTACAGAGGGATTTTGGAGCCTCATCCATCTGACTGAGCCTAATTAGTTGGGCCTTGGTTTAAACATGATTTTAAGCTTTATTTTTTATTTTTTTAAAATTTTTATTTTTACTTTATTTTGCTTTACAATACTGTATTGGTTTTGCCATACGCACCGATTTTAAGCTTTAGACTCAGACCAAATTCCTTCCATCCCCATCGGCTAGCACCCGTCTTCCCTCTTTCCCTATGCTCTGAAATGTCAGGTGCAAGGGGAGGAAGTGGAGAGCGGTAGTGACCAGGCAATGGAGGGCAGGAGGCTGGCTGCCTCATCACAGGACTTGGAGGGGATGGGTCAATTCACAGGAGGAGGGAGGCGCCTTCATGCATGAAGAGCTATAACACAGCCTAACACAGAGACACATGAGCCAATGGTCTCGGAAGGAGTGAGAGATGGGTGGAAGAGACTGACCACTGGACCGATAGACAGACAGACAGCTGGCTGAGGTAAGGGACAGACAGATGGATAAAGGATAAAAGCTGAATCTAATGCATAGAATCGAGTTTTTTTCTGAGTAGAACTTATATGTCAGTATACTTGGGGGCATCTTTTGGCCCAATACTGATCTGTCCTGTGTAAACGGTCTCTCAGAGGCTAGAATGACAACATAGCCCACGGTGTTGGCCAGTGAGACGTGAGGAGCCTTGGCAGTAACACGAGGCCCCCACTGCACTCACCTGGCCTCCGTGTCCCTTCCCTGGGTGACCAGTGGCGGCTCCCATCCTTTCTGGGCTGTTCCGCGCTGCTCTCCCGGCTCTCACCACTGGGGGCACTGTTGCCGCCTGCGGGCGGGGCGCGCGCCGCATCCACGTCCTCCGTGTTGCCCGCGCCCGGCTGGCCCGCTGCGTCGCAGTCCTTCCGCACTCTGAGAGGAAGAGACGCTTCCAGGATTCTCACCCAAACATATCTAATTCCCCTAGATGCCCCGTCACATCTGTGTTCAAAGCAGGACGGCAGACCGCACTGTACTGGTGAGAAGCGATGCAGATGCAGATGGCGTGCAAATGGAAGGAGGGGTTTCTGTTCCCCAAACCTCCGTGACTGATAAATGAATGCACCCTGCCCGGGTGAAGAAGCCCCTCAGGGACTGGTAAGTGAATACACCCTGCCCGGGTGAAAAAGCCGCGCGGGCTCCACCATCCACAGGGACCCCCTCAGCTTTGAGGTCCAACACACAGCCCTGTTAGATTCAGGCAAAACAATTTAGAATTTGTTCCAACTAACCAGGAACACCAGGTGAGAAAACTTATTCGATGAGAGATGGGGCTGGGGGCAGGATGGGGCAAGGAGGCTGGTTCAAGCCTGATTCTTTGCAACAGATGTGTAACAAAGACCCGTAACCTCAGCAACATTCCAAGGACTCAAACCCGTCTCAGCCCGTGGATGGAAGGGAGAGCGAGGTAGACTCTCATCTGATGACGTTTCCCATTGAGTCATCATCTGAAACGGCTTGTTGAAACAAAGGATGTGTTGGAGGACATTTGGGCATGGCAGTTTTCATCACAGGAGGATGGGCAGACAGTGAGATCCCTACCAGAAGCCTCGGAGCTCGCAGGCCCGTCCCATCCGGGTAAATAATGCCTTTGCCGTGAAGACCCACCTTAACCACTTGGTTCGGAGCCACGCCCTGATGCTGTCCAAGGTGAGCGGTCCGCTCCAGACGTTCTTCAGCTGCCTGTGGGTCCCCAGGTAGGATGTAGTGAGTGGGGAGACATACATGGGGTACCCCAGGGGCTGGTCACAGGAGGAATTGATCAGGTTCCGGAGGACCTGCTTGTTGTTCTGAATGCTGCCGCGCTCGGGGTTGCGGTTGCGGAGGAAGATGAGTTCTTGCTGCTGCCCGGCCCAAAGGCCGCGGACACATTCTCTGTTCACCTGCAGCGCGGGGAAGACACGCAGAGGAAAGTGGATGGTGGGGCGGAGAGAGAGCGGGGCTACAGACTGTTGGGTCTGAGGACCTGTGGCCACTGTGCTTTGGCCTAAAGCTTTCTTAGTGATGTCTGAATGGCAGCAAGGTGGATATGATAGCATTTTCATGGGGCCATGGAGATCAAATAAAA
The DNA here is from genome assembly GCF_001704415.2 of Capra hircus. Classification (NCBI taxonomy): domain Eukaryota; kingdom Metazoa; phylum Chordata; class Mammalia; order Artiodactyla; family Bovidae; genus Capra; species Capra hircus. Next base: position 39,436,560 of record NC_030835.1, on the reverse strand, counting down.
AGAAAAGAAGGCTTTGTTTCAGCCCGGTGATTTGAAGCTGTATGAAGAGAATCTCTGGGAAGGAAGTTATTGGGTCCAGGAATAGGTTATGAGAGGGAGGCTTGGAATCTTCAGTTCAGTTCAGTCGCTCAGTCGTGTCCGACTCTTTGCGACACCATGAATCGCAGCACGCCAGGCCTCCCTGTCCATCACCAACTCCTGGAGTTCACTCAGACTCATGTCCATCGAGTCAGTGATGCCGTCCAGCCATCTCATCCTCTGTCGCCCCCTTCTCCTCCTGCCCCCAATCCCTCCCAGCATCAGAGTCTTTTCCAATGAGTCAACTCTTTGCATGAGGTGGCCAAAGTACTGGAGTTTCAGCTTTAGCATCATTCCTTCCAAAGAAATCCCAGGAACAAGCTAGATTCTGACCCCATGTGTGTCTAGCCTAGCAGGACTTCTTGCCAAAGCCATCACCTGCACAACAGCTCTTTGAGTGGGAAAGGGCCCTGCAGAGACACACTGCCTGTCCGGGGCCACCCACCCTGCATGCTGGCCAGCACTGCCCACTCCCCCTGACCCCGGGAAATGTGGCTCTGGACAGAGGATGCTGGCCTAGGGGGCATGGCGTCTGTGCCAATCCATGCTACCATGTTGGGAAAAAAGTTTGTTCAGGGGACTTCTTTGTTGGCTTAGTGGTAAAGAATTCACCAATGTAGGAGACTCAGGTTTGATCCCTGGTCTGAGAAGATCCCACATATGGAGGAGCAACTATGCCCATGCACCGCAACTACTGCTCCTATGCTCTAGAGCCCGGGAGCTGCGACTCCTGAGCCCATGCACTGCAACTACTAAAGCCTGTGAGCCCTAGAGCCCATCCTCCACAGCAAGAGAAGCCAGCCCAGTGAGAAGCCCTTACACACCGCAACTAGAGAAAGCCCACATAGCAACAGAGACCCAGCACAGCCAAAAATTAAATAAATATATATAATAAATTATTTTAAACAAGAAAAGTTCATTCAGGTTTTTCCCGAATGAAAACCCAAATGACTTGTTGGCCAGCCATATATTTCTTCTCATGTCCCCCCAGGCGGGAGGCTGGTGGCAGCCGGGAAGGATGGCTCCCATACCTTGATCACCTTGAAGCTCAGGAAGCTTCTGTGGAGCATGAGCACCTTGTACTCGTCCGTGCCCTCATCTACCACGTGCCTCAGGGTCAGCAGCTCCTCCTTGTTGGCCAGCACGGCGCCCCTCCAGGCTGGGTCACCCTCATGGCAGATGACCACTTTCTTCTCAAAGGACTGGATGGCCTCGTAGAGGACTGCTGGGTCTTCGTACTCATCGGGGCAAGTGAACTGGTCCTGGGGAAAGAATTCAACTGTGGGTCGGGAGGACCACAAAGCTGGTCCTGGCTTGCTGTGCACACAGCAATGAGGCCGATGCCTGGTGCAAGGCCAAGTCCACCTCCACATCGCTCAGCCCTGCTGGGTGGATGGAGGGCACCTCACTATCGCAGTGGCCTTGGGGCCCATAGAGCTGGTGGCATAGAAGCCTAGGACTTTTCTCCACAGTGTGGACATTTCTGATGTCATTTTCTCCAGCCAAGTCCCCTCTTCCATGCTAGTGGGAGATCACCACCTCCTAGGGACTCTTGAGGGCACATCACCATGGATACCATCAAAAAATAGGCAATGCCTCAGTGCTTAGTTGCTGGGCTTCCCAGATGGCGCTAGTGGTAAAGAACCTGTCTGCCAGTACAGGAGGCAAGAGATGCGGGTTTGATCCCTGGGTTGGGAAGATACTCTGGAGTAGGAAATGGCAACCACTCCAGTATTCTTGCCTGGAAAATTCCATAGACAGAGGAGCCTGGAGGGCTACAGTCCAAGGGGCCACAGAGTCGAGGGGACTCAACTGAGCACACACCACACACACACACACACACACACACACGCACACACTTAGTTACTAAGTCAGAAGCCTACTTGTCAGAATTATGCTGAGCAAGGGGACCATGTTTTTGAAAGGTCATTTTTTCCCCTAATGTTTCAGGATTATACTTAAAAAAAAAAAAAAAAAAAAAAAGGAATACTTACCTGATGCAGCTTCAGGGACATCCTGAGAGCCGGGACAACAACTTTGTGCAGCAGGTCGATGTCTGTGAACACCCACTCATCTCGGGCTGTTATCCTGAAGTCACCTTTGAAGAGGGCATGGAGGCCATATAGGAAGGAATCCAGGCTGCGAAACAAAGTTTGGTTGTTCACATGGAGCAAAGGTGTTCAGGCTCCTGTCACCCTGAACTGGCCCGAGTCTCCCCTGTGACACCACAAGAAGGCCTTTACTGTCTTCAGGCTGATCTGGCAGGGGTCCCACTGAATATCTGACCCTGCGGCCCATGTTTGGACCCTTGTGACAACTGCTGTAGTGATCACCGTCCAGAACAGCCGGCGACACACCGGATCTTGGAGTGTGGGGGTGGAAGTCTTGGTCAGAGCCGGCCTGCCACATCCATAGGCAGAGTGAGTGTGGAGATGCAGGAAGGCTGGTCCTAGAGCCCTGGAAAGGCTACACTTCTCAGGAGGGAGGCCCGGAGGCCCGGGGAAGAGTCCAGGCCCTTCTGCTTGTCCTCTCTGTGTTTCCGCATGGCACTTTTGGACTATGTGACTCATAATGAAAATTGGATTCTCTCACCATATGGAGAGAGAAAATGACACCAAGTGAAATCTCAAATTGGCTGTTTGGATTTTCAGAGTATATCAGTCTCCCAATCCCACCCTTTTGTGAATGACTAGTGGATGAGGCACAATTTGTTGTTGTTCAGTCGCTAAGTTGTGTCCAACTCTTTGCAGCCTCGTGGACTGCAGCACACCAGGCTCCCCTGTTCTTCACTATCACCTGGAGTTTGTTGAAACTCATGTCCATTGAGTTGGTGATGTTATCTAACCATCTCATCCTCTGCTGCCCCCATGATAGAGGGGGTTAAAATGAATGACCGAAGGATTTCTCAGCTTTTCCAGGTTTTTATGTTTCTGGGCTTTTCTGCTTTGCCTTCATTTCCTGTGTGTAACTACTACCTGGGTGGAGAGCAGAGAGGCACCCAAGGGACAACTTTCACAGTCCAGGCCCATTACCTTTCGGATCAACACACGGTTCAGGAAAGCGAATCACCCTATATTATGTGGAGGGAAAGAACTGTTCTTAATTTTTTCCCTTTAGGTCCATTAATACACTTGGCCAGCCACCTCTAATGAGCCTGGCTTCTAACATCCCTGAGTGGGACTGGGCGGCTACACAGGAAACAATGTCCCTGATAGGATTGGACTGGGACATAATGACCCAGGAAGTGTGTGGAAGAGACTTTCTGAGGATGGAGCTGAGGAGGCTTTAAACGAGCTGGCTCACCAAGCAAGACTGTGGATTCAACACAGAACATTAGGCCCGCATGTCAGGAAAATAGTTCCGCTGACTGCTATTGGAACACGTGATTGCAAAATGTACCACAATCGTTAACTTCCTTCCAGAACTCCATTGAGAGAGATGCTGAGGCTCAAGGTCAGAGATGACTGTGGGAAACGGGTCTAGGCAGGTGGGGCAGGTGCCAGGGTCTTGAGGAGCCCAGAGCCTTCCAGGAAGAGTTTCAGGCGGCAGCCATCCTGGACAGGCTGCCCCTACACAGAACAAAGACTTCCTGGGGCTGCCAGCAGTCCTGGGAGGGGAGGGGTGAATGGCAGGGCAAGGATGCAACAGGACAGGGGAAGGAAGGGGAGCTTTAAAACAGTGCAAACTGCTGTCATTGAAAATGGTCCAAAATGCCCCTGTCGTCAGATAGCAGTAGGTACTAAAAAGAGGGCTAAAAGTAGGTGGGGTTTCTTCTAGAAAGGATTAGAAGCATGCCAGGCTGCTAGCACACAGGTTTAGAGAAATCACCCCTCTAGATGTAGGGCTGAGGACAGTGGCAGAGGGAGATGAAAGGACCTGCCGAGATGCCCAGGTAGATGGCAGAGAAGAGCCAGGCATTCAGCCCATCCTTTGACAGCTTATGCAAGGCAAGCACAGATCTGATTCCCCAGTCTAGAAAACGCCCTTCCACGGGACCTCGATAAATGATTGGAGCCCATTTCAGGCCCCTAATGACAGAATGATAGATGCTTTACTGATCATTTCTCTTTTAAGAGGAAAAGAACACATTATGAGACTTACTGCTATTACAATAAAACAAGTCTCAATGCACACACCTATCTATGAAATAGACACAGAATCACGGGGAGAGAGAACAGACTTGTGGTTGCCAAGGGGGAAGGGCGTTGGGGGAGGGAAGGACTGGAATTGGGGATTGACAGATGCAAACTAACATATACATATATATATATATAGGATGGAAAAGCAACAAGGTCCTATTGTGTAGCACAGGGAAATATATTCATCATCTTGTGATAAACTATAATGGAAAAGAATATTAAAAAAGAATGTATAGATGTATAATTGGATGTACATATACACTTTTCTGTACAGCAGAAGTGAATACATTGTAAATGAGCTATATGTCAATGAAATTTTTTTTAAAAAATGAGTCTCCATGCAGAAAACAAAGCCTGAATTAGTATTTCACTAGATTGAGGGTACTACCCTTAGATTGTGGGTCATTACTCCTAGTACCTTAAAGATACAGGCATCCTAAATATAAGGTGTTTCATTATCTGCCTTTTATCTTCAGGAGAATGAGGAGGAAGAAGGCAGAGATGTGATGAGCTGGAAAGCTCTGAGGAGAGGAGAGGTCTCCAGGTGGCCTCCACGCATTTCTGACTTGCAGAATCACCAGGCTTTATTCTGTTAAGACTCTACTGAGAGATGACAGGCTCCCACCCCGAGGCCAACAGCTGGAGCAGGGAAACAGGGTTACATCTCAGTTATTCAAGGTTGGCCTTTGTGGGGACTAGAGCAGCCAACACTTGGCCCCTTAGCACTATCTTTATTCATTGAGGTTTTCTGCACAAATGTGGTGCCATGTAAGCCGAGGCTCATCTCAGTGCCGCAGTCCAGTTCTCTGCTTGTGGATGTGCGTCTCTAACACATGACTACACTAGGCCCAGGTTGCTTCTGGAGCCTGCCGCGTCCCCACACAAATGGACAGGGTTGCCCCTGCACTGGGGACTGTCTGGTGACACACTCTGTGCCCAGCCTTCTGCACCTCTTCTGCAATGTCAACCCACATTCCACACAGTGAGGACTTGCATAATATCTCACCATCGTAAGTGTGTGTACGTGTGTGTGTGTGTATGTGTGCCTGTCCGTGTGTGGCTGCATATTTGTGTATGTTTGTGCATGTGTGTGTGTGTGCATGTACATGAGTGTACATTTATATATGTGTGTGCTTGAGATGAGCACACGTTTACGTGTGATGTGCATGTGTGTGCGTGTGCATGTACAAGTGTGCATGTTTGTATGTGTGCACGTGTGTTGGAAAGGACGATTCAGCTTCTGCTCAGAGTCACTCCATACCCCTATCAGACACCAGCAACCACCAAGCTGAGTCTCTGTGACACTCTGCTTGTACTCACTCCTGTTCTTTCTGGTTCCTGACCCTGTTCCCTATTCTATGATGACATAACCATTGGTGGTGCGTACAATAAGAGGTTGGGGCCATCAGCACGTAAGCACAGAGGTACACAACCTTTCTGGAGTCATTTTCTGGCCTGAAGCTCTGGTTGTTGCTTGCAGCCCTGGCAGAAACTCTAGCTCCATGAAGATTATGCTTTAATGGGTCCCACCAATTTCAGCATCCTCGCCCATCACCTTTCACAGAGCGGTGACAACTTGAGAATGGCCAGCTGAAGTCAAGGCTGTTTTCACTCCTGTTTCACTGTTTTACAGCATCTTTCTTTATCCACAGAGGAGTCCTCAAGGCTCAAGTCTAGCCAGATGTTGCCTATGACCCCATCCAGCTCAGCCCAGTTCTCACCTGCACCCTCTCTCACTGGCTCTCAGTCCATGGAAATTCTGGCTCCCAGGAAATTTCAATATCCAGAAGTATCCAGAAACATTCTGGATGTCAGAGCTGTAAGGCAGTGCTCCTGGCACCCAGTGGGTAGAGGCCAGGCAGGAACACCCAGGACAGTCCCCCACAACAAAAAGCCACCCAACCTACAATGTGAATAATGCTGCTGCTGAGAAACCTTGCCCATTATGACTGAAGATTAAGTTCTAGACACTGGTTCATTATCTTGGATCCAGCGTTAATGACTCTTGGGATTCAGGTGGAAACAACTCTAATGCTGGGATAGTTTCTGCAGGACTCCCAGTGGACTCTCCACAAGGATTGATATGTTCAAGTTAATGTCCAAACAGACTCGTATACTGCATGTTTACAGATGGGCATCATGGAGAGCCTTCTGCTGCAGGGCACTGCTGTCCATGGAGCCCTCGGAGAACATATGCGAACAACTGCGATTTGCAGGCTGGGTTCCCATGCTTGCTAATTAGTAATGGAGATTCTTGGAGAGTGAGTGCTTGGTGGTTTTCTAAGTCAGTATCCTAGCTCAGAGAGCATTCCACTGTGGGGGAGGCACCATGCTTCACACATGATTCATTCCTCTGTGGGATTCCCCAACCATGCAACCAGTGACCACTAAAGGAGCTGGAAGTACGGAGAGTAATGCATGCAAGAGGGGATGGCCCTGGGTGTCAGTATCCTACTGTTGATAAGCTCTTATTGATCATTGTCCAAAAGCAACGCCTGACAACTAATCTTTGAGTTCTTTAAATACAAGATATATTTTCTTCAGGTGAAAATTACTATATGTATTTTTTCTGTGGGATGAATAAAAGATCCTCTTCATTGATCTATTTCTCAGAATTCATTCAGATTAAGGCTTTTTTTGGCATTTGATTTCAATTTTTTCAGCTTTATAGAGGTGTAATTGACACAATTTTTAAGTATTTAAAAGCTAAAAAAATTAAAATTATAAAAACAAAGTCTTATATATAACTTGAAAGAAAATAAATACAATGTACATCATGATGATTTGATAAACATTGTGAGAGGCAGATTAAGGCTTTTGGCTTGAGGATTTCAGCTTCCTTTTTAAAGAAGGTTTGAATATAATTTTTAAAAACACGGGAGAAATACGAATTTGTGAACTCCTAAAGGTGTGGTTTTGAAAGACTAATGTTTTATGGGTGGAAGTGAGCAGTCTTACTGTTAAGTACCAGGAAATCTAGTAGTTTGTGTACCTGAGAGTATTGTAGATATTTGTATTATTCAAGGGCATCTCAGAATTTTAAGTTACACAAATATTAAAACCACTATATAAAATATTACCACTTCATAAATAATCTTTCAGTGAACATATTGTTTTTTAAAAAGCACCAGCTCTGAGCAACTAGAAGTGAGACAGTGCCGGGGGCCAGCGTGAGGAACTCCGCCCATGGCAAAGGTCATGAGGAAGAAGGCTCGGCATACGCAAAGGCGTGATCAAGCCTCAGGAAACCCCCTGTTCCCGAGCATCTAACCCCAAAACCAGAGTCTGTTTTATGCTCTCACCTACACTTCTGACTTTACGGGGGGCTCTCCCTCATAACCGTTTCTCTCGGAGAAGGAGTAAACGTGCAGCTCCAAGGCAATAAAAATTCCTGGGTGTGACAAGAGTGTTTCAGCTTGCAGACTCCTCTGAAGGTTATCTAGCCCGCCTGTATAGGTTTGTCCGGCCACATGTGATTGTTTACAGCCTCCCAATCTGAGAGGCACGAGATGTTTTAGACTTACTAAAGGCAAATTATTTGGGGGAGTTAGAAATTATTAGTATAGTGTTTTGGTTAGGAATTATATTGGTGAAGGGTTCTTCATTTGTTGTGTCAATGATTGCTGCTAATTCCCTGCTCTGGGTGGGACAAGGATGTCTCAGGTCAAACCTCTCTGCTGACAGACTAGCTTGTGTGACAGGATTATCCATACTGCTGCCACTAGGCACATGATTGTTTACTACCTCTTAACCATAAACAGCACAGAGAGTTTTGGAGTATTTTGAGAGTCTTAATTAGCATAGGGCTTTTTCTTCTTGTTGAGTCAATGATTGCTGCCAGGCCTCCATATCCTTAGGCACTTGGGAATATATTAATCAATGTATTTGGAATATAGCAAAGGAAATATAGTAGTTTTTAAGGTTAGCAATACTAGACTTTTTGAGTTAATGGATTTTCTCTTTTGTAATAGATCACTGTACTTTCTTATAAATCACTGTGTCCTTGCTATGTAAGAATGTAACTTTATCATATCTTAAGACTAAATAGATCTTAAGGGGAGCATTGGTGAAAGGATTTTCATTTGTTGGGCTGATGTTTGCTGCTAAATCTCCATGTTCCCTACTCTTATAATGAATATAACTAACACATAGGAGAAATAAGCATTAACCTTTAAGCATATAGGAGAAATAAGTATTAACCTTTAAGACTAATCATGTTAACCTTGGGTTAAATAAATTCCTTTCTTGATTGTAACTCACTACACCCTCACCCTATAGGAATGTAACTTTATTTGGAGGGTGGTGCCTGGTTTAAGAAAAAACACCCTTGGAAGAAATAAGTTTTTTTGGTTATCAGAAAGAAAGGATCATAAAATGCAAGCAGGTCTCACTCATGGCCAGAAGATGATGTAATATCCCTAATACCTTTTTTTTAATACATTTATGTGAAGCACCTGATTTTGATAAAGGTCAGGACTGCTGACCCCCGCGTGACTCTGTATTCATCCCTATGTGTAACAAAAGGTATATAAGCAAACCCCAAAATAAAGAAATCGGATCAGTTTCCAGAAAGACTGATTCCCCCATGTCGCTTCTTTCTTGCTCCCGTTTTTCTGGCTGAATTCTCTTCTGGAGCATGGATGCTATTCCACGTAATCCAAGTTATTCAGCCTCTTTTTCTCCACTAATCTTCCTACTACACTATCCATTTCTAATCTCTCTATATCTGTGATTAAATATGTATTTTTCCAAAGACGCCGACTCCGTCCCTCCACCTTCAAATCACCCTGGATCCACCGGGGCTGGACCCCGGCAAGACAGAAAGGATCCCTTCCATTTCTCTGGTGGTTTGTGCATTACTGAGTGCTTTCCATTCCATCAGAGTCTACTCCCTGATGTTCCAGATGGTTTTAGAAAAGGCAAAGGAACCAGAGAGCAAATTGCCAACATCCGCTGGATCATGGAAAAAGCAAGAGAGTTCCAGAAAAACATCTATTTCTGCTTTATTGACTATGCCAAAGCCTTCGACTGTGTGGATGACAATGAACTGTGGAAAATTCTGAAAGAGATGGGAATACCAGACCACCTAACCTGCCTCTTGAGAAATTTGTATGCAGGTCAGGAAACAACAGTTAGAACTGGCCATGGAACAACAGACTGGTTCCAAATAGGAAAAGGAGTACGTCAAGGCTGTATATTGTCACCCTGCTTATTTAACTTCTATGCAAGTACATCATGAGAAACGCTGGACTGGAAGAAGCACAAGCTGGAATCAAGATTGCCGGGAGAAATATCAATCACCTTAGATATGCAGATGACACCACCCTTATGGCAGAAAGTGAGGAGGAGCTAAAAAGCCTCTTGATGAAAGTGAAAGAGGAGAGTGAAAATGTTGGCTTAAAGCTCAACATTCAGAAAACTAAGATTATGGCATCAGGTCCCATCACTTCATGGGAAATAGATGGGGAAACAGTGGAAACAGTGTCTGACTTTATTTTTTGGGGCTCCAAAATCACTGCAGATGGTTACTGCAGCCATGAAATTAAAAGACGCTTACTCCTTGGAAGGAAAGTTATGACCAACCTAGATAGTATATTCAAAAGCAGAGACATTACTTTGCCGACTAAGGTCCATCTAGTCAAGGATATGGTTTTTCCTGTGGTCATGTATGGATGTGAGAGTTGGACTGTGAAGAAGGCTGAACACCGAAGAATTGATGCTTTTGAACTGTGGTGTTGGAGAAGACTCTTGAGAGTCCCTTGGACTGCAAGGAGATCCAACCAGTCTATTCTGAAGGAGATCAACCTTGGGATTTCTTTGGAAGGAATGATGCTAAAGCTGAAACTCAAGTACTTTGGCCACCTCATGCAAAGAGTTGACTCATTGGAAAAGGCTCTGATGCTGGGAGGGATTGGGGGCAGGAGGAGAAGGGGACGACAGAGGATGAGATGGCTGGATGGCATCACGGACTCGATGGATGTGAGTCTGAGTGTACTCTGGGAGTTGTTGATGGACAGGGAGGCCTGGCGTGCTGCGATTCATGGTGTCGCAAAGAGTCGGACACGACTGAGCAACTGAACTGAACTGAACTCCATTCCATCAGCTCAGCTCATTCGCATGGTTGCCTGTATAAGATGTAGTATTAAAACCCTTTCATTTAAGAGGAAACAGGCCAAAAAGGAGTTTAGAAAGAGGATGAGACAGGTGGGAACAGATATTTAGCATCTCATGCAACACTGAAGGGCTTCCCACGTGGCCCTAGTAGTAAAGAATCCACCTGCCAATGCAGGAGACCTAAGAGATGTGGGTTTGATCCCTAGATTGGGAAGATCCCCTGGAGGAAGGCACGGCAATCCACTCCAGTATTCTTGTCTGGAGAATCCCATGGACAGAGGAGCCTGGTGGGCTACAGTCCATGGGGTCACAAAGAGTCAGACGCGACTGAAGTGACTTAGCATGCACATGAATTTGAAGGAGCACACCTCCCTCCTGCCACCCACCTCTCCAGGAAACACAGAGTCTCTTTAAAAACGTGTAACTGGAGTCATCTTCTTAAAGACCAGCTCAGAGGTTGTATTAGAATGGACTGACTTCTTCAAAGGCTTCAGCTGACCCCACAGTAAAAATAGCATGAATGTGAAAGTCTTGAACTATCCCCCACCTCACCCTCCTGAGGTCGGTGACAAGCTATTTTCCAAGGTTTAAATTGGTGTATGGTTTCCCTGGTGGCTCAAATGGTAAAGAATCTGCCTGCAAGGTGGCAGACCTTGGCTCAATCCCTGGGTCAGGAAGATCCCCTGGAGAAGGGAATGGCAACCCACTCCAGTATTCTTGCCTGGAGAATCCCATGGACAGAGGAGCCTGGCAGGCTGCAGTCCATGGGGTCACAAAAGAGTCCAACACAACCTAGCGACTCAACAACAAAAGCGCCTGCCTCATCCTCTTTCATGCCTTGAGAGAGAATGAAATGTGTCAACTCGTGTCAAGCACTTAGCACTGTTCCCAGAACCCATGGAGCACATCATCAATGTTCACTATGATCATTATTCTGATTTTCACTGAACTGGAATGTCCAGGCCATATAGGCATCAGATATAAACAAAAGACATTTATCTTGTAGAAACTCAGATAATCATTGGAGAGCAATCACATGGTGAAAGAATCTCAGGGATGTGGTTTCAACTAAATGCCAGCTGTAATGAGAAATAATAATTCCCAAGTGAGAAGCAGTTAAAAGACAAGATTCGATGAAAAGCTTTTTAAAAGTATGTTTGGCTTCATGACGTTTTAGTACTTCTGGGCCTCTATATCAATGGGATCAACTGTTATTATCTGGTGAAAGATGCTTCTGGAGGCTGCTGGACTGGGAGCAGGCTGGCTGTGGAAGAAACAACCTCCTGGCAACTGCTCAGAATAAAAATAGATTTCCAGAACCGGCTCCCAGTGATTCTAAGCTGGCGTGTGTGAGATGGGGTGTTGGGTCTATATTCTGGCCAAGATCCCCAAGTAATTCTGGGGCATAGGGAGGTCTGAGACTCAGGGGACCAGAACCTGGATGCGTCCTCAAGACGTCCAGACATTTCAGAGAAGCGATGGAGTGGGAGCTCGGCACAGGACCTGTGCCCCAGACTGGGGTAAGAGAAGGGTTTCCCACAGAGGGGGATTCTTAATGGCTCTTTTCTTTGTATTTTCTCTCTCTTTGCTGAAGTTCTCACTGTGTTCTTCCATTCTTTTCCTGATTTCAGTGGGCATGTTTGACTGTTACTTGAAACTATCTGCTGCATTGATCATCTCAGTTTCATTTAATTCGTTTCCTGGGGTTTGTCTTCTTTCATTTGAAAGATATTCCTTTGTTTCATTTTTGCCTATCAGGTTTTTTTTGGGGAAGGGGGGTTAAATTATTTTTTTTAATTAGAGTATAATTAATTTACAATGGGTTATTTCAAGTGTACAAAAATGATTCAACTATATATATATGTGTGTGTGTGTGTGTGTGTGCTCAGTCATGTCCAACTCTTTGTAGCTCCATGACTGTAGCCCTCCAGGCTCCTCTGTCCATGAGATTCTCCAGGTAACAACACTGGAGTGGGTTGCCACTTGTAGCTCCACAGGATCTTCCCAACCCAGGGATCAAACCCATGTCGCTTGTGTCTCCTGCATTGGCAGGCGGATTCTTTACCACTGTGCCACCTGGGAAGCCCATATCTCTGTGTGTGCATATATATGCATATATATTCTCTTTCAGATTCTTTTCCATTATATTCAACTCTCTCTGCTTGTTTCTATGTATTAGGTACATCAACTACATCTCTTGACCTTGAAAATGTGACCTTATGTAGCAGGTGTCCAGTGGGCCCAATGGCACAGCTCCCCCAGGTCACCAGAGCAGAGTACCCTGTGGGCTGAATGCACCTCCTGTTGTGGTTGGGTCATGATTGCTATGGGTGTCTGGTGGGTGGTGCTTGGCCCCAGGCTGGCTGTTTTGAGGCCTGGTTGTTACTGCTCTGGGTATGGTGATACACAGGGCAAGACTCCTGGGATGGGAGCTGCTTTGCGGGGGCTGTGGGCAGGTTGGGCAAGGCTGGTCCTCAGAGGACTCCAGGACAGGGTGCACGGTGCTAACTGAGCAGCGGAGAATGACAGAAATGACATCAGCCCGCACCTGGTGAGCACTGTGGAAGGAGAGGGCGAAACGGCACATGCCGACACTTCTGTCCCCTGAGAAAGTCCCACCGCCTTCCACTCAGCATATGTCCTGAACTTAATCAGTGAATCTTCTTGGATTCTCTCTGTGCTGGGACGCAGAGCAAGTGAGTGTGTGCACAAACACAAACAAGAGGTGAATCTTGGTTTCCCACAACTCTCGGGCTCTCCTGAATGTAAAATCTTGATGCTGATTTTTGAGCTTCCAACTTAGAGGAAGTCACCATTAACCCCACCAGAGAGACACCAGAACTCACACAGGACTGAGGAAACAGACTCTTGGAGGGCACAAACAAATCCTTGTGCACACCAGGACCCAGGAGCAGTGACCCCACAGGAGACTTGCCCGTGAGTGTCCAGGAGTGTCGGGCAGAGGCGTGGGTCGGCGGTGGCCTGCTGCAGGGTTGGGGGCACTGAGTGTAGCAGTGCGTGCATGGGACCTTTTGAAGGAGGTCACCACTATCTTCATTACCTCCACCATAGTTTGGTCCCAGGTCAAATAACAGGGAGGGAACACAGCCCCACCCATCAACAGAAAATTGGACTAAAGATTTATTGAGCATGGCCCTGTGCATTAGAACAAGACCCGTTTTCCCCCTCAGCCAGTCTCTCCCATCAGGAAGCTTCCATATGCCTCTTATCCTTCTCCATCAGAGGGCAGACAGACTGAAAACCACAATCACAGGAAACTAACCAATCTGGCCACATGGACCACAGCCTTGTCTAACTCAGTGAAACTATGAGCCATGCCATGTAGGGCCACCCAAGATGGATGGGTCACAGTAGAGAGTTCTGACAAAACTGGAGAAGGGAATGGCAAACCACTTCAGTGTTCTTGCCTTGAGAACCCCATGAACAGTATGAAAAGGCAAAAAGATAGGACACTGAAAGATGAACTCCCCAGGTCAATAGGTGTCCAATATGCTACTGGAAATCAGTGGAGAAACAACTCCAGAAAGAATGAAGAGACAGACCCAAAGCAAAAGCAATACCCAGTTGTGGATGTGACTGGTGATGGAAGCAAAGTCCGATGTCATAAAGAACAATATTGCATAGGAACCTGGAATGTTAGGTCCATGAATCAAGGCAAATTGGAAGTGGTCAAACAGTAGATGGCAAGAGTGAACCTTGACATTTTAGGAATCAGTGAACTAAATGAACTGGAATGGGTGAATTTAAATCAGATGATGATTATATCTACTACTGTGGGCAAGAATCCGTTAGAAGAAATGGAGTAGCCATCATGGTCAACAAAAGTCTGAAATGCAATACTTGGATGTAATCTCAAAAATGCAAGAATGATCTCTGTTCATTTCCAGAGCAAACCATTCAATATCACAGTAATCCAAGTCTATCCCCTGACCAGCAATGCTGAAGAAGCGGAAGTTGAATGGTTCTAGGAAAACCTACAAGACCTTCTAGAACTAACACCTAAAAAAGATGTCCTTTTCATTATAGTGGACTGAAATGCAAAAGTAGGAAGTCAAGAAACACCTGGAGTAACAGACATATTTGGCCTTGGAGTACGAAATGAAGCAGGGCAAAGGCTAATAGAGTTTTTCCAAAAGAATGGACTGGTCATAGCAAACACCCTTTTCCAACAACACAAGAGAAGACTACAAATGGACATCAACAGGTGCTCAATACCAAAGTCAGATTGATTATATTCCTTTCAGCCCAAGATGGAGAAGCTCTATACAGTCAGCGAAAACAGGACTGGGAGCTGACTGTGGCTCTGAGCATGAACTCCTTGTTGCCAAATTCAGACTTAAATTGAAGAAAGTAGGGGAAACCACTAGACTGTTCAGGTATGACCTAAATCAAATCCCTTACAATTATATAGCAGAAGTGACAAATAGGTTCAAGGGATTAGATCTGATAGAGTGTCTGAAGAACTATAGATGGAGGTTCGTGACGTACTGGAGGCAGTGATCAGACCATCCCCAAGAAAAAGAAATGCAAAAAGGCAAAATGGTTGCCTGAGGAGGCCTTATAAATAGCTGTGAAAAGAAGAGAAGTGAAAGGCAAAGGAGAAAAGGAAAGATATACCCATTTGAATGCAGAGTTCCAAAGAATAGCAAGGAGAGATAAGAAAGCCTTCCTCAGCAATCAATGCAAAGAAATAGAAGAAAACAATAAAATGAGAAAGACTGAGATCTCTTCAAGAAGATTAGAGATACCTAGGGAACACTTTATGCAAAGATGGGCACAATAAAGGACAGAAATAGTATGGACCTACCAGAAGCAGAAGATATTAAGACGAGGTGGCAAGAATACACAGAAGAACTGTACAAAAAAGATCTTCACGACATAGATAATCACGATGGTGTGATCACTCACCTAGAGCCAGACATCCTGGAATGTGAAGTCAAGTGGGCCTTAGAAAGCACCACTACGAACAAAGCTAGTGGAGGTGATGGAATTCCAGTTGAGCTGTTTCAAATCCTGAAAGATGATGCTGTGAAAGTGCCACACCCAATATGCCAGCAAATTGGGAAAACTCAGCAGTGGCCACAGGACTGGGAAAGGTCATTTTTCATTCTAATCCCTAAGAAAGGCAATGCCAAAGAATACTCAAACTATCACACAATTGCACTCATCTCAACGCTAGCAAAGTAATGCTCAAAATTCTCCAAGCCAGGCTTCAGCAATACATGAACTATGAACTTCCAGATGTTCAAGCTGGTTTTAGAAAAGGCAGAGGAACCAGAGATCAAATTGCCAACATCCATTGGATCATCAAAAAAGCAACAGAGTTCCTGAAAAAACATCTACTTTTGCTTCATTGACTATGCCAAAGCCTTTGATTGTGTGGATCACCACTAACTGTGGAAAATTCTTAAAAAGATGGGAATACAAGAGCATCTGACCTGCCTCCTGAGAAATCTGTATGCAGGTCAAGAAGCAACAGTCAGAACTGAAAATGGAACAGACTGGTTCCATTTTGGGAAATGAGTATGTCAAGGCTGTATACTGTCACTCTGCTTATTTAACTTATATGTAGAGTACATCATGAGAAACGCTGGACTGGATGAAGCACAAGCTGGAATCAAGACTGCCAGGAGAAATATCAATAACCTCAGATATGCAGATGACACCACCCTTATGGCAGAAAGTGAAGAAGAACTAAAGAGCTTCTCGATGAAAGTGAAAGAGGAGAGTGAAAAAGTTGGCTTAAAGCTCAACATTTATAAAACTAAGATCATGGCATCTGGTCCCATGACTTCATGGCAAATAGATGGAGAAACAATGGAAACAGTGACAGACTTTGTTTTTTTGAGCTCCAAAATCACTGCAGATGGTGACTGCTGCCATGAAATTAAAAGACACTTGTTCCTTGGAAGAAAAGTTATGACCAACCTAGACAGCATATTCAAAAGCAGAGATATTAGTTTGCCAACAAAGGTCCGTCTGGTCAAAGCTATGGTTTTTCCAGTTGTCATGTATGGATTTGAGAGTTGGACTATAAAGAAAGCTGAATGCTTGATGAATCGATGCTTTTGAACTGTAGTGTTGGAAAAGCCTCTTGAGAGTCCCTTGGACAGCATAGATATCCAACCAGTCCATCCTAAGGGAAATCAGTCCTGAATATTCATTGGAAGCTCTGATGCTGAAGCTGAAACTGCAATACTTTGGCCACCTGATGCGAAGAACTGACACACTGAAAAGACCCTGATGCGGGGAAAGATTGAAGGTGGGAGGAGAAGGGGACGACAGAGGATGAGATGGCTGGATGGCATCACTGACTCAATGGATATGAGTTTGAATACACTCTGAATTGAGTTGGTGATGGACAGGGAAGCCTGGGGTGGTGCAATCCATGGGGTAACAAAGAGTTGGACATGACTAAGTGACTGAACTGAACTGAACCCCAGTCTGTCAGACAAACCTCAGTCTTGTCTGCAAGATGATCCAATATGACATCTGGCCCTAACGTGGGGACTCATATCCAGTAGAAGATGGAGAAGGGAAACTGAGATGATGTATAGGATTCCTGAATAACACTGCTTTCCTCAGTCCACTCTGGGTGGGAGGGGTGGGGGTATGGTTGATGTGACCTCAGACTGTGACAGTGACCTCTTGCCACAAGGTCATCTTTCAGGGCTCTCAACCTCTAGCACAGACATCATTATTTCTCTGTCATTTTTCAAGCTCACACTTATCTTGACCTGTTCTATCCTCTCTGTTGTTGTTCAGTTGCTCAGCCATGCCTGACTCTGTGACCCCATGGACTGCAGCACACCAGGTCTCCCTGTCCTTCACTGCTTCCTGGAGTTAGCTTAAACTCATATCCACTGAGTCGATGATGCCATCCAACCATCACATCCTCTGTTGCCCCCTTCTCCTCCTGCCCTCTATCCTCTTAGAAGCCTATGTATTCTTAGAGCCAGTAAAATTTCTTCTTCAAGCAAACATGATGCTGCTGTAGAGTGCAGCCACCTTCTCACTTTTATCTCTATAAACAGACATCAACTAGGATCTACTCATCCCCTCTAATTTACTGGAAGGCAGTCCCCAAGCTGTCTTTTAGCCCCTTTGACTTCCTCCTAAAACATGCCTTTATATATGTATGCTTTTATTCAGTAGGAGACACAGTTCTACAAAGGAGAAAGGCCCCAAACTCCAAATTAAAACCATTATCAGCTTTTGCTTGTCACATCCTTGTTAACTCATTCTGTTTCCCTAACATATGGATGTCTTACTTGAAGACATTTTATATACTTGCAGTCTTTTGCTTACTTGCATTCGGTTTAAGCTGATTCTCAGCTTACTCTGTCTCTAACTTGGCATGCACAGGCTTTTATTCCTTGAGGATAGCCTGTCAAAGCTATGTCACTGTTGTGAAGTTAAAATATGTCCCCCAGAAACCCATCAAATGAGCAGAGCTTGTGACTGCTGCTAGGCTGCTGTGTAAGACTTACCTGGGGAATCAGTGTTCAAAAATCATCTTTTACTCCTTAACATTAAATATGTGAGGATGATATTGTTTGTTTGGTCTCAGACAGTACACTTAAGAGTATACTCTTGAGTTAAAATTTTATGAGGATAAAGTATGTGCACACACACAGATCATGAGACACTCCTACTTTGAATATATAATAAAGCTATACTGAATGAAATATTAGCAAAGCAAATTCATCATTGCATAAAAATAATGCATCATGACCAAACAGAGCTTATCTCAGAATTATAAGGATGTTTTAATGAAGAAATTAGTTAATATTACCAATTACATTAATATTAGTTTGGCTAAAAAGTATGCTCAGTTAGTGAATATATTGTTTAATAAAGCTCCTGGTGAAAATGAAAAATGTGTCTTGGTACTTAAATCTGAATAAACTTTTTTGCCCATCTAATAGATTTAAGAATAATAATTTCATCTGAATGTAAGCCCTCAAATTTTCAAATAATTCATCATCCTTTCCTGATAAAAAGCCTTAGCAATCAAGGAAGAGACAGAAATTCCTAACCTGATAAAAATGGTCTAATAGAAGCCTAAAACAAGCTTATTTTTTTTATGCTAAAATTTGACATTTATGCCCATGGATGTCTGGATTAATGTGAGGATGCTGTGCTGAACAGAACAATGGCCCATCAAACATGTCCATGCCCTACTCTCTGGAACCTGTGGATATGTTATCTTACAGGGCACAAGGAATTTTCCAGATGTGATTAAATTGAGTACTTTAATTTAAAGGGGGAGATTTTCCTGGATTATCTGGGAGGACCCAGTGTAATCATAAGGACCCTCATATGTAAAAGGGAGAAGTAGGTAAGACAGAGTTTGCTGGAGAGAGAGACTGGAAGATGCTACAGAGATGGCTGGGAAGACGGAGGACGGGGTGGTAAGGATGTAGGCAGCCTGTTGAGCAGGGGACGGATTCTTCCCGCAGAGCCTCCAGAAGGCACGAAGCTCTGCTGACACCTGGGTTTTAGCCTAGTGACACCTGTTTTGCACTTTCAACCTCCAGAACTGTAAGATCACTAGTTTATGTTGCTGTAAGCCACCTAATGTGTGGTAAGTTGTTACAGTAGCAATGGGAAACTAACACAGACGCCCACCGCCACTTGGAGGTCATAGCCAGTGTAACAAGAATTGCGTTATGTTTATCGGAAAAAAAAAGGCAAAACTGTCATTATTTGCAGATATGTCTTTCCAGCAGAAAATCAAATAGGATTAATAGAAATAACATTGTTTAAAGATTTTTTAAATGTGGTTCATTTTTAAAGTTTTTATTGAATTTATTACAATATTGCTTCTGTTTCATGTTCTGGTCTTTTGGCTGTGCAGTATGTGGGATCTTAGTTCTCCAGCCAGGGATGGAATCTGCACCCTCTGAATTTTAAGGTGACGTCTTAACCACTGGACCATCAGGAAAGTGCCACTGAAACAATAGGCTTATAAGAGAGTTCAGTAAGAGGTGCTCGGAATGAGACCAATATGAAAAAAGAAATAACTTTCCTGTAAACCAGCAATAGCCATTAGAAAATGTGATAGGGACAAAAAGAGTCTATTCATGGTCACAATAAAACCATAAAATATCTAGGATCAATTCTTTCAAGTATTAAAAATCTCCATAAAATTACAAACTGCTACTGAGAGAAATTTAAAAAACTGAATGATTCCAGAGACAGTATATTATTGACTAATGTCCATTTACTTCTTAAGCTAATCTGTAAATTTAATACAATCTAAATCAAAATTCCAGCTGAGGTTTTTATAAAATGTGAGGTCTAATTTCACCTGAGAAGGGATGTCCCTGGTGGTCCAGTGGTTAAGACTCCACACTCCCCATGCAGGGGGCCTGGGTTTGATCCCTGGTTATGAAACTAGATCCTGCATGCCACAACTAAGACCCAGCACAGCTAAATAAATACATAAATAAATATTTTAAAATAAATGTCACCTGAGGAGAAAATGAGGCACAGCAGCCCCACCATAAAGACAAGAGCACCTTGACAGAAAGCATTTCACATATTAATATCTTGATATGAGAATAGCTTCTAAAAACCAGTAAGTACCTCATGGAAATTAAAGAGTGTCTTGATGAGGGTGAAAGAGGAGAGTGAAAAAGCCAGCTTAAAACTCAATATTATAAAAACTAAGATTGTGGCATCCGGTCCCATCACTTCTGACAAATAGAAAGGGAAAAGGTGGAAGTAGTGACCGATTTCCTCTTCTTGGGCTGTAAAATCACTGCAGATAGTGACTGCAGCTGTGAAATTAGAAGTCGATCGCTCCTTGGCAGGAAAGCTATGACAAACCTAGACAGGGTGTTAAAAAGCAAAGACATCACTTTGCCGACAAAGGTCCATACAGGCAAGGCTGTGGATTTTCCAGTAGTCAGATGAGAGAGCTGGACCATAATGGAGGCTGAGCGCCAAAGAATTGATGCTTTTGAACTGTGGTGCTGGAGAAGACTCTTGAGGGTCCCTTGGACTGCAAGGAGATCAAACCAGCCAATCTTAAAGAAAATCAACCTTGAATACTTGTTGAAAGGACGGATGCTGAAGCTCAAGCTCCAATTCTTTGGCCATCTGATGCAAAGAGCTGACTCATTGGAAACGGCCCTGACGCTGGGGAAGATTGGAAGGCAGGAGAAGAGGGCAACATAGGATGAGATGGTTGGATGGCATCACCTATTCAATGGACATGACTTGGGCAAACTCTGGGAGATGGTGAGGGACAGGCAAACCTGGCATGCTCCAGTCCATGGGGGTCACAGAGTCAGACACGACTTGGCAACTGAACAACAGTAACAACCTCACGGAAGTGGATAAAACGTTCACATGGCGGGGGCACTTCACAGAAAAAAAAACGACCGATAAATCTTTAAAAAGAGTCTTACCTTCTCTATTAATTATGGACATGCAGATTCAGATAAGAATGAGATGACTTTGTTTTTTACCCATTAGGCTAGACAAATTAAAAAAGATTAACTATTCAGTGTTGGTCAAGTTATGGCAAAATATTCATGGTGAGGATAGAAATTGGGGCAGTTTTGGAAAGCAGTTTGACTATATCCATAGAAATTTATGTTTAAAAATTTTTTTGAGCTCTGAAACCACTTTTCACAAGCAAAACCATTTCCTGAATGAACTCTAGCTCAGGGAAAAGTAGAGCATAGCTGTTTGGTTGGAGTGGAGGTGGGGACCCTGCTCCAAGCCCCCCCTCACTCTGTGCCCCTCCCCACCCCCCACAATACCTCCACATACATCAGAACCTCGTGGACTTACACTCCAACCCCCAGCCCAGGGCAGCGTCTAACATATATCTTTAGTACATCAAGGACCAAAATGAAAATGCATTGTAGGATTTTATTACAGTATGGGACCGCTCAGTGGAGTGAATCGGCCTCAGATAATCAAATCTTTCCCTAGAATACCAAGAGTATTACTCCCAGACTTATCTCATCACTGTGTTTGGAACAAGCAGAGCTGACATGGAGTATGAGAAGCTTTTGGAAACAAAGAAAAATTCCATCAAAACAAGGTTGACAAAGCAGCTGCTAGGCATGGTGCTCAATCAAGGAAAAAATAAATAAACCAGACCGAGCAAGAAACACCTGGATCAGAAATATTGGAACAAGCCATACAAACAAGATCGAAGAAGTCTGAAAATATGTTGGATGGGAATGGAAAAAGGGAAATCGCTGAAGCATTTTATTTGCAATTTGTAAAGAAAAAAAAATTTTTTTTTGAGATTAATGCATTTAAAGAAAATTTTTAATTCATTAAAAAAAAAACTTTCCATCGATCCAAAAAAAAGATGCTTGGGTGCTATAAATGTATGAAGACTCATTTTGTGATATAGAGCCTTGAATCTTCTGAAGCCCTTCTCGAAGGGTACTTCCTATTTACAATATTTATAGTAGGTTGTTTTACAAAGCTCACAAAGGTGCCTTCTGCTAGACTCTCAATCTTTGAATTCAGTCCCAGATGACCACAAAGGGAATTGCCTGCATCTAGTATGAGGCTTCCCACGTGGTGCTAGTGGTAAAGAACCCACCTGCCAATGCAGGATACATAAGAGATGTGAGTTTGATCCCTGGGTCAGGAAGATCCCCTGGAGGAAGGCATAGCAACCCACCCCAGTGTTCTTGACTGGAGAATCCCATGGACAGAGGCTCTCTTGGGGTACAGTTCATAGCGCTGGATATGATGGAAGCAACTTAGCACAGCACACAGTATGAGGCTGGGTCAGGTAGGAGGGAAGAGAGGGGGTAGAAGCAGGCCAGTTCTCCCCCAGAGTATTTTCTAGAACAGGCCAACACAATAATCACTGAGCACTTCTCCCCGATGAAGCAATCGTACAATTCTGAGGTATGGGTGCTGAAAGACTAGCTGTCATGAATCCTACCTGCCGCAGTTCTCACCTTTTCCTCTCCAGAGAAGCGTGAGGGCCTGCCAGCCACACCACTTCACCCCTTACCACTGCACACACGTCTGGGATGACATCTGCCCATGGCTCACCACTGGGGACGACTCAGCTACCCGCTGTGGGAAGGGCATTCCGAAGTCCCCTCAGAACTGTTTATCCAATGGCCCCTCCTTGTGAGGATTGTTAAACAAGCACAGAAGTGGATTTTGCCCTTAAGAAGCTTGTCGTATCTAATAACCCCCAAACGCACTCAAGTAGAGTATCAAAAGGACCCCTTTGCAGAACACAGGTTCAGCAATACAACTCAGAAATCTTGAAGAAAGCCTAAGTAAAGCAGAAACCATTACACAGAAGAGCGCTTTCTTTTTAAGCTCCCTGGATCTGCATGATTCTCAGCTTTGGCTGCACGCTGATGCACCCAGGGGACCATAAAAGGTCCTGTTGCATGGTCCACCTGCAGGGGTCTTGACATGATGGCTCTGCCCTGTGGTAGGGCTCGGGCATCAGGATATTTACAAGACCCTTGGGAGACTAATGTGCACCAATCAAGATGCCTTTAATGGACAGGCAGAATCCAGAACATCTGGCCCACAGTGCTAAATACCAAAGGGGCAGTCTATGAAATGGCCACTGACTGGGGTGATGAGAAGGCGACAAATGAAATTCACAGGAGCTGTTTCCCTGGAGAAGGAAATGGAGGGGGTGGGGGGGGGGCAATGAGTACAACTTCATTTGTGATTCAAGTTCAAGGGCTTGTTTGTGAAGGCAAGACCTGAGGAGTAGAAGGTGAAGGAGGGTAAACAGGCCAGGAGAGAATTGAAAATTAAACTCAAAATAGTTTTGTTGTTTAAGAAGAGAAACCTGGGCTACTAACATACAATGGGGCAAGATCCAGCAGAAAGAGAGTTTGAAAAAACGGGAGAAGCAACATCCAGCCATCAAAGCCCCATAGAGTCAGGGCAGAGTAGGCTCTGGACTAAAGCACAGAAGTAACCATTTCCTTTTTTTGGGGGGGGGGGGAAACAGGGGAGGAGAAATAACATTTTTTTGAACATTAATTCTGCTGAATATCATAGGCACTTCATACGTATGAAATGGAATATCTCCTGCTATATTGGTGTGCAAGAAATGTCATAGCTATCCACAATTCCAGCCTCCAGATATGAATTTCTGAGCCATGCTGACGAGCAGCACCACTTCCTAAAGGAGGAACTTGAGAAAGTCACAGTCATCAGCAGTTACAGCCCTCGCAGGGCTGGTGGTAAAGAATTCACCTGCCAATGCAGGAGACAAGAGACACAGGTTTGATTCTTGGGTTGGTAAGATTCCCTCCTTCAGGAGGACAGCATGGCACCCCACTCTAGTATTCTTGCCTGGAGAATCCCATGGACAGAGGAGCCTGGTGGGCTGCAGTCCATGGGCTCACAAAGAGTCAAACACGACTGAAGCGATTTAGCACGCCTGCACCCAAGTGTGAGCTGGTGAGCCCTAAGGGAATTCAAGCAAGAGAAGAATACCTCTGTAAAATACCTCTATAAAAATGCAGGATGCTGGCCCCAGACAGCTGAGATGCATATGAAAGAAATGACTCTAATAATCCCATACTCTTGCATCTTCCCTTACATAGAAGAACACTTAATTCCTTAATCTGATATCTGGTTTTCCTTACTTAACAATAATCTTTGATGTTCAGGCTACCAGCCCCCTTTGTTGCCAACTTGTATATAGCCTGACTCCCTCTTCTGCCTCCTCAGAGAGCTTCTCAGGGCTACTGAGATGCCGTCCCCTGGGCCCAGTGTCCTAAACATTCCCACCAAATAAAACATTCGCTGCTTTCAAGTTGTGACTGATTTTTCAGTTGACATATGCATGATTTCATTTATTCTCCCCCCAAAATTTGCAAAGACTCTTGTAACATAGAAGGCCCTATGCTTAGAATTCCAGGGTTTCGACTGGTCCTTATTAATACCAGGTCCACATTTAATACCCCAAAAGATCACCATGATCAAAAAGTCTTCTCACAGGTCCAACATGATTTATTAGAGAGAGAACGCTCTGGAAGAAGTAGAGGCAGTCCAACTTTAAAGAAAATGATGGACAAAAATCTGTCCAGCACATAAAATGCCAACTGATGTCTGTACCAGCTGTCTCCCCGGGTACCTGAGGGCCATGTTGTGAGCCGCGGTGCCCAGAGCTCTCCTCCCCAGGATGCAGAGTGCGAAGGACAGAGTCACCAGAGGAGAGTCCTCGTCACTTTCTAGGGGCTTCGAGGGCTGGAAGAGCAAAGACGTCCATTCAGCTTTCACGTGGGGCTTGGCATGCACTTACACAGAACCTCAAACACAGGTTTTCCACGAGGCAGCCACCATGGTCACCTGGGTCCCCCCACAGTGACCCAAAGGATGGTAAACTCTGCTTCCTGAGGCAGTTTCTCTGGAGGTTGGACATACAAACACATTTAAATGGGGAAGTTACTTTAGGGAAATAAAGGGGCTAACATGTGGCTTGTCGGCCTAGTTTCCTGGAATTGTGAATACGCCACCTTGTGTCAGGAAGATGGTCAGAGCTCGCAGTCAAATGAAAGTAAAAGTCACTCAGTCATGTCTGACTCTTCGTGACCCCATCCACAGTAGCCCACCAGGCTCCTCTAGGCATGGGATTCTCCAGGCAAGAATATTGGAGGGGGTGGCCATTCCCTTCTCCAGGGGATCTTCCTGACCGAGGGATCAAACCCATGTCCCCTGCATTGCAAGCAGATTCTTTACTGTCTGAGCCACCAAATGAATTTGCACCTTAATCCTGTCCAGTGCAGGGGGACAGGTACACCAGCAGAAACAGAAGTATAGGAATCAAGTGCAAATGAGGGTTTTCTGTTCCCTCTATAATGAGAAGCCCACTGAACTGACCATAAGTCCGCAATTAACAATTAAATGAAGTGGTTCATCCAAGCTTAAGAAGAGGAGCAGGGGAAGATGCAGAAGGAACTTAAAAGTTAAGATATCTTTTGCAAGCAAAGCAAGATAATTTCATTTTTATGAGCTAGCTGAGGAAAGAGGAGTGCCCTCATTGTGGGGTTAGCCAGGATCAGCAGTAGATTCTTGACTATTTCGGCCACCCGCGGAAGCTCCACATGGGTTAAAATCTCAGCACACGTTCTCCAGGCTGCATCTGGAGGACCGACTCTGCCACCGACTCTCTCCCACCTGCTTTCAATCACTCATGAAAGGTCAAGGACCTGGGCTAGTGTCAGAACTTGGTTTACCAGTTCACATAGCACACTTCATCAACTGAGAAGGCAGTTTTCAACCTGGATCTACCATCTCCTTCAACAATACATCATGAGAAGCTTTCCAAATCCTGAGAAGCAGAGATAACAAACTCCTTCCACTGGCCTCCCTCCCCTTTCTCCTCCTGCCTGCTTTCTTGTCTTTCTTTTATAAGATGTCATTTCCGTTTCTTCCATTTCTAAGAGGCTGTATTCATCTTCAGAAGCATCCTCAGCATGTGAGCAGCAAAGCACAGACACACAGACAAAACTACCGAAGTAGCTTGGACCAATCTGATTGCTAAACAGAATGGGCTTGTCCACAATTCAATAGGTTTAGTAAATCCCCTGCATTTCAGCCCAAATATACTCTGTTCAAAAATCTCAAAATGAAACTCTAAACAAAGAAGTGTCCAGAGTTTTAAAGCCATGATCGAGGCTTAGCACTGTACCAACTCTGAGCACACTAGAAAGGAAAATGTACTTTCAAGATGCGTTTCTTGGAGACATGATATATGAATTTTTCCATTTCCTTTTGTTTAACTGCTAAATAAACATTTGTCCAAGTATTAGTATCCTTTCTCTCCTCTATTTCGTTACAGCCTACCAGGCCTTCCTTGGTGGCTCAGATGGTAAAGAATCTGCCAGCCATGCGAGAGACCTGGGTTTGATCCCCGGGTTGGGAAGATCCCCTGGAGAAGGAAATGGCTATCCACTCCAGTATTTTTGCCTGGAGGATCCCATGGACAGAGGAGCCTGGCGGGCTACAGTCCATGGGGTCGCAAAGAGTCGGACACAACTGAGTGACTCACACACGGAGTATAAGAAAGAGATGGTCTTTACAAGGCTCCTTGTTTCTTAACTTACATTCAACTCCTCCAGCCCCACCTCCCTTACCTACCTCTTGCCTTTTCTGGGCACAGTATTGAATCCACTCCAGATAAACGTTGCAGTAGCTGGCTCGTGTGATTCCCTGGAGACATGGGACGTAGTCATCATCAATGTTCATATGGAACATTGCAAGGTCACGCTCAATGTAATGCCACTTGGCAAAGGGCTGCAGGGTCTTCAGAAGTGATTCATTTTTGATC
This sequence comes from Capra hircus, assembly GCF_001704415.2. Lineage (NCBI taxonomy): Eukaryota > Metazoa > Chordata > Mammalia > Artiodactyla > Bovidae > Capra > Capra hircus. The sequence goes on along the minus strand of NC_030835.1, from coordinate 39,409,902 downwards.
CAGGAGAACAGTTTGGGGGATGTCACCATATAGTATATTATACTCTGCGGAGAGAAAGAAAGGTTTTGAGCCCATAGCCTGAAAGACTTAAAATTTCATCTCCTAAAGTAAATCACTGTCAGGGACGAATGACACGTGAAATCCCCACGTGCAGTATCATTTGTATTTCCTGCTAGATTTAATGCACCCACTGGAGCCATTCTAAAACGCTCCCTCTTGGTCACTGGAGGGAAGAGGGAAATGAAGGAGCAGAATGCTAGCAGAATCTCAATGCTAGCTAGAACGGGATCTCAGCGGTGAGAAAGAATGGCAGTCAGAGGGAAAGCGTCATCCTTTCTGAGAAACACACACAAAAGCACTGTGGTTCCTCTGGGTTTCCCGGAGGCCAGGCTGGGCTGATGCTGCTGGAAGAAATCAGGGCAGGTCCTCGTCCAGGGCCTCAGACCAAGACTGTGTCATGAGCTAAAGCAACATGGTTCTTATGGAAAGTACTTATGATGTACAGTTGCTCACTCAGTCACACATACACACACACACACACACACATGTAATCCTGGGTACCCAGACAGTGGGCATCTGAGATGTCTTCAAAAGTAACCCCAAGTTTCCTCTTCCATCAGACACTCCACTTATGAGTCCAGCTGGGGAAAATGCCACCCTTGGCTTTATGATTCTGAGCTACAGAGTTTTTGAAAGCCATCTTGTAGTTTTCTAATGAGTTCATCGTTCAAGAAGGCTAGCATCCAGCCTGGAGAAGTAAACATATGACAGAGAAAAACACAACCTAAGTCTGCCATGGGCATGTCGGGAATAGACAGGAGTATCTGTGGATGAGTCCTTCCAACTTCACTCTTCCTTCATTATCACAGGAAAAGGCACAAGGCTGGTGTCACTGGGGCTAAGACAGACAGGGAACACAGTTAGTATCCTATCTGCGAAATGAGAGTGATGAGGAGGGGGAAGGGCAGCCTTCCATGCAAGGAGGCAGTGATTAGAGCTCCTATAAAATCAAACACTCAATTGATGGACTCCTCTGATTATCAAAGGCATTCTTACCCGACGAGAAGACAGAAAGTAACACACGCGGGGCTTAGGCAACGGGAATCTATGGAGGTGAGTGTGCAGAGGGGCCTTTCCTAGCCCCCCAGTTCTCCTCCTCTTCTTCTGTTTGGTTGGGATGTGAAATCCACAGTGCCAAGATTGGAGGTTGCCGAGGTGTCTGATTTCAGGTTACTGCAGGGGTTTGAACAGCTGAGTGGACAGACACGTCCACTCAGATTCGGGCAAAACCACAGCAGATGCCTGACTCAGCTTCTCTCTGCTGTTAGGACTGAGGGCAGCCCACTCATTGCAGAAGTTTCATCTGTGGCTCATGGTGTGTGGTCCTCTCTCCTTCTTTGGGGCACAATCTCTATTAGGCTCCATCATCCACCTGACCCCCAACTGAGGAAGCAAGACACACGAAGTCTGCAGAGAGTAAGCGGAGTTCACATGTTTCCCTGACCTCTGCAACCCTGCTAGCCTTAGAAAACCCCTTCGATGGAAGGAAGGAGGGAGAGAAGGAGGGAAGGAGAAAGGAAATGAGGAAGAGGCCAGGGGAAGCTGAAAACAGATATGCAAAAGAAAGATGTGCTTAATCATGGCCATTTTTCATCACTGTTTTGAGGTTTGAAATGAGATGATGCATCTGAAGCACTTAGCACCTGGCCTGGCACGTGGGATGTGTGCCAAAATCACATCATCATCATCATATCTTTGGCATCTCTGACTTACCTACCCAGCACGCTTGAGGCTCAGGTTGGGGAGCACAGCCCAGGAGAGGTTTGGAGAAGGGGATCAGGAGGCAGGAGACAGGTAAGCCTGCCATGGTCACCAGAGTACACATCTGACATTCAAATACGTGAATCAAGAATCTGGAGGGTGTCCTATTGCCCACCAGCTGGCAGGACCACTTAAAGCTGCTAAGTGTTCCATCCAAAGTCGCAAGCCAAAAAGGAAACGGACCGTGACCAAAGGCACGGCTTCTCAGCTGACAATTATGAAGGGAAGAGAGAAATTTGGTCTGTCTAAACATCTGGCATGAGCAAACATCTGGTCTAGTTTTCCCTCAATATGTACTAATCACGTGTACCAGACAGTAATAACACACAAAAAATGGAAAGCGGAACATTAACCTTTTCACTCCTTTCTAGGGAGGAATGAAACTAACCCTTCCCCAGTGAGGTCAGAGTAGTTAACGAGGACTTTGAATGCCAGGGATTCAAACTCATTTCTCTAGTTCTGGCAAAATCTTACAGTGCTGGCTTCTGAGTGGGCTTCCCAGCGCTGGGCTTTCCCACGTGGGAGGGGAGACAGTATCATGTCCTTTCCCTGTGGGAAAACAGAACTGCTTGAACTGGCTGCAAACTGTACTCTGTCTCCCTTTATTTAGGCAGAGATGCTGTCAGTGAACAGTGGGAAATCCTTCAGAATCTGTCGGGATGAAACGGATCCCATAATAGGCAAAGCTAAGTCAGGATGGTGACATGAATTGATGGTGTACAAACCGATCCAAATTGAAAGCAAGGACTTCCTCTGAATTAGGGCTTCCCTGGTGGTTCAGATGGTAGAGAATCTGCCTGCAATGCAGTAGACCCAGGTTCCATCCTTGGGTCAGGATGATCCCATGGAGAAGGGAGTGACTACCCACTCCAGTATTCTGGCTGGGAGAATTCTGATGGACAGAGAAGCCTGGCGAGCTGCAGTCCCTGGGGTCACAAAGACTCGGTCATGACTGAGTGACTAACACACACACACACACCTCTGAATTAATTCTCGATATCTGGTTCCTCCAGCAGGGACCCTCCTGGTTTCTCATTTTAATTGTAGATCAGCATATTCTCTCAGACAGCTCATCCCAGGAAGAGAATCTGGCAGGCAGTCCAACATGCTGGGGTGTTGGGCTTATGTTGGCCTTATCATCTGCAGGGCAGGTGATAAGCACATCTCCTTTCTAAGAGTTGGGCAGAAACAACGGTGGCCGAGAAACTAGGCCCTCATTTTCCAGCAGAAATCTCATTTCTTGCTGGTTAAGAGGGTTTGAAATACTAATGAATGGAAGAGAGAAGGAGGAGGCACCAGGGAAAACCTCCAGTCATCAGGAAGGAAATGATTTCAAATATATTCATAGAGGGGGGCGGAGAACTGACCCAGTTTATTAGGAGATTTTAAAAAATCCTTTTGTGTAAAGGAATTATTCCAAGTTTTTCTTCCTGTCCAATGAAAAATAAAAAGAATGAAACCAAACCCTTGAAACTTGAACCAATTCAGGGCTACAAAGGCAACTGGCAGTTTTGTTTGCAGAGGAGCCTAGGTCAAAGAAGAAAATATTCCATTTATTTTTACCCTAAACTGCTGCTTCTTCTGTCCTAATAGCCACTCAGCACTTCTGAAATTTCCTTTAACTAACTGTACCAGGGAGGTGAGCACAGTTTCTGAGCTGCCCATCCCCAAAGGGCAGGAAGGCACCGAGGGTGATGTCTGGAGAAAGTCTCACCTGAACAGGCCTTCTTGGTGCTGATGTGAATTACCAGGAGGTACTGGTATGAGCTCCACCTGCCACCAATCTCAGCGTTTCCTGAGCACTGACCGAGAGTTACAAAACATCTCTTCTACTGAGCACAAACATCTGTAGTGGTCCCCACATCTAGTTGTATATCAAATCACATCAGTTCAGTTCAGTTGCTCGGTCGTGTCTGACTCTTACAATCCCATGGACTGCAGCACACCAGGCGTCCTTGTCCTTCATCATCTCCCAGAGCTTGCTCAAACTCCTGTCAGTCGAGTTGGTGATGCCATCCAACCATCGCATCCTCTGTCATCCCCTTCTCCTCCTGCCCTCAACCTTTCCCAGCATCAGGGTCTTTTCTAATGAGTCAGCTATTTGCATCAGGTGGCCAAAGTATTAGAGCTTCAGCTTCAGCTTCACTCCTTCCGGCATCAGTCTTGTTCAGGACTTATTTCCTTTAGGGTTAACTGGTTTGATAGCCTTGCAGTCCAAGGGACTCTCAAGAGTCTTCTCCAACACCATAATTCAAAAGCATCAATTTTTTGGCGCTCAGCTTTCTTTATGGTCCAACTCTCACATCCATACATGACGACTGGAAAAACCGTAGCTTTGACTAGACAGACCTCTGTCAGCAAAGGAATGTCTCTGCTTTTTAATACGCTGTCTAAGTTGGTCATAGCTTTTCTTCCATGAAGCAGGTGTCTTTTAATTTCATGGCTGAAGTCACCATCTGCAGTGATTTTGGAGCCCCTCCAAAATAAAGTCTGCCACTGTTTCCATTGTTAACCCATCTATTTGCCATGAAGTGATGGGACTGGATGCCATGATCTTAGTTTTTTGAATGTTGAGTTTTAAGCCAACTTTTTCACTCTCCTCTTTCACTTTCATCAAGAGGCTCTTTAGTTCCTCTTTGCTTTCTGCCATAAATCGCCTAGGGAACTTATTTTAAAACATAGGTACTTCCCAGGCACACAGAATGGGAATTTCTGGTAGGACATGGTGATCGACAATCACCTGGCTAGCTGAGGGAGCCTGATGCTACAGATCTGCCCCTGCCTGCTGTCCTGCCGGGTCAGAAACCATGCCCTGTGCCCCTCTCCTGCCTACCCAAAGCTCTCGTGTTGGCTTTTATTCATGTATAAAACAGAGTCAAAGGACTGTCTCCACAAGCCCACTATTATCTAGCAGGTTCTGGGGGCCTCCCTCAGCCTGCTACCATCCGCACATTATCTTGGATTTGTTTTTTAGTTTTGCAAATTGTCATTTTAGATAAACGTACAGGGAATTGGGAGTCATATTTCCAGGAGTTAGGAGAGGAGGACTGTGAAGGGAGAGACGCATCAAAAGTCAGGTCCTCGCATGGAGCCCCCAGGCTTCTGGAAAAGCCAAGCAGGTGGACCAAGATGGGGCCCCTCAGCCATTTGCTCTCGCTCACTCACAGAGGCCTGCTGGCCCCATGATGTGGGCCTGGGCTGTCTGGTCCATGGCGAGGCTGTTTATGGGGAGCTCCACGTTCACCGAGCTTCCCTGATGGCTCAGCGGTAAAGAATCTGCCTGCAATGCAGGAGACACTGAAGAGGCAGGTGCGATCCCTGGGTCAAGAAGATGCCCTGGAGGAAGGCATGGCAACCCACTCCAGTATTCTTGCCTGGAGAACCCCATGGACTGAGGAGCCTGGTGGGCTACAGTCCACAGTATCTCAAGGAGTCAGACACAACTGAGTGACCGAGACGAGGTTCACAGAGACGAGGCTCAGTCCTGGACTCCATCCTCACCACCAATGCCTGGGGCAGACCCCTCAGACCCCTGCCTACACATGGGTCTCATCCTTCCCGACTAGATGGCCAGGACTCTGGATTCCACATTACCTGGAACCTTCTTTGTTCACTCAAAAACCATGGGCACCTCCAGCGGTAAGTCATCACAGGAAGCCCTGAGGATCCACAGAGCGGGCAGGGGTGTGTCTCCTGGGCTCATGGAGTTACCAGAAGGGAAGGGGAAAGGGTTTCAGAGGAGGCGGGGGTGAATGCCAGCCTGGGCCCCCAGGCAGATTGTAAGAGGAGCTGGCATGTGAGCTCAGTTTGGACTAGACTGTGTGAGTGCTGGGGGAGCACAGGGAGGAGCGTTGGGCTGCAGCCAGGCAAGGGTTGGGGTGGGGGCAGGGTGCACAGGCAAAGAAAAGGGGTGGGGCGCAAAGCCCAGGCAGAAATCACAGCGGACGGCTCTGGGTGGCAAATAGTCTTGCCCTCTTCTCCCTGTCTTTTTTACGGATCGCAGTTCAGCAGTGAGTTGTGTTTCCTGGTGTGCTCCTGAGGGGAGGTGAGCCCAAGGTCCCTCTACTCTGCCATCTTGAATCGGCCCCTCTGTCTTGCCCTACTCTTGAGGCACTGTGGGGAGACAGCCAATTAGCCGAGGTGGCGTGTTGAGGCTCTCTCACCCCGCGTTTTGTAAATGAAGACTATGTACTGGCTGAGCTCACTTGCAGCACTGCGCGTGTGCGGCACGAGGTACTCGCTCGGTCACGGGCTCCTGTGGGTGATACGCCTGTGTGGGCTTCTCCATGAAAGCACTGGCCGCGGCTGTGCTGGGGCTACACTGGAGCGACCTCATGGTTCTTTTATGTGAGCTTAGGCTATGGCTCCGTTACAGTTGTGTTATGGTTCTGTTGCGGCTGCTGCTACGGCTGCTAAGTCAGCCAGGAGAGAGGCTGTGCTGTGGCTGCCTTGCCAACCAGGAGAGAATAAATGTGTCTGCAGTTCCTACGGCTCCTCGCCTCTTCTTCCAGCCTCTTAGCACGAGCCTTGCCTACCCTGAGTTGAGCGAACAGTGTGAACAGCAAGACAATTGGCGTCACGAACAGGATCTGCGATACAGGCACCAAGGAGGCACGTGGCCTCCAGGCTCATTAATCTGGCCCCTCTAGACCTCTAGCTGCCCCTCAGACTTAAGCTCCCAGATCCTTGCACGGCTGTAGTCAGCCCCTGGATCTAACTCCCCTGCAATGACCACATCTTGTTGTCACTTAGGAACTACACCAGATTCTTCTGGAGGGAGGTGTCAAAGAGAGCTGGTTGCCATTTAACATCAGTTTTCTGCTTCCTCCATGACACACAAGTTCTCTCTGGGTTCATGGCTGCCCAGAACGCCTTTCCAGACCCCCTCAAAGCTGGCATACGACAACATTCTGGCCAATGGGACACAGCAGCAGCATTCTGTGGCAACTTTCAGGAACCTTCTTAAGGAATAGCTAGCTGGTGCATATCCTTCACTTTCTGGGTTCCTTCTTCCATCCATTTGAGCCTTGAGATGGGTATGCTTAGTCGCTTCAGTTGCGTCCGACTCTTTGAGACCCTGTGGATTGTAGCCCATCAGGCTCCTCTGTCCCTGGGATTTTCTAGGCAAGAACACTGGAGTGGGTTGCCCTTTCCTCCTCCAGGGGATCTTCCCAATGCAGGGATTGAACCTGTGCCTCCTGCTTTGGCAGGCGGGTTCATTACCACTAGCACCACCTCGGAAACCTGTCCTGACACTCAAAATGGCGGAGCTGGCGCCGGAAGAAACCTAGAGCCCTGAGCACTTGGAGCAGAGCTTCATTTATGTGTGAGAGGAATTCTTGTGTGTGAGTCACTGGGATTTCACGACCCATTGCCAAGTCTAATGTCAACCGATAGACTGAGTTGCCCAAAGTTGACTCTGTATGAAAAACTTCTTGGACCTCAGATACAATGGCCAGGGGAACACGTGGAGTCATGATACAAAAGATCACAACTGATTCACTGATTATACTTCCTGATTCACTTCCCAAATCTTCCCCAATTTGTCTGAGGTTGGACATTTATTATTTTGCATGAGGTCTGGATATAAAGTTTTCCATCTGTCTAACATACACAAAGGTGGTGAGCATGAATCGCTCAAGCTGTTTAAAACATTCTGCCACAGAACAGGGTCTCCCCAATGTCTCTTGTTGCAATCACCTTGGGGTGTGATCATTAAGAGTTCTTTGCCCTTCTGACTTTCATAGTCTGAATTCTATTTCCTGAACAATCAAGCAGTTACTCCCAGTTTCTAAACATCCTTCTTTGTAGTTGACGGAAACTCCCAAAACTTCAGGCACCTGTGTAATCTTCTGATTTTGTATTTCCTTATTTCTGCTGGACCACTTGTCTCAGGCTCAGCTCACAGGGAGCTTGGGGTCTCAGATGATAAGCTTCTTCATTATGAATGGCACCAAGATGTGGACCCTTTTAAAGACCATGTAGGGTTTGCACCATGCAAAGTAGTCCCTCAGAAGAGAAGCCACCATAGACATCCCCAGACACAACTGCCTCTGCCTGTCCTAACCCTTTAGAAAATACTTTCATCCCGATTATCACTCCGCATCTTGGTCAAGTCTTACATTTGTCTTCCCGGAGACATATTCCAAACCAGGACCTGTTCTGATGTTGAGTACAGGTTGGATAGATGCAGGTACCCAGCAACTGAAAAAAAATGTGCTAGTCCCCACATGAGTGAAGAGAAAAGGCTGCCAAAGCTAATCCTGATGGGATCATTTAGCTATTTTTGCAGTTTTATCATGAGCTTAAAAAAATTCATTCTGGTTCTAAAAAGTAGAAATTTGTAGAGCCTTTAAATTAATAGTTATAATTCATGAAAGTTTACGCTTGGTCATATTTCCAAGATGTTTCCATTTATCAGCACCATCATTACTAACAACTCATGCTGTGTTAAAAGTGAAGAGTTTCAGTTTAGGAAAGTGAAAAATCTGGGAGATGGATGATGGTGGGAGCTTCACAATAATGTGAATATACTTAGTGCCACTAAACCGTACAGTTAAATATGATTAAAATAGTGTGTTTTATATGATATGACTTTTGTTGTTGTTGTTTAGTCAGTAAGTCGTGTCCGACTCTTTTGCGACCCCATGGACAGTAGCCCACCAGGCCCCTCTGTCCATGGGGTTTCCCAGGCAAGAATACTGGAGTGGGTTACCATTCTCCTCTCCAGGGGCTCTTCCTGACCCAAGGATCGAACCCGCGTCCCCTGCATTGGCAGGCAGATTCGTTACCACTGAGCCACTTGGGAAGCCATGATTTTTTTAAAAAATAAGGAAAAAGATCTAGGTAAGAAAAGAGACTGCCTATTCGTTTCCAGGCTTAGAACAGCAGTCCCCAACCTTTTAGGCACCAGGGACCAGTTTTGTGGAAGATAATTTTTCCATGGGCCGGGGTAGGAGGCATGGCTTTGGGTTGGTTCAAGTGCATCGCACTTACTGTGTGCTTTATTTCTAATCCAGTCCCGCCACTGACCTGACAGGAGGCACTGGCCCACAGCCTGGAGGTGGTGGTGCCCTAACTTGGGGCACAAAACCTCAGGCCAGTCCAAACCTCTGAGGCTTTGTCACAAAACCAGCAGTCCTGAAACTGAACTAAGCCTCTGCTTCAGACACTCAGGAGAAGCTTCTTAAGCTCTTCACAAAGCTCTCCAGGAGTCTTTTGAGCCAGCCCCGCATTCCTACTCAGACACGCGTCTGGGACCCGGAGTAGTACCTTGATATAGTATCTGATAAGGATCCTTCGGAGATCAAAAACCTGCAGCATGGTGGCTGCGTTGTTGTCCATGATGCTGTAGCCCTCCAGGATGTACTGGGTCCGTGCGATCTCCCAGGTGAGCCAGCGGAGGTTAAAGGCGGCATTGCAGGACAGGAGGTGGGGCAGGTGACCTGGTTTGCAGCAGCAGCAGCCCCTGTCGTCCTCATCACCCTCCGTGATGGCTTCCACCTCCCTCTGCTGGCAGTAGGTTCCTGGCAATAACAAACACGATGGAAGTTTACAAGAGATCATAGAATAATCTTTGTTTAGAATGGATTTCCCTCTTGCCCTTACTAAGAGGAAGATGCTAAAGAGAGTCTGGAAATCAGAAGATTTGTATAGTTCTTAGTTCAAGCAAATACCCCCAAATAAGTCACCAACTTTATAATCATTAATTCATTTATTCATTCATATTAATTTTGACTCTCATCTCCTCCTGTGTTTTTTTTTTTTTTGTCTATGTGTGTGTGTGTGTATGTGTGTGTGTGTGTGTGTGTATGTGTGTGTCTTAGAACAGACACAATCTCATGGCAGCCATGGACATTAATGCCGAAATGCAGGACGGTTATATCCTTCAGTTTCCCTTTCCAGAAACCTGCAGGTCAAGGCTGAGCCAATAGGAGGCTAAAGAATGTGGCAGGTGGAGAAGTCTGAGAGCAACCAGATGCATACTGAAGTGTTATGAGGAAGGGTGTCCTGGAAGATCTTCTTGGCCCAAGTGCAAGGGCATAATCACCTCACCTCATATGATTAGAAGCAGGACGTCTGACTCCTTTAGCAAGTATTTTGAAACTTAATGCAAACATGAAACTGTCCCCACACCCATTTCCACACTGTTCACTTTTCCTGGGGTCTTATCTCATTATTCACAATGCCTGGTACTTGGTAGGTGATAACAAAGTGGTTGGTGGAATGATTGAAGGAAAGCCTGGATGACAAATGAAAGAATTCTTACCCAGATCACTATATTACAGGCATGCATGCATCCTAAGTTGCTTCAGTTGTGTCTGACTCTTTGTGACCCTATGGACTGTAGCCTGCTAGGCTCCAGGCAAGAATACTGGAATGGGTTGCCATGCCCTTCTCCAGGGATCTTCTGACCCCCACATCTCTTATGTCTCCTGCATTGGCAGGTGGGTTCTTTACTACTAGTGCCATACAGGCAACAGATACCTTATTGAGAAAATCTTCTTCTTCTGCTTCTCTGGTGGCTTAGACGGTAAAGCGTCTGCCCACAATGTGGGAGACCTGGGCTCGATCCCAGGGTTGGAAAGGTCCCCTGGAGAAGGAAATGGCAACCCACTCCAGTGCTCTTGCCTGGAAAATCCCATGGACAGAGGAACGCAGTAGGCTACAGTCCATGGGATCGCAGAGAGTCGGACATGACTGAGCGACTTCATTTCACCTTTCACATTACCAGAGGAAGATAAAAACAGGCGATGTTTAAACTAAGTCTCTCTATAGTACCCATGAGTGAGATGGTCATAATAGATCAGAGATGAAAAACTGCAACCTTCAAATAAAAGTATACACACAGAACTGTCATGATAACAGCCTATGAACTATAAATCAAGATACGGAAGAAGAGAACGAGCAGGTTGTTGTAACGTAAAGTGAAACAGTGAGGGGCTGATCCTAGGTCTTAGGATTCTGTTTGTCTTTCTCCAAGACCTCACAGCTTTGGGTCTGAGCTGAAAAGCACTCTCTATTAAACATTTCAGGGCTCTCTTTGCTCATTCTGTAATATGAAACTTTTATTCCTGCAGGGCAAGACGCACAGAAACAACACAGGTGAACCGCAATCAGTGAGTAATTCACACCACATGTTGGGGGCACCCAGCGTGAATAATGGCCTCCAAGTCCTAACGGAGCTGCCCACCGGAACCCCAGGACCAGGGGCACTGGACTCCAGGGAAGTCTCTCGGCTCAGTGGCCACCAACAACACTGGTTAATTATATGATTTGGGGAGAGATGCTCTTTCAGTGAAAGTAAGACAATTCATAGAAATAGACCTGACAAAGGAGAAGCATAAAAGGGGGAACTTCACCTCAAATAGATTAGCAAAACTGTTTAAATGACATGCCTTGAGGGTTTGTTCCAGTTTCTGCTTCCTTCCTTCTTCTCCATCCAGGTTAGGCATTTATCACGCTGGGCTGATGTCAGCGCTGTTTGTTTTACATCAAACTGGAAGGGGTGTGTGCGTGTATTCATGAGTACGTGAAGACAATGAATAACTTGGATTTCTACTATCTGAAGAAAATAACTTAGTGGCATCCTTTGGGAGAAGCAAGAGCTCATGTCTACATTGATGAGAGGACCAGCCGAGGAAGGGGTTTGCTGTGAAGAACTGCTCGGCAGTCATAACTGCCCAAGGCTTTTAATAAGCACTGAGGTCAGGTAGGTCTTGTACCTTTTCTTAGGAATGAAAGGTTCATACAGTAAGCACCCTACAAAAGAAATTTCCAGTTGAGAACGTTATCTCCTATTGCTGACAATCCTTCAGCTCTACCATCTCCCACCTCCTCTCCCTCTTCCACTCAGTAGCTCTTCCTGCCCGTTCACTCGATGCCAGCCCCTGCATGCCAGCTATTGTACTGTACTACTGTACTTTTCAAGGTGCTGTCCTGTAAGATTAAAAATGTTTTCTTTATTTCTTGTGTTTGTTTTTAATGCATTATTTGTGTGAAAAGTATTATAAACCTATTACAGCACAGTACTATATAGCCAATTGTGTCAGGTGGGTACCTAGGCTAACTTTATTGGACTTAGGAACAAATTGAACTTACGAACATGCTCTTGGAATGGAATTTGTTTGTATGTAAGGGACTTACTGTAGTCAGGATCACACTGTAAAAGAACAGAATGATGAAATACAGTCATTTCTGCAAAGGCACTAATTTTGCTGTTCACATGCAAATCAGGCCCATGTCTTCTCAGAGAGTCTCCCTGGGTTTAGAGCATGTTTCCTTCAAAGGGAAGACTGGGGGTCAGTTGCCCCCACACTTGACCTTTTCCAGATGACTGTCTCTGGAGTTTCCACTGAACCGAACTCTTGGCATCTTTTATGTGGCTGTGCTCTCATGGTCTAACTTAGTGGGACATGGAAAGCATTAAATAAATATTTTAAAAATGAATTTTGAGAGTATCTGGGAATCTTTTCATTCTGATAAATGATTGTGCCTCATGAAAGCTGTGAAAATTGAGTATTTGAACTGGCAATGTGTCCAGTAGATCCCAGATATCTTGCACACAGGATATGCATGGATTTCCTGAGTACAGCCAAAATGCAGGGCAGCCATTGAGGCTGCGGCTACACCAGACAGGCCTCTCCTGACCACCTGACCATTTCCTCCTCCCTTTCCTCATTTCCAAAGGAGCAAACACTGCCTCGCTTTACGCACCACTGGCCTTCTTTACCAGGGACAGGTCAGTCTTGGCTTATTTATTCATACTTAACTCCAAAAAGATATGAAGTCAGTCTTAAAAGGCACACACAGTACAAAAGCAAATGATGAAATTTTAACTGAAGATGAGGACAGGAAAAACACAACAGAGCCAGAAGAATGTCAAGAAACCTTCACTTCCTTCTATGATGTCCTATAAATTTACTAAAGGTGGACCACTGATTTCACTCGGGCTTTCTACCAACCAGTAGTATAGAAAGATACTGAGGAGTTTCTCACATCCTTAAGACAAAAGGAAAATAATTGCTTGGGAGGATCGCAGCTATTTCTGTTGAAGACAGCAGAGAGATGACATCGCCAGACCATCACAGAGAGAACACTGTACAATATGGTGTCCACGGCCCTTATCAGCATTGCACAAGTACAATCACGTGGTTCCACAGCTGTTCTAATAGGATTAAAGCACAATAAAGAAAAATTTCTATAGGTGGCCAAACTAATTCAGTTTTAGGCATGTGGCTCTCCAGAGGTCTGGTGTCACCCAAGGGCGGATTCTGGAGACGCAGGAGGACTGGGAGGACCTCACACGTTTCAGGAACTCCCTGATATGGACCATGTCTCTCCGCTTAGTTTTTAATTGACTAATTTTTGTGGTGCAGCCAAAAAAATTGGGATCTTAGTTCCCAGATCAGGGATCAAACCTGTGTCTCCTGCAACGAAAGTGCAGCAACTTAACCACTGGACCACCAGGAAGCTCCCCTCTGCACCTTGTTCTGACAATGACTGTGTATTGAGTGGCAGTGTATTTTAACACACTTTCCCTGACAAGCACAGGAGTGTGGCTATCCTGTGGGGCTGGTGAGTGCAGGCATGCTTGCTTTAATGGTAGAGGCAGAGGTGACATTCTCTGGGGAAAACTGGGAAGCCAAAGGAGAAAGCCTGTGAATGTGAGAAAGGAAGGGCGGGCAAACAAGAGTGGAGGAGATGCCCTCCTGGCTGGGAAGTGGGGCTAAGATCCCCGGAGGGGAGAGGGGAGGCGCAGGGCAGGATGACTGCAGTGGGAAGTTGACGCCTATGGAGACATTTGAACTTCATTCTATAGGTAACAGATAGGTAACAGGTATTTTTAAGTCCCAATTAAGAGAGAGAATGTTGTACTTAAGAAACATTCCCCTGAGGCCTTGGGAGAGTACAGAGGAGAAATTGGTCATGGGGCAGTCAGCCACCCACAGTCCCATTTCAAGTGAAGAGTGATGGGACTGAAACTAGGGTACAGGCTGTGTATGGAGAAACTGGAGGAAATGATGGAGGCGCTGAGCCATTATGTGATGGGGACTTTAAAGGATGCATTAAAAAGGATCCCCTGCAGCAGTAAGGCTGCGCTGGAAGAATGCCAGCTTGTTTACAACCTTCCAGCAAGAGTAGGCACATGAAAGCCCAAATGCACAGCACGTTTAAGATAGGGCTTCCTGGCCCTCCAAGTTCCTCTTTATCTGATATGAGTTATCCCAAGGACTGGCTAATTGGATTCCACAGAAAACCCCAAATATCATCAACATGATTATGCTTAGCGTTACCCACTAATCATTGTTGTTCCGTTACTAAATTGTGTCCGACTCTTTGTGATCCCATGGGCTTCAGTGCGCCAGGCTTCCCTGTCCTCCACTATCTCCCGGAATTTGCTCAAGTTCATGTCCACTGAGTCAGTGATACTATCTAACCATCTCATCCACCGATAATGGTTTACAATAACTTTACTAGATGTTTATTTGAGCTGAGTTTTGACATAGTCACAGCCTTCATCAGCCTGACATGCCAGGCATACGGGGATGGTGTTTTCTATATGCTAAGGAGTGAGGTTTCCTGGAGGTGCTGCCAGAGAGAAGTTTAGATTATCCTTAAACTACCCTGCTTGTGGAGTGGAGGATAATTAGGCATAGAAGGAGAAGATGGCATCAAAGGATGAGCTGGCTGGACTGTCGGGAGCCACCTTAGGCATTACTGACAAAATGGAGGCATGGTCCCCAGCCCCCTCTCCTCATTCAGCAGGCACAGATTCTGGGATGAAGGAGTTAGGCCTTGTAATTCTGACTTGTCTTTTCCTCTCCTCGGCTGAGTTGACTGCAAAGGAATATTAAAGTGCTTATTGTTCTTGAGAGGAGCATGAGAAGGCATAAAGCCTTCTGTAGCACTGCTCTGAAAATAATTCATAAAGTTAATCACTGACATTTGTTCAAGGACTTTTACAAAAAAGTGTTCCAGGATGAGCACATAGGCCGCAGCTTGAGGCCATGGGAGGGATTGATATCCAAAGCCTATTTGCAAGGAGAATGTTTATGGCAAAGGAGTTTACTGAATTTAGGGCTTAGAAATAATTAAAACAGTTAGAAGTTAAACATTTAAGGAATGTTGTAAAGTTAGCATATTTTACTATAGCTTATAGAAGTTAGGAATTTTTAGAGACACTATAGCTAGAAGCCTCTTTAAGAGATAGTGAGCTCAAGATGTTAGGGGCAAACAGGAGTTAGGAAGATAAGTAGTAAACTGAGGCATGTAGCATGAGTTACAATGAAATCACAAGTTAACTACAGGACACATTAGAGGAGGTAGATTAGATAATAGATGATAAGGCTGATTCCGAGAGAATCACTGAAGCAGGAACTCTGTTTGAGGAGCAACAGTGATTTATGGAGATAATAAATCTGGGAGAGGGGGAACCGAAAATGTCAAACCTCTGGCCTAATGTTTTTGTAAAAGTATAAAAGAGAATCTTAAACTTGGAATAAACAGGCAGTCCAGAGAAAAATGAGAGGCTGCCGCAGTCGCCGACAGCGTCCATCTCTTCAGGTTGAATCCCTGGCTGCTGGAGTTGGACTCTGGCAGTGGACAGCATCATCGATGCAATGAACATGAACTTGGGTCAACTCTGAGACATAGTGAGGGACAGGGAGGCCTGGCATGCCATGGGGTCACAAAGAGCTGGACAGACCTGGGCTACTGAACAAAAACAATGGCTTTTTTTTTGCAAGTTGCTTTTCAAGTTGCAGGTGTAATGTATAGTTTGGGATGTATATTGGACTGTTACTGCATCAAATGCATTTCCTTCTGAGGTCACAAGTAAGCTTGTTCCTGAATTGCTCAGGTCCACAAAAAGGAGGAGGCCATCAGATTCATTCCCTACATACGAACAAGGGCCATTCGAAGACGGCATTTGCAAGTTCAATTCATTCGTAAGTGTAACAAAGTTAGCCTAGGTACTGCACTAACATAACCGGCTAGTCAGTACTGCACTGTAATAGGCATATGATACTTTTCACACAAATGAGACACAAAAAACAAACACAGAAAAATAAAGAAGACATTTTTCATCTTACAGCACAGCGCCTTGAAAAGTACAGTAATACAGCACAACAGCTGGCATACAGTGGCTGCACGCATGTTCACATCTTTGAAATTCACACCTTGAAGGCTCATATGTAGGGGACTTACAGTATAGTCACTGCTAAGCTCAGAGCAGTTCACTTCCATGAACATTCGGACTTCACACAGGCCGGTGTGCATTACATGTTGGAAACACAAGCTATGAGAGTCAGGGTCAGTCTGTGTTGAATCTTGTTGAAGATTCAGCTTCTTTAGTGCCCCTTCTAACACCGTAATACACATAACACATGTAATTATGAAGACTTTCAGACCATTTTTCTTCAGACCAGAAATCTAAACTATCATTGCTTCCTGCCAGCTGATTAGATCAAGGGCCATTTTTGTGGCCAAATGAAATAATGTCAGGGAAAGCTTTTTTAAAAAGTTTTTCAATGAATGTCATTTTTAGAAGGTCACAGTGGAATTTTTTTTCCCCCAAATTTTTCCTACAGCTTCAATGTTATTGACACGTCTTTCTCAGCCCTTCCTCCACCTTACGCTAGTTCTCTGGAATGGAATCCTAGAACATGAGCCGAAAGGAATATACAGGTCATTGAGCCCCAGCTACTTGCCGTGGGAAATGACCCTGTATCTCCTAGACATCACCAGATTTAATTTCTGGGAAGAAATACTTAATACAATGATAATCTGTCTCATTACCCTTTCCTAATTGCTAAACATACATTTGATGATCACACACTTTAAATTAATCTAACCTTAAAGATGGAGAAATGGTCACAGAATGGAACTTACACAAGGACCTGACCTATGGATGCACTGAATGAGTTTAGTTCTTTATTTTTTTACTAGATAATTTCTTCCCAGTCCCAACTTCCATTCCTTCAGCCGCACTGGATCCAAGTGTCTTTTTCTTTAGTGGAGTATGGTTGCTTTACAAAGCTGTGTTAGCTTCTGCTGTACAGCAAAGGGAACCAGCCATATGCACACACATAGCCCCTCTGTTTTGGATTTCCTTCCCATTCAGGTCGCCACAGAGCACTGAGTGGAGTCCCCTGCGCTGCACAGTCGTGGGCCCGAGTGTCTTTTAAATGTGACACTGAGGGTTTAGGAGAAGTGTATTGGCTCAGCGTGCAGTGCAGGGAAAAGTATGTGAACATAATTTATAGCAGGTTTGATTTTGTGGTCATAGCAGACATTTTTTATTATAACAGTTCTGTCTTCCAAAGAGCCTCAATTTGCTTCACAATCTGGCCATAGAAATACAATTTGTTTTATGACCTGTTCAACAAGTGAGATTTTGAATGTGGTGTAACAGTTTTTCTCAGAGAATTTTTATATTCAATATTCTTAAAATTTTAATTTCTGTTTATGGGACATTTACCAACTTAAAGAGTAACTTCTCAGAGAGCATCTCATTGATTGCACACATCAACCCAGCTATGCAGATGTAATCTCTTCTTTTAGTAATAATTTCTTTTAGTAAAATTAGAACACTAGTCTTCAAAACATCTTGTCTAGAAGAAAGTTCTGGCCGTTTGAATTCAAAGTCCATGGTTTTCCCTTATCACAGAGTGTCTCCTGAGCCTTGACAAATTACAAGCAAAAGTTCCCTGAATTTACTTTTTCCTTCTAGCCTATAGGAGAAAATGAAATAAACCACATCCCATAGTGCACAGGGGAATTTATGATGGGCAAATCTGAAGCATAAGAAAAGCTGAAATATATCCAATAATGGTATCTGTGAATGATATGGTGTCCCCCCCCCTCCATTTCTAGATGAGAAAAACCAATGCATTCAGTCTTACTGAGTCATTTACTTTCTAATTAATATTTAATTCAAACAAGCATTATCTTGCTTTTCTCCCACACACTTTGAGTGTTGAATGTTAAAATATGCAGACTCTGTTAATGTTCTTCAGGAAAGCACTTCTCCTTTCCCAGACTCGTTATCTGGACAAGCAGGGCTTCGTCTTGTTCACCAATATGTCACATAACTTGAAATGAAGAAAAATATGCATTGAGGAATTCTGAGTGAGAACCTATTATTTCATGGGTAAAGTTTGGAACCAAGGGACTTAACAGCTTCCTCAAGCTATCCAGACAAAAGAAGTAGACTCACTGATGACCTAATTGTTGCCATAGAGAGGAGAATTCTAGCTGGTTCCAAGATTAGTGGGAGCTCTGACCATACGTGGATCAGCCAGTTAGGATAAGGGTTTGGGTTGAATTAGCTTTAGATTAGATTAGGTTACATACTTATTTTTAGAATGTCCCCACAGGGTGGTGATTATGGGGTGTTAGCCAAACTATGAGATGGCTGATAACATTTCACACAGACAGGAACGCAAATCTCATTTTTGTGATATTTTCCAGGCCTGATGGTAATGTGTGGCTACCTCTTGATAGCTAACTATGCCTTTGCTTTCCATGTTCATCCTCCAGGAGCCGTCCAGTTTGCGTGGTTGCTAAGGCAGTCAGCAGTTCAAGAAACTGAGCTCCTAAAAGTGGTGGCTCCGTATTAACGCTTAGAAGGATATTCAGGTAAAAGTTTTCTTTTTGAATTTCAACAGCCAAAGAGATGTAAAGACAATGATTGCTCATTTTCTTGGGGGGGGTAATCTTTCCTTATGTTTCATTCCTCCCTCCTTCCTCCCTCTCCTTCCTTCCCTGCATCCCTGTTTCCTTCCCCCGCTCCCTGCCACCCTCCAAGGCCATGGGGTTTACAAAGGTCACGGACTTCGGAGTCAGCCACAACTAGGCATTTACCCCTCCTCCACCACTGACTCTGAAGCCTTGGGCTTCCTCCCTGGGAGGAAATTCTATCAGACTCCCGGAGGGAGTCCAACTTTCTCCCCATGATATGGTGGAAGGACATATAGCTCCCAGACTGATGAGCCATCAGAGCTGGAAAGAACTTTTTGTTGTTGTTTCTTTCATTTAAAAAAAAAATCAATTTACTTATCATAATTGGAGGCTAATTACTTTACAATATTGTGGTGGTATCTGCCATACATTGACATGAATCAGCCACGGGTGTACATGTGTTCCCCGTCCTGAACCTCCCTCCCACCTCCTTCCCCATCCCATCCCTCTAGATTGTCCCAGGGCACCAGCTTTGAGTGCTCTATTTGGGCACCACCAAACCTGGACTGGTCATCTATTTCACATATGGTAATATACGTGTTTCAATGCTATTCTCTCAAATCATCCCACCCTTGCCTTCTCCCACAGAGTCCAAAAGTCTGCCCTTTATATCTGGGTCTCTTTTGCTATCTCACATATGGGGTTGTCATTGCCAACTTTCTAAATTCCATATATATGCGTTAGTATACTGTATTGGTGTTTTTCTTTCTGACTTACTTTGCTCTGTATAATAGGCTCCAGTTTCATCCACCTCATTAGAACTGATTCAAATGTATTCTTTTTAATGGCTGAGTAATATTTCATTGCATATCTGTAACACAGCTTTCTTATCCATTCGTCTGCTGATAGATATCTAGGTTGCTTCCATGTCCTAGCTACTGTAAACAGTGCTGCGATGAACACTGGGATACATGTGTCTCTTTCAATTCTGGTTTCCTCAGTGTGTATGCCCAGCAGTGGGACTGCTGGGTCACATGGCAGTTCTATTTCCAGTTTCTTAAGGAATATGCACGCTGTTCTCCATAGTGGCTGTACTAGTTTGCATTCCCACCAACAGTGTAAGAGGGTTCCCTTTTCTCCACAACCTTTCCAACAATTATTGTTTGTAGACTTAGATAGCAGCCATTCTGACTGGCATGAAATGGTACCTCATTGTGGTTTTGATTTGCATTTCTCTGATAATGAGTGATGTTGAGCATCTTTTTATGCGTTTGTTAGCCATCTGTATGTCTTCTTTGGAGATATGTCTGTTTAGTTTTTTGAACTGTTTTTTGATTGGGTCATTTATTTTTCTGGTATTGACCTGCATGAGCCTCTTGTATGTTTTTGAGATTGATTTTGTCAGTTGCTTCATTTGCTATTATTTTCTGAAGACTGTCTTTTCAGCTTGCTTATAGTTTCCTTTGTTGTACAAAAGTTTTTAAGTTTAATTAGGGCCCATTTGTTTATTTTTGCTTTTATTTCCATCATTCTGGGAGGTGGGTCATAGAGAATCTTGCTGTGATTTATGTTGGAGTGTTCTGCCTATGTTTCAGAGCTGGAAAGAACTTATAATCACACCAAGATTTTGATGAAGAAATTGAGACTCTGAGAAGTCAAGTCACGTGTGTGCCCCTATTGAACATCCTGACCTAAAGTGGAGTTTTTTGTGCAACTTGGAAAATGACATGGAGCTATACAAGTGATTGAGGACACTATATCCCAGTTATTCAGTGTTTAATAAACCAAATGAACACTATGGTACAAATTTCCAACCAAAAGGAGAAATGAAAAGAGGAAATGAAATGGTCAGGTAGAATGAGAAGCTCTTGTTAAGAGCCCTGTGGGTTTGCCCAGCTCTAATCTGGAATCAAGACTGCCAGGAGAAATATCCACAACCTCAGACATGCAGATAATACCACTTTAATGGCAGAAAGCAAAGAGGAACTAAAGAGTCTCTTGATGAAGGTGAAAGAGAAGAGTGAAAAACCTGGCTTAAAACTCAACATTCAAAAAACTAAGAGCAAGGTATAAAGTCCCAACACTTCATGGCAAATAGATGGCAAAAATGAGGAAACAGTGACAGACTTGATTTTCTTGTGCTCCAAAATCATTGCAGACAGTGACTGCAGCCACAAAATCAAAAGACACTTGCTCCTTAGAAGACAGGTTATGACAAACCTAGACAGCATATTAAAAAGCAAATACCTCACTTTGCTGACAAAGGTCTGAATAGTCAAAGCTATGGTTTTTCCAGTAGTCATGTATAGATATGAGAGCTGGACCGTAAAGAAGGCTGTGCACCGAAGAATTGATGCTTTCAAACTGTGGTATTGGAGAAGACTCTTGGGAGTCCCTTGGACAGCAAGAAGATCAAACCAGTCAGTCCTAAAGGAAATCAACACTGAATATTCATTGGAAGTCCACTGATGCTGAAGCTGAAGCTTTAATACTTTGGCCACCTGGTGTGAAGAGCCAATTCTTTGGAAAAGACCTTGATGCTGGGAAAGATTGAGGGCAAGAGGAGAAGTGGGCTGCAGAGGATGAGATGGTTGACTGGCATCATTGACTCAATGGACATGAGTTTGAACAAAGTCAGAAAGATAGTGAAGGATAGGGAAGCCTGGTGTGTTGCAGTCCATGGGGTCACAAAGAGTCAGACACAACTGAGCGACTGAACAAACAACCCCTAAGTAGCTGTGAGTCTTGGGAAATAATTCATCTTGAGGGTCTGGATTCCCCATCAGTTAGATGGGAGGAAGTATTGGGATTAAGGCCAATCGGGGGTCGCTGTCACCTTCACAGGCAAGAGAGTGCTTTGTATCTTATAAAAGTCTCTCTCCAATGCCTTTTTTTTTTTCCCTCCTATTCTTGGTTCTTCTTCATTTATAATAACAGGATTTTCAAGTTGTCTGACTCCTTTTGTTGGCAACTCTGTTCTCCTCATTCATGTTTCTCCTCTTTTATAGAAATAAGCCAAACCATCAAGCTAGGTCACTTGGATGACTAACAGAGAACGGAAATGGATTGAACAGATAATCAGCTCTCACTTTCCCATTTCTCTGTGTCCGCCTACTCGGATTACGGTTAAATACAACAGGTTCCATTTCTTTTGAAAAGCCTTGAATTTGGTGCTCCTCACACTGAAGGCCTTCCAAAGTTCCTTGTCTGTTTCATTGACCTTAGACTTAAAGCTGACTAATCCACCAATTCTTGAACGGTTTCCTTAAAGGCTCTCTGGCTGGGTAGATGCAAGAGATACTCATAAACCAAGAACAGCAGTACAATCATGTTTCCTTACATGAACAACAAAAACAACAAAAAAATGTATTTCTATTCTGGGATGCATGGGCCAAAGGAGTAGAACAGAAAAACGTGGCTTCTTTATTTGTATTCTTAATTTGAATTTACTCCACTATAGTACTATCCAATGGAAACAGCATGGGCCATGAGCCTTTATCAATCATTTGGGCTACCCAGGTTCTAAACTCTTATTCTAATGTTGGGAAAATTACCCGCTGTGCCAGAGGCTGGCTAACTGTTCACCAAACTTTTTACTTTTTCTCCTGGGTACTCAGCTATACAACATTTCTCTTATGCATGTTTGAAACATGTGCTCAATGCCTTCAGTCTTGTATGACTCCTTGAGATCCCATGGACTGTAGCCCTCCAGGCTCCTCTGTCTATGGGATTCTCCAGGCAAGAATACTGGAGTGGGTTGCCATTTCCGACTCCAGGGAACCTTCCCAACCCAGGAATCAAACCCGCGTCTCCTGTGTTGGCAGGAGGAGTCTTTACCACTGTGCTACTTGGGGGGCCTCCTAACTAACCCTTCAATTCAAAGATTGGTCAAGTTTGCTGAAGATGCTATAAGCCACATAAAACTTGTGCTATAACTTTAATTCAGATTCAACTCAGCGAACCTTAAAAGTTCTTCCCTTGAGTTCCAGGAAAAAATGGAAAGCTCTCAAAAATAGGCAGTTCTATTGCATTATTGTACCCAGACACTTAATTTCTACCACCTACTGTGGCATTTTCTGGCATTTGTGAAAAGTATCAGGGAAATGGTGCTTCTCTGTTCTTTAGAGTCTGATCATCACTCTCTTGGCCCAATAACCTTTTCCCAAATAAGCTCCCTAAATTAGATTCCTAGAATTTGTACGGATGTACAAGAATTCTCTTTGGGTTACAGTTTTTAAAATATGAAGTGACGGCAATTTGTTCTTGGTGGAAACGTGTCCTTTGGTCACTGTGAGGTTCAAGAAGGCATGACCTGGCTGTTGTTTAATTTTCTAGCATTGTTGGTGACCCCTTCCTCCCAAAGCACCTGGAAACCACATCTGGCTACTTGGTGCCTACTTGTAATCACACCAGTTGTTCCCTCCTCTCCGTTCTAACTGCAGCCCCTCCTCTGCTGAGCTGACAGACCCCAGCGCCCTTTCTGATTCCAGCGCCCTTCCTCTGGTCCCCAGGCACCCCATGCGCTGTGCTGCTATAACAGCCAAATCTCTGGGCAGTAAGCACTTATCACGCGCCTGTCTTCTAAGGGAGGCTTCAAGCTCCACAAGGCAGGGCCTTTGCTTCTTTACTCAGAGCACCTAACTTAGTGCATGACATATAATCAGTGCTGAATAAATATCTCCCCAATGAGCATTAAGTGCTTCCCGGGTGGCTCAGCAGTAAAGAGTCTGCCTGCAATGCAGGAGACTTGGGTTCCGTCTCTGGGTCAGGAAGATCCCCTGGAGAAGGAAATGGCAACTGACTCCAGTACTGTTTCCTGGAAAATTCCATGGATGGAGGAGGCTGGCAAGCTACAGTCCATGGGGTCACAAAAGAGTCAGACACAACTTAGGGCCTAAACAACAAAAATGAATATTAGACACATATGTCCACCTAGCTATGTGATACATTCACTTGGATGAATCCAGGGCATTTTAAAAAGAAAATATTTAAAATGGAGCTCTTGACTGCATCCTCAAACCCAATGTGCCACTCCTTATCCAGGTTTCTCAGTTTCAGTAAATGCACCATTGTCCATTGGGCTCTCAACCTAGAAAGCAGGGAGCATACTGAGCACCCCACCTTCCCTCACCCCAACATGCAGGCCTGCCCACCACTTCTGAGCATCCCAGCACATCTCTGCCTCTGCTCTCTTCTCTTGCTGGGGTGACTACAGGACACTCCTAGGTGGTCCCCCTTTTTCTCCTTTCATCCCCTCCAGTACATCTTCCACACAGCAACCAGAACAAGCTCTAGGTCAGTCATTCCCATTTCCAGAACGTTCCATGGCTCCTCACGGTGCACAGAATAAAATGCAGCACCTCCCCCTGGCTGGGAGAAACCCCATGACCTCCCCCAACCCTGCCTCTTTGGTCACGGCATTCCTCCTGGGTTGCTCTGGACTCAGACATTCAGCACCTCCCAGTTCCTGGCCTGGAACGTTCTTCTCCCTGTTCTCCTCCTCAGGGCCCTTCCCCGACGAGCTTCCTCACCTCCTGCACTGATTCTGCTCATAGAACCTTATTTACCTCCTCTCTGCCATTCCTCAAGCTGTGATTGGCTTGCTCTTTTGTTTACTTGTTTATTTGCCACGTCATGAAAGAGGTGGGGATACCAGACCACCTGACCTGCCTCTTGAGAAATCTGTATGCAGCTCAGGAAGCAACAGTTAGAACTGGACATGGAACAACAGACTGGTTCCAAACAGCAAAAGGAGTACGTCAAGGCTGTATATTGTCACCCTGCTTATTTAACTTCTATGCAGAGTACATCATGAGAAACGCTGGACTGGAAGAAACACAAGCTGGAATCAAGATTGCCGGGAGAAATATCAATCACCTCAGATATGCAGATGACACCACCCTTATGGCAGAAAGTGAAGAGGAACTAAAAAGCCTCTTGATGAAAGTGAAAGAGGAGAGTGAAAAAGTTGGCTTAAAGCTCAACATTCAGAAAACGAAGATCATGGCATCCAGTCCCATCACTTCATGGGAAATAGATGGGGAAACAGTGGAAACGGTGTTAGACTTTATTTTTTTGGGGCTCCAGAATCACTGCAGATGGTGACTGCAGCCATGAAATTAAAAGACGGTTACTCCTTGGAAGAAAAGTTATGACCAACCTAGATAGCATGTTCAAAAGCAGACATTGCTTTGCCGACTAAGGTCCGTCTAGTCAAGGTTATGGTTTTTCCAGTGGTCATGTATGGATGTGAGAGTTGGACTGTGAAGAAGGCTGAGTGCCGAAGAATTGATGCTTTTGAACTATGGTGCTGGAGAAGACTCTTGAGAGTCCCTTGGACTGCAAGGAGGTCCAACCAGTCCATTCTGAAGGAGATCAGCCCTGGGATTTCTTTGGCAGGAATGATGCTAAAGCCAGTACTTTGGCCACCTCATGAGAAGAGTTGACTCATTGGAAAAGACTCTGATGCTGGGAGGGATTGGCGGCAGGAGGAGAAGGGGACGACAGAGGATGAGATGGCTGGATGGCATCACGGACTCGATGGACATGGGTTTGGGTAAACTCCGGGAGATGGTGATGGACAGGGAGGCCTGGTGTGCTGCGATTCATGGGGTCGCGAAGAGTCAGACACGACTGAGCGACTGAACTGAGCTGAGGGTGAGACTCAGGGTCGCACGCCAGTGCATCCTCAGCATCAGAACGTGGCCTAACACAGAGGGGGTGTTGTGGTAGAGAAAAGCATGTGTGAGTGAAAGACTGCACAAAGAACCCAGGAGACGGGGCCACAGGAATACCCATGACGCTGATCCCTGAGTGATCACCACACAACGGCAGCGTCTGATTCATGGAAAAATCAGAACCACTCTTCAAAGACACAGGCAGACTCAGTAACCACAGAGCAGTAAGCATTCATCTAGTGCCTACAAGTGGGCTTCCCATGTGGCTCTCTAGTAAAGAATCCACCTGCCAATGAAGGAGACATGGGTTTGGTCCCTGGATCGGGAAGATCCCCTGGAGGATGAAATGTCAACCCACTCCAGTATTCTTGCCTGGGCTATTCCATGGACAGAAAAGCCTGGTGGGCTACAGTCCATAGGGTTGCATAGGAGTCAGACACAACTTAGCAACTAAACAGCAACAGTGCCTGCATATACAGGATCTCAGGTAGATCACGCAACAACTGTATGAGGCAGCCATTCTTCTTCTTATCATTTTACAGACAATTTTTAACAAAACTCAGAGATACTAAATGACTCACCCACAACAGACCGTGGCATTTGTAACCCCAGGAAGCAGGTTCCATTTTAGGTCTGGCTGACTCCACACGGAGCCCCCACGCTTGGTCCACACTCATTTAGTGCTTCTGAGTTTTTCCCCAAATAAAACCAAAGTTCTGACTTGCTACTCCTAACGTTTACACAAGACTGTACATTTAACCTGATTACTAATTCAGATGACTGGACTTTCTTCATATCCAAATACGTGATGAGATGTGGTTGCAGCAAGCTCCCTAACTCATTCTCTAGGACAGGCATCCCACTCTTCCTTTTTCAGGATGACTTCTTATGAAAGCTCTGCATGATAGTTCACTCAAATGACCAACTTCCAACAACTTCCACAGTAAAGAGACTCTTACCTCGGAATTCCAGTCCTCTAAGTTGAAAGGTGACAAGGCCATTGCCGATTTCAATCAGGTGAACGAAAGCATTGAGGTAATCCGAAGCCAAAATAAAGCAATCGCCAGAGCTGTAGTTGCCCCACCGGCCGAGGATGAGGTCTCCACAGAGAGACTCCTGGAGCGCCCTTGTCAAGTGCTCATAAAAGATGGAATTGAGGTTGTTGCCATCGCTCCCTGAAGACACGACAAGAAGCAATACGCCCAGTGAGTCCTGCTCCAACGCGCTCTGCCTGGGAGACGGGCAGCTGTCACCCGATTAGGGGAGAATCGGACTCCTCAGACCTTGCGCCCGTTGTGCTGGGGTTTGTGAGACCCTCCTATTTCTTCCCTCTACGCTCTTCCTGGTCAATGTCATCTACATAAATGGACTGAATTCCTGTCTAGATGAGACACCTGACAAATTCCTATCTCCAGCAGAGATCTCTCGCCTGGACTCTAGACCTGTCTGCTTCCTTGTCTGCTTAACGTTTCTTGTATGTTTCCAATGTTTCTCCTCCACCCAATGTGTTCAAGTCAGGCCCTGCCCCCCCAGTCCCGCCCCCAACCTGCTCTCAGCTGTCCAGTTGGCCACAACCTGGGTATCTTTCTTCCCACTCCTTCCCACCTAAGGCTCTCAATTTCACATTCTTCAAGTATTTTTTGCATCTCTCTACTTTTTTCCATTCCCATTACCCTTGCTTTATCCCAAGTTACACGATCTCTCAGGTGGAGGACCACAAGGGTCATGTAACTCACCTATGGGTCTTCACTAGGACATGCTTGCTCATCAATTCTCTACCCCCCAGCCAGAATGACCTTTCAGACGAAAGGGGAACGTGTCACCTAGGACCCTCCAGCCCATTTCCTAAAGTGGTTTGTTAGGGCTCTTAAGATAGAGACAAGACTTCAACACATCACCTATAATAGGGTCCCATAAGTCATCCTCCACAGGAATAAGCTAGGACACCAGCCTGATCAAACCCAGGGTGTATGGTCACACCAGGGGCGCTGTGTGCTCTGCTCCCCACTTCAGTCTCCATCCTCACCTCTCACTCATCTCTCCCTCGAGCTCCACACTTAGCAACACAGAACTTCTCCCAGGTGAGTGACTCACTTGCCCCTTCCCACCTTGGGCCTTTGCAGAGACTAATCTTTCTGCCTGGTTTCCCTTCGTTCTTCTCTGTCTTATTACCTCTACTAATCTTCAGACCACTGTTCCACGGCCACTTCAGGGAAGCCTTCCTTGACCCCTTTGCCACGCCATGTTATAGGGCATCAGGACTATGACCCTCTGCTTGAAAGCACTTGAAACAGCTGGAATTTGACTTTTGGTTTTTTGTGTGTATATGTGTATATATGGTTATTTGATTAACATCTGATTTCTCCAATGCACCCTACGGTGGTGAAGGAAGACTGAATTTGTTTATTTTTGTATCTCAGTACTGGCAGATTCTTAATATGCAGTAATGACTGACTAAATATCTGTTGAATAATAGATGACATCATGATGATACAGCTTTGTTAAGAGAAATTTTGCTTTTGAGAACATAATCCATTAAGTAACTGCAGGGTTTCACTGAGAAATAATTTACAGACAATAAATTGTGTGTGTGTATGTGTGTATATGTATATATATATAGTGTGTGTGTGTGTGTGTGTTAAGTCACTTAGTCATGTCCAACTCTTTGTGATCCCATGCACTGTAGCCCACCAGGCTTCTCTGCCCATGGAATTCTCCAGGCAAGAACACTGGAGTGGGTTTTCATCTCCTTCTTTAGGGGCTCTTCCTGACTCAGGGGTTGAACCCATGTCTTCTGAATTGCAGGCAGATTCTTTACCATCTGAACTATAGGGAAGTTTTTTATATAGGTATATATATATTCTATAATATAAATAACTATTGATAGTATATATTGTGTAAACAGTATATATATATGCATATATACATATATAACTGCAGTCTACAATATAAATAATTATTGCTAGTATACATTTTTATATATTATATACAAGTATATATATTATATATCAATGCCACCTACTCATTTTAAGTTATATATGTATATAAAACTCAGATTTATTGAGGCATAATTTATAGAGAGCAAAATTCACCCTTTTTAGTGTCCGGCTCTATGAACCTTAGAACAATGCTCACAGCCACATGACCACCGCTTCGCGCGCTGCGTTTGCGTCTCACCCATTCCGAGGCATGCAGCAGTGGTTCGTTCTGTTTCATTTGTATGCAGTCGCTCCAGTTTGCTTAACCATTCAATAGCTGAAGGACCTTTGGGTTGTTTTCAGTACTGGTGAATATGAGTAAATCCACTCACGATATTCATGAACTGAAGTTTATAAGAACATGTTTTCATTTCTCTTGAGTCAGACCCTAAGAGCGGCACTACCGTTCTCCAGAACGGCTGGACCATTCTGCGCCCCAGTCGCCGGGACTGAGAAGTCTAGCTGCTCTGCACCCTCGCCAGGACTATGGCTTGTCGTTCGGACTTAGCCGTTCAGATCGAGTGGATGAGCACATCAAGGGAAGGGAAAAGGAAGGACGCAGCAAAGGAGATGGAGTGAGGGAATAAAGGCTTCCCAGTAAAGGGCCAGTGCGTCTCAGGGGCATGGAACTGGGGGTTCATGACGCATTTCGCGTCCCGGCTGGGCCGACTCCTCTTACTCCGTCCGTCCGATCTCTCATAATGAAGACAGAATCTTTTCTGAGAAGGCTGGGTAAACTGGGAAGTCCGGGTCTGTGCTCCTGGGAGTGGAAGAAGCACTGGGAGGGGCTGGAAGGACAGTGTGTCAGCAGTGCTTTCACTTTAGGAGTATCTCTTCTCTGGGGAGTAAGCTCTGCCTCCAGAAAGTCAGAGAAGCATAGAGTTGCCCCAGAGAGAAGAGGCCTGAAGCAAAGCTCAGGACCCCTTCTAGGCCAGCTTCTGGAGTGGAGACAGAGATTCAGGAAGGTTGCAGATAAAGATCCGTGAAGATCTGAATGGAGCTTTCCTGCTCTGTATCCTCAGGAACTGGAGCATCATTGAGGGTGCAGGAAGGCACAGACTGGCCCCGAGCGCACCCACGTAAGAAAGAGCACTGATCCACGGCTAAGAAATCTACAAGACAACACTATCAAACTATGGATATCAGGGCTAGGCATTCATGACAGTTAAAAGCCAAACTGAAATAGGTGCATTTATAACCTATTTATGATTAATGGAAAGAAACAAACTGTTCTATGGACTGAGTCATGTTATGACCTCTAATAAGGTATCAGTATGCTTAATTTTCTATGCAGATTAAGCCTGCCTGACCTGCAGTGATATTCATTTTCTCTGATGAAGCAGCATGCATCCAGAGACACTAACTGGAGATTACTCCGAGTCTCTGGTACTTGTAAAGAAAAAGCCTTAACAAGAGAATTAACTTTTGCTTAACTGTTCAAACTGTTTGATGTACAAATAAAACAATTTAAACCATGAAAAGCTGAGATCTTAGAACACACTGACCACATATCTGTATAATTAGATTAAAATGAGATGAAATTATGAACAGCTAAAATCACAATGTGCTTATGAAACTATCTATATGCCTAATGTCAATGGCCTGGCAAAATCAGAACCCCATGGCTCCACATTAGAGATATTTATACTCCAACCACACCCCCTTCCAACTGGGCTGATACAAAGTTTAACAAAAAATAAACCTGCCTCTCCAGATATTTTCAAGTTTCAAATTACGATTTCAAATTAATCATGTATATGCAATTTAAATATAGCTAATAAGCAGGATACAATTCTTCCTAGACAATATTTTTGGCACAGAGAGTGAGGTGGATTAAAAATAGAGAGTGGTTTAAATTTGCATACTGATATGAGGAGAAAAAAAGGTCGAATGCTTCAAAATGAAATAGATTACAGAAAGAAAAAAGTAACTTCCTGTTACTGTGGCAGATAAATCTTTCCATAGATTAATGTTGTACAAAGACTCTGAAGATATCCAGACCCTGGATCCTAGAATGGCTCGCCTTTAAGGACATCATAATGCTGATTTTTTTTTTTTTTTTGCCAGAATACGAATACCAAGGTTTACTGTCTGTATTTGATGTTTAGCATATACAAACTAAAATGTTGTAATCAACAGTCATTCAATATTGAAAAGGGATCTAATCAGTGCTAAATCATGGAGGAATCCATTTCTAAACCAAATCAGGATATTTGATCAGTTCTATTTGCACAGTTTTATTTTTACCATCAGCATATTTACCAAGACATACACTGTCTCCACAGTGATTAAAAAAAGTGAGTACTTAATTCCTCTTTTTTGGATTGAAGGAATCCATCTACACAACAAAATAAATAGCTTAAAAGAGAGACAGGGGACTTTCCTGGGCAGGGGAGCTCCAGTGGTTAAGACTGCATGCTTCCAACACAGGGGGCATGGTTCAATCCTTGCTTGGGGAACTAAGATCCCACATGCTGCATGGCCAAAAATAAATAAAATAAAATATTAAAAAAAGAAAGAAAGAGAAGGAAGACATCCTCTTACCTGGATCCTTTTCAATTTGGACCACCAGTCTTGTGTTGGAATTATCCACACGCCTTGTACTAGAAAGAGCCACAAGAGTAAGAGGCTGTGATTAGATCCCTGCAAAGGAGAGCGGGCTCACAGGATCAGCTGTGT
Organism: Capra hircus; assembly: GCF_001704415.2. NCBI lineage: Eukaryota > Metazoa > Chordata > Mammalia > Artiodactyla > Bovidae > Capra > Capra hircus. The sequence continues at coordinate 39,379,064 of NC_030835.1, read as the reverse complement.
GAGTGGGAATCCAGGGGAGATGGAGCTCACGTATTAGAGTTATTGTTCTACACTGACAAGGCTGAAGGAAGAGAGGGGTCAGAAGGGTGGGAAAAGCACAGAAAACGCAGAGAGGGAAGAGATGTTTAGTGCTTAGGCACAGAAGACAGACCTTCATCTTTATCAATTCTGAGCATCCAGTCCACAAAATAACAGCAAGCACTGAAATTGTCAATGGACTACCGCTCACTGACAGTACTTGAGAGCAGTGCATACATAGCTATCTTGCTTTTCAAACTGATTCCAGAACATTCTTGATAAGCAGTCCAGGTCTCCACCACTTGCTTTCAAGAGTTGGGTGCATTCTTACAGACTTGTCTTAGGTTGAACCATAAGAATGAAAAGCAGCTCTTTGCAGCTTAGGAAAAGGTGGATTATCTGTAGCCACGGTAACCAGTTGCCACCAGAACCAGTTTTAAACCTTTTCAGTTATGACAACTCACCTCAACTTACAGCTTTGGTAAGGCAGCCAGTTCACAGTGGCCGCTTGCTTCTGCAAGTCAGCCAGCAAGGACAGGCTCAGTGCAGGCTTCTGAGGGTGACCAATCAATAACAGGTTCCCCAGGTGACTGCCCTGCAGATGGCATCACCCCATCTAAACCTGAAACTCATCTGCCCTTGAACTTCAGATGTCCCCCAAACCCCTTTTAAGTGCAACAGTCTGCTCTGCTTGGAGAGAAGATGTTGAGCCAGCCTTGACTTATTTCAGACATTGAGTGGAGGTCTTGTCATTCTTTGATGGATGAAATATGATACTGACACCAACCACAAGAAGCTGATGATATTCAACAGTTTATGGTCTACAAAAATGGCAATTGTGTGAGGGGAACGACTGACTCAAACTGCCCCATCCTGGCCAAACACGATACTAACTATTTGCATGAGGTATCTTACAAGAGGAGATCCTAGTAAGGAAGGCGTAACTAACAAGACATCACCAATCAGAAGAATTCAGGAAAGTTCAAAATGTCTTACCAACCTCCCACCATCCTCCTTGCTAACATCCATCTTGGCTGAGTGATGTGCACACTGCCAGGAAGGACCCTGAGTCAGAATGACTGGCCAGAGAAAATTTGGAAACTAACCCCATCACCATAAAACCTGAGGCTGTGAGCCACTTGGCAGAGCAGTCCTCCTCGGTTCCCACCCGGCGGCCCCCTTCCCATTGAAGTCTCTTGCTTTATCAGCACATGTGTCTCCTTAGACAATTCATTTCTGAGTGTTAGACAAGAGCCCACTCTCGGGCCCTGGCAAGCATCCCTCTTCCTACAAAAATTTCATAAGCCTAAACCTATGCCATAAAGAAAGGGCTTTCACTAGAAACAGACCACTGAATGGAGGGTTCCATACAAGTTCGAACATAATGAGCATCTCATCTTTACCATACCTAGATATACCATGTTTCAGATATATGAGAACTATCTAGGCAGGATCCTGCTGGAGTTTTGTAGACTAGATGCTCCAGATGGGTTGTACAGAAGGGATATTCTGTTACAGCTCGGAAAGGTCACGTTGTTCTATTACTGCTTCCTTTTCCTTGCAAATACCCTCAGATCAGCTTTGAAAATAAAAGACCCCGGGTGGCAGAAAATAAAGCGAACAACAAAATTCTTTCTAATGAAGGCCGTAATCCCACGTCGGCACAGTGAGTCCCTGAACGGAATTTTAATTTCACCTTAAGACCTAGGACAAATGGAATTTTCAGCAGCAGAATAAACAATTTTTAAAGTGAGATTGAGCCAAAAGAAAGTCATTTCCCAAACTCCTTAGGGAATTAAAACACCTTCTAAAACTATGTTAAATGAAAAGCTATCTGCAAAAGGCTTTGGATGCAGAGGGCTCAATTCTGATCAGCAGTAACTAAGCCATGCTGCCTGTGTGCCCCGAGGGCCTCTGGCTCGCCACCAGACTCTCTAAGAAGGGCAAGTGTCAGCCTTACTGGGTATTCAAGGATTTCTCCAGCGCTTTCCTCCTGTAAATTCGGTGCTTACCACTCAAAGGTGCTAATTAGTTCAGTAATTGGATTTCTGTCCTCACTGTCTTATTGCAGGAACATTCTGTTCTGTCCCTCAGTGTGTGGTATGGTCAGTTGCTCAGTCATGTCCGACTCTCTGCAGCCCCATGGACTGTAGCCTGCTAGGCTCCTCAGTCCATGAGATTTTCGAGGCAAGAATACTGGAATGGGCTGCCATTTCCTACTCCAGGCGGTCTTCCCAACCCAGGGATCAAAGCCACGTCTCCTGGGTCTCCTGCACTAGCCAGCAGATTCTTTACCACTAGCGCCACCTGGTGGGGGCTTCCAACTCACTCCCCAATCTCAGAGGCGTTCAAAATGCCGGCGTGGTTAGGTGTGTATGCTCTCAGCATCTGCCCGGCAAAGCTAAGGCTCACTGCTTGCCACAGGGTCCCAAGCGCCACAAGCCAAGAGTCCAGTAATATGATAGGTCTTCCCAGAGAAGGGGACTCGCTCTGAAGCATCTCTCCCTTATGTTAAGACGGAATGCCACCAGCAAAGCTCATTTCCTCCTTTCATGCTTTGCCTTTCTACCTCCTCATCTAAATCCAGCACCTTGTCACTTACGTGGCTTCACCTGAGGAGCTTAAGTAATTTAACAGTAACTTGATTATACTGTTTCCAGTTCCGGTTTGACAGCTCACATAGACTATTTATGGAAGTAGTCCCCATTTTTGATGAGGAAGTGTGACTGGCTGGAGTAAGAACTTTGATGGGCATCTGCTCATATGGAGAAACCAGGATGGATGGACTATAGTTCTCTTCATGGGGCGGGACAGCATTAGAGAAATCTGGAAAATGAGAAGGCAGTCAGACACTAAACAGAAGGACCTGTCCCATTTTAAGTTGAATATATGCACAAGTTTCATTTGGGTTAGTATTTTTTAATGATTTTTGTGTTTATACTCATATGGGATATCGGTCCAAGGTTGTTTTTTCTTGCGATGACTTTGTCTGGCTTTGGTATCAGGGGAATACTGGCCCCACAGAATGATTTAAGAACTGTTCCTTCCTTTACTCTTCTTTGGGGAGATTTGAGAAGAACTGATGGTAATTCGTCTTTAATCATTTTAGAGAATTTGAGAGTCAAGCGAACCGATTCTGGGCTTTTCTTTGTTGCGAGTTTTTGATTACCTATTAATTCCCTTTAATTGTTATAGGCTTACTCAGATTATCTATTTCTTTTTCAGTCAATGTTGGTAGTGTGTGTATTTCTATGAATTCTCCTGGTTTGGCTAGGTTATCTCATGTGTCGATACACAGTCGTTTATAGAATTCTCTTTCAATTAGGTAATGTTGGTAGAAATGTTCTCAACTTTTAACTGTGATTTTAGTAATTTGAGTCTCTTTTTTCTTGGTCATTCTTGGTAAACATTTGTCACTTTTGTCAATCTTTTCAAAGAATCAAATTTTGGTTTAACTTATTCTTTCTATTGCTTTCCTATCCTCTATTTCATTTCTCATCATTTTAATTTTTATTATTTTGTTCCGTCTGCTTACTTTGGTTTAGTTGGTTCCTTTTTCTCTAGTTTCTTAACATGGAAGACTAGCTTATTGATTTGAGATTTTCCTTATTTTTTTTAAATTTAGGCATTGACAGCTCTGAATTTCTCTCTGAGTACTGCTTTTGCTACATACTGTCAACTACAAATTGGCACTCACCGTGGGCACTTGCCTGGCGGGCTACAGTCCGTGGGGTCGCAAAGAGTCAAACACGACAGAGCCACTAACCACAGCTCGCCCTACTAGGATTACCTTGCCTGCCGCTGCAGCTGCTGACCTTCAACACCCCCGAGAGGCCTTCCAGGTGGAGGGCAGAGGTGAGGCACTCTGATCTGGGGAATAAAACTGGCAGGGCAGGTCTTCAGATAGTTAGATGTTTTTAGGAGCTGATTTTATGAGCCCAATTCTTGGTCTCCTCGTATCTAGAAAAGCACTGCAATCCTTCATGGGATGACTGTTTCTCATGGTTAGAAGAACCTTCTGAAGAAACATGTGCTTGATTGTATGTACACTTCCTTCACCAAGATCACACATATACTGTCCTTCTCCACTACATTCAAAAAAATTATTTATTTTAATTGGAGGATAACTGCTTTACAAGATTGCGTTGGTCTCTGCCACCCAGCACCATGGACCAGCCATAGGTATACATATGTCCCTCCCCCTTGAACTTCCTTCTCCCCCCGCCACACCCCTCTAGTTGTCACAGAGCACTGGTTTGAGCTCCCGGTGTCAGACAGCAAATTCCCACTATCTATGTTACATATGGTAATGTATATGTTTCAGGGTTACTTTCTGAATTCATCCCACCCTCTCCTTCTCCCACCGTGTCCTGAAGTCTGTTCTCTATACCCGCATCTTCATTGCTGTCCCACAAACAGGTTCATCAGTACCATCTTTCTAGATTTCATATATATGCATTAATATATGATATTTGGAACAGTTCTCAGAGGTATTTGAGGTGCTGTCTCCTGGGCTGCAGCCCTCATTTTGCCCCAAATACAACTTAACTTGCAACTTTCATGTTGCCCTTTTTTAAAGTTGACAATACCATACGTTTTAAGCTACTGTTCTCTCCTTTCCATTCACCACAAAATATTTTTAAATTTTCTCTTGTAATTTTTTTTGACTTATAGGTTGTTTAAGGTAACTTTATTTTATACATCTCTGGGATTTCTCTAGATTTCCTCTTGCTGTTAATTTCTAATTTCACTCCATTGTAGCTGGAGAACATATGTTATATAATTTCAATCCTTTTAAATTTACTGAGGTTTGTTTTATGGCCTAACACATGGTCTATTCTGGAGATTTGTCCATGTGCACATGTCAAAAATGTTTTTTGAAAAACTTTGGCTTTGCAAAATACTCTGCCAAAAGGTCAAAAAGACCAGGTACAGACAGTGGCAAAATATCTTCAAACCTCATATCCAACAAAGAACAAGTGTTTAGAATATATAAACAACTCTCAAAACTCAACAGTAAAAAACAAAACAAAGAAACCAAAACAAACAAAACCCCCACAAAGAATGCAAGAGAAAATGAACAAAGACATGGAAAAACATTTCTGCGAAGAGGACACATGGACAACAAATAAACTCAGAAAACGATGTTCAATATCATAATTCATAAGAGAACCGTAGGTTAAAACCACAAGAAGGCATCGCTATATACACCCAGCAGAATGACTAACGTAAAAAATAGTGAAAATATCAACACACTGCCAAGGACGTGCATAAACTAGGTCTCTTACACAGTGCTGCTGGGGATGCAAACGGTGTCACTTCTCTGAAAAAATGTGCGGCAGTTTCTTTTTTAAAAAATTACCATTATGTTCTGCAGTCACCACGTCATTTCCAACTGCGACCCTGTGGACTGCAGCATGCCCCATTCCTCGGTCCTTCACTATCTCCCAGAGCTTGCTCAAGCTCAGGTCCAGTAAGTCGGTGATGCCATCTAACCATCTCTTCTGCCACCCTCTTCTCCTTTTGCCTTCAGTCTTTCGCAGCATCAGGGCCTTTTCCAATGAGTTGGCTCTTTGCGTCAGGTCAAAGTATTGGAGCTTCAGCTTCAGCATCAGTTCTTGGAATGAAAACTCACGGTTGATTTCCTTTAGGATTGACTGGTTTCATCTCTTTGCAGTCCAAGAGACTCAAGATTCTTTTCCAGCATCATAATTCAAAAAGATCAATTCTTTGGCCCTCGGCCTTCTTTAATTAAGGTCCAACTCTCACATCGGTACATGACTACTGGAAAAACTGGAAATTTGACTTTACAGACTTAGGTTGGCAAAGTGATGTCTCTGCTTTTCAATATGCTGTCTAGCAAGCATAGGAACCATATGAGCATAACTACCATATGAGCTAGCAATTATATTCCTGGGCAATTATGCCAGAGAAATGAAGACTTATGTTCACCCAAAACCCCACAGACCAACGTCCCTAGCAGCTTTATTCATAAAAGCCAAACTCTGGGAGCAACCCAGATGCCCCTCTGCTGTTGAGTCACTAAGTTGTGTCCAACTCTTTGCAGCCCCATGAATTGCAGCAAGCCAGGCTTCCCTGTCCTTCACTATTGCTGCTTGGAAGAAAAGCTATGACAAGCCTAGAAAGGGTATTAAAAAGCAGAGATATCATTTTGCCAACAAAGGTGTGTATAGTCAAACCTGTAGTCACGTACAGTAGTCATGTACAGATGTGAGCTGGACCAAAAGAAGGTGTCCCTGAATGAGCGAGTTGCTAAGCAGACTGTTGTTTCCACACTATGAGATGTGCTGTGCTGTGCTCAGTCGCTCAGTCACGTCTGACTCTTTGCGACCCCACGGACTGTAGCCCGCCAGGCTCCTCTGTCCATGGGATTCTCCAGACAAGAATACTGGAGAGGGTTGCCACGCTGTCCTCCAGGGGTTCTTCCTAACCCAGGGATCAAACCCAGGTGTCCTGCATTGCAGGCAAATTCTTTACTGCCTGAGCCACCAGGGAAGCCCATACCATGAGATATTGCTTAGCAATTATAGTTACTGACATACCATGATCTGGATGAATCTTCAGTGAACTACGGTTGAGTGAAAACAGGCAACCCCATGAAGTTAATTGTAGTAGGATTCCATTCATATAAAATTATTGAAATAACAAAATTAGAGTTAGAAAACAGATCAATGGTTATAGGAGTTAAGAAGTGGTGAGCTGCAGAACAGAAGAGTGTGTTTTGAATATAAAAGGGCAGAAGCAGAGATCTCTGTGCGGGTGGACATGGTCAATATCTCGACTGGACCAACATCAATATCCCAGTGATAGTGGTGCAAGATGTTAACATGTGTAAATTGAATAAAAGGTATATGGGGAGATCTCTTTTTAATATTTCTTTCAACCCCATGTAAATTTATACTTTAGCTTTGAAAAAAGTTTAATTTAAAAAATCTCCATACACATGTATACGTATAGCTGAGTCCTTTGCTCTTCACCTGAAACTATCACAACATTGTTAATCGGTTATATAGCAATACAAAATGAAAAACTTGTTTTTAAAAGTGATACTGGATCATGGGAAAAGCAAGAGAGTTCCAGAAAAACATCTATTTCTGCTTTATTGACTACGCCAAAGCCTTTGACTGTGTGGATCACAATAAACTGTGAAGAAATCTGAAAGAGATGGGAATATCAGACCACCTGACCTGCCTCTTGAGAAACCTATATGCAGGTCAGGAAGCAATAGTTAGAACTGGACATGGAACAACAGACTGGTTCCAAATAGGAAAAGGAGTATGTCAAGGCTGTATATTGTTAACCTGCTTATTTAACTTCTATGCAGAGTACATCATGAGAAACGCTGGGCTGGAAGAAACATAAGCTGGAACCAAGATTGCCGGGAGAAATATCAATAACCTCAGATATGCAGATGACACCACCTTTATGGCAGAAAGTGAAGAGGAGCTAAAAAGCCTCTTGATGAAAGTGAAAGAGGAGAGCAAAAAAGTTGGCTTAAAGCTCAACATTCAGAAAACGAAGATCACGGCATCTGGTCCCATCTCTTCATGGGAAATAGATGGGGAAACAGTGGAAATGGTGTCAGACTTTATTTTTGGGGACTCCAAAATCACTGCAGATGGTGACTGCAGCCATGAAATTAAAAGATGCTTACTCCTTGGGAAGGAAAGTTTTGACCAACCTAGATAGCATATTCAAAAGCAGAGACATTACTTTGCCAACAAAGGTCTGTCTAGTCAAGGCTATGGTTTTTCCAGTGGTCATGTATGGATGTGAGAGTTGGACTGTGAAAGCTGAGCACCAAAGAATTGATGCTTTTGAACTGTGGTGTTGGAGAAGACTCTTGAGAGTCCCTTGGACTGCAAGCAGATCCAACCAGTCCATTCTAAAGGAGATCAGCCCTGGGATTTCTTTGGAGGGAACGATGCTGAAGCTGAAACTCCAGTACTTTGGCCACCTCATGCGAAGAGTTGACTCATTGGAAAAGACTCTGATGCTGGGAGGGACTGTGGGCAGGAGGAGAGGGGGACGACAGAGGATGAGATGGCTGGATGGCATCACCGACTCGATGGACGTGAGTTTGAGTGAACTCTGGGAGTTGGTGATGGACAGGGAGTCCTGGAGTGCTGCGATTCATGGGGTTGTGGAGAGTTGGACACGACTGAGTGACTGAACTGAACTGAATTGAACTGATACATTAAAAAAACAAAACAAAACTCCATAGCTAGAAGCAGGCCTGAATTCTGTGATTATAATGCAGTCATGTGTGATTCTCATCTCTCACCTTACCTTGCTTGCCTTGCAAATTAGGATCACTTCTCTCATTTCAGTCAGAAAAATCCAAGACTCTCCAACACTTCAACTACAGGATATGAAGTCCAACTATTTATTCACTGGCAAGTCATAAATATTTAGGGGATGAAAGTGTTTCTGCAAATGCAACTAATCAAAACAGTAATAAGAATTTCTAGTTGCATGTGGCTGGGCCTAAATGGGGAACTGAATAGATGGAGATACAAGAGATTACAAGGGATTCCTGAGTATTAAATGATCAGGGTGCTGCTAGTTTTGTTTCCCCAAGAGTAACATGACTGACTTAAGGTTTTGACTTCTGGGTACAATAGCCTCCTGGTAAAAAGAGATCCAGTTTGACAGAGTTTTATTTAGAGTTCTGGATATTTCTCTTGGGGATGAAGACACATTTACTTTTTTATTAGTGACCACTGAGTATGTACAGAATTTGGATCAAGGTGAGCCCACAGAAAAAAGAAATGCCAACTGTTGGCAATGAGATTGCAGGATTTTGCAGTGACAGGCACAGCCCTGACGGATTACCTCTGGACCTTCCTGTTTTCACGGCCACACGTCTCAAGAGAGATAGCAAATCCAGAAGACACGCTCTCCTAACGTGAAGCCTGTTAAGACACGGTGCTGTTTTGTCCTCGAGGGATGTGGCACTTAATAAAATCACACCAGCTCCTTTTTCCGCTGAGATGGACTTCATTTTTCCTTTGTTATTTCATTCACTCTTAATATATAACATTTTACCTGACCCATGCTCAATCTTCAAACCTGTTACAAAACCAAGTTTAACTAAAATGGTGCTCCTAATTCTATAATCACCATGAGACACCTTGCCAAATCAGTTACACTGACTAAAAGGATAAATAGAGGTGCCATATGCAGGTTTGTGGGGCTTCCCTGGCCTCAGCAGTAAACAATCCTCCTGCCACGTAGGAGACTCAGGTTCAGTCCTGGTGGGAAAGATCCCCCGGAGTAGGAAACGGCAACCTGCTCCAGCATTCTTGCCGAGGAAACTCCATGGACAGAGGAGCCTGGTGGGCTACAGTCCATGGGGTCGGGAAGAGTCGGACACAACTTACTGACTCAACAACAATAATAACAGTGCAGGCTTGACCTCTCCCGCTTGCATTTCAGTGATGGTGTGCCTTATGACAAATCATTTGGCCTGGAACATTATACAAAAACAAGGCAGCGGAACCCTAAGAATAGGACCGAAAACTTAAGTTGATAAATCTGATTTCCATTTGTAACTTGGCTCATGACTTATTAAATTACTTGAGAGATGTAGAAAGACTCCTATAATTCTTCTGACCTTCAGTTTTCTGAGTGCACAAAAGGGCAACTAAGAAACGGTGCTTTGGATCTGCAACTGAAATATAGAGCCCTTCTTCTGACTGGCTACTGCAAAACTGAACAAAGAATCACTTAACCTTGCAACAGGCCTGTTACCCAAGGGAATCAGGAGGGACAATGGATGAATAGGAAATCGATTTTATATCACCGCATCAGTACATCTGGGTATAGATTTCTTTTATGGGGAAAAAAAAGAACAGTAATTTTTTAATCCTAATATGCTTTTTCAAATTTGATTTTAAATACTAAAATTGTATTGAATCCTGGCTCTAAGAGCACAGGCATTATAGACAACAGGAAATGAGATCATTCACCTCCTCCAATTGTCCTCCATCTCCCCAGCTTTTCCCCCAGGCAGTGTCTTTGACAATGACAAGAAAAACCTCCTCAGAAGGCTTTATCCTGGATAAATTTAACTAGAAAGCTAGTGTTCTATCATTGTGGACTACTCTTAAAATTAGAGATTTTTAAAAATTTCATTCTCTACGCAAACAATACTTTCTGTATTGTTTGGAAGCTCCAACACTTTGGCCACCTGATGAGAATAGCTGACTTATTGGAAAAGACCCTGATGCTGGGAAAGACTAAAAGCAAAAGGAGAAGGGGATGACAGAGGATGAGATGGTTGGATGGCATCACTGACTCAATGGACATGAATTTGAGCAAACTCCAGGAGATAATAGAGGACAGAGGATCCTGGCATGCTATAGTACATGGTATCACAAAGAATTGGACACTGCTTAGCAAATGAACAACAAAAATAATACAGTGTTCTTTAAAATCCACTAAGAACTTTCTCTTCTCTCAAACCTCAAAGTATTCCTCTCCCCAAAGCTTTCCTAGTCTCTAGGAAATTAAGCTCCAGCCACACAAACACCAAAATATGTAACTTAATTAGACAATACAAAAGAGAAAAAGAATATAATACATTAAATTGCCATTATTCTTATCAGATAACAGTTTTACTAATTCTCACATATGGGATTATTTTTCCATTATTGGTCATTTTTCATTTAAACCAGCTTGATGGGGAGCATCCATCTACTTAATTGTGTTTACAGAGAGAGAGAGAAACACAGTAATTGAGACATGAAAGAGCATTATAAACCCTATGGAGTGGTGATGATGGCAGAATGCTTTCAAAGTGACAAGAAAAAAAGAGCATGACTTCCTATGTTCACATAATGCATTAATTTCATTAATCAGCCAATTGTATCATAAACCCTGAAAGAACAACCACATGTGAAGTCTGGGACAGTTCTTAGCCTTCAATAAACAGGGACTAAAGTCAGTCTTGGAAGTATGCTCAGAGTACTGTGAATGATAAATTTTGCCTGCCATATCAGCAGACAACCGATGCTGCAGCCATCACACCGTGCGCTAGAGCCACCCAATGGTGTACCCTGCGGCTTTCCATGGCCCAGTGGTAGACAATCCGTCTGCCAGTGCAGGAGATGCAGGTTTGATCCCTGGATCAGGAAGATCCCCTGGAGAAGGGAATGGTGACCCACTCCAGTATTCTTGCCTGGAAAATCCCATGGACAGAGGAACCTGATGGGCCTCAGTCCATGGAATTGCAAAAGAGTTGGACATGACTTAGCAAGTAAACAACAAAAAAAACCAACACTGGTTCACTCCAAGGGGACTCAGAATGGGAAAACACAGGATGCTGGCTCCAGATAGCCTACGTGAGTGTCAAAGGGATCATTTCAATGAGCCCAGACTCTTGCATCTGCCCATACATAGAAGACTGCTAAATTCCTTGAGATGTCTGACTTTCTTTAATTAACAGTAATCATTCGATGCTCTGGGACTACCTGGCCTAAGTTGCAAAACTATATACCCTGATTCCTCCCTTACCTCTTCTGAGCAGTTCTTCAGCGCTTTTGAGAAGCTGTCTCCAAGGCTTGCAGGCTTCAGCAAGTCCTTGGAATAAAACATAATCCTCAACTTTTCGGCTGTGCTTTCTTTTCAGTTGACAGTTATAAAATTAAAGAGTCTTCCGCCCATGCCCCCCATGACTGCAATGTTAAGGAGTGAGTTTGAACCTAGAAGTCCAAATGCAAAAGTCCCCCAGGACCCAGAGTGGCCATCCCTTAGGCAACTGTGTCACTGATGGGGACAGTGTGGCCAGTAGCTTGCCTGCCTGGTCACAGAGAACTTTGAAAGGGCTCAGGGTTCTTGGCACTGGGGAGTGAACCCTCAACTGTGCAAATACCTCCATCTGCCCAATAAATCTCCTGAGCCAGCAACACTCGAGTCCTGCAGTAAAAAGGTCTGAGAGGCAAAAGCTGAGGACTTCTGCCTTCCTTTGTTTAGAATCATCAATTCCATCTCCAACACATGCCTGAAAGCTGGAAAAGCTGCCAGGCCTGAGAAGGGCTCTGCCTGTATGCTGTGCTAGGCTGGCACTCCCTGCAGACTCAGACACACAGCCTTGCTCCTGGGTGACCTTGACTTCCAGGTGACCTTGATACGTTGGGTCAGCAGCACCAGACTGCCAGGGAGCAGTGGGCAGGTGGAGGGCTTCCTGCAGGCGCCCAGTCCACTTCACTGCTCCGCACCTTCCAGATTCTCTAACTGCTCAGCAGGGTGGAACAGGACTCTGGGTAAAATTATGCACAGGAGCACAATGAATAATAAGCTCAAACCTATGCTATTTGAGAAATTCAACGCTCTGGAGTTCCTCAAAAGCATCATCCTTCTGGAATTCATTTGCATAATCGCTCTTCACCACACCTGACGTGTCAAACCTTACCCCTGGGTACATGGTGTGTGAGCTTTTTCATCCATCAGCAAAATAGCTGGATGGGGCCAAGTTCATCATTTAGTGTCTCAGACGTAACAGCATTCAGACACAGATACTGGGATTCCAGTTGAGAAAATCCAAGACAGAGAAGAGATGTGGAAGTTCTGATAAGACCCAGGATGTATCGGCCAGAGAGCGGAGAAGGCTCAGACTCCTTTCTGCCAGTCCACCCTTCCCTGCAATTCTAGACTCGACTCACAGACTTAGAGCGCTAAAGGTCTTACCTTTGTGCTGTCATTCCCCTAAATAAAATGGTGAAAGATCCTTTAGATTAAAGCTATTGCTTGCTTTTATTATGAGTGTTTAGATTTCAGGTGATAGGAAACCCAGCTGGAAATGGCTTAAGAAAAATGTGAAACGCATTGACTCCCATAGCTGAAAGGTCAATGGAGCCCGGCTGGACTCAGGGGCTAGAGAGGATGGTGTCATCAGGAATCATTCTCCACATCCCTCAGCCCTGCCTGTTGGCTGTGTTTTCAGGTCAGTTCACACCTCGTGGGGACAAAAAGGCTGCCAGAAGCATTAACCTTTCATTCTACAGCACCAAGTCCAGTGGGGAATAGGATTCTCCTCTCCTGCAGGCTTGGCACACCCCAAAGTCCCAGAGCTCACTCAGGCCAGGCAGAAACAATCCATCTCCAGGACTCTGGGTTTCACACCTTGTTTTCCTATTGTCATTTTTGGCCACAGTTTCACTTGCTCATCTGTTTCTTGCTTACCTGTGGCCTGAAGTCCAGGACAGTATTTACGCAGAACTAGGTTCTACTAAAACGGAATGAAACATGAGTCAGGATACGTGTCCACAGACTCAGCTCATGTATCCCCAGGAACCTGGCTGAGATTTACTGATACTAAACTCTTCAGTCCATCTTGACACCTCCAGTTCATCATACGTAATGGAGAATGTTTATTGCTGGCTTATCTTCACTTCTATCACTTTTGGAAAGTTTGAGACTTAGTCCAGTTTCCCATCCTGCCTATCCTTGTAAGTTCCAGGACGCACTGCCTCCTCAGACATGGCTTAAACCATGCTAATCCCCAAACACGCCTCCTTTATCAACACACACCCGTATGGAACCTCAGAGTGACTCTCAAGCATTTTTTAATGGCTCAAAACACCCAGATGTCTACATGCATCAGACTTTGAATCTCTTCTAGGGGGAGGATTCCCAAAGACCTATCATTAGCTCCCAATAAAAGTCAGGGTGTTTCCTGATTCCTTTCACAAGCCTATCAAGTTATTGGAGACTCCAGAGAGCTAAGGGCACTGAAGGCTGCTTACAGGAATTTCTCAAATCGCCTGTTTAAAAAGAAAATTGTCTCTGAATTAATTAGTCTGACTCCCTTTCTGGGAAATTAGAAGACACTTGATCCTTGGACCTCTGGAGCAGGAAACAGCAACCCACTTCAGTATTCTTGCCTGGGAAATCCCATGGACAGAGGAGCCTGACAGGCTACAGTCTACGGGGTCACAAGCGTTGGACATGCTCCTTGGAAGGAAAGGTATGACAAACGTAGACAGCATATTAAAAAGCAGAGACATCACTTTGCCGACAAAGGCCCGTATAGTCAAAGCTATGGTTTTGCCAGTGGCTGTGTATGGATGTGAGAGTTGGACCATAAAGAAGGCCGAGCACTGAAGAATTGATGCTTTTGAACTGTGGTGTTGGAGAAGACTCTTGAGAGTCCCTTGGACTGCAAGGAGACCCAGCCAGTCCATCCTAAAGGAAATCAATCCTGAATATTCACTAGAAGGACTGAGGCTGAAGCTGCAGCTCCAACACTTTGGCCACCTGATGTGAAGAGCCAATTCACTGGAAAAGACCTTCATGCTGGGAAACAGTGAAAGGCTTAGGACACGAGGAGAAGAGGGTGACAGAGGATGAGATAGTTGGATGGCATCACTGACTCAACAGACATGAGTTTGAGTAAACTCTGGGAGATAATGAAGGGACAGGGAAGCCTGGAGTGCTACAGTCCATGGGGTCACAAACAGTCAGACACGACTGAGCGACTGAATAACAACAACACTTTCTGGGCTTGAGCTTTTATTCAGGACCTCCGGTGAACTCATGAGGGTACCTCAGGCTTCAGTCCTGCTCTGAAGTCACATCCACCCACCTGGCAGGGTCTGGAACCAGTGCGCCCCCATGCCTCACATCATTGGTGGTTCTGGGTCTCCCAGTGGGAGAGGCTCCCATTGCGGGCTCTGGCAGTCCTGGAGGCAGCAGGCTGTACCTGAGGGGGCGCCCCTTCACTTTCCTGCCTGGGATCCAGGGCTCCTGAGAATCAGGCAGAACTGCAGCTCCTGATCAGGGCCTCCAGAAGGAGCACTGAGGCACCCAGCTCAGGGATACGGGAGCATCACGAGGTCCCCGCGGAAACAGGGAACGATGAACCTCCCAGCGATGGGCAATGGTCCAGATCTGGCCAGGTGGCCACTCGCCACCTCTCACGCAGCCTGATGAGGGCCCTCCAAGTGCCTGAGATTCAAGGCTGTAGTGGTCCAGTCATCAGTGAGACCACTCAGAGGATGATCCCAAGAGTGGCCTTGGGCAAGTCGGGCTTTTCCGGTGACTCAGTGGTAAAGAATCCACCTGCATTGTAGGAGCTGCAGGAGACACGGGTTCAATCCCTGGGTCAGGAAGATCCCCTGGAGGAGGGCATGGCAACCCACTCCAATATTCTTGCCTGGACATTCTCATGGACAGAGGGGCTTGGTGGGCTACAGTCCACGGAGTCACAAAAAGACAGACACAACTGAAGCAAATGAGCAAGCACACGCTTAGGCAGGTCGTGTTCTGACTCGGGTCAGTTTGGGCCTGCCTGAGGGCAGAGGAGAGGTGTGGGACCAACATCCGCTTCTGTGGAGGTAACGGAACACAGCCACCGACCTCTGCAGCACCCAGTGCTGACCCCGCGGGGAGGGGCCGCACAGGGCTCGCCTGGGGACCCAGAGAAGGCCTTTCAGAAAAGGGAGACCCAGAGAAGGCCTTCCTGGAATGAGGCCCACGGGATCTCAGGCCTGGGCTGCAGCCACCTTCCCTTCTAGACAGGCTCTTGGGACCGCACCTCTCGAGTCAAGAGCAAATGCTTTAACTGGAAGTCACTGGCTTTAGTTTGGGGTTTCTTGTTGTTTGTTTGTTTGTTTTTTGTTTTTGGTGTGGAAGGCATTTTGAGAAGTTTTATTTCATAATGGGAAATGCTCAGGGCCTGAAATAAGGCCAGACCTGAGCTAATATCTTGGCTTGGCCACTGACTTGTTCTGTGACCTTGGGCAAGTTACTTCACTGCCCTGACTTTCCTTTTTCTGATCTATGAATTGAGAAAAATGAAATCCTACTTCCAAAGTGAGTGACAGGACAGGAATGAATATATTTGAGACAGTGAGCAGGCGGCCCCTGCATGCAGAAAGGCGAGGCCCCCTGCCGTCACTGCTGCTGCTGCTGCGCTGCTTCCACGCTTTAGTAAGTGTGCGTCCAGGGCCCAGCACTCCTAGGTGTGTGTTCAAGAGCTCTAAGGCCCTAAGACATCTGAGAAGGGAGCTGCAGGACTGTACCCCACAGCAGCTGCGTCTGAGTGCTTTATAAAACATGCATGCTAAGTCGCATCAATTATGTCCAACTGTCTGCAACCCCATGGACTGCAGCCCGCCAGGCTCCTCTGTCCACGGAATTCTCCAGGCAAGAACACTGGAGTAGGCTGCCATGTCCTCTTCCAGGGGATCTTCTCGACCCAGGGACCAGATCCACACCTCTCATGTTTCCTGCATAGACAGGCAGGTTCTCTACCACTAGTGCTCTGTGCGAAGCCCTTTTAAAGCAGATCCAGATACATTGTGGGGTGGCTTCATCACAAGTTGAAATATGCAAATCCCCTTCTGGAAGAACTGCAGACTTGAATTATAATGCTGCATTTTACTATTAACCCATAAGCCATATAAGCTTCCTGCTTTACACTTAAAAAATGTCTTTTGAGAGAAATATCCTAGTCTTTAATGTGGAATCTTAAAAGAAATGATCAAATGAGCTTACAGAAGAGACAGACTTTTAGACTTTTAGAAAATGAACTTAGAGAATGAACCAGGGAGGGTGGATAGAAGGAAGGGACAGTTAGGAAGTTTGGAACAGACATGCACACAGTGCTATATCTAAACTGGATGACCAATAAGGACCTACTGTGCAGCATGGGGATCTCTGCTCAGTGTTAAGCAGCAGCCGGGAGGGAAGCGGGGGTTTGGGGGGAAATGGGTGCATGTATTTGTGTGACTGAGTCCTTTCACTGTTCACTTGAAACTGTCACAACATTGTTTGTTAATCAGCGATATCCCAACAGGGGCTTCCCCAGTGGCCCAGTGGTAAAGAACCTGCCTGCAATGAGGGAGACATAAGAGATGTGAGTTCAGTCCCTAGGTTGGGAAGATCCCCTGGAGGAGGGCATGGCAACTCACTCCAGTATTCCTTCCTGGAAAATCCCATGGACAGAGGAGCCTGGCGGGCTACATTCCAGGGGGTCATAAAAGAGTCAGACAGGACTAAAGTGACTCAGCAGCAGCAGCACATCCCAATATAAAATAAAGCGTGTTTAAAACAGAAAAACAAAATGCTTTTGAGATGTTTAATGCTTTGCACGATGATCTTACAAACCACCCTTAAAACAGCTTGCTAGGAAGAGAATATCTAGCAAAATCCCTTCATTCTGAAAAATAGAAAATAAAGTGTGAAGTTAAGAGTTTCTTTTTTGATCGCCTTAACCACGCCAGGCATCCGCGACTCTGTCCAGCTCATCATCATTAACACACCATGAATGAAGACCCAGATGATGACAGGCAAGCCCCTCTGCAGACAGTGCAAGGGAAGGGGCTGGAGAGATGATGAATGACGATGGACACAGTGACCTGCACGGATTGGAATGTTGAGTTGAAGCCAAGAAGTCGAGAGTAGATAGAGGAAATGGAAATTTCTGCCTTTCAGTAAAACATATACACATAAGAGTGGGATGATGAAGACTTGGCTTGGCAATACTTTAGCAAAATAATTGAGGAGGTTTAGATTTTAAGATGCTGAAGCTCCAATACTTTGGTCACCTGATGTGAAGAGCTGACTCATTGGAAAAGAACCCGATGCTGGGAAAGATTCAGGGCAGGAGGAGAAAGGGACGACAGAGGAGGAGATGGTTGTATGGCATCACCAACTCGATGGACGTGAGTTTGAGCAAACTTCGGGAGACAGCGAATGACGGAAGCCTGGAGTGCTGCAGTCCGTGGGGTCGCAGAGAGTCAGACACAACTTAGTGAATGAACGACAAGATTTTGAGAAGCATAAGTGAGAGCAGAACATAGGACTTAGAGGAAGTAACAGGTCCCTTTACTGTGAACTGAGTAGGTGACACCTGGAGGTATCTGCTAGGGAAATCTCAGTAAACATCTGGATGAAGGCAGCTGAAATGCTCAAGGTCTAGACCATCTCACACCAAGAACAGAGAGGACTGTTTAGCCTGAAGCAGAGGGCTGAGAAGGGAAGGAAAGGTTCCTTCAAACTGTTAAAGGATGGTACAGGTGGGGCAAGGATGCTGCGTGCTTCAGGACCGGCAGGTCTATCCAGGTGTATGGGGTATTTGGCTGATGCCACAAGGAGCAGACCTGGTACAGTAAGCGCCCACTACTGTGGCTGACAACGCTCACAGGGGCTGCTGAGTGAGATACAAGGTCTGCTCCAGAGAAGCAGCAAGAGGACTCCCTCCCTGTAGACAGTACAGGGGGTATCCTGCAATTCTGAAGGTCCAGCCAGCTTCCCTTCTATATTACAAACCCAGGAAGGGGCTGCGGAATAACAAAGTAAGGCCCATGAGAGCTCACTGAGACTAGCTGAAATATTTTGATCGTCTATCCTGTTGATCAATAAACCACAAAAGAATGGCACTGGGGAGATCCCACTCTTTCCACGAAGGCAGCTCTGATGCTCAGAGAACAGAACCCAGGCTCTGGGACTGGCTAAAGCCTCAAAAGAACCATAGCGTCTGGAGGGGAGGGGCAGCATTTATAGGGCATCTCACAGCACGGCGGCTGTGGATATGACACTCCACGGTCTACACACGTGTTCTTTCGTGGGTTGCTATGTGTTCTGCCATTTTAGAAATGACTTCAGGTAGGTGGCGAGGAAACATAAAACATGTCTAGATTTACCTGAAGTAAAAGTTAAATGACAGCAGATAAAAATACAAGGAAGAGGGGAATTCCCTGGCAGTCCAGTAGTTAAGACTCCATGGTTCCAACGTAGAAGACCCCAGATTCCATCTCTGGTCAGCGAACTAAGATCCCAAATGCCGTGCAATGTGGCCAATTTTACAAACAACAAGGTCAAGAGAGAGAGGACACACATATATGTATACACTTATAGCTGATTCATGTTTGACAGAAAACAGCAAAACCTTGTATAGCAATTAGCCTCCAATTAGCAACAAATTTTAAAAAATACAAAGAAGGAAAGCAAAATGGGTACAGGATTAATTTTGTGTTTACAACTTCTAGGAGGCACATAGAGACAGTCATCCCATTTGACACATGAGTTAACTGAGGCTCACAGGCTGAGTTTTGTTGACTTCATTTCTTCTAATAATTTTCCTGAGAAATCTGTAAGCAGGTCAAGAAGCAACAGTTAGATCCAGACATGGAACAACAGACTGTTTCCAAACTAGGAAAGGAGTACGTCAAGGCTGTATATTGTCACCCTGCTTATTTAACTTATATGCAGAGCACGTCATGTGAAATGGCAGGCTGGATGAAGCACAAGCTGGAATCAAGACTGCCAGGAGAACTATCAATAACCTCAGATATGCAGATGACACCGCCCTTACAGCAGAAAGCGAAGAGGAACTAAAGAGTCTCTTGACAAAAGTCAAAGAGGAGAGTGAAAAAGCTAGCTTAAAACTCAACATTCAAAAAAACAAAGATTGTGGCATCCGGTCCCATCACTTCATGGCAAATAGATGGGGAAACAATGGAAACAGTGACACACTTGATTTTATTGGGCTCCCAAACCACTGCAGATGGTAACTGCAGCCATGAAATTAAAAGATGCTTTCTCCTTGGAAGAAGAGTAATGGCCACCCTAGACAGCATATTAAAAAGCAGAGACATTACTTTGCCAACAAAGGTCCATCTGGTCAAAGCTCGGGTTTCCCAGTCATCATGTACGGGTGTGAGAGACGGATCCTAAGTCAGTTCAGTCGTGCCCGACTCTGTGACTCTGTGGACTGCAGCCCACCAGGCTCGTGAGGCCATCGGATTCTCCAGGCAGGAATACTGGAGTGGGTTGCCATGCCCTCCTCCAGGGGATCTTCCTGACCAGTCAGCTCCTTTAGGACTGAGACGCTGGACGAAACAACCAGGGCCATGAGTCAAATGCTTTCTAGCCTAAACATTTGCTGCATGTTAATGATCAAGTTTGGTTATTTAGAAATTGTTTATATATAGAGAGAAGGATGATAAATCATAATATCAATATGTATTTCTAAAGCTCTTTAAAAGTACTCTAACATAAGAGGATTTATAAACATCAGGCACTATTATTACAGTGCCATCACTGCCTGTAAATTAAACGGAGACACCAGGCAGAACTCATCAAGACTGATTTTAAAGACCTTCTTAGTTAAGAACAGTTTAATAGCGAACATTGTGTTGTGGCAAATGAAATCCAGATTATGCTTCCCTTTCTCTTTTACATAATATTGTTGGACTTCATTAAGTTAAGAAATAGTCATGGAGCACCTACTGTGAGCAGGGCTGTTCTGTACATGAAACATAGGGACACAAAGATGAAAACAAAGAAGTCCAAACTTGGAAGCAGTATCAGTCCACACCAACCTTTGGTACAAATTACGACAGCCACAGAGCAAATTTGTTTTCCAAAAGTGATGACTTTGGTACCTCTCATCCTAAAAGTCCTTCCCGGATCTTCCATTCATCCATCAATAGGTGGATGATTCTCCTGAATCATTCAGAGATGCCTTTTGAATCTATGTGGGTGGAAGTGGAGGTGTGTGGGAGGGGAGAGCATTGGATGAGAAGAGCCTGGCCAAGGGAGGGCTGGGAATGAAAAATGTGACTATATGATGTATGAAAAAGTACTGTGGAAGATAAGGACTGGGGGGAGGTGGGTCTGCATCTGTGCTGTCCAATACAGTAGCCTCTGGTCACACGCAACTACTTAAATTTAGATTAATTAAAACTCGATGGAATTTCAACTTCAGCCACACTAGCCCTGTGGCAAGTGCTGGGAGGGCTGCCACGTTGGAAGAGGCAGGTGCAGAGCAGTTCCAGCGGTGCAGGGCTCTGGGGGACTTCTCGTCAGGCAGCAATGAGCCAGCTCAGACTTCGGAGACAGTGTGACCTGCACTGCTTCTGGGGAATCAACCGGAGAGCAGCTTAGTTAGGTGGGCAGAGGACATGTTTGTCACTGGCCCCCAGCGAGGAGCAGCGTTTCGGTACAGATTTTGCAGATCTCAAGACAGACCAAGCTGCGACAAACTGACAGGCCAGAGTCACCAGGTAGCTAGCTGGTGACTGACTGACTGTTTCCACAGAGAATGAAAATGGTCCCAGGGGACTTCCCTGAAGTCCAGTGGTTAGGACTCTGCCCTTCTAATGCAGGGGCCATGGCTTTGATCCCTGGTAGGGGATTGAAGATCCCACATACAGCCAAAAAAAAAAAAAAGAAAGAAAGAAGCTGGCTCCATTAGGGTACAGGGCTCACTGGAGTCTTGCAAAAACCAAAGGCAGCTTTAAAAGGTCTGGAAGAGAAATCAGAGGACTGGAAAGAGAGGGAGCAGAGGTGGAGAGGGAGGGGGAGCCAGGTGAGGAGACGACGAGGGCTCTTCACCACACCCCCAGGGTGAGGCTGGCGACCCTGGTGCCCACTGGCAGACTGTGCTCATGGACACACAGAGAGGAGAGTATCTCTTAGCTGGGACAGTTAGCAAACAATCAATTACACTAACAACTGCTTCTCTGCATCAGACGGAAAAGAAAGTACTGGGAACGGCTACAGAGACACTCACAAATAAGAATAAGAAAAATCATTAGTGCCTGAAATAAAAACCAACAGTTTCAGATACAGAGAATGCGCTTTCCAGATCTAGATGGGATTTCCTGCCACTTCCTTTCTGGGTTCCCACCACTCTCACTGTTCCAAATTCCATCTCCGATCTTTTAAGCAGATGGCCACAGGGCTCTGTATTCGGAGGCTTAACACGAGGTGACAAGAGGCTCTCAGCTGGCTGGCTCCTGCACCCGCACCTCTTCCTGCCCCCACCAGCTGCACCGAATGTCTTCTCCAACTTGGCTCCTTCAGAGAGACCGACGTCCTCATACATACCCACAGACCCTGCTGTGCTCTTCTCATCCCAGGACAGCCGACCAAAGCCCCCACACGTAACAGAGTGCTACCTTGAGCAAAAGAATGGGTCACAGCATCATCATGTCTTTGTGTGGCTGAATAAGGAAATACTTGAGCAGCCTATATTTTTAACTAACTTGCATAAACCTACAATTCATATCTCAATGTATCATCCTGAATGGGTGGCTGACTCTTGGAAGTGGGGAAACTAAATAAGAAAATACACAACTTGTATTGCACAGGTGTTAGGATGACTCCCCTCAACAAAAGCATCTCACAAAGATTTCCCCACTTCCCTTTCTATGGGAAACCAGTCAATCCTAAAGGAAATCAACCCTGAATATTCATTGGAAGGACTGATGCTGAAGCTGAAGCTCCAATACTTTGGCCACCTGATGTGAAGAGCAGTCTCATTGGGAAAGACCTGATGCTGGGAAAAACTGAAGGCCAAAAAAGAAGAGGGTAGAGAATGAGATGGTTAGATAGCATCACTGACTCAATGGAAAGACAGGAATTTGAGCAAACTCCAGGAGATAGTGAAGGACAGGGGGGCCTGGTGTGCTGCAGTCCATGGGGTGGCAAAGAATCAGACATGACTCAGTGACTGAACATCACCCCCTCCAGTTCAAAGGGGATGCCTTTTGTTTATCAAATTCTTCCCTGGCCCCCTACCAAAAACTGGTTTTCAAACTTATCTGAGAACAGGAGACAAAAAGAAATCTTTTATGTTAAAGATCACCTTTAAAATATCATGCACTTTCCTGAATAGTTAAAAAGCCTATGAGATTGTCATACCTCTTATTCCCAAGTGTTTGTACCTTTCAGAAATATGATTTTCTGAGCTCCACAAAAGTCCCCCAAATTGTTTTCTCCTTGAGAAGCTTAAAGACAAGCCAGTGCTGGTGACTTTCTTTTCCTTCTGACTCTGTAAATATGCCCAGCATCTCTCTGCATGCCTGCTCACTCAGTCACGTCCAATTCTTTGCCACCCCATGGACTGTAGCCCACCAGGTTCCTCTGTCCATGGGATCTTCCAGGCATGAATACTGGAGTGGGTTGCCATTTCCTTCTCCAGGAGATCTTCCTGACCCTGGGATTGAACCCGCATTCCTTCGTCTCCTGTACTGCAGGCAGATTCTTTTACCACTGAGCTACCTGGGAAGCCCCAGCATCTGTTTAGACAAATGCAAAAGAGACTCTTGCTTACGTGTAAATTTCAAGATGGCTTCACTTGTACAGCAACAAGCCCACCTTTTCGAAGTTGAGGAATCTGCCAGACACAGGCGAGGCCTTCCCCACCTCCTGGTGGTCTCACAGCACTGACTCACCTTGAGGTGCTCCAGTTTGGTTTGATTTCCCCAGGACCCCTAAATGTGAGGTCCCAGAGATGGTTAGCACAGTCGGGGGTCAGGAATTCCAGGCAGGACAGTGAGAGAAGAGCCCCACCAGCGCAGGCCCATGTGGCAGTTACTGCGTTCGAGGTGCTTTATGACTATTAACTCATATTCCCCCGCAAAGCTGGGAAGTAGGCCTTATTCCTTTGGCCCCATTTTACAGAAGAGAAGAGAAAGGGCTGAGGTCACCCACATCAAATGATGAAGGTGAGGTGTGAGCCCTGGCAGGCTGGCGGCCAGCGCTGGGTGTTCATCATAACATCCTATTGCCTGCCCCAGGAAGATGTGCGTTTCCATTCACATAAACCGTCTAACCACACGGTCTCCTAACGTAACTCTGGCCTCTGTGACACGTGCAGGCGCATTGTAAAGTGGCAGTGTGAGAGTGCTGAGTCACTTCAGTCGTGTCTCATTCTGTGCAACCCTATGGAAGCCCACCAGGTTCCTCTGTCCATGGGATTCTCCAGGCAAAATACTGGAGTGGGTTGCCATTTCCTTCTCCAGGGGATCTTCCCAAGCCAGGGATCAAATGTGTGAGTCTTCTGTCTCTTGCATGGGCAAGCGGGTTCTTTACCACTAGCGCCACCAGGCAGAGCCATGGACAATGTAGATACATTACAGAGGATGGATTAGGGCTTGGATGGGACAGCCCAGGTACGGCTTGTAAATGAGGGCAAAGGAGACAACCCAGCTGGAGACAGGCCGGCTCATCTTGCCCCCTCCTCTGGCTGTTGTTCTCAGGCCCTCCCCCAGCAAATCAATGGCTCTTGAAAGTTTCTCACAGAACCATTACTTCCCACCAGTTTGGACAAAATCATGGCCCTAGTGGGATTTCCCTGGTGCTCCAGTGGTTAACACTCTGCCTTCCAATGAAGAAGACAAGAGTTTTATCCCTAATCAGAGAACTAAGATCCCACATGCCGTGTGGCACAACCGAGAAAAAAAAATGACAGCTCTGGTCCTATCACTGTTTGCTTGAGGAAATTTATGACTGACCAGTACAAATAGCCAAGACAAAGCATACGCGGCATCTTCTAGTTCAACGGTGCTCAGAAAAAAGATGGTGTACTCACTTTGAGCTGGGATGCATGCACACTGGTACACGCGCGGCATGTGTGTTTCAAAGGCCCACAGAAGGCAGACGAGCCCCCAGGAAGCAATCTGACCCAATGGCTAGCCCATGGCTCCTAAGACAACCTCTCAAGAGCAACTGTTAAGAGTGGGCAGTGATCGCTGCATTTAAAATGGATACCAAAAGGGAACTACTGTACGGCACAGGGAACTCTGCTTAGTGTTACATGGCAGCCTGGATGGGAAGGAAGTTTGCTGGAGAATGGATACATGTATATGTATAGCTGGGTCCCTTGGATGTTCACCTGAAACTATCACATTGTTAATCGGCTAAACCCCAAAACAAAGTAAAAAGATTAAAAAAAAAAAAAAAAGAATGCACAGAGATAACCCATTTTCCTTCACAGCTGGTGAAACCTAGACTGGTGCCGACTGCAAATTTGCCATCAGTAGACTTGGCCCAGAACCTGGAAGCTGAGTGGGTGATCTGGTGCAGGGTCGGGGTGGGGTCGCTAGGGCTGCCCCACAGGAGGACAAAACCTGATGCCTGGACTTCTCATAGACAAAGGTCGAGGAGCATCCTGAACTCAAGTCTTAGCAAAGCAAGTCAGTAACGATTTTAGGATCTTACTTGTAGTTTTTCTCCCAGAATTTCACTGGCCTGACATACGAAGTGATAAAAATGACGCTCCCAAGAAATGGGCTCAGTGGAGTAGAAACGATGGACGTGGCAAACGTCTGAAAGAAAAGCATGGCAGAATCTGAGGATTTCGAGTTAAGGCTCAAAAAGTGTGCTCATTGTTATTTTTCTAAATAATATTTGAGATTTTAACAAGTTTATATGAAAGCCATTTTCTCACCAAGGAAAGACGGGCATCCCTATGATGGCTGTAGGTACATTTTTGGAAATGTAAAATTTTCAATAGTATCCTGCTAGGTCTCATGTATCACCACTGTGAAAACCAAATGATTCTCATAAAATTCCCAGCAGTCTCAGCACAATTCATGGCAAAGATTTAACATCTAAGATTTGAAAAGAACAGTGCTTTTTCCTGAGATAACATTAGCTGAACCAGACACACTGTGGCACATTTACTAAAGTACTAAGCAGCTTTATAAATAATTAAAATTAAATTATACTCTGAAAGTAAATAAATACCATTGTTTGGGAAGACAGCATCCCTGTTCCTCAAAGAATCTTTTCCCACTATTCAAAAATCTGTGTCTTTTATCACACTCTGAACACCAAGAGATCAATTCAATTAAAAAAAGAAAAAAACCCAGCTTATATCTGGTTTATAAGTTAAAAATGTGTACACACAGTCACAGTGTGCTGCTGGCTAAGTCATCTCCCTAGTACGCTGTATGAGTTCCTATTTGTTGGCATGCCTCAACTTTACATACTCTGATCAGAAATGTAATTGTCCAAAATTAAAATAAGTATGGCTCTAACTTTTGGCTTAAGGTCAACTAATGGACCTCTGGAAATCCGGGGGAGGCGCAGAGGGCTAGTCCCTCCCCAGTTTCCCACCATCAGTGGGGAACTCCCTCCAGCTGTCCATCACACTCACATCACCGTGGTTCGGGGGTGATGGTGGGGCCTGAGGGGAAGAGGCGGCAGAGGTCAGTGGGGAGCCAGACTGCCCAGGTGTTGCGTGTCCACGTGATTCCTTGTGCTTCAGGGTGAGGCCTGCTTGATTCTACTGCAGGTCTGATCTGATTTATAAGGATGGGGCTTCTCTGATGTTTCAGTGGCTAAGACTCCGCACTCTTAAAACAGGGGACACAGGTTCAATCCCTGGTCAGGAAACTAAGGTCCACACACTACAGGGCAGGGCCAAAACAGATATCTGATCTCCTATAAGGCTGATTTTCCCACCTGGAAAATGTGCCTTTTTCTCATTTTTGCACAAATGGAGGTCTTATTTCTTTAGCCCATCTTTAAAAAGTTCCAGTGGATTGTAAGAAATGCCTTCATGCTGGTCACGGATAGGAGGGCTCTGTGTTTCATTACCTACCGGAACATAGAAGGGCTTTCCCATGTTATCAATGGCAGGGCTTTTGCGATATGGGACTTCAGAGACCCATTTACGTATAAATACAGAAGCGTGAGTGAGCCTTGTCGGTCTACAGACACTTCCCTGAGCATTTTCATAGATGTAAAAGTTTTTCTTTATTTGTAACTATGTCTTTTTTTTTTTTCCCCCAACTTGCTGTTTATTTCCAAACATCTTGAGGAGTGAAATGACACACCCTCCATTCATAATCGTGTTGAACCGTTTGGGTATCAAAAGATCTCGCTTGTGCTACAATTTCAGTCCAGTTCCCTTTATTCTGACCTAGGTCCAAATGCAGAATCAGTTTCTTGTTAATTTGAAAACGGGAAAGATCTAAATATCTCTACTACACGGGACTTCCCTGGTGCTCCAGTGCTTAAGAATCTTCCTTCCAATACAGTGGGCGTGGGTTCAGTCCCTGGTTGGGGAACTAAGATCCCACATGCCACCAGGCACCTAATCCCACGTGTCACAGCTAGTGAGACCACTCACTGCAACAAAGACACAGAACAGCCAAAAAATAGATTAAAAAAAATTTTTTTAAACAAAGTATCAACAATCAAAAATTAAAAAAAAATACCTCTGCCACAAAACATACCAACTTAGTACACCTCCATCATCAGAAGCAAAAGGAACCACACAGGAGATGTCACTCAGAAAAGGTGCCGAGAAAGCAGAGTGGGGCCACGGGGAGGTTCCTGAGAAGTGGGGTGTTGTGGGGAGGGGGGCGGGGGAAGGAGAGAAGAGAGGCTCATCCACTCTGGCAGGTTCAGGGGGCCCCGTGGGGTTAGCAGAAGAACCAGGGCAAGGTAAGTGGAAGCCAGGCCAGGCCGCAGGCTGGGCGGGCTGGCACTGCCATTCTTTTTGCTTCTAAACATTTCCCCAAAGCATATGCTATCCATTTTTTAAACCCCAGAAACAGTTATCCAGACATTAAAAAATGAGGAAAACATCGCTAGCTTATAAATTTCACATTTGGTAGGAAAGAAAATGAAGTCGTAATAGGTCGGAAGTAGGGGAGCAGTGAACAGAAGGCCTCATAGGTTATTTTATTTAGGGACCATCCGTAAATACATGTATATTTATAAATATATATGTTTTAATATATATCAGTAAATATATATATATATGTATAAATACAGAAGACCGTGACTGTAACAACTAAGGCAGTACTGAGAAACATGCAGCCTTCTTTGTTGAGAGCCAAGAGGCGGGCCTAAGGAGTAGACGGTTGTTGCTGTTCAGTTGCTAAGGATGGAGACTCCTTACAAAGGTTTAGGCATTTAAAATGAAAATGTTCAACATTAATACTTAAAAACATAATTGGAAGCTCAAAATGACATGCCAAATAGAAAGCAGTCTTTCCAATACACACATTTAATAGAGCGAATCTGGCCAACTCTAATTATTTGAAGATAATGGTCTTGCATGGCCTCTACACATATTAAAAGAGTGAGCATTCTCATCCTTCCCTGGAGGTTACAAGCTCAGAAACTAACAGAGGTGACTGAGGGACAAAACATGCTAGGACTGGAAAAAGCAATTTACTAAATAGTGACCTGCTGGCCTGGAAGTTAATTCAGTTTCAAAATGGAGCAAATTAGTCCCTTCTCAATGCCAGGATGGAACCCACAGCTTTCTTTTAGAGTGAAAGAATCATTAACATTTCAGAATTAGTCAAGATCCAGGGCTGGCATTTAGGAACCTGATAGTTTTGTCCTGATGGCATATATATCTGGTATCTTAAATGATCTCATTATATTCTGACTAGTATGATGTTGGGCTCCAAATAGCAAATTGATACCTTTACAATGCGCTTCCCAGGTGGCTCAGTGTAAAGAATCTGCCTGCCAAGCAGGAGATCAGGGTTTGATCTCTGAGTTGGGAAGATCCCCTGGAGAAGGAAATGACAAGCCACTCTAGTATTCTTGCCTGGGAAATCCCACAGACAGAGGAGCCTGGAGGGCTACAGACCACGGGTCATAAAAGAGTCAGGCATGATTTAGTCACTAAACTACCACCATCACCACCTTTACAACGGATCCAGGATGGGAAGGTGTCTTTGGGTGATGAGGAGGGTGCTGAAGCTCCTGTAGGCCATCACACCAGCTGTGGTCAGACCCACTGAAGGGTCTGTACCTGAGCAGAGGCATGTGGGTGTCACTGATGGGAACAGTTTTCGGAACAAAGCATGAGGACTGATTGTGCCCGAAAATCAGACCCATCCATCATGAACACTGTTGTTTAGTTGCCAAGCCATGCCCGGCTCTTTGCGACCCCGTGGACTGTAGCCCACCAGGCCCCTCTGTCCATGGGATTCTCCAGGCAAGAGTGCTGGAGTGGGGTGCCATTTCCTTCTCCAGGGATCTTCCCCAGCCGGGGATCAAACCCGCGTCTCCTACACTGGCAGGCGGATCCTTGACCTTTGAGCCACCAGAGAAGCCCGTCATGAACACACTTGGATGCAATGCCCACTGTGCTCCATCTGAGAAAGATACCAGTGTCGCCTTTGAATTCAGAGGAGCTATCAAGTGCCAGGTACCACATGCCTGTGTGTGAGCCCTCAACACACATAAAGGTCAGGTAATTGAAACTTATGGCTCCCGGAACGTGTAATTCAGCTATGGAACTGCAAGGGGTAATTAGTATTAATAAATTCACTGAACAAGGCAGAAGAAGCCACAAGAAATGCTACAGATCTCTGTGAGACCAAATTTAGGATAAAATTGGAAACCACCGCTTCAAGTTTTAAATTCTTAGTCCAACTGCTCAGCTGCAAATTTATATCCATCTCATCTTTCTCATTTAACAAACAGGTTTTAAATTCTAGACAGGAGCCCCAAGACATGCACCAGAAATAAATAAAAATCCCCTCACTCTTGCATCCCACTGTCTTTGTTTTAAAGGACTCTGTTTAGAAAAAGTAAAATGACTGCTGCTGGAGAAAATGAATGTTCTTATAAAGGGGTGGTATACAAGCTCACACTTTTGCAATCATTTTTCCTGAGCTTGTTCTGCCAAATAAGCATGAAACACTTTACAAATATCAATGCAGGTCTAAGAATAAGAATATGGAGAATGTGCATTTTGAGGACAGCTCTGGGTATGATTAATTTTTTTGAAAAACAAATAAGTCAGAAGGACAGCGTTTAAAAAAATAGATAGAACATATTATCACTTTACAAATGTGTGTATTAGTTGCTCAGCAGTCTGACCTTTGGGGGCCCCATGGACTGTAGCTCACCAGGCTCCTCTGTCCATGGGATTCTCCAGGCAAGAATACTGGAGTGGGTAGTCATTCCCTTCTCCAGGGGATCTTCCTGACCCAGGGATTAAATCCAGGTCTTCCTCACTGCAGGCAGATTCTTTACCATCTGAGCTACCAGAGGATAACAAATATCCCAATTTCTATATCTGTACTCAAAGTTGAGATCCCAGGGGTTCCTTAAGAATTGTCTTGAGGAGCCTCATGTAACCTCCAGGAAAGAAAGCTCTGTGTGGCCATCAAAACAAGCTCACAGCACCCACACTGGATGCCAGCCAAGACTGCGCTTCACACACATCAGTGGATGAGAATCCCAGGGAGGCTTGTGAAGACGGAGATTTCAGGATTCCCCCTTTAAATGTGGTTTTCAAGGTATGTGCTGACCTCAGGAATCTGCTTATTTAATAAGCTCCTCTAAGGATTCTGATACAGGAAGTTCCTGGACCACAACTCAGGAAACACAAACTAAAAATATATAAATTTAGTGGGAAGAGAAGTCTTTGAGGGAGGGCAAATTTTAGGCCTGAGTTAAGAATATTTTATTTACTCTCTCTGTCTTCAAGAATATTCTTGATTTTTCTCTCTCCCTCTCTCCAAATACACACACACACACACAATTTAGCTGTGTCAAAATGATCTTTAGTAGGAGCATGTCAAATTGTTTTGAAGTAAATTAAAACTAATTATCATTATGGAAACACTTAAAAATAGACATGGAAACCAAATGAAACTATGAATGATAAAACTAGGATCCTTGGGTAATGGCAACTGTAAAACAAAACCATAAATATTCTTTTTGGTCTTCAAAGATATTTGGATAATTCTGTTTGTGCCCAATTCTGGGTCGTTGGACATTCTTCCAGTATATGATAATCAAACTATGTTTTAACATAATGTTATATAATCAATAATAATATAGAAATCCTATTTATAATGTTTAATAATATCAAATTAATTTGCACTATTTTGCACAAGTAATCCAAATCATTTAAGTGGTGATTTAAAAGACATGATATCTTAATGCAGATGTGGTCATGGGAAATGGAAAAATCAGGAGAAATTAAGTCACTCCTGAATATGCATTAAGAAACAGGAAGACTTCCAAATTAAGAAATGTCTCTTAAGTTAAGGCTAAATGCCTAAAAGGAAGCCACAGTGCCTCCCCAGGTCCCCATTTAAATGTAATCTTAAAGACTTTAAAACCTTTTTATTGCCAAGGTTCAATGAAAAGCTCACATCCATAAAATGTGAATCTGAGCCAGGGGGTGAAAACAAGCAGAAAGGATACGAGGGATTGCAAAGAGCTGAGCGAACACGTGAAAGGAGGAACCCCAAGCCATCTGCCAAGGAGCCACATAGGTCATGACGAACTGCAGCTTGTGAAGCAGGTCCCCGAGCTGAAAGCGAAAGACAGAGATGCATCAGTGGGGACAACCACGTGGCAGCCGTGTCACAGCTGGTGAGAGAGCCTGTGTTAAAGCTGCAAAGTCCTCTCACTGTTACCTTCTGGGAAACGGAATATTTCGAGAAATGAAAATATTTCCTCACATATCAGTAAACAAAGGATGTCACAGTCATCAGCATCCACTGGTGAGCTCTGAGGAAACTCCAGAAAGGAAAGAACGCCTGTCATCTAGCAGGCATTAGACTGTAGCCACTCCCTATGGTGAGCCCTGAGGAATATCAGGATGTGAAAACTAGAATACTGGCCCCAGATAGCTGAGGTGCACACCAAAGGAATGATTTCTTTTTTTATTTTATTATTTTTCTTTATTTTACTTAACAATACTGTATTGGTTTTGCCATACATTGACATGAATCTGCCACGGGTGTACATGATTTCCCAACCCTGGACCCCCCTCCCACCTCCCTCCCTATATCATCTCTCTGGGTCATCCCAGTGCACCAGCCCCAAGCATCCTGTATCCTGTATCGAACCTAGACTGGCAATTCGTTTCTTACATGATAGTATACATGTTTCAATGCCATTCTCCCAAATCATCCCACCCTCTCCTTCTCCCACAGAGTCCAAAAGTCTGTTCTATACATCTGTGTCTCTTTTGCTGTCTCACATACAGGGTTATCATTACCATCTTTCTAAATTCCATATATATGTGTTAGTATACTGTATTGGTGTTTTTCTTTCTGGCTTACTTCACTCTGTATAATCCGCTCCAGTTTCATCCACCTCATTAGAACTGATTCAAATGTATTCTTTTTAATGGCTGAGTAATACTCCATTGTGTATATGTACCACAGCTTTCTTATCCATTCGTCTGCTGATGGACACCTAGGTTGCTTCCATGTCCTGGCAAGCCCAGACTCATGCATCTTCCCACACACAGAAAAGCACTAAATTCCTTAACCTGACCTATCTGGTTTCTTTAATTAACAACCATCTTTTGATGTTTCTACTACCTGCCCTTTGTTGCAAAACTCCCATATATCCTAGCTCCTTGCCTCACCTCCTGAGAGTCGTTTCACAGAGCTATCTGAAATCCTGTCTCCTGGGCTGCAGTTCTCATTTTGCCCCAAATAAAACTTAACTTGCAACTCTCAAGTTGTGCAAATTTTTCTCAACACTTCCTCTGTCTCATATGCAAGACAGCTGTTCAAGGGGACTTTCAAACAGCAACAAGATGATCAGAGGAAACCTTGCATGGCTAATTTCACCAAGTTAATGATATGGTCTATCTCTGTGTTGCTTAGACTACTCACAGCTTGGTCTTTCCTCCTCCATACTTGGGTCTTTCAGGGAAAGATTTATGCAAAACCCCATCATGATGGACATTGCTCAAGTTTTTTGTGTATGGACTTCAGCATACTCTTCAGTCATTCTTACTGGAGAAAACTGCTCGATAGGATTGAATTACAAGTTACAAAATGCTTCAGAAAGCCAAGATAGGATAAGGGAGCTGCTGCATTTAGGTGCTAGACAAGCCAGCATAGGAGAAAGCTGAGTTCTGGGGAGGAGTAGGGGTTGGAGAGAAGAGACCTTATGTGGCCTAAGCATGAACACGGGGGAAAAGTGCCCAGTGGTTTGGGCTGGAGATCCAGAATATAAATGTGCTGGAAAGGATGAAGAGGGCCGGATTCACGGACTGCAGACTCCTGCTTTGTAGACAGCAGTGACTGATGGACCCCAGATGTGAAATCCTGTGGCTGTCCCTTTTAGATGCAGTCAGTAAGTACCAACATGCTTCCTAAACTCCACATACACTCTTCACCCATAATGCAGACCTCTTTTTTTTTTTTTTTAATTGAACTATAGTTGATTTACGATGTTGTGTTAGTTTCAGGTATACAGCAAAGCTGATTTCAGTTATACATATGCCTGTCTATTCTTTTTTTCAGATTCTTTTCCCTTACAGGTTTGAGAAGGAATATTTTCTGCAGTATCAGTAAAGAAAGGACATCACAGTCACCAGTGATTGCAGCCCTCCCATGCAAACTAACGAGCCCTGAGGAGACTCAGGGAGGAAAGAGTGCCTGTCACTAGCAGCCATCAGACTGCAGCTAGTCCTCACTGTGAGCCCTGAGGGAACGCAGGATGGGAGAACCAGATACTGGGGCCAGACAGCTGAGGTGCATATCAAAGGAATGATTTCAGGGAAGCCGACACTTGCATCTGTCCGTACACAGAAAAGCACCAAATTCCTTAACTTGAGATATCTGGTTTTCTTTAACGAACAATAATCTTTTGATGTTCCCAACTACCTGCCCTTTGTTGCAAAACTTCTGTATAACCTGGCTCTTCCCCTTGCCTCCTCAGAGCAATTCTCTCAGGGTTTCTTGAGATGCCGCCTCCCAGGATTAAAGTCCTAAAAATTCCCGCCAAATAAAACATAAGTCAACTTTTAGGTTGTGAATAATTTTTTGTCAACAGATTATTACCAAATATTAATTTCAAAACACCTGTGCTATGTAGCAGGTCCTTGTTGGTTGTCTACTTTATATATAGCAGTATATATATGTTACTCCCAAGCTCCTAACTTACCCCTCCCCACCCTTTCCCCTTTGGTCACAATAAGTCTGTTTTCTATCCCTGTGGATCTATTTCTGTTTTGTAAATAAGTTCATTTGTACCATTGTTTCAGTTTCTTCATATAAGCAATATCATATGATACTTGTCTTTCTCTGTTTGACTTACTATGATAATCTCTAAGTCCATCCATACTGCCGCAAATGGCATTATTTTATTCTTTTTATGGCTAACATTCTATAAAATGGAAAATTCAAATGGCAGGATGTGTTTGTTCCTAGACTGGTTAGCATATGAGATCGTAAAATACATTCACCTGACTCAAAAAGAGAAGGAAAAATAGAACTCTTAATGAGGCTCAGTAAGTGTGACATAGAACATCAGAAGATCACAATGAAAAGAAAGCAAAGGCTGGAAAATGGGCCACTGAGGAAAGAAAGGTTCAAGGAACCAAGAGAACTTAGCCCGTCGGTGAAAGGTCAGATCTGTGATTTTGTGTCACGCGAGTGTATGCCCCTTGGTCCCTTGGACTGGCTACCGAAGATGAACCCAGGACAGGTGTTCTTTCTCTCAGAGGCACAGCAAATCAGGAGCTCTTGAGAAGTGACCGCATCTGGTGGTGCAAGAGCCCCATGGTCTAAACTGTCCCCTGGGGACCCTGGCCACACACCCAGCAGTGAAAGGTCAGAGGCAGAGAGAAGGCAAAGGGGGAGAGCAAGGGAGAGAAGGGAAAGCAGCAGAGACAGTGGAGAGGACTGAGGCGGAGGCAAGAGAAAGGAAAAGTGGAGGAGAAAGATGATGCAATTGGACCAGAAGAACTGTGAAGGAATATGAATTCTGGGTAAGAAAAACAAACACTCTTTCCCAGTAACTTTCACGTTCTTCCCTTTGGCTCACTGACATCCACCCGAGAGCTGACTTCAATGGGCTTTCAAGTTATTTCAGAAAGTCCGCTTTAGTTTTAATCGAGCGGTTGGTTTAAGCTTCTTGAACCCTGGATCTGGACGGGTCTCCAAGGCTCTGGGGGCCTTTGAGATGCCAAAAATTGAGAGAACAGCAGTTTACTCTCTCATGACAGCTTGAGGTTGTATCTTTAAAGTTCAAAAAAGTGAGTCCTCTCCCAAACCATGGTTCAAATGTTCACAGTGGCAGTATTTACAATAGCCAAGACATGGAAGCAACTGAAGTGTCCATCAACAGATGAATGGATAAAGATATGCTACATATATATAACTGAATACTAATCAGCCATGAAAATAATGAAATAATACCATTTGCAGCAATACAGATAGACCTAGAGATGATCACACTAAGAAAGCCAAAGACAAATATCATATGATATCACTTATACACAGAATCTAAAAAAAATTATACAAATGACCTTACTTATAAAACAGATTCACAGACTTAGAAAACAAACTTAGGGTTACCAAAAGGTAAACATGGTGTGGGGGGATAAATTGAGAGTTTGGGATTGTCATATACACACTGCTGTTGCTGCTGCTGCTAAGTCACTTCAGTCATGTCCAACTCTGTGCGACCCCATAGACGGCAGCCCACCAGGCTCCCCTGTCCCTGGGATTCTCCAGGCAAGAACACTGGAGTAGGTTGCCATTTCCTTCTCCAATGCATGAAAGTGAAAAGTGAAAGTCAAGTCGCTCAGTCATGTCCAACTCTTCACGACCCCATGGACTGCAGCCTACCAGGCTCCTCCGTCCATGGGATTTTCCAGGCAAGAGTACTGGAGTGGTGTGCCATTGCCTTCTCCCATATACACACTACCGTATTTAAAATAAATAACCAACCAGGAGCTACTGTGTAGCACATGGAACTCTGCTCAATATTCTGTAATAACCTAAATGGGAAAAGAATATGAAAAAGAATGAATATATGTATTTGTACAACTGAATCAATTTGCTGTATACCTGAAACTAACACAATATTGTTAATCAACTATACTCCAACATAAAATAATTTTTTTAATTTAGTCCTCTCCCCACCTTACTTCCCACCAGTTAAAGATGATGTGGACAGACAGGTCAAACATAGACTCAAACTCTTGACTCACTTCTGTTAAAAGATATGATTCTCTTTGAAGGTCATTATCATATCCACGCATCCCCACCATTAATTCAACCAGAGGAAGAGTATGCTGATTACAAACTAGGAGACATTCAAACCAATGACTCTAGAGTACATCAAAAGCACAAAGCCCGAGAAGCGGGGATGAACTCTCTTGTATTAACTTGCTCCTTTATGCCCTCCCAACTCTATCGAGCAAAATGCCTCTGGATTTGAAACATTCTCGTCACAACACTGTTAAGAATTCTTCGTCTGGTTATTAAGATTTAGTCCTGTGACTCAACGCCTAGGTGAGAACTGCAAGCGTGAGCACGATTAACTTATGTGATGTATGAACCCCCAAATGCCCTGAAAATGAGTCATGGGTTTAAAAAAGTTATTCCTGTTGGGTTTTCAGTGTATGACTATATCCTGGGAGGCTTTTAAGCCACCTCCTGGAAAAGCTGATAAGTAGGTCAGGCATTGCAACTACAATCAGACAGGCAGCCCCAGGGAAAGCCTCATCTGCAAGTTGAAAGCATTAACAAGTTAAACTTTGCTGCATTATGATTAAATGAATCTATCACAATTATTTTTTGCATAGCACAGCAACGTGTATTTATACACAAGCAAAACCAGTAATCAGGCACATGCACTCCTGCTGTAATTGCAGCCAAGACCCCAGGTATCTTTGTTCTTTTCCTATGTCTCTGCTTTGTTCTTTTACTCTTTTTTCATGACCACTGTGAAGAATAAAATACAAGCTTTGTAAAAGATTTTCAGTATGCTGCTCATCAAACAGACTCTGCTATTCTTAATCATTGAAGCCAGACCTCCAGAATGACAGTTCTTTATATACCAGTGATTGATTCCTCCACAACTCAGTAAATATTTTTATTTTTAAGCTTTTTCTTTCGCATTGGAGTATAGCCAATTCACAGTGTTGTGATAGTTTCAGGTGGACTGAAAGGGACTCAGTCATATATACACATGGATCCATTCTCCCACAAACTTCCCTCCCATTCAGGCTGCTACATAACATTGACCAGAGTTCCCTGAGCTATACAGTAAAAATTTAGTAATTTAATAATCTAATAACCCTCCCACCAGAAAAAGGGCATGCTGGCACTTTGTCAGATGTCAACACAACACAGTGTTTAAGAGCATGGGCCTGAGGGCACACTGCCTAGGTTTCAATCCCAGCTGGCACCTATCATGGGCATGATACTGGGACCTCCCCACATGGTCATTTGAGGATGAAATGACTTCATCTTTGTTAAGGACTTGGGATGCTGCCTGGCAACAGTATGTGCAATATAGGACAAGTGGATATCTTATTTGAGGATATATTTTCTCTTGATCAGGAAATTCTAGGGTTCCCCTCTAAACAAATGAAACTTATGAAGTCCAGGTCCTTTTATTTTTCAGAGGAAGAAATCAGACTCAGGGAAGCTGAGTGGGCTGCTTAGGGAAGACAGTGAGTTCAACGGACCATGTGAATCCAGATGTTGAAATTCCTAGTTCTCCACCTGGTGATGGATTTCTACCTCCCAAACTTACCACATCTTCTTGAGGACTCGAGCCATCCTTGAGGGACAACAGCAGGAAGCAGCAGAGGAGAGGTGTCTTCAACCTGTGCCTTCCTGCTGATAGCAGGGGGCAGGGTCACACGTCTGAATGGGACAAATGGGGCCACAGCCACTACTGGGGACCTCTTTTCCACATACACCAGGCTCTGATCTGTCCTGGAACACCCTTTTCAGTACAAATGCCAAACGAACAATAGATGAGTCCACCCATCAAGTCCAGTGACAATCAAATGGTCTCAACAAGGCAAGCTATTGGGTTTCCTATGCTTCTTAAAGACACAGCTCCAAGAAGGTTGATATGACCTACATATTTTTCCCCCTAAAAGTGTAAAGAGGTATGCTCCAGGTTAAAAGACTCAATTTCATATTTTCCCCTTATACTTCTTTCTTCTCTTCTAAGGTTAAGTCAGATTTTTCTAAAAAAAGAAAAATGTATGGGTATCGAAAAAGCAATGTCTAAGCACACAAGGAAGTAAATTAATGAACACTCGAGGGGCAGCGGCCAAGAGGAGCTACCCCACATCCGAAGTCAGGGGCAGCAGTCCAGAGTGCCAGGCTGCGATGGCACAGGAACGGCTGAGAGGAGCTACCCCACGTCAGAGGTCAGGGGCGGTGGCCAAGAGTGCCAGGCTATGACCACACAGGAGCAGCCGAGAGGAGCTACCCCTACCTGAGGCCAGGGGCGGTGGCCAGGAGGAGCAATCCCACTTCCAAGGAGTGGTGGCTGCGCGGGCGCAGGAGGGCCTAGAGGCAATGCCAAAGAATGCTCAAACTACTGCACAATTGCCCTCATCTCACACGCTAGTAAAGTAATGCTCAAAATTCTCCAAGCCAGACTTCAGCAATATGTGAACCGTGAACTCCCTGATGTTCAAGCTGGTTTTAGAAAAGGCAGAGGAACCAGAGATCAAATTGCCAACATCCGCTGGATCATCAAAAAAGCTAGAGAGTTCCAGAAAAACATCTATTTCTGCTTTATTGACTACGCCGCCAAAGCCTTTGACTGTGTGGATCACAATAAACTGTGGAAAATTCTGAAAGAGATGGGAATACCAGACCATCTGACCTGCCTCTTGAGAAACTTATACGCAGGTCAGGAAGCAACAGTTAGAACTGGACATGGAACAACAGACTGGTTCCAAATAGGAAAAGGAGTATGTCAAGGCTGTATATTGTCACCCTGCTTATTTAACTTGTATGCAGAGTACATCATGAGAAACACTGGGCTGGAAGAAGCACAAGCTGGAACCAAGATTGCCGGGAGAAATATCAATAACCTCAGATATGCAGATGACAGCACCCTTATGGCAGAAAGTGAAGAGGAACTAAAAAGCTTCTTGATGAAAGTGAAAAGAAGAGAGTGAAAAAATTGGCTTAAAGCTCAACATTCAGAAAACGAAGATCATGGCATCTGGTCCCATCACTTCATGGGAAATAGATGCGGAGACAGTGGAAACAGTGTCAGACTTCTATTTTGGGGGGCTCCAAAATCACTGCAGATGGTGACTGCAGCCATGAAATTAAAAGACGCTTACTCCTTGGAAGAAAAGTTATGACCAACCTAGATAGTATATTCAAAAGCAGAGACATTACTTTGATGACTAAGGTCCATCTAGTCAAGGATATGGTTTTTCCTGTGGTCATGTATGGATGTGAGAGTTGGACTGTGAAGAAAGCTGAGCACCAAAGAATTGATGCTTTTGAACTGTGGTGTTGGAGAAGACTCTTGAGAGTCCCTTGGACTGCAAGCAGATCCAACCAGTCCATTCTAAAGGAGATCAGCCCTGGGATTTCTTTGGAAGGAATGATGCTAAAGCTAAAACTCCAGTACTTTGGCCACCTCATGCGAAGAGTTGACTCATTGGAAAAGACTCTGATGCTGGGAAGGATTGGAGGCAGGAGGAAAACGGGACGACAGAGGATGAGATGGCTGGATGGCATCACCAACTCGATGGATGTGAGTCTGGGTGAACTCCGGGAGTTGGTGATGAACAGGGAGGCTTGGCGTGCTGTGGTTCATGGGGTCGCAAAGAGCTGGACACGACTGAGCGACTGAACTGAACTGACTCATTAATGAGAAGTACGTATGAAGAAGCACCTTCTGTACCATATAAGACCATTATCTATAAAATAATAACTCATTTAAGATAATAGTCAATGGAAAGAATAACACTAACACCACCACAGGCAGCACAGCACTGCACTTAAGTACCTTAAAAGATTTTTTTATTTTATATTGTAGGAGAGTTGATTTACTGCCTTCCCAAGTAGCTCAGTGGTAAAGAATCCATCTGCAATGCAAGAGACGCAACACAGGAGATGTGGGTCTGGTACCTGGGTTGGAAAGATCCCCTAGGGGAGGAAATGGCAACCCACTCCTGTATTATTGCCTGAAAAATCCCATGGACAGAGGAACCTGATGGGCTCCAATCATGGGGTCACAAAGAGTTGGACACAACTGAGCGATTAAGCACACACACAGGGTTGATTTATAGTGCTGTGTTAGTTTCAGGTATAGAGCAAAGTGACTCAGTTATACACACACATATATCTATTTCAAATGAGAAAACTTAAATCCCCCATTTAGGTTGTTACAGAGTATTGAGCAGAGTTCCCTGTGCTATCCAGTAGGTCCTCGTGGGTTATCTATTTTATATACAGCAACGTGTGAGTTGGGGACTGATATGTACACAGTGAGGTACTTTAAATAGAAGTCCCATTTCCATTAGCTATGAACTTGCATCTCCTTAGACAGTATGAGGCCTCTGTTTTTATGAAGCTTATCTCATTCCTAATGCTCTGCTGCCAAGCTCTTAAATCTCAGGCCTATTAAAGCATAATAAACTTCCCAAATTACCCAAGTATGACTATATGAGAAAACAAAATCATTTGGGTCTTATCCACTAAAAACACTCAAAAAAGACGAAAAGAAGTCACAGTGGAATAATTCTGGCTGTGTCCCAAAGAAAGAC
The DNA here is from genome assembly GCF_001704415.2 of Capra hircus. NCBI lineage: Eukaryota > Metazoa > Chordata > Mammalia > Artiodactyla > Bovidae > Capra > Capra hircus. Next base: position 39,338,773 of record NC_030835.1, on the reverse strand, counting down.
ACCATAAATACTCTCACTTCAAATAACCCTTTTTGGAAACATGTTTTCAGTTTGGCATAGACATGCTGTTGTATCTCTGCTCTAGGCAGAAAATGCAATCTACATAAATTCACAAACTATCTTAAGAGAAGTGTCACCCAATAAATATGACCTTAACCCATTTCCTTGCTAGTACATTCTTAAATAAGGCACAGGCCACCTTTCCTCTGGGGACTTCCTCCCCCTTTCCCGATGAAATAACTCACCATTTACTGAATGTTCTTATACTAGGAGCTGCCCATATGATAAGTCCATTTGATTAAATCCAATCACTACCTGTTATCCCTATTGATCCAGCTTTACTAGTCTCCCATCCCAGATTAGTTCTTTTCTTAAAAGTTTTGTTGTCAAATTCATTAAGTTTTTTTTAACTCAGAAAAATATGCAACTTATGATTATCAGTGTTTGAACTTGAAGAAGCAGGCAAGGCTGAAAGGAATCCCAGAGACTGGCTATTGAATTAAAGGTGAATTGAGTTCAAAATGAGAGAATACTGAGGGAGCAGAGATGAGAGTGCTTGGAAAGGATGTTGACACATGGGAAGACATTTGGAAGTTCAAGGTGGGACACAGTGATGAATTCAGGTGGGAGCCCAGCTGAGGGATTGTAAACCAGGAACAAAAGAATTGGGGAAAGCGATCAGATATGTTGATCCACAGGTAGGGATATGGGGAGTAGAAAAGTGTTCAAGAAGGAATGGAAAAAGTAAAGAAGTGAATTTTCAAATGTGAGATACCACTTTTTAGGTAAGGGGGAGAGCCAAGTTTATAGAATAAATGATAAGATCAAATATGACAAATGCAAATAGGATAAATTTGAGGGTATTAGCATTAAAATATAAATAGTCTCAAATACGGCTGGCAATATGAGTTAAAATTTTGTAAGTTTAGTAAACTTTTCAGTCAGTGGTTATAAGTGGTTACACAACTGAATTTCAGAAAGTGAGAAATGGATTCTACCACAGTATACAATTTGTGTTGGAAGTCTATTATATAACACACTGTTTAGCAAAGTATTTATGGGCTTCAGGGAGCACGGTAATACAGAAAGGTTTCCATCCACTGTAAAAATACACACATAAATATATATATATATATATGTATACACATACCTAAATACATAAATAATGTACAAAATCATAAGAAAAATGATTGAACTCCAAAGAAGAGAACCTCTAACAGTCAGAAGCAAAGAGGGGATTTTATTTTATTTTATTTTACTTTAATTTTTTAAATTTTAAAATCTTTAATTCTTACATGTGTTCCCAAACATGAACCCCCCTCCCACGTCCCTCCCTACAACATCTCTCTGGGTCATCCCCATGCACCAGCCCCAAGCATGCTGCACCCTACGTCAGACATGGACTGGCGATTCAATTCTTACATGACAGTATACATGTTAGAATTCCCATTCTCCCAAATCATCCCACCCTCTCCCTCTCCCTCTGAGTCCAAAAGTCCGTTATACACATCTGTGTCTTTTTTCCTGTCTTGCATACAGGGTCGTCATTGCCATCTTCCTAAATTCCATATATATGTGTTAGTATACTGTATTGGTGTTTTTCTTTCTGGCTTACTTCACTCTGTATAATTGGCTCCAGTTTCATCCATCTCATCAGAACTGATTCAAATGAATTCTTGGATTTTAAATGTGAATGTTATATCTGAACTAACACCAGGGTGACTCCAAGAAGACAAGGGCATGAATATGGGCTACAGCAGCTGAGTACTTGAATTTTAATGACTTGAAGGGCAGCCATACCCACCAAGTGTAAATTAGAGAGCCCCACCTACCAGGACTGGGAGAAAGTAAAAAGTTTGTTTTTCTGCCTGGAATAGAGTAGATAAAAATCAATCACCCACAACACACCAAAGCCTTAGCCATCATGACGTAGGGGAGAGGTGCTGAAATATAAGCTGTTATGGAAGAGCAGGGATGCAAAACTGAGAAACTAACGTTAAAAGCAGTGGAGGATGACAAGACGTTCTCTCGTAAATTGTCTCCAAGGACACTTCCACAGCCACAATATGTAAGCCTCCCACAGATAAACACAAACTCCCAATGAAGATCTGTCTACACTGAAAATTACAAACTACAACGGGAAACAGCAGATGAGAAAAAGTCAGTAGATGCGACACACAGGACAACTGTATCCCAAGAATCTGAAGTAATTAAACTATGAAAGAATCTAAATAAATGAGGAAAGAGCTGACATAAAAAAGAAGCAATAACAAAAGAGTAACCTAATATGCAAAATGAACAAATGGAATTGAAAAAGGAAGAGGTACCAATTCTAGAAGTGGTAAATGAAGTCATTAGAATAAAATGCCCAGGAGATGGCTTAAAAGCAGATCAGTGATAACAAAACAGAAAAGCAGAGAACAGAAGCTCTGAGTAGATCACCTGGAACACAGCATAGACGGATGAAAGGGAAAAAATCCGAAGCTCAGAAACACAGACGACAGACTAAGAAGATACAATAGGCATCTAATTTTGGAGTTCCAGAAGGAAAGTACAGAGAGAAAAAGAAGAGAAAACATTCGAAGGGCAAATGTCTAAGAATTTTCCAGAATTTAGAAAAACATGAGTTCTTCATTGAAGAATTACATCAAGTCCCATACAGAGGTTCTGATTCAGTAGGTTTAGGATGCAGACCAGAATACCTTTCCAGGTGATTCTGATGCTGCTTTTCTGAGGATCACACATTGAGATTCATTGCACTAAAGGACTAAAAGAATAATATTAAGTTTCCAAGCACTACAGGGAAAGAAGGAACCAAATAAAATTTATTCAATTCAATATAAGGCAAAAAAAAAAAAAGAGGAGTAGGAGGGCAAAGAAAAAGCATCATAAAAAGAAAGAAAAAAAAATCATGATAGAAAAATGTAAAAGCAAAAAAGTAAATGGATACAATTTGTCTATGAAAATGTGAAGATTCTCAGTCTCTATTAACAGGGAAAATTGTGCTAGATGCTTTCATTAGAAATAGTAGAATTACTTAGAAAGTTTAAGATAAGAGGTCACATAAATTATTCAGTTATCAATAAAACTTTCTTATAGAAAAAAAGGAGAATGAAAAATATATATACCAGGCAAATCCTAATCAAAAGAAAACTTGCTTACCTATATTAATATTAGACAAACTAGACTTTTACTCAATAAAGAATAAAAATCAGTATGTAATGATGAAAAGAAAGAGTCACCAGAAGATGCAATTAATTGGAAAGTATGTACTTATCCATATAATCTCAAGATATATAAAGTAAAAATGGACAGAATTACAGGAGAAGATTAAGAAATCTACATCACAGGGAGAGACTTTAAGACAGGCATCTGAGAAAATAATTGCTTAATTAGACAAACAAAATGAAGATATAAAATATTTGACAAGAATTAACAAGCTTTATCTGAGATGTGTGTATTAGAATCTTGCAGTCAATCCAAAGAGAAAGAATGTAATTTTCAAGCATATGTACATTTATAAGAATTGATGAATGACTAAACTCCAAAAGAAGGTTTAACCAATGCTAAGAACTGGTATCATGCAGATTACTTAGCAGCAGCAGCAGATTGTTTTGTAATTAAATCAAAAGTCAATAATAATAAGACAGCAAAACAATAATGGCAACAACAACCACAAACTCTGGATATAATAACAACAATAAAGACAGCATTGATAGTGATAACCAAAATCAGATAATACTTGAAAATGAATGACAATGAAAAGCAGTAGTACCAATTATAACTTGTGGAATTCAGCTAAAGCTATTTGTAGAGGAAAAGATGTAGCCTTAAAATGTGCACCTTAGTAAAACTTCACAGTTTATATTGGAAGTCTATTTTGTAATACAAAAAAATTAGCAAGAATATTATCAGAAAGGAAAATACAGATGTTCTAATCTATTAATATAAATGCAGAAATCCTCAATAAAATATTTACCAAATGAATCTATAAATGTATAAAAATATATCATGATCAAATGTGGTTTATCACATAATGGTTAAATATTAGAAAAAATGTCACTGATTCACAAAAATGAAGTAAACATTAATATTTAATTGATTCAGAAAAGATGCTGAAAAATAAATTCAACAAATTTATAAAACTCCCTCACAGCCTAGTAATTTAAAAAGTTCTTCTTAAACTGATAAAGGGTATCAGTGCTATACTGGAGTAAACATGATATTTAACAGTAAAAAATAAAATTTCAGAACTATTCAGGAAAGAGGTATCAGGCAAGATGAATCTGATTAACCTACAACAGAAACGTGAAAACAGAATCATCAAGGGAAACTAAAATATAAGGGAAGACAAAGGAACCTGGGGTAATAGATTATCATCTGTGAAGTGCAATTTGGAAAATTGTAACTAAGAAGAGAAACAGAGGTGATCCAGGGATGAGTGTACCCAGCAGAGGGGTAGGTTACTTAGGCAAATGAATGTGCAGCTAATAAAGGGAAATGCAACAGGCCCTGGTTCTTTGATTAGCCAGTCTTCTGCAGCCTGACAAATTCAGACCCCAAGGAGAACATGACAGAAAATATTAGTTAGGTTCATATTTCATAACTACTAATTAGGGCAACCATAAATGCAAATGAAGTCACCACGGCACATTTAAATTTTTCAGTCTACCAAGAGGTAGGAATGCACACAATTAAAAGGTAAAGATTTTGTCAAGATCCCTGAGAATTAGGAATTAAATTTAATCCTGCGTCTCTGTGCATGTCTGTGATGGACATGGGGGTGTGGGCTCTGGTGTGTGGGGAGGTAGGTCACTGGGGAAGAAGGCAAGAGTGGACTTCAACACAGCAGAAACAAGAGAGGATGAAAGTAACTGAGGACAGAAGGTTACTTTTGCTCTTTAAGCATCAAATTGAACTTGGAGTGGAATGGTAGAAATGATACATTTAATGTACACATTCTGCCTTTCTTTTCAATTCCTTAGTCCTTTAAATTCCTAATGTTAGCCTTTATCCAATTACTGTATGTAGGATAGTCTCCTGTCTTTGATTTTATTTATAATTCTCTTCCTTGTATGGGAGAGGCGGCTTTCTAGATTCTGTTTTGGGGGGCTTCCTCCCTCTTGAGGGCTTTCAAGGCGGTGCTAGTGGTCAAGAACTTGCCTGCCAGTGCAAGAGACCTAAGAGACATGGGTTTGATCCCTGAGTCAGGAAGATCCCCTGGAGAAGGAAATGGCTACCTACTCCAGTATTCTTGCCTGGAGAGTTCCACGGACAGAGGAGCCTGGTGGGGGTCCATGGGGTCACAAAGAATCAGACACGACTGAAGCGACTCAGCACCCTCCCTCTTGAAGATTCATTACAACTCTAAGGGTGACAAATGTAGTTTTCACAAAGAGGGTATAAAGGCCAAGCTCATAAGACTCCTATCAGGATCCAAGCTGCTGCTTTTACAGCAGCAAGAGCTCATGAGTTGGTGATAGTCAAGTGTGGGCTCATGGGACACCAGGAAGCCCCTGAGGGGTATAGAAACAGCAGGCTTTTTCTCCATGCACTCCCCTGGGTACTCACAGAAAAGATCAGAGAAAACCCTAAGGAAGTGTCTGGTGTGGGACAGACATGAAAGAAGGAAACAGCATACACCTGGAGGGTACAAAACTCTGCTAGACCCCTTTTCCAGACTTCTCTTACGGGACACACATTTTAGCCTGCTAGGCTCCTCTGTCCGTGGAATTCTCCAGGCAAGAATACTGGAGTGGCATTTACTTCTCCAGGAGATCTTCCTGACCCGGGGATCAAACTCGGGTCTCCTGCAATGCACACAGATTCTTTACCATCTGAGGCACCAGGGAAGCCCCAATTTGCAGAGGAAAGGTGAGCAAACACTGTTGTCTCCAGAGCATTGATTAAAAAAAAAAAAAAAAAAAAAAACTCACTGCAGCTGGGAGAGGGGAATGACGCACCAGCAACAAAACCCCACTCCCGAGGAAGGGGCAGGAGCACCTGCTGACCAACTGCAGCTGGAGGAGGGGCAGGAAGACTAAGAAGGACACAGCTCTAAGACCAAGGGACGGGGGCAGGCCTAAGACTGAGGTTTAATTAGAAAGCAGAGAACGTCCTCCACCCTCTCCCTCTGCCATCAAGTTAACACGTTTCAAGTGAAAAGTAAAAGCAGATGCTGATGGAAGAGGGAAAGGAAAGGAACAACCCCATGTGAAGAGACACAACGAGGAGCAGCGTGGAGGCAGAGCTGAGCGCTGAGCAAACGTTGCTATGGAAACCAAACCCCAATCTAAACGCAGGGTATCCCTTCAGGAGTTCTGAAGTCTGTGGTACCTTAAGGGTAACCATAGCAACAACAACCCCCCAACCCAGTCCATCTCCGAACTGTATTAACTCAAACTCTCCATCAAAAATCTAGCAGAAGGAAAGGCATGTCCAGTTCCAGGCATAAAAGCTATTTGCTTTATTCTCTATGGCCCTCCAGCAGAAGTCTAGCTTTCAACAAAAAGTTATGAGGCATATGAAAAGGCAAGAAAAAAGAGACTCCTAAAACATAAAGCCACAATCAGGGCAAGAGTCAGAGATGAACCATATGTTGGAACTATCTGACTGTGAAAACTAGAATCACTTTGATTAATATGTTATAGGCTCTAATGGAAAAGGTACACAATATGACAGATTAGATGAAAAGCTTCAGCAGAGAGATGGAAAGTTTAAAAGAGATACTCAAATGCAAATAATAGAAACGGAAAACACACAAAAGAGACACTGAATGTTTTCAGCAGGCTCGTCAGACTAACATAGTCGATGAAAGAATCAATGAACTCAAAGAAAGTCAATAAAGATGTCCTAAACCAAAATACATAGACAATACTGAATGAATTCAAAAAGAAAATATGGGGCTTCCCTGGTGGCTCAGGGGTTAGGAATCTACCTTGCAATGCAGGAGACATGGGTTTGATCCATTGTCCAGGAAGATCTCACAGCTGCCAGGCAGCTGAGCCCTTATGCCACAAGTAATAAGCCTGTGCTCTGGAGTTCTCAAGCTGAAACTACAGAGTCCACGCTCTGCAACAAGATAAACCACTGCAATGAGAAGCTCCCACACCACAAGAGAAAGCTCACATGCAACAAGGAAGACCCAGCATAGCTGAAAATAAATAAGCATATTAAAATTTTAAAGACACATGGAAAAACATTACTTAGTATCCAAGAGATATACAACAATATCAAACTAACATAGGTGTTCTTTGAAATTCAGAAAGAGAGAACAGGACAAAGTGTTTGAAGACATAATGGAAAAAAAATTTCCAAAGTAATGACAGACACCAAGCCACAGATTCAGGAAAATTAGATAATATCAAGGGGGATAAATACCCAAACAAACAATAGAATAAATAAACAAATAATAATAAATCCTACACAACACTAGGCATATAATAATCAAGTTGCTAAAAACAAAAAGAAAAACCTTGAAGGCAGCCCCCCAAAAAGCACATTACACAGAGAAGAATAAAAGTAAAATTATAGACTTTCTGTAAGCCAGAAGACAATGGAGTGGTATTTTTTAAATGCAAAAACAGGGGTGGGGCAGAAACTGTCAATAAGGAATTCTATACCCAATGAAATGTCTTTCAAAAAGGAAAGAGAAATACTTTCTAGGCAAACAAAACTGACAGAATTCATTGCAAATAGACCTACAGTACAGAAACTGTTCAGGAAATTCAGGCAGAAAAAAATACAAGTTGGAAATTTGGATTTACACAAAGAAATAATGAATCAGAAATAAAATAAGTGACAACAACTATTTTTTCTTATTTTTAATTGCTCTAAAAGAGAAATTTTGCTCTAAAGCAAAAATAGTTAACAATGTACTATGTGTTTTTAGCATATGTTAAAGAAAATATATGACAGTAATACCAAGGATACCAGGGAGGAAACTGTTGAAATTGCTTACACTACACAAGCAATGTGTATATGCTCAGTCCTGTCTGACTCTTTGTGACCCCATGGACTGTAGCCCACAAGGCTCCTCTGTCCATGGGACTCTCCAGGCAAGAACACTGGAGCAGGTTGCCATTTCCTTCTCCAGGGAATCTCCCCGCCCCAGGGATTAAATCTGCATCTCTTGGGTCTCCTGCAATGGCAGGCAGATTCTTTACCACTAGCACCATCTGACACAAGCAAAAATACAATATTATTTGCAGGGAGATCCTGGTGAATTTAAGTTTTCTATTATTAAAGTAATGTGTGTTTTATGTGTTAGTCACTCAGTCATGGCTGACTCTTTATAACCCTGTGGACTGTAGCCTGCCAGACTCCTTTGTCCACGGAATCCTCCAAGCAAAAACTGCAGTGGGTTGCCATTGCCTTCTCAGGGGATCTTCCTGACTCAGGGATCGAACCTGGGTCTCCTATATTGCAGGCAGATTCTTTACCTTCTGAGCCATCATGGAAGCCCCATTAATGTAATAGTGGTGACTTTAAAAAAAGAGACACAAATAATATGCCAAAAGAAGAAATAAAATGGATTTTAAAAATAGTTCAAAGTTTTTCCTGCTAGTCTTCCTTTCACTACTTTAACTCATTGCTCCCTTTGGAGACCCCCATAATATTTGGCTTATAACCTCCTATCACATGGAAAGTAGTACAGCATCTTGGTGATAAGACTAAGCTTTGGAGTTAGACCTAGGTTCTCATTCAGGCTCTGCCTCTCACTAGGTGTGTGATCTTGGACAAGCTTTACTCCTCTGAGCCTCAGCTCTCTCATTTGCAAAGTAAACATGGCAGGGACGTCCCTGGTGGTCCAGGGGTTAAGTAATGCAGCAGATGCGGATTCAGTCCCTGGTCAGGAAGCCAAGACCCCACGTGCCTCAGAGCAACTAAGCCCAGGCGCCACAGCTACTGAGCCTGTGCCACAGCTAGAAAGGGCATGGGCCACAATGAAAGGAAAGAGCCTTCCTGGCACAACGAAGAACTTGCAGGCTGCACCTAAGACCCAATGCAGCCAATAAATAATTTAAAAGAATAAATAAATAAATATGCTTCAAAAATAAATAAATATGTTTTGGTACCTATCTCAGAAAATGATTGTGAAGAGCAGATGAAATAATCCACATTAGGTTTTCAGTTCAGGACCAAACATATAATAAGTGCTGAATAAATAAAGGTTATTTTATTTCTTTCCTTTATGACATTGCTTCAAAAGTATTTTTTATGTTTTTCTTTCCCACATTTTCCACTGGAGTGTATGTTCACCATCAGTGATACGATATTGGTTATACTTGCACAGTTATCTTCTAACAGGTAAGTAACTAGTGATTATAAGAACAGAAAGTATTTTTCAGAAACAATGAGCAAAAGAAAGCCTCAGGTGGGTATCAGGTCAATAGAATTTTTCTTGTTACTTTCTGACTCTCCTGTACATGCCAGATCTATGCAATTGCCACTAATTTTCCTGATAAAAGTGATGTTTCCCCTCTTCTTCTCCATGAATATTTACAACAGTAACCATCTCACTGTCATTGACTGCCTTCCTGCAACTGTGGCAGAAGCAACATGGTTTGCTCGACTCAAAGTGCTTTCAAGAGCGGTAGTAAAAGGAAAGAAGTAATGAGAATGCGTGACCTCGAAGATCTTGTCTTAAATACGAATCCATGGTAAAGGACACTATTTGGAATCTTTAGGTTTATGTGTGTGCAAATTCTGCAGAACCAGAAACCTACACCCAATAATGGAGAGCAAGCGCCTTTTGTAAGGAAGGTGTTGCCCTGACTTAGAACCAATCGAGCTCTGTCTTCAGGAAGCGCTTTAAGGAGGGCTTCCTCATTGTTGAGCACGAAGGTTTTCAACATTCTTTCAGTGAAGAGAGCCTGGATTTGTCACCTCTGCTAAATTCCCTGAAGCCTCTCATGCAGCTTCTGTGCCTCAAACATACACCACATGCCTGTTCTCTAAAGATTCATCAGCTACAGCCCTTTGATTTTACAGAGAAAGCTGTAGAATCTTTTTTTAAATGAGAGCCATAAATACTTCTTTGGCATATCAGCAGGGACACACATGACTATGTTGTTGTTTGAACAACATGACTAAATCCATGTATTTATTACAATATACTCTGGCATGAGAAGAAAGGAAAAATGAGGGGGAAAGATATAACTCTTGCACACCAGCCTTGAAGTCCTAAATGGGAAGGAATAACAGCCCCTTACTTTGAAGGCTGAGGTGTAGACAATCTGTTAGCTTTCACTCCAGCCCTCTGTCCCTTTCCAGGAGATGAATTACAGGAACTTGTATGGTTTAAGTTAAGGGAAACCCATTCCCCTGGTATGTGGGTATTGTCCTGGGGAGTAGAAGACAAGAAAGTTGATGTGTTGGGCTATAAATCTTGACTAACAGGGTGTTTGGGGCTATTCAGGCGCTTCCCAGCAGTTATATGACACTTTAAAAGTGGCATCACAGTGGGGCCCCATGCCGTGAGCCGGCCGATTGAATGGCATCAGCGTGTCACCAATGGGGTAGGTATGCAGCGTGAAACAGATTGTGTTCTACACTCTCAACTCTGCGAGGAGGGCTCAGCTGATTGGGGAGCACAGAGCAACACACTCACAGCGGAGCAGCCAGCTCTGCTGGTCATGCGTTAACTCCCCCGCTGTGAGCGGGACAGTGGGCAGCGGCGAGGCAGCCAAACAAGCGTTATTAGAAGCCAAGAAAATCAAAACACACACCACAGAGAGCCCAAGGAGGGAGTGCTAAGTAACCCGTGTGCCCAGTCGAAAACAGCCCTCCGTGCCTTCCCCTCCTCCGTGAATCATCATCTCTCTAGAATGGTAAAACATCACCCAGCCACCACATCCAAGCTAGGATTTCACATCTCACAAACCAGTTTTTCAATCTTTGTGCTCTCAACTGAATGCAATTAACATGTATTAAATTATATAATCCTAACCTTGACCTTAACCCCTAACACCGAACCTTGACCCTAACCCTTAGCCCCTAACCCTGACCCTAACTGGGACCCTGCATTTTGCTTGATGTTGCAGAAAGCAGGAAAAATAAGCACACCCACGGTCCCACCACTCAAGGGGTTTCCAGTCTTCTTGGGAACACAGACACATAAGACCGTGTTCTTTGTTTCTGGACAGTGTGCAGACACTAAGAACTTCTTTCTTGCACCATCCTGGGTGGCATGACCTGTGAACATGGGTCCCTGCGAGCCTGGAAGGTGTGCTAGGTTCCTGTAATAGTTTCGTGAACCGTCTGCAAACCAGTTTTTACTCTGGGCTTGGCCATTCTGGGGATAGGATCACGCTCATGTCTGGCTCTGTGAGAGAGTGGCTTTGGGTAAGTTTCTGACCCATCCATGCAGAAAGCACCACGCAACACTCCGCAGAGGCTTTTTGTTTTCCCACTGTGTGCCTGACCCTGTTCTGGAAATTAGTACCTATCAGTAAACAGACAAAGATTTCTGTCCATCTGGTAGAAGAGATGATCAAATGAAAAACAAGAGAGAGAGAGAATATGTTGGAAAGTGACAAATGGTACAGCAAAAAGTAGAACGTTGCAGTGTGACTAGATGGGGAGGCTCGGTGTAGCAGGGACAAGTTGCAATATGAAAATTGGGTGGTCTCGGTAGATCTGACTAAGAAGGTCAAACCTGACAAAGCCTTGAAAGAGCTGATGGAGTGAGTCCTATCTAGTAGAGAGAAAGCTGTGAGACAATCTTATTGAAAATTCCAGAATTATTTTAAAAAATCAATAAACTTGATAAATCCAGTCTTCAACACAGTGAAGGAAAAATGACCTACAAATCAACTGAAAATAGAAAATGGAGCATCTGTCAACATTACGGAACCCAAACAATAACGTAGAGATGTTCCAGCCCCCACCTTATTTCAGGATATCAAGAGCTAGTCCGCATGATGACCCTCTGGAGGAAGTGGTGCTGATATCACCAAAAACTCAGATGAGAGACTTCCCTGGTGGTCTCATGGTTAAGACTCTGTGCTCCCAATACTGGGGGCACCGGTTTGATCCCCTGTCATGGAACTGTGATCCTGCATGTCAGACAGCAGGGCCAAAATAAACAAATAAATAAATAGAGATATGCTATTCTTAAAAAGGAAACTCAGAGGAGGCAGACAGAAGCCACACTAAGGTAATGGAACTAAAGAAAATAACTTCTGCTGTCTATAGCATCCCAGCTGGAGATGCTTAAAGAAACCTGTATTTTAAACACAGAGATGGTGACATTAAGTAAACATCGCACTCTGGCCCTTCATATCAGATGTATATGTCATGTTTATTCCTGGCAAGTGGACTAAACCTTTTAAACACAACGAGAATGGCATGTCTGAAGCCAATTCCCCTTTTCTAAGCTAATTAAGTATTAACAGCCTGAAAGTGGTTGTGACTGTGGAATTTTCTCTTAAACACAGCTCCACGGAATAGCATACTATTCCTTCCTTCTTGAAAGCAGTTCCTTTCCTGTTTCTCGTTTCACTGTGCTTTACCTTGTTTCATGAGTCACTTCTGTTCCTCCTCCACCTATGTCTTAAATGCTGACAATCCAGGTTAGAAGCAAAGATGTCTTTTGGAAGGATTCTCTGTGAAGACCCTATCCTGTACATCTTGTTGACCCAGCAACTCCTATCACAGAAATCTATCTTCTGGAAACACTCATGTGCAGCAGGATGTGAGTTATGAAACTGAATGTGCCGGCATCTGATATTTCTTGTCTGCTTTCCCTTTCTTCCATCTCTGACTTCCAGTCTCTAAAGTTTGGTTAGAACTCGAAGGGCAGACAAGAGCCACGCCTCAGTGACTTGAGGGCTTGCATCCCTCTGGCCACTGTACCTAGTTCATGAATGAACAAAAGACACAAAACTAGTCAATGAGACTCTTCCCAAGACCTAGGCTAAAACTCTAGGAGAGATGCCGTCTCTTCTTTCTGGGATTATCAGCTGGACAAATTCTATAAACAAAGAACCAACCTAAGAATGATGCCAGAAGAGGAGACATAAAAACAGAATTTTGATACTGTCATTTAAGCCTCTGGATCACACCATCAGTTATGCATGTGAGTGTGCTAAGTCACTTCAGTCGTGTCTGACTCATTGCAACCCTATGGACTGTAGCCCTCCAGGCTCCTCTGCCCATGGGATTCTCCAGGCAAGAATATTGGAGTGTGATGCCACGCCCTCCTCCAGGGGATCTTCCCCACCAAGGGATGGAGCCCTTGTCTCTCATGTCTCCAGAATTGGCAGGCAGGTTTTTACCACTAGCACCACCTGGGAAGCTCTAGTTATGTGAACCAATAAATCCCCTTTTTTCATTATGCCAGTTACATCTGGGTTTCTGAAGTTTGTGAACACAGAAATCCCAACTACCACAGAGGAAAAAGGTGGAAACAAACTAAATGTCTTCAATGGGGGTATGGCTAGTCAAACTATGGTATGTGCTATGGAATACTATGCAACATAGAAAGAAGAGGCAATGTTACACATACTGTCATGGAAGTTCTCTAAGAGATATTTTTAAGCAAAAAAAAAAGTAAGTGAAATGTGTAAAGAATGATCTTATTAATATTTTAGATTGTGTGTGTGTGTGTGTGTGTGTGCGTGTGTGTGTGTGGTGTTGGAGCAGGGCATGGGACTCATTCTAGTATTCTTGCCTAGAGAAGTCCATGGACAGAGGAGCCTGGTGGGCTACAATACATGGGGTTGCAAAGACTTGGACACGACTGAACAACTCATGGTGTGTGGTGTGTCTGTGTGTGTGAAGGGAAACAGAGAGCAAGGAATTATTCTGAAATGTTTACAACAGTCGTCACTAGAGAGAGGAGGGAGTTAGAAGTGAGAGGTGTGTATAAAGATGGACTTTCTCTGTACTTTTCCACTGGTTTTCTAACTTTACTAAACTGAGCACACATTTATAACTCGGAGGTAAATCAAAATATTTAAGCTGGAAGACATCCTGTCCCCTAGGTCTTCACTTCTGGTCCCCATTGCATCTCATTCCACAATTCAACACACCTAAAACCATATGTCCCCCCAGTATGTCTTCTTATTCTGGCCCTAATTAATGAGATCACCTAATCACTGGAGTACCAGATGTGAACACTCCCAGACATGGCTCTTCTGCCCACAGTCCACGTCCCTCAGCATCCCCATGGTCACCACATGTTATCAGCTCCACCTTCTAAACACCTCCTGGATTTGTTCCTTCTCGTTGTCCTCATTTCTGCCTCTGCTGCCCAAGCCCTCATTATGAGTGGCCTGGCTTATTACTATACACATCTACCCAATCGCCCAGACTCCACGCTTCCTTATCTTTCATTCTCTCCCACAAACAGATGTTTCTAAATGCAGCTCTGAGCCTGTGATTCCTCTGCCTGATAATCTTCAGCAGATATATTAGTAGGAATGAAGCCAAACTCTGGGGCATGGCACGCTCGGTCCTCTCTGATCTGCCTCATGACGGCACCTCCAGTTTCACCTTCTCACCACTCTCCTCCCCACGTCCCACACATAGCAAGTATCTGGCAGCTTCCGGAGCATGCCAAGCCCTCTCTCACTTCAGTGCCTTTCACAGGCAGTTTCCTCTGCTTTAGCTCACTTTTCCCTGCCTTCTTTTCCTGACTCACTCCCTCTTTCTTCAAAGGTCAAGGGAAGCATCCCTGTTTCTGATTCTTCTAGAGGGAGGGGGTACCATTTTTATGTATACTCTTGAAATGCTCTGCCCTGGCCACCTCCCCTATCATACTTTACTGTAATGATCCATTTACTCATGTGGCTTCTTTGCAGAGTCCCCAAATGGGGCGGGGGGCGGGGAGGGGGCGGTGTGTGGGTCTCAAAGTATAGGCAGAATCCTGCTCTATCATTTAATAGCTGTGAGACTTCGGGGCAATTAACTTGATTTCTATGCATCTGTTTCTTCATCTGTACAGTGAATTGTACCCAGCCACAAAATTGCTGTGAAGATTAAGCAGGCCCATCTACATGGAGTGCTGGAAATAGTGCCTGGCTTATAGAAACCACCAAATAAGGACTGCTTTCATTCATATTATTAACCATCTCTGTGTCTAGTCCAATGCCTGGCATGGAAGAGATGCTCAATAATTGAACAATTAAACAAAGTATTTTGAAAAAAATACTTCTGTAGAAGCATTCATTCCCCAAGATGTGGTTCCATTTTAAGGTGAGACTTTATACCAGGATACATAAAATAAAGGAAAATGCCATTTAGAAACCAATTTCAAATAACTTGCATGCTAATTGCAGTCATCCAGAACATAGCCACTCATCAAGGCTCTGGGGCCATCATTCACACAGCTTTATGTAAAAACCACCTCACCCATCAATTTTAACATCATAAATGGTAAAAGTGCTATCCTCCATTCCAACAGTCTTTAGAATTTCATTTGTAACACAATTTGGAAATGTTGGCAGAATGATTCTCTGGCAGGACTATTTTTCAAGTACTACTTCTCCAACTAAAAATTACAAAAAATTTCAAGATGATTTCCAAGAACTTTCTCAGTACCAGCGGGAGAGCAGGAAACCTCTGTCACCTTCGTTCCTGCCACAACCAAATGTCCTTACTTGGATCATGCTTTACTGTCCCCCAAAGATCCACGCATATCCAAGATGTTACAAATTCATTACATTATAAGGATGGCTGCTGGTGAGTCTGAGACCTGGGACCCTTTGTGGCAACACTTGTTCCTGGACGAATGTCTCTTCAAGAAACTGAATACAAAGAAACTACAAGGGACTAACAAGAACTGTGCGTATACATACGCTGAAGCTCCAATACTTTGGCTCCTTGATGTTCAGAGGCAACTTACTGGAAAAGACCCTGATGCCAGGAAAGACTCATGGCAGGAAGAGAAGGCAACGAGAGACAATGAGATGGTTGAATGGCATCAGCAATTCCATGGAAATGAGTTTGCGCAAACTCTGGGAGATAGCAATCGACTGGGAAGTCTGGTGTGCTGCAGTTCATGGGGTCACAAAGAGTCAGACACGACTGAGCGACTGCACTATAGCAACAACATGGTCGTGCACACTTGGAGCCAATTGTAGATGACAAGATACACACAGACCAAAGAGCCCAACCACCACTTCAGAGGAGCCAGAAGCGAAAGCAGGGTGCCATGCGTGCCCCCTGCACACAACCACACCAAAAGCAAGCAAATCACCTGAGCCTCTCCTCCAGCCCAACTCCTGGACACACCCTACCCTCACCCTAAATAAGGAACTAACTTCCCTCTCCCCACCTCAGAGAGTGAGCAAGAGAAACTGTTATTTGGTCTCGCTATCCCCTGCTGCAGCGGGGGCCCCAATAAAGCCTTGCCCAGCCTCTGATCAATTCCTATTGATTAAGGAGGCCAAGAACCCTGGTTGGTAACAATGGGGCAGAAGAGAGAGAGGAAAGGGACTGAGAGGCTAAGTGAGAGAGGACAGAGGGGCCTGACTCTTCAAAGGGGTTAAATTGAAAGAGGTGTGTGGTTGGAGCATCAAACATCACAGGATGGAATATGTGGGGACCTTTCTTTCTCTCTGCTGCTCATCTCCCCCATCCAAGAGCCCCATCCTCAAGGAATGTTTCATCCTCTCTGTCAAAGCACACATGTGTTTGCTCAGTTGCTTAGTCATGTCCGACTCTTTGCAACCTCATGGACTGTAGCCCGCCAGGCTCCTCTGTCCATGGGATTCTCCAGGCAAGAATACTGGAGAGGGTTGCCATTGTCTCCTCCAAGGGATCTACCCAATCCAAGGGATCTACCCAATCCAAGGGATCTACCCAATCCAGGGATCAAATCCGAGACTTCTGTGTCTCCTGCATTGGCAGGCATATTCTTTACCACCGGGCCACCTGGGAAGATGACTGTGTCAATGCAACTAAATCCTTCCTGTTGAACTCTGGCCCAGAACTCATGATGTCCCACTTATCAGTAGATCTGGCAAACAGAGGAGACCAGCCAACATTCATCTTACAGATCTCAGGGGGCATTTGGGGACTGGAGGAGGGAGAGAGTAACACGCAGGCAGGCCCTCTGGAAACCATCTATTTTCACCCTCTGGACCCCAGAGCTTTGATCTCGTAGCACAGATCATCTCTCTGTAATCACATCACATCTTTCTTTCCCCCCATAAAGCCTTAAAGATTAGGGACAACTGACTTATGATAATAATAACAAGTCCAATATTCACATAGCTCCTTTCTTCCAAGGAAACTGGAGGCCCTTCCAAGGTCTCCACATTCATCTTGCAGCTCTTCTGCAAGGCGAGCTGCCAGGCTAATAGCGGTTTTGCTATTTAGCAGAACAGGAGCCGGGCTGGGGAAAGAGCTTAGAGATTTTGCGATGGTAAATGAGAGGATGTGTCATAAGCCAGACACTGATGAGTCTACTGAACAAACAAAATTTCATATTGTGCAATGAATCCCCCTAAACAGCAGTATTCCCTGCAAAAACAATATTGGAGGTTTCTAGAAAGACTCTAGGAAATATGTGAATAGACAATTTTTTTACAGATACCTTAAAATGTGTAGAAAGAACAGGAAGTAGCAGTTGAGGGTGGCAGGCAGGATCTTTACAGGAAGCATTAACTGTGACCTTCCTCATCGCCACTGTTTTGTCACTAATTTCTACTGGACTGTCTTTCTAAGAAGACCTTAAAGACCTTTATTCAGCTATGTTTTTTGCCAGGGAATCAGATCTCGTTTCTCATTTCAGAAAATATGCTGCTCTGTCAAGACAGTGTGAGCAGGCATCAGATGGAGCTGGGGATGCTTCAGGACCAACTTGCTAATTCAGGATGCTGATTCTTCCAGCTTTTGTCTCAGTTGCCTTTTTTCTTTTGGACTCTGCTATTATGCCCAGCCTGGAAGCAGACTATTCAAATTACACTTGCTAAGGCTCCCTCAGTTACAGGAGATGGGAATGCTGTCACTATGGTTCTCTCTGAAATTATTAGTGCTTTCACTGGTGCTTCAGAACGATGACAGCAAATGGAACCCAAATGCCTGCAGCACTGAGTTTATTATTTTTTAACTTTTGATTATATGTTAGGGTATAGCAAATTAACAATGTTGTGACAGTTTCAGATGGACAGCAAGGGGACTCAGTCATACACATACATGTATCCATTCTGTCCCCAACTCCCCTCACATCCAGCTGCCACATAACATTAAGCAGAGCTCCTTCTGCTATATAGTAGGTTCTTGTTCATTATCCATTTTAAATATAGCAGTGTGCATGTTAATCCCATAGGAAGCATCACTATGAACAAAGCTAGTGGGGGTGATGGAATTCCAGTCGAGCTATTTCAAATCCTATAAGATGATGCTGTGAAAGTGCTGCATTCAATATGCCAGCATATTTGGAAAACTCAGCAGTGGCCACAGGACTGGAAAAGGTCAGTTTTCATTCCAATCCCGAAGAAGGGCAATGCCAAAGAATGCTCAAACTACCACACAATTGCACTCATCTCACACACTAGCAAAGTAATGCTCAAAATTCTCCAAGCCAGGCTTCAACAGTATGTGAACTTCCAGATGTTCAAGCTGGATTTAGAAAAGGCAGAGAAACCAGAGATCAAATTGCCAACATCCACTGGATCATCGAAAAAGCTAGCGAGTTCCAGAAAAACATCTATTTCTGCTTTATTGACTATGCCAAAGCCTTTGACTGTGTGGATCACCACAAACCATAGAAAATTCTTAAAGAGATGGGAATACCAGACCACCTGACCTGCCTCCTGAGAAATCTGTATGCAGATCAAGAAGCAACAGTTAGAACTGGGCATGGAACAACAGGCTGTTCTCAAGTTGGGAAAGGAGTACATCAAAGCTGTATATTGTCACCCTGCTTATTTAACTTATATGCAGAGTACATCATGAAAAACGCTGGGCTGGAAGAAGCACAAGCTGGAATCAAGAATCCCGGGAGAAATCTCAATAACCTCAGATATGCAGATGACACCACCCTTATGGCAGAAAGTGAAGAAGAACTAAAGAGCCTCTTGGTGAAAGTGAAAGAGGAGAGTGAAAAAGTTGGCTTAAAGCTCAACATTCAGAAAACTAAGATCATGGCATCCAGTCCCATCACTTCATGGCAAATAGATGGGGAAACAATGGAAACAGTGACAGACTTTATTTTGGGGGGCTCCCAAACCACTGCAGATGGTAACTGCAGCCATGAAATTAAAAGACACTTATTCCTTGGAAGAAAAGTTATGACCAACCTAGACAGCATATTCAAAAGCAGAGACATTACTTTGCCAAAAAAGGTCCATCTAGTCAAGGCTATGGTTTTTCCAGTAGTCATGTATGCATGTGAGCTGGACTGTGAAGAAAGCTGAGCGCCAAAGAATTGATGCTTTTGAACTGTGGCGTGGAGAAGACTCTTGAGAGTCCCTTGGACTGCAAGTAGATTCAACCAGTCACCCTAAAGGAAATCAGTCCTGAAGATTCATTGGAAGGACTGATGTTGAAGCTGAAACTCCAATACCTGGCCACCTGATGGGAAGAGTCGACTCTTTAAAAAGACCTTGATGTTGGGAAAGATTGAAGGCAGGAGGGGAAGGGGACGACAGAGGATGAGATGGTTGGATGGCATCACCGACTCAATGAACATGAGTTTCAGTAAGCTCCAGGAGTTGGTGATGGACAGGGAAGCCTAGCGTGCTGCAGTTCCTGGGGTCACAAAGAGTCAGATACGACTGAGTGACTGAAATGAACTGAATTGAACTAAACATGTCAATCCCAAACTGCCTTTATCTTTTCTCCTTCTTTTCCTGCTGGCAATCACATGTTCGTTAAGTCTGTGAGTCTGTTTCTGTTTTGTAAGTAAAGAACTATTAATTTATTAATAGTTTCAGACTGTGTACCATCAGGTTCCACCCTCCTCATTATCATATGCACAGGGTGGCACTAGGTGCCCACCTGGACAGGAAGAAGAGCAACAGGTCTACATAAATCCTTCCTCTACTGCCAGCAGGCCCTCTTGATCTGGACATCTGCCCCTAGCAGGCATCGTAGCAGTAACCATCTCTCAACTGACCAGCAGGCTGATCAGTGGGGAGGCTGCCATCCCCCCAGCAAATGAAAATCCCTGTTCTTATTGCAGATGTGGAATCACTTAAGAAGACTATTACAGGAGGTGCTCACCCTTTTCTGCTAAGTTCTTGTTCACCTGGCACCTAGCGCTAATACAGGAGGCTACTGAAGCAAACGGTTCAGTACAAAAAAGCAGCCACACTCCTTCACATCCTAAGCAGGGTGTAACTTTTCTTTTTCTACTTAAGATGGCTTTAAAAGTCCTACCTCATATTGGGAAAGCACATGCTATTTAAACCTTTCTCTTCTCGGAGAAGGAAATGGCAATCCACTCCAGTATTCTTGCCTGGCAAAGTCCGTGGGCAGAGGAGCCTGGCGGCTGCAGTCCATGGGGTTATGTGCCTGAGCACGCATGCATGAGAAGGGTGGAGGGAGATGGGTTGGTGGCAATAAACTGGTAGAACTCAAACAAATAAAACCTTCTCTTCTACTTAACATTAATCAATCCTCTTCACCTAGTGAGACTGGCATCATTATTTATAATTTTCCATGAAACTAGGGTTCAGGCAAGAATATAAATATTACCAAGTCAAGATATAAATAATGCCAGAGTTAGGAATTCAAACCATTCCAACCCATGTTGCATCTGATAGTAAGTTCTTACTTCTATGAGTAGTAAAATTATTTACAACTTTATCAATGCTTTCAAGATCAAAGGAGACAATTTTACATTTATTATGTGAGATCATGGACATTTAGACATAATGGAAAAAACCAGATTATGGAAGCCTGTGACTTGAATCATCAGAAAAATGTAATAAATTTTTCAAAAAACAGACCCCAGACAAATGGAAAACAAACTTCTGTGGGTTAAAGACCAAAGCTGAAATTTGGGAATAAAATGTGAAAACTAGGTGGGCTACCAAAGTGATATAATTGGAATATTTGAATTTTTGTCACTTAGAATAAGAGGAAGCCAGGTGAAGGAAAGGACAGAGAGTAAGTAGAGAAATTAATAGAACTAACTCAATAGAGGTTCAAAATGAAATTCAGGAAAGAACCTTAGAATTTAAAAATGATTAACCAAAAGGGAGAATAGGACAACATCAGGGCAGAAAACCATGCCTGCTATATTAAATGGAGCATGTGAGGAAAGAGTTTTCCAAATTATTTTCCTAACTTCTGTTTACATCCCAGCTTTGTTACAGTGCTCAGAGCACATACACTCAGACCAGTATTCCAAGGAGCTTACCTTCCTCTGTTAAACGTTGGGTACTATTCCCATATATTTGCCTGAACTGTGATTAGGGTTTCCCACTGCCCATGGGTGAACTGACACCAGATGAAATCTTGACCTGAGACAAGCTAAGGGACAGAAAGTACTCCAAGAGTCCCAGCTCTCTGGTTCCAAGTTTCAACTTTACCTCCAAAGGCAAAATGCCAAGTTTTGTTTAAAAAAGAAAATTAGTCTGGTTGCTAATTTTTAATTCCAAGCATTTTGAGATCTAGGAAGTTCCACAATGAGATTGTTAACAGAGACAAAGATCACAAAATTTCAAGCAACACAAAAAGCTAATTCAAGCTAATTAGTGATTTTTGGCAAATAACATGGCATACGTCCATTTCATGGGGAATACTCCTCAAATGGCAGCAGGAATGTGACATGCATACGTAATTCAATTTAATTTAATGCTATAATTTTTTAAAAACAATGTTTCAACCTCAATGCATTTGGTGAGAAATGTACCTTTTCTATTTTGAAATGAAGAAAAGAGCTTAACTTGCCTTGCTGAATAAAATGGACACCATGAAGAAATCCAGTAAGAAACTCTCTGAAATATCTTTGTAGTCGAAATGGAAAAAGATCACTGTGAAGCCCAAGTGAGTAAACTGGTGGACTGGGTTACAGAAGGAGGTCCGCAGCAGCTTCATGCCTGCAATGACCATCAGAAAAATGTCCCAGCTGTTGAAAGGGAAAGAGAAGAGATAATCAGTGGTGGTCCACACGCTGCTGGGTGAGTTACAACGGCTCACGCATCTTGAGGGCTTACTGTGAGTTATGCACATTACAAAAAGCAAAGACGGTGGGTTATCATCTTCATTTTACAGAGGAGTAAACTGAGTCTCAGAGTTTCAGTCCCTCATCTCATGGGGAGACACTAGGATTGAAACTGGATCCCAAGGACTCGCCAACACAGACTCTGCCACTAGAGGCAGCTTCCCTACTGTGCTCAGCACTTTGCAATCAAGGGCACAGAGCTTCCTGGGAGCTTATCTGAAGGAGCTACTGCATTGCCAAGCTTCACGGGAAGCTTGGTGGCAAGTGAGAAAGCAGAGCAGGTTGTCCTTGTTAGCATCTGCTCAGTGCAAGCCTTTAAAAAAAATTACAAAATCTCACTGACTCAATGCCATAACAGTGAGAAGTGTTAAGTCACTCAGTCGTGTCCAGCTCTTTGCGACGCCATGGACTGTAGCCCGCCAGGCTCCTCTGCCTAGAGAATTCTCCAGGCAAGAATACTAGAGTGGGTTGCCATTCTTTTTTCCAGGGGATCTTCCTGACCCAGGGATCGAACCCAGGCCTCCTGCATTGTAGGCAGATTCTTTAAAGTCTGAGTAACAGTAGCTAATATGAAATTCTGAAATAAGGAAAAATCCCACTGTCTCAATAAAGCTGTTTTTACTTTACATATTCATTGCCAATGTTTTCCACCATATGTGTTGTCTTTGTAAACAAGCTTTCTGATCTTTTTTTTCCCCACTGAAAATGAAATCAACAACATGACACAAGCCCTCATGACCTAGACCTTTTGAGTTAAGAAACAGGACAGAGGCAGACCCACAAAGAAATAGCAGGACTTTGCTGTGAGGACCAAACTCCTGAATTCGCCCATCTAACCATTTTGGGGGCAGGTGCTATGTGCACAGCTCTAGCAGACGGCAAGGTCAACAATCTACCCACCTTGAGACAGGAAGGTAACTGATCAGTGCTCAGAACAGCCAGAAAGAGCACACCACTACCTCCTTGAGGGGTCTGTCCTTTTGAAAGAAAGTCTGGCACATTTTAACCAGATTCCCCTCCAGTCTGAACATCCTATTTGGGAACTCAAAAGAAAAAGAAGTGGAAATATGTTCCAGAGATCAGTTGCACTTAAAAGTTAGGTTTCCTTTTTTAAAACATTTTATTACCATATAGTTGATTTACAATGTGGTGATAATTTCTGCTGTACAGCAAAGTGACTCAGTTACACCCTCATCAGCATTAATAACACTTCAGGATCCGGGCATTAAAAGCATGTCTCCTAAGTCTCAGCATCTATCAAGCACAAAATTGTCATTGAAAAGATCTAATGGTAGTATTTTCACTGGCCTTTGGCCTCAATCTAATAATTTATACGCTTTCAGACCTAGTGTTGGAATCGATTCTACCCTGTCCCTGAGTGAGGGCTGGCCAAAGCACTGTGTGGGCTTAGATTAGGCTTCTGAGAAAAACTAGCCCTGATTACATGCAGATTTGGGGAGAGTGGGAAGGTGTTTAGTAACCTCTATTCCTTCGGCGGGGCTGAGCACTGCTCCATAACCCCTTTCTTTTCCAGTAGAAACTAATGACCACAATGAACATGCAGTATGAAACGAGGACTTGAGGCCCATCTGCCGTTGACAACAGCCCAGGATATGAGAGTCCCTATGACGTAGCCACAGTTCTTGGGGAGAGGGGACCCAAAGACAAGGTATCCCAAGGCTAGGGATACTTTGGTTTTCAAAGGAGATGAGTGGGTTTTCTCGGTTATTCAGGCAAAAATCTAGATGAGGGTTAACTCTAAACTTTGTTTTCCATGACTATGACTAAAATGGACAGCACCCATTTTATGTTTATTAATGACATCTGGTGAAGACTAAGGGAGAGCTTAAGGAGTGATGCCTGTGGCTCTTCTAACATCGCAATAGTAATGGTTACAGCCAACGGTTCACAGATGGTTGTAGGCTTAGCTACAGATTTCATAAAGGCTTAAGTAGCGATCAGTGAACAATGGTCCGGGACAGAGGCAAAGCATCCCTTTAAATCACACTGGCAGATGCCTACCAAGACCCTATGAGGCACCCACTCATTATTTACCAGCCCCCACTCAATTGTCCACCCATCTGTCCATACTCCTACCATTTCCTTACAAGCTGAATAAGAAACAGTGCCTGCCATTGAGGAGTTCACGTCTGGTACCACGGTTCTCAATGAGGGTAGGATGTGGGCTGGGCTTACCCAGGTCTCTAGGTCTCTAGGAGATACTGACACATGGCCTCCTGCTGCCCTGTTTGAGAACAGCTGGTGTAGTGGGGTGCTTGAAATCTTGAGAGAGACTTTCTACATCTTCAGATGGATGCCTCAAGAATATAAAGAAGTCATCACTTTGGGCTCTGAGAAAAAGAATTCTGTTGGTGTCATCTGGGAGTTAAGAGTACTTGCAGGTACATAGGTAAGGTGCCACTTCTAACTTTAGTGTCTTGAAAAAGATGAGAGGGGATAGAGATGAATATTACTTCAAACTGGACTCTCAACGAATTGTTTATTCGACTCTTTGTAATTCCTAACCTTTATTTATTTATTTTTTTCTTATGAGAGCTCCCCAAAGGGATTCTTTTTTTTTTTAATTTTTTTTTTTTTATTTTTTTAAATTTTAAAATCTTTAATTCTTACATAATTCCTAACCTTTAAATCCATCCTCCACCAACACCCAGAGCTGCTTGGCCTCAACTGGCAGGTTTTACTCTCAAGGTCCTAGTCCTGATGTTGGGAAGTGAGAACTTTAAATGCTTTTGCTGATTATCGCAGGGCAGCACTGGTACTGGGGTGGCTGCTTTGGTTCTGATTGTGAATCCTTGTTCTGGAAATTGAGGATCTACCCTGTCCCAGAATGTCCTCGTGGGGTCAGCCAAAATGGTACCACACTGAAAACAGCTGCCACTAGAAAGCGCTGGGTGTTCTAGATGTAGGCTATCTCATGCGTGGGGCCCCACCCAGACTGCCAAGAGGCCTGCAGTCGCGTCAGCTGCCTTCTCTGTCTAGTGAGACTAAATCTTTATCACTGGATCCAAAGTCTAGGCATTTAAATGCCAAACGGTATGGACTTCTTGGGCTTCCCAGGTGGCACTAGTGGTAAAGAACCCACCTGCCAAGTCAGGAGACGTAAGAGACATGGGTTTGATCCCTGAGTCAGGAAGATCCCCTGGAGGAGAGTATGGCAACCCACTCCAGTATTCTTGCCTGGAGAATCCCATGGACAGTGGAGCCTGGAGGGCTACAGTCTATAGGACTGCAGAGTCGGACATGACTGAAGTGACTTAGCACACCCACATGGACTTCCTGCCCTGGCCTGATCGAACCAGGTCTGGACTAGAAGGAAAGCAGAGTCTGATAAAGACAGGAAGGTTATAGGGTCATTTCATTTAGCGTCTGCTTTGAGTGACCATGACTCTACTCAAGGTCCAACCAAGAAATAACACGACTTTTATCTGAGTTTGCTTAATCTTTGACAAATACTGATTAATTTGTTCTCATCACACCCCTAAAGGAAGAGCAGGCCTGCTTGGCATTACACATAAGGGTTGACATGGTCATATAATGTTTAAGCAACATGACTCAGAAGCAAATCTGAGATGGAATCTCTTTTACATCCTCCTCCTCTATTAACTGATTGGGAGAAATGTCAACCTTTTGTAGGAAAAACACATCCATAAATTATCAAGTAGACTTTCATTTGTAAATTCAGAGTTCATTTTAAAATAAAACATTTTGCAAAAACATGAGCATCTTGATGACATGAAGTCGCTTTGTGGTCCATTTTTTCTTTTAATTACACGGCTTCTCCTTGTATTTAAAATGTATAAATGCAGAGAGAGCAGTGACAGTGATTAATTACCCCCTCCCTAAAGCACAAAATGATACAGCCTTTGCTAAATGAAATGACATGAGGCAATTTCAGAGTTGTAGGCATGATCGTCAGAACCCCAGGAACCCCGGGATCACACTGTGCTGCCATCATCTCGTTAAGGCTTCTGACCAAGGTTCCACAGGATGATTTTCAAATCTATTGACAATTTATTTCCAAGATCACTTCAAGCAGATCTAACTCTGTTTGCACCCCAGTCTTTCTACAATAACCATCTAGCCACGGTAAGTTTGAGTAAAAGGCCACCATGGCTTACTGTTACTTGGCCCATCATTAGTAGACAGAAGTTGGCTTTGGCTGCAGCCTGTTCAGAGAAAACGCACTAGATTTTGAAAATGTGGTGATTCAAATCATAGTGTGAATAAACTTCTCCACTTACTGGGTACCAAGTCGCCGGTAATTGCTTATTGAAAATGCATCCGTTGTGAGGGCATTCAAAATGATTGCTGGGTACAAGATGTATTTTTCAAAACACTGAAGCCAAACATAGAGTCTTTCAAACCACATTAAATGGGCAACATCTGAAAGAAACACAAAACCACTGAGAACAGCCACCGATCAAATTATTTTTCTTAAGTACATGTGATAATAAGTGATACACCCCTTCCTTTCATTCAAAAGCTGCAGAACTCTAGATACATGATAGACCAATTTTCTTTCTAAGCAGGCACTTTTTGCTTTGTTTTTACATCGTTCGTAAATAATAATATACAGTATAGGCCAGTTTCCTAATTTTTCAAGTCAATCGATTTTTCTATATTAGTTATTACTGGGACCAATGAAACCAGCTGTCACATCACATCAAGGCATCTCAGAGTGAGGGAGGTTAGAAAGTGAAGGATAGAGACTTGGGGAACGATCTCATGGACCTGTCTCCTCCTAAGCTTAGGGTTGCTTCTGAGTCTGGGGCTCATTTCTGGGCTCTCTCTTTTTTCATCTATAAACCCACAATCAAATCCCTGGCCATCTATATATGTACCAGAAAGCTGATCCCCAGTCCCCTGTCACTATGAATGTATTACATTTCTGTGAGCCTTCACAATGAAGGAAGTATCATGGAAGTAAGGTTCATTTTCACAAGGGCTAAAGTTTTAAGCTATACCAATCTGGGTTTACAAATAGCTGTGAAAAGAAGGGAAGCGCAAAGCAAAGGAGAAAAGGAAAGATATACCCATTTGAATGCAGAATTCCAAAGAATAGCAAGGAGAGATAAGAAAGCCTTCCTCAGTGATCAATGCAAAGAAATACAGGAAAACAATAGAGTGAGAAAGACTAGAGATCTCTTCAAGAAAATTAGAGATACTAAGGGAACATTTCATGCAAAGATGGGCTCAATAAAGGACAGAAATGGTAGGGACATAACAGAAGAAGAAGATATTAAGAAGAGGTGGCAAGAATACACAGAAGAACTATACCAAAAAAGATCTTCATGACACAGACAATCACGATGGTGTGATCACTCACCTAGAGCCAGACATCCTGGACTGTGAAGTCAAGTGGGCCTTAGGAAGCTAGTGGAGGTGATGGAATTCCAGTTGAGCTATTTCAAATCCTAAAAGATGATGCTGTGAAAGTGCTGCACTCAATATGCCAGCAAATTTGGAAAACTCAGCAGTGGCCACAGGACTGGAAAAGGTCAGTTTTCATTCCAATCCCAAAGAAAGGCAATGCCAAAGAATGCTCAAACTACTGCACAATTGCACTCATCTCACACGCTAGTAAGGTAATGCACAAAATTCTCCAAGCCAGGCTTCACCAATACGTGAACTGTGAAGTTCCAGATGTTCAAGCTGGATTTAGAAAAGGCAGAGGAACCAGAGATCAAATTGCCAACATCCACTGGATCATCAAAAAAGCAAGTGAGTTCCAGAAAAACATCTATTTCGGTTTTATTGACTATGCCAAAGCCTTTGACTGTGTGGATCACAAGAAACTGTGGAAAATTCTTAAAGAGATGGGAATACCAGACCACCTGACCTGCCTCTTGGGAAACCTGTATGCAAGTCAGGAAGCAATGGTTAGAACTGGACATGGAACAACAGACTGGTCCCAATAGGAAAGGAGTACGTCAAGGCTGTATATTGCCACCCTGCTTATTTAACTTCTATGCAGAGTACATCATGAGAAACGCTGGGCTAGAAGAAGCACAAGCTGGAATCAAGATTGCTGAGAGAAATATCAATAACCTCAGATATGCAGATGATACCACCCTTATGGCAGAAAGTGAAGAAGAACTAAAGAGCCTCTTGGTGAAAGTGAAAGAGGAGAGTGAAAAAGTTGGGTTAAAGCTCAACATTCAGGAAACTGATGATGGCATCCGGTCCCATCACTTCATGGGAAATAGATGGGGAAACAGTGGAAACAGTGTCAGACTTTATTTTTTGGGGCTCCAAAATCACTGCAGATGGTGACTGCAGCCATGAAATTAAAAAAAACGCTTACTCCTTGGAAGGAAAGTTTTGACCAAGCTAGAGAGCATATTCAAAAGCAGAGTCATTACTTTGCCAACAAAGGTCCATCTAGTCAAGGCTATGGTTTTTCCAGTGGTCATGTATGGATGTGAGAGTTGGACTGTGAAGAAAGCTGAGTGCCGAAGAATTGAGGCTTTTGAACTGTGGTGTTGGAGAAGACTCTTGAAAGTCCCTTGGACTGCAAGGAGATCCAGCCAGTCCATTCTAAAGGATATCAGTCCTGGGTGTTCATTGGAAGGACTGATGTTGAAGCTGAAACTCCAGTACTTTGGCCACCTGATGCGAAGAGCTGATTCATTTGAAAAGACCCTGATGCTGGGAAAGATCGAGGGCAGGAGAAGGGGACGACAGAGGATGAGATGGCTGGATGGCATCACCAACTCTATGGACATGGGTTTGGGTGGACTCCGGGAGTTGGTGATGGACTCCTGGCGTGCTGTGGTTCATGGGGTTGCAAAGAATCAGACATGACTGAGTGACTGAACTGAACTGAACTGAATCTGGGTTTGCATTCAGACTCTGCCAACCACTACTCTGTGGTCATGAACAGCTGCCTTCATCTTTCTAAGCCTTGGTTTTGTATGTTCTGTTCATCCTTCCTACTACTCACAGTGAAGAAGTCAGCTCTCCTGCCCATGATAGGGTAAAGGCAGTGCCTCTTAACCATCTCTGCCCATCCTTCTCTCTGGGGAGAAGTGGATGGTCCAATTGGTCAGAGCACAAACCTCCTTAGGTCATAGGATTGGGGATCGGAAAACACTGCACCCCTGCCCTCCTTGGCTTTCCTTCTCCATGGGGAGTGCACAGTAGGTTTAGATCCTCAGGTGGGCCCATCTTACCACCCCACCCCACAGATCTCTGTCCGCTAGTAACTGAGAGGCTGGGGTAGAGCCCAGCCCACCATTAAAGCTGGGCAAATGGGCCAGACACGTCAGGACTCAAAGCCTAAATCTGCCAAGAGGGAAGGGGACCCCATCAAACTTCTGGAATCATATCCTCCTTCAACAATTTATAAGTTAAAAAACTTACACCCCAATAGTTTATAATGAAAAACCAACAGAGCCTGGTAGGTTTTATGCTGTTTGGAGGACACAAAGATCAATTCATCAAAGAGAAACAGCGGACACACCCTGTACAGAGTGACACAGCAGGGACAAAAAATGAGCCATTCCCTCCAGGTTTCTTTCCAGGATTAGAGACAGATTAGCATTCCCAGCCGACTTCACTGGGACTTTATGTGATGGGCACAGAGAGAAACACACACACACACACACACACACACACACACACACACAACTAGGAAGCGATTTTCTACTTCCTCCTTTATGTGGTTTAAATTCTATATAAGAATATATACATTTATAACTCAAAAGCACAAAGGCTTTCTTCACGTGATTGAGATTATGAGAAGAGGTTTGGCATTCAGAAATCTTGCTTGAAAATAATTAATTTGAATGAGATGGGCATGGTGAGAATGGACAGAGTAAGCACTTTATCGCACGGGAACCAGCAAGAATAAATACTCCAGTGATCAGCTTAACAAGCAGAAGAGAGATACAATGAGAAATTATCAAATTAGGGGCAAATTTTAGTTATAAATGAAACAGGGAGGAAGTGTTAAAGGAAAAATAGTTCAAGAATAAGAATATTGGGAAATAATTCAACTTTGAATATTCTTAATGGTCAATGCAAAATGTTTTCTGGTCAGGGTTTGGAAATGGGTTAATTATTAAGGAATGAAGTTTAGGATATATAATTGGCTTCCCTAGTAGCTAAAGACAGTAAAACATCTGCCTGCAATGCAGGAGACCTGGGTTCAATCCCTGGGTGGGGAAGAGCCCCTGGAGAAGGGAAATGGCTACCTACTCCAGTGTTCTTGCCTGGAGAATCCCATGGACAGAGGAGCCTGGTGGGCTACAGTCCATGGGGTCGCAAAGAGTCAGCCACAACTCAGCGACTAACACACACACACAGGTATATTATGTATTTTACATGTAGATAGAAAGGTGTTTGTCTTTTGTGAAAGTACATGAAAAATAAGGACAATAAATCTCCAAGATCCCTCCCCAACTCTTTCCTAGCAAATGACTTTGACCCCTACTTCCTAGAGAAAATTGAAGCTATTAGGAATAAATTCCCCCACATCCAAACCCCTCAACTACAAATTTATCTGTATTCACACCCACCTTCTTGCTCCTCCTAAGGGTAACCCCACAGATGCCCTGGACCCCATTATTCTTGACACCTTGATTCCCTCTTTACTAACCAATGGCTCTTTCTCAATGGCCAGTGGCAAGATTCTGGTCTTGGCCAAGTTGAAAACTTGCCTTCACCAGCATCTCCGTCTAGTGGCTCATCACTCTGTCCTTTTTGGCATAGTCAAGCTTTTTGGAAAGGCTGGTAATGTCTGACAATCCCAGATCCTTGTCTCCTGTTTCCTGGTGAAACTTTTGCACTAGGGGTTTGCAGCTACCTTTGCCCAGAACTGCCAACGGCAAGGCCATTTGTGAGCACCCAAAAGATGGATAACTGATGCTTCTCAGTCTATCTTACTGGAGTTAAAATTTTCTGAGATACAAAACATCATTGATTTTTCCTTCCTTCTACAACCCTCACCTTAGCTTCCCTGCCTTGCCAATTCCTGTTGCTGTTGTTTAGTCACGAAGTCGTGTTCCACTCTTTGGCAACCCCATGGACTATGGTGTTCCAGGCTCCTCTGTCCATGGGATTTTCCAGGCAAGAATACTGGAGCTGGTTGCCATTTCCTTCTATAGGGGATCTTCCCCATCCAAGGATCGAACCCAGGCCTCCTGCACTGGCAGGCGGATTCTTTACGCTGAGTCACCCGGGAAGCCCAACTCCTGCTTGTGCTCAAACTTTTTTACTGTTCCCACTTTCTTTGCAGGCGCCTCTTCTTCTCTCCTTGGTCAATTGCCTTCCTTGGACTTCTTTGCCATTTTTCTCATTTTCTTGGGCTGATCGCCTTCATATCCCTAATGTTAATTACTACTTCCATGCTGATGACGCTCAGATCTGTAACGCAGCCTTCCATCTCTCTTCTGGTGTTTCCTAGCTCTAGATACTCAACTGAATAGCTTCATCTGATGTCCTGAAAACACTCTTCAAATACAACATGAACTCAGTCAACCTCCGCACCCCCGCTTCTCCTCATGAACTCTTTATCTTATTTAATGAGACATGCATTTGCTTAGTCATGCAGGCAGTATACTTTGGGGTCACCCTGACTCGGTTGTTCTCAGTCACGGTTGCATGTTGGAATCACTTGAGGACAAGGCTGAAAAATATTGTTTTAGAACGACGATTCTCAAACTTGGACATGCAAATAAACTACTTGTTAAAAGGCACAATCCAATCCAATAGGTCCAGAGTGGAGCCAGACACCCTGCATTTCTTTTTCTTTTTTTTTTTTTTTAATTTTTATTTTTACTTTATTTTACTTTACAATACTGTATTGGTTTTGCCATACATTGACATGAATCCACTACGGGGACACCCTGCATTTCTAACAAACTGCCAGGGGATGCCGATGCTGCTGGTCTCCACACCCCCCACAGTACTGAGAAACAGGTACCAGCAGCAGCAGCATCCCCAGGAAGCTTGTTAAAAATGCAGATTCTCAGATGCAATCCTGGACCAGCTGAGTCAGAAACCTATGGGCTGGGTCCAGTAATCCACGTTTCACAAACCCTGCAAGTGATTCTGATATGTGTTAGGGTTTGAGAATCACAGTTCTATTTCTTCCTCTATACAGGACTAGACTATGTTGAGTCTATGTGCTTCTTACCTATCTCCTCCTTTCTAGTTTCACTGTTCATATATGCAATCTCTTAGCCTTAAAAAAAATTGTAACTGTCTATTATCAAAATGAACTCTCTCTTTCCTGACCCCATCATTTGTGTGCACTGGATGCCCTTACCCCTTACCTACATAAGGACCTTTCTCTGTGCAGGACCATTCTCCTATTTATTCTCTCTGTACTGAATCATCCTCATCAAAATATAAACATGCCGCGGACAGCACAAGCAAGAGTCGCACCTGCACAGGGAGAGAACAGAGCGTCCCCGCTAAGAAAAATAAGAGAGAGACAAAAGATGGGGTTGAGAGGATCAGACCAAAATGGCTGATGCCTTTCTTTATTGTGCTGCAGTATATATAGGATAAAGTACGTGACTTCTGACATTCACAAGATTGTTATTAATCTCCAAATACAATCACAAGACCCTTACCGTTGTGTACAGATCACAATAAGATAATCTATCTTCTAACAATAAGCTAATCTATCTTCTATGAAATGTTGCAAGAACTAGACGTCCCGGAGCCTTAAGGGTAGTAAATTCTTCAGGGGGGCGGGACAGGGAGCTTAGGAACGTGCCTAAGGCTCTGCATAACGCCGAGCAGCTCCCAAGACTTAACCCTTCATGGGCAGTCCCCCGCATAAACACATTGTAATATCTTTAGTCCTAAAAAAAGACACCCTCCCTTGACCATTTTCCTTCCAGATGCTGGATATTTTCCAGATACCTCCCTATTTCTTTGCACCCCTTTGTAATAATTTCTGGAAAAACACAATTGACTACACTCACTTTCTCCACAACTTATGTCCTTCTATCTTCTGAGTTCACTCCATTCAGAGTCTCATTCCAACCGAGTCATGAAATTGCTTTTTTAAGGACCTCACATTGCTATCCAATGATCAGCCTCAGTCCTCACCTTACTCAACCTCCCAGCAGTATCTGATCCAGTTTATTACCCCATACTTCTAGTAATTCCCTACATGATCTTATCCAGTTCCATGGCCTTAAACATCTATTGTCAATATGTTGTTGACTACTAAAAATATATCTCTATGCATGGGCCTCTTTTCTGGGCTTCAAACCAGTGTATCCAACTATCTTTTAAAGATACTTGAAATGTCTAATAAACATCTTAGCAAAGGTTTTCATTTCATGCTTTCACCTAAACCTACTCCTCCCTACTCCACCGTTCATTCATTCCACAAATGAGACAGACAACTCTATGCCCGATACTTTCTTATCGCGTAATGAGCATCCAAAACAGTACAAAATCTCTGCCCTGATGGAACTTACATTCTAGTATGGACAATACAAAACAAAATGAATACATAAACTGCACAGTATATAATAGGTCCGTCTAGTCAAGGCTACGGTTTTTCCAGTATGTATGGATGTGAGAGTTGGACTGTGAAGAAAGCTGAGCACCAAAGAATTGATGCTTTTGAACTGTGGTGTTGGAGAAGACTCTTGAGAGTCCCTTGGACTGCAAGGAGATCCAACCAGTCCATTCTAAAGGAGATCAGCCCTGGGTGTTCTTTGGAGGGAATGATGCTGAAGCTGAAACTCCAGTTCTTTGGCCACCTCATGCGAAGAGTTGACTCATTGGAAAAGACTCTGATGCTGGGAGGGATTGGGGGCAGGAGGAAAAGGGGACAACAGAGGATGAGATGGCTGGATGGCATCACCAACTCGATGGACACGAGTCTGAGTGAACTCCGGGAGTTGGTGATGGACAGGGAGGCCTGGTGTGCTGCGATTCATGGGGTCGCAAAGAGTTGGACACGACTGAGCTACTGAACTGAACTGAACTGAATGAATGAATGAAAGAATTCACAGGGACAACAATGTAAAATAGAGTGGCATGAGAGACACAATTAAGAAGATGACATTTGAGAAGCAAGATGCCATTTGGACAACAGTTCATTAAATGGTACTCCCCCATCAGCTAGTCTCTCGGGCCAAAATGCTTTCCTTAGTCTCTTCTAGACTGGACCTTACACCTCCAACCCATAAGCAAATCTTACTGGCTCTGTCTTCAAAATTTATCCCAAATTTAACCATATTTCTCCTCTTGTGCTACCAACACACCAAGTCATCATCATTTCTCACCTACTTCCTTAAAACTGGACTCCTTGCTTCTTTTAATGTCCCTAGACCCACAACTTATAATCCAATCAGCAACCAGAGGAATTTTTAAGACATTGTTAATACCCTATTCATCTGTCTCCATTGGAGAAGAAAATGGCAACCCACTCCAAGTATTCTTGCTTAGAGAACCCTGTGGACAGAGGAAGCCTGGTGGGCTGCCGTCTATGGGGTCACACAGAGTCGGACACAACTGAAGCGACTTAGCAGCAGCAGCATCTCTCTCCCATGACTTTTCATCCTATTTATGATAAAAATCACGTGTCAAATTTTATTGAGTTGATCCCCAAAGATTCACACTCCCCTTTTTCATGGAATTGATGCTGGTAAGTGGCTGCCCAGCTGGGGATCCCATTTCCTGGTTATTCCTTGCATATGAGAGGATCATGTGGCTCATTCTTGCCAAAAAAATGAGAGCAGAAGTGTGTCATTTCCAAGTCAACTGGCTAGGCACTAAGTGCATGATCCTCCATGCATCTTCTTCCTTCTATCTGCTGGCACAAAAATGTTAACATTCTAGAGTAACCCTGAAACTATAAGATAAGGCTTCCAAATATTGAAGAAATAGCATACCTAAGTGATCATGACCCTCCACTATGATAGGGACAATGACTAGGAAAAACCTTTTTATCATATCCCATTGGACTTTGCACGAACAAAACATATGCTTTTATTTTGCTAACCCATCCAGATTTGGAGGTATCTGCCATGATATTTAGCCTCCTCCTATCTCTTGACTAACAGAAAATCCAATGTCCTTACCATGTTTTAGAAGACCCTTATAATCTGGCACTTTGTTACCTTTGTGATCTTATTTCCGACCACTTTCTCCATTATGCATTCTCATCCTTGGTGATCCTCCTTGAATATTACATATGGCAAGTTTGTTCTCTTTCAGAAGTTTTGCATCTGCTGTCCATTCTGCCTAGGACTCTCCTCTTCAGATATTTTTATAACTCACTCACTCATCCTTTTGAAGTCTGCTCAAGAATCGCATCCTTAGTAGGTCCCTTTCTCACTACCTTATCTAAAACAGCCTCCTTGTGTCACAATTTCTTTAGTCTCATGAACTTTTCTTTATAAAACGGCTCAATTTGATACTTTGTTTGTCTTTATTTGTGTGTTATTTGTTTTCTGCTTCCTCCACTACAGGGTAAGCTCCACAAGGGCAAGGACTTTGTCTTGTTCACTACCGTATTCCCCATGTTGACACAGTAATCCTTCAATAATATGTGTTGAGTAAATGAATGGATGATCTCCTGGGCTCCAGTTTCTTTACACACCACCTGTTTCTCTGTCCTGTTGCCATCAAAGAACTCTTTGAAATGTACATTTAGCCACTGTATATTTCATAGTCTTCATTGTTCTCCACTGTGTCTATCCATACACCCCAAGTACCTTAATATGGCATATAGGCTTTTCATAATACGCTGCTATGTAACTCTATGGAATCACCTTCTATCAATTTTCCACTTACATCCTTTACTGAACTGACTCCCTGGATTATCAATGCTGGATTTTTTAAAAAACCTCTTCATTTATCTCTTTTATAGAAACATGCATAAAACACACACACAGAGCTGTGTCCCTAGTACTTGGCTTAAGAAACAGCCTCAAAGCACCCCATGCCTGCTTATAGTCACCACCCCACAAGGTAACCACTGCCTAATCCCTAAACAGCATTGTTTATTTTGCCTACTATTCTTATGTGTCTTTTGCTCAGCAGTGTTCTGAGATTCCTCCACATTTTCGACTGCGATTGTCATTTGTTCATTCTCACTGCCATAGAGTCATCTACTTAATGAACATACAGCTTTTTTCCAAGGTACTGTTCATGAGCATTTGGTTAGTTTCCAGTATCTATTGTGAAGAGTGCTGCTATGAACATTTTTTATATATCTTTTGATAGACATGGGACATTTCTGTGGAGTATGTTTCTAGGCACGGAATCATGAGCTTAAGTGTGCGCATAGAAAGCTCCAGGAGGTGCTGCCAACTTTCCAATGGTACTGAGACAATTTATGCACCCGCAAACAATACAAAGCTTTCCTTCCACTTGCTCTGCATCCTTCCCAGAACATTTTCTCCTCCTTCATTCTAGCTGCACTGGTGGGCATATAGTGGTATCATGTTATGGTTTTATTATGCATTTTCCTAATGACTAACACAGCTGAGTGTCTTTTCATGTGCTCACTGACCATTTGGATATACACTCTGCTGAAGCAGTTCTTCATGGCTATTGCCTGGTTCTTTTTCCTACTGGATTATATATCTTTCCTTCATGATTTTAAGAGTTCTGCATACATCCTAAGCATCAGGTTTTACTCACATATATGCAATGGGAAAAATCTTTTCCTGTTTTGTGAGATGCTTTTTAACTCTCCTAATAAGTTATGACCAACCTAGATAGCATATTCAAAAGCAGAGACATTACATTGCCTACAAAGGTCCATCTAGTCAAGGCTATGGTTTTTCCAGTGGTCATGTATGGATGTGAGAGTTGGACTGTGAAGAAAGCTGAGTGCCGAAGAATTGATGCTTTTGAACTGTGGTGTTGGAGAAGACTCTTTAGAGTCCCTTGGACTGCAAGGAGATCCAACCAGTCCATTCTGAAGGAAATCAGCCCTGGGTGTTCATTGGAAGGACTGATGCTAAAGCTGAAACTCCAGTACTTTGGCCACCTCATGCGAAGAGTTGACTCATTGGAAAAGACTCTGATGCTGGGAGGGATTGGGGGCAGGAGGAGAAGGGGACGACAGAGGATGAGATGGCTGGATGGCATCACCAATTCGATGGACGTGAGTTTGAGTGAACTCCAGGAGATAGTGATGGACAGGGAGGCCGGGTGTGCTGTGATTCATGGGGTCACAAAGAGTCGGACACGACTGAGCGACTGAACTGAACTGAACTGAACTGAATAGTATCTCTTATAAAAGAGAAATACTTAGTTTTAACATGCTCCAAGTTCTCATCTATTTTTCCTTTTAAAGATTTTTGTGTTCTGTTTAAAAGACAAAGGCCGTGACCACCTTCTGCTTTCCTCTAAAACTATAATTGTTTTAAATTTAACATTCAGATCCGCATGCTATTTAGAACTGGTTATTGTGTATAATACACTATCTTACTAAGACGGTGGTTGAGACTGATATTTTTCCCATATGGATATCTAATGGGTCATCACCATCTATTGAAAATGACTGCTATTTCCCCCTGCACTGCAGTCAAGCATGCTGTTTTAAATGTCTTTATATATGTGCTTGGTGCCTTCTTGGAATATCCTTCCGAATTTCCTACTTGAGAAATTTCTCATTTTTTTTTACAAAATATGTCATCTTGCCATCTGGAGCTTTTCTTGGCCCCCTCCTCAACTCCTCGCCACTCCCAACACAGTCACCACCAGTGGTGGCCAAGGGCAGGGCATTTGAAGTCCCTCCCAGTAGAAAGAGGCTTTATCACTAACACTGCTTAGAACTGTCAGCATAATGACAGCAAAACAGAGTCCAACTCTTAACTGGATTTGTTAATATTTTAAAATTCTTTATAAGCTATGCACCCCCCTCTCTGCTTGCACTCTGTATATTACCTCTGGTGTTGAAGCAAGAAGATATGTTATTTCTTGGAGCCATTACTGTACACTGTGAATTTTACAATTATAGTGCCTGTCATACCAGAGTAAATATTCATTTAAATATACTAATCTTCCCATTAGCCTGTGAGTTTGTCAAGAGCAGGTGCTATGTCTTAATCGGTTCAGTATTTCAAGCACCTAGCATAATGCCTGGCCTAGAGTTAAGGTTCAATAAATGTTCATTTATCATCTTGTTTTGGTGGTTGGGGGCAACTCTGAATATTTAAAATGAAAAGAGGGTTTTTGTTTTTTTTTTTTAAAAAGCAGCCTCTTGAAATTGCTTTTTTGATTACAAAAACAAAAAGCTGTCTAACAGTAACATATTAACATTTCCTATTTTAATCTCTCATAAGGTATAATCAATTAGAGCTAGGTTTCCTTCTATACAAAATTATTTTTTCTGATTGCTCAATTTATAAGACATCAGCAATGTCAGATTGAGTCCATCACATCAAATGCATTCAGCTTGCTTATAAAAATACATTTACAGAGTTCTATCAACATTTGTCACCAACTCAGAGAAACATGACAACCTTAGCTAGATTTCTGCAAAAATATGTAAATTAAGGGAAATATAATCCAACCTCATCCTGCAGTGCAGTTAGAAAAATCTCTGAATTAAAAGAAGTGTTTCAGTGGCTCATCACCCAAGAGTGACCTCGATGCCACGTGGATGGGGGAGTATGATCTGGATTTTCAAATGCTTGTCACATTTAATTTCAGTAAATGATATATTCCAGTAAGTGGGCATAAAGCTGATTGAGTGTAGGCAGGCAATCCCATTGCAGTGCGCAAGGATTTACTGCAGATAATGATAACAAATATGGGCTTGCCATAGAATTCCAGAAACACACAAAGCAATGAATATCAAATAATATAGAAATCACCAATAAGCTCCAAATTCATCATCCATGTCTTTCCAAATATTTGAGAGCAGAAGTACTTATTTAGTAAGATATTAACCCTCTGTGCATATGTGTGAAACTACATCAAAGACAAGACTGTAAGGCATGGAACTAAGAGAGTCAGGCTGTAAAAGTCTTGGATTGTAAGCACTAGTCTGCTGTCTGCCTTTAGAACAGCAAGCTTGTAGGACTAGCATTCAATATGGCCAAAATAACATATGTGAACAGGTAAGGCCCCGGGTCTTTAATAACTGGGTCTCTACTTAGAAGCAAGATGATAGCTGCAAAACAGGATAAAAAGAACTTCAAGAGGACTAGAAATCAATTCATTCATAAGTTGCAAAAACCTTTACTATTTAAGAGCACCCCTAGAGTCAAGAAAAAAAAAAAAAAAAGACTGGTTGCACTGCATAATTCAGCTCTAGCTTACTACCTGAGGTGCTGCCAGGGAATTGAAAGTGACAACAGCTGACATCTCAATGTGACACAGAAGCTCCACATGCCTCCCCCTGATTAATTCTGAATCTCTAGTTGCAGGGACTGTGAATACACTTTACACTGTCTGCATACACCAGCAAGCGTGGGTATACATACTACATGTAAAGAGGAAAACATTTTAGGTGATGATTCACCCCAAGGCAGGGGTCCATGGTTGGTATTCAGTATAACATCTAGTCAAAGCGGGAATGGAAAAGGATGTGGAAGGGGAGTTCAAATCAATATCTAGGAAGGACACAGTAGATAGTGAATCCCAGAGGTCGCCAATGCCGTACTCTTGACTTCAAGCTCTGCTACTACCGCACATTGAAACTGAATTGAAGGCAAATCAATTTCATGCTCATTCTTATATATCTCTAGAATCCTTCTACCAAGCTCAGTCAATTATTCCAATGAAATGCTACAATCTCTAGATTGTAGAAAGTGTTTAACAGGTAAATGTACTGGATGTTTCTATTTGGAAGTAGAAGGGAAGCAAATATAAACATGAATAATAATGTAGGAGAAAGGTGAAACACAAGTGCAATCCAGAATTCTGAATTCTGAAAGATTAAGGTTAATCCTTCATTATGAGAGTGGCCATGAAAAACTAATAAGACGGAAAGCCTACAAAGGCAGTAACATGATAAATACGTTCAAGTCCCCAGATTGTCTCAGTATTCAGACAAAGTCAAGTTAAAAAGAAAATCTTCGCAATGATAGTTTATAACTGTCTTTCTGTAATGTTCCAAATACACAAAGAGACTATAAAAAGATATTTCTTTAACAATATTATTTCTCTTTTCCCTGAAATATTAGGCCCTTGAGAAAAAGAATGCAAACTAACTCTACCACTTACAAATTTACATGT
Source organism: Capra hircus (assembly GCF_001704415.2). Lineage (NCBI taxonomy): Eukaryota > Metazoa > Chordata > Mammalia > Artiodactyla > Bovidae > Capra > Capra hircus. Next base: position 39,298,452 of record NC_030835.1, on the reverse strand, counting down.
GATTTATCTTGACTGAATGCTTTTCAGGTTGTGTTTTATTTAGATGTTTATGCTACTAAAACTAGAGCTTCTTAATAATTAAAAGTTAATTTAAAAAATCCTCAGGATGTTTTTATCTTTAGGATAAAAGATAAAAGGAAGACAATTTGTTCCAATTCAAATCTTGAATTATGACTAACAAGCTTCACGAACATGAGACTTCCTGCTTTGTAGCGACATATTTATAAACATTTCAATAGGGGTGCACCTCGGGTTCAACTTGCCTGGTCACACCAAGGCATGTAAGGCAGACAGGCCCTGCAAAATAGATTCACTGCACCCCAGCTGGTTGTGCCCCCTTATTATAAGCAACTGCTTTTCCTATGAGTATTTCTCACTTTCATCTTTCTTGCTGGGCCAAGTCCTTACTACTAAAATGTATACATGTCAAGGTTCATTCTCTTAAAAAACAGGTTTAACTACCCAAATCAGTAGCAGGAATTGAGTCATCATTCTTAAATGTCAAGCAAATCACACCACCCCACCACTCAGAGCCTAAAATTCTGTTTCAGATAAACCCAAGGTCATCACAACCTTCCCATTCACAGATACACCAATTCAAAGTGAGCCTGTATTTTAGTAAACTGGGATACTAGAAGTTACTTTCATTCCTATTTGGTGGGTTCATTGGGTTCTTTCAAGTATATTTCCTTACACTTAGATAAAATACTAGAATTAATATTTGTCTTCATTTAGGCTTTTGTTTCCATTGAGTTATTTGTGGGGCAAATTTCCAAAATTGAGATAACTGGTTATAATGACAATTGTGAGGAGCACACAGAGCTATGAAAACATTTATTAAATAGTGTCAAATGTAAAGGAATATACAATTATATTTCTGCTATAAATGCTGTTATTTCAGTGTAAAATTGTATGTGCCATGATCAGGGATGGAAAAGAAGAAAGAAATGAAAGCAGTTATACCTTGGTGAGGTTATGAATGATCTTTCTTCTTTCTCAAATATTTTAAAAAATATAATTATGAATGTGTGTTTTAATGAAAAGAAAGATTTCCATTCCTACTTATCTCCATAAATAAAGAAAAATCTTCTAAAAAAAAAAACCAAAGTGAGCCTGCGGCTTTGTCTCCCCCATTTTGAGGGCTAACCCCCTCGTTATCTTTCAGGCTTTAATTAGTTGCGCTTTCTCAAAGAAGCCTTTCTTTTCCCCTCAAATCTAAATTAAGATCCCTTTCTAACTCCCTCCTAGCCCCCTATACTTTTCCTTCACTGGACTTTAAACATCTTACAAACATATTCATCTGTGTGATTAACGGTCATCTCTTTAGTACAGCCAGGGGTCCAGGGCTGTCTTTCTTCCTCATATTTGACAGTTAGCACTACACTCTGTTCATAGGAGCCACTCAGGAGATTCAGGCAACATCACTGATCATTGACATAAATAACAAAAGCAGACACTTAACAGAAGAAAGTTCGAGAAGTGGGGGTTTCCATGGTGAGGCACTGCCTGCCTTATAGGAGTTCAGGATGTCCTCCTGGCCAAAGTGTTCCCCCTTTCTTTTGTCCTGGGATGAGATCATGCTGGCCTTGCTCCCAAGTGCTTCATCAGCATTCACATGGTCCTTGGCATGTGACAGTGTCTATAAATATGTTTGAACTGCTTAATAACTATTATCAGGTTCAATATCATGATAAACATCTTAGAGAAATACAAGGTGGGAACGTTCAGGAATCACAATAATAAAGCTCATATATTTCAAGGAATACAATTTTTTAGTTGTTTCTTTGGTGATTTTTGAGTTTGGAATCATGTCTGAAAAATTATTTTTCTCTTTCCCTAACTAAGATTATATAACTTGACCTATATTTTTTACAGTGCTATTCTGGTTCTTTTCTGTCTTTAAAACAATTTAAATCTTTAATCCATCTGGATTTTCATTTCATACAAAGTCTAATTCAATTTTTTTAAATGTTTAGCTCATTTCCCCAAAACCATCCCACTGACTTTTTTTTTTCACCAATTCAGTGGGGATTAAAAATATATTCTTCACATCTCCTCAAGGGATGGAGAAATTCTTGGGAGACTCGGAAAATAATGTACCCTCCCTTCTTGGTAGAAAGGTCCTCTACTAATATTAACCCATACTATTTAAAACTAAAAATACTAGTCAATCATTTGTCAATTTTTCACCTAAAGATGGTTAGGTCAAAATGTTCACAAAAAAAGGATTAAGAGAAACTTTCAGATGTTCTCACCATGGGCACTGAAGGAAGACACTTCTCGTGAGAACAACCATCTTGCCAAGAGCAAGGATTATGCTCTTTTCCATTTTTGTATCATCAACACCCAGCACAGCACCTAGTACGTAGCAGGTACTTGATGAATGACAAATTCACAAAATCAGAATTCCTCCCCTCAAGTAAAGTGTGATGTATGTTATTTCAATGACAAGATTATTTTAAAACCCTAATTCTATTTTTCCACAGGCATCTACGTCAATTATAGTATCATAAAGTGCCACGAGGGTTATGTGATTTTAGATAAGATCCCAACAGCCGCATGGCAGGGAGCCTGAGTCAGCCCCCATCACAGGGGCCTCACCTGCTCTAGCTGGAAACTGGCGTTCCTCCTTCTTTCAGGCCTGCCTTCCCATGCACGCTCGGCTCAGAGAGCTCAAAGCTGCTACAGTGCCATCCTGCATACATCAAATCCAGCACAGTAAGGCTTACAGGGACTTCCCTGGTGGTCCACTGGTTAAGACTTCACACTTCCATGCCAGGGGCAGGGGTTCGATCCTTGGCCAGGGAACTAAGATCCCACATGCCTCACGGTGCAGCCAAATAAAAAGACTGCCTAATTTTCAATGTTAGGTATTTTTTTTATCTTTCCCCAATTACTTTACTTCTGCATTGTTTTAAATTTATCAGCAGTCTAAGAAAACCCCAGGGGGCACCTGATAAAAATTCCATGGCTTGCTGGAGAAGGAGTGGGAGTCTGAGATTGGCAGCTGATGGCTGAACTCTGTCCCCAAATCTTTTGTCTCTTAATGCTGCCTGGGGTTGGCCTGTGCTTCTCCAGGACTCCCTCTGCCTCGCTCCCCTGTGACCAAAGAACACTGGATTCCACTTGTCTGTCTTCCTGCTGCTGTGTAAGCCTGGTTTCGCTGCCAGCAGCCCCCTCCAGCATGTGCAGACTGACACAGAAAGGTAAGTTCCCCAGTCGACCAGGAGGAGATGGGTCAGAAGATGAGAGCAGAGGAAGCAGAGCCAGGCAAGAAGGGAAAGAAGAGGAGGGGAGGAGAAGGTGCATGAAAATAAGAACATTGGCAACACATAAGGCAGGCTGCCAGCTGGCAGGTTAGTTTCTGACACATCAGCCCTAGCTACTTCTTTGGCATTTGTAACACTCTTTCAGAAGCATCGTAACAAATGAGACTGCTTCTCATGTGGCACTGGTTCATCTGAGTCACTTTGACTTAAAGAGGCACTGGAGGGTTTCCTAGGTCTCTATCTCTTGATGCTAGCATCTCTTTATGTAGAGAGACAAAGGGGGTAAGGATACATCCTTCTTTCCAGAACCATGGCGTTTCCTCATCACACACATGAAGATGAGACCGTCCCATAGACCCCAGTACAGCCTTTAGGTTGTAAAATCAGACATGCCTTATTCTGTCCTCTAGCACTATATACATTTCAAAAGACGGAAATTCTGTAAGCTAGGTCATTCTAGTAGTACTATCACCTGCCGGCAAAAATTCCACAACATGTCTATCCAGATCATAAAGGGTCACCAGCTTGTAGCACAAGGGGTGAAATGAGGCACAAAACAAGGTGTAAAATTACTGAAAGCAGAATCCTGGAGAAGAGCAGGGGCAGGATGTACTTGCTGAGTGCAGTCTGCCTCACAAGGACCTTGCCAAATGCTCTACATGTATGGCCTTGATTCATTTCATCCCCCAATAAATCTTGTAGGAACCCATAATTATAGATGAATCACAAAAGTTAAGCCCCACTAATAGGGACAGAGACAGGATCTGAGCCTTGCCTTTTTCAGAGCCTGTTCTCTGGGCCATGACAGTTGCATTCCCTCCTAAACTTTCCAAAAGCTTCCTGCACAGTAACATCTGGTCACAGATAAAGGACCAGGAGCTGGGAAGACATCAGACTTTTCGCCAGCAGCAACAGGAGACAGAAAATAATGGGACATCAGCTTAGGATTCCGAAAGAAGCGCTTACCGCCTCACAAGCTACACACGCCAAGCTCTCCGTTAAGTGCAAAGTAGAATGAAAACACTTTGAGATAGATGAAGTCTCAAAACATTTCCCTATCATGCACCCTTTCCCTGAAGCAACCAGAGGATGTGTTTCGTTCAAAGGGAATAAACAAGGAACACTGAAACAGGTTCCAGAGGGAGTCTGGGAAAGGATGGAACTAAGAGAGTATTTTTCAAGTTCGCCTGTGTGGAAAGTTTAATAGAGAGATATTTTACATAGTTATTGGAAAGGCTAGGAGATGCAAAAACAGCAATCTAAACAAGAAAGGAAACGCAAGCATGGTACACTACTGAACTAGACACGAACAATGAGACTTTCTATGACATACATATATATGATCAGGGAAAAAACAGAGTATATGTTCAACAAAAACCATATTAGGAGGAAGGAGTGCATGAGGAAAGAGAAGAGATTGAGATCTTTATTATTCCTAACAGAAAGTCAGACAGGCAAATCTGAAATATCAAGAAAGATAAGAACATGCACAGTATTTGGAAGAATTATGGTAAATACCAGAAGAAAGACCTAGAGTCAAAAGTAAGGAGGAATCATACAGGAAAAAGTTGACCAGGGACTGCTGCTTTTCATCATAACTTGTCCTATTTGGCTTTTAACAGTACATATGAGTGAAGTGAAAGTCACTCAGTCATGTCTGACTCTTTGAGATCCCATGGATAGTCCATGGAATTCTCCGGGCCAGAATACTGGAGTGGGCAGCCATTCCCTTCTCCAGGGGATCTTTCCAACCCAGGGATTGATAGGGATCAAACCTAGGTCTCCCGCACTGCAGGTAGATTCTTTACCAGCTGAGCCACCAGGGAATCATGAATGAAAAACACATTAGAAAAAGCAGCATCTGTCAGAACCAAGTCTTCCACATGGAGAAACCAGTCTATCTGCAAATCAACAGGCAAGATTTGTTAAAATGCACAGTAAATCTCATTTAAGGATTACAAACTGAGGACTCAATTGTGAATTAGCTTTATAATAGTAAATTTGGTTAAATTACAATGCAAATGAGATTTTTCTACTGATATTTTAATGATTTCTATAATCTTTCATCCATTTATTCTAATGTATCCAAAAGTTACAGCTTAAGCTTTTCCTGCAACCGTATTTTGCAGCAGGATGAGTCTCTATGTATGCATCTTATTATACACACAGACTAGAGTCCTTCAAACAAGCCTTTACCTCTGGGGTTTTTCTGTCTGTGGGGAACTCTTCCTTCAGTGAATTTACAAAGCACCAATCAGTCATTCATTCATTCAATCAATATTATTAAATACCTACCATGCTCCAGATCCTAATCCAACATTTAATTTAAAAATCTCATTTATTTCCATTTAATACACAGAACCAACCAGTTAGAACAGCTTAACGAATGGGCGTGCCGCTCGGGCTTCCCAGATAGCTCAGTGGTAAAGAACCCGCCTGGCAATGCAAGAGGTGTAAGAGACGCAGGTTTGATCTCTAGGTCAGGAAGATCCCTTGAAGAAGGAAATGGCAACCCACTGCAGTATTCTTGCCTGGAAAAATTCCATGGACAGAGGAGCCTGGTGGGCTACAGTTCACAGGTCACAAAGACAAAGAGTCAGACACGACTGAGCACGCATACAACCAATGGGCATGAAGTTAACTATAACCTCCTCACTCAGGGTCTGAGCCTTCTGCTGGTGGTTGGTTTTGTTGTCATTTGCTTTTTGTGCATGTGTGGTTTTTTTTGGCACACCATCCTCCCAGCGCACTGAGAGCAATATGGGTAGCAGAAATAGTATATGACCAGAGGGAGTGAGATCACCTGTGTTCTGATCATTCACTGGCCACAAACTTAGTGGGACCTGGGTCAACATCCCTTGACATCTCTGGGTGTCAGTCTCCTCCCAGTAAAGTGGTGGCATAGTATTATATAAACTTCAACAACACTCAGGCCTTGTCTCCCATGTCAATTCCAACTGATTGGTAAAGTCTGCCACTGGCCTGCTTTAGGACTCTTCCCTGTTTGCTATGTCTACTGCAGGACCAGGGATCACAGTGGTATCCACAGTACTACCAGCCCTGCTCTGCTTTTCCAAAATATTCTGTGATCATATGAGAAAGAAGATTTGACATAAAGGTATATGATCAGCTTGAATTTCCTATCGTGTTTTCTGGCTAGTAGAAGGAATAAAGAATGAAATACCTAAAAGGCAGGAAGGCAGCCAGGAGGGGAAAGCAAGAAAACAGGCTGTGGATGATATCAAAATGGGTAAAGGGTCTTCAATACATTCATACTAACATATTTTAAGTATTTGGATTTTCCTTCCAACACACAATTTTGAAATGCAATCTGTTTTTCATTACGAGCCTGATTTGTTAAATCTATTACTCTTGGCTAGATTTCAGGTAGATTATAAACAGCTAATGTAGGCAAGTGAGGCATATCCACCAAGCCTCTGTTGAAGCCCATGGTACCAAGGGGAACATCTTCCGCCTATCGTAAAGGACAGAGGCCCAGAACTGCCCACCCACTCAGTCCTCCAAGAGGGGACATCAACATACAAACACACTCTCCTTTCTTGCTCTTGAACCTTGTACTGAAAAGATCATTCAGATTTAAAATATCTAAATGATTCTGGAGCCTATTATACAGAGTGAAGTAAGCCAGAAAGAAAAACACCAATATAGTATACTAATGCATATATATGGAATTTAGAAAGATGGTAATGATAACCCTGTATGCGAGACAGCAAAAGAGACACTGATGTACAGAACAGTCTTTTGGACTCTGTGGGAGAGGGAGAGGGTGGGATGATTTGGGGGATTGTCATGGAAACATGTATAATATCATATAAGAAATGAATCGCCAGTCCAGGTTCGATGCAGGATACAGAATGCTCGGGGCTGGTGCCCTGGGATGACCCAGGGGGATGGTACGGGGAGGGAGGTGGGAGGGGGGTTCAGGATGGGGAACATGTATATACCTGTGGTGGATTCATGTTGATGTATGGCAAAACCAATACAGTATTTAAAGTAATTAGCCTCCAATTAAAATAAATAAATTTAAAATTTAAAAAATAAAATATCTGAATGATTCTAACTTAGGCTGGGTTCCCTTAGATTCAGGGGTAAAAAACAATGACACACACACACAAATTTCAAGTCTTCCACTGCTCACTCTTATCTTTCAGTGTTGAATTCCACACTCTGAACTGCCACAACAAGGGGAGTCTACACCTCATCTGTCTTATTTTTCTCTCTCTTGTCAAGTTCTTTGTCCTCAACCCAAAGGCATTTAAGTTTCTAGGTACAGGCATAGACACGATGATACAGATAAAGACATGCAGTTTCCAAAGTGAAAGCATCTGACCTCAAATCCCCAGCAACTACTTACCGCTGAGGCCGAAACAATACTCCACTAATGTCAACAAAACCTAGTCTTTCAATAAGTTAAGGAAACGAAAGGCAAATGCGACCCTGACATTGCAGAAGTTCTAAAGAAATTTGTCTTTTCTTCAGGTGCTTGACTGACCCACATGCAGGCACTGGCTTGGATGGACCCCTCAGACGGTAAAGAATCTGCCTGCAATGAGGGAGACCTGGGATTGATCCCTGGGTCAGGAAGATCCCCTGGAGAAGGGAATGGCAACCCACTCCAGTATTCTTGTCTGGAGAATTCCATGGACAGAGACAGGAGCCTGGGGAGCTACACAGTCCATTGGGTTGCAAAGAGTTGGACACGGCTGAGTGACCAATACTGTTACCTTCTTTCACTTTCCGTCTAGGTGGACTGTAACATGAACTGACCGTTATCAACTGCACCTACTCTGAGCTCATCTTCCTTCAATTTTTATATTACTGATAATAATTTGCATTTATGTAGCACACAAGATTGAACACAGCAGTTAAACACCGTATTATGCAGCTTGATCTTTGGCGAGCCACTGGTGTTGTAAGCGGGAATAACAAATGTCCAAAGGCAAGACAGTCTGAGCTGCCTCCACCGCCTTCTAAACCCTACCCTGGCAGCAGGTCCATTAGCCCATGTCTCTCCTCTAAGCAAAACCGGTTTTACTGATGTCACTGTTTCAAATTAAGGCAGCTCCTGGTAGCCACTCAGACATGTTCTCTATTCCTGGCAGCATCATAAGTAATTACTTTATTTCTTCTTAAATTAATTCCCCTCTGCCCTTTTAGTTTGGTCACACTGATAGGAACAGAGTGAAGGGATGAAGTGGGTACCTAAATGGTTAATCTCACTAGGGCATTGTAAGTTTAAAAAAATGGGAGACCCTGTAAATTAACAATTACTCAAAACCGCAGGTTCGCTTAACCACAAAAGCAAGCAGGCTTGCTCAGCAACAAAACCACGCAACAGAATCATGAGACTTGCCCCCAGACAATAAAACAATGGTGGCATGAGGCCCACATCCTGCCCAGGGAGCTCAGAAAGTTAGGACATGCCCTCTGTACACAAAAAGCAATCATCCATGGACCTAGCTTGACCTTGTAGGGACAAGAAAACCCTCCTGCCCAACCTGCAGGAGGAACCGATGAGAAAGCATGGCATCTACTCGAGAATAACAAAGATCTTCTACCCTCTCCACTTTTCCTTTGACTTTAAAACTGTAGCCCAGGAAGTTCTAGCCATGGCGTCCTCTCATCTGCTCACCTGTAACCCTCACAAGCATCCTGTTCTAATAAACCACTTCTTACCTCTTTGCCTTTTGCTAAATTCTTTCTGCACTGGAAACATAAGGCACTGTGGTACCTGAGTTCTTCAGAATCTTCGAAACAACACTAAACCATTTCAGTACTAGTTACTGAAGTTACTGATGACAAACCTGGCTGAGTCCAGCAGACCTTGAGTCAGAAAACTATGAGTTTGAGTCAGCAAACCTTGGTGCTACTCATATACCCTCATGTCTGAAGGTGGAGATGACTAGATGACTCATTTAACAATGGAGAAATTACAGTGCAGACTTAGCATCATGGGTTAGTTACAAACTATAGCTATAAACCATGCCCAATATGTCTGAAAATGGGGATAAATCAATCCATCTGCCATCTGTTCAATCAGAGCCTGGAGAGACCTAACAGGGAAATTTCTGACTTTTTTACTTAGAAGCTCAAACACTGTTAGGGTCATTATCAGGTTGTTACTTAATGGTGGCCAGAGTCAGCCATCGAAACTGCTCAGTCAGTGAAGTCCAGTTCGGGGTGTGGGTCTCGTTCTAGGTGAGCACTGCAAATTCAACAAAATTTCAAGGGTTGATGGATCACAATTCAAAGGTCAGCCTCTGCCACATCCACCTCTGGTTTTGTGGAAGATGACAAGGCAAGTTGAGTGATGTTATTCTTGGTCCCCCATCAGCTGAAAGTGGAACAGTATGACGTTCAGGTCTGAATGATATAAATGAAATTTTCCTCAATAATAACAACCAATCATTTTCATAAAATAGACTTCTAATTCACCCCACTTCAACTTTCTTGTTCCAGGAACATTACTGTACACTTCAAGGTACACATGCTCTCCTTTAGTGTAGTGAAATACACACTTCCCTGGTGGCTCAGATGGTAAAGAATTTGCCTGCAATGCAGGAGACCTGGGTTTGATCCCTGGGTCGGGACAATCCCCTAGAAAAGGGGTATCAGTATTCTCACCTGGACAATATCACGGACAGAGAAGACTGGCAGGCTACAGTCCAGGGGGTTGCAAAAAGTCAGACACAACTGAGTGGCTAACATAAAATATACACACACATAAAGTAATCCGTACATCACCATATTTAAGGGTACATTTCCACAGCATTAAGTCCATTTGCACAGCTGTGCACACTCTCAGTATAAAGCAGACCTCTCATCACACCCTATTTTTATGAGGGATACCTTACTCACCTCTCACTTCCCGTTGCTGATACTCTCTGTTTTTAAGGATGGGGTGTGAAATCCACATCCATGGGTGATGCTTGCGCAGCTGGGGGAGCAGGTAGTGGGTTACAAACCCCACGGCTCCAGCCAGGGCGAAGAGCACAATGCTGAGAAAGGGCTGCAACAGAAGAAGATAAGAGTCAGTGTGTCACTGGAAGCGTGGGGAAGGATGCCTGTCAATAATCCAGAACCTTCTCCACTCCTAAAGCACACACAGCCAAACTCAGCTCTTGCTTCAGGCCTCTGAAAATTTCTCCCATAGCACTTGAAACTGGTCTCTGTGTTAAGAACCACCAAGACGGAGTGCACAAGAGGCTGAGATATTCTGCCCATTAGAATACTTTCTCTTGCTTGTTGTTATTTTTTTTAAGACGAGATGGAGAATAACAAATTTAGCTAACAGACTTTTCTTCACTGATAGAAAAGTGAGACAGCAACTGTCTGCAAGGACCTCTAGCCAGAAATCCCATCTGGCTCTCTACTGTTGTTTCTCCAACTGAAAATTATGTTCCAATGATCGTTTTGGCTCTGTGACTTCCATCTCATTCCTGATCTGGTGAGTCCTCCCTTCTCCACTCTTAGCAGTGAGCTGTGATCCTGTCTTATGACTGTTGACCATCCTCATGGTGGATTCTACAAGGTACGCTAACCAAACCATTCCCTGGATGGGGAACATCTGGATCAACTCTGTGTTGTGGGCCAAAACTCATCTCAGACATAACTCAACACACCTGGATATATTCCTCCAAGCTCTCTATTCTTCTCTATTCTTTCTCTGGCTCCACTAACCAATCAATAGCCTGGAGCTGCACAGTGGGCTCTGTTTACAGACAATGAGGAGAGGGGAAGAGTGCAAAGCCAAGTGGGTACATACTCGCAAGGACAGGAACACAGTGCTGGCACTGACCGCAAAGGACAGAACGGCAGCCACCGAGCAGATGATGAGGTCCGACTTCAGGATGTCCTTCTGTAAACAGAAAACAGCTACACAGTCTTCTCTGATGTGTTTCTCTCAGTGCCTCTGGGTCACCAGGTAAATCAGGTGGCGGGACCTTAACCCCTGGATACACTACATCAGACCGTCACTTACCTGATCTGTTCCCAATGGCACCCGCTGGATGGACCATTCAGCACCTCCCATGTGGGGAATATCAGGGAAATTAAGGCAGAAGCGGGCAAGAGGAAATGCAGACTGCCATGAGAAGGCAATGGCAGCCCACTCCAGTACTCCTGCCTGGGAAATCCCAGGGACGGAGGAGCCTGGAAGGCTGCAGTCCATGGGGTCGCTGAGGGTCGGACACAACTGAGCGACTTCTCTTTCACTTTTCACTTTCATGCATTGGAGAAGGAAATGGCAACCTACTCCAGTGTTCTTGCCTGGAGAATCCCAGGGACGGGGGAGCCTGTGGGCTGCCGTCTATGGGGTCGCACAGAGTCGGACACAACTGAAGTGACTTAGCAGCAGCCTGCCTCCATCCACTAGCCAGGGAGAGAAGATTTTCTACACGTGTAAGAGGCATAAAGTTCTTCTTGACAATCGCAGATCAGATGCGAGATGCCCAGGTCTACGGGTAAAGTGCTAATAATCTCTACTGGGCTTTGGTGTGGCTTGTATTTTAACGTGCCAAGCCTAGGCCAGACAGAGGCCTCTTACACATTTAGCTTTTTTCTTTGCTCCTAAAAAGATTTTACATTTTCATTCAGTTAAATGAGGTAAGAGCAATTTCCAAATAATTTAAGTATATTTATATTATGTACACATATGCAGAAAATGAAATATCAGTAACTTGCTACTAATTTTCCATCACACAAAATTGTGTAGTGAGCAGGCACAAGGGAAAACAAAGCAAAATTAGACCAAAGAATGTTACTAATACTGCAGATACATGGAAAACGGCCTGTTAGCTCAGGAGGGTACAATGTTGGCTAACTGACAGAGCTAAAAGGAGTATTAGGGGACCATTAAATATTTTCTTTCTATAGATGCCAATTAGCTGCAGTACATAATTACTGAATATATTAAGGCATCACATTGTTATCTGAAAACTCTGAAATCATCAGTTTAAATATATCAGTATATCATATCAAAAAGGAATTATGCCTCTTAAATAACTGTTTTGAATGTTACCTGCCAGAAAATCATACAGAATATACCTCTGTTTCCCTATCGCCTCCCTTCTTTCCTTTTTGTACAAATCATATACCTGTTTACCTACATTACCTCCCTCCCTTTATCTTTTCCTGTCTCTTTAAAATTAAACTATGGAGTTTCTTGCAAGTCATGCTGCTGGTTTTCTGACTGAATTGTCATCCGAAGTGACAGGAAGCAATCAGGAGGAGAGTTAAATGCAGTAAAAATGACCTGAACCTTCTGATGAAAAATCAACATGGCTTGGTTGGGATAATCAATCATACAATGAAGAGATCCACTTTCAACATCAATTTACCAATTAGCTGCTAAAGTTGCTTTGCACTTCCTATCTCAAAAGTTTACAATTCACATATAAGTATTGAATATATGAGCAATCAAATAGTGATAAACAAAATTCTGGATCTTTTCTTAGTGATAGTAATCTGATTTTTGAGCAGGAAAAGTCATTGGTTTTTAATTCTGAATCTATAAAATTTTGTGTCATAAGTTTTCTCAAAAATTTACTGTTAGTAAATGGCAAAAATCTAGTTATCTCCTTTCATTCCAAACACTTTAAAAAAGGCCAAACTCTACCAGAGGGAAGTTCTATAATTCATTGCATCTTTAGGCTGCAGAGATTTATTCATTTTTATTTACTATTTTTCATTGACATGGTTTATGTCATTTTAAAATTGCTGATGCTCATCCAAAAGGGAGATATACATTTCCCCAAATACTGTAACTTAAAACTGTCATTTAAAATTTTTTTATTTTGTATTGGAGCATAGTTGATTAACAATGTTAGTTAAACTATGCCATTTTTAAATGACCTGCTTAAAATTGTTTAAAGGCAATTTCAATCAAAATCCTAATAGGATTGTCTATTTTATTTTTTTATAAATTGGGAAGTTAATTCAAAAGTTTACTTGGAAATGCAACAGACCTAGACTGGGGACTAGGCAAAACAATTTTGAAAAGAAGAACAAAGTTGGAGAACTTTCAATATCTGATTCAGAAACTGTATGTGCAAAACTATGGTAATCAGGTATTGGTGGCATTGCCACAAAATAGACATTGGGGCCACCTGAGCAGAATAAAGAGTCCAGAAATGGGCCAAAATGTGAACAGTCAACTGATTTTAAACAAAGGGTCAAGGTAAAATGACACCTTTCCCCACAATAAGATACAGGAAAATTTTTTTCACCTGATTCTGGTTTAGTTGGATAGCCATCTACAAAAAGAAAACAACAACAAAAAATCTCCTTGACGCTCAAACATTAACTCAACTTGCATCATAAACCTAAACTATCAAACTCCTCAAAGAAAATATAAGAAGAAATCTTGGTGACTTTGGGTTTGGCAAAGTTTTCCTAATTAAGACACTAAAAGCTGCAACTGTAAAAAGACAAAAAAGTCATAAACTGAGCTTCATGAACATTTAAAATATTTATTCTTCCAAAGACCTTCTAACAGAATGCAAAAGCAAGCCAAAGACTGGGAAAAACACAAACATACATGATTTGCAAAACATCCATCCAACAAAGGACTTTTGTCTATAATATATAAAGAACTTTACAACTCAATAAAAAGTCCAATAACTCTTTCCAACTCCCATTCCTAACTGCACATGGACAAAACTTTTGAACAGGCTCACAAATGGAGATGGTAGATGGTAATATTGAGCTTTTCACTTTTGATGCTAATTAAGAAAATCACAGGATAAATTAATGATATTACCAAACCTTTTTTCATATTTTGAATTAATTCTCTAGAAAAACTATGATAGATTCACTATATCATAGGTTAAGAGTATTATACAATTCTTGATAAATTACATCTGATTAGATTATTGTAATAATTTACATAACTATAACACAAAGTCTAAGAGATCTCATCTTTTCACTCTTGATGCTAATTAATAAAAAATGACAAACTTAATATTGGTAACAGTAACATCAGCAACTTAGAAAGGAAATAATCTCCTCTTTTCTATAGCCACCAAAAAGGAGATATTATTTTGCTCCAAAAAAATTTTATTCTTGAAAATACTCTTTGAAAGGAATCTTGAAATATACCTCAGAGACTGTTGCTGTGTCTTCTGGGCCAGTTTTTTGGCCTGTAAATGCTGAACCATAGTTCTAGCACTAATCATGATGTCGAAGGGTTTTTCCATGAATGTTTCTTAAATGTCTAATCTTAGTATACATTAAATTTTCTGCCTTTTTCAACAGTCGTTTCTTTTGCAAACATTACAGATATGATTACATAGATGTATAGGCTTACTATCATTGCTTGATGGTCAAATAATTTTCCATCTTGTGATGCCATACATATAAACACATACATATACCAACAATATCATAATAGACCCTCAGAGCATTAATCTAATGAATAAAATTGAATGTAAAACATTTCCTAACTGCTAAGACTTCCATTTTTTACCATAATGAATTATGTTGCAATTATCTTTTGGGCTTTCCAGGTGGCTCAGTGGTAAAGAATCTGTCTGGGAATGCAGGAGCTGCAGGAACTGCAGATGTGGGCTCAATCCTGGGTCAGGAAGATCCCTTGGAGGAGGAAATGGCAACCCACTCTAGTATTCTTGTGTGGAGCTTCCCATGGACAAGAGGAGCCTGTCAGGTTATAATCCACAGGGTCGCCAAGAATAGGAAACGACTTGCTTGCTTGCTCCATTATCTTTTTGCACCTAAATCTTTTTTCATATTTTGAGTTAATTATCTATAAAAATTATGATAAATAGGTTTGTTATATCATAGGTTATTTCACAATTCTTGATAAATTACACCTTATCAGATGATTGTAATAATTTACACAAATATAATATAATGTCTAAGAGATCTCATCTTGTCACAATTGGCAATATCATTAGTTTATCCTGTGCTAATTGAGTGGACCAAAATATACTATTCCATTTTAACTTGCATTTCTTTATTTATAAGAAGGGTAAGTATATTTCATATATTTACCTATTAAATATTTTGTCCCTAAATGAAACATCAATATTATTTGCTTATAGAGTTGAAAAAATTATAAGTCATTGGTATAAGAAAGATAATTTAACTTACAAATTTGTAACAAATATTTTTACCAAATTATCAAAATTATTTTCATTTTATTGCCCTTTTTCATATAGAAGTTTACATTTCTATGCACTCAAATTTAACTCTGTGTAGTGTTATTTATTTTTATCTTACAGATTCTATAGTCCGGGAAATCATTTGCTCTTTAGAAATGGAATAAACATGTATTATATTTCATGTTCTTTTATGAAAATTGCTTTAACACTTTAAAAAATATGAGCCATGCATACAGAAAGTTATATAAAATACATACAGACAATGTAAGGAATAATTATAAAGTGAACGCCTCAGTGAGAATGTCTGGTTCAAGAAATCCAGTATTCCTGGCACCCAAGAAGTCCCTTGTATGTGACTTCCTGGTCATAAACCCTTCCTTCCCCTCTTCAGGTGCCCTTTAACTATCCTGATTGATGAAAACAACTTTCTTGCTTTAAAAAACAAGTTTGCTACTTATGTATGCAGCCATAAGCAGCTTAGTTTGCCTATCTTTACCTGAGAGATGGCATCACACCGTATCTGTTTGTCTCGTTTCCTCTGCTCAATACTAGTGTCAGGATGAATACAATGAAGTGAAAGTCGCTCAGTTGTGTCTGACTCTCTGAGACCCCATGGACTCAGGCCAGAATACTAGAGTGGGTAGCCATTCCTTTCTCCAGGGCATCTTCCCAAATCAGGGATCGAACCCAGGTCTTCCGCATTGCAGGCAGATTCTTTACCAACTGAGCCACAAGGGAAGCCCAAGAATACTGGAGTGGGTAGCCTAGCCCTTCTCCAGCAGATCCTCCCCACCCAGGAATCGAACCAGGGTCTCTGGCATTGCAGGCAGGTTCTTTACCAACTGAGCTATCAGGGAATATAAAATTCTTATAAATTATAAGAAAACCAGACATCTCAAATAAAAATGGGCAAATATAAATGGCCATTTTTAAAGTGGCTAAAATTCACTATTTATAGCTCTAGTAAGTTCTTTTCCTTTGCTACAAAGGCCATTCTACTGTAGGTGGAATTTCCAGCAGCTTCAGTTTGGGGTTCTTATGACAAATGCTATGATGAGCAATCTTCTGTGTGTATCTGGTACAAATGTGCAAGATTTGCTCTAGGGTAGATATGTATTTAGAGGTAGAAATGCTGGCTCTATATATAATAGCAACTTTATCATACCAGACTGTTTCCAAAACAGATATCTTGTACTAACTTACTCTGCTCTTAGCAGTACATGAAGTTTTATTGGGCTACACTTTTGTCAACACGTAGTATCAAGAGAACTGTAATTTTTTGTCAGTCTGGTTGGTATAAAATGATAACTTGTTTGGAGTTTCCTGATTATTAATTAGACTCCATATGTAGTCATGTTTTGGCCATTGAGATTTGCCCATTTTTAATTGAGATATCAGGTTTTCTTATAATTTATAGAATGTTTATATTCATCATAACACCAGTGCTTCATCAACTGCACATATTTTAAAAATCTTTTCCCATTCTGTAGCTTATATTTTTAAGTCTTATTTGAAGAAGGTATTATTTGATAAATCAAAAGTGATAATTTTAATGAATTTGAAGTTTTGTTAAAATTTTTTCTGTATCCTGATATCATAAAGCTAATCTCCTTTATTATGATTCTAAGTGCTTTCAGGGTTTGTTATCTAATATTTAGGTGTAAAATTCCATCTGAAATTGACTTTTAAGGACAATGTGACATAAGAGTCCCATTCTATTTTCTACTTATTAAAAACCATTTTTTATTCTATTTTTCCTTCTGTACAGGGTTGGAGCCTACATGCTCTGTTTCTATTCCTTTAGTAGTTATACTAGACAATCAATTGTGCAAGCTTAAATAATCACAGTCTAAACTTAATCAATATTTTAATTCATCTCCTGGACATACAAAGAACTTAACAAGTCCTGGTGTCCGTTTCCCTTCCCATCTAAACTCATATGTTACCGTAGTCACATATGTCAATTATATTTCACATTTTTTAAGCCAACCATACACTCACAATGGTTTTATACAGTTAAAATTTACTTAGATTTACTAACACATCTGCCACTTTCTTTTCTCTTTGTGCTTTCTTATAAATTAGACCATCAGAGATTACTTACTCTTGAAGACTATCTTTCAGAATTACATTCACTGAGAGTCTCTCAGCATTTTTCTAAAATATTTTTATTTTGCCCTTATTCTTGAAAGATATTTTCACTGGGCACCAAACTCTAGCGTGCCAGTTACTTGCTTTACAGAACTTTAAACCTATCAAACTGTCTTCTGTTTTCTCCTGTTCCACTTGGTAAGGTAGCATTCAAGCTGTCATTCATTTGAATGTAATCTATTCATTTTGTTTAACAAATTTAAGATGGTCTGTGTCTTTGGTGTACTGCAGTTTCACTAGAGTTTGCCCAGTGTGTGTTCCTCTTTAATTTATCCTGCTTGTGATTCACCAGCATTCTTAAATCTCTGATCAGGGTCTTTCATCAGTTATGGTAAATACTCAGATATTACCTCATTAAATAATCATTATGCTTCAGTCTCTCTCCTTTTTTGATTTTATATATATATAGAGAGAGAGAGAGAAAGAGAGATAGATATATTAGATCTTCTTATTCCATCTTTCACATCTCTGAATCTGTTGCATATATATCCTAATTTTGGGCCTATCATTGTTGCATTTTGGATACTTTCTTTTGTCTTGCTCTTTCAGTATACTAATTCTCTCTTCAGAGGTATCTCATCTCTCCTGTGTGTGTGTGTGTGTGTGTGTGTGTGTGTGTGTGTGTGTGTGTGTTTACTTTAATTGCTTTACTTTATTTAGGTATTTTGGTTCTCTTTCAAACACACTGGATCATTTTTAATACTTTCTATGGTTTAAAATATTAAGTGAAAGTCAGTCAGTTGTGTCCAACTCTTTGCAACCCCATGGACTATACAGTCCATGGAATTCTCCAGGCCAGAATACTGGAGTGGGTAGCCTTTCCCTTCTTCAGGGAATTTTCCCAACCCAGGGATCGAACCCAGATCTCCCACCTTGCAGGCAGATTCTTTACCAGCTGAGCCGCCAGGGAAGTCTGTTAAATATTAACCCTTTTATTTCTTCAAACATAGTGAGTTGAGTTGTTTCAAAATGTGTATCTGGTCATTCTACTATCTGAAGTGATTGCAAATCTATTTGTTTTGGCTCTTTGTTTTTCTGTGTAGTTTTAAATTTTTATCAAAAGCTGCTCACATCCCTTAGAAAAGTGGTTTTGGGAATTTGGGGAGACTGAGGAGGAAGGCATCCTCTATAGAGGATTCATATATTTTGTCTTTGTTTTGTCATGAGGCATTTCCAATTGGCAGCAACTTTAAACTCTATTAATAAATTGAGGGGGTTGTACAATTCAGATGTTAGAATTGGTACTGAAAATTTATGGAAACGATTATTCTGTTGCTGTTAAGTTCAACGCTGGAGAGAATCTGCTTGCATTCTCCTGGCACTGCAGAGCGTGGAACAGATTCCTTCTGGTTCACCCTTCCGCTGAGAGTGGGCTCAGTGTCCCAGCATGATGAGTGAATGATCTCCCCTTTGGCAGGCTTTCGCTTCTCTTCCCCACAGCTCGAGGGCTGAAAACTGAGGCTCAAGGTCCCCTGATTAGGCAGATGTGAAGGTTCCCTGTTCACTCATCTGACTTAATAATTCCTTGTTATTTCATCAAATTTTTAGTCACACTTGAGAAAGATTTTTTCCTTTTATTTTATTGAAATATAGTTAATTTATAATGTCATGTTAATTTCAGGTGTACAACTAAGTGATTTTATTTTATATAAATCTTCATTTTCAGGTTCTTTTCCCTTACAGATTATTACAAAGTATTGAGTATCATTCCCTGTGCTATATGGTAGATCCTTATTTATTATCTGCTTTACATAGAGTAGTGTGTATATATATGTTAGTCCCATCCTCTTAAAAAAGAGTTTTTTATATTTTATTCAGAATTTTCAGTATTAATCAATAGGGTCTGATTGTAATAACTTGGTCTGTCATAATATCAGAGATGGGAAAGTCTCATTTGATCTCTCTTCCCCTCTCTCTAACTTACATTGGTATTTAAAGAGGGATTAGCACATAAAATTCTCTTTTCCTTCCCATTGCTAAACAACTACCTTAATACCATACATTGGATAATCTTGATTGCAACATTTAATTCTCACATTACACAGTCATATAAATAATTTGTCACCTTTCTGTGTTTAACTGATTCACTAATCCCACCCTCTAATCTTGGATTAGTCTCATAATTTTTTCTGATCACTCAATCTTTATAATGTACTCTTAACAACTCAAAGTGCGAAATTCCTTTCTTATTCTTTTTCAGATTTTTTAAACTATTATTAACTTCTATACTTCTAAATGAACCTGTAGAATTATTTCCCCAAGTTTTGAATATAATTCCTTTAGAACTGTTTTGAACTACATTAAATCCATAAATTTATTAGAGAGATTGACATTTAATAAATTTCAGCCTTCTCATGAAAAATCAGGTTATATCTGTTTATCACCACTTTCAGACTTCATTTACATTTTAACAGACTGCTGTAGCTTTCTCTATTTCTGATACTACTTGTTAAAATCATTTCTATTATCAATTGATATGTTTTGTTACTACTGTGAGTTCAATCATGTTTTCGTCATGTCTTCCATGGTTATCTCTAATGTGTCAGAATGCTTTTGCTTTTCTAACTTTTTACGTCTCTGGTGGTATTTACGAATTTTCTTACCATAGTTGACATAAGCCTTCTATGCATTTGCATGAATATAATAACATATCGATAACCTACATTTTTTTTTCTTTCAGGACCTATACTTGCCAGAACTTCTAAAACTACACTCAAAGTTTTGTTGCCTATTTTAATGATGAACTCATATGTGTTTAGCTAATAACTATATTAGATCTCAGTACACTGAACATTTTATTATTTTTTACAATGAACATTTTAAATTCACTGTGGCATTTTATGTAGCACTTCATGCCCCAAACCTTTAAAAAGAAACTTAAGAAGCCCTGGTCCAACACTACAAACCCAGCAGATTTAGACAGCATCAGACTCAAAAAACCTAGATGATACAACCAATTGTTTAAAAGAAGTAGTCTGGATAATACACATAAAAATTAGATAACTTTGTTGGTTCTAGATGTCATAAAAGTAACAAATCTGAATGTGATGGGAAAAAATGTTGAAAGTGATGAAAATGAGGGTAAGAACGGAAAGGCCATGCTAACGAGGCATATGGAAAAAAGACTAACCAGGCAAACTACTCGTGGAAAGTTTACATTTTATTAACTACTGAACTGCGGTAATTAACTTTGTGAGCATAACTTGTGTTGCTCATATGGAGTAAACCCACTGCTAGAGCTCTGGGTATCTCCATTTCTAGACCAATGTCCCTTAAAGCAGCCTGTAGGGCACCTGATCAAAATCACCTGGATGGACAGTCTCATAAACATATTGATTCCCCAGGGCAAGTGAATCAGAATAGGAGGATGGGCTGGAAAACTGAGCATATCATGTTTCCTAGGGACTTCTCATATAAACTAAAATGTAAGGGAGAGACAGACAGACAGACAGACAGGCATAGGGAAAGAGCAAGAGAGTAAGACAGCCAGAGAGAGACAAAAAGAAACAAAATCAAGAGGGAAATTTCCTTGCACTAGGAAATAAATGGTATTACACCACCAAAAACTGTAAAAGCTGAATTTGAGAGTCCCTTTAAAATATTATAAGTAGATGAGAAATCTTTCAGAGAAATGAACACACACATCATATTAAATCACCTACAAGTTATGTGCTCTACATTGTACGAAGCATTTCAAATAATACTAAAGTCAAGTGAGGCAACACCTAACCCATCACAGCTAACCATACTAATGAAATGCCATCTGTGTATGCTAGGTAAATTTCTCATCGGATTTCATTGTAATTCACAGATTATTTTACTGCAAATAAATCAGAAAACATCTTCATCATTCATGAAACCAAGGGGGGAGAGTTATTTCACAGATATCCATGGGAAACTCTTGGATTGACTCAGGCCACCCTATCAGTTCTATAGAAATTAATCTGGGAGTGTGAGTTTGATCTCATCCCTGTAATTTTTCTGATATAAATAATAGAGGTCTGGTTGTCGACACTACATTTGGATGTCAAGTGTCTTCTTTCTTTGTTAGCTGGCACCTCATCAGTCCCGGAAGCTTCACCTCACACCCTACTTTTAAGTGTGTCTCAGCCCTAAAATTAATGACACAATTACACAGTGGTGAATGTCAATTATATCTCAATAAAACTGGAAATAAACATTAAATTCAATAATTAACAAACCCTTATTCCTAGTAAGTGATTTGTGTTTTGATTCCCTGCGGTAACCAATGCTCAGTGCTTTAGCTTGAACACTAACCACACTCAAAGAAAGGCACAGAGGTCTGAATATGAATTCTTTTAAATGCTACTGCGTTGGCTATAATTCTTGCACATTGTCTCGAAATGGTGAATTGCATTTAACTCTTCTAAATTCAGTGGAATGCACTGAGCACCCACTAGGCATGAGGCACTGGTGCTGTGGTGCACGTGTGCGTGCCCAGTCACTAAGCTGTGTCCAACTCTTTGCACTCCCACGGACTAGAGCCCAGAGGCCAGGACAAATGAGATTCATCTCCTGGCTGGGGGAGCTTGCAATCACTATCCCATGAAATGGTTTTTGCTTGATCTCTTATTCCTAGAGAAACAAACAAACAAATAAAAAAACACACACAGGAAAAGCAAGGCTGGGAGACAGCAGACTGCTCCAAGCTCAGTACTCAAGTGAGAGATTATCTAATCAATGAGCTTTGCTTTTCAAACTATTAAGGTTTGTAAGTTGATGCCAAAGAGATACACCTGTTCAAAGGGTGTTTGAAACTGCCCCCAAGCCATTTTCCTGGTGAACAAAGAAAATATTATTCCTTTACAGCCTTTATTTTCTTTCTTTTTTTTTTATGTAAGAAAACTTTAAACCAAATTCTACATTGATGAATAACTGGGGAAAATATTTGAATATTTGTTTGCTTATAGGAGATACCATGTAAAGTGTATCTGACCTAAAACAATTCCATAAATGATCATTTCCTTCCCTTCATGGAGGCTAATTTTCTCTGCTTTGACCTGAGCCCCATGCAAATCCCTCACACAGTTCAACCCCTGGGGCCCTATACCCAAGGAGTAGATTTCACTTACATCATCTTCAAGACCAAGATATGGGGGAGAGAATTGTATCAGCATGGCATTGACACTAGGAAAACTAAAAACTGGATATGTGGTGCAAGAAAAGCTTTTAATTCTGTTACAAACCTATTAGAGAAATTTAGGAGAAGTTAAGAAAAAAACACACCTTTCTCTATTCCCTCCAAAATTCTCATATATAAACACATATGAATTATAGGAAAAACATTTTGCAAGCAACTGTTTAATATTATCTTATATAAATAAATCTGATTAGTAAAAAGTGTGTCATTCAAATCTATTGAAATAATTTAAATAAGAACTATGCATTATAAACCTATCAAGCTTAAACAATTATATATGCATTTTATATATGCATATATACATAAACATTATATAACATATGAAGAACAGTGTATATATATGTATATAGTGAGGAAAATTTTAAGAATATATATGTTCATGTAAACCTGTTTATATAGTACTTCACACAAAGAAGTATTTCTGGGGAATGTGAACTAAATGACAAAAGGTGTACATCTTGCTATGTAAGAAAATTAAAAATATAGAATAATATTTTTTCTAATAAATACACCTTCCTGAACTTCATTAGCTTTCAAAATAAAAATATCAATTTGAAATCAGAAAAACAGCCGATGTAAAATTTTATAACATTATGATACAGACCTGGTTGGGAATTTCATTGCAAAGATAATCATATGTATGTGACTTAAATGTATATATCTAAATTTATATATTTTTGCATTACCCTTCTCTCAATCACATACATATGTACATTTCCTGTCATAATTGGGAGGGAGGGGCTGAAGAGAATTTCTTGCCCCTAGATTTAATGTACATGGTCTCTCACTCACTCTTTTTTAAAAAAAATTATTTTATTATTATTATTTTCAATATTGTATTGGTTTTGCCATACATCAACATGAATCCGCCACGGGTGTGTACGTGTTTCCAATTCTGAACCCCCCTCCCACCTCCCTCCCCATACCATCCCTCTGGGTCATCCCAGTGCACCAGCCCCAAGCATCCTGTATCCTGCATCGAACCTAGACTGGCAATTTGTTTCTTATATGATATTATACATGTTTCAATGCCATTCTCCCAAATCATCCCACCCTCTCCCTCTCCCCACAGAGTCCAAAAGACTGTTCTATACATCTGTGTCTCTTTTGTACAGCCTTTAGTTTCTTTCTTCCTTCATTTCCTCCTTCCTTTTCCTCTTCTGTGCTCCAACCAATATGGCGGCCTCGTCCACAAAATCCTAGCATGCATGCCAAGTCACTTCAGTCATGTCTGACTCTGCAATTATATGGACCATAGCCCACCCTGGCTTCTCTGTCCATGGGATTCTCCAGACAAGAATACTGGGTTGCCATGCCTTCCTCCAGGGGATTTTCCCAACTCAGGGATAGAACCCACGTCTCTTACGTCCCCTACATTGGCAGGTGGGTTCTTTACCACCTGGGAAGCCCACAACATCCTAGCCATAAGGCTAAAGCCCAAGGGTCCCTCCCAAGGGATGTGCAGATGTCAACCTTGAATCAAAATACACAGGAAGGAATGCCTTGAACTCAGCAGGAGACAGAGGCAGAAGATGCAGAGAGGACTGCAGTTTGGCTGAACATTTAATGGGCAAGCTCTATTCATGCCCATCCTGCCTGTTATTTGGGGCCAGTAGTGCATGGAACTGTCTGAAGGTGGCTCATTTGAATATCCAGGCAAATTGCATTAGACCGAACAGCATCTGCCTTCCAGAGACTCAGAGTGTCTACACCCTTTGAGCAGGCAGCTCAACAGTCTACTTCACACCAAGTCAAGTGATGCTCCCTCATACATTATACAGCACAAATGTCTTACCACAGACTCTTTCATCTTCATGGGCAGAGGGTCTGAAGCTAACTCTTCTAGATTTTGATGTAAAAATTTATGAAGCAATTTGCACTGAATAAAGGACCTGAAAATGGAAAAAATACACAAGTTTTACTTTTCAAAATATGTACCTTAAAAAAAAAAATGCAGAATCTTGGGCCCCACTCTAGACCTGAATCAGAATCTGCAGTGTAACACGATCCTCAGGTGATTCCCATCATATTAAAATTCAAGAAATACTGCTTTAGTCTAAAAAAAAAGATGTGCCTATTTCAAAGTCTGAGGGAAACAGCTTCACCTTTGACCTCACACTCACAAAGGACAAAAGCCAGTGTTCTCTCCTTTAAATTGTTCATAATGTAGAAAAAAAAAAAAAAGGGAGTGTGTACAGGTGATCACAAAGACAATGGGTGGATTTTCAAATTCCATCCAGATTAAAGCTGTCCACAGCAGGTACGGGTCCCATTGACCATCATGAGCTAGCTAAGCTCACAGAGATTATTTCAGCCAGCCCTCAATGAGGTAAAATATTTGTTAAGAAAATCTGTGCAAATGATATTTAAATTTTCTGATTTTCCACGTCTTTCATTTTGCTGCACCTGACGGCCTAAAACTATCACTTTTTCTGCTCCCCCCAAACACTTACATCTGCTTTTATAACTTAAGTCAGTATCTCCCCTGTGTTAGTCCCTTCATCATGTCCAAGTCTTTGTGACTCTACAAACTGTAGCCTACCAGGCTCTTCTGTCCATGGAATTCTCTAGGCAAGAATACTGGAGTGGGTTTGCCATTTCCTTCCCCAGGGGATCTTCCCTACCCAGGGATCGAATCTAGGTCTCTGCATCTCCCATAAACGTGGTCAAATGAGATGGTTGATGCCTAACTGAATTGATTGACTGGTACCTAGAACTATGGCATCACCTGAAGGGTTTTCAGGTCCAAAGTGCATATTTATCAAATACTTAAAAGATACAAAGAAAGGAAAGATTTGAAGATATATTTTCTAGTGACTAAGGGTTATTATTACACACATTTTAAAACTTTGGCACAGACTTCACTTTAAATCCAGAGGGCACTGGCCATACTAAGAACAAAAAGCAACAAAACAAAACCTTTCCTTCCAGAGATGCGAGTCTAGTCTCCCCAGGGTAGACTTTATCCCTCTGGCATAAAGGCAGTGATGCCACTTCACGGACCCAGAGGGACTACTTGTCAAGGTTGGTGCTTCTCATACAATTCCCCAAGGGAGGGTCAAAGACAGTGCCTGGGTACAAGAGGACATCTATCACTGGCTTTGTGAGTTTTACCCCAAAAGCACCAGGGCCAAGGTTCAGTATGTCCTTGAACTTGACCTCTGGTTTTCATTCATTTCTGGTTAGTCCCGGGTTTCTCTCACCATCACCCAGGGACCAGCAGTTTAACAGGGAAAGAGTTCAAGCACCCTGAGCACTGGATGAGAGGGTGAGGCTGCAGGGCCAGTGGATAGCTCTGTGTGTGTGTGTGTGTGTGTGTGTGTGTGTGTGTGTGTGTGTGTGTGTTACTCACAAGAGCACAGAAGGGTCGCTGCTCTGCCTGCTCAGATGGTAGGAAAGTGCAACCAAGAGGCCACAGAAAGCTGAAAACAGTGCCGGGATGTGCTGCGTGCTCCAGGGTTCCTGAGCAAAAGATCAGAGAGCCAAGTCATTCCACGGCTGGGTGTGGAAGAGCAGGATTGCATTCCAGAACATACTTAGCTGGCCTCCCCAAGGTCCAGCTGGATAGACATGGTGCTCTGGGATCATTCCCACCAGTGGACATGCAAGCACCTGATGGCTCCTGGAAATCTTGCCCATGAATGTGCCAGCATTGATTTTGAGGGGGCATTTCAAACAAATTGTACACGGAGATCAGCCCTGGGATTTCTTTGGAAGGAATGATGCTAAAGCTGAAACTCCAGTACTTTGGCCACCTCATGCGAAGAGCTGACTCATTGGAAAAGACTCTGATGCTGGGAGGGATTGGGGGCAGGAGGAGAAGGGGATGACAGAGGATGAGATGGCTGGATGGCATCACTGACTCGATGGACGTGAGTCTGAGTGAACTCCGGGAGTTGGTGATGGACAGGGAGGCCTGGTGTGCTGCGATTCATGGGGTCACAGAGTCGGACACGACTGAGCGACTGAACTGACTGACTGACTGATAAGAATATTTAACTTCATCTTTTCTGAAATTAAGTACAGGACTTTATAAGATGAAACATTAAACACATGTTGCTGCTTTTGAATTCAATACAATACTTAATAACAACTATAAAGATTGTATTTATTAATATTTATTTAATCAATGGTTTAAAAGGGAGTGAGTACATGCGAGCTCAGTCACTTCAGTCATGCCCAATTTTTTGTGACCCTATGGACTGTAGCCCGCCAGGCTCCTTTGTCCATGGGATTCTGCAAGCAAGAATACCAGAGTGGGTTGCCATGTCCTCCTCCAGGGGATCTTCCTGACCCAGGGATTAAATCCGCATCTCCTGTGCGTGTGTCAATGTGGCATAAGAAACCAAATCAACTAGTGGACTTAGGCTCCGTGAAGAGAAAAACGGCTCAAAAGGAAAACAGCAAGATACTTCACAATTAATTGGATATCAGCCCAGATGCCAATAACCGAGGCACTGCACCCAGGGCAAAGAAGAAACACAGGAAATATGTGTTCCCATTGTGAGCAGTGCAGTGATCTGGGACCAAGGTCTCCTTCCTGATAGAAGCATCATGTCTTTTACACAAGGAAGGAAACCTCTGTATATTTAGCCTTTTCAACCTCCTCCATCAAGAGAATCTGCCAATGGCTTCTGAAAGCTGGACCGAGGAAAGGACTCCAAGACTTCTCCCTTAAGATTTTGATCCCTTAACTCACCGAGTGCCTTATTTGATAAGGACAAATTGTTCATTTGCTTAAAATCAAAAATACAAGTGACTGAGTCAAGCGTGCTCAGATTATACTTGTAACCACTCAGATGGCCTGAAGGAGTTTACGTTATACCGGGAACAGAGAGGGGTTTCAGTTTCACAAGTCTCTCCCTCCTAGACATTAAAATGCATTCCTTCTGTCTCTGCCCCAGTCCTGTCTCTCCAGGACCTGGAGAGCAGTATCTGGAAGGAACTGAAAGCACGCAGCCTCTCAGGGGCTGCAGAGCTGCAGCGGAGCAGTCAGGAGGCAAGGCCAGCCGCTGACGCACCTCCAGGCGTCCAGTCTCCACCAAGGGCTCCTCCAAGCTCTCAGATCACTATTCTCAGGGCTAGCGCAGGGAGTCTCTGGGGTCCTGAAGGCTCCAAGGCTTCACCTGTTATTTTCCTGATTCTTCCCATCAATTTTGCCAATGAATTCCAGAGCAGTGAGAAAAGCATTCTCTGCCTTCCTCTTCTCTTCCCTTTGGAGTCAGCAAAGTGCCCTCTCAGCCCCCTCTTCCCATGCCCAGGGACAGGGGTCCTTCCTTCTTTCTTGGGCTGACCTGCTCTTCATGCCCACGAAGTCCTCCTCTTAGTCCACACACATCCCTGACATGGAGGACAGATATCCTCTCTTTTAAAAATTTGTTTAATTGGAGACTAATTACTTTACAATATTGTAGTGGTTTTTGCCATACATTGACATGAATCAGCCATGGGTGTACATGTGTTCCCCATCCTGAACCCCCCTCCCACCTCCCTCTCCATCCCATCCCTCAGGGTCATCCCAGTGCACTCGCGCTGAGCACCCTGTTTCATGCATTGAACCTGGACTGACAATCTATTTCACATATGGTAATATACATGTTTCAATGCCATTCTCCCAAATCATCCCGCCCTCGCCTTCTCCCACAGAGTCCAAAAGTTTTTTCTTTTGTCTCTTTTGCTGTCTCACATACAGGGTCATCATTACCATCTTTCTAAATTCCATATATATGCATTAATATACTGTATTGGTATTTTCTTTCTGACTTACTTTGCTCTGTATAATAGGATCCAGTTTCATCCACCTTATTAGAACTGATTCAAATGCATTTTTTAATGGCTGAGTAATATTCCTTTGTGTATATATACCACAGCTTTCTTATCCATTCATCTGCTGATGGACATCTAGGTTGCTTCCATGTCCTGGCTATTTTAAACAGTGCTGCAATGAACACTGGGGTACATGTGTCTGTTCCTGGTTTCCTTGGTGTGTATGCCCAGCAGTGGGATTGCTGGGTTGTATGGCAGTTTTATTTCCAGTTTTTTAAGGAATTTCCACACTGTTCTCCATAGTGGCTGTACTAGTTTGCATTCCCACTAACAGTGTAAGGGAGTTCCCTTTTCTCCACACCCTCTCCAGCATTTATTGCTTGTAGACTTTTGGATAGCAGCCATTCTGACCAGCATGAGATGGTACCTCATCGTGGTTTCAATTTGCATTTCTCTGATAATAAGTGATGTTGAGAATCTTTTCATGTGTTTGTTAGCCATCTGCATGTCTTCTTTGGAGAAATGTCTGTTTAGTTCTTTGGCCCATTTTTTGATTGGGTCATTTATTTTTCTGGAATTGAGCTGCAGGAGCTGCTTGTATATTTTTGAGATTAATTCTTTGTTAGTTGCTTCATTTGGTATTTTTTTCTCCCATTCTGAAGGCTGTCTTTTCACCTTGCTTATAGTTTCCTTCATTGTGAAAAAGCTTTTAAGATTAATTAGGTCCCATTTGTTTATTTTTGCTGTTATTTCCATTACTCTGGGAGGTGGGTCATAGAGGAGCCTGCTGTGATTTATGTCAGAGTGTTTTGCCTATGTTTTCCTCTAGAAGTTTTATAGTTTCTGGTCTTATGTTTA
This sequence comes from Capra hircus, assembly GCF_001704415.2. NCBI lineage: Eukaryota > Metazoa > Chordata > Mammalia > Artiodactyla > Bovidae > Capra > Capra hircus. The sequence goes on along the minus strand of NC_030835.1, from coordinate 39,269,107 downwards.
GATCTTCAATCCATTTTGAGTTTATTTTTGTGTGTGGCGTTAGAAAGTGTCCTAGTTTCATTCTTTTACAGGTGGTTGACGAGTTTTCCCAGCACCAGGTATTAAAGAGATTGTTTTTTCTCCATTGTATATTCTTGCCTCCTTTGTCAAAGACAAGGTGTCCATAGGTGCATGGATTTATCTCTGGGCTTTCTATTTTGTTCCATTGATCTATATTTCTGTCTTTGTGCCAGTACCATACTATCTTGATGACTGTAGCTTTGTAGTATAGCCTGAAGTCAGGCACGTTGACTCCTCCAGTTCCATTCTTTCTCAAGACTGCTTTGGCTATTCGAGGTTTTTTTTATTTCCATACAAATTGTGAAATTATTTGTTCTAGTTCTCTGAAAAATACCGTTGGTAGCTTGATAGAGATTGCATTGAATCTATAGATTGCTTTGGGTAGTATACTCATTTTCACTATATTGATTCTTCTGATCCATGAACATGGTATATTTCTCCATCTATTTGTGTCCTCTTTGATTTCTTTCATAAGTGTTTTATAGTTTTCTATACATAGGTCTTTTGTTTCTTTAGGTAGATTTATTCCTAAGTATTTTATTATTTGCATTGCAATGGTGAATGGAATTGTTTCCTTAATTTCCCTGTTTTCTCATTGTTAGTGTATAGGAATGCAAGGGATTTCTGTATATTAATTGTATATCCTGCAACTTGACTAAATTCATTGATTAGCTCTAGTAATTTTCTGGTGGTGTCTTTAGGGTTTTCTATGTAGAGGATCATGTCATCTGCAAACAGTGAGAGTTTTACTTCTTCTTTTCCAATATGGGTTCCTTTTATTTCCTTGTCTTCTCTGATTGCTGTGGCTAAAACTTCCAAAACTATGTTGAATAGTAATGGTGAGAGTGGGCACCCTTGTCTTGTTCCTGACTTTAGGGGAAAAGCTTTCAATTTTTCACCACTGAGGATAATGTTTGCTGTGGGTTTACCATATATGGCTTTTATTATGTTGCTTTATGGAGGCTTTTTTTAAAAATCATAAATGGATATTGAATTTTGTCAAAGGCTTTCTCTGCATTTATTGAGATAATCATATGGTTTTTATCTTTCAATTTGTTAATGTGGTGTATCACATTGATTGATTTGCAAATATTGATGAATCCTTGCATCCCTGGGATAAAGCCCACTTGGTCATGATGTATGATCTTTTAAATATGTTGTTGGATTCTGTTTGCTAGAATTTTGTTAAGGATTTTTGCATCTATGTTCATCAGTGATATTGGTCTGTAGTTTTCTTTTTTTCATTGGTCCCTACTGCCTTGCCTGGTTGGATGACATCACTGACTCAATGGACATGAGTTTGAGCAGACTCAGGGCAATAGTGAAGGACAGGGAAGCCTGGTATGCTGCAGTTCATGGGGCTGCAAAGAGTCAGATACGACGTAGCAACTGAACAAAAACTTCCCTGCCTATAAAGATGTTGAGGTTGCTGACATTTTTATGAAACTAACATGATATTGTAAACCAACTAGCTGTCAATAAAGTAAAATAAAAATGCAAAGGTTCCCCACCTCAGTTACCCTGCAAAGCCAGGGTACTCTCTCCTCTCCTCCAGTGCCCCCGTCAGCCTTGCAGGATGCTCCTGACCTGCCACTGCTTCTGTCACGTGGGGCATCTCCTCACAGCACAGGCTTCAAGGCAAGCCAATGTGGATTTGAATCCTAGTCCTGCCAGGGATGAGCTGCGTGGCCTTGGTTAAGTTACTTTACATCTCATCTCTGAACACTGTGTTAGCTTGCTGTTCTTCAGAAAATAACACATACACCAGGGTTGCTGCAAGGGTACTTTTCTATACACCCGGCCATTTTTTAAAGTTGTTGGTTATGAGAGGTTCACTGCAGCCTCTACTTGGTGACTGGTACCCAGTGCTCTGTGCCAGACTGTCCTGGGCTGTTTCCTCTCCTTCTATCCACAGTCAGCTGGTCCTAATGTGTCATTGATGCACCTTGCAATGCACCTCCAATTGGTCCCTTCCTTTTATTGCATCCAACTGGCTCAGCTTTCCACTGTCTCATTCCAGGGCTATTGTTAACCGCTTCAAAATGGGAAGATCTAACGATGGTCTCCACATCCCTCCCCACAACACTCCTCATTCCACTGACCCCATGATTCATCCCCCTTGTAATAAAAGAGTGGACCTCCTTCCATAAAATGCAAATCAGTTACATGATTGCCCTCAATCAGTATTTTTCAGAGATTCCTATTGCCTCCCAAAATAATCTACTCCACAGGAAGCTAATAACCCAACTAGGATCTGGCCCAAGCTCAACTCTTCAGCCTCCTTCTACACATTTAGGAGAGTCACAGCAGCAAAACCATAAAAATGTGTTGCCTCTTGTCCCCACCACCCCACCTTCATGTACAACATTTCATCTGCCCAGAGAGCTCTTCCACAATGAACCAAGTTCATTCACCTCTGCCTGGTGAACTCCTATCCATGCTTCAGTGCCCAGTATAAAAAGTCCCAACTGCTTGGTGCAATCTCCCTCACTTCCCAGACAAATAGAAGCTCTCCCCTTGCATTAGAACCATCTTTAATACACATCTACATCAATTTTTAAGATATCTTAGTCCTGTTACTTGTGGGCATGGGTAGGAGTTGCCCTCTCAGGATTCTCTGGGGAGGGGCAGTTTGCATCTCCCTTGGAATGATGCTGAAGCTGAAACTCCAGTACTTTGGCCACCTCATGTGAAGAGTTGACTCATTGGAAAAGACTCTGATGCTGGGAGGGATTGGGGGCAGGAGGAGAAGGGGATGACAGAGGATGAGATGGCTGGATGGCATCACTGACTCGATGGACGTGAGTCTGAGTGAACTCCAGGAGTTGGTGATGGACAGGGAGGCCTGGCGTGCTGCAATTCATGGGGTTGCAAAGAGGTGGACAGGACTGAGTGACTGAACTGAACTGAACTGACCTGTACTTGGCACCAATGTTACCACATCAACCCATCCTTGAGAGAATGACTACACAATTACAGTTTTCATGATTACATTCATCCCTCTTCTATGACCCTTGTGTAAAAAATGTTTCAACAAGGAAAGAAGATGGGGCTGGGTGTGAGTGGGAGGGAGGCTCAAGAAGAAGGGGATATATGTATATTTACAGCTGATTCACAATTGTTGTTCGGCAGAAAGTAGCACAACACTGTAAAGCAAATATCCTCCAATTAAAAAAAAAAAGAAATATTCTTGTGCAGTTCACCACCTTCAATATCACCTTGGCAGAAAGGATTTCAATAATAAAGATATATAAAACATTATATAGATTAAAAAAGAAAGAAAGAAAGAAAAGAAGGTGAAGAAAATAGGTAGCTTAGATCGAATGTGGGTCAGGCAGTAAAATGCCACAGAAATGATAGACTATCGGAGCAAAGATATCTCATGAACTTAAAACTAATTTTTTTCATTCCAACCACACCCCCAGTGACAGGCAATTTATTCTGGAACTTGGGAGTTTTAGTCTTTCTTGAAAGTTCATTCGCCCAACATTTATTGGCCACCTCCCAGGTGCAGGCACCAAGGAGCACAACTCTGTGGAGAACAGCACAGGTGTCGAGGGAGGGAAGAATACAAGTAATTGTGATGAGGAGTGACAGGCAATGCACAGGGAAGTGCCTGGTGCTGGGTGCTCGCTGGGCAGGAAGCAGAGGTTCCAATGAGTCCAGAGAGTGGCATTTAAGTGGAGCCTCACACAGAAGAAATGCGGAGAATACCATCCTTCCCCTGCAGTGGCTTCTGGGAGGCCCAAGCTGGGCTCTGGGGGTACTGGGGGTTCATGGAGCTGACCCCTGCCATCCTTACCTATACTCTTCCTCTCCCTGCTCTGGACACCCACCTGAACCTTCTCCTCTTTCATCCCATACTTGGTTGTTACAAAAACATGGACAAAAAGTTTTCCAAAAGACAGAAACCTGCTAAACGCCATTTCCTCCCTCTGATTTCTCTGTGCTTGCCTCTTTGCATGTTTAATTCACAATTTCGTGAAGGTAGAGGCCTTCCTTTCAAATGCAGCCCATTAAGAATGCAAAACAGAAAAAATCACTATGAGAAGGATTTAGTAACCATGACCATGAAAATAATGGTCCCCAAAAGGAACAAGGAGAAACAAATCAGGGGAATATATGTCAGCAGAAGCGGATTCCAGGCTCATCACTTCCTGGAATGAATGATTCTGTGGAAGCGACTTAGTGGTTCAGCTTCTGCTTCTGTAAAAAGGTGACAATGACACCCTTCCTGAAATATTGCTGCAATGCCTTAATGATATTTGAAACGGCCTTCCATGGTGCAAAGTAGTATGCTAATGTTAGTTTTTTATTAATTGGAAAAGAAAGGACACCCATGATGGATGGTCTTTGCAGACAATAAATTAAAGTGAAACTAAATATACTTAAATAATTAAGTTTACCTACTTTTATTCACCCAATACCCTTATCTAATTCTTTTCTCATTTACTCTCTACTTAATTAAATCTCTGCAGTGCAAACGTGAAAGGACAGCTCCTAGTACTGAGGGACTCTCCTTCTTTACCTACTAAACTAGCAGTTAGTAGGCAAGAGAACAGGAGGTAAAAATATCTAACGTGAAACAGTGGAGTTAGAGGGGAGGGACATTGCCCTCCCTCTACTTCTTAGCATTTATCTCAGCTTGTCACTACAGGTCTGTATAAAGATCATTTGATTAATCTGTGATCCCTCCACTGGGTCGAGCCTATTGACAGCAGAGACTCATGTTTTACCCCAATGTTTTCTGAACACTCTGTGCAGGGCCCAGGCCCTGAAAGGTCCTTAATAAATATGTATGGTACCAATGCCCTAGATTTGAATAACCGTTACTTCCTTACTCTGCAATGCAGACCTAAGAAGGGAACTGCCCAGATCATTTTATTTAGGTATCTACAAGAACACAGAAGGTTGGTTTTTCCCAGCGCAGAGCAGTAGTTAAAAGCATGGGCTCTGGTGCAGGACTGCCGGTTCCCTCCCAACTCTGCTGATTATTAGCACAAAGATACTGGGCAAACTTTTAAGCCTGTTTCCTTTTTGGGTGATGCTAGTGATAAAGACTGTTTCCCTGGTGGCTCAGATGGTAAAGAATCTGCCTGCAATGCAGGAGACCTGGGTTCGATCCCTGGATCAGGTAGATCCCCTGGAGAAGGGAATGGCAACCCACTCCAGTATTCTTGCTTGGAGAATTCCATGGACAGAGGAACCTGGTGGGCAAAGAACCCACCTGCCAATGCAGGAGACATAAGAGATAGGATCATTTGTTAGATGAATGAACAGCTCTGTGGCCACAGGGACAGGACAAAAGGGACAGTATTTCCTTTAACAATGTAAAAATGAGATGACGCTAGAGTGGCACACTTATTCTTCCAAGAAGCAGGGTGAGGTGAAGGCTGGCAAGGAGTTCAAATTCCAGGTGTGGCTGTGTGTATTTTCCACCCCAACCTCAGATCCTCACACAACTCTTCCCAGAAAGAACCTGGGCTCCTCTGAGCTTGGGCAGACTCCAAAAAGGCAGACCCCCTGGATCTCCCTAGGCTTTCTACTGGCAACACCCTCAAGCTCCAAGTTCTTTGCCTTGTTCATTTTTTCAACAGATGCAGTTATATAATATGCAAAATAGGAGGCAATTTTCTCATGAAATCATGGCTAGAAAGACTATTTGGATATATACAAGTTATTTTTTCATGTTTAGAATGCCAACATTTGCAAAACCATGCCGTCTTCAGGAAAGATTATTTTCAATTTGGAAGATGTCTTCTTAACTGAGAATATCATCCCTTCAAATTATAAATCAAATAATAAAATAGAGAGAATGGAAGAGACTCACTCAAAGTGGCAAGATCAGGACCAAGCCCCTACTTCAGTGTACTGTACCTTACACCACCCTAAACACTTCTACAGCCAACTGTGCAAAGTGTGTGGACATCTCATGACTTCCCATTTCAAAAGGCTGGGTATCACTGTAAATGATAGAAGTTCCCAGCTTTAGAGGTTGTTTCATTATTGTATCTCTGCCATTCAATAGTGTTGGACATCTTTTTAGATACCTGCCTGTTTTAGGGTTTGTTATAACACGTGGTAGGGTGATAGCCCAAAGGAAGAAGTTATTTGTGAGGGGCTCAGAGGCAGATTTCTAGAGGCCTGACTAAAGAGCTTGGTTGCAAAGGAATGAACTTGAGAAGAGCATATCTCAAGTCATGCAAGGGTGTAATTCTTCAAGGCTATATGAACCTGCACTCAAGCATGGCCTGGGTATGCTAAAGAATGTATACTTCTAGGTTAATTCTAAAGGTACCACGCTAACTCACAGACTTAGAGAATGAATTTATGGTTAGCAGGGATGAAGGATGGGGGAAAGGGATAGATTGGGAGTCTGGGACTGACATGTACACATTGCTACATTTAACACGGATAACCAACAAGGACCTACTGTATAGCACAGGAAACTGCTCAGTGTTGCGTGGCAGCGAAGATGGGAGGGGAGTCTAGGGGAGAATGGATACATGTATATGTATGGCTGAGCTCCTTTTCTGTCCAAATGAAGCTATCACAAAAGTTGTTATACTCCAATATAAAATAAGAAGTTTAAAATTAAAAACTTAAAAAAGATTTTAAAAGGTACCACTCTCAAACATATATGAAGTTCACAGGAAGAATTAAGCATGCAGAAAATACACTGAAGGGAAATAACCTTTCTGGTTTATCAACCCCAAACTTTCTGCACTGGGAAGAGAGACAGCTGGGTGCCACTGACTGAAGATAAAACTAAAGGAAATAATCTTTGACATCAGCAAGGGAATCTGGATGTAATTTAAGGAAAAACTTCCTGACGTTGATGACTCAATAAAGTACAATTAGGGAAACATTAGCATTTCCTTTTCCCAATTATTTTAAAACCCAGATATTTTCCATGGAGAGTTAAGAGACAAGCTTGCCTGAGAAAGAAGGAAGAAGAAACTGCTGGAAATGTCTCTTCTTATGCTTTCACTGCTTTTACAGCTCTGCAATTTAACACACACACAACTAAATAAACAAACTGAGAACAAGAAGCAACTATTCAGGATCATTTTACAAAACTGAGATTTGTGGTGGAGGGGACACAGAAAGATAAAATGGCTTTGTCCATTTCTTCCATTCCTTTCTCCTTAATCTGACAGTCCCCCTCCAGGCTGTTCAGTCCCGAGTCACTGCACCTACTACTCCCTGCAGGGCCTGGGCTTGCCTCCCTGTCCAGGCTCTTTGGGCAGGTCTGCCCTGCACGGGTGGGAACCCTGTAAAAGACTAACTGTGGGATGGATGGGGCTTTCCACAGACTCAGGAGCAGCTAAGGAGCCAAACTTCTAGCAGGAGTTGAGCCCGTCAAGTTCAGAAATATAGTAAAAAAAAAAAATGCATTTGAGGATGTTTATATTTCTTAATTTTTTAAATGTATTTTAATAAATAAATTATTTATTTGGCCACACTGTGCAGCATGTGGGATCTCAGTTCCCCAAATTAGGGATTGAACCCCTGTCTCCTGCAGTAGAAGCAGGGAGTCTTAACCACTGGATCACTAGGGAAGTCCCAGGATATTTTAATTTTAATTTTGGGACAGAGGAGAAAACATTGACACTTGAGGAAGATCAGAACCACAGATCTGAAGAAGGATTTTGCAAGAAAATGATCAAATGCACTGGGTATTTTATCTGAAAAGTTTAGTTTATTGCTCAAATAGTCTTATTTCTGCAAAGAGAAGTAGAAAGGAAGAGAGGAGATACTGACTGACATTTTTAATGGACTTTTTAAAATATAGTAGAACACCTGACATTTAAAATAAAGTTTCATATTTTAAATGTACATGTTTGTCTTGAATATTACGTAAGTATATAAAATTTATTTTAAACACATATATACACAAATATACAGAGACACACAAATACACACACACACATATATATACACACAAATACATAAATTTTGAGGGACAGAGATAAGATTTAAAACATGTTATGCACTGATATGAAGTGTATATTATGTGACAGTTTGCTTCAAAAATCAATGTCCCTAATTTGCTTTGAGAGGAGTCTCATGGGCCCCTGAACTGGGAATGATATGGATTGATGAGTGCTGGCTTCATAAAACTCCCACAGGTTTTGAAATATTTTTATGAGGTAGAAATAAAACTGTCTAATAGTCCTACAATTCTGTGGTAGATTTCATATGCATTTGGGAATTCTTTTGATGAAAACGCATAAGGAAGTTCAGCTTTGTATGAAAGTACCTCTCTAAAGAGAATCCTAGTTACAGCATTTTTTTTCTGCAAAATCTGAGACATCTCTATGATGGAATTTACAGGGAAAACAGAGTTTGGTCATAAAGAGAAGCAAATGGACCAGATTTCATTTTGCTATGCCCTTCATATCAGATTCACACACTCATTTTAAGGGAAAAGCAATAGATTTTTGTTAGCCCATTAAACATCAGGGCATTTCTGAATCCAGGTTTTCACATATTCTAAAATAAGACCTAGATCATATCACTTTGATATAAGTCCTATTTCTAGGACTATTTTGACATGAATCTTATATTGAAGTAAAAGAAACTCTGTGCCCCTCAAGTTCCAGAAAGATCAGATTCTGTTAATATCTCACGGCCATGGGTCACCATGCGACTAGCGGGCACTTCCGAGTGTGCACTGGTCACCTCCAAAGCCCCCCCAGCACATCCCACAAAGCTCATCCCACAGCAGCCCTGTTGATATCCCCCATGGTCCCAGAACACCCAGGGGGCAGCCCCAGGACCTAGCAATGAGCTTAGTTCATAACAGCCAGTCAATATGTTTTCAGTAAGTAAATAAATGATCACATTAACAAATACTATGAGTAAGACTTCACTGTCTCCTTGAAGAAGGTTTTCCTTATTTCATACCTTTTTTTCATTTTTGTGAAAAAACAGCATATGTTTATAATTCAAGACTATTTTAATGAGACTTTCCTGCTAGTCTAATGGTTAGGAATCAGTGTTTCCACTGCAGGGGGCCTGGATTCAATCACTTGGGAAAATAAGATCCCACAAGCGACACGCTGTGGTCAAAAAAGGCCAGTTTGACCTTTAAGAATAGGTACTGGAGGAAAATGAGCTCATTCGCTAGCAAGAAAGACTGACAGGTACTACCCAACATAGATAAATGTAGATAAATAAGTACACACACAGAGAGACTTTCTGGAAAATACTGACTGGTGGCTCAGTGATAAAGAACCCACCTGCCAGTGCAGGAGATGCGGGAGATGTGGGTTCGATCCCTGGGTCGGGAAGATCCCCTGGAGAAGGAAGTGGCAACCCACTCCAGTATTCTTGCCTGGAAAATCCCAAGGACAGAAGCCTGGTGGGCTACAGTCCACGAAGTTCCAAAGAGTCAGACACGACTTAGTGACTAAACAAACAAACAAAACCACCCAACATAGATAAATATAGATAAGTAAGCACACAAACACACATACGCACAAACTTTCTGGAAAATACTGCTATTCACCTTCCTTCTCATAGCCCTCTTCTCTGCCATCTGCATTTATTCAATCCAAAAGTTTATAGAGTATCTTTTAGGCAACAGTGGACTTTTTACAGAATATGAAAAGAAACATATATAAACCATAGTCATGACCTTTAGGAGCTCATGGTCAAACTAGGGGTGAAGAAAAGTACTCAGCGAAATAGAACCGATATACCAAGCAAGAGCTTGACTAGCTGCATGACATACACTGTCACGTCCAGACTATAGCCTATCTTTAAAGCCAGGGATCACATTTTAAATATGAGGAAACAGAGCCTTCTACTGTACTACTTATTGTGGGAATATCTGTATTTCCCACAGAACTAATTATATTCAGAATGGATAAGAATCGACATGAACACCAAAAGGACAATATTGCCCACAGAATTCTGGAAGGGAGATACTCCCACTGGCACGGCCAGGACTCGCAGAGTTTTCCATCTCCACTGGGACCACCACTGCTCATAGTGCAGGCCTGGGATTCTTTTCCACCCACCTTCCCCTCTCCCTATCCACCACTCTACAAACTGGACAGCCACCAAATCCTACCAATGCTGATTTCACTACACGTCCTGGATTTGATCCTTTTAAACTCTGTACATCCTATCTAAATCTGACTCCAGATCTTACTTTACTCAACAACTGCATATCCATTTTGAACAACTGAGCTATCATTCTTCCTCCTGTTTTTGTTCCCCCATATCAGTGTCCACTGCCACTGTCAGAGGCGTCCAACATTAGTTTAAGGATCTAACCAATGATGACTGGTTTGGAGACCAATGTGTTGTTGCTGTTTAATCACAAAGTCATGTCCGATTCTCTTGCGACCCCATGGACTGGCGCCTACCCGGCTCCTCTGTCCACGGAATTTTTCAGGCAATACTGGAGCGGGCTGCCTCTCCCTTCTCCAAGGAATCTTCCCCATAACTCAGGGATCGAACCCATGTCTCCTGCATTGCTGGCAGATTCTTTACTGCTGAGCCACCAGGGAAAACCAAGAGATCAATTATACTTGTTCAACTTTCTAGGAGGCGAATGTGACAGAAAGTACTTGCTGCTCATCTAATATTCATCTGCCCTTCTGCCCAACCTTAATAGCTGTCCAGACAGCTAAAAGACTTGTAATTCCCACTCCATCACAGCTAGGAGTGACATGGATCTACCCATAAAATATAATCTGAAGTCTAGAGTAATAAAAGTGAATTACAACTTGGAATTTGTTTTCAGACGTATTACTATTAACAGCACCACCATTATGTTCATTGACATCATCACCATCAACTAATTATGCTATTAATAATAATACTTTCCATTTGTGTTGGTTTTCCACTGCAGTGCAACAAATCCCCACAAACAGTGGCTTAAACAGCACAGTGTATGATCTTGCGGGGTACTGCCTGAGGCATCAGGGCATGGCGTGACTGGTTCCTCTGCTCAGGTCCCATCAGGCTGAAATCCACGAGACTGCATTGTCACCCAAGGCAGCAGTTTTACTGAGACTTGGGTCTTCTTCCAAGCTCACTTCTGGCTGACAGAATTCAGTTTCCTTGCAGCTGTAGGACTGAATTTTCTTGCTGGCTTTTGCTGGGATCTGCGCGAGATCTGACAGGCCATCCTCGTGACACGCAGTCCTCGCCATGGGCCATTTGCAACACTGTTGACTTCTTCCTGGCCACGGGGAGGGTCTCTGCTCTTCCTTCTGTCTCTGACCTCTAAACCTTCTCTTAAAGGGCGTGTCTGACTGGGTCAGACCCATCCAGATAATCTCTCTTCTGACTGACTTCAAGTTAACTGATCAGGGACTTTGGTTACATCTCAAAATCCCTCCACCTCTGCCAGATGCCGTTAACTAATCACAGAGTGACACCTCATTGTACTCCTGGATCACCCACATTCAGAGGGCAGAAATTATACAGTGTGGGCACACCAGGGGGCAGGAGTCTTGGGGCACTCTCAGAATCCTGCCCACCACAGCATTTAATGAAAACCCCTGAGCTAGGCACTTTATATACATTATCAATTTAATTTCATTCACTTCTGACAGCATTCATATGAAGTAGTTATTACTAATCCATTTTACAATTGGAAAAAAACAATGTGAATTAGCCATGTGCCCTTAGGCAAAAGCTTCAGCACTCTGTGTTCACATTCACCACTGGAATATAGAAATGCTATTACCTTCCTTATGTATTACATGGAGTTATTAAAAAAAAGGACAAATGAGAAAACACTTGGGAAATTATTCTGAAAATTAAAGTACCATGGATCTACAAGGTATCTTATATGCCTGCGAATGGTTCTTTTGACTAGAAAAATATATGTATACTTCAAATGTGCTAGGGAGAAGGGCATGGAAGTGACATTTTGAAAAGACATAAGATTTGGAACTGTAATGTTAAGTCTCTTCGTCGCTCTATGGATTTCTATTTCCTCACTTTAAATAATAAAATGGTGCACTGGATGACCCAGAGAGATGATATGGGGAGGGTGGTGGGAGGGGGGGGGTTCAGGATTGGGAACTCATGTACACCCATGGCAGATTCATGTCAATGTATGGCAAAACCAATACAGCATTGTAAAGTAAAATAAATAAATAAATAATAAATAAATAAAATAAAAATAAATACATAATAAAATGAAGGGGCTGGGATAGGGGATGTATAAAGTCTATTTCAGAACTAAAACTATTCTATGAGTTTGTTTTCTATTTATATTAAACATCTGAATGCAGGGGAAAGCCATTGTTTTAGCTGCAACCCTGTAGTACCTGCAAGAATGTGAGCAAACTCTCCCACAGCAGTTGTTAATGATGCTTGGAAAACATTAAATTATAATAATGTACCTCCACCTCTGGATGCCCCTGCCATCAATAAAATAGAATCTCTTTGTAAGGGGTAATAAAAAATAGAAATCATGGTTTTTCCAGACATATAGAAAGCCCAGCTAATTAACTACTGAGCCATTTCTCCAGGCAGCAAATATTCTGGTTGATTCTGTATATCACTGTCAAATAGTTAAGTCAGTGAGGGAGTCCATTTACATGTTACTTGCTACCATCTTGGATGAGTCAAAAAGAATATGAAATTAAAAGAGGAATAAAATTTCTTCCTCTAATTAATATTCCAGACAACAATATTAAACCCCAGTCCCTCAATCTGCTTCAATCAAGTGAGAATAATAAAGATCACGGATATAAATACATATCAAGATCTATATAGAGAAACACATCCTTGGCAAGGCAGCTGACATGCTGAAATTGCTCACAAGGGCCCTTCAATCTATCACTGCGCAGCAGAGATAAAAGGGGAATAAAATCAATTCCAGTAGTGCAAAGTGTAAGCATAAAAGTCATAAACAAAAGCATCATTAAACAAGAAGCGGAATTATAGCTCTGGGTATGTTAGGTTGAATGTGGGTGAGCTTTTTCTTTTTTCCTAAGGATTCCCTTGCCAATTTGTTCAACGTATTCATTCAATTCACGGCATTTAATAGGTGCTATTTTTTTAAAGTGAGGAGTCTATCTGAGACCATTAGAATACTCAGGACTCACAAATGAGAAGGGAGAAATGCAAATCGCTCTATTTTTAACTAAAAGGTGTTTCAAAACTAAGATAGAACATTAAGATTCTCTAACAACAGATCATGCTGTTTATCACAAGGCATGCTTGTTCTATGCTGAGCAAGAAAGTCAATACCTCTCTGAGACTAAATAAATCTTTCAAAGAACCCCAGTTTCACCTGGTAAAAAGCCTGTTTCAACATGTAAGTAAACCCCAGAGTCTTTGAAGTGTTCAATCCCATAACAGAGTTGGCAGTGTGCTTTCAAAGTGGAATCTATTTACTCTGATCCAACAGTGACTTAAGCTGATGGCATGCCATAAACAGAAAGGAAAACAGAAATAAAAGTCTCAGCCCAGGATGGTAAATAGATTTTATCTCTTGGACTGGCTCTGATCACTTGGTACTGGCTGCCTGTAATATGGTCTGGGCATCTCAGAGCCCTGCTGACATCAGTGAGCAAAAATGTTGTCATCAATTAGCAATTTCTGATATGAGGCAGGAACGGACTTGGGGAGGTGAGGGAATGTCCCACAGCTAGGTAGAAGTCCCCAAACAGTTCTATCTTTTTGAATTCCAGTTTCTTCAATAGTTTCCAAAACCTTCTAAGAACTTTGCAAGAAAAAGTTATTTCATAATCCCAGGAGTGTACTTTAATTTTGATGATATTTGAACTGGTAATAATGAACCTTGAACACTTGTCAAGTAAATTCCTTGGAGGTCCAGTGATTAAGACTTGGCACATTCATTGCAGGGCCTCGGGTTCAATCCCCAGTCAGGGAACTAAGATCTCTCCAAGCTGAGTGGAAGGGCCAAAAATAAAACAAATAAACAAAAAACACTTGTCAAATAAAATGGGTTTTTCAGAGCATACACGTTCTCCTTTAGAAATTAATCTAAGAAATCCAATGAGTTGCTCCTTTGTGGAAAGCATCCTGAGTTTGGAAGAATATTCTGTCTTCCATAGATTCAACCATGATACTATTATCAATGAATTATTTTTCACTCTTAAAAGAGGCTTACCTGATCAAAAACATGATGCATGAGACAAACGTTCATCATAAGTCAAAGGTTTGGAGTAAGTAGGTATGATTTAATAGTGAGACACTGACAGAGAATCTGGAAGTGAGGTTTTCAGTCTGACCACTCATAGAGTGACTCGGGAAGTCAATTCATTGAACTTTTTAATATCTTGTTTCCATCACAGCTGAGGCCATCAGCTTATCTATGGCACTCAGCACCTTAGAGCTGATGACCTCTTTTTGCTATAAGTTCCTTTCAGGTAACCAGTATTAGTGAGATGCTCATAATACTCACTGGGCAAAAAACATACATTTTTAGCCTTGCCTAAAAGGTTATCCATAACTTTGATGCATTCTGCTGAGATATCCAGTCATCCATGCCCTTCACCATCAGTAAGTTAATACCCTCACCTGCTGTGGTCATTCATCCCTAACTCTGATGAAACCATTTCACATGCTTGACTTAGTCCATGGGAAGGTTCTCGGTCCAGTGGCAAAAGAGTCGAAGGTTGCACTGAACAGCCACCTCCTCTGACAAGTTTTTTCTTTTCTGACCATCTACAGCACATCTTCATCTTTGATGAATGTTAAATTCCCCAGGAGAAAGATTTGACTTTTTCTCCTTTCATATCTCTATAGCACCTGGCAAACTCATGTCTAAACAAATAAATTTTGAATACCAATGAATATGATTCTTTCAGCTTCTGCCTCAGTTCCAAAGAGCTTGCATGTTCCCATTTCCATCAACCAAGGAAAAGAATATTTCCATCAGATACTACTTGTGGCTCATAGTTGAAAAGAAAGATGAAGTGTGAGGTGCTAGTAAATATGGCCTTAGGAGCACCAGGAACACTATTGAACATAAAATAATCAACCAGGACCTACTACATAGCAGAGGGAACTTGACTCAGTACTCTGAAATGACCTATATGGGAAAAGAGTCTTAAAAAGAGTGGATATATGTATATGTATAACTGATTCACTTTGCTGTATGCTGAAACTAACACAACATTATATACTCCAATAAACATTTTTTTTTTTAAAAAGGAACACAAGAAACTAGCTTTTCCTCTCCACTAAATATCCAATAAATATTCAAAAAGATAGAAACGTATGTCTATACTGGGAACTAGAGAAAGTACTTGTGCATAAGGAATTTACGCCAGATCTTATCTTACAGATGAAACTAGTCTGAAAGAAAATTTTGACATCTAACACATGATACAAATTACCACTCTCTGTTTGAGAGAGACAGGATAGTGAACTGAGGAAGTAAGCAGGAAAAGATCTCACTAAATCCTTGCTGATATCAACTAAACCAGAGAGGGCTGGAGCTGAAGCAGGCCATGTGGTTGGCAGACAACACAGTGCTTGGACTCGCACGTCTGTGGGCTGGCAAGCACCTGGACAGCTCTGCTGTACTGGAGGCAGTAGGTTTTATTTGGTCAGTTCATGGGTTGGGATACTTGAGCAAAGAAAATGAAGTAAAGACAACCACTGCCCTAAGCATCCTATTCATATCTGCTCCTTGGGATGAAGCTTCCTGACAGAACTATCTAAAACTCTATCAATAACATATTTTTCTAGGGGAAAGAGACATCTGAGCTGGTTATATTGCTGTAACATTCTTTGCTTTGCTTTCTTCTCTTCTTGTATTTTAAACCTAAGACCTCTAGATACATTTGCTCAAAGAGCCTTAAGTATTTCTGACAGAAACTAGCTCACTTTCTATAGAGCACAAAACAAACGTCCAACTGAGAAGACAGGTGATACAAACGCAGTGTGTGGTCAGGTATGGGCGCGATGGGACCTGTGAGTCTGGGGTAACGGTGACTTATGGTTTAGTTCTGGCAGGCTGTTACCAAATGGAAAGTTGCTGGTTTATCATAATTTCTCAACAAATATGTGTTGTTATTGGAATGAGAAACTCTAGAAACCACACCAGAACACAAAGGACCACTTAAAAATACAGAAAGATCATGAAAAAAAAAAGAATAAGAGGCATGAAAGACAAACAAAAACAAAATTATATTAAAAACAGAAAAGAGATCATGTAGACACAAGCAATAACATCATTAATCAAGAAATAAGAGGGAGAAACTTAACCCATTTGTAAGTCTTCAGAATGATAGGTGTTCATAGCATTCCAGAAAGAGAAAGAGATCCAAGTCTAGTCATAGTCCATTACTTTTTTCTAACCTTAGAAGATAAGAAAGACATACAAAAATTCTGGAAAAATTAAAGTCGGTCTTATTCTTGTTCTCCACAAAACTAAATACTGATGAATGATGCTTCCATATCGGATGTAAAAGTCCACAAGAGTATAGTCCACAGTCTGACAAGAAAAAGCCAGGAATCTTACAGACCCTTAACTTCAAAATAACTGTAATTTGTGTAAAAAGATCAAGAAATTGATGGACAACATTCATAAACAGATGGGTAATTTCAAAAAAGAGACAGAAACTATATATAGGAGTCAAACTGAAATGCTAGGAGTAAACGAAAAACCATGATGTAAGAGATTTTTTAAAATCCTTTTCCTTTATCCATCCACTTTTCATGTAAGAGCACTAATCCCACGATGAGGACCCAACACTTGTGACCTTATCTAAACCTACTTCCCAGGACCCCATCTCCAAATATCATCACATAGGGGGCTAAGGTTTTAAAAGTAGGAATCTGGGGGGAGACACAGTTGTGTCCATAACAGTTCCTGAGGAGAAGTCAGGTGTAATTCTGATCTTTCTTCCTCCATAGGCAAGGTGTTCTTATCCACTGGTATCTTTCAATATTTTCTCATTATCTTTGATTTTCAGCAACTTAAATGTACTATGCATCAGTGTAGTTTTTCAGCATTTATCATGCTTGGTGCTCTTTGAGCTTCCTGGATATACGGTTTAGTGTCTGATATTAATCTGGGGACATTCTTAGTCACAGTCCATTCTTTCTTCTCTAGTATATCCATTACACATTAGTTATACCTCTAGTAGTTGTCCCAAAGTTCTTGGATATTCTGGGGGTTTTTCAGTCTTTTTTCTCTCTGCTTTTCCATTTTGAAAGCTTCTATTGACGTATCCTTAACTCAGAGATTCTTTCCTCAGTCGTGTCCAATCTACTTATAAGCCCACCAAGGGCATTCTTCATTCCTGTTAGAGTGCTTTTAATCACCAGCATTTCTTCTTGGTTCTTTCTTGAAATTTCCATCTCTCTGCTTACATTGTGCATCTGTTCTTGCTTGCAGTCCACTTTATACATTAGCACCTTTAGCATGCTAATCATAGTTGTTTTAAATTCCCAGTCTGATAATTCCAATATCCTTGTCATAGCTAGGTCTGGTTCCAATGCTTGATATTTCTCTTCAAACTGTGTTTTCCGCTTTTCAGTATGCCTTGTAATTTTTTTTCTTGGTAGCCAGACATGTAAGAGGTTAAAGGAAGTATGGCAAACAGACCTTTAGTAATATGGTATTAATACATGAGGGTAGGGAAACTCTACAGTCCAGTGATTAGTTCCGTATTTTGGTGACCCTGCGTCTCTAGACGGTAAACTTCACAAGTGCTTCTGAGTCCCATCCCCACCTTAGGTGGAACAGAATGGAAAGAATGGACTGGGCTGGGATTTCGAGAAGAGCTAACACCTATCCTACTCAAACTCTTCCAGAAAATTGCAGAGGAAGGTAAACTTCCAAACTCATCCTATGAGGCCACCATCACCCTAATACCAAAACCTGACAAAGATACTACAAAAAGAGAAAACTACAGGCCAATATCACTGATGAACATAGATGCAAAAATCCTCAACAAAATTCTAGCAATCAGAATCCAACAACACATTAAAAAGATCATACACCATGACCAAGTGGGCTTTATCCCAGGGATGCAAGGATTCTTCAATATCCGCAAATCAATCAATGTAATTCACCACATTAACAAATTGAAAAATAAAAACCATATGATTATCTCAATAGATGCAGAGAAGGCCTTTGACAAAATTCAACATCCATTTATGATAAAAACTCTCCATAAGGTAGGAATAGAAGGAACATACCTCAACATAATAAAAGCTATATATGACAAACCCACAGCAAACATTATCCTCAATGGTGAAAAATTGAAAGCATTTACCCTAAAGTCAGGAACAAGACAAGGGTGTCCACTTTCACCGCTACTATTCAACATAGTTCTGGAAGTTTTGGCCACAGCAATCAGAGCAGAAAAAGAAATAAAAGGAATCCAAATTGGAAAAGAAGAAGTAAAACTTTCACTGTTTGCAGATGACATGATCCTCTGCATAGAAAACCCTAAAGACTCCACCAGAAAATTACTAGAGCTAATCAATGAATATAGTAAAGTTGCAGGATATAAAATCAACACACAGAAATCCCTTGCATTCCTATACACGGATAATGAGAAAGTAGAAAAAGAAATTAAGGAAACAATTCCATTCACCATTACAATGAAAAGAATAAAATACTTAGGAATATATCTACCTAAAGAAACTAAAGACCTATATATAGAAAACTATAAAACACTGATGAAAGAAATCAAAGAGGACACTAATAGATGGAGAAATATACCATGTTCATGGATCGGAAGAATCAATATAGTGAAAATGAGTATACTACCCAAAGCAATTTACAAATTCAGTGCAATCCCTATCAAGCTACCAGCCATATTTTTCACAGAACTAGAACAAATAATTTCAAGATTTGTATGGAAATACAAAAAAAACCTCGAATAGCCAAAGCAATCTTGAGAAAGAAGAATGGAACTGGAAGAATCAACTTGCCTGACTTCAGGCTCTACTACAAAGCCACAGTCATCAAGACAGTATGGTACTGGCACAAAGACAGAAATATAGATCAATAAACAAAATAGAAAGCCCAGAGATAAATCCACACACATATGGACAGCTTATCTTTGACAAAGGAGGCAAGAATATACAATGGAGTAAAGACAATCTCTTTAACAAGTGGTGCTGGAAAAACTGGTCAACCACTTATAAAAGAATGAAACTAGATCACTTTCTAACACCACACACAAAAATAAACTCAAAATGGATTAAAGATCTAAACGTAAGACCAGAAACTATACAACTCCTAGAGGAGAACATAGACAAAACACTCTCCGACATAAATCACAGCAGGATCCTCTATGATCCACCTCCCAGAATACTGGAAATGGGCTGGAATTGGGTATGTCCCTTTCCCCACATGGAAGGCTGAAGCCAAACTGGAGTTTGGCATTTCCCTTCCTCCAGGTCAATTCGGCTCTGGAAAAATTGCAGTACTTTAGGCTACAGTAAAATCTTAAGGCAGGCTTGGTTGAGAAGAACAGAATACTCTGCTACACTTCAAAATGGTTACTCTTCCCCCTCCACCTACTGAAAGCAGGAGGATTCTTCTCCAATCATTCAAGGGGGTGAAGCACCACAAGTGTGGGGCTTCCCTAATGACTGGATTCACCTGGGGTTATTAACTCTAGACTTGTCCACACTGAGCCTGCAGCAATTTGTCAGCCACAGTTCAGTGCTGGTTCCCACAGAGGTTTCTGTTCCTGGGCTCCTGCTGCAGTAGGTTTCGGTCCTCTGTATTTACCTGTCCATCTCTCCAATTTTAGAGGCAGGAATTTATCAAAACTTACATTTATCAAAACTTGTGCTCAGTCGTGTCTAACTCTCTGTGACTCCATGAACTGTAGCCTGCCAAGCTCCTCTGTCCATGGAATTTTCCAGGCAAAAATACTGGAGCTGGTTGCCATTTCCTTCTCCAGGGGATCTTCCTGATCCAGGGATCAAACCTGCATCTCCTGAGTCTCCTGTATTGGCAGGCAGATTCTTTACCACTGTGCCACCTGGAAAACTCTATCAAAACTTATCTAATTATGTATATTAAAAATATGGGTTCTGCAGCATACAAATTATATCTCAATGAACCAGAATTTCAAAAAATTAATGAAAAATAAATGTATAAACAAGCAAAGACTGGAACATAACAGAACAAACTATAAAGGGTCCTGCAGAGAAAAGCTTGTGACTCCCAAATTTTATAGGCAGTTATTTTACCAAAGAGCAGTAGAAAGAGGTTTTCAGAAAATTCCTTAGTAATTGTCCTGAATGGAATACCTGGGTCCTGTGACAGAATAAAGGAATGTATTTCAAAAGAAAGAACCCAGAAACACTGATTAATTATATAATTGTTGTTCTATGTGACAAATATATATGTGATGACAAACAGATCCACCAAAAGTATAAAGGTGATGGCAAACAGATCCACCAAAAGCTGTATGCTACCCTTCTGCACTGGAAAAAGGAGCCTTCTCCTCTCCCTTTTTTTTGATGTAAAAGAAGATAATCATATGAAAAGGATGGAAAGAGTGAAGGAGGGAATCATGCCATTGATTATCCCAGAGAAATTCAACTGTGATGCATTGGAAGATGACATTACTGAATTCCTCACTTCCACAAAGAGGAATAACAGTTATATTGCTGCCACTGATACTGATGAGTTTAATATGATCTTCAGTTAAAATTTGTTCAAAAGTCAGTTAACAAATGCCATATACTATCTATTTAAAGCCCTTTGGAACATATATCATTTACTCTTTTGCATTTAATTTTTATTTTATCAAAGACGTACTTGTGGTGTAACACATTAAAGGCAGAGTGTCCATAAAGTCAAGAAATAAGTACACTGTCAATCAATTTCTTTTTTACTGATTGAAGATGGCCCTGAACGTGTTTGTAACAATGAACAGCAGTGGTCCTCTGCCCACATCATCCATCTCTTTGCTCTAATTCTTGCTGCCTGAAGGCAGTGACTTTCAGCTGTTTCTTCTTCACCTATTTGCCTCCATATTTCCAAATAACACGCTTGTTTTGTTGTTTCTTGACTTTTTTCAACTTCAGATATTATTTGCTGACTTTCTAACATGGAAGACAAAATTAAGACTGCTGCAAAGTCAAACAGGCAGACATACACACACACACACACACACACACACACACACACACTTCATCTCCCCCTATTCTGCTATTATAGTTGCAACTGTTATTCAGACTGTCATAAATACAACATATTATTCACAGCTGAGCCATGCACTGACCATACATTTCTTTTCTGATACCACTTGTTCTTTTCCAAAAGTTATTATCTTGTTTTCTTTAATCATCCTAGGTTTCCCTTGCTGCCAGCCTGGGTTTTAACTTTCTCCATCTGAATAAATCTATGGTCCATCTGTTTTCTGGATTCTAAAATTTTTGCTATCAATGTCCATTCCTGTTCTCTGTCCATAAAGCTTTATGCAATTGTATTCTTTTACCGTCTTCTGAGTGGTATTTCAGAAGGAAGCATCAGTAAGAAAGTGGGGGCCTGTCAACTCCCATGTTAAGCCAAAGCCCCTCCCAGTGTCAGTAACTGACTGGGCCAGGCAGACACCTGCTTGGGCCAGGCAGACACCTGCAAGAGTTCAGACCAGGTGGGCTTTGTGGTCAGTAGCAAATCAGGTATCTTAATGCATCTTCTAAACCACTAGGCCTCATCCTCCAGGCCCTGTTACTCCTGATGTGCTCAGATCCCATTCCTCTTGTAATTGGAGGAGATGCTTGTTTACTTAAAATACAGTTAATTCAAGAGAGAAGAAGGCCGTTGGCCTTGCACCTACCTTCACAGCACTGAAGCAGAACACGTGCAGCACAGCCGCGGCGGACGCACTCCGGGCCACACTGTAAACAGCTGACAGCAATCCCGAAACGGCTGGAACACAAACAAGAGTTCCCTTCTGGAGCGGCAGGTCTCACAGTCAATACATAGAGTAAGAAAGTGAAGTTTGCAACTTTCAAATGCAAAATGCCTGCCAAAGGGGCAAAGAACCAATCCACAGGGCAGCCAAAAAGCACTGGGTGACGCTTAGCACAAGAAAGACACTGACCTTTAACTAAAAACGCAGGAAGACCACAGTTAGAAAGAACTTTTGATAACTTTTAGGAGACTGTGAACCAGTTATTGTGGAGGTGGGGAGACCTTGTTGCTTATAGTTGGAAGCTCCTGGCCCAGGAAAGATCAGGGATGTGATTTCAGTAGAAGAAAGGAGAGAGAGAGAGAGACAAATATGGAGATGGATATTAGACACAGATATGGATAGATAAATAGATAGATGGATGATGGATGAATAGATAGATGAGAGACAGACAGATGAAAGACCAATAATAGATGGATGAATAAATAAATAGATGAATAGATAGATGTATAGATAGATGGGTGGATGAATGACAGCTAGGTAGATGAATAGATAGATGAGAGATAGCTAATAGATGGATACATAATAGATATATAGAGATGGATGAATAGATAGCTAGGTATTTTAATAGATAGATGGATAAATGAATGGATAGATAAACAGAACAAGCCAGCACTCCTGTGTGTGTAGGTGTGTGTGTATGGGTGTGTGTGCGTGTGTGTGCATGTATACAAAGAGGAGGCAGCTGTAACAGATCACCTGTTATGCTCTAATGCTTTATGTACACGACTTCATGAAATCCTCACAGCAACCCCAAGAGATCAGTGTGTTAGTTTCCATTTAGAGAAGAGTAAGCTTTAAAGGTGAGACATCTGGGTAAAGTCTCCAAGTAAGCATTGGATAAAGCTTTACCCACCTTGGTCAGAAAGTAAGGAACACACCAAATGAAAGGGCATAGGTCACCTGTCTGTACAGGCCTGCACACAACACACACTTACAATGTCACACCCATATGCTCCCAGACTAACTCATTCAGCTGCTAAGTCACTTCAGTCGTGTCTGACTCAGCCCATCAGGCTCCCCTGTCCCTGGGATTCTCCAGGCAAGAACACTGGAGTGCTCAAATGCACATGCTCACACGCTAACCTCCACTCACTCACGTTCACACACATTAATACATGCAGCTTTTCCAATGAAGAATTAGAGGGTCCCTAAACCAAGTCCTTGGCAAAGACTGATGCTGGGAGGGATTGGGGGCAGGAGGAGAAGGGAACGACAGAGGATGAGATGGCTGGATGGCATCGCTGACTCGATGGACATGGGTTTGGGTGAACTCTGGGAGTTGGTGATGGACAGGGAGGCCTGGCGTGCTGCAATTCATGGGGTCACAAAGAGTCAGGCATGACTGAGCGACTGAACTGAACTGAAACCAAGTCCAAGCTTCCCTGGTGGCTCAGATGGTAAAGAATCTGCCTGTAATGCAGAAGACTCAGGTTCAATCCCTGGGTCCGGAAGATCCCCTGGAGAAGGAAATGGTAACCCACTCCAATATTCTTGCCTGGAGAATCCCATGAACAGAGGAGCCTAGTGGGCCATATTCCATGGGGTTGCAAGGAGTTGGACACAACGGAGCGACTCACAGTTTCAGTTTTAAATGAAATCCAAAGCTCATAGAATTCTACAATTCCCTGTAAGAAATGCCGCGGGAAGAAAGAGCCACCTCTATGGACCGTTGATCAGAGCCTTTATTGGGCGGTCGCTCTCGGGCAGAACTCCTGGGGGCGGGTGAGCAAGGAAGCAAAGGGAGTCTGCGAGGTATGAGGGGTGGGGAAAGGTTTTATAGCCAGGGCCGGGCTCCCATATAAGGTAGAAAGCACGGGCTACAGCGGTGGTTGGTGTCCAAGGGCTCCGTGTCGGCACCTGATTGGACTGCTTGGTTGTCGGCCCGCCTCCGGGACTTGTCTGCGGCACTTTTCCGGGGCATGCCTCAACATGCCCGGGCATGCCCCAACATGCCTCAATATGCCCGACCTTTCATTCCCCATTTTCTGCTTGTGTCAAGCCAGGTGGGCCACTTTCAATTTTGCCAGATGAATCTAGAAGGGCCCACCATCAATCTAACCAACCCAAGCTGAAGTCCTTTAAGGGTGAGAACAAAGAAAACCTAACTGTCCAGGTTTCATTCCATGCCTGAGGCTATTTAGCCCTTATCTGAACTTGAGACTTGTTTACAGAAAGAACAGAATGTAAAAGACTTACCAGAACCTCCAAAAAACAGCATGTCAATTTGCTCCAAAAGATAAATGCAGAAAGTGTTGATCTGCGGGAAGAGTCCAAGAAGGGAGATTGCGGGGAAGCAATAGAGAAATACTGAAAGTGAACAGACAAAATTGACAGTGAGCATGCAGGAACAGGGGCCCAGGTTCCAGCGCAGTCCCACCTCCCTCCCACCTTTCAGCCCAGTCCACCCCGCACAGGTCCTGGCGACACCATGGCCTCTTCTCCTCTAGCCACTGACGGAGGCTGAGGTCGAACCAAACACAGGCCTTGGAAGTAACAGGAGGGGCTGCTGAAGGAGAGGCCAGCAGGCTGGCCCAGGACTGAGCGGACACCTGGGGATGGTAGGTAGAGAGTAGACTGGCCTTTAGTTTGCAAGGACAGACTTGAAATTGGGGGAAGAGATGGGAGAAAGGACCAGGAAAATGACAGGAACGTGCAACACCCAAGCCCAGTCATTAGGGGATCCCTTCCTGCAAGGCCACTGGCTTTGTCACTTCAAGGGCTTGAGATGCTGTGTCTTCTCTGTTCTCACTGCAAACTCAGAGCTCAGTCAGAACCCACAGAAGAGCAACGGAAGGTGGCAGTTAAGCAAGAAACCCTATCACCGTGATGCTACGACACTGAAGGACCTGCTTCTCAGGTGCAGCAGGTCACCTGGGAGGTGAACGTGGCCCTGCCTGAGAAGAGGAAGACTGCTGGCTCCCAAACCGTCACAGCGCAACTGCATGAAACATATACGTTACGGGCTTCCCTGGGGGCTCAGAGGGTACAGAATCTGCCTGCAGTGTGGGAGACCTGGGTTCGACTCCTGGGTCAGGAAGACTCTCTGGAGAAGGGAATGGTAACACACTCCAGTATTCTTGCCTGGAGAATTCCATGGACAGAGGAGCCTAGCAGGCTACAGTTCATGGGGTTGAGAAGAGTCAGAAACAACTGAGCGACTAACACCTTCTACACATTATAATTCAAAATCTCACAGAGATCATTTGTTCAGGGAAAGAACATATAGTCAAGCTGCATTTTACAGCAGTCTACCCAGTGTTCTCTCTTTCTGAATTCTATTTTTTCAGTCAGGTGTCATAGAAACACAGAAACTCCCATCAGTGCTGACACAGTACATCTGTCTACCTTTCTGTCTCAGTTTATTGGGTGGAAAGTCAATGAAGTTTAATCCTGGTAAACCTTAATAAAACTAGGGAAATTTGATTTGAAATCTAAGATGCCTAAACATGGAACTATGTCCAAACCCCATACATAAGCCACAGTGAACAGTGCATGCGGGAAGGATGGGGAGTGTTTCAGCTATTTCTGAAGAACTGGAAGTGCAAAACTTTCCACAGTGAAATCATAGGGATGAAAGTATTTGTGTGTCCCATTATCTGGAAAACAGTGGGTTAACCCCACTATAATAATATGGGATAAACCCTACTACAACAATACCAAAAAACTGTTCTAACATTGTGTGGAGGTAAAATTTTATGCAGCAAACATGGCTATGGCAAATGAGCCTTTGCTTGGGATTGGAGCCATATTTTGACATACATGGTGATTTTGTAATGTTTTCTGTCACAAGATTTTAACTATATTGTGAAAATCTAGAGATCTGTGAGTAACATGCTTCTCAATCAAAGTTGGCAATAACAAGGTGTAGTCAAAGGGGTAGATTTGGAGTTTGGGGTTAGCAGATGCAAACTATTATATACAGGATGGATAATGGCCAACAAAGGTTCATACGGCTAAAGCTCTGATTTTTCCAGTAGTCATGCACATATGTGAGCGTTGGGCCATAAAGAAGGCTGAGTGCCAAAGAATTGATGCTTTTGAATTGTGGTGATGGAAGACTTTTGAGAATCCCCTGGACAACAAGGAGATCAAACCAGTCAATCCTAAAGAAAATCAACCCTGAATATTCACTGGAAGGACTGATGCTGAAGCTGAAGCTCCAGTACTCTGACCACCTTAAGTGAAGAGCCGACTCACTGGGAAAGACTCTGGTACTGGGAAAGAAGACTGAGGGCAGAAGGAGAAGGGGACAACAGAGGATGAGATGGTTGGATGGCATCACTGACAAAATGGACATGAGTCTGAGCAAACTCCGGGAGATGAAGGACAGGAAGCCTGGCCTGCTGCAGACCATGAGGGTCACAAAGAGTTGGACACAACTTAGTGACTAAACAACAACAACCAGACAACCAGGTCCTACTGTAGAGCACAAGGAACTATATTCAATATTCTGTGATAAGCCATAATGGGAAAGACTATATATATATATATAACTGAGTCACTCTCCAGTACAGCAGAAATTAACACAACATTACAAATCAACTATACTTTGATAAAATTTAAAACAAAAACAAAGTTGCCAAAAAGACACAAATAGATATCTGCTAGTCATAACCACATAAAACAATTTCTTTTCTCAGTTTTTATATGGAAGGAAAGATGGAAGAAATAAAGAGAAAGTTAATGGTAGGACTTACAGGTTTGAGCATCAAAATGTTACCTTATCTAATTTCAAGAAAACTGACTAGTTTTTCTTAACTTTGGGGTTCAAAACCCAGCAGTGAAGATTAGATGATTCGTTGCATTCTTCAGGACCAGGATAGGAGCAGAGGAAGGGTGCAACAAGATTTCATTACTTCAAAAGCCATACCAAGAATGAAGAACTACAGGGGAAAAATTTTTGGCTGTGAAATAATACAATAATGGCAGCCAAATACTGGAAACATGGGTAAACAAGTATTTTCTACAAGACATACATTAGGCTGGGACCCCCCCTGGTGGTGCAATGGCTGAGACTCCATGTTCCCAATGCAGGGGGCTGGGGTTCCATCTCTGGTCAAGGAACTTGATCTCACAGGCTGCAAGAATTTGCACGCCACAACTAAGACCCAGCATAGCCAAATAAATACATAATAAATAGAATAAATATTAACAAAAGAAATACATTAGGCAATAACACCCAAACTAGTAAAGTGGAAAGAAGTGGAACATGATGAAGGATGGCAGGAGGAAAATAAAATGGTACAAGACGCCAGAAGTTCTAACCGAAGATGCTCTGGCCACACCTGCAGAGTAGGAGCAGAAAGACATAGCAGAGGAAGGAGAGCAGCGACGGGGAGCCCGGGATTTAGGTCATCCCCAGGCGGAAGCAGAGAAGGAAGTCTCTCGTCCGAGTGGAAGAGGTGAATGAGAACGCAGCCCAAACCTCGTGGCATTAGTAGGATGACTGGAAAATTCCACCTGAAGTTGATGAAATGAATTTGTCTTTTTTTCCCAAAAGTGAAAAAGAAACAAATCCCTGTGTTTGTTGGCAATTTTCCCTGTGAACAAAGATTTTTTTCTTAGTGTACTGCTCAGAGGGTGTGTAATTTTCTCTCACATCCTGGCTACTCCTCATGCTCCCTAATAATTACTATAAATGCAGAAACTTCTGGTACAGTGCCATTTCTTTTCAAGCACAGGGTATAAATAAAAATATTGGAACTTGCTCGTTTCTTATGTTAAATGTGAAGAAGAATATTAACTACTATATTTGCAGGTTGGGGTGGGGGGAGGTGGGCAGAATTAAAATAACATGGAAGTAAAACCAAGGAAAAGACCCTGATGCTGGGAAAGATTGAGGGCAGGAGGAGAAGCAGGTGACAGAGGCTGAGATGGCTGGACGGTATCACCCACTCAATGGGTCTGAGTTTGAACAAACTCCGGGAGATAGTGAAGGACAGAAAAGTCTGGTGTGCTGCAGTCCATGGGGTCACAAAGAGCTGGACACGACTGAGCGACTGAACAGGAATGTGAACTTGGTATGACTGCAAACACTGTGCGTCTCCTACATGTCATATCTGTGTTTTAGCATATGGTCCTGACACGGATTACCGGGGCCAAGAGACAAGTCTTTACACGAGACATGGAAACGTGTATCTCAGGGTGCAGGGGAGCGTGGTTCCACCTCAGTCACTGGTTACAAAACCTCCATTATCTCCAAGGCTTACATCATTGAAGCTGCTTGAGTGTAGGCAGCAGGTTGATGGTCCTAAAGACTAAAACAAAATGTCAAACTCTCACGTCTGAAAAGGACCCATTCAGTGTGTGGAACCCTTCTGTAAGTGATGCTGTCTCAGATCGCCCGAGTTCTTCCCACATTAGGGAACTCCTTGCTTCACTAGGCAACCCATGGCCCTGCTGGCCAGCTCTACACCAAACCTCTTCACCAGTCCTGCAGTGAGCTGTCATCCACCTACTCGACAGTGGAACTAGTTATCACAGCTACTCCAGCAGAAAATAAAGCCTCTCCCGTTCCAATCTGGCAGCCTTTTAACCACCTGCAGCCACCACGTGTGCCCCCAGGACCCAAGCATTTCCTCTCTAGGCTGGACATCCCCATTCCCTTGCCCCATGTGAAGACCCCATGTAGCCCATGTGGCCACACTTCTCAGAACACACTCTGGAGCTGTTACTACTCTTCCTGAAATACAGTACTAGGGACTGCAGACCTCTTGGCTTTCTCATCCAAAGGATGATTACAAAGCCAGTCGCACTCATAGGCTTTTGTTGAAGTTACCCAAATGCAAAGTAATAAAAATTTCAACCCAGAGGTCAGCAAAGGAAATGAGCACTAGAAAGGTCTTTCACCTTACTCGTAGAGGAAAAAAGAAAGACTTTCTCCTTATAATGAAAGAGAAGTGATATTCTGAACATATATGAAAGATCATAAAAGAGAAATAAATTATGTAAGAACATCACTCTGAAGGTTTCTATTTCCTGAACTCACCTCTCAGCCTACAAAAACAACTAGTCCCACCACTGACTTTGTCTTT
The DNA here is from genome assembly GCF_001704415.2 of Capra hircus. Taxonomy (NCBI): domain Eukaryota; kingdom Metazoa; phylum Chordata; class Mammalia; order Artiodactyla; family Bovidae; genus Capra; species Capra hircus. The sequence goes on along the minus strand of NC_030835.1, from coordinate 39,240,102 downwards.
CTTGTTGTGTCAGTTTTATTCTCCAGGCTCCTTATCCCTTGGAAGGTTCCTTACCCCTCCACTGTCTAGCAGGTGGATTACAGCTCACTGCAAGACTGGTGAAGTGCTTTGGTGTAGAGCTGCTCCCTATCACTGCACTTTCTCCTCCTTCTATGGGTCTGTTATCCGATGGTCTCTTCTCACGTCACATGTGGCAAAGAGCTTCTCCAACCTCCCCACCTGCCCAATGGCCACTAAACTCACCTCCTACCCCTGGCTCACTTTCAACCCCTTCTGCCCTGGGAGGCAGAATAAGGCAGCAGACATTACGTCTTCCTCTCTTCCTGCTCCTCTTCCTCTGCCGCCTCTCTACACTCTGGGAGGTTGGTTTCTGAGCAGAAACCACGAGAAGCAGTGGGGAACAGGGATTTTGCCCAGAAAACACAACTCTAAGCACTATTTCACACACTCCAGCCTCAGTCAGAAGAGGACCACTTCCTCAGCATGAAGAGCACACAGCATCTTTGGGCCCACGATGGTAGACGTCTCATGTATTCAGTGTCTATTCTTCTCATGTCCTCTCTCTTAGATGCTCCTTGTTGAATGGGTTAAATTGCACCCCTCCAAAAGATATCAGTCCTAACCCCAAGGACCTGTGAATGGGACTTTATTTGGAGATGTGGGTCTTTGTAGATTACCATTACGATGAGATCATTAGAATGGGCTTTAATCTAATATGACTGAAATCCTTTTAAATGGGAAATTCGGATACAAAGACAGACACACACAAAAAGGGACAATGAATAATGTGAAGAGATGCAGGGAGAAGAGGGCCACTGACAGGCCGAGGAGAGCGCCTGGAGAATATCTTCCCCTTGTGCTCTCAGAGATGTTAGACCTCTGGCCTCCAGAAGGAGTAGACACACAAGTCTGTTGTTCCGAGCCACCCATTTGTGGTACTTTGTCAGGACATTAAAACTCTCCTTTTTCTTCCTAATAACCTTTTGTTTTCCCTGAAGTTTTTTCTCTCTCTTCTTGCTAACTCTGAACCTAACAATGTCAGCAGCTATAAACTATTCAGATCCCTCGGTAGCTGAGGGACAGACAGAAAGTGACAAGGTGACAAAGAAGAAGAAATGACTCTGAACTTCTTTTCCCTCATAAAGTCAGAAACTTTGTATAAACCTCTCTTTCTGTCTAAATTTGTCCCACAATCTATTCCTGCTTGGTACAAACTAGTAACGTGTACCACCTTCATTCCATAGGGGTTGCCACTGTTCTAGGTTTCCACCTTTCTTGACCCTGGACGTCATTAAGTCAGCATGCTGGATTATTTACCACTATTCTCCTCACTGTTGACAAGCAGACAAAATATGCATTAAGGGGGAATTTTAATGAGAAAAAAGGGAATTCCAGTGAAAAAGATAAGAAAAAATGCCTTGCCCCATCTCCACTCCCTAAAGACACTGATTTGAAGATAAATAAAATTTGAATGTACATAGCTAATAGTCAATTCTAGAACCAGGCTTACTGCTAAAAGTAAAATCTTAGACTTTGACCAGTTACATTAAGGTCTTACTTTTTGAGCTTTGCTGCTGCTGCTGCTAAGTCGCTTCAGTTGTGTCCGACTCTGTGCCACCCCATAGACGGCAGCCCACCAGGCTCCCCCATCCCTGGGATTCTCTAGGCAAGAACACTGGAGTGGGTTGCCATTTCCTTCTCCAATGCATGAAAGTGAAAAGTGAAAGTGATTTAATTTCACTTCCTGATGGTATGCTAAGTCCACTATGCCAAGACAACTGCATTTATTCAATAGCGTTGGCTTTTTCATAGTAGCAAATTAAAGGAAAATAGGAATCGGGGCGATCTATTAAAAGACGCTTACTCCTTGGAAGGAAACTTATGACCAACCTAGATAGTATATTCAAAAGCAGAGACATTACTTTGCCAACAAACGTCTGTCTAGTCAAGGCTGTGGTTTTTCCTGTGGTTTTTCATGAATGGATGTGAGACTTGGACTGTGAAGAAAGCTGAGCGCAGAAGAATTAACGCTTTTGAACTGTGGTGTTGAAGACTCTTGAGAGTCCCTTGGACTGCAAGGAGATCCAACCAGTCCATTCTAAAGGAGATCAGCCCTGGGTGTTCATTGGAAGGACTGATGCTAAAGCTGAAACTCCAATACTTTGGCCACCTCGTGCAAAGAGTTGATTCATTGGAAAAGACTCTGATGCTGGGAGGGATTGGGGGCAGGAGAAGGGGATGACAGAGGATGAGATGGCTGGATGGCATCACCGACTCAATGGACATGGGTTTGAGTGGACTCTGGGAGTTGGTGATGGACAGGGAGGCCTGGCATGCTACAATTCATGGGGTCGCAAAGAGTCGGACATGACTGAGCGACTGAACTGAACTGAACTAATTCAGAAAAAATGATTTCTAAATGGAATATATGTCATGCTTTTCTTCTTCTAAATCTCTTTATACAAACCATCTGCAAAAGGTACTTACAAAATTCCTACTTATTCTAAGGAATGAGTTGAACAGTCCCAAAACGACTATAAGCTTTTCCTGATTTATGAACAGAAATGTTCCAAAGTCCATCTGTACAGTAATTCCTTTGGTATTTAAAGCATACTCCATGCTCATCTCTCCACAAAGTGTCTCCTTAGCATCTGTATGCACTGGACACCATGCTTGGTGCTGGGGATTCCCTGGGGGATGTACAAGCTAGTGACAGAGAGGGGCATGGTCAAATATCACAAATGAAGCAGAAGACTACAGAATGAGTTCAATATTATGAAAAGCAGGGGTTGTGAAAGGATAGAAGATGGGGCCCAACTTAGGGAAATGAGTCATCATTGCCTAGCATAGTGTGTATTGCTATGTTGGGGCTGAGAGTGCAGCAGAGAAGGAACACAAAGGTTAGGTGAGAAGGCATGGGAACTGGGGCTTCAGGCCAGGCTGCAAACCCTCATGACCTCTAAGACATGGAAATCTGCCAACACTCACTCTCACTGAGACTCTCAGGCAAGCTGGCCACAAGGTACACCAGACTGAGTGTGGGGCACAGACAAGGAAAGGCAACGTCACAGCACAGACGGGTGTTTTTTGGACACCTTCCAAGATCCTTGTATGCCCTTTTCATCTCTAAATTCCAAGTCCTCCCATGCCCTTGACTGAAGACTCCAGAGTCCAGCACTGCTGTTTATAAAAAGAAGATGACAGGAAAGGACAGTCCTCCCACGTGTGTGCAGTGGTGACGGGGCATCTCTGCCTACCCAGGCTCTAACACCTTCACTGTAGCTGATCTCAGAAGGAAGAGGAGTGAGCTAATTTATGGGAAGGTAGAAGGGACTTAAAGTCCTTCTTATTGCGTGTGTGTGTGTGCGCGTGTGTGTGTGTGTTGTGACAGAATTTCAAATAATATAAAAAAGTAAAGTGAAAAATACCAGAGCAGAAAAAAAAGCAGAGTAGAAGTAAAGATTCTTGGGCAAAAGGACACTGTGTGTGTATACGTTTAGTTGCTCAGGCGTGTCCGACTCTTTGGGACCCCATAGACGGAAGCCTGCCAGACTCCTCTGTCCATGGAATTTCCCAGGCAAGAATTTTGGAGTGGGTGGCCATCTTCTCCTTCAAGGGATCTTCCCGACCCAGACACTGACTCTGAGTCTTCTGAATCATGGACAGGTTCTTGACCCCTGAACTACCTGGGAAGTGACCAAGAGGACACCGATTAGGGGTTTAATCACGGGATTAGCTCCTATGTTTCTCCCAACTTGTTTCTGTTTCCTGTTAGAACTCAGAGAGTCTCTGAAACATGGTGCCAACACTCAGCTCCTCACATGACATAGCAGGAATCGAGGTGCTGAAGATGCAAAGGTGGGCTCATGCAGTGGGCCGAGCGGAGGGGAGTGAACAGTCTGCTACCAAAGCAGTAGGAAGAGGGATGCGAGACGGCAGCTGGGAAAGTGAGCCAGAGGGTGGAATGTCTACGGCAGTTTTCACCTATAAGAAGCACAAAGAGACGTTATATCTGGGGGTCCTCCTGAGTCCCGCTGGAGAGACTCCGAGAGTTGTCATAGGATCAGAATGATGATGTAGGACCTATGGCTCTGACAATCTCCTCGAGTAAAACTTCCTGCTGGCAAGTAACAGATCCAGGAAGTGGAGCCTCTGGTAGCTGCCCTTTATCAACTCATCTGGTCAGTGTAATCAGATAACCACAAGTGAGCACATGTGTGATCCTCTGGGTGATCCTCAGAGCATTGGCAGTCAAGTCTTCAGAGCTGCAGGTCCACAATGGGGAAGCCTCTTTGCATAATAAAGATAATAATAGCTACTACCTGGTCCCAGACACTCTTCTATATGTTGAAACATACTAACACATCTAAAGCTTGCAACAGCCTCTGAGGTGTATACTATTTTTAACCTCAAACTACAGTTGAATTTTGCTCAAGGTCACACAAGTAAGAAAGAAGCACAGCTGGAATTCAAATAGCCAGCCATCTGGCTCCAGAGCTGAGGCCCTACACCATTATAATATGAAGGTCACCTGTGTAAGTGGAGCATTTACATCAAACACCGCCTGGACCTTCAGGCAAGTAAAGCGCACCAGTGAGAAGCCAGGTGACTAGCACATCCAGGACCCCATGTGGGACTGAGAACCATGTCCACTCACGCATTTCCAGAGCATCTGTGCCATGGCGATGAGTCTGTGACCACCATCTAGAGGGCAAAAATCACCCCCATCCTGGGGAGCCCCACTGATGCCCCACACCAGGCACCCTAGCCACCTGTTCTTAAGATATTAAGTGCTGCAGCTCCCTAGCCAGGAGTGTCAACATCCTCTAGAACAGTCTCCAAGCCCCAGGTCATGGACTGATGCTGATTAGGAACAGGAACACACAGAAGGAGGCGAGCGGCAGGTGAGAAACCAAAGCTCCATCTGCATTTACAGCCACTCCCCATCACTCACATTACCGTCTGACCTCCGCCTCCTGTCAGATCAGTGGCCACATTAGATATTCACAGGAGCACAAACCCTACTGTGCTTGAATCATCACCAAACCACCCCGCCACTGCCGCCCCCGCAACCCCTGGTCGGTGGAAACATTGTCTTCCATGAAATGAGTCCCTGGTTTCAAAAAGGTTGGGGACCTCTGCTTTAGAATAAGTACATTGTTGGATGCTTTGGGCTCTGGCTCCCAGAGAGTCTACTGAAAACACACAAAGCAAAAGGGACATGCCCATCTCTTGATCCAATAAGCAAGTAAGAAAGTTTCTCCAGTGAGGGATTCAGAAAATCAAGGGGAGAAATACCCTCCCGTCTCTGTGACCTTTCCCACAATCCCCCCAAATGAACTCACCTATTAAGAGGTCCCTAGCCCATTGGAGGGACCCTGGAGAGAAGAGCTTCAGACCATACACAGTGTAAGTGGGAGGGTGCCTGGCTTTGGCCCCTGTATCAAGAAGCAAAATAAGGCCACACAGCACACAAAAATAGATTGGTCTGCTGTATGTTATGATTTGGTTGTGTCCCTAGAAAACAAACATAATTTCTGAATGGTACCTTTAATTTTGATTCAATGACAGAAACCTCATACTCAGTCATTTATACCATATTATACAACTTGCACCATATAAAAACACATTCTCCCCCTCCCCCACTATAATTCAGACACACAAAACACCAAGGGAAAAAAGAAAACCCCGATGCTTACTCTGTTTAAGAAGACTGAGAACATCAAAATGAATGTTATCCTTCTCAGACTCAACAAGATTTACCTGAAAATTTAATTACCAGCCTTGGATGAAATCGAGATCTAATTCAATGCTTCCCCCACAGCAAAACTTCTATTTGTGTTGTTCATTTCAAGCGCAAAACTAATTTAAACCACTGTTTGCTTTACATGGCCTAATTTGAGCTCCATTATTAACAAGAAATAGAATTATAACTTGGCTTCAATTTCCTTATGTCTTAGAAGGCAAGACAATTCAGGTGCAAAGTTTATATTTGCAGAGTCTGCATAAAATGCCTTAATACCGTACAGTGGAATAATCCAATTTTTAAACATTTGCTATTTATATGCATTTTCCTCTGAGGAGGACAGAAAATGTAACAGATTTCATCTGAGGCCTCAAAATATTGTTACAAAGAGAGCAGACACATTTTTATTCTTCTCTTGGAATGGACATAAAAATTAGGGAAAAGGTGTAACATCAACTTTCCAGGGCAAAAGCTGATGAAAAATTTACATCTCACAAATCAATGCACAATTCATAAGGCAACTTTCCAGGGCAAAAGCCAATGAAGAATTTACATCTCACAAATTAATGCACAATTCCTAAGATTCAAAAAACCAACAAAAATGAACTACGGAGAGAATATTCTTTGCAATTCATGAACTACTTTGAGTATAAAAAGTCAAAATGAAAGTGATACGAGTTCAGATATGAATTTTTAAAGTCACTGCCTTGAACATATTATATTTAGAAATGCAATTTAAATTGCTCTGCTTCTGTAATAGAAATAGCCCTATTCTGAGGCCATCATTTAATGGGAAAGAAAACACAGCCTGTCCATGGGGGCTGGCTATGTTTGGCTCTGAGTCTGGGCTTAGTCTTAAAGGAATATTTGCACTCTTATGAAATTTCCTTTTAAATCCAACTAGGTCATAGATTAATGGGAAAGGGAATACTTTTGCATTTGAAAAAAAAATTGAAACTAAAGCCTAAGTGAAATCTTAATGCATTTCTTATCAAGTTAATATCAAAATAAATTGCTTGGTATAGACAGCCACTTAGTATACAAATACACAAGCATGCGAGATCTTTGCTCAAACTGATATCACTTTAGAAATATAATTAAATACCTACTTCCCACTTGCCCTGATTCTTTTACTAAAAGGTTAAAACATCTTCTGCCAAGAAATGAAAGTTTTTGGTTTCAAACAAATTTAAGATATAATCTTGGATCTGCCAGGTCAAGCTTCATTTATTGGATCTGGGAATGCTTTCTTTGTACCCGTAATTTAAGATTCAAACTTTAAGCCTCCCTTTGAAAGAGCCTTCCCTGAATGTCATGCTACCTTTTGGGTCCCCAAATAATTCTAAGCGAATCACTAATACATGGCATGTAAGTCATTTTTATTTGCCTTGATTCCTAAGAACATCCATTAATAAAATTTCCCTGCTCCAGTTACTTCTTTCATATAGGATTCATTCAGAAAAACCTCCAAGGATTGATTTTTTTTCAATATAAAAATTTCATTTGCTCCTCCAGGTGAAGTCTGAACACAGTCTTTTAAAACTTATCCAAGTGTTTCCCATTCAAGTGTTTTTAACCTTAAAATACCCTGGGGGCACTGCTGATTTCTGCTGGGGGGCATCTTGGAGGCTGCTTCACAAAATCTGCTCTGTACAAGCATTTAGCTCTCCCAGGAGCCCCACCTACTCATACAATTTCTCAGCCTGAGCTCTGGTTGCAGGGCAAGTAAAGGATAAGGTGAGAGAATCTATTCAAACCTGGAGGTCCCCATCTGGAGAGCAGTGGTGCTTGTGACTAGCAGACCAGATCATTCTAATTATCCTCTTACCAAGAGGGTGGGCTGCTCAAATGCTTCCCACTTGCTGTTGATAGGTAGATAATAGGAAGGTAAGTAGATAGATACATGGATGAATGAACAGATAGATAAATAGATTAAATAGAGAGATACATAGATATGGATAAACAGACATAGAAAGATAGACAATTCAGTTCAGTTCAGTCGCTCAGTGGTGTCTGACTCTTTGAGACCCCTTGGACTACAGCAAGCCTGGCTTGCCTGTCCATCGCCAAATCCCAGAGTTTACTCAAACTCATGTCCATTGAGTCGGTGATGCCATCCAACCATCTCATCCTCTGTCATCCCCTTCTCCTCCCGCCTTCAATATTTTCCAGCATCAGGGTCTCTTCAAATGAGTCAGTTCTTTGCATCAGCTAGCCAAAGTATTGGTGGCTCAGAGGTTAAAGCATCTGCCTGCAAGGTGGGAGACCTGGGTTCGATCCCTGGGTTGGAGAGATCCCCTGGAGAAGGAAATGGCAACCCACTCCAGTATTCTTGCCTGGAGAATTCCATGGACGGAGGAGCCTGGTGGGCTACAGTCCACAGGGTCACAAAGAGTCGGACATGATTGAGCGACTTCATTCATTCACTAGCCAAAGTATTGCAGCTTCAGCTACAACATCAGTCCTTCCAATGAATATTCAGGACTGATTTCCTTTAGGATGGACTGGTTGGATCTCCCTGCAGTCCAAGGAACTCTCAAGAGTCTTCTCTAACACCACAGTTGAAAAGCATCAATTCTTCGGCGCTCAGCTTTCTTAAAGTTCAACTCTCACATCCATACATGACCACTGGAGAAACCATAGCTTTCACTAGATGGGCCTTTGTCAGCAAAGTGATGCCTCTGCTTTTCAATATGCTGTCTGGGTTGGTCATAGCTTTTCTTCCAAGGAGAAACGTCTTTCAATTTTAAGTCACCATCTGCAGTGATTTTGGAGCCCCCCAAAATAAAGTCTGTCACTGTTTCCACTGTTTCCCCATCTATTTGCCATGAAGTGATGGGACCAGGTGCCATGATCGTAGTTTTCTGAATGTTGATCCTTTAAGCCAACTTTTTCACTCTCCTCTTTCACTTTCATCAAGAGGCTCTTTAGTTCTTCTTCACTTTCTGCCATAAGGGTGGTGTCATCTGCATATCTGAGGTTATTGATATTTTCCCCAGCAATCTAGATTCCAGCTTGTGCTTCACCCAGCCCAGCGTTTCTCATGATGTACTCTGCATATAAGTTAAATAAGCAGGGTGACAATATACAGCCTTGACGTACTCCTTTCCCTATTTGGAACCAGTCTGTTGTTCCATGTCAAGTTCTAACTGTTGCTTCCTGACCTGCATTCAGATTCTCAAGAGGCAGGTGAAGTGGTCTGGTATTCCCATCTCTTTCAGAATTTTCCACAGTTTGTGGTGATCCATACAGTCAAAGGCCTTCGCAGTCACTAAAGCAGAAATAGATGTTTTTCTGGAACTCTCTTGCTTTTTCAATAATCCAACAGATGTTGGCAATTTGATCTCTGGTTCCTCTGCCTTTTCTAAATCCAGCTTGAACATCTGGAAGTTCATAGTTCACATACTGTTGAAGCCTGGCTTAGAGAATTTTGAGCATTCCTTTACTAGCATGTGAGATGAGTGCAATTGTGCAGTAGTTTGAGCATTCTTTGGCATTGCCTTTCTTTGGGATTGGAATGAAAACTGACCTTTTCCAGTCCTGTGGCCACTGCTGAGTTTTCCAAATTTGCTGGCATATTGAGTGCAGCACTTTCACAGCATCATCTTTCAGGATTTGAAATAGCTCCACCAGAATTCCATCACCTCTACTAGCTTTGTTCGTAGTGATGCTTCCTAAGACCCACTTGACTTCACGTTCCAGAATGTCTGGCCCTAGGTGAGTGATCACCATCGTGATTATCTGGGTTGTGAAGATCTTTTTTGTATAATTCTTCTGTGTATTCTTGCCACTTCTTAATATCTTCTGCTTCTGTAAGGTCCATACTGTTTCTGTCCTTTATTGTGCCCATCTTTGCATGAAATGTTCCCTTGGTATCTCATTTTCTTTAAGAGATCTCTAGTCTTTCCTATTCTGTTGTTTTCCTCTATTTCTTTGCATTGATCACTGAGGAAGCTTTCTTATCTCTCCTTGCTATTCTTTGGAACTCTGCATTCAAATGGCTATATCTTTCCTTTTCGCTTCCCTTCTTTTCACAGCTATTTGTAAGACCTCCTCAGACAGCCATTTTGCTTTTTTCGCATTTCTTTTTCTTGGGGATGGTCTTGATTCCTGTCTCCCGTACAATGTCATGAACCTCCATCCATAGTTCATCAGGCACTCTGTCTATCAGAACTAGTCCCTTGAATCTATTTGTCACTTCCACTGTATAATCGTAAGGGATTTGATATAGGTCATACCTGAATGATCTATTGGTTTTCCCTACTGTCTTCAATTAAGTCTGAATTTGGCAATAAGAAGTTCATATCTGAGCCACAGTCAGCTCCCAGTCTTGTTTTTGCTGACTGTATAGAGCTTCTCCATCTTTGGCTGCAAAGAACATAATCAATCTGATTTTGGTGTTGACCATTTGGTGATGTTCGTGTGTAGACTCTTCTCTTGTGTTGCTGGAAGAGGGTGTCTGCTATGACCAGTGCATTCTCTTGGCAAAACTCTATTTGCCTTTGCCCTGCTTCATTCTGTACTTCAAGACCAAATTTGCCTGTTACTCTAGGTGTTTCTTGATCTCCTACTTTTGCATTCCAGTCCCGTATAATGAAAAGGACATCTTTTTTGGGTGTTAGTCCTAGAAGGTCTTGTAGGCCTTCATAGAACCGTTCAACTTCAGTTTCTTCATTATCTTCAGCATTAGAAGATAGAGAATAGGGAGATAGATGATGGATGGATAGATATAGAAGATAGATGATAGCTAGGTAGGGAGATGGAGAGATAGACAGGCAGACAGATAGATAAAGAGAAATGATAGTGAGATGAGATGACAGATGATGGAGAGATGGATAGATGTAGAAGGTAGAAAGATAGATCATAGGTGGGTAGTGATATGGAGAGACAGATGATAGAGAGAAAGAAAAAGATAAAAGGAGTTGGTTACAAGGAAGATGGCGTGTCTGAACCCAGCATTACTGAACCGAGGCTGTCAGCAGCCAGGCCACGCCAGCCCCATCCCATCTCCGTTGGTACCCATGTCAGCTCCAGGCTTCCTGCAGATCTCTGCTTCTCAGCCCAGAGGGCAGAAAACAGTTGCCTTCCACCTACTGAGCCTGCACATGTTCCTCTTTGGCAGAACTCACAGGGCAGCTGTTTTTGACAAGCTGATGTACAGCAGCAATGGCTAACATATATCCTGTTTTCCTGTGCCTCAGGCCCTGTCCTGGCTACTTGAAATGTAACCAACCACAGAGTTAATCCACCTGAAGAAGTCCTACTATTATTCTCATTTTGCCAAGAGCAAACTGAGGCATGAAGAAGAAATTTACCCCAGACTTCACAGACAGAAGACAGTGTGCCTGAGCCAGGATTTGAACCCTGCTGCTGGCCACCTGGCTGCCCAGTCACTACCCACTGGCTCACCAAACCTACCCAGATGGTCCCTGTATTTGGCCCTGGATCCTTCCAGACCCAACACTCAACCTCACTTGGCTCAAGTTCATTCATAATCATCATTCTTTAAACACACAATGTGAATGTTACACATGTGAAGTCAACACAGAGTGTGGGGAAAAACGTTCGTAGTAACGTTTCCTGGAAGGTGTTGACTCTTCCTGAGAGGACTCAGGAGGGTGAAAAGGGCTCCTACCTGGAGAGTGTAGAAAAATAACTACCTGCTCTGTCCAGCCCCTCTGCAACATGATGTTTACCTATGTAGAACTCTGTTCACGATAATAAGGGTGGGTTGTTTCTATAGTTTCTTAGGATGATAAGAGGGGCTTCCGTGGTGACTCAACGGTAAAGAATCTGCCTGCAATGCAGGAGACGCAGGTTCAATCCCTGGGTTGGGAAGATCCCCTGAAGGAGGGGATGGCAACCCACTCCAGCACTCTTGACTACAGGATCCCGTGGACAGAGGAGCCGGTCAGGTAACAGTCCATAGGGTCACAAAGAGTTGGACATGACTAAAGCAAATTAGCACACACACACCTGATGGTACAGAACAGTTTATTTAAATATAATTTTTTGGTAGCTGTTGAATAGTTCTGTTTCACTTAAGACTTAGCAATTCATCTATTTAGAGTTGTTGAATTGAAGTTTTAATTTAAAATTTTTTAAGTTGAAATATAGCTGACTTACAATATTGTGTTAGTTTCAGATGTACAGCACAGTGATTTGTTTTGGGGTTTTGTATTAACATAGATTATATTCCATTATAGGCATATGAGATATTCAATATAGTTCCCTGTGCTATAGAGTAAATGTTCGTTGCTTATCTATTTTATGTACAGTAGTTTGTATCCATTAATCCTAAATTCCTAATTTATCCCTCTTTCCCTTTGGTAACCGGAAGTATAGTTTCTATGTCTGTGAGTCTGTCTCTGATTTGTTTATAGATTCATTTGTACTAAATTTTAGATTCCACATATAAGTGCTATCGTATAGTATTTGTCTTTCACTGTTTGACTTATTTCACTAAATGTAATATTATCTGACTTCCCAGGTGATGCTAGTGGTAAAGATCCTGTCTGCCAGTGCAGGAGATGTAAGAGACATGAGTTTGATCCCTGGGTCAGGAAGACCCCCTAGAGGAGGGCATGGCAACGCACTCCAGTATTCTTACCTGGAGAATCCCATGGACAGAGGAGCCTGGTGGGCTACAGTCCATGCGGTTGCAAACAGTAGGACACAACTGAAGGGACTCAGCACGCACCCAACATTATCTAGGTCTGTCCATGTTGCTGCAAATGGCGATACTTCTTTTTTATGGTTGAGCAGTATACCATTGTTTATATAGACCACATCTTCTTAATCCAATTGTCTACTGAAAGGCACTTGGGTTGCTTCCATGTCTTGGCTATTGTGAATAGCGCTACTGTGAACATTGGGTGCATATATCTTTTCAAATTAGTTTTTTTTTCAGATGTATACTGAAAAATTTTAACTATACTCTTCGGTTCCCTTTCTGTGTGGAGCAAAAGAAGATGACCTGGGGGTGGGTATCCGACTGTCCTAAGGAAGCTGACCCTAGTAAAACGCTAGCCAACAAGTATTCTATGACCCACACTTGGTGGCACATATACACAATGAGGTATTACTTAATCATAAAAAGAATGAAATAAAGTCATTTGCTGCAAAATGGATGGACCTAGAGACTGTCATACTAAGTGAAGTAAGTCAGACAAATATCATTTTATCACTTATATGTGGAACCTAAAAAAATGATAAAATACACTTTTTTACAAAACAGAAACAGACTTACAGACATAGAAAACAAATTTATGGTTGCCAAAGGGGAAAGATAGGGGAGGGAGAGATAAATTAGGAGTTTGGGATTAACAGATATCCACTGTCATATACAAAACAGACACCAACAAGGACCTATTGTAGAACACAGGGAACTATACGCCATATCTTGTAATAACCTATGATGGAAAAGATGCTGAAAAAGAATAGATATGTGTGAAGAAGGCTGGGCGCCAAAGAACTGACGCTTTTAAACTGTGGTGCTGGAGAAGACTCTTGAGAGTCCCTTGGACAGCAAGGAGATCCAACCAGTCCATTCTGAAGGAGATCAGTCCTGGGTGTTCAATGGAAGGACTGATGCTAAAGCTGAAACTCCAGTACTTTGGCCACCTCATGCGGAGAGTTGACTCATTGGAAAAGACTCTGATGCTGGGAGGGATTGGGGGCAGGAGGAGAAGGGGACGACAGAGGATGAGATGGCTGGATGGCATCACTGACTTGATGGACATGAGTTTGGGTGAACTCCAGGAGTTGGTGATGGACAGGGAGGCCTGGCGTGCTGTGATTCACAGGGTCACAAAGAGTCGGACACAACTGAGCAACTGAACTGAACTGATAACTGAATCACTCTGCTGGACACCAGAAACTAATACAACACTGTAAATCAACTCTACTACAATTTTTTTTAATTTAATATAATTTTAAAAAATCATTTGTCTGATAAACAGTACCTTTACCAGGTGATCAAGGTCAACATCAATAGTGGTAAGTCATGTTGACAGTATATACCCTCAAAATGGTGTGGGGAAAATGACACTTGAACTCTGCCATCTTCCTCCCCAAAATCCATAACCCCAGTCCAATCATCAGATGAGCACCAAATAAATCTCAACTAAGGAACAGTCTATAAAATTCCTAACTAATGCTCCTCGAAGCTGTCCAGATCACCAAAATCAAGGAAAGCCTGAGAAACTGTCACAGTGGAGAGGAGCTTTAGGAGAGAGGATGATTAAATACCATGTGGTGCCCTGGATGCGATCTTCAAACCAATAAACAAAAAGATCATAGGAAAAAGCTATGGAAATCTAAGTGAAACATGAACTTCAGTTAACAATGATGTATCCACCTGGGTTCAGTAGTTGTGGCAAATGAAACACATTGACGTATGAGGTTAATAATAAGGGAACTAGGTGTGGGGCTTGTGAATTTCTGTACACTCAGCCTTCTGTATCTGCAAAGCAGAAGGAAAAGGAAAGAATCATTTCCAGGGGACTTAACATGCCAGGGCCTGTGCTGGGAACATTATATACATTGTCCAATCCACTCATTACCAGCACTGACTGAGGTTGTTATTATGACCCCTACTTTACTCACACAAAAACTGTTGGCATTTGGCAAGCGCCCCCGCAGTGCCAGATTCTATGCGGCACCCTGGATTTGCATTATCTTGCTTCCCTCACAATATCCTATTTTAATATTTCGTCTTTCACAGATGAAAAAGCTGAGACTCAGAGTAATCACTCGACCAAGAGGCCACAGTGTGTGCAGGGAGAGGCTGATTCAAATCCCCAGACCTGCACGCTTCCCATTACCCTGTGTGTCTCAGGTGTGACCTGAGATCACTTCCTCCATCAGCACCCGGGTGGTGTATTTAGAATGCAGGCTCCCAGGTGCTGTCCCAGCCACCCCAACTCAGGGTCCCAGCGGGTGCTGGGAAAGGCCCCTGACTCCAGCTTCATGCTGAGGATCCCAGTCTTTTGCTGCCTCTCAGATATCCCACTAGATTTTACTTTCTGGGTTATCATTAGTGGATATTATTGGCTGTGCGTGCGTGTGTGCTAAATCGTTTCAGTCATGTGTGACTCTTTGCAAACCTATGGATGGTAGCCCACCAGGCTCCTCTGTCCATGGGACTCTCCAAGTAAGAATACTACAGTGGGTTGCCATTTCCTTCGCCAGGGGATCTTCCCGACCCAGGGATCGAACCCACATCTCTTATGTCTCCTGCTTTGGCAAACAGGTTCTTTACCCCTAGCGCCACCTGGGAAACCCAGTGTTGATTAGACAATTCTATAAGTCTGTGTAAGTAAGGAACAACTTCATCACCCATCACTAAATTACCAGTCTCTGATCCTCCAACTGATTCCAGAAGCTACCCTTACCCTCGGTTTTTAAGCTCTCCTAGACCTGTTTTCTTTTACAATCAGAAGCATTTTTTTTCTCAAGCCCAGTGTTGATGGTACCATATCTACTAGCATGCCAGTATTAATTCTGCAAATCTGTCTAAAACACACAGTGTTATGCAAAGAAAAAAAAAATCATTATGCTATCTTCTGGTTTTAACAACTTGCTCAAAATTTGCCACCTCTGTGCTCCTGGAAGGAAACAAAGAAGAAAACTCAATCACTCGAAGAACAAGAATTGACTGCATTTTTGAACAGCCACTGCCTGGGAACGAACAAAGTAATGCACTTTTGAACAGCACTTCAGTGGCAACTGGATGGGAGGGGAGTTTGGGGAAGTGGATACATGTATATGTACGGTTAAATCCCTTTGCTGTCCACCTGAAACTATCACAGCATTGTTAATCAGCTATACTCCAATCCAAAATTAAAAATAAAAAATTTTAAAGCACTTTGTTTTATCTGACAGCCACTGATGAATGAATCTTAGCCAGGGCTGGTGGCAGACACAGAACCATTTCTTTACCAGACTGGACTGACCTTTCTGAGGTTTTCTTATCTCTACACAGTAAGTCAGTCTTCTGAATGTCTACATGGCTGAGCCACATTGCAAGAGGAAATATTTTATACCTACTATGTTTTCTTTCCTTACCGTAATAGTTAGAAATGCTAACTCAAATCAGGACTAATCTACTTAGCAATCTGTGTAAGCATATTAATTACTACAATAAGCAGACTTTGATGTCTGACTGTGACTTCCAATGACAGAAAGAGGAGTCATTGTTTCCTATCTCACTGTGACATGCTTGCTCAGATAAAGGAGGAGCAGCGGGGTATAGCCCTCTAGGAACTGGATCAATGTAGACACTACAACTCCAACTTAGAACTGTGACCCAGGGGTCCTACAAACGGTCATTACAAATCCACAGGGATGGTAACAGCTGTTCTCACCATTCACCTCTGGTAGCATCATTCGTGAGCACACGTGCAGGAAATGAATGTTTAATAGCCTATTACACCCCTCCCCCGGGTCACCCAGAAAGACAGTGACCCAGGCGCTGTCACTAGTAGGCAGGGCTTATTTACAGCAGCAGGAGGATGGCAGTGTCGCCTCTGGGGTGGGCTGGGACAGAACATCACAGGGCTGAGCATCTCTGCTCACACCACCCAACCCGGACTCTTGACAATAGTCACAACAATACATCTGTGATACCCTAATTACGCTGTTTCTCCTTATCTTGACATTCAGACGCTGGGACAAAAGAAGATGTATTCCATGTAAGCCAATTATGGGGAACAGAGGAATTTAACAAGATAGCAACGTACGCCAGGTGAGCAGCCAATTATAAGCTTTTCTTAATTACTATGAGCTAAATATGAGCTATCACAGACTTGAGATCACTCCTAAATCCTGGATATGAATTTCTTTTTTAAAGCACAATAGCGGGAAGGTCAAGTTTTCTTTCATCGGATGGGATTTTCAGGGACTCACAGGAGTTTACCATAACAGAGGAAGGAAGGTTTCTCAAAGAGCTGGTTTTGGTGTAAAGGTATGTGGCTGGGGTCCCAGTAGGGACGGTGCCAGACCTGGACCCACCACCCCGCAGGGGAGCGTGCACCCTGGTCAGTGAATGCTACAGTGCTTCTGAGCTCAGGGAGGGATGTCAGAGCACCAAGAGACCGGTACTGGGGAGGCCAGAGTTTCAGTTATAAATAAGCCCCCCAAATGATGAGATAAAAAGTAACGATACACTTGAAAGTGTGGGATGGGAAGAGATCAGCTTCATGTAAAAAGAATAATGATTTGTGCTTACATAATCAACGCTTCCAATAACAGCTACCATCTATGAAGCAATTTCTATATACCAGACACTGTTTTAAGCCCGTGACTTGGATTAACTCAACCCCCATAGGCATTTCTACTATCCGTATTCACACACAGGAAAACTGAGGCATAGAGAGTTCACTTTTCATTCAGGGCCCAACATTCAGACACAGGAACCAGGAAACCAACACAACTAGCCTGACTGCAGACTCTGCCGATTTCCCCACTGGCTGCAACATCTTTCCTGAGATGAGTTCAATGAGATGAAAAAGGCCCTCCACGCACTCTTGGTCCCCATCCTGGCCCCTCCCCACCACCATTCTCATCACAGCCTCAGATCTCCCCTGAACTTGATCACCATGCATTAACACTTCCATTTTACATTCAATATACATGTATATTGCTGTATACATTTGAGTTGATTTTGGCCATTCCCCATCTTCAATGCACGCAGACCAGACAAGCCTGTTAGTGGACACTCACGTGGATCGGCGAGGCAGGGTCAGGCTGGACACTCTAGAACACAAAGCAGAAGTGTCTGGGTCATCACCTCATGATTTCAAGGCTACATTAGCGATGGTAAGAATTAGATGTGGTCTTGCCTTTAACAGGGAATACTGGCAGCTGGCCATGATGAGGCAGAAGAGGAGCGCCCATATGTCTTTGCAAAAGCCTTGGTTCAATGTCAGAAATCCAAGCAGGGAAACCAGGATGATGAGTAAAACCGCCAGCACATTTTCCTTGACATCTTCAGTTCTGAGCAAAACAAACAAATAAAAACAATATTGAAACTCCATCTAAAAAATTTTAATTTATCTACTTAAAAAATAATTGTAATATATAGTGGAACTATACATAATCTTGTTGCGTATTTTCCTAGTCTCCTGTAAATGTGTTATCACACTTTCATAATTTAAAAAAATTAAAATTAAAAAAACAAAGGGAATAAAAGGTAAGGTTGTCTGTTTTTATCCGGAGAATACGTGCATGCTTCTAAAATGACTGACAGCAGAGAGTACTTATCCCAAGCTTTTATGTTTGGTAACAAGATTTTACAGTTTCTTTCTTTCTTGCATTATTACTGCATTCTACATTTTTTTAAAAGCCATATTTAACTCCCATTTTCTGTTATTGAAACGAGTGAAATATAATCCCTTTGGGTGTCCCTGGCCATTAAACCAGGTTTACTGGGAGAAGACTTGTTAATTGTTCCATCCACCACAGTGAATTGTGTTTCAGAAAAGGAGCTTCACTAACTCCTTTAAGTGGAGGAAGGGGGTACATTTCACTTGACTCAAGCAGGCAATCCCTTCCACATTCAGTCACAGTGGCCAGAATTTGCTGCTCCGTTTCAGAGGCCAGGAGAGCTCCAGCCAGAGAGCTCAGTGCAGCGGGTCTGACCCCAGTGTGTCACTGGGTAATCTCTCCGGAGACACCACATGAGAGGTGTGGGGCAGAGAGATGAGCTCATCCAGACATGGGGTGTTATCAGCGGGGGTGTAAAGGGAAAAGAAAGGGAGTGTCAAGATGTTGATATAAAGGGGCTAAAGGCAGGATCATGGGGGAGGCAACGAGGGCTGCTAGTGGGAGGAACTGGATCCATCGAAGTGCAAGAGGGGATGTGGAGACACTGGATGGAGGTAGGGGGAAAGCAAATTCCCTGGTGACTCAGACAGTAAAGAGTCTGCCTGCAGTGTGGGAGACCCAGGTTCAATCACTGGGTCAGGAAGATCCCCTAGAGAAGGAAATGGCAACTCACTCCAGTATTCTGGCCTGGAGAATCCCATGGACAGAGGAACCTGAAGGGCTATGGTCCATAGGGTTGCAAAGAGTTGGACAAGACTGAAGCCATTTAGCACGCAGAGGGTATGTGAAGAATGAACTGAGGCTGGGACTATGACATCAGAGGTGGAAGGCTTCTATGAGACGAGGAGATGTAGGGTGGAGTTACAGGAGGGAACAGTTGAAAGGAAGGACGGTGTGGACCCCAAGGTCAAGAGTTTAGATGGACTAATCACTAGAATTCTGAGTGAAGTGAAGTGAAGTCACTCAGTCGTGTCCGACTCTTTGCGACAACATGGACTGTAGCCTACCAGGCTCCTCCATCCATGGGATTTTCTGGCGAAGAATACTGGAGTGGGTTTCCATTTCCTTCTCCAAGAGATCTTCCTGACCCAGGGATTGAATCCAAGTCTTCCACATTGAGGAAGGATTTTTTACCAGCTGAGCCACAAGGGAAACCAAGAATATTGGAGAGGGTGGCCTATCCCTTCTCCAGCGGATCTTCCCGACCCAGGAATCAAACCGGGATCTCCTGCATTGCAGGCAGATTCTTTACCAGCTGAGCTATCTTATATTGCCTATTTTTGTCCATGTACCTATTGGTCTTTCCCATTAAATTATGATCATTTTTAGATAGGAATAGTTGGCTACTTCATTCTCGGCAGGCTCAGGCACTTCTGAATGTTTTCTTTAATTAATGGATTTTATTTTTAAAGCAGATTTATTTTTTTTAGATTTTTTTAATGTGAACCATCTTTTAAGTCTTTATTGACTCTGTTACACTATTGCTTCTGTTCTTTATGTTTGGGGTTTTTTGGCCATGAGGTATGTAGGATCTTAGCTCCTCAACCAAGAATCAAATCCCTACTCCCTGCCTTTGAAGGTGAAGTCTTAATCACTGAACCACTATGGAAGTCCCTAGAGCAGTTTTAGATTCACAACAAAATTGAGGAGAAAGTGTTAAGAGTTCCTACATAGCTCCTCCCTCCAAATATACACCCGCCTTCCCCCACCATCAACATCTCCCACTAGAGTGCTACATGGGCTTTAACTGAGGAGGCAACACTGCCAGATCATCATCAACTAAAGTCCATAGTCTGCATCACGGTTGCTTTCTGGAGACGTACATGCTATGGGTTTACACAATGCTGCAATGATACAGAGCCACCATTATTGTACCATGCAGAGTATTTTCACTGCCCGAAAAATCCTTTGTGCTCTGCCTATTCATCCATCCTCTCTGCTGCTGCTGCTAAGTCGCTTCAGTCGTGTCCGACTCTGTGCGACCCCATAGACGGCAGCCCACTAGGCTCCTCTGTCCCTGGGATTCTCCAGGCAAGAATACTGGAGTGGGTTGCCATTTCCTTCTCCAATGCATGAAAGGGAAAAGTGAAACTGAAGTCGCTCAGTCGTGTCTGACTCTTCGCGACCCCATGGACTGCAGCCTACCAGGCTCCTCCATCCATGGAATTTTCCAGGCAAGAGTACTGGAATGGGGTGCCACTGCCTTCTCCTCCATCCTCTCTAACCCCTGGTAACCACTCACCCTTTTACTGTCTCCATAGGTCTGCCTTGTCCAGATTCCATAATGAAATCATACAGTATGCAGCCTTTTCAGGTTAGCTTCTTTCACTTAGTAATACACACTAAAGGTCCTCTGTGTCTTTGCATGGCTTCATAGTTCATTTCTTTCTACTGCTCAATAATACTTACATACCACAATTTGTTTATCCATCACCTATCAAAAGACAGTCACTTCCAAGTTTTGGCGATTATGAATAAAGCATCTATAAACGCAGGGTTTTGTGGAAATAGGGAGCATGACTGGTAGGCCAAACTGCACTACTAGTGTGTTTAATCTGTGAGAAACTGCCGAGCTGTCTTCCAAAGTGGCTGTTCCACTTTGTAATCCCACCAGCGATGACGTGAGTCCTGCTGTCCCACACCCTTGCTGGCATTTGCTATTATCAGTGTTTTGGATTGGGCCTTTCTAATAGGGTCTTCCCTGATGGCTCAGTTGGTAAAGAATCCACCTGCAATGCAGGAGATCCCGGTTCAATTCCTGGGTCGGGAAGATCTGCTGGAGAAGGGATAGGCTGCCCACTCCAGTATTCTTGGGCTTCCCTTAGGGTTCAGCTGGTAAAGAATCTGCCTGCAATGCAGGAGACCTGGGTTCAATCCCTGGGTTGGGAAGATTCCCCTGGAGAAGAGAAAGGCTACCCAGACCAGTATTCTGGCCTAGTCCATGGGGTTGCAAAGAGTCAGACACAAGTCAGCAACATTCACTTTCTAATACGTGTGTGGTGGTATCTCATTATTGTTTTAATTCATAATTTCCCAATGATATATAATGTGGAGCATCTTCTCACACATTTATTTTCCATCTGTATATCTTCTCTAGTGAGGAATCTGTTCATATTTTTTTCCCATTTTTTAATCAGGCAACCAAGAGGTATAGAAGTACAGAAATGTAAAGAACTCAGATATTAAGCTGCTCATGTTGAAACCTTTTTTTAAAAACTGGGGGAGGGACAATAAATACTTAGTGAAAAGTGAAATTTATGTATTTTTTATTCTCTCCTATGTGCTTTTTATAGAGTTAAATATATTTGTTTACCCAATTCAGGTCTAGAAAATACATTATGTATTCTTTAGTTTGCTCATAACATTTTGAAATATCTATCTAAGACTACCTAAAGGCTTAGGAAATAAAACAAAAATTTCAATTAAAAAAAAAATTCTTCTATTTGGAGAAAAAAAATAAAGTTCCTAAAAGTAACTTTTCCCAGGTCCTCCTCCACCAGGACTGCATTTCTCTGCCTCCCCACCATCCCTCCCCTCCCACGGTTCCTCGTAAATGTTGGTGAAGAAGTTTGCTCACTGGGTAAGGGGTGTCAGGATTAAGGCTATACTTTAGAAAGATTTATCTTGCAGAGGTTAACAAGATGCACTGAAGGGGAAAGGATAAACAGTACTCCCAGAGAGAAGTAACCAGAGCCTGGGAAAGTGACACACCTGGGAAATTAGAGGGGACATGTGACTCTCAGTCACAAAACAGAACAGGGCAGAAAAGACTCTGATTGAATGGAGTATGTACCATGAAAGAGTGAAAGAATAAAGATGACTTTAAGCTTTCAGTCTGGGGGAAAGGCTCATAATAGCAGAAACTGGGAAGGAGCTTGCGAAGGGAAGCTGATGCATTTGTTCATGCAACAGAAGTGATGCAAATACATCCGTGAATGAAACTCATGAAGCCGCCTTTCCAGTGGACAGTGACATAAAATAAGTAACACACACAGAGTAAGAACGTGGTAGGCTATTTGAAGAGCATTCGTGCAACAGAAAAATGAAAAGAACAAGCTGAGAGGAGTTATGAGTGTGTGGACAGAGACCTGATGGATTTTAAACAGGAAGGTCAGGCTAAGTCTCTCCAAGAAAAAGCATTTGAAAGACAAAAGGGCCAGCCTGTGCAGTTATCTGAGGGAAGAGCTCACCAGGTGGAGGGAACAGCCAGGGCAAACATCTTCAGGCTGGAAGAGGGCCTGGTGTGGTGACCAACAGGAAGACCAAGAGGCGACTAACACTCTGTTGGGTTAAGAATAGTATACAGGGAGATACTAGGGGAAATGTTAACTGGTGCAGCCACTCCAGAGAACAGTAGGGAGGTTCCTTAAAAAACGGAAAATAGGGCTACCCTGCAATCCCATTCCTGGGCATATATCCAGAGAAAAGCATAATTCAAAAAGATACATGCACCTGTGTTCACAGCAGCACTATTTACAACAGACAGGACGTGGAAGCAACCTAAACGTCCACTGACAGATGAAAGGCTAAAGAAGATGTGATATATATAACATGGAATACTACTCAGCCATAAAAAGAGTGGAATAATGCCATTTGCAGCAACACAGATGGACCATGAGATTATCATACTAAGTGCAATAAGTCAGACAGAGAGATAAATATCATACAATATCACATATGTGAAATCTAAAATACAGCACAAATGAACTTATCCACAAAAGAGAAACAGACTCAGACATAGAAAACAGCCCAGTGGTTGCCAAGGGGGAGTGGGGTGGGGGAGGGATGGATTGGGAGTTTGGGATTAGCAGATGCAAGCTATTTTATATAGGACAGACAGACAACAAGGTCCTACTGTACAGCACAGCCAACTTTGATCAATATCTTATGATAAACCATAACGGAAAAGAATATATATGGATAACTGAAACACTTTGCCTTACAGCAGAAATGAATGCCACACTGTAAATCAACTATTATCAATCAGTACAATTTTGAAAAAGAATAGTGTCCAGGGAGAATGGGTGTAAGCAGTTGATGCTCTTACAGTAACCCAGATGGGAGATGAAAAGGGCTCAAACAAAGGTGGCAACATTAAAGGTAGAAGCCGCAGTAGATACCTTTGAAGGAGCAGGAAACATAATCTACGAGAAATTGAACGCGGGAGTGAAAGGAAAGATTTAAGGATTATGCCAAGATTTTTAGTGAAAAGCTGGGAGGATAAGGTAGTCATCAGCTGAAGTGGGGGAGACTACAGGTGGAGCAGACCTGGGATGGGGCAGAGATGAAGAGCTCAGTTTCAACTCTGATTATGAGATGTCAACCCCATAGTTAGATACGCAAGTAAAGAACTCCAGCAACAGGTCCAGGGTGGAGACAGAAACTGGTCACTGGCAGATTAGTGGGATTTAAAGCCATGAGACTAAATGTGATCACTAAAGAAAAGCGGGTAGAAAGAGAAAGACCAAGGCCTGAGCAGCTCCTGGGACACCAACATGAAGAGGTCACCTGCAAAGGGGACCAGGAAGGAGCTACCACCGGGGCAGAAGGAAAACCAAGAGAGGGCTGAGCCCTGGAAACGAGAGAAGAGAGTAACCCAAGAATGAGTCCAGGGACATGACTGACAGGATCAACCGTGACCTGGCCCAGGGCAGGCTCCACGCGGTCCTGGGGTCAGAAGACGGAATGCGAGGGGGTTATGAGAAAATGAGAGGAGAGAAACTGGGGGAAAAAATAACATGCAATGCTTCAAGGAGCTCCGCTGCCAGGAAACCTGGAGAAATGGGAGAGCAGCTGGGGGAACGTGGTCCAGAGGATTTGTAAGGATGGGAGGCATGAGAGCACATCCTCGCGACGGTGACGATGGCGAGTTTGCCCCTGCTTGCCACATGCCTGGCTCCCTGCTGTATCTCAGCTCTGTGAGTTTCCTCCCCAGATAAGGCCTCTGTCATCACCTGTCCTGACATCTGTGTCCTCCTCCCCCACGTTCCTCTATCTCAGGCCTTCAGGGGTGTCTTCCATGGCAGCCAGGAGCGTGTGCCGTCTTAGCCCACTTCTCCCAGTGGAGCCAGGCCTCCTGAGCACAGGGACTGTATGTCAGTTTCATTCATTGCTCTATACCCAGGGCTCCTTATAGAGCGTAGAGTGGAGTAGGTGTTTTGATTTTTTTTCAAGTGTTGAATGAACAAATAAATGAATGAAATGATGCTTAGATGGACAGCTTTTTGTTTTAGATGCTAACCTGATAAACTGGTGAAAGAAAAAGAAAACCTAGGAGTTTTGCAAGATGAGGTAATAGCAGAAGAGAAAGGAAGAGAAAATGATAAAAGAAAAGAGAGACAAGTCTGAAAATATCTAAGCAGACTGGACGGCAAACTGAAGGCAAACAGAAGAGGCTGTGATCATAGGGACCCAGGACGCTACCATGATCAGAGGATAAGGAAACACATTCAAGGAAGATGAGCCTGAATCCCACAGGAAAAGGTAAACAACGTCAAACAGAAGTCCTTGACCTGGGGGAGTTCAGGGCAGCGATTAGTCTGATTTCATTGCCTGTTATTCACCAAATTCTTCCAGTTTCTGCCAACACTTATAAGCTTGTTTTCTATTATATATGTGTTTTCTTTCCAAGCTTTCATTTGGTAAATTCAAGTTCTCTCATCCATGTGACTTTAGATACTCCCAATGAATATCCAGGGTAATTTATGTATACATTTTCAAATAAAAAAACAGCTCCGGTCATCAAAAACATAAAATTTATCGTGTGAATCCCTGTTTTCTTAAACAGACCTTTCACATCATCACTGAACTAAACAGGTGAGCTAAGGAGGTGTGCTGTGCCCCAGGCCACGCTGGGGTGGTGACCTCTCACACCTGGGCATCTGTGTTTTCAGAAAGCTCCCAGGCGGTGTGTGTGCTTAGTGCTGCTCCACAGCCCTTGGGCAGGGCTGCTCTCTCCACACAAAGGTCCCAAGCTGCTCGGTTTTTCTAGGTCAGTGCTCTGGGTTTTCCTTCCTCCTTCCTCACTGTCAGCTGGGAGTCATGGCGTCCCTTCCTCTCCTCTTCATTGACTGCCAACTAGAAAACCAGATCACCAGGCTTGCAGGTGGATGGCTGAAAGTAGGATTAGATGGGCTCTGAAGAAAGGGTGATCTCTCCTTTCTAAGGGCCTTTCAGTGTCTGCATTTGACAACATCTACTTTGGCTAGAAAGGAACATGGTTGGCTACAGTCCACAGGGTCACAGAGAGTCGGACTTGGCTAAAGTGACTTAGCATACACACTTTGGCTACAATCATTTATTTCATTAAAATTTTTTTTTCTTCTTTCTAGGTTCTGGGCCACATTCTAAGTAATAATAATAACGGACTCTGCGACCCCACGGACTGTAGCCTGCCAGGCTCCTCTGTCCTTGGGATTCTCCAGGTAAGAATACTGCAGTGGGTTGCCATTTCCTTCTCCAGGGGATCTTCCCAACAACTAATATTTAAAGAACTCTTTCTGTCATTAATTTGGTTTGATCCTCACATCCTCCCTGTGATATGGTTTGTTGGGGTTTTTCCATAACATCTTACTGACTTTTTGGCCAATCCAATAGATTACCACATTTAACAGGAGACTGAAGGCAGTGGTAAAGAACCCACCTAGCAATGCACAGGTTCCATCCCTGGGTCAGGAAGATCCCCTAGAGAAGGGCATGGCAACCCACTCCAGTATTCCTGCCTGGAGAATCCCATGGACAGAGGAGCCTAGTGGGCTACAGTCCATGGGGTCGCAAAGAGTCGGACATGACTTAGCACGTAACTTGCAAGAGAGGTGATTAAAATGATTTAACACTATAACCTTCACAAGATGATAACCATCTTCCTCATCATCATTTTTTAGATCTTCACTGGATTTTCAGCTAATTTTCATCAGTGAGTGGATTTTAAAATAACAAACCCAGAAATCCATAGAAATATTTGTATTTAATATGAAGGGTTAAGGCAAGTTAGTTCAACTTCTAATAATCTCTTTTTAAATGAATATTTCAAAAACTCTTCTCATCTATCAGACTGTATTATCTTGAATTATTTTAGTTAAGTATGAAGTTTCCGTCTTAACTGTGTGCCCCTGGAGTAACATAGTATTGTTAGAAAAACCATTATAACTCCCTTCCCTGACTTGTGGGTCCTGAAATTTACTGTTGTAATTTTGCATGACTACAGTTTTTCAATATGTGATCACACCATTTAAGACATTATGATAACAAGTAGTCACTGGGGGACCCACAATAGCCAGGCAGGCAACCAGCCTTCCCACTACCGCACTGACTGGCATTTAACTGTGAAACTCCTGTGTTTTCTGATGACACCATTAGTAATAGCATCTGAATCTCCAACCTGTGAATTCACAACCTGTGAATATCACAATTCATTGTTGTTATTGTTTAGTCGTTAAGTCATATCTGACTCTCTTGTGACCCCATGGACTGTAGCCCACCAGGCTCCTCTGTTCATGGGATTTCCCAGGCAAGACTACTGGAGTTGGGTTGCCATTTCCTTCTCGAGGGGATCTTCCTGACCTAGGGATCAAAACCACGTCTCCTGTATGGGCAGGTGGGTTCTTAATCACTGAGCCACCAGGGAAGCCCCCACAATTTATATACTCACATACTGATGTACACCCTGGTTCCTTTTAGTTTTTAATAATTATAAATACAGATATTAAAAACATTCATATGCAGTATTTATGTGGATGTTTTCAAATCAGTTAGATAGTTACCTAGGAGTACAATTGGTGAATTATATGGCAAAACTGTTTACTTTAGAAAACTGCCATCCTGTCTTTCAAATTAGCTATACTATTTTGTTCTTCCACCAGCAATGAAAACAGGGTTTTTTTGTTCCACATTCTTTCCAGCATTTGCTATTGTCAGTTTTGTTTGATTAAACATTCTCATAGTATATAGTGGTATCTCATCGTTGCTTGAATTTGCAAATCTCTAGTGACAGAAAATGATAAACCTATTTTTATGTACTTGTTTGCCATTTGGATATCTTCTTAGATGAGGGTTCTCTTCAGATCTTTAGCCCATATTTTAAAATTAGGTTGTTTTCTTATTATTGAGCTTTAAGTAGTCTTTGTATATCTTGGATATATATCTGATGTGTGTTTCGTAAATTTTTAATTTTTTAAGTCTTTATTGAATCTGTTACAAGATTGCTTCTGGTTTTTTTTGTTGTTGTTGTATGTTTTGGTTTTTTGGCCACAAGGTATATAGGATCTTAGCTCCCCAACCAGGGATCAAACCTGCACCCCCCTCACTGCAAGGTGAAGTCGTAACCACTGGACTGCCAGGGAAGTCTCATAAACAATTTTTTCTGTCAGTGACTTGTCTTTTCATTCTTTTATACTGTCTTTTTGCAGAGTAAAGTTATAAATTTTAATAAAAACATTATTTTAGAAAAGATTACAATCTGGTCTTCTGTATACCCCAAGGGGGATGGAAATGGACCTCTTTGGTCCCCAACTCCATCATGCCTTACTCAGCCTGACCCCTGCCACCTGCCTCCACCTCCCCACCCAGTACCCTCAGCTCCAACCCCACAGCACTGCATCTTGAGAAATAGTGGTGAGCAAGAGTAACAAGCTTTAAGGGAAAGAGTAGCATCCAAAGTATAGGATAGAGTATTTAGAACCCAAATGGAAGGAAAGGGCGAGACATCACTCCTTCCCCCGCCATGTCCCTCCTCCCCTCCCCACGCCACATCCTCACACCCAAGCTCTGCCCTCAACATGGCAGCTGCATGCTCTCCTACAAAAACTGGCAAAAGATGAGCAGACCAAGGCATAACATTGTCCCAAACCTTAACACTAAACCATGCTACCAAATTCTCCTATGTTCCCATTTTCACCGCTCAATGACAATTTCTTCATTCATCAGGATCTCACTGCTCTGACTCTGGGTTTGCAGAACAAAAAGCGGACACCTTGGAAAAGCACCAGAGAATTTCAGCTGGAGGCCAAACTGCTTATTATCAGCAAGCAAGCGCATTCTGCCAAGCCCCACTCGTGTCCTTCCCCAGCACACGTGCACGCCTGGAGGCTTACCTATCCAGTAATGCCAGCAAGGTAAGGCGATCATACCAGACCTTAATCCACTTCCCAGGGAAGATGATAAACTTGTAAAACTGCTCTCGGTTAAACTTTCCTTGTGTGGAAGAAGAGGATGAATCTTCCAGATCCCGACTCAGATGCTTTTGGATACCAAAAGAAAAAACAGAGAGAGGGTTTCACATAGACGTGTTATTGTCATAAAAATAAGCCTCCTGATTTAAAAGTACCAAAAGCAGATGTTCAAATTCTGAAATGGAAACCAACATAGTCCATTAAAAAAAAAAAAATGGGCACCCTAACCAAAGGATAATGATCAACAGAAAAGGTCTTTTTTTTTCCAGCTTTATTTTTTGTACTGAGTATTATTGATTTACAATGTTTTGTGAGTTTCAGTTGTACAGCAAAGTGGTTTAGTTATACATATACATATATTCATTCTTTTCTGTATTCTTTTCCCTTATAGGTTATCACAGAATACCAAGTATAGTTCTCTATGCTATACAGTAGATCCTTATTGCAGAAAAGGTCTTTTTTACCAATACATTTCAATGTCATTATAATGTGACATTAAAATTATGCTACTCATATCAAAATACTACTGTCAGGCCAGGAAACTGCCATGAAAGTAATTATTATGAAAGATCAGAATTCAAAAAAAGGCCTTAAACGACATAATCTTTGAAAGGTATGCTATTTAATGTAATACCCAGATAAATATTTAAATTTTTTTTAAGTAAAAAGATTTTCATCCACAGTATGTAGGTCCTTAGTGAAGCCCAATATAAGTAAGACCTGAAATATCTGTCAGAAAAAAAAATTAAACCAATAAAACAGAAACAGGTGGAGGAATTTAATCTCAGATTTAAAACATTTTCACCCCAAATTCATCTCTGATTAGATCTAATCTAGTGGAAAGGAATTCAATTTTGAAAAAAATTAGTCTCCATTCATTTGCTGAACAAATACTTAATGAGCCCCAGCGCCCTGCAGACCTTCTATTTCTAGTCTGTGGGGTTGCTTTTTTTTTTTTTTTGTAACTGTGGTTAAAAAAATACATAATTTAAAATTTATATCTTAACCACTTTGTATGTATGCATTTCAGTAGCAATAATATTCATATTATTATTCATGTTTTCATCTTGCAAAACTGAAACTCTGTCTACATTGAACACTAACTCCCCACTCTCCTCTACTTTCTGTCTCCAGGAATTTGACCCCTCTGGGTACCTCCTATAAGTGGAATTAAAGAGTATCATTCCTTTGTGACTGGCTTATTTCATTTATCATAATGATCTCAAGTTCTATCATGTTTCAGGCGTCAATTTTTTTTTTAGGGCTGAGTAAAATTTCATTTTATGGATAGACTACATTTTGTTTACTCACTCATCTGTCGACAGGCACTTGGGTTGCATCCACCTCTTGGTGGAATATTCACTATTCACAATCATGAATGACGCTATTGTGAACACACACATGCAAATATCTGTTGGATTCCCTGCATTAGGCTCTTTGAATATACACCAAAAAGTGAAATTGGTGGATTATGCTAGCTTGCATTTTTATTTGTTTGCTTTTGTCCTATATTTTTCCAAAAAGGATTTTCAGTAGGCTCTAATTTCCTGTAGGCTAAGCTGAAGCTCCAATACTTTGGCCACCTTATGCGAACAGCCGACTCACTGGAAAAGACCCTGATACTGCGAAACGTCGAAAGCAGGAGGAGAAGAGGGCAACAGAGGATGAGATGGGTGCAGGGTGTCACTGATTCAGTGGACATGAACCTGGGCAAACTCCAGGAGATGGTGAGTGACAGAGAAGCCTAGCTTGCTGCAGTCCATGGGGTTGCAAAGAGTCGGACACGACTTGGTGGCTGAAAAACAGCATAAGACGCAGAAGACCGAGAAGAAGGGCCAAGATAAGCTAAGGGAGGAGGACAGCATGGAAGAGCAGCCGTGGAGGCAGAGCTATCTTTCCGTGGCCTCATCCTCTCCTCTCAGACTTACAAAGCAGAAGGTCATACTTGGGCACACTGCGTACTTTTTCCTTAATTCACTGAAAGTCGCTGATGTCAAAACACCTGGGATGCATAAGGGCAACACATGCCTCACTGGAGACCATGTGGAACCCTCTTAGGAGGCTGACTTCCCCATCTCTCTGTTCCCAGCTGCTAATTCCCTGACAGCTATGGAGCATAGTGTTATTCAGACCATAAAATATTAACACAAAGAGCATTTCAAAGGAAAGCTGATCCATTGTGAAGGTAATATGCAGGTTGACAATATACAGGATGGATTGGGCTGTATTATTAGAAGTAAGTTGAGACTGTAAGTGCTGCTTGTGTCTGGAATTTGACTCCAACAGAAAAGAGAGCCTCGGGGAAACTTCCTGCTGTCATGTCAGCAAGAACAGCATCTTCTTTTAACGACAATGAACTTATGAAAGTCAAAGTGCTACTTGCTCAGCTGTGTCTGACTCTTCGTGACCCCATGGACTGCAGTGTGCCAGCTCCTCTGTCCCTGGAACTCTCCAGGCAAGGATACTGGAGTGGGCTGCCATTCCTTTCTCCAGGGGATCTTCCCGACACAGGGATCGAACCCGGGTCTCCCACACTGCAGTCAGATTCTTTGCTGTCTAAGCCACCAGGGAAGCCCAGTGAATTTGTAATTTAGAGTAAATCTTCCTCTCAAAAGAGATCCTTTCCCTTTATGCTCCATGAACTAAGTGTGCAAGTAAGAAATAAAACACATGTGCCAGCTGAGTAGGGTTTACCATTCTGTGATGTGGGAATTTAGCATGATGTATACACATGTCAAGGATAAACAACAGTGAAGCCGACAACATTCTTTTGAATAGTAAGAAAATACTCTCTTTTAGATAGTAGTTTTAGGGAAGGTCACTATTAACAAATCACATGAAGACTATGTCTACATCTTTTGCAAAATTTATTAAATATTCTGGCATATTGTGCTATATATTGCTGCTTAAATGAAAATAATCTCAGAATTTAATACAAAGAAAAAATGATTTGACTTCGGTGTTAGTTTGCTAGGGCTAACACAATGAAGGACCACAAACGGGATGTCTTAGACAATAGAACTGTATTTCCCCCAAGCTACCTGAAAAAAGTCAAGAGTTCTATAAAACTAATAAGAATTTTGATGATATTAACAATTAAAACTGATTATTAAAGGCATAATTTTGCCATACATTATCATTAATCTTCAAAACCTCATAATAACTCTTCCACAGATGCAAGCTACCACATATAGAATGGATGGGCAACAAGGTCCTACCGTACAGGGAAATATATTCAATATCCTGTGATGAACCATAATGGAAAAGAGTATGAAAAAGAATACATATAACTGAATCACTTTCTGCACAGCAGAAATTAACATGACGTTGTAAATCAACTATACGTCACCACAAAACTTTAAATGAAAATTTAAAAAAAATAGTCTCTTCAAGAGTTCCATAACTAATAAGCATTTTGATGATATTAATGATGGCCCCTGAAGATAGCCTCTTCAATAAGTGGTGCTGGTAAAACTGGACTGCTATGTCCAAAATAATGAAATCAGAACACTACCTAATACCACACACAAAGATAAACTCAAAATGGATTAAAGATCTAAGCGTAAGACCAGAAATTATAAAATTCTTAGAGGAAAACATAAGCAGAACACTCGATGACACAAATCAAAGCAAGATCTCCTATGACCCACCTCCTAGGGTAATGGAAATAAAAACAGAAATAAACAAGCGGGACCTAATCAAACTTAAAAGCTTTTGCACAGCAAAGGAAACTACAAACAAGATGAAAGACACCCTCAAAATGGCAGAAAATAACAGCAAAGGAAACAACTGACAAAGATTCATTTCCAAAATACACAAGCATCTCATGCAATTCAGTACCAGAAAAGCAAGCAACCCAATCGAAAAGTGGGTAAGGGATCTGAAGAGACATTTCTCCAAAGAAGACATACAGATGGCTAACTAACACATGAAAAGATGCTCAACATTGCTCATTATTAGAGAAATGCAAACCAAAACTACAATGAGATACCACCTCACACCGGTCAGAATGGCCATCATTAAAAAGTCTACAAACAATAAATGCTGGAGAAGGTGTGGAGGCGAGGGAACCCTTTTGCATTACTGGAGAGAACAGAAACTGATATAGCCACTATGGAAGACGGTATGGAGACTCCTTTAAAAGCTAGGGATAAAACCACCATATGACCCAGCAATTCCACTCCTAGGCATATACCCAGAGGAAACCAAAATTGAAAGAGACACATGTATCCCAGTGTTCACTGCAGCACTATTTACAATAGCTAGAACATGGAAGCAACCTAGATGTCCATCAGCAGATGAATGGAGAAAGAAGCTATGGTACATATACACAGTGGAATATTACTCAGCCATAAAAAGGAAGGCATATGATCAGTTCTAATGAGGTGGATGTACCTAGAGCCCATTATACGGAGTGAAGTAACTCAGAAAGAGAAATATAAATACTGCATACTGACACATACATATGAAATCTAAAGAGATGGCACTGATGAATTTATGTTCAGGGCAGCAATAGAAAAAGAGACATAGAGAACAGATCTAAGAACATGGGGGGAGGGGAGGAGGAGAAGGGGAGCTGTATGGAGAGAGTAACATGGAAATTTCAATACTATATGTAAAATAGATAGCCAATGGGAATTTGCTGTGTGACTCAGGGAACTGAAACACAGGCTGAAGGCTCTGTGACAGGCTGAGGGGTGGGATGGGGGGGGAGATGGAAGGGAGGCCCAGGAGGGAGGGGAAATGGGTGTACCTATGGCTGATTCTTGTTGATGTATGACAGAAATCCACAAAATTCTATACAGCAATTACCCTTCAATTATATTTTTTTTATTTTTAAAAAAGAAACTAATTTTAAAAAGGGAAAAAAATAATTGCCCCGATTCTTAAAAGTCTAACTCTGTCATATATTTTCTCTAATCCTCAAACTTCCCATAACTCCTCCACAGACGCAAACTATTACATATGGACTGAATGGAGAACAAGGTCCTACTGTATAGCACAGGAATCTATATTCAATATCCTATGATAAACCATAATGGAAAAGAATATATAAAGAATATATCTATACACTTAACTAAATCACTTTGCTGTATAGCGGAAATTAGCACAACATTGTAAATCAACTATACTTCGACAAAATTTTTTAAAATAAAAATAAAAGAGACAAAATAATGGTATCTTCAAGAGTCCCATAACTAATAAGCATTTTGATGATATTAATAATTGCTGCTGATTCTTAAAAGTATAACTATGCCATATATTACCTTTATTTCTCAAAAACTCACAGTTGTTGTTCAGTCACTAAGCCAAGTCGGACTCTTGAGACCCCATGGACTTTAGCCCACCAGGCTCCTCTATCCATGGGATTTCCCAGGAAAGAGTACTGGAGTGGGTTGCCCTTTCTATCTCCAGGAGATCTTCCCAACCCAGAGACTGAACCTGAGTCTCCAGAGTTCTTGCCTGGAGAATCCCATGGACACAGGAGCCTGGCAGGCTAGAGTCCACAGGGTCACAAAGAGTCAGACACAAATAAAGCAACTTAGCACACATGTATACCTACATAGAGTATAACTTAAAATCTTTTACAATTTTACTTAAAAATGTAGCTCAGCTGGTAAAGAATCCACCTGCAATGCAGGAGACCCCGGTTCAATTCCTGGGTCGGGAAGATCTGCTGGAGGAGGACATGGCAACCCACTCCAGTATTCTTACGTGGAGAATCCCCAAGGACAGAGGAGCCTGGCAGGCTACAGTCCATGGGGTCACGAAGAGTCACACATGACAGAGTGACTAAACACAGCACAGCAGAAATAAGGACTCCAGAACAACATGTGGTCAGTTAGAAAGTAGCACAACGTTTTTTCTGCACATCTGAACAAGGGTGTGTAAATTACCATCAAGCTTCTTCTGAAAAAATCTAGTTAAGCAATCGTGAAATTGAATCTAAAACTATTATACTAAGTCCCCTACATACTAACCTTCAAGTTGTGAACTTTCAAAGATGTACATGCGTGTTCACATGTCCAGTCACGTAAGTTAGTTCATGCGTCTGGTGTACGTTGTCACGTGAGTGCATCCTCTACAAGTGGCTGTGCTTTTGTGTGCTTTACTGAACTGTACAGAGTACAGTAATATATTATCTATTTCAAGCCCAGGATGTCTGGAAGCCAGTGTAAAAGCAGCAGTGCTATGGCTGGTATTGCTAAGCAGCACCAACTGCTGTGCTGCACTGCTGTACTTTCCAAACCTAGACAGTACATTGAAAAGCAGAGACGTCACTTTGCTGACAAAGGTCCATATAGTCAAAGCTGTGCTTTTTCCAGTAGTCATGTATGGATGTGAGAGCTGGACCATAAGGATGGCTGAGTGCCAAAGAATCGATGCTTTTGAACTGTGGTGCTGGCTGACTCTCAAGACTCTCTTAAGAGCCCCTTGGACGACAAGGAGATTAAACCAGTCAATCCTAAAGGAAATCAACCCTGAATATTCATTGGAAGGACTGATGCTGAAGCTGAAGCTCCAATACCTGGACCACCTGATGCAAAGAGCCAACTCACTGGAAAAGACCCTGATGCTGGGTAAGACTGAGGGCAGGAGGGCAAGGGGGTGACCAGAGGATGTAATGGTTAGATGGCATCACCGATTCAATGGACATGAATCCTGAGCAAACTTGGGGAGATAGAGATGGATATGGAAGCACTGCAGTCCATGGGGTTGCAAAGAGTAGGACATGACTGAGCGACTGAACAAAAACTGTACTTTTCAAGGTACTACACTGTAAGATTAAAAATGTTACCCTTATTTTTGTACTTGTTTTTTATGTATTATTTGTGTGGAAAATATTACAAACTTATTGTAGTACAGTACTGTATAGCCAATTGTGTTAGTTGGGTGCCTAGGCCAACTGTTGCGCTAATGAACAAATTGGACTTAACAAACATACTCTCAGAACAGAACACATTTGTACATACGGGACTTACTGTATTTCTTTTTGTAGGCGAGATTCTCTAGAAGAAATCAAAACATGGTCAGGAAGAAGGTAAGCAGAGCAGTAAAGAAATGTTACACAAACTTGACAGTATCCCATCTATAGCCCTCTTCTTTCAATCTGCACCTACTGAAATCCACCTTCCTTCAAGGTCTAGCCCAAGCGTCCTTTCTTCTAAGGCGCCTTCTCCATAGCCATTCCCCAAAACGCCCTGACAGAATGTGTAGCTCTAAGTTCATGACTGGTTGTATGTCTTTCCTCCCATGTTCTTTTTGAATTCTTTGCTCTGTGTCTTACAGGGTCTCATTAAAAGTGAAGTAATAAGTGAATGAACATCAGTAAGTTAATCTCTCAGTAAAATCATGGAAAGAGGCATCTTTTCAGTGCTTGATGATCATGTCATTTGTTCCATGAATAAACTCTCTCTTCAGGCCAAGATTCTCTTTCAAAATTTCTGCATGCCTAAATTATAAGGCTATAATAAATTAATAAATATCTAGATACTTTCCAAACCCTGCAGCGAGAAAAAGCCATTCCAATCTAGTGAGGTTTTGTAGAATTTGTGCAACTCAGCAACAAAAGATCAATGTAAATCAATTTCTAATACACTGGAAGAATCAAGACTAATAACCCATTAGCATCAGTGAAAAGGTATTATTTAAATGGTATGTTATCTAAATGGTCTCTTTTCACATTTGTCCAGTAGACTACCATGAAGTGATGTAACCACAACCCTTGTCCATTCAGGACAAGACTGGACTAATTCTGATAGGGAAACCAACCTGGAAACAGGTTTCAGGACCCCTGCTTCTGGAACATTCACAAACGGTGATGCTGGGACTTACCCGTGGGGTTTCTGACTGGGTCCTCCGAGCCACCATCAGTAACAGCTGTTGTTGAAGAGCACTGACTGCAGGGTCCCCAGAAGAAGGATCTTGACTCTCAGAAGTCGTGGTACTGGAGGAACTAATCTGCAAGTCTCTGAGGATGGGCAAAACAAACACTTTGGTTACCCGGAAGTACTGGACATCAGCTATTTATTACCCCCAGACACAAGGACAGCATGGGTCCTTAACGCAGGTTGCAAGTAAGTTTTCTCCACCTTGCATGAGCAGGTCCTCTTCCGTCTCTAAGAATTTTCCACAGTTTGTTGTGATCCACAGAGTCAAACACTTTAGTGTAGTTAATGAAGCAGAAGCAGTTGTTTTTCTGGATTTCCTTGCTTTTCTCTATGATCCAACGAATGTTGGCAATTTGATCTCTGGTTCCTCTGCCTTTTCTCAATCCAGCTTGTACACTAGAAGTTCTTGGTTCACATACTGCTGAAGCCTAGCTTGAAGGATTCTGAGCCTAACCTTACTAGCATGTGAAATGAGTGCAACTGTATAGTAGTTAGAACATTCTTTGGCATTGCCCTTCTTTGGGATTGGAATGAAAACTGAGCTTTTCCAGTCCTGTGGCCACTGCTGAGAAAGACTGAAGGCAAAAGGAGAAGAGGGCAGCAGAGGATGAGATGGTTAGATGGCATCACCAACTCAATGGACTTGAATTTGAGCAAACTCAGTGAAGAACAGGGAAGCCTGGCATGCTACAGTCCATGGGGTTACAAAGAGTTCGACACCACTTAGTGACTGAACAACAATAACAGTGAGTGTTCTAAGTTGACATCTGCGTGTGCCATGCTACCTTCAGCAAGAAGGGCAGTCATCTGGCACACATTCAAGTAACTCAGGTTGTCCAGAGATATCGGGTGCCGTGGGATAAGCAGGAGGACACTTGGTGTTCTAGAGACAATGATCTCAATTTTCTATATAGTTAGTGGAAGGGGAGGTGGTAGCAACAGTTACCAGCTTCATATTTTGCACAAACAATAAACAGTGAGCTGGATCGTTCCCAAGACCCTGATCAGGAGGAAACAGCAATGATCTAACACCTCTGCTACCTCCTTCACCCCCAACACTGTCCGCACCTCCTCCTCACCCCCACCTCCACCCAAAGCACCGAGAGTACGGAGCAGAGCAAAGAAATGCCTCAGGTAGTTGTAAAAGAGGACATTAATAAGCTAGCTGTGATCTGTATCTAAAGAACTGTATTGTTGCTAATTGCATATAAACTGACAGGACTAAAATTAATAGAACTCTTTAAGCAAACTCAAGCTTGGCATTTTCCCTTTGGCTCAGAAAGCAACAAGTAGAATATACTTCTCCACCTGCTTTTCTAGCAGGGCACCCTTAACTTTGAGGAGACAATCGGTCGCCTCACCTACAGCCATTTCTAATAGAATTCCTGCTCATGGAACCCTAGTTTTATTCAATCATCCAAGACTGTACGCTCCAGAACAGACGAGGTCCCTCCCTGACCCCTGGAGTAAGTCCTGGTCACTTCATGCCCATCATGGGAACTCCATTCACTCTGGCCAGTCCTGGTTTTGGCAGAGGAGTGTCACACTATGGAACACAGGGGTGGCGGCCACAGATAAGGATGCTCACAGGCAAGTTTCTCTACTTTTTTTTTTCAGTTTTTTAAAAATTAATTTATTTTTGAAGTATAGTTGATTTACAATGCGGTATTAATTTCAGGTGCACAGCAAAGCAGTTCAGTTATATAGGGCTTCCCAGGTGGCTCGGTGGTAAAGAATCTGCCCGCAATGCATGAGACCTGGGTTTGATCCCTGAGTTGGGAAGCTCCTCTGGAGAAGGAAATGGCAACCCACTCCAGTATTCTTATCTAGGAAATCCCGTGGACAGAGGAGCCTCAAGAGCTGTAGTCAATAGGTTGCAAAAGAGTCAGACCTGACTTAGCACCTAAACAGCAACAACAAATATGTGTATGTTCTTTTCGGATTCTTTTTCCATATAGGTTATTAAAGAATACTGAGTAGAGGTCCCTGTGCTATACTTGCTGCTTATCTGTTTTATACACAGGACTATGTATATGTTAATCCCAAACTCCTAATTTATCCCCGTCACAGTCTTCCCCTTTGGTTACCAGAAGTTTGCTTCCTATGTCTGTGAATCTGTTTCTGTTTCACAAATAAACCCATTTGTACAATTTTTTTAGATGCCACATATACATGATATTATGTGATATTTGTCTTTCCATGTATGACTTACTTCACTCAGTGTGACAATCTCCAGGTCCATCCAGGTTGCTGCAAATGGCGTTATTTCGCTCTTTTTTATGGCTGAGTGGTAATGTCTTCTGATTTCTAGTCTCATGTTTCAGTACAAAGTCTCTGACAAGTTTTTTAGATCTTTCTTTTTCCCAACTCCCTCCTACTGTATTCATGAACAGACAAATACTCTCCAGGAACATCCACTATTCTCACATGCACGTGCACAAAGACACAGATTTCTCTACAGTTTTGAAACATGATTTATGATTATTTGATGACACATTCAATAAAGGCCTCCTTGTAAAGAACCACTTAGGAAATATTGTATGTTAACACCGGGGCTTGAGAAATGAGTCACGTGGGATAAGTACATGGATTTTGAAAACTTAAAAATCCTATCCTTCTATTATGTGGATGATTGTTCCATAAACGGTCCTTTTGCTTCCTGTCCATATTGTCGGTGTAATGTCTGTCACCGATAGAGAAAAAAAGTTGCATGTATAAAAACAATGTTCATTCAAACCTTTGCGCTTTGTGTAGAAACCTCTGAGGACTACACTCCTGTCATCTCATAGCTAAATACAATAGAATTGGAAAGATCTTGTTAATACAGATTCAGAGAAACCCCAAGCTCAGCAAATGCCAAAGCTTCACTAAACCCAAAAGATTAATCTGACTTCACTGTAGGTAATGTAGGTGACGACTATAAAC
The DNA here is from genome assembly GCF_001704415.2 of Capra hircus. NCBI lineage: Eukaryota > Metazoa > Chordata > Mammalia > Artiodactyla > Bovidae > Capra > Capra hircus. The sequence continues at coordinate 39,201,043 of NC_030835.1, read as the reverse complement.
AGCCAGGGGCAGGATGGAGATGTGAGAAAATCTAAAGTGTACAGCGCCCTCTGTTGCCAACTGAAATAAACTACGAACAGACTATTGGGTAAGGTGTTAAGAGTTAATTAAGAGCAACTTTCCTTCTGCCAGGAAACATGGTCCAAAAGAGAGTGCTGAATTTGTTGCATATTGCTTAGCATGCTTCTGACGGCAAAATAAAAATAACAATAGATAACGTTATTTTTCTTGTGAAAGCCATTTAAAAACCTTATGTAAAAATCTAGGGTTTGGTTTTCTTTTCAAAATCTTTTGGATGAGTTCTAGAATTAAACAGAACTAGGGTGGTGCAATGGCAACCCACTCCAGTACTCTCGCCTGGAAAATCCCATGGACGGAGGAGCCTGGTGGGCTGCAGTCCAGGGGCTCGCGAAGAGTCAGACACAATTGAATGACTTCACTTTCAATTTTCAGTTTCATGCATTAGAGAAGGAAATGGCAACCCACTCCAGTGCTCTTGCCTGAAGAATCCCAGGGACGGGGGAGCCTGGTGGGCTGCCGTCTCTGGGGTCGCACAGAGTCGGACACGACTGAAGCGACTCAGCAGCAGCAGGGTGGTGCCACTGGTGAAGAATCTACCTGCCAATACAGGATATGCAAGAGCCATGGGTTCAACCCCTGGGTTGGGAAGATCCCTGGGAGGAGGAAATGGCAACCCACTCCAGTATCTTTGCCTAAGAAATCCCATGGACAGAGGAGCCCGGTGACCCTATGAACAAGAGACGTCCACGGGGTCACAAAGAGTCGGACATGATGGAGCAACTAAGCATGCACACCTGGGTTTAAATTATTGCTCTGCTATTTACAGTCTGTGACTATAAGTATGTTGACTTCCTACCTCAAATCCGCCTATAAATAAGATCCTACTGTACAGAACAAGGAACTATACTCAGTAGCCTCTGATAAACCATAATGGAAAAGAATATAAAAAAGAATGCATATGTAAGTATAATTGAAACACTTTGCTATATGGCAGAAATTAACACATCATTATAAATCAGCTATAATTCAGTGGAATAATTTTTAAATATCCTCACCTATAAGGTAGGGATGATGTCTTCCTCATAGAAATTGTTGTAAGAATTAAAGCAGACTGGGTATGTTGCTTCTCATATATTAATTGCTTAATAACTATACCTTTAATAACCTTTTTATTTCCTTCTATTGATGTAAGACCTGACTTTGCACATTCTTATATGACACAGTAAATTGGCCCCTATATTTTTCACACAAATAACATACTAATTCTAGTTGCCTTTATGAGCAGGAGTGAGGGAAGACTGCCTTGCCCTCAACTCCCTCTTAATCTCTTTCTGTGAGTAAAGACAGATTCAAACAGCATATCAAGCTCCTCTTATTTACCCTCTTTTACAGAAGCTTAGTGTCCTAGGCGAATCATGATGATACAAAGAGAGATTCTTTTCTGAGCTTTATGACTGGTGTGTCCTCACCAGAAAACCTGCCTTGTTATATGTAGAGAGGTTTCCTACTTTACTAGGAGATGTGTAACGCTGTTTCCAGGGGTAAAAAGATGTATCTTCTTCATTTGGCATGGTTTTCTGGGGTCCAGAAGTTGAAGTGAACCATGGGCATTAGCTTTTCCACTCAAGAACCAATGAGGCTATGATGTCACAAAAATCACTCAGTGGACAGGACTTTTCCTACCAACCCTCCAAGAATTCCCATCCAACCTTCCTTTTCTTGTATCTCTTCTCAGACTATCTGCTGTCTCTTCTCCTGATCTTAGCTATGGGCTGTTTAGATTTAGAATCAGCTAAAAAGTTTCTGTTGGGGGAAGGGATAAATTAGCAGTTTGGTAGTAATACTATATATATAAAATAAATAATCAACAAGGGCCTACTGTATAGCACAGGGAACTCTACTCTATATTTTATAATAACCTATATGCGAAAAGAATCTGGAAAATATATGTATATATAATAACTGAATCACTTCGCTGTACACCTAAAACTAACACACCATTGTAAATCAACTACACCTCAATTTTTTTTTAATCTCCAAAGAAGTCTCTGTTTCACTAACTTAAGGCTAGAGACTTCCCCCATATTAATAAATATAATGTTAAAATGCTAAGCTTTAGGAGATATTTCCGCCTCTACAATAGCAACGGAAAAGGAAATATTCCAACCCTGTAGTAATTACACTCTGAACTACAGTAGAGCTGTATTTGCACGTCTGGCCTAGATTTTCCTGCTCTCTGGTTAATCTCCGGTTAACTAGTTTGGTTCAGAGCTATAACACAGATGTTGTTGCGGTTGTTGTTTAGTCACTGAGTCGTGTTCAACTCTCTTGCGATCCCATGGACTGTAGCCCTCCAAGTTCCTCTGTCCAAGGGATTCTCCAGGCAAGAGTATGGGAGTGGGTTGCTACTTCCTCCTCCAACGGATCGTGCTGACCCACCCAGGGATCGAACCCACATCTCCTGTGTCTCTTGCATTGGTAGGCTGATTCTTTACCACTGAGCCACCTAGGAAGCCCTGTGGCATAGATGTACAAATTTAAACTAGATCAAGCTTACACCAACAGCAGAAATAGTGATTACTGGAAATTACAAAAAGAGAAGCCACAGGAGGAAATAAAGATGAACCAGGGGCCAGAATGGTACACTTTCTTATAGACAGAGTTGGGTTTTAAACTCACAGTGACCACATTGTACGATATTGCACTTTCCGGGTTTTCACTCACCCCAGCTTCTGTAAGCAACAAATAACTGAAACACATTTTCCCACCGATGTAGAAAGAAGTCCTTGAAATTCTTCATCTTCCCCACATCTCAGAACTTACAGGCTACCAGCCTGAGGGAGAGGGCCTCTCTTTTTCTGCCTGCCCTTCCTTGCTTTATGGGCTTACTTGGGGGCCATGGGAACAAGTCACCCAGATGGGCAGCCTGGAGATGAAAGCCACAGTCACGTGTGCAAGACGTGGGATCTTTACATAAAGAAGCACTGTTTTGGAAACTCTAACCTGTTATTTAGAATTTGAACAGGGATTCTTGTTTTAAAGCCTGCAAACAACTCTTCTTTTATAGGACAGCAAAATTCCTCTTTGCATTTGAGAAAAAGAGCACCAGCCTGGGAGCTGGTCAGGGCCTCCAGCATGGGAGGAGACTGCCACCGTGTGGCAGCCGGGGCTGTGATCACGGAGTCAGACTCCCACTCAGCCGCAGGGCCTCTTCCCCAGGGTTCAGAGGAAGTGCCTGGGAAAACAGAAGTCTTTCTAGGGTCAACCTCACAAACCCTCCATTGTTAGGACTCTGCGCCTGGATGAAAATTTCATCTAGTGTGTCTAAGAAAACAAAATAAAGAATACAGCGAAAGGATCTGATATTAACAACAGGAAAACAAAGAGAGAGAGAGGAAACAGGAATTGAGGAATAGCAGCAACTTCACAGAGGCAAACCCCTAGAAGGTCATCTGCTTTTTCCAGAGAGTTCCACCTCTATGTGACCTTGGAAAAGACCCTGATGCTGGGAAAGACTGAAGGCAGGAGAAGGGCCAACAGAGGATGAGATGGTTGAATGGCATCACCCCCTCAATGGACATGCATTTGAGCAGACTCCAGAAGGTGAAGGACAGGGAAGCCTGGAGCTCTGCATGCAGTCCCTGGGGTCGCAAAGAGCTGGGCATGACTTAGCAACTGAACAAACGCGATCAAAGGCACCAAGAACCCCCACGCCAGCAGTTTTCAAAGTAACTCAGTAACACATAACTCTCTCATGCAGATCAACAGAGTGAAGCAGCTATGTACGTATCTTGAATATCTATCACTGGAGTTAACATTTTCAACTCAAGCCCGAGGGGAACACAAAACTAGGCATGTCTAATATTGAGAGAATTTACATTTACATTTTGCCCACCTAATTGACTAACATCCATGCCCCACATTCTGGCTGAGCTAATGCAAACCAGGGATCACTACTTCTTCTGGCTAATGTAAAGAAGAGAATCCTAAAGAGGTGTCTTGTTTGGGTTTTTTTTACAACTTTCTGCCTGCTTACCTTCTTTGGGATCCAGGTACTTAAGCATGATGGCTTTAAAAGGCTTTCCTGAGAGTTGATCCCAGTAAGTAAGGGAGGCTTTACTGAGATCAGGGTCAGAGAGGCTAATAATAATAATATTCAACAAAAAAGTAGGAACTCTGAGAAGACAATAAAGATTAAGTGCACTTCAATCCATCTTTGGAATGTAGTACCTAATGGGTTTAGAGGTTTAGAATAGCTTTCCAAAGCAAGCCTAATGTATAAGCATAACAGTATGTGTTTCAATATGTACTATTGCATGCATGTAAGCCGCTCAGTCGTATTCAAGTCTTTGCGACCCCATGGACTGCAGCCCTCCTGGCTTCTCTGTCCATGGGATTCTCCAGGCAAGAATGCTGGAGTGGGTTGCCACTTCCTTCTCCAAATATGTAGTACAATGATTCATAAATAAACAGAAGCTCAAAACAAGTGAATCCAGATAAATATAAATAGATGATTACTAATGTAATCTACTCTACTTTTTTTAAATGGAAACAAGTTGAGATACAGAAATCCCTGATAAAGATCCTATAAACTGATTTGCTCCAGATGAGTTTACCATTCAGCAGACCAACACTACTTTATGAGTAATAGATTCTCAAAATGAATGTAAACACTATGTCATTCCATAAGATTTCACTGGGGAGCAGATGATATGCATTTTGTGTGCATTTTTAAAAATTTGGTATACATTTGCATGAGATTGCTTTTGACACTAGAAAAGGTTTTATAATACTAAAGCATGGTTGTGCATTGTTTACAGAAGAAAGCTCTTCTATGTTACTTGCAAGAATTCACAGATGAAAGAAAGGTAAATCTCTGCTGAACAAAGAGCAGAAACTATCAAGTTTTCATTGCAAGACATACAGAGGAAATAATAAAAGTCCGCTTTGCAGTGAACCCTTTGGACACAAAACACACTTCAACTTTTATGCAGCTTCACCTTCAACTTCCTAGGCAGAGAGACTATTTCAACTTTGATTTTCTAGGCAGATGAGCTCATAAGAGGGTCTGAGTTGAATCAGTCCTGTGTCCTGGGTAATAAATTTATCCTCTGAAATTTTTTTTTTACATAGCAATTCTGAATTCTGCTATTCAAGCCATTGACCCTTATTCTAGTTTCTGAGGCAAGCAGGACTACATGAGATAATGTTACCAAAGGTACTGGCTTTCTGGACAGTTATTGTACAACCAGAAAATACTGCTTATATTTCTCTGGCAGTTAATGAGAAATGTATTGGTTCCCACAATGACGGAGGGACCAAGGAGGGAAATTTGTTTCCTCCCCTGGTTTCCTCCAGGAATCCCCAGAGAGACATGGAAGTTACACAGCCAACAATTCCCTATTCATACTTGGGAGTCAGGGGTATAAAACTGTCACATGGCAACCAGGCTTAACAATGGTGAAGAGGAATGGCTTTCTGGCCAATAATGAGAATCAGCGGTTTAATGGCCTAGTTGGAGGTGATCCCAGCCACTGAAGTCGCCTTAAAGGGAAAAGGCTGCTTTTCTAATATCTTCCATGGCTGAAGGGCTTAGAAACAGCCCCAACTCGGAATCCTTCCAAGTTCAAAATCAAACTTTATGTTTACTCTGATAGGAGAACTCTAAATGTAATGGCATTATAAGCCAGGCATGGAATAGTAAAGTACCTCCTCTAAAACTGCCAAAGAGGCCAAAAAGCTGGAACACAACAGGTTGATAGAATACAAGGTACTTAACCGCCTTCAAAATCTCATAAAGTGACTCATAAAAGTGCAAGAGGAAAGACTTTCCTCAGCCGAAAGTCCGGCTCTATGGCTTCATAAAGTCATGGTGAACCTCAACCACCGTCCCACTGCTTCTGTTTGGAGACCATTTAACAACAGCTCACATTGCCCGGTCTCCCCTATGAGAGGTACTGTACTAAGCACTGCATATCGTTGCTGTTCAGCTGCTCGGCTGTGTCTAACTCTTTGTGACCCCATGGACTGCCAGCACACGAGACACACCCTTCACTGTCTCCACTATCTTCACTATGTTTGAGTTGGCTTGAACATATAGGCTTTGAATTGGTGATGTCATCCAACTATCTTGTCATCCCCTTCTCCTCCTGCCCTCAATCTTTCCCTGCAGTAGGGTCTTTTGCAGTGAGTCGGCTGTTTGCATCAGGTGGCCAAAGTATTGGAGCTTCAGCTATGATATTCAGCTTTTGAAGCCACCCACTGAATTCACTCCTAGTATTATTTCTATTTATGGATTAGAAAGCTGATGCTTAAAATGATGAAGTAAGCTGCTCAGTGTCAAACCCGAAGTCACTCTTTGTGCAGGAATGGGAATCTGAGTCAGTCCAAGGTGAAAGCTCAAGTTCAAGCTGCAGACACAGCCCCTCTGATGTCAGGGAAGTGTGGCTTTCCTTCAGGAAGTGTCAGCTTTCCATCACAGTCATGTCTCATCTGGACAAAGAAAATCATTTCCATTGCATGGAATATAACACTAGAAAATCAAATTTCAGACTCAACCTCAATTTTTACAGAGAAGGGTTAAAAAGAGTCATTTCGCAGGGTTTTTCCCCCTCCATTTTGCCACTTATGAAAGGAGAAGATAACATTCTGTATTACGTATATACACCATGTGTGTGCTGCTAAGTCTCTTTAGTCGTGTCCAACTCTTTGCAACTCCATGGATTGTAGCCCAGCAGGCGCCTCTGTCCATGGAATTATCCAGGCAAGAATACTGGAGTGGGCTATGTGCCCTCCTATAGGGGATCTTCCTGATCCAGGGATCGAACCCGCGTTTCCTACGGCTCCTGCATTGCAGCTGGATTTTTTTTACCACTGAGCTAGCAGGGAAGCCCTCATATATATACTTTTATGTATAAGTTAGATAATTAACAAGGACCTACTATATAGTGGGTTCGATCCCTGGGTCAAGAAGATCCCCCAGAGGAGAGCATGACAACCCACTCCAGTATTCTTGTCTGGAGAAGCCCATGGACAGAGAAGCCTGGTGGGCTACAGCCCATGGGGTCTCAAACACGACTGAGCGACTAATACACACACACACACACACACACACACACACACACACACACACACACAGCATAGCACAGGGAACTGTACTCAGTGCTCTGTGATGACCTATATGGGAAGAGAATCCAAAAAGGGGGATATATGAATACGTATAGCTGATTCACCTTGCTGCACAGCAAAACCTAACACAAAGCAGTAAGGCAACTATACGTCAATAAAAGTTAAATTCTAAAGAACATGTTGACCAGAAAACTCCTATTGCTTCTGGCTCTTCCCCTCCAACAATCTCAAGGTGAGGGAGTGGTCTGTGGGTGCTGTTTGAATAATCCACTTTCACTGGGTTGTTTCTCTGCAGAGAGGTCTAATTACTCCTGCTGCAAGCAGAAGCAAACACGACATCCTCCGTGGGACTTCACAGCCCGCCTCTCCCCCTCCTGCTCTGCCTCTTATCTGCTATCCCTAAATGACCAGTTGGTGTCTGCCACCCAGAACTCTAACTGGGCTACCTTGTCATTTCCAATGATTAATTTGATTCAGTTCACTATTTACTGAACATCCACCTACAGAGGGCTAAGTGAGGGCTACAGAGGCACCCTAGTATTTTTGTTTGTTTAGTCACTAAATTGTGTCCAACTCTCTGCAACTCCATGAACTGTAGCCCACCAGGCTCCTTTGTCCATGGGATTCTCCAGGCAAGAATACTGGAATGGGTCGCCAGTTCCTTCTCCAGGGGATCGTCCTGACCCAGCAACAGAACCCATGCTTCCTGCATTTGGCAGACGGATTCTTTACTACTGAGCCACCAGGGAACCCCAGAGGCACCCTAGCCATGGTGACTTTTCCCTAAACAAGAACAGTCTAGGAGAGCTGGGCGTCTCCTGCTCCAGGGAGAGCGTGGCAAGCTCCTCTAACAGCAGCATGGAGGGATGGAGTAATCGTAACGGAAGGACTGACACAGGAAAGATGAATATTAGAGGCAGATAGTAATCTGTGCTTGGAAAGAAGAGAATTCCAGAAGGTAGAAGTGTGTGGAGATGAGCATTCCAGGCAAAAACAGGCAGAGGCCTAGAAGAGGAAGGGTTGAAGGCCAGCACCATGGGCCTCCAGGAGTGAAGCAGTGAAGGGTGCCTGGAGGAGGGGGGATCCAAGTAAGAGCACCCCAATATCACATGTGTTAGCAAGAGCACTGCCTCACCCAGGTCTCAGAGCACTCACAGGCCTCAGCCAACCATACATGTTATCTGTGGCCTGTGGCAATTCAAAAAAATATTAAACTCAGTGACATTAGACAAAATAGAGGGACTTCCCTGGTGATCCAGTAGTTAAGACTTCGCCTTCCAATGCCGAGGGTGTGGGTTCAATCCCTGGTCGGTGGCTAAGATCCCACAGGCCTCTCAGACAAAAAACCAGAAATATAAAAAATAAAAGAATACATTAATGAATATTAAAACAAATTCAATAAAGATTTTTTTAAATGGTCCACATCAAAAAAATCTTTTTAAAATGGATTTTTACAGATAAATGGGAATTTATAGCTCCTCATGGGAAAAAATTGGAAAATCTGGTCACCCAGGCTTCTCAAGCTGGCATAAGCACCCTAAATAGCCCTCTAGCAAGTGTGTGAGCTCAGTCGTGTCCGACTCTTTGCGACCCCACAGACTGTAGCCCACCAGGCTCCTCTGTCCATGGGGTTTTCCAGGCAAGAATACTGGGATGGGTTGCCATTTCCTCCTCCAGGGGATCTTCCCAGCTCAGGGATCAAACCCATGTCTCTTGTGTCTCCTGCATTGGCAGGTGGAGTCTTTACCACTGGTGCCACAGGACAAATGCCCTCCAATGGATTCAGCACCCAACACCCCTCGCATTTGATTCTGGGTCTACTTCACCCATTTGTCTCACCTGCCTGGCACCCAGGAATTGAGGCTGTGGCCCCTGCCAGCAGGAGGGCGTTGGAGGAGGGATGTAAGAGTCCCCCGGCCACTCAGTAGCTCCTGAGGTTGGGCTTGTTTCTTCATCCGTCTCCATTTCCTCTTCTATCTAATGGAGCTAATACCACCTACCTCTACTTTGTCACAGGGATGAAAGGGGATAAGTTAATACTTAGCACAGTGCTTAGTGCAAAATACACCATTAATAAGCCATGGCTGCTGCCACCACACATATGACAGGAAAACACTTCCTTCAGGGCCAGGAACTGCAAGAACGCTGCTTCCCACGGAAAGACTCGAGGCCCCCTGGAATATAGCGGAAAGTGACTTGGGCCTCTAAGCTGCAAACTCCTGACCTGCTGTCGCTGCACTTGATCAGCTACGTGCTGCTCTGATGTGTCTTTATCTCTAGCAGGAAAGAAAGGAGTGACACCCTCCATATAGACATGCACACACACAGGTATGTTAGTGAAAGGGTTGTTGTTCTTCAGTTGCTAACTCGTGCTCAACTCTCTGCGACCCCATGGACTGCAGCACATACAGGACACCAAAATATAAGGCGCCCAGGTCAGTAAGTGTCCAATATGCCACCGGGGAAGAGCAGAGAGACAGCTCCAGAAAGAATGAAGCAGCTGGGGCAAAGTGGAAACGATGCCCAGCTGCGGATGTGTCTCGTGGTGAAAGTAAAGTCTCATGCTGTAAAGAACAATATTGCATAGGAACCTGGAACGTTAGGTCCATGAATCAAGGTAAATTGGATGTGGTCAATGCAAAACTTAACACATTCACACTAAACCAGCTTGGAATTTCCCTAGTGGTCCAGTAGTTAAGACTCCGCCTTCCCATGCCGAGGGTGTGGATTCTGCTCTCCCAACGCAGAAAGCCCAGGATCAAACCTGGTCAGGGAAGTAGATCCCAGTGCCAAAACTAAAGATCCCATGTGTGGCAACTAAGACTTAGCGCAACCAAATAAATAAATAAATTCTTTTTGAAAACGACAACAACAAATTAAACCAGCTTGTTTGCTTTTATCCTAAAGAGAGTGAAAGTGTTAGTCAGTCAGTGTGTCTGACTCTCTGCAACCCCATGGACTGTAGCTCACCAGGCACCTCTGTCCATGGAATTCTCCAGGCAAGAATACTGGAGTGGGTTGGTCATTCCCTTCTCCAGGTGATCTTCCTAACCCAGAGATCGAACCCAGGTCTCCCTCTTGTGGGCAGATTCTTTATAGCCTGAGCCACCCAGGAAGCCCTCTTTTCATCCTATCTTAGCACAATTTTTCTTTCATACAACCAGTTCAAAAATACCCAAGCCATCACTACACCACATGCACCCACAAAAGCCAAGTCTGATTACAAATCCAAAGAAATTAGCCTCCCACGTGTGGGTGGCACAGCTTTTAACATCTTTTAGCCTGGGGAGGAGTGTGACACCCTAAGGCTGTCAGACAGCAGCTGAAATCCAGAAGATCATCTGACTCCACACAGGACTGAGCCATTTTTTCTGAGTATGAATTAAACAAATGGCAGTCCCATGAGTGCTTTCCCAGCATCACCCCAGGAACACCTTTCAGTGCTATAATTTTGCTAAGTGAAGTGACTAGAGCTTTGTGCTCACGCATCAACCAAGAAGCACCGCACACCTCCTGTGCCCAGATGGGCCACTGAATGGCCATAACATTCCAGAACAAAGTCCCTTCGAAAGGACCAACTTGTCTCAAAGAGCAGACAGTACAGAGGGCGTGCATATTCTCAATAATAAAATGGCACCCACTCCAGCATCCTTACCTGGGAAGTCCCGTGGACAGAAGAGCCTGGCAGGCTACAGTCCCAGGGGTCACAGAGTCGGACATGACCGGGCGAACAAGCACACATGCGCATAATAGCAGACGTGTATATTATTCTATCTTTAAGCACAAGAAAGAGATGATGTGCGTGACTGTGGGCCATTCTTTCTTAGAACTCTTAAGACTGATGCCCTGTCAAACTACCTTAGGAAAAAGCAGATAATCAAAGACTTAGAGCTTAGCATGTAGGAGAACTTCCCTTGTGGTCCAGTGGTTAAGACCTCACTTTCCAATGCAGGAGGTGAGTGTTCGATCCCTGGTCAAGGAGCTAAGACCTCACACGCCTCGTGGCCACAAAACCAAAGCATAAAATAGAAGAAGTATTGTAACAAATTCAATAAAGACTTTTAAGTGGTCCACATTAAAAAAAACTTTAAAAACAGAAAAAAAGCACATCGCATGTAGGGCTGGGGGACCAAGACTGTCCATCAGAATGTTCACATGCAAGAAATGTAAGAGACAACTAGGAATGTTTCTTTAAAAGAACGTTGCTTTTATAAACTCGATCATGACTCTCTTTAAAGAAGGACAGTCATTAACTCACTTGCATTTTACCAGAAGGAGAGTCCTCAGGGGTCATTTGCCAATTTCTGCTGCCCAGCATCCATGCACCTGTGGGGCTTCCAAGGTGGCATTAGTGGTAAAGAACCCACCTGCCAATCCAGGAGACTCAAGAGATGCACGTTCAACCCCTGGGTCGGGAAGATCCCCTGCAGAGTAGGAAATGGCAACCCACTCCAGTATCCTCCCTGGTAAATCCCATGGACAGAGGAGCCTGGTGGGCTACGTCTATGGAGTCGCAAAGAGTCCAACACAATTGAGCAATTAAGCACATGTCCACCCACCCTACTCCAATTTTCCCTCTGAAGAGTACTCCCGTACATTCTCAAAGGGAACCTGTCATGAACATGATTAAGAAAGTTACTCAACACACTCAGAAGGAGAGCAGAAAAGATGTTTAGATCATCTACCAGCAAAAGAGTTTGCCTCATCCATACAGATAAAAACTAACCATTTCTCTAGTTCATTCCTTGAGACAGATTTCATAATGCATCCTCAAACTGCGTCAATGCCTTCCCCATAATCCTTTACACAGGATTCCGCTCTATTCATACCAACATGTTACATTTATTTTTGGAAGTGGCTACTATGAAGGTATAATGGACTTCCCTGGTGGCTCAGACGGTAAAAGCATCTGCCTGCAATGCAGGAGACCTGGGTTCAATCCCTGGGTTGGGAAGATCCCCCTGGAGAAGGAAATGGCAACCCACTCCAGTATTCTTGCCTGGAGAAGCCCATGAACGGACAGAGGTGCCTGGTTTGCTACAGTCCATGGGGTTGCAAAGAGTCAGACAAGACTGAGCGACTTCACTCTCGCTATGAAGGTGGTTCCATTTGTTTTTTATTGTTCTACAATATCTGGTTTTCTTTTTCTTTCGCTTGAAATCCACATGCTTTCATGTCCACAGATGGGTTAACACATTAATTGGACACAGGATCCTCACTTCATTTAAATGCAGAGTAAGTTGCATGGAAGTTGCTGGGGGCAGCAACATGACACCTCCCCAACCTGAAAACAAACCCTACTTACCCAGCGTGAGAGAAGCCTTCATAATTTGATGGCTGATGCTGGAAAGGGCCTTCTTTCTGATTTCCAGACTTTAAATAACAGGATTTAATCTCCCCTGCAAAAGTTCAGCAAAGAACATTACACAACTGCTTGTATATGATCATTTCTATGGATACATTTTTCAAGCTAGAGGGAACTAATTTGGGATGATTTTAATAATAATTGTTGGTAATCTATGTCCATTCTTTGTATTTCTCCATAGAAGGTATAACTTAACCAGGAAAATCTGAGGCATCACTCTAATAATATGCTTAGACAAGTTGGACTTAGTTACTTTCTTTTTCATTGAAGTATAGTTGATTTAATGTTGTATAGTTGAAGTTGTACAGTTGTATAGTTGTGTAGTTGTAATGTTGTGTAGTTGTATTTAATGAAGTATAATTGAAGTAATGTTGTGTTAGTTTCAGGTGTACAGCAAAGCAGTTCCATTATACATATACATCTACACATTCTTCTCCAGACTCTTTTCCATTATGGGTTATTACAGGATACTGAATAGAGTTCCTAATGCTATATAGTAGGTCCTTGTTGTCTATTTATTTTATATATAATATATAATAATATACACAATATAACATTATAATATGTAACATGTTGTTTATTTATGATGCATAAATATATTTATAATACATAATTATTATATATTATATAATTTATATATATAAATTTATATTGTATATTTATATTAATTATATATAAATTCATATGTATAATTATTATAATTATATATATTTATAATAAATTTATATAATATAAATATAATTTACATATAATTATATGATATATGATATTTTATATGTACTTTATTTTATGTATATAATATACATATAAAATATATAAGAGTATATCTGTTAGTTCCAAATTCCTAGTATAACTCTCCCTGCTTTCCCCTTTGGTAAGCATAAGTTTGTTTTCTACATCTGTGAGTCTGTTTCTGTTTTCTAAATATGTTCGCTTGTATCCATTTTTTTAGATCCCACATATAGGTGATATCACATGACTCAATCACTTATCACTTAATTGCTTTTCATCGATTAATTTGCACCATCTCTAATCTTCTTCTCATACATTCTTTTCAGTGCATTTTTTGGTATATTCTATTCATGTGTCAGGATGATCTGAGCATGCTATAACTGTGGTTTTGTTTTGTTTTTGGTATCATGCACAAAATGAGGCTTATTAGATGCATGGTTTTGATAAGTGGGCCACATGGGGCCATCCCTACTTTTGAATTTGCAGATAAGCACTGGCATAGCTGCTGACTGGGGTGTCAGCCTGGTAATGAGGGAAAGCAAGAGATGGAATTAATTTGCAGAGTTAAATTAGCCTGCTAAAGTGGTTCAGGGTATTGAGGTGTGAAAATCAGTTCACTTTGTAAATGTAAACGTCTCTCCCCAGAAGAGGTTTTAACTGTACTTTCTTCAGGTGACAGGGGAGCATAATCAGCCTTGTCTGTTAGGAGTAGTTGCAAGGCATTCCACAGTGCTTGACCTCAACTTGAAGGCTGTCCCACCAAGAAAAGCACAGACAGGGACAACAGCAGCCCCTCTGGAGGCTTAGACAAAAGTGATAATGTTGTTCTTTACAACATAAAAGTCTCTTTGTATTTCTACAGATGCAAAAGCACTTCAAACTGTAAATGACTGATCTATAGAGAGACGGTAACACTTAATTTATTATCCAAACCAGGATCTATTTGTAAGTGAATGTGCGTGCAAGGGTGTGAAGTCACTTCAGTCATATTGGACCCTGTGGACCACGGCCCACCCAGGCTCCTCTGTCCACTGGATCTCCCAGGCAAGCATACTAGAGTGGGTTGCCACGCCCTCCTCTAGGGGATTGTCCCAACCCAGGGATCAAACCCACATCTCCTGTATTGGCAAGCAGGTTCTTAACCACTAGCACCACCTGGGAAGCCCTTGAGAGTAGAATAATCAAGTATTAATTGATCTATAAAAAATTTAACCCAAGACTCATCCTAGAATAACTAAGATCTATATCTCTTAATCAAAGGAACCTTGAACTTGCCACTTAATGGTTTTTTTCTTTCTTTCTCCCTTCCTTTCTTTTTCTATTACTTTTAATCTTTTTGTAACAAGGCATTAAAAATATATCAAGGTCAGATTTCAATATATATCCAATAAATATTTATTAGGTGCTGGACATTACCTTCCTGAAATTTACAATTGTGCAAATGGGGAGAATGTCAGTAATCAAATTATTATAAGGCAATAAACACTGGGCTTCCCCAGTGGTTCAACAGTAAAGAATCTGCGTGCAAGGCAGGAGACTCAGGAGATGTGGGTTTGATCCCTGGGTAGGGAAGATCCCCTGGAGTAGGAAACGGCAACCCACTCCAGTATTTTTGCCTGGAGAATGCACGAACAAAGGAACCTGGCACGCTACGATCCATGGGGTCACAAAGAGTCGGACACAGTCGAAGCAACAGAGCACTCAATAAACAACTAGAAGCTGTAATAGTCTCAGAGAAGGAAATGGATAGGCTGTTGAGAGAGCAAATACACAGACGAAATTCATTAAGCCTGGGATATCCAGGAAAGGTTTTCCTGAAGAATCTTCTTTATAACAGAAATCTGAAGGATAAATGGCGCAATGCAGGCATAGGGGCGTGGTATATGCAAAGGCCCTGAGGCAGAGGGCGCACAGCCTGTCCTAAGAACATTAACTGTGAGCAGTCAGCACGAAGCCTTCCTATTCCAAAGTCTAATACAGGTATCCCCTACTTTTCAAAAGTTCACTTTATGCACTTCACTTTTTACAAAAGATCGACCTTGGTACCTATTTTGCTAATGGAAAGAAAGCCGGAAATGAGTTCTGCTTCTAAAAGGCTAAAATAAAAACAGCATTCAGTCTTTGTTCTGCAGTGAGCTATAGAGCCAGCTCACACCCTAAGCAGTAAGAGAAGCCTCACCAGGCTCCCACCCAGCATCTCAGCATGAAACCATCATGGCTTTGAACTGGGAGCATCTGTGTATTATACTGATGCATTTTATGCACCCCTGGGTAACTGCTTCTTCACTTTATACCAAGAATCCCCAACCTTTTGGCCACCAAGGACCGGTTTCATGGAAGACAACATTTCCACGGACCGGGAAGCGGGTGGTTTCAGGATGATTCAAGTGCATTATATTTGTTGCGCACTTTATTTCTGTTATTATTACATCAGATCCACCTCAGATCATCAGGCATTAGATCCCAGAGGCTGAGGAGTTTACATCATTTTAGTTTAGGAAAGGTCTCATAGGACCCTCCTACTTTCAGATGGCTGGTAAACCTGTCCTCAGGCTAAGAGACCACAGAGGACATGAGAAAGCTGCCAGCTTCCCCCCTCCACCTCATGAGTAAAGATCTCTAAAGACTCACCATGTTCATCGATGAAGACATGCATCGCATCCACGGACATCTCGTCTTGCACAGACGTTTCAGGCCCACTGACAACTTGCAGCACAGAGCTGTCTTGCTGGGAAGTCACCCTGTAGATTATTTGCCTTTGTCTATTGCCCTGGAAACTTAACACATATAAAGGTTTCAAAAATGATGTGGGACACTTCTTTATCCTTAACAAAGCATTAAAAGAAGGAGCCAGTGAATGAGACTGTACCAGCACGAAGACATATGAGCAAGTTATTCTTACAGGGTTGGGATCTTGGCAGGTTCGGTGAGCCCAGGGCTGGTGCTGGTGTGGTCTTGACTTTGTACGTCTGGTTTTCCTTGTGTGGCAATGGGTCCACTGGGTTTCTCACTTTCCAGGATTTCTTCCTTTTTCTCCTGGGAGCAGTTATCTGAAAAACATTGCTTTATGTATTAACATAATACTTAATAAGAAATGAAGCTGGAAATGAGTGGAAATAAGTTACCAAACTGAAATAAGAATAAATAGAAAAATGTACAAAAAAAAAAAAAGAATAAATAGAAAAATGTAAATAGCTCCTATGAGGACTTCCCTGGCGGTCCAATGGTTAAGACTTCACCTTCCAATGCAGGGGGCGTGGGTTTGATCTCTGGTCAGGGAACTAAGGTAGCACGTGTTACAGAACAACTGAGCCTGCACGCCACAGCTAGAGAAGCCAGTGGGCCACAGCTACTGAAACGCATGTCCAAATACACACATCAAAGGCCATGTTCAAGGTCACGATGTCTCCTGTATCCCTATGACCAAAGATGCCAACAGCTATGCTCTTCTGCATAAAGGTCTGCCCGAGAGAAGAACATGATTGTGTGGTTTGAACCTACAGGCTCTTCCAAGGAGTGACATTCCGAAAGCCCACCAAGATCTGCCTTAAAAAGTAAAGTGATGCTAGCTTCCCTGGGGTCTGAATCCCATCACCATGTATAAAACAAAGCTTTTCATCCTTAGACTTGAAGTAATTAGAGAAACATTGCTGGCTTCCATGTGAGTCCTGAAGAAAAATATTCCCAGTGCATCTGTGAAACGATTCGAATTGCTTTGGTACAAAAATGTTTGCATTTCATTTGACAGCTTGTCAAGATAGAAGTTTTCACAGTTTTCAAGAAACACATCTGTGAAAAAGTGCTATCATAACAAATAGCTTTAGCCAGTGATCATGTCACATAAAAACTGCAGGGAGGCATGTTTAGACAGCTCTACCTGCTAACACCACATGTATGTGGATTCATTCATTCATGTTGCTTTTAATACCTTAGTCTCTCCTTCTCTTAAATGGGCACATAACGTATGCCAACCTATGGGCTACTTTCAGGCTTCTCTGATAGCTCGGTGGTAAAGAACCCTCCTGCCAAGACAGGAGATGCAGGTTCAATCCCTGGGATGGGAAGATCTCTTGGAGAAGGAAATGGCAACCCACTCCAGTATTCCTGCCTGGGAAATCTCACGGGCAGAGGAGCCTGGTGGGCTACAGTCCATGGGGTCGCAAAAGAGTTGGACACGACTTGGCGACCAAACAACAACAATGGGCTACTTTTCTCCTTTTCCCTGCCGTTTTGCTGTGCGTGACATGAGACAGACAGTCGCTGTGGGTGTCATCAAAGCAGTGGACAAGAAGGCAGCTGGAGCTGGCAAGGTCACCAAGTCTGCCCAGAAAGCTCAGTAGGCTAAATGAATATTATCCCCAATACCTGCCACCCCAGTCTTAATCAGTGGTGGAAGAATGGTCTCAGAACTGTTTGTCTCAATTGGCCATTTAAGTTTAATAGTAAAAGACTGGTTAATGATAACAATGCATCGTAAAACCTTCAGAAGGAAAAGAGAATGTTTTTGTGGACCATATGTTTTGTGTGTGACAGTTTAAGTTATTAGTTTTTAAAATCAGTACTTTTTAATGAAAATAACTTGACCAAAAATCTGTCACAGAATTTGAGACCCATTAAAAAAAGTTTAATGAGAAAAAAAAAAAAAAAACACATGTAAAGGAATTTTCAGTGTCTAAAAATAGCACAAGTGAATGGCATATAATTTAAAACTAGAGAAAAGGGAAAAAATCTTAAATTACTCCTAACCCCACTGGCACCCACTCTAGTACTTTTGCCTGGAAAATCCCATGGATGGAGGAGCTTGGTGGGCTGCAGTCCATGGGGTCACGAAGAGTCAGACACGACTGAGCGACTTCACTTTCACTTTTCACTTTCATGCATTGGAGAAGGAAATGGCAACCCACTCCAGCGTTCTTGCCTGGAGAATCCCAGGGACGGAGCGGTGGGCAGTCCGTGGGCATGAGCGGACAGACTGAGCGCTTCCTTCACGCATTGGAGAAGAAATGGCACCCACTCCAGCGTTCTGCCTGGAGAATCCAGGGACGGGGGAGCCTGGTGGGCTGCCGACTGTGGGGTCACACAGAGTCGGACACGACTGAAGCGACTTAGCAGCAGCCACCATGCTGATTCAGGAGCCAATATGATAGATATCACATCGGAATTTTCTTTTAGACATTTTTTTTTTTCAAAAATGAAGTCATAATTTAGATGTTGTTTTATAACTATTCTACTTTTCTTAAATTATTACAAATATTTAATGATACATATTTCTACATCACCCCAAAATGGAAATTATCTTACATTAATACAGTATAATTTACTGAATAGAAAAGTTATAAAACAGTTTTTGGTGTTGGGATTTTTGGATATGCTGCAGGCATGCGGGAACTTAGTTCTTTGTCCAGTGATCGAACCCATGTTCCCTGTAGTGGAAGCATGGAATCTCAAAAACTGGACCACCAGTGAAGTCCCCAAAAGCAGATATTGTTTTATAACTGTTCTACTTCTATAACTGTCCTACTTATCTTAAAGTACTACAAATATTTAATGACAGGAGATATTCTTCTGCATCATCCCCAAATGGAAGCTAAATAATATTATATTAACATAGTATAACTTATTAAAGTAGATTCCTATTCTTATAAATTTAGTGCTTCTATTTTTCTATACTGCAGATATTAATAATTCTTCAATAATCATCTCCACATGCATTCATGATTATTTTCTTAGAAAGTCTAGGAGAAACTGAATATACAAATAGACAATAGCCATATAATATATATATAAATAGAACTCTGACCCACAGTCTACACTATCTCAGAAAAATAATCTATTAGCTACAGTAACCAGCCCAGGAAACTAACATACTATGTACAAGTCACACTTGTCAGATGTCAGACCACTATTTCTAGCAAATGACTCAGGAAGCCAAATAATAACTCCTGCAACAATCAGCCCAAAATGGACAGGAATTGATTAATAACTGAGAGCTTCCCTAATTTTTATCCCTGCTTCCAATTGCAGAAATCCAACCAATCAGAGGAAGCCAAATATGCTCTTTTAACCAATGATGTTTTTGCCTTTTCATACCGCTCATGGGGTTCTTCAGGCAAGAATACTGGAGTGGGTTGCCATTTTCTTCCACATGATAAAGGACAGAAATGGTAAGGACCTAACAAACAGAAGAGATTAAGAGGTGGCAAGAATACATATAACTATACAAGAAATGTATACATGAAACTATACGAGAAAGGTCTCAATGACCCAGGTAACCATGATGATGCAGTCACTCCCCCAGAACAGGACACCCTAAAGTGTGAAGTCAAGCGGGCCTTAGGAAGCATACTGTGAACAGAGCAGTGGAGATGATGGAATTCCAGCTAAACTACTTAAAATCCTAAAAGATAATGATGTGAAAATGCTGCACTCAATATGGCAGCAAATTTGAAAAACTCAGCAATGGCCACAGGACTGGAAAAGGTCAGTTTTCATTCCTACCACAGAGAAAGGCAATGCCAAAGAATGTTCAAGCTATCATATAAGTGTGCTCATTTCACATGTTAGCATGGTTATGCTCAAAATCTTCAAGCTAGGCTTCAGCAGTATGTGAACTGAGAACTTTCAGACGTAAAGCTGGATTTCAAAGCGGCAAAGGAGCCAGAGATTAAATTGCAAACCTTTGTTGGATCACGGAGAAAGCAAGGGAATTAAAAAAAAAATCTATTTCTGCTTCATTGACTACACTAAAGCCTTTGACTGTGGATTACAACAAACTGGAAAATTCTTAAAGAGACAGGACTACCGGACCACCTTACCTGTCTCCTGAGAAACCTTATGCAGGTCAAGAAGCAACAGTTAGAACTGGACATGGAACAACTGGTGGAAAATTGAGAAAGGAGTACAATAAGGCTGTATACTGTCACCCTGCTTATTTAACTTATATGCAGAATACATAATGCAAAATGCAAGGTTGGAGGAATCACAAGCTGGAATCAAGATTGCCAAGAGAAATATCAACAACCTCAGATATGCAGATGATACCACTATATGGCAGAAGGTGAAGAGGAACTAAAGAGCCTCTTGATAAGGCTGAAATGGAGAGTGAAAAAGCTGGCTTGAAACTTAACATTCAAAAAACTAAGAGCATGGCATCTCATCCCATCACTTCATGGCTCCAAAATCACTGTAGATGGTGACTGTAGCCATGAAATTGAAAGACACTTGCTTCTTGGAAGGAAAGCTATGACAAATCTAGACAGCATATTAAAAAGCAGAGACCTCACTTTGCCAAAAAACGTCCATATAGTCGAAGCTGTTTTTTCCAGTAGTCATGTATGGATGTGAAAGTTGGGCCATTAAGAAGGCTGAGCACTGAAGAATAGATGCTTTCAAATAGAGGTGTTGGAGAAGACTCTTGAGAGTCCCTTGGACTACAAGGAGATCAAACCAGTCAATCCTAAAGGAAATCAACCCTGAATATTTATTGTTGATGCTAAAGCTGAAGCTCCAAGACTTTGGCCACCAGATGCAAAGAGCCAACTCACTGGAAAAGACCCTGATGCTGGGAAAGATTGAGGGCAGAAGAGGGCAGCAGGGGATGAGATGGTTCGATAGCATCACTGGCTCAATGGACAAGAATCTGAGCAAACTCCAGGAGATAGTGAAGGACAGAGGAACCTAGCATGCTGCAGTCCATGGGGTCACAAGGAGGTGGACAGGACCTAGTGACAATGACAATAATAAACCCATCACATCAATTGCTATAATCCCGCCTCCAGCTTCCCCAGGCCAATAGCTTCCAATCATACCGGGAATCTTCCCTTTTCTCCACTACAAAGTTTCTTCTCTGCCTGCCTCAGAGTTTCTGCCAGAATGCTGCTGCTGGACTCTTTTGTAGCAAGCTCTACATAATAGCCTTACTTTTTCTCAGTTGAGTGGTTTTTATTTCCACAAAACAAAATAAAGCAGTATCAAAACAAAACGGAAACATGATTTTAAAGGCTGTTGGTAAGTATGCGGGTTTCTATAGCCTCAAATTCTAGACTATCCCCAAGATCTAAAGATAATCCTAAAGGCCTTTGTGGAGGCAACCTGGGTTGGAAATAAGAGTACGGTAAAGAGCACTGGATAACCACACATAAATGAATGAGATTAGAACATTTCCTCACACCAGATACAAAAAGTAAACTCAAAATGAGTTTGAGACCTAAATATAATATCAGAAACCAAAAAAACTCCTACAAGAAAACACAGGCAAAGTGCTCTTTGAAATAAATTGCAGTATTACTGTTTGCATCTGTTTCCTAAGGCAAAGAAAACAAAAGCAAAAATTTTTTAAATGGGATATAATTAAATTTAAGAATATACAATGGATTAAAGACAATCTCTTTAACAAGTGGTGCTGGGAAAACTGGTCAACCACTTGTAAAAGAATGAAACTAGAACACCTTCTAACACCATTCACAAAAATAAACTCAAAACGGATTAAAGATCTAAATGTAAGACCAGAAACTATAAAACTCCTAGAGGAGAACATAGGCAACACACTCTCCGACATAAATCACAGCAGGATCCTCTATGATCCCCCTCCCAGAATACTGGAAATAAAAGCAAAAATAAACAAATGGGATCTAATTAAACTTAAAAGCTTCTGCACAACAAAGGAAACTATAAGCAAGGCGAAAAGACAGCCTTCAGAATGGGAGAAAATGATAGCAAATGAAGCAACTGATGAACAACTAATCTCAAAAATATACAAGCAACTCCTGCAGCTCAATTCCAGAAAAATAAACGACCCAATCAAAAAATGGGCCAAAGAACTAAATAGACATTTCTCCAAAGAAGACATACGGATGGCTAACAAACACATGAAAAGATGCTCAACATCACTCATTATCAGAGAAATGCAAATTAAGACCACAATGAGGTACCATTTCATGCCAGTCAGAATGGCTGCGATCCAAAAGTCTACAAGCAATAAATGCTGGAGAGGGTGTGGAGAAAAGGGAACCCTCCTACACTGTTGGTGGGAATGCAAACTACTACAGCCACTATGGAGAACAGTGTGGAGATTCCTTAAAAAACTGGAAATAGAACTGCCTTATGACCCAGCAATCCCACTGCTGGGCATACACACAGAGGAAACCAGAACTGAAAGAGACACATGTACCCCAAAGTTCATCACAGCACTGTTTATAATAGCCAGGACATGGAAGCAACCTAGATGTCCATCAGCAGATGAATGGATAAGAAAGCTGTGGTACATATACACAATGGAGTATTACTCAGCCGTTAAAAAGAACACATTTGAATCAGTTCTGATGAGATGGATGAAACTGGAGCCAACTATACAGAGTGAAGCAAGCCAGAAAGAAAAAGACCAATACAGTATACTAACACATATATATGGAATTTAGAAAGATGGTAATGATAACCCTGTATGCGAGACAACGAAAGAGACACAGATGTAAAGAACAGACTTTTGGACTCTGTGGGAGAGGGAGAGGGTGGGATGATTTGGGAGAACGGCATTGAAACATGTATACTATCATGTAAGAATCGAATAGCTAGGATACAGGATGCTTGGGGCTGGTGCACTGGGATGACCCAGAGAGGTGATACGGGGAGAGTGGTGGGAGGGGGGTTCAGGGTTGGGAACTCATGTACACCTGTGGTGGATTCATGTCAATGTATGGCAAAACCAATACAATATTGTAAAGTTAAAAAAAAAAAAAACAAACATTTAATTAAAAAAAATTTAAAAGCTTTTATAAAACAAAGAAAACCATCATCAAAATAAGCAGACAACCTAATGATTGGGAGAAAATACTTGCAAATGATATGACTGACAAGGAGTTAATATCAAAATATATGAACAGCTCATACAAATCAATAACAAAAAACAATCAACCTGATTAAAAAATGAGCAAAAGATCTGAATAGGCATTTTTCAAAAAAAGACATACAGATGGCCAACAGGCACATGAAGATGGCCAGCATCACTAATCACTGGAGAAATGCAAATCAAAATCACACTGAGATATCACCTCACATCTGTCAGAAAGGCCATCATCAAAAAGTCCACAAATAAGAAATGTTGGTGAGGATGTAGGAAAAAAAGGGATGGTGGTAGGAATGCAAACTGGTACAGCCACTGTGGATTATGGAAGTTCATCAGAAAACGGAAAACAGAATCCCCGCATGACCTAGTAATCCCATCCCTGGGTATTTATCGGAAGGAAACAAGCACACTAATTCAAATGATACATGCACCCCAGTGTTCAAAGCAGTGTTATCTACAATAGTCTAGATACATAAGCAGTCTATGTGTCCATCAATGGATAAGTATTTACAATGGAATATTACTCAGCCATGAAATGGAATGAAATTTTGCCGTCTGCAACAACATGGACTTGGAATTATTATGCTTAGTGAAGTAAGTCAAGAAAGACAAATACCATAGGTTATCACATACATATGCAATCTAAAAAAATAAAACAAACTAGTGAATGTAACAAATAGAAATAACACAGATGTAGAGAGGAAACTAGTGATTATCAGTGGGGAGAGAGAAGGGAGAGAGGCAAGACAAGGATAAGGGATAAGAGGTACAAACTACTATATTTAAAATAAATAAGCTACAAGGATATATTGTACAGCACAGGAAATATAGCTAATATTTTGTAACTGTAAATGAAACACAATCTTTAAAAATTGTGAATCATTGTTATATAATCCTGAAACACATATAGGATTGCACATCAACTATATTTCAATAAAAAAAAATAAGGGAGGAGAATAAGTCACAGGACAATAAGAAGAGCAAATGTTTGGTAGTTTTAAAAAAATAAATTAAGAAAAAACCTCTGACCCTTCCTGGAATAGGACATATAATCCACTCCAACTTCCCCCTCCCTGTTGTACTTATACGTTCCCAATAGCCAAACCTGTTTCTGTCCCAACAACCAAGCCTGATTCTTCCCAAAGAAAACCTCATAACATCCACATCTCTTTGCACACCCTAGATTCCCAGCTCAACCCTGTTCTGATTAAATATGGCTGGCTGAAAAGTTTAAGAGCAGAAACTTAAGTAGACAGACTAAATAAACTTCACATAGTAGCCACAGGGGAAACTCAGAACAGACAGCTGAAATTGATCAAGTATTAAGACTTTTAACATATTTTCCTAATTGAATCATCACAGTAAATCTGTAACATATTATTATTATTCCTGCTTCCCTGAAGAAACTGTGACTCAGATGGATATGGTGAATGGCCTAACCTCAGCAGCTGACATTGCAAAACCAAAATTTGGCCCTGGGCTGTCAAGTTCCAAAGGCAGGATCTGTCCACCCTATTCACAGCTCCCCAAGAAGACACACATTGTCTGGCTCAGCACTATCCAATACAGTAGCCAGTAGCCACATGTGACTATTTAAATAAAGTAAAATTTAATAAAGTTAAAAACTGTATTTCTGCACAATCCCCATTTCAAGTATTTAATAGCTACATGTGGCCAGTAGTCACTGGTGGTGGCAGATATAGGACACTTTCATCACTGAAGAAAATTCCACCAGACAATGCTGGCCTAGATCCATGAATCTTTCTATTAACTGGAGGGTAAGCAATCCAAAAGACGCTACTCCTTGGAAGGAAAGTTATGACCAACCTAGATAGCATATTCAAAAGCAGAGACATTACTTTGCCAACAAAGGTCCATCTAGTCAAGGCTGTGGTTTTTCCAGCGGTCATGTATGGATGTGAGAGTTGGACTGTGAAGAAAGCTGAGGGCAGAAGAATTGATGCTTTTGAACTGTGGTGTTGGAGAAGACTCTTGAGAGTCCCTTGGACTGCAAGGAGATCCAACCAGTCCATTGCAAAGGAGATCAGCCCTGGGATTTCTTTGGAAGGAATGATGCTAAAGCTGAAACTCCAGTACTTTGGCCACCTCATGCAAAGAGTTGACTCATTGGAAAAGACTCTGACGCTGGGAGGGATTGGGGGCAGGAGGAGAAGAAGACGACAGAGAAAGAGATGGCTGGATGGCATCACCGACTCGATGGACATGAGTTTGAGTGAACTCTGGGAGTTGGTGATGGACAGGGAAGCCTGGCGTGCTGCGATTCATGGGGTCGCAAAGAGTCAGACACGACTGAGCGACTGAACTGAACTGAACTGAAAGTTAAAAGATGGTAGGGACTTCCCTAGCAGTCCAGTGTTAGGACGCCTCACTTCCACTGCAGGGGGCCTGGCTCGGATCCCTTGTCAGAGAACTAAGATCCTGCATATCATGCAATTCAGCCAAAAAAAAAAAAAAAGAAGAACATAAAAAAAGACTCTGCAGAAACTTTAGTCCAGTAATATCCTTTGCCAGGGAAGAAACTGAGCTCAGAGATATTAAGTAACTTGAATGCCTCTTACATTCATGCAAGAAATATAGTTTTATTATTTATGAATGTTGACTCTGGAGCAACACCAAGATCAAAGCTCAGCTCCAGACTTACTAGACTAACTTGGAAAACTTAGAGAAAACCACCTTTTCAGAAGGAATGATAAAAGGACCCATAACATAAGGTTATATGAGGAGCAAATGAGTGAAGCTGTATATAATTCACTCCATTATACAGTAACTGTATAATTTATTGTTCAAGCTGGGAACACTTTTGTGAGAGAGAGGTGGTGCTATTAATAATTATGTTGGCAAAACACATGTTAACAAGGACCTTGTCGAACAAACCACCACAGATGGTCACCCTTGTTAATATCTGTAAAGGGTTTAGGACAGTGCCTGGCATAAATTGGGCTTCCCTGGTGGTTCACATGGTAAAGAATCTGCCTGCAATGCAGGAGACCAGGATTTGATCCCTAGGTCAGGAAGATTCCCTGGAGAAGGGAATGGCTGCCCACTCCAATATTCTTGCCAGGAGAACCCCGCGGACAGAGGAGCCTGGTCTACTATAGTCCATGGGGTCGCAAAGAATCAGCCATAACTGAGCAACTAACACTTTCATTGGCATATATTAAGGGCCATGTGTTATAATCATGTTTACAACTTGGGATAATTAGGAAATTCAGCATACAGGACTGTATAATATAATTCCACAGAAAAGTGGATTCACTTAATTTGCTTTACAATTTGCTTTCCCAGAATGCATCTATTTTATAATGGCAGAGACATCCATTGAAGGCTTTCGTCACCATGGTAACATATAATTGCTTATTTCCTTAGAAATAAATATTCCTGCCTTCTAGGGAAGCCAAATCTTCATTACTATGCCTATCCTGGAGGAATGAGCCCGTTTTAATCTATGTTCATCACACAGCTTGGTTTTGGCACACTCAGCAAACACCAGCAAGGAGCCAAACAGCCAACAATCACACAATAGCTGTCCTGCTGTTTGCAAAGTCAAAGCACAGAAAGCCAATGACAAAGAGAGACACTGCCTTCTCTGTATCAGCAGGACAGAACAGATGTGGGATCCTACCTGCAGGAAGCCTGCTGTCTTTATCCTGCTCTGTAGGCTCATTCCTTTGGTTAGATACCACCACCTTGGAAGTATTAATTGATTCTAACAAGGAGACAAATTCCAGGAAGTTGGACTCATTTGGCACTTGTCCTTCCTTGGCCTCTAGGTCAGATTTGGAAGTTGGCATTGTTTGTTCTTTATCATTAATAATTTCTGTGTAACTTTTGCTCAAGAAGACATCCGTCCCACTGTCCACGCTGAGGACCCGGGCATGTCTCTTCTCCTGGCTGGTTCTACAAGATGATGGATCAAGGTTGGCCTGGGCTTCCATTCCCACCTCAGACGCGCAGATCATGTTAGGTGTAGGTGGGGGGGTTGCAGAGTGGTCTCCCGGGGAAGGACTGTGGTCCTGGGTGGCACTGCCCCCCTCCCCAGATTCATAGCCAGAACACGGATTAGAGGACGCCTCCACGGTCAGTCTCTCTGGCGACCTGCCACTTCCATTGCTTTCGGGACACACCATGCCCCCTGCATCCTCAGACAGCTGGAAGGTGATGACGGGAATTCTCATCTGCTCCACATGTGGGGGACCGGCTGCCCCTGGGGGAGCTGGCTCAGCATCAGCCTGGAAGCCAGATGGCTGAGTCCCAACCGCCTTGAGATGCAGCGAGCTTTCCAAGTCTGTCATGGAGTTGGGCGTGCTGCTCATGGTAATGACGATCCTAATGGGTTCGTGCAGACTCAGCGGGTCACCAGGTTGAGAAGTATCTATCAGAGTGACGGCGACCTCACTATCTGAGTTGCCCGTGTCCTGGTTCAAGGTCGAGTCCACCTGCTGGGAGACTTGCTCCTGCCCAGGTCTGGCGATGACGGTGTTACACTGTGGGCAGCTGCTGCTCAGGCTGTCCTGAGGCGACTTGCTCTGCAGCTTGTCCCTGATGGAGGCATAATGACCAGGTTCTGGAATCAAGACAGAATTCTCACTCCCCCAAGGCTGGACAGAAACGTCCGTCTCCAGTAAGTCGTACTGAGACAAAGACAGGCAGGGCAACTTCTTTACGGTTTCTCTGTCCACCAAGCCACCCTCGGATCTGTGGTGGAAGGGAGGCTGCCCCCTGCCCCCTCTTTCCTTCCCTTGATCACCGATGCCAGTTTCAGCCACAACGGGTTTCAGTGGTATTGCTGATGTGGTCATGGTTCCCAGCACAGGTGCTTTAGAAGCAGGTAAGCTTTCCGTTTTGATACCAGGTGAGGTAGATGGCACCGGTGCTATGGGTTGGTCATCTGACAGAATGACACCTGAAATCAACAACAGCATCTGATTCCCATCCAGAATGGATGAATGATGTCCCAGAGCAAGACCAACTAATAATAAATTATTATTATTATATATAATAACAATAAAAAATGTAAAATAACACCAGCAACAAATGTGACTAGATGCTTATTTTTAAAATACCACCTCTGCTGTGAAACTGATCTGGAAATCTCCATATTTAAGAAAATAGTTCAGACTTTTAGCTTTCCCTCTTTTGTGGCCCTGGAAGTCAGACTTGTGCATACTCAGTTGCTCAGTCATGTCCAGCTCTTTGCAACACTATAGACTGTAGCCTGCCAGGCTCCTCTGTCCATGGAATTTCCCAGGCAAGAATACTGGAGTGGGTTGCCACTTTCCTCTCCAGGGGGATCTTCCCGACCCAGGGATCAAACCCACATCTCTTGAATTGGCAGGCGAATTCTTTACCACTGAGCCACCTGGGAAGCTTGGGAGGCAGACTAGTATGATTTAAACAACATATCTGCAATCAGAAAGATGCTGGCTGTGCTATTTACTAGCTACAGTACATTGGGTAAGTTACTTAATCCTTCTAAACCAAGGCAGGGAGGCTCCAAAATATATGGTTGGCCAAAAAGTTCATTCAGATTTTTCTGTAAGATGTAATGAAAAAAACCAAACAAAGTTTTTGGCCAATCCACTACAGTATTTGACAAGCCAAAGCAGCTTGGGTTTTATAACGTGACCTCAGCAGAAGTTTTTCAACGCAGAGAAAGGAAGAGGTTCATTCAGGCCTCCAAAAGTTCTTTTCTAAGTCTTCCAAGTCTTGTTTCTCAGTGGGCTAGTGGTGAAGAACCTGCCTGCTAATGCAAAAGACGTAAGAGACATGGGTTCAATCCCTGGGTCAGGAAGATTCCCTGGAGAAGAGAATGGCAACCCGCTCCAGCATTTTTGCCTGGAGAATCCCATGGACAGAGGAGTCTGGCAGGCAAAAGGACAAGAATGACTGAAGTGGCTTCGCATGCACACAAGTCTTCTGAAGGCAGTCCAAAAACAATCAAATACAATCTTAGCAAAAGAGTAAAATAAATATTTGGGGTGGGAGGATTAAAAGGAAATCCCAGAAACAAAATTTGTAAATTGAGAGAAATGCAAATACACAGAACACAATGTTGTTAAGTGGGCGAGAATCCAATGCCAAGGGCAAGAGTTCAATCCCAGGCAGGAGAACTAGGATTCCCACATGCCAGGCGGTACAGCCAAAAAATTGAAAAAAAAAAGCAAGTATGTGTGTTGATGACGACTTTACCTATTTTATATCAGCTATTATGAGCCTTATGGAAGGAGGCATAGACTGGAGAAAGGACAATGAAATATGATCAATATCGCAGTCTGAACACAGACATGATATGAAAATTCTGATAAATAATTAAAATGAAGAGTTAAAGAAATGAAGTAAAATATAAATATACAATCTTTGGTACGGTTCTAAATCTTAATGACTTCATTGGCATTCGGCTTTATAAAAACTACTTTGTGTTTCACTGAGGATAATGCTATGATAAAATATTAAATAATGAGAATAAGCACTCTACCTTTGAGATCTTCCACTGTTTCCTGCGCTGGCAGATCCTAAATAAATGAAAGAACAAAAATCAATCAATGACTCAGCTCCCTTGCTTACTTCCAGGCAGTCAGCAGATGCAGAACAACAACCACTGTTTTTCTAAATGGCAGGTGGGAAGGGACAATACAGTGTCCACTATACTGGACACTACCTGTATGAGACAGATGGGTAGAAAAGACGGACACTGAAATATACAGA
Organism: Capra hircus; assembly: GCF_001704415.2. NCBI lineage: Eukaryota > Metazoa > Chordata > Mammalia > Artiodactyla > Bovidae > Capra > Capra hircus. Next base: position 39,171,230 of record NC_030835.1, on the reverse strand, counting down.
GGTACAGACATCCACCCAAGACCCCAGTGCTGTGATAAAGGGGATTTTGATAATTAAGAAAGTAAGGAGACAAATAATGTGCTACTTTATACTCCAAGGAAGAGAGTCCAAGCAAGTGAATCTAAAAAAAAAAAAGGTGATTTAAGTGTGATCTCACGTGGAGTGAAGGACTGGACTCCAGGGAAAGGCATTGAAAACACAGTGACTGAGATGGACGACAGACAGGCCCAGGGAAGGGCAGTGCAGATGTGTTTATGGGGTCTGGTCACGTGCAGTCCCAGCAGGGTGGGCGGACTGCAGAGGAGGCTGGTGGGTGTGCTTGGAGCATGTGATTGGGTGTCTATCTCATGGCCTCAGGTCACGGCTACCCAAAGACAAGTATTGACAACCAGCGCGTGTAATCTGCAGCCACTGCCATTGCTCACTTCCGGAATCACCAAACAGCAGCATGAAGACAGTGAAAGAGAAAACAGGTCACTCACCAGGAGCCCAGAAGAGTGATGAGAGTTTATGCTCTGTCTGCCGGAGCTGCCGTGGAGAGGAGGTGTGGAGAGGGTTCGATCGGCTTCTTTTTTGCCGCTGTTAATCTGTCCGTTATTGCTAATCCAGCATGAGAAACACAGGGGTAGTGATATCATAAAATAGAAGTATGGCTCTTTCGGCATTAGTCCCTAAACAATTGTTTTCCTTGTTTCCACTTTGTCAAATGCATGGTATACACAATTGAATAGTACTTGGCCATAAGAAAGAATAAAATGATGCCATTTGGAGCAACATTGGCGGACCTAGAGATTATCATACTAAGGGAAGTAAGTGAGAAAGAGAAAGACAAATACCATATGACATCCCTTATATGTGGAATATAAAATATGACACAGATGAATTTATTTACAAAACAGAAACAGACTCACAGACATAGGAAACAAACTTATAGCTATCAAAGGGGAAAAGGAGAGGGGTGAATAAATTAGGAATCTGGGGTTAACATATACACACTGCTATATATAAAATAAATAAACAAGATCCTACTGTATAACATAAGGAACTCAACTTGATATTTTGTAATAACCTATATGGGAAAAGAATCTGAAAAAGAATCACTTTGCTGTACACCTGAAACTAATATAACATTGTAAATCAACTATATGTCCATAAATACACAGACAAACAGAAAGGAAAAATCATGGTATACAAACCTTACTTTTAAAAGCTAATAAACATTACTTTAAAACAAGATATGCTCTCTTAAAGAACTATCAGAAATAAGGCCAAGAATAGTGACGAATGCCCACATGAGAATTATCTTTTTTAGTTCTGCACAATGTACTACTTTTAAATCAACAAACACAAATTTCCTGAACATACTGGCATGTGCTATGCATTTAAATGATGAGATAGAAAGACTAAAGTAAAATATTTTGTTATGCTAAGCCTAATGCAAATGAATTTCACAGCATGGTATAAGGTCACATTAAACAGTCAATTAAACCATCTGGATCATCAACGTTTTTTATGCCTAAGTGTATATGTAAATATAAGAAAAATGTACATATTTGTGTCTGACTCTCCTGGCCTATTTTCATAAACACCAAATAAATGAGCAAAATTATTTTAATCAAGATTAAAACATTTAAATTATAAACTGATGCATTAATTAGAAAGGTTACCTTGGATTTCTGTGATTAGTTATATGGTCACCGTTGGCCTCTTTGTCTTTACTTTGCTTTTCTTTCTTTCCAGGGGGTCTTCGCTGGATCACTTCTCCTTTATCAAACATGAGGTGTAGGCGATAACTGATCAATTTGATTATTGTGAAGAATATGGTCACTGAACTGCAGTAAAAAAATACAGTGATGGCATCTGGAGGAAAAGCCTAGAGAAGAGAAAAGAAAGGGAAAAAATTATTTGCTTGTAGGATTATTTTTATCTTATATATGAAAACATTTAACTATTAAGCATAAGCTGGGTAAGGTTTCAAATTTTATTAGCTTTGTAACTTTTCTTTTCTTAATACCCAAGGAGAAAGAGCTATTACGTTTTTTATCTTTTTAAAAAGTCTTTCTTATTTCTCAGGTTCTGCCACTAGCTGCGATGACCAAGATTTGATCTGCAGACAGGAACTTCACAGAATGAAAGATACAGTATAGCAAGACTCTCCATTCCTACTAGCTCTTTATTCTATAGTCAGATCTGGTCTTCTTGTGCACGTGGTCTTCAAGGCCAGAGAAAGGCCTTTAAGATGCTGTTTTCTTCAACAAAACACAAACACCCTTGCAGAGAACAGAGGAAAGGAGAAAGAAATTTTTAAAAAACCTGATTTCCCATTGGGTTAATATCATCAAGCCATGGATTTTTCTAGTGGTGTGATGTAGGCAAGGGCTCTATGAGAGTGTACTGTTTCTAAAACACAGAAGGATGATCCCACTCCTGGGCATATATCTAGAGAAGAACATGATCCGAAAGGATACATGCACCTCAGTGTTCGCTGCAGCCACGGAAGCAACCGAGATGTCTATCAACAGATAAAGGGATACAGAAGATGTGGTGCATATATGTATATAATGGAATATTATTTAGCCATTAAAAAGGATGAAATAATGCCAGCTGCAGTAACTTAGATGGACCTAGAGACTGTCATACTTAGTGAAGTCAGTCAAAGAGAAATATCATATAATATCCCTTATATGGGAATCTAGAAGGAAATGAGCAGAAGGCAATGGCACCCCACTCCAGTACTCTTGCCTGGAAAATCCCATGGACAGAGGAGCCTGGTAGGCTGCACTCCATGGGGTCGCTAAGAGTCGGACATGACTGAGTGACTTCACTTTGACTTTTCACTTTCATGCATTCGAGAAGGAAATGGCAACCGACTCCAGTATTCTTGCCTAGAGAATCCCAGGGATGGGATTATTCCCTGGTGGGCTGCCGTCTAAGGGGTCGCACAGAGTCAGACACGACTGAAGCGACTTAGCGGCAGCAGCAGAAAGAAATGATACAAATAAACTTATTTACAAACAGAAACAGACTCACAGACTTAGATAATGGATTTATGGTTACTAGAAGGGGAGGGATAGTTAGGGAGTTTGGGATCAACATGTACACACTGCTAAATTTAAGATGGATAACCAACAAGAACCTACGGTAGCACACGGAACTCTGATCAATGTTAGGCCGCAGCCTGGATGGGAGAGGAGTTTGGGGGAGAACGGATACATGTATATTTATGGCCGAGTCACTCTGCTGTGCACCTGAAACTATCACAACACTGTTATTGGATAGACTCCAATATAAAACTAAAAGTTCAAAGAAACAAAAGGCAGAGGGATATTTCCATCAGTGGCAAAGGATCTTTTCACAGAGATAATGGTGAGGGTCAGTTTGATTCTGTCCAATCCCCTCAAGAAACAAGTATTAATAGAATCACTGAGATCCATTTAATTCTCCCCTCACATCCCTTCCTATTTTTCTCACAGACCATGAACCATGATGGGTTTTCCAGTCTTTCCTAAATGAAATTCTTATCTTCTGAAATAGAAATGAATCCCTGAGTGTCTCAAGATGATACTAAGGACAGTTTCAATAGAGTGAGACCTTTTTCATCAATGCACCTCCCAGAAGGACCTCAGAAAGACAGTGATGAGTCCAGTCTGTGCTGCAACATGGAACACAGCTAGGTTTGGAGACCACATGGCCTGGCCCCCTCTGGTCCCACGCAGCCTCTGCACAACTTGCCCTGGTCTTATCTGATTGTTTGCCATCTAGGTAAGACCATTTCTAAACAGAATAACAATGAATTATCGCTCAGATGTGTCCAACTCTTTATGACCCCATGGACTATACAGTCCATGGAATTCTCCAGGCCAGAATACTGGAGTGGGTAGCCTTTTCCTTCTCCAGGGGATCTTCCCAACCCAGGGATTGAACCCAGATCTCCTGCATTGCAGGCGATTCTTTACCAGCTGAGCCACAAGGGAAGCCCAAACAGAATAGACAAACCAAAAGAACAACCAAGAAAGATCACCAACAGGAAAACTCCAAGTGAAAAATTTCCATCACCACTGGCTTGTTTTTATTTCATGGGGGGAAAAGTCCACATGTAAATATAAACTCATAAATAAATAAATGAAAGAATGATTAAATAAGATAATATTAGGCAGACAGATAATATATAAAGTCAATTTCCCTCCCTGAAAGCAGACAAGTGTCACATTTACACGTATCTCCTCATGAGAAGTTGCGAAGAACCTCAAGGAACATACAGACAAATTGGGAAGACAGATAAAGAGGTCATTAACAGCCTTCATCACCTTTTTTAACCTGTCTGTATATTTCAGGTCTAAAATATATTTTTTAAATGGGCTAAAAGAAAAAGATGAAATAATGCCATTTGCAACGGTATGGATGGACCTAAAGATTATCATGTTAAGTGGAATAAGTCAGAAAGAGAAAGACAATTCTCATATATCACTTGTGATATATATTACTTATGATATATATATATATATATCACTTATGAACCTAAACTAGGACACAAATGAACTTACCTATGAAACAGAAACAGATTCAGAGACGTGGAGAACAGACTTGTGACTGCCAGGAGGGGTTGGGTGGGAGGAGGGACGGACTGGGTACCAGAAGTGGGAAGGTGGAGAGAGGGAAAATTAAAGGAAGGTGGTCAAAACTTGTAAGAGTAATAAGTACTGAAGGTGTAGTGTACATGATGACTATAATTAACACTGTTGTATGATACATAAGAAAGTTGTTAGGAGAGCAGGTCCTAAGAGTTCTCACCCCAAGAATTCTGTTCTCCTCTTTCTACTGTGTCCATTGTATACATGAGATGCTTAATGTTAACTAAGCCTGTTTTACTGTGATAATCATTTCACAATATATGTAAATCAAACCATTAGGATGTATATCTTAAATGTTGAGTGTCAATTATTGTTCAATAAAAGTGTGAGGAAAAGAAGGAAGATTTTTTTTAAGTGTTTAATAAAAAATAAATCCCAGCAGGGCTTCCCTGGTAGCTCAGTGGTAAAGAATCCACCAGACAATGCAGGAGGTGCAGGTTCGATCCCTAGTCCAGGAAGATCCCACACGCCTCAGAGCAGCTAAGCCTGTGCGCCACAACTACAGAGTCTGTGCTCTCGGGCCTGGGAACCACAGCTGCTGAGCACACCCACTCTAGAGCCCGTGCTCTGCAACAAGAGAAGCCGTTGTGAGGAGAAGGCTGAGCGCCACGTCTAGAGAGCAGCTCCCGCTCACCACAGCTAGAAAAAAGGCCACCCAGAACCAAAGGCCCGGAACAGCCATGAATAAATAAAAACTTTAAAAGAATAAACAAGTCCCAGCAAATGTCTATGAGAACAGATTAGCAAACTGCCAAATACAAATTACATTCAAAAGCTGTTTGAACTATAATGTAACTTGGGTTTCATAGTATTCCAGTTAGTAGCGGTACCAAAGAAAGTGCTCTCAAACACACATGGACTCCCCTGGATTTCCCAGCCTCCCTTGCAGTCTGGCAGGGGCCATGTGCCTACTTTTGGCCAATGGACTATGAGCAGAAGTGCTCAGTGTCACTTCTAAGCCTAAACAGTTATAAGCTGGGTGCTTCCTCCATGCCTTTCTCCTCTTTAGCTGATCATGTCAGAGGTCATGATTTCCCAGATCTATCCACAAGATGATAGAGCATCTTCAGCCTGGGCTCCTGGGTGACTCTGTGAACAAGGGCCTTACAGACCCCAGATGGACACATAACAGAAGCGAGAAATAAACCTTTGATTCATTGAACCACTGAGATTTGGGGTGTGGCACCTAGCATGGCTTCACTTAAGTGAATGTCGGGGTTCCATTTTATGAGAAAGCTTCCATTCAAGTCAGATTAGAGATAAAACTCAAGGTATCGGGAAAAGAAGGCTCGGGAAGAAGGATGAGAGAGAAAAGATTACATATGGATACTGCGGAAATTCATTTGGAAAAAAATTGACCTGCCACAGTAAGAAGAGATATTACTTTCCAGTTCATTCTCATACCTGTGGGCTACAGCATAAGCTTAGGAATGTTGAAATTAAGAGAGGGCAACAAGTTAGAATTTGAAGTTAACATGAATATCAGTAACTAGTTCGCAACTCAGGTAAGAACAGTTCCTGTCTCATCCTCAGTGCAGGAACACTTAGAACTTTGTCACATTACCAAAAAGCCCCTGCACCACACCAGACTGCAGAGATACACGTTGTACTGAAACTTCCCTTGGAGACAGGAAAGATGTCACAGCATGTCACACGGCACATTATTCTTCCCCAAATTCTCTGCTCTCATGAGTCTTTTAAAAACCTCTCCCTTCCGCAGACCCTCCAAATGGAATGAGCATCTTCTCTGTTTATTATTCAATAAAATAATACATGACATCAATGAGATGTCCCCTTTTATTATTAATTTTTTGATATTTATTTATTTGGCTGTGCCGGGTCTTAGTCGCAACATGCAGGGTCTTCGATCTTCCTTGTGGCATCAGAGTCTTTCAACTGTAGCACGTGCTCTCTTAGTTTCGGCACGTGGGATCTAGTTCCCTGACCTGGGATTAAACCCGGGCCCCCTGCATTAGGAGCTCGGAGGCTTAGCCACTGGACCACCAGGGAAGTTTCCGAATGTTCCCTTTTTATGCTATATAAATAAGCTCTGCTCAGGTTCCGTCAATTCTACATTCCCAGGGAGATCACTGAAAATTACTTTCAATCAACAAAAATCTCCAGCTTCTAGAATTTTCTCTCCTATAAGTGTATATGCAGGGCAAGGAGGGGGGTTTAGGAAGGACTCTGTCATGAATGAGCAGTTTTATATTCATGCTTAATTTCAACCCCAGATCTTTCCCCCAATATAAGGTATACTCAGATTTTGAACGGAGATTTATTTGCTCTAAGGTAAACCATAATTCTCTCTCCTTTCCATGAACTTATCATTTGAACACATCTTTACTAACAATAAGAGGCAACATTTTTTCAAAAGTATATCCTTGGCCAAAGATAAGCTATATGTCATTTTCTGATCCATTACTAGGATAACTAGTCGTATTACCATTCGACTGAACTTTTTTCTGACAAAATTCAAGAAAAATAACATGTTACCAACTAAGTATTATGAATACAACAGTTTGCATTTCTTGCTAAACTGGGTTTCTTGGGATTTAGCATTCCCTAGAAGCACCTGTCTGTGGTGTTATACCACCCAATGGTTTCATTCAGGCTCGTCCACTCCAGTGTGCCGACCCACCATCCAAAAATCTTTTCTTACTGCTTCCCCATGCCCCCCCCCCCCCTCCCCTAACACCTCTCTGGTCATCCCAGCAAGCTGCTGTATCCTGCATCAGACATAGACTGCGATTCAATTCTTACATGATAGTATACATGTTAGAATGTCATTCTCCAATTATCCCACCCTCTCCCTCTTCCTCTGAGTCAAAATCCATTATACACATCTTGTCTCTTTCCCTGTCTTGCATACAGGTCGTCATTGCCATCTTCCTAATTCCATATATATGTGTTAGTATAGTGTATTGGTGTTTTTCTTTCTGGTTACTTCACTCTGTATGCTCCAGTTTCATCCATCTCATCAGAATGATTCAAATGTGTTCTTTTTAACGGCTGAGTAATACTCCATTGTTATATGTACACAGCTTCTTATCCATTCATCTGCTGATGGACATCTAGGTTGTTTCCATGTCCTGGCTATTATAAACAGTGCTGCGATGAACATTGGGTACATGTGTCTCTTTCAATTCTGGTTTCCTCGTGTGTATGCCAGCAGTGGATTGCTGGTCATAAGTAGTTCTATTTGCAATTTTTAAGGAATCTCCACACTGTTCTCCATAGTGCTGTACTAGTTTGCATTCCACAACAGTGTAGGAGGTTCCCTTTTCTCCACACCCTCTCCAGCATTTATTGCTTGCAGATTTTTGATCGCAGCCATTCTGACTGGTGTGAAGTGTACCTCATTGTGTCTTTTCATCTTCCCAAACTAATGAACTGAGCTTTCCTTAGGAGCTGACAAAGCCAAGTTCAGGGAGAAGTCTCGAGAAGTCGCTGACTCATCGTGAGGAGTCAGGCTCCCACACTAGCTGCTTAGTAAGTGCTCCTGAGATGACAAATGTGGGCCTTGCGAGGGAGAGAGGATCCTGAGCAGTGACATCACATGAGGAGACCAGCACCGCAAGAGGCACTGGATGATGGAAAGGGGACCAATGGCCCCATCTCCTGAGTCAGAGCAAGGAAAGGGCTGAAAGAATTAGGCCTGGTGGTGGGCATAGGGGGTGCACTTCTGTGCAAAATGGGAGTGGAGATTTCTAAGAAGGGAAGATTCTCTGATAACCAAGGGATAGGAGTAGGGCTGTATGCCTCTTTCTTGGCATCAACCTGCTTCTCCAGTTCCTCGCAGATGGAGACACTGAGGCCCTCCATCCATCCCACTCTTAGGCTAACCACAGATTGGTCGCTGACCTGGGGGCAAGTCTTTCTGCCCACATACCAGCCACTGTAGGGGGGACAACTGAGTCTTTCTGGCATCCGGTACAGTTTCTATATGACAGCATCAATGTCTCATCTTCCTATAGGACACACCCTACTTCTAAACGCACACCATTATATTATGACCCATGGATGCTCAAACTGACCCATCTTTGGCCAGCATCTACAAGTTTAATCCCAAAGCCTTTCAACATGACCCTAGTATTCTTCAACAGTTTCTCTGACTTTAGGTTCCTCTTGTATGTTTTCTGGACCAAACCTAGAATGGGCCATTTCTCCAAAGTATCCTACTATCTTTAAGAAGACAATGGTACTTAAAGACCAGAATCTGACTGTGAGATTTGTGCATCCTTATTGGGTTATCATTGATTCTAGGTGTTTTGTTGTTCAGTTGCTAAGTCATGTTTTGTTATCCAGTTGCTTTGCGACCCCATGAACTGCAGCACTCCAGACTACCCTGTTCTTCACTGTCTCCTGGAGTTTGCTCAAACTCATGTTCACTGATGCCATCCAACCATCTCATCCTCTGTCACTCCTTTCTCCTCTTGGCCTCAATCTAAATAGAGCTAAAAATATGCATTTTTTAGAAAAAAATAAATCATGATTTCAGATGGGTATTTCCAATTCAAATGGTAGATTACAAGGTTCTAAGTAACTTCTGTGATTTCATTTGTACCTGTTTTCTCTTATTGCTGAACTCTTGATTCCTAATCACAGTTTCTTATTGTCATCATCGATCTATAAATATAATAATTTCAAAATAATAATATAAAATCTTTTTGATGACAATAAGATAACCAAATGCAATTTAAGATGTTTTTGGTGTTTTTATCTTTAGGTTATATTCCAGTAGGCCTAGAAACTCCGTATTTAAAGTCATTTGAAATAGTTTTTGCTTGAGTATGCCCCCAAACTATCAAATAAGATTCATTCCTTTTCGCCAGCTCTGTTGATATCCTCCAGTCTATTTCTTTTACTTTTCTATTAGCTTTTTCCTAATTTATCCTTTGATTGTGTCTTTTTAAAGACAAAAAGGTAAGTGCTTTCTATTTCCTTCCTAATTTCTAGCCTAAGTTTAACTTCTGTTCTTTTTCTCCTTAATAATGGATCCTAGAGATCACTCTATAGCAGTCTACTGTCCCATTCCCTTAACTGCATAGTACTCCACTTTGAAAGTACCATAGATAATTCATTAACCCATTCCCTATCAATTGATACCTATTTCTAGTCTTTTATTATAATGAATTGTGATTCATCTTATACATCTAGCCCTCTGAATTTCTGAGAACGGTTATTTGTTTAAAGTATATTAGGTATTACCTTTTAAATCTTTGCAACCCAGATATGCCAAAATCACATTATTTTAATATCTACTTTTCTTAGATTATTACTAAAATAATCATTCATGTGTTTATTGAAAATATATGTATGTATATATATTTCTCTGTCAGTTGTCTATTTTTGTCCCTTTTCAAGGTATTTACATTTTTATCATTGATTCTTAATTATTCATTCAAAGATGGTCAGTTCCATGAGGACAAGACCAGGTCTGTCTTGTTCTACATTATTCTTTCAACACCTAGCCTGGTATGTAGCAAATAGGTGCTCAAAAATCTTGGTGAATAAATGAACATTTAGGATAGTTACATGTTGTCATTTTTCTCCATTTAATAATTTTACAACCTTGGAGAAGCTACTCAGTTCAGTACAGTTCAGTCGCTCAGTCGTGTCCGACTCTTTGCAACCCCATGAATTGCAGCATGCCAGGCCTCCCTGTCCATCACCAACTCCCGGAGTCCACCCAAACCCAGGTCCATTGAGTCGGTGATGCCATCCAACCGTCTCATCCTCTGTTGTCCCCTTCTCCTCCTGCCTTCAATGTTTCCTAGCATCAGGGTCTTTTCAAATGGGTCAGCTCACCGCAGCAGGTGCCCAAAGTATTGGAGTTTCAGCTTCAACATCAGTTCTTCCAAAGAACACCCAGGACTGATCTCCTTTAAGATGGACAGGTTGGATCTCCTTGCAGTTCAAGGGACTCTCAAGAGTCTCCAACACCACAGCTCAAAAGCATCAATTCTTTGGCGCTCAGCTTTCTTCACAGTCCAGCTCTCACATCCATACATGACCACTGGGAAAAACGATAGCCTTGACTAGACAGACTTTGCTGACAAACTAATGTCTCTGCCTTTTAACATGCTGTCTAGGTTGGTCATGACTTTCCTTCCAAGGAGTAAGCGTCTTTTAACTTCATGGCTGCAGTCACCATCTGCAGTGATTTTGGAGCCCAAGAAAATAAAGCCAGCCACTGTTTCCACTGTTTCCCCATCTATTTCCCATGGAGCAATGGGACCAGATGCCATGATCTTCTTTTCTGAATGTTGAGCTTTAAGCCAACTTTTTCACTCTCCTCTTTCACTTTCATTGAGAGGCTCTTTAGTTCTTCTTCACTTTCTGCCATAAGGGTGGTGTCATCTGCATATCTGAGGTTATTGATATTTCTCCCAGCGATCTATTGAGCTTTCATAAATATCTATTTCTGCTGTGAAATGGGAATAATTGCTCCTAACAGGATTGCTAACTATTGTACTAATATATTTTCTGGTACTTAAGCACCCAAATGCTCGAGTCACTCATCACCATCACCATCATCATCATCTATGCACCATTCATCAATGCCATGGAATAATAAATTCAGATGCAGTGTTTTGAAGTGAGTAAAGAGCTACAGAGCAAATGTTTTTATTGCTTGCCTAGACAGTGAGAAATGTTAATATATAATAAGAAAAAAATAATTATGAAATAAGCCCAGCAGTTTTCTTGGTAAAATATTTGTTTCAGGGATGCTTCTTATTTTCTGATTTTTATTCCTCCCTGATTAAGTATTGCATTGTAATCTTTTTTTCTTTTAAACTTTTAAATTTATACTGGAGTATATAGCCTATTAACAGTGTTGCGACAGTTTCAGGTAGACTGCAAAGGGACTCAGTCATACATATACATGTATCCATTCTCCTTCAAACTCCCTTCCCATCCAGGCTGCCACATGCAAAGTTCCCTATACAATAGGACCTTGTCGGTTATCCATTTTAAATATAGCAGTATATACATGTTTATCCCAAACTCCCTAACTATCCCTTCCCCCATCCTTATCATATGACATTCCTCATATGTTGAATCTAAAAAGAAATTATACAAATGAACTTATTTACAAAATAGAAACAGACTCACAGATCTCAAGTTGGAGTCTTCAAAGGAAGAATAAATTATCAAAAGATTAGGAATACCAGTAGGAAATAAGTATTAGCTCTCTTCATTTTCTTTTGAGATGATAAAATTTGGAAAAAGGAATTAAATATACATATAACCCAAAATAAAATATTCCCAAGGTCCCTCACAGTCCCAACATTTCTATATTTGTTTTTTGTATTTAAGATCACCCCAAATCAATAAATGAAGTAAACTCAGTCAATGGTCTTTTCATTTTAAATCCAAGTTTCCTATGATGGGGAAAAGATTGTATTTATTACATAAATGACATAAATATTCTCTTTTGTTGCCATCTAAGTAGTAAAAAAAAGTTGTCACAAAAACAACAGCATAATTTGAACTTTAAGGCAATTCAATACTAGGAGTAACACCTTGGTTTTCAAGCTCCATTTTTAATGATCTGGATCCAGGCTACCACATTGCAGTGGGTATACTGAAATGCAACTGACCACAGACACTCTTCCAAAACTGTGAATTCCCATATGAGTTAGATTTCATTAATGAGAAGAGTGATTCGATTATCCACTGTGTATGAAGCAGCTCTCCGAGAACCACGAGGGAATTCAAATCGCATCCTTATCCTCAAGATTCCTCCAAACTTGGAGGGAGGATCGGTCTCCCTTGACTCCACATCTCTCTATATATATTGCACTACACTATTTCTCACTCTCTGCATGAAAGCATGGTCTTTCCCACCTGTCTTCACTTCTTCATCTCCCATTGCTTCTTAAACCCATAGCAATCAGACTGCTACTCCGCAATACTCCACTGAAAATGTTCTTGTCAACATCTCTAAAAACAATAATTTAATCCAATTTTCTAAGCAGCACTCAACACAGTTGCTTACGTTTTGCAACGTTCTCCTCGTTCTGCTTCTAAGAGGTCACACTCCTAGCTTTCCCCCTGTCTCACTCACACTCCTCTTTGCTTTACATCTGAGTCTACAGCTCCTGGGGCCTCTTCTCTCTTCCTACATGTTCTCATTCAGTCCCTTGGCATCAGTATAATCTCTATAATTGATGATTTTCTCATCCATATCTCTAGCTTAGATTGCTTTTCTAAGCTCCCCACAGCTATATCCAACTACCTAGTCAATAATTTCTCTACTTTGATATTTAAAAGGAAAGTCCGAGCTAACACGTCTAAAATGAGGTGTTTGGTTTCACATCCTTTCTCACCACTGTCTTTTCCTACCTATCATTTCCCATCTCAGTCAATGGTACCCAGTATACCCATTGCTCAAACCAATTAACTGGGCATCCCCCTTGATTCCTACCTTTATACTTGTTTCTCCACCCCAAAAGTGAATGCATCACTAAATCTTATCACACTAGACCACATTTATCCATCTTTACTGCCAACATTCTCTCTGGGCTAGACTACTGAAAACAGCCTCCAAACCTCCCACAGCTACCTTGTTCTTTCCCGAATCTAATTTTCACTCAAGAGCCAGAGACATTTTTTGATAAAGTCAAACGGCATATCTTTTTAATGTGTTTTTTAACTTGTTCTATACCTCTCAAAATTATTAAATCAACAAGGATGGAGGAAAAAAATTAGAATTAATCACAGATGAGCTTAATCGTATATCAAGTTGATAGCATAACCATAAAAACAAATCAAAAAAATAAAGAATTAATCCTATACAAATATTGAATTACGATGTTGTAAACCTGAAACTAATGTGACATTATATGTCAATTATATCTCAATAAAATTGTTTAAAGAATTAATCCAAGTAACTTTAGAAAACAGTACTCTCACAGCACATTATCGATGTGTTCTTAAAGTTATAACAAAAATAGTAATAATAATAAAAATCACAAAACACTCATGAACTTAACAAAAAGATTTTGTTTTGGTAGAGGTATGCTGCTGCTGCTGCTGCTGCTAAGTCACTTCAGTCGTGTCCGACTCTGTGCAACCCCACAGACGGCAGCCCAACCAGGCTCGTCGTCCGTGGGATTCTCCAGGCAAGAACACTGGAGTGGGTTTCCATTTCCTTCTCCAATGCATGGAAGTGAAAAATGAAAGTGAAGTCGCTCAGTCGTGTCCGACTCTTTGCGACCCCATGGACTGCAGCCTACCAGGCTCCTCCGTCCATGGGATTTTCCAGGCAAGAGTACTGGAGTGGGGTTATAGGAGTGTATATATATGTATAATGGTGTATTACTCACCCAGAAGAAGAAAGAAATTCTGCCATTTGCAATAGCATAGACGAACTTAAGAGTATACTGTGTTTAGCGAAGTAAGTCAAAGAAATACAAATACTGTATTATGTCACCTATATGTGGAATCTAAAAAATAAACCAAATGAATGGATAGAGCAAAACAAAAACAAACTCACAGACAGATAGAACAAACTAGTAGCTACCAGCGAGGAGAGGGAAAGAGGAAGGGCAATATAAGGGTATGGAACTGAGTAAGGCACAAGCTACTGTACATAAAACAGACAAACAACAAGGATATATTATACAGCACAGGGAATTACAGCCATTATTTTGTAGTAACTTTTAATGGAATATAATCTGTAAAAATACTGAATCACTATGCTATATACCTGAAACTAAAATAAAATTATAAATCAGCTATACTTCATTGTTTTTAAAATCTAGTTTAAATAAATAAAATATTTAATTAAAAAAATAATGATGGTAAGAATAAATTATATCCATTGAATAAAAAAAAAATTATGAGACCACACTAATAAGCATGACAATATTATAGGGCAGAGGGACAAGGAAAGCCTTTCTTCACAGAAGAATACCTAACCAATAAATAGAAAATCACCATTTTGCAGCCATCATTAAGGTAATTATCTTAGCCAAGCATCATTAATTTATGGTACAATCATGAATGAAAATTTTGAGGGGTGATACGTGGGGGCTTCCCTGGTAGCTCAGAAGGTAAAGAATCCGCCTACAATGCAGGAGACCTGGATTCAATTCTTGGGTTGGAAGATCCCCCGGAGAAGGGAATGGCAACCCATTCCAGCATTCTTGCCTGGAGAATCCCATGGACAGAGGAGCCTGGCGGGCTACAGTCCATGGGGTTGCAAAGAGTCGGACACGACTGAGTGACTTTCACTCTGACTTTATAATAACATGTACAATCTCCAGGTTTCCTTTCCCAGATAACTTGTCAAATACAAGGGGAAACCGGGTGGGTACCTTTACAACAAAGAAATCTGACCAACACCATCTTTACCAACGACCAAACTTAACAGCACTAACAATGGGGGAGAAGACATTGGGTGGCCCTGATACGATCAGGACGAGGCACATCACTTAGTATTCATTCCAAAAAATGCATAATCACACATCTAATCACAAGGATGCAATAAAAAAGGATCAAAATTGTGAGACCTTCTGCAAAACGCCTTTCACTGGCATAAAAGCAAAAACGAAGAAAAACGACTTGAAGAACATGTTCTAGAACAAAGGACAGAGACAGCACAACTAGAAACAATGTGCAATCCTTGACTGAAACTCAAATCCAGGAAAACAAAACCAAAATCCCAGCGAGGCAGGACACTATTGGCATAACTATGAAATTTGCATGAGAACTATATATCTGACAAGGCATTGTATCAATGGTTATGAGTGCGACAATTATATGAGAGAATGTTTTTTTCCTTAAGAGATTCCTGACGAAGTTTCTAGAGGGAAGTGTCTTGATGTCTGTAATTTATTCTCAAATGATTCAGCAAACTTTAAACTGTATAACCATGAGAGTGATGAAGTTAACGTGGCAGAACACTGAGAACCGGTGACTCAAAATGAAGGGCATATAGTATTCACATTCATTGTGCTATATCTGTAACTCTTCCGTAGATGAGGGATTTTTCAAAAATAAAAATTGGGGGATAAAAAACAATATCCTACCTCAAGGTTGACTGAAAAATAACTCATCACTGTATCTCACCATGCTGAGGAACAATCTCATGGTCTACTATCTTGGTTTGACTAGCTCTTAATCACTCAACAGACTCCAGATTAGAAATTCTTTTCTTTGCAAAGCCCTTCTAAACACCAAAACCAGAAAGAGGCCTTCCATCTTTACTGTAAAGCATCTTGCACTTCCCTTGAAATAAGTTATCATTGTGTTATTTATATCTGTTTATCTTTACCTGTTAACAAGGAGAGATACCAATGTATCATTAGCCTGTTGTTTCCCCAATATCCAGCTGGACACTTGGCACTTTGATGTAGTAGACATAGGTCCAACAAATAGGTCCAGTTCTTTTCTGGACACACAGTAGGACTGTACTTTCCATTGCCCTTGGAGTACAGGAAAGTCCTGATGAAGAAAAGCCTGAGTGCAATGGGCATGTAGCCTGGAAACCTACATGCCTGTGATAAGCAGGACCCCCTCCTAACCATGCTCTCCATTCCCAACTAACCATGTTGGACATACAATACAAATTTTTTTAAATGGTAAAACCAGGGAGATTTTGAGGTTGTTACATCAGCACAAATCAGCATATCTTGACTGTTATATACATGCTCAAATACTGAAAGAAACAATTCAAATAGACAGTGTTAAATATCATCTGAAAAACTTAAAATAATCTTCATAGTTTAAGTCTCTCAGTCATGTCTGACTCTTTGCGACCCCATGGACGTGCCAGGCTCCTCTGTCCACGGAATACTCCAACCAAGAATCCTGGAGTGGGTAGCCATTTCCTCCAACCAAGAATCCTGGAGTGGGTAGCCATTTCCTTCTCCAGGGGATTGTCCCAAACCAGGGATCACACTCACGCCTCCTGCACCGTCGTCAGATTCTTTACCATCTGAGCCATCAGCCGAAGCTCTAGTCTTCGTAGGGGACAGGTCAAATAAATCACTCTACTCACACAGTGGCATACCATGCTGACATTAAAAATAATGAAGTAGCTCTTCATGGAATGCTGTCAAAAATAAAGTGGAAAAGGTAAAGTGAAGAAACAAGATGTAGTACAGATAAATGGCTGCACACAAAATAGTTGTGTGGAAGTGTTGACTAAAGAGCCAAGGTAGGATAGATATCAGATTCCAGGACAGCTTCTGGAACAAAGCACATCCAGAAACTTTCTAAATAGGTGATGACAATGAGCAAGATGACCCTCAAATCCCTCACCCAAAGTGAGGATGTAGTGGAGTCCAGAATGAGAGGACTCGTGAAGATAGTTGGAGGGCCCCATTGGTATTCAGTGAGCCCTGTGTATCTCTCCCGCACAACCAGGAGAAAGGCTTTGGTGGGACCACTCAGAGTCTTATCATGGTCCTGACAATTAGGGCAGGAAGTATGATGCCTGATTTTTCCTAGAAGAACTAAAAGATGAGAGACTGGCTGGCTAGTTGCTCTGATGGAGGGATGAAGGAGAAGTTGATATGCTGGGGTTTGGTTGCCCTCCCAGTCTGTTCATGGAGAGAATATGTGAGTATTTGCATAGACTATGTGTGCAAATGACTTCAGGGTTTGCTTTAGAAGTTCAGAGGGGCCGTGGACCAAAAGAAATCTGGGGTGGACTGCCACGTGCCAAAGAACTGTGGAAGGAGTAAGCAACCAGGCAGAATAGAGATATAGCAACCCTCCTCCAGGAAACTGTGGGTAGGAGAAACTGGCAAGGAGAACAGGATCTCTACAGGACATATGGAAGGACCTCGCTGGAGAGAGTCAGCTGGAAATGCGAGCCATGTCTCAAAAGCTGACAGCCAGATTACCACCGCACTGGTTAACAAAGAACTTTCCTACTCTTCGATGCCAAAGGCGTTAGAACATCAGCCAATGTGTGAGAGAGAAAAGTGAAAAAAGACCAGGCTACCCTCACATCGCTGAAGCCTGGCATCACCATATGGAATTGGACCAGCTGAAATCCCAATCAAATCTGTGCTTTGTTACTTAAAGCAACTATAAGGCCTTGTATTATCTGAGACCTGAAGTCACAGGTCTTGCACATTTTTACCTAAGAGTAGAGAAAGAACTCTCTACAGAGCAAATTAAAAGGAGAGCGGATGACAAAGAAGGCTGCTTTGGGATTGAACCTCAGAATCCCGAAGTCAAACTCAGTCCCATGTGACCAAATGTCACTTGGAAGAACACACAAGAGACAGTATATGGTAGCTGCCTCTCAAAAAACGTACTGGAGACAAGCGCGGGAGGGAAGGTAACTTTCCCTACACAGTCCTTTGCACATACTCAGTGGTTGGATCTCTTCATGCCAACGTGCAAAAAAATAGATCCCCTGTTGGAAAGTATTCTGCACACTGGCATGAAGAGATCCAGACACTAAGCGTGTGCAAAGGACTGTGGAGGAAAAGTTGACTTGTGAAATTACCTGGATTAGAGGTGGTATGGCTGAGCAGGTACCAACTCCAGCTGCTGGGCTCTAATTCTGGTTAGGTCACAACTAGCCATGTATTGTGAAACTTCTTAACCAACCTCTCCATGCCAGCTTCAGCAACTGTAAAGTGGGAATAATGACAATGGCTCTCTGGTTTACTGAGAGGAGGAAATGTTTTAGTTCACGCAGAGCTCTTCCAACAGTGCCAGTCTATGCGTGCTCAACGAGTGCTGGCTGTTACTATTACCTATAATAATAGCGATGTTAAAGGTGAGAAATCCATCAGAAAAAAAGGAAAAATTTTGAATATCATTAAGAATTAGTCCATTTTTTGGTCCAGATACATCTATTTGCAGGTCAGGAATAGAGACATCAACGCTGTATACTGTCACCCTGCTTATTTAACTTATGTGCAGAGTACATCATGAGAAACGCTGGGCTGGAGGAAGCACAAGGTGGAATCAAGATTGCCGGGAGAAATATCAATAACCTCAGACATGCAGATGACACCACCTTTATAGCAGAAAGTGAAGAAGAACTATAGAGCTTCTTGATGAAAGTGAAAGAGGAGAGTGAAAAAGTTGGCTTTAAGCTCAACATTCAGAAAACTAAGAACATGGCATTCAGTCCCATCACTTCATGGCAAATAGATGGGGAAACAGTGGAAACAGTGGCTGACTTTATTTTTCTGGGCTCCAAAATCACTGCAGATGGTGATTGCAGCCATGAAATTAAAAGACACTTACTCCTTAGAAGGAAAGTTATGATCAACCTAGACAGCATATTAAAAAGCAGAGACATTACTTTGTCAACAAAGGTCCGTCTAGTCAAGGCTATGGTTTTTCCAGTGGTCATGTATGGATGTGAGAGTTGGACTATAAAGAAAGTTGAGCACAGAAGAATTGATGCTTTTGAACTGTGGTGTTGGAGAAGATTCTTCAGAGTCCCTTGGACTGCAAGGAGATCCAACCAGTCCATTCTGAAGGAGATCAGCCCTGGGTGTTCATTGGAAGGACTGATGTTGAAGCTTTGGCCACCTGATGCGGAGAGCTGACTCATTTGAAAAGACCCTGATGCTGGGAAAGATTGAAGGCAGGAGGAGAAAGAGACACCAGAGGATGAGATGGCTGGATGGCATCACTGACTCAATGGACATGGGTTTGAGTGGACTCCAGGAGTTGGTGATGGACAGGGAGGCCTGGCATGCTGTGGTTCATGGGGTCGCAAAGAGTCAGACACAACTGGGCAACTGAATTGAAATGAACCGAATAGAGACACAGATGTAGAGATGGAGGGTGGGAGAAGAGGAGGCTAGGACAATTGGGAGAGTAGGACTGACACATATATACTACCATGTGTAAAACAGAGAGCTAGTGGGAACCTGCTGTATTGTACACAGAGCTCAGCTTGGTGCTCTGTGATGACCTAGAGGGGTGGGATGGGGGGTTGGCAGGGAGCTCAAGAGGGAGGGGATATGTGTGTACATATATCATTGTTGTACAGCAGAAACCAACACAACATTGTAAAGCAATTATATTCCAATAAGAAATTAAATTAAGTTAAATTATTAAAAAAGAACTAGTCCATTTTTTTTCTTCTGTAGGATGTAGAAAAGAGATTTAGAGTAGAAAAAATGACAATAAAGTTGGTTAAACTGTAAAAGGAATAATCGGAGACACCAACTGGTTAAAATCAGAAAACAATAATCTCCTGATAACTATCACCTTCCATGCAAAAGAAATCACCCCAAGGGTATTAAATAAAGTATTAAACATTACAATTGGAAAAATAACAATATGTCTACAGAGAGTGGCATCCAAATAAAACTAGTCACTAATTGGGAGAAAGGGAAGTGCAGAAGGGGTTGGGGATATAATAAATTTTACCACCAGAAAATTAGTCGTGATCTTGCAATATTTGAAAGAAGGAAAAGTGATGAATAATACTCTTTTGGAAAGTGTTGCAGAGGCCGACATCCTAGAACACGGCAGGTGCTTTTTCTTAAATCACAGACACAAAAACACAAGTGGCTGGCAGACGTTCATGTGTCTAAATGGCAGAAGATGAGGAAGAGCAGAAGGAAGTTTGCAGAAGGTGGCAAGGTCACTCAAGAAAGGCCATATTAACTTGAAAAGATTGAAGACAGCTCTAGGATGCCCAACAGAGAGGGACATCTCTGGCAAAAGTGCTTGCGCCAGGAAAGCAAAGTCCCCATGGAGCCAAGCTCTTTGCACACACAGTCCAAACAATGATCTGAAGTGGCAAAATTTTTGAAGACAACTGCAAGGGATGGCATTCGGCCCGAGTCTAGAAGGCTTGGGTCTGCACTTCTTTGGAAGCCCAGGGCCCAGAGAAGATTGCCTTCAAGCATCCCTCAACCTCAAACCGATTTTGTTTCAGGCAGCTGAGGGGAGGAAGAAAGAAGTTCAGACATGCAAGTGGACTATGGGAAAGTGTAAAGCATCAAGCATCTCAATGTGAGTATAAATAAAGTCACCAGAAGTAGAAGCACGAGAAAACAGCTTCTACAAATCAAAGAAGACTAAGTATGAACCATGCGATTCAACAGCAGAAAAAGCCTTTCTCATGAAGAAGCTGAATATGAGCGCTAGGACTGACCAGGGTGAGAGGTACCCTCTGGGACCAGCAGTCCAACAACGTACCAACAATCAAGTGGATCGGTCAGGCCTGTCGTGTCAGGGTGAGCAGGCTGCATACTGCACAAAGGCCTCCAGCTGACAGGGTTAAATGGTGACTGGAGTGCAGCCCCCGGGTCCAGAGCCAGGAAGGGGTGTCTTTTTGGACAGACCGCGTTTCCGTAATTCACATAAAGGCATCTTCTGTGTTAGAAGCAGGAGCAAAAAGGGGTAGCCAAAGAAATACAGAACCTAAGGAAAAATAGTTATGTATCCAAATGGGGGGTGGTCACAGACCGTGATAGAAGAGTTACCAGCTGGGTGTGACAATGACGACCACTGTGCACGGACCACCCACTGTATGTCTGGGGCAACACGGCCCCTGACAATATCCACTTTACGATCATTACAGCAGTTAGAAACGAAGTGGTGTTTATCCAAGCAAACAGTCTTCAAGTTTAAATTAAAAAGCAGACCTGGAAAGAGAGTGCCTGCGTGCTAAGTCAGCTCAGTGTGTCCAACTCTGTGCGACCCCGTGGACTGTAGCCCGCCAGCTTCCTCTGTCCATGGGAGTCTCCAGACAAGAGTACTTGCGGGTAGCGGGTAGCCATGCCCTCCTCCAGGGGCTCTTCCCAACCCAGAGATCAAACCCACGTCTTATGTCTCCTGCACTAGCAAGTGGCTTTGGTACCACTAGTGCCACTGGGCAAGACAAGTACGTCTGGCTAAAAGACAAAAAAAACTGAGGAAAATAAAGCCACAACCATAAAATAAAGAATAAAAATATATAATGCCTTATATGAGGTCTTGAAGAATGTAAAGTTTCCACCCCACTTTTTCCTGTATTCAGGTTGACCTTACCACCTCCCAGATGCTCAGAACTTCACTTGAGGACGGGTCACTGCTTCAGGGAATTCAAATCCTCTCTTGTATATCAGTATATCAGGTCAGGTAACACAGTGCTATGACAAGGCCAAAGACTTGGAGACAACAGGACCTCAGCTAAAATTCTGAATTTTACTACCAATTATCTAGATGGCCTTGGGCAAGTAACCTATGCCCTCTGGATCTCAGTGGCTTAATCTAAAAAAAAAAAAAAAAAACCATTTTACAGATGAGAAAACTGAGGCCCAGAGACGTGAAGAGACTTGCACAAAATCACACAATTGATAAGTAATAGGGCAAGGACATCTTTTGACACTAGTCTGGTGCTGCCAGAACTTATTCTGGGTCAGAATCATGCCCAGGGTGTTCCCATTTTAAAGCTCTACATGAATCTTCAAAGAATAAATATAAGAACACATGTAATAAATGAGAAACCAAACATCTCTGATGACAAACGGATCTTTCGGCTTGCCCAAACTAAAATTACGCTGATAATAAATCAAAGTAAAGCTCTTTTCAAACGCTCTAAAATGACCTTTGTTTTTAGGTCTGTATTTTGAGCATTTCTTGAAAATATATAGTTTATGAATGCTAATAAATAGCCTATTTTCCCCCTAGACCTAAATAAATGCTAGGGCTTAGAGATCAGTTGGCTTTGATAAATAATAACAAAAACTGTAGTTACCGATTCAAAGTCCCCATTAAATTAAAGGGTGGATTCTTCTTACAGAGCAACTGTCTTGACTAAGCTTGTTTAAACAAATTGTGAGAAGTCCAGAAACGTTCAGTTTCCCTTAAATAACAGAACTTTATATGTCCCTGCTGTCAGCAAGCAGCCAGGGATCTTTCTGGACTAAGTTCTCATAAGTGGAACAAACAGAGAAGGATGGTGACAATCTCAGGCGGCCCTGAAGTGCAGAAAAATATATTTAGGCATCAAAACCCAGAGAACAGAATCCTCCACTGGGGAAAAAGGATCTTTCATTCCTAAATTAATTTTCAGAAGACCAGAGCAAGAAAAGGACTACCTGCACTTTTTTCAATAAGATAGGCTATCATTCTTATTAGAAAACAGCAATATAATGAATGCACTCACATTAAATGATTCTGTAATGATTAAAAGCACAATGCATAAAGATATAAAAATTTCAGTATAACTGGTTTGATCCAGAAAACCTGATACAAAAGTATTTAAGGTATCACTTTTTTGATTTCTAAACTCTTGAAATTTAGCCAAAACTTACTTTGAAATATCATTAAAGAGAAATTTAGCTAAGGACAGTTTCTTATTCGCAAATATAAAGTAGAAATCAAGCTACTCAATGAAGCATAATTAGGTAGAAATTAAGGGTTCTGATCATACGCATACATCAAATCTTAAAAGGAGTTATGCAAAAAGGAGCCCATATTCATTTTAAAAAATCTGCAGGAATTATATTAAACATTAATTTGGTTGTTGCTGAGGAGTGGGATTAGAAGTGAAGTATGTATTGCCTTCATTATCAGGAAATGCTCAGAATGTGCTGTGAGAAAGACAACCTAATACTGACTGGAACAGAAGGACAGGAAGGTTGATTTTACTTCCACCAGTTTATTATGTATGAGATCACTGTTAACCAAAAACAGGGCACTCTGCTAGGTACAACAAGGAAAACCAAGATGAATTGACAAAATCAAAACCCATGTCCTCAAAAAGCTCACAATCCACGAGTAGAGCTAAAAAACATGTTCCAACAACTAAGTACAGAATTCAGAATATCCCACAGTACTGACAGTGAATAGAGAATGGTATTAGGGCAGGAGAGAAAAGAAATTGAAAAGAAAAGAAATTAGGTAAGTGGAAACAAGGATACCTAGACAGAAATGGCCATTCCACTGGGTTTTGAAGAATGGACAGATTTTGGCAAGTGAACGATGTGAAAAAAAAAAACAGTACTGAGAAGTAGTTTGATTCATTCATTCAATCAACTGTTAACTAATTCATTCAGTCCTCTATTCATTAATTCATTCAATCCTCCTATGAACCCTGTAAGGCTGCTGCTATTGGGTACACAAACCAGGAAGCGCAAGCTCACACAACCAGCGGGCAGAAGAACCAGAACTGCACCCAAGTCTGGCTCATATCTCCCCTGTGCTGCCCCTCTAGGCAAAGAGAAAACATGGGGAACTCTATGCCATGAAAACATGAAGGATAAGGTCACACAAGAAAAGGAAACAAATTTATTAAAGGGTCTCCAAGGACCAGCCATTTTATTAAGTGTTTTTTACATGAAATTTTATTTATTTTTCCCATGAAATGGTCATTATCACATCTATTTTAAGGGTGACAAAGTAAGATTTAGATTAAGGCCAAGAACAGGTCAAACAACAAATAAGTAGCCAAACAGAAATTTACACCAGGTCTGCATCCAATCCCAGGTCAAAAGCCAGAAGAATGGATAGCTTTACATGTTGATATAGGCCCCAAAACAACACTGTTTTAGTATTTTCCTCATTTTAAGGATAAAAGTTTTTTAATCAGGTAAAGTAAAAGTAACTTGCTCACAGAACTGGTAAGGAGTGAACCCAGAATTTAATGTAGGCAGCCTGACTTCAGAGCCAGACTTCTGATCCCATGGATAAACTACCACAAAGAGTAAATAGGAAAGAAATCACAGACAGCCTCTAATGGCAAAATGGGACTCTGTCAGCCATGCAAACTCATTGAAGATTTTTGCTGTGGAGAACATGATTAAGCTATGTTTCAGAAATTAAGTCCTTCAATAGGCATATCAAAATTCAATTCCAAACACATCTCACATGACCTAGAGCACCTTACTTGTAGAGCTTTTCAAAGAGGGTTAAACACTCTTTCCACTGGGTTTGTTTACCTATGAAGGTCATCTATGCAGTTATTCAGCAAGCCCTCAACTGTGTAACCTCACTAAGGGGTCAAATAAATTACATTAGATTTCTTCATCATTACTTTTTTCTACAGATTTCTTAACAGAGTGGTGTGGAAACTGCAAATGGAGTAACTGATCATTGAACCTGCCTCCCCAAAGCAAAACAGGAAAGGGAAGAAAAGGGTAACAGATTAACAAACGGAATAGCTTTGCCTTTAACGTTTGTTTCATTTGCCTGCTGGCTATCATGCACAGCATCTTATGCTAAATATTGTCCTAAGCTACCCAGCCAAGGGGCCTGGGGCTGTTCACATATAATATCGGTTCTACATTGCACAGTGACAAGCAGAGTCTGACTCATCGGAACAGCTAGCATCAATTCTTAATGACTCCCAGAGCCCCCAAAGTCCTTTCTACTTCTGCCGGGGGAGTCCCTCCCTGATCCTTTCCCTATACTTTCTCTGTACCAAATTCCCGAAGACTTTCTCCATTCCAGCTCTTAGGAATCACTGCCAATCCTTTCCATCCTGAAGGCAGATCCGCAGGCTTCCCCAGGGCTTGACTGGCCCCCAACCCCCACTCACCAGGTGCAGAGCCAGGGGCAGCAGGAGCAGCAACAGCCACAGGTAGAGGTGGCAGCTGTTGGTGAACTTGCTCTGATCGGGGTCGTGGTACCAGCCCCCGGTGAGCGCGGCCCACACGCCCTGCCGGAGCAGCTGCAGCACCTGGGACCCCATGCCTGCGCGCCGGGGCCAGCACGCGCCGCGCTGCCCGCTGCCCGGCGCCCGCCACCCGGACGCCCTCAGCTCTAACACGCGGGCCTTCGGGCGGCGTCACCGCCACCTTCCCCGCCCCCGCCCCCTCCAGCTCCTTCCGCCCCACGACCGAAACTCCAACTGCCTTTCTGCCCGGACCCGCGAATCGCGGCGCCGGAGCCGGCTGCTGCCACCGGGCAGGTGGGCGCCATGTCCGAGGGAGGAAGGATTTTCCCATGGTGCTCAGAGGCGGCTGCTCTGAGGATGCTCCAAAGGCTCCTCCCAGCGCCCGCCCAGAGTCCCTCCATCGCTTTCCCGGTGGCGGGGGAGGGGAGGTGCGCGGTTGCGGCGGGGACTTGGGGTGGGGGGAGAGGCGGGGGAAGAAGAATTTTGGAGCCCCTCCAGCCTCTTTTTTTGCCTCTGCCCACTTTCCCCTCCTTTTCGTCCCCATCTTTCTAATAGGGAATGTGGAAGGCTTAAAAATCAAAGATGTTCTAATTCAGAAGAGATAAACCAGGACAAGTTCCTTTTTTTTGCAGCCTGCACCAAAATAGTTATGTAACTCCGGCTCCTGTCACACATCGCTCAGTGTAATTTCTTCCTCTGAGCACTGCCTACACGGTTTCGTTCTCCTTAATTAACCGCTGACCTCAGACGTTCTTTTAGCTAAACTCTGCCTCTGCCCTTGACACTGAGCTTTTTCCTCCCTGATTTTTTTCCTCCCCACCCACCCCCCACTTTGTCCAACTTGACAGATAAAGAAGATAACCACCTTTGGGGAATAATTTCAGAAGCCTCAGTTTGCTTGTCTTTTTACGTTTCCTAGAACATAATCTCAGGCATTCATTGGGTATACTATTTAGAGAGGATGATCCACTAGAAAGGTATCACTGAACCAATAATCTTTGGCCTTTTATAGTAGAGAAATTTCAGATTCTCTCCTGAAAGCAGGCTTTGGACAGGGAAGAAATTAAGAGGAACTTGCCTTCTTAGGATAAAGGAAGGAAGCCCTCATCATTAGTAATTGATAACCTAAAGTAATGAGCTTCATATTGTTGATGAGAACAAATTTTGGGAAGCTGGAGATAAAAGGGAATTTGTTTTCCTTAGGAACGAGCGGAGGAAGGCTTGTGTGAGCTGGAATATTTGGAGAAGAACAAGGATTAGAAGGTGCCAAGCCTCAGCACATGCCTTTTCTGCCTCCTGCTTGCCTCACCTGACATGCGCACCCGGGCACGCCCTGGCTACGCTCTGGTCTGCAGCAGCTTTAGAGCATGGCTGCCTTAGGCAGGCCCAGGACAGGCACACAGCCTCCCTGTGCAGAAAGGAAACAAGGCAAGGGCCATCCTGAGGAGCAGGTCTGGGACATGAAAGTCCAAACTCACACTGATATGTAAACCTTCAGTTTTAACCACTCCTTAATCTATTCAGCATTCATCTGCAGGAATGACTAACCAAAATGTACTAATGCTGTTTTCTGTACTGGAAAAATCATTTTCTCATAGACTCAGGGGATACTATACTTGTTTTTATATGGACTCATTACTTGAAACCTATCAGGCTCTCTATAAATGTTTAATGAATAAATCAGTCAATCAACTCCACAGGAAAGATCCACATTAAAGGATCATCTCATGTGCTTCGGTCTAGGAGGAATAGCCATGCAACAGATCTATTCCTGCATTGAAGAAGTGCCTTTATTCATTCATGCCCGATTCATCAAAATATTTAATGAGCACCTTCTGTGTGCCAGGCATTTTGCTGAAGACAGAGAAAGCAAGTATAAAATATATATATACAGTCACTACCATGGAGTTCACAGACTACAAGAGGAGACAGACAGATCAACAAAGACTTGGAATTAAGTGTGCTGTGAGCACATTTAATAGGACTGAATATACATTTGCTGTTGCTTGCCTGTGTGTCAGTTGCTCAGTCATGTTTGACTCTTTGCAACCACATAGACTGTAACCCGGCAAGCTCCTGTGCTCATGGGATTTTCCAGGCCAGCATACTGGAGTGGGTAGCCATTTCCTTCTCCAGGGGGGTCTTTCCAACCCAGGGATTGAACCCATGTCTCCTGTGTCTCCTACACTGCAGGCAGATTCTTTACCTGCTGAGCCATCCGGGAAACCCATGGAGGTGCACAAGCAGACTGTTGGAGGGTACGTTCTATGTACACCCACTGTTCCTATGCTAGGAGCCACTTCAAGGATGCAGCCTTGAGAGAGTAATATGTGGTTGAGACCATCTAGACTGTATACATTATGGCCTCTCTGTAAACTCTTAAGTTTCTGGCAGGAAGTTGTGGCAATCTGCCTGTCTTGCAGCCACCCAAGACAAGCCTCGTATATAAGTTCCCTTGCTTATTAAACCTGCCACCTATCAATCTGGAGTGGCTGCCTCCTTCATCTCTTCCTTGGCTTCTTTTGAATCAGTTCAGTTCAGTCTCTCAGTCATGTCTGACTCTTTGAGACCCCATGGGCTGCAGCACGCTAGGATTCCCTCCATCACCAATTCTCAGAGTTTACTCAAACTCATGTCCATCAAGTCAGTGATGCCATCTAACCATCTCATCTTCTGTTGTCCCCTTCTCCTCCCACCTTCAATCTTTCCCAACATCAGGGTCTTTTCCAATGAGTCAGCTCTTTGTGTCAGGTGGCCAAAGTATTGGAGCTTCAGCTTCAGCATCAGTCCTTCCAATGACTATTCAGGACTGATTTCCTTTAGGATTGACTGGTTTGAATAGATTATCTTTTATTGTTGAAACTTTTTATATTACCTTGAAAGTCATAAACCTGTAAGCCTTTTTTTTAAAGAGGTCATGTGAAGTAAGATATTTCTAATGGGGGTAAAATTTTGCAGTAGAAAGAATGATGCCAGGACGTGGAGGACACGAATATAGAAGGAGCACGGAGGAGTGCAGGCAGGGCGTAGGTACTTTTGTGTCAGAGTTGGAGGTAAAGTGAAGATTATTTATTCAGGGATTTCTCAGAGTATCCATAAAGAATTTAGAGAGAGCAGAGAAAAAATAGGCTAATCCTCAGTCAGTAAGCACAAAAAAGTATGGAAATAAGGACAACAAGACTGCATTTAGGAGAAATTCCTAATGAATAGAATGCTAACTCTTCACTCCAAGATAACTTGAGATTTTCCCAAATATGTCTAGTTATGCATAAGAGTGAACATATAAAACACATTTTTGTCTTTTTAATTGCATATTATGAAGTAGAAAACACCAATTATTATTACTGTCGTTCTTGGAAAAAAAGGCAGAGTGGCCTTTACTCATCTGTAACACTGGGTGGCACCAGAGCACTGCATCAAGTGACGTGAACTATAGCCTAGTGCAGACACTTCAAAGCAAGACTAAGCTTGCCTCCAAAATGATACTTCTACATTCCCCTGATTAGTTTGTTCATGTCTTCTGAAGACCACTGTGGGTGGCCATTATTTATCTAAATCAGTTTTTAACCTTATATACCAATTAGTGTCCCCAAAGAACAGAAGTAATAGCACCCAAAGTATATTCTAAACTCTAATTTAAAACTTTACAGAAATAAAAGAGGACTTTATCTATAAACATTAAAAGGGTGCATCATGCCCCTATGCCCCAAAACAACAGAAAAGTGAACAGGAAGATAGCTCCTAGGGCAACTGACATCTCCAGAGCAGGACCTTAGTGAACTCACTTTCCCACAAAAAAAAAAAAAAAAAGAAAGAAAATACAGGCAGAGCAATCAAAAGCAACCATTTCAGTACCAGGAAAGTTCACCAACCCATAGACTGAACTTCAGATCATCCACAAGAGGAATTATTGAACTTAGGTAAGACAGTAGGGTCTGTGACATTTTAACAGGAGCCACTCCCATCTCTCCTTCCTTTCCAAGCTCAGTGATCCACCCTATAGAATCCTGCTGCTGCTGCTGCTAAGTCACTTCAGTCATGTCCGACTCTGTGCAACTCCATAGACGGCAGCCCACCAGGCTCCCCCGTCCCTGGGATTCTCTAGGCAAGAACCCTATAGAAAGATAAAAGGATATTTTGGGCTGAAATGAAAAGACACTGGACAGCAACTCCAATCCACACAAAGAAACAATGAGCACCAGTAAAGGTATCTACCCAAGTATATATTAAAAACATGTAAATATATTCTCCTTTACAACCCCTCTATTCTCATATGAGAATAAAAGGGGACTTCCATAGGGATTTCCCTGGTGGTTCAGTGGCTAAAACTCCATGCTCTCAATGTAGGAGGCCCAGGTCTAATCCCTGATCAGGGATCACGTGCCACAACTAAGAGTTCACATGCCAGGACTTCCCCTGTGGTCCGGTGGTTAAGAATCCACTTACCAAAGGAGGGTTCTATCTGTGGTCGGGGATCTAAGATCCCACATGCCACAGGACAACTAAACCTGTGTGTCTCAACTAAAACCTGATTCAGCCCAAAATACATATAAATAATTAATAAACATTGTTTTTAAAAGAGTTCGCATGCCTTGAGTAAAGATTCTGCATGCCGCAATGAAGATGAGAGATCCCACATGCTGCAACTAAGACACAGCACAGCCAAATAAATAAAACAAATAAATATTTTTAAAAATAAAGACAACTGCATAAAGCAGGAATTCCTCCCTAGTATTGTTCTAACATGCAACATAAACACATTTTCACTTTGTTAAGTGAATAAGTTTTAGGAGTCTATTTTTACTGTAGCAAAACTACTGTAACACAGAAACTGTTAGCTTGAAATAGTACAAATGTAATAAAACCTAAGAGTTGTCATTGCAAGGAAACATCTTACAGACTGGAAAGATGGAGACCCAGGTTATGCAGTTATACATTTTTTTGGTAACAATGTCCTCTTTAAGGACTCAGATAACCTACCAATAGCTACTGGAATTATGGTTCCAAAGAAAGAAACTGGAAAAGAAAAGAATATGTGGGCATATGGACTGTTCTGGGTCCATTTAGCAAAAAATAATTGAATTATTTCCAAACAGAAGACCAGAGCCCTGAGTAGCCTCAGCATGTAGCTGATTCACCAGCCTAAATAACTTCTTCTTACTTGGAAATAGATTACAATTAAAATAAATTAATTTCTGTTGCATTAGGTCACCAAAATTGGGGGATCCATTTGCTACTGCAGCTTAGCCTGCCCTAGCTAATATAAGAAACGATGAAAATAAATTAAGCATAGAAATCAAGAAAAACAACAACAAACTCAAGGAAAGCAGATAGAAGGAATAAATGAGTATAAATGCAGAAATTAATCGTTAGAAAAGAGAAAAGCAATAGAATTAATAAATAAATACAAAAACACAAAAGTTTTGTTGGGGGAGGACAATAAAGTAGATAAATCAATGGCTCTCCTGAATAGAAACAAAAGTAGAAAACATAACTAGGCAAAAAGAAATTTAAAGCAAAGAAAATAGAAAGAAAGAAATTAAAATAATCATGAGAATATTTTGCTGAAGAATATTTAAATAAATGTGGGAACCCAGGTGAAATAGGTAATTATCTAGGAAAATAAAATTACCAAATCTCAGCCCAGAAGAGAGAAAATCTAAAGCAAAAAATGACCTTATGGAATTAATAGAGAATATTATGAAATGGTACTCATTCAAGAAGCACAAAACCCAAATTGTTGCACAGCAGATTTGTTCAAACTTTATGAGACAGGTAATTCCAGTATAATTAAACTGTTTCATAACACTGAAAAAGAAGAAAGACATTTCTGAATCCTTTATATGAAGGTAACATAACATATATTCCAAAAATTAAATAAAATATTGTAACCGTAGCTAATCACAATTATGAATATTGATGCAAAAATCCAAATTATACATTAGCAACCTGAATATAGCACCACATTAAAAGCAAAGGCAGGGTCATTCCAGGAAAACAAAGATGATTCAGCCCCTAAAGGGTGCCATTAAAGGAGGTAAATTTAGGATGTCCATTATGAAAACCATTACTTGGTATAATCTGGGAACACTGGTCAATGTCTTGGAGAAGATATCACATGATGAAAACTTTAAAGGCTACCAAAGGAAACCAACCATGGACTCCCTCATAGCTCAGTCGGTAAAGAATCTGCCTGCGATGCGGGAGACCTGGGTTTGAGTCCTGCATGGGAAAGATCCCCTGGGAAAGAAATGGCAACCCACTCCAGTATTCTTGCCTGGAGAATCCCATGGACAGAGGAGCCTGATGGGCTATAGTCCACGGGATCATAAGAGTTAGGCACAACTTAACAGCTAAACAACCACCACCACCAAAGGAAATAAAAAGACCTAACAGAAAATTGTGAGCCTGGAAGATTTCAATGTTACAAATTTGGGGTGAATTAATTTGCATCCCTATTTAGGAAATCCCAGTTTAGGATTCCTAATTCCTAAATCCCAATCCCAATTCCTAAATCCAAATTTAGGAAACCCAAAGGAACAAACTAAAAATACACACAACATCGATAAATCTTACAAATATAAGCTAATTAGCTCAAAAGAATATGTGTACATCCTGATTTCATGTGTAATACCTTTGAAAAGAGGTAAACCTAATTTATGATGTCAGGATAGGAGGTTTCTAGGTTTCTACTGATGTTCTGTTTCTTGATCTCTGGGCTGCTTACACAAATGAGATTAGTTTGTGTTCTGTATAGATAAGTAAGTAGAACTGCCAGGAAAATTCTGGAAACAACTATTAGTGAGGAGGATTAGTCCTAGCTGACACTGTAGTATTGTGGTCCTGGGGCACAGGTAAACAGAAATGTCAGAGAGATAGAAGGATGGAGGGGGGACAGAGGAAGATGTTAAGAGAAAACTTATATAAAATCAGTTTCAATAATTAAGGGATACTTTCCTACTATGACCTAGACTCCATAAAGGAAAAAAGATTCAACTATATAGAAGTTAAAAGAAAAAGAAAAATTTAAAAACTTCATTTAAAAAATCACACAGATAAACCAGAATGGAAAAGAATATAAAAACGAACATATGTATACATGTAACTGAATCACTTTGCTGTACGATAGACATTAACACAACATTGTAAGTCAACTATACTTCAGTTAAATAAATAAAAGTGTTTGGCAAAAAAAAATTATGCAGAGAGAAAAAGTCTAGACACACTAGTAAAAATAGGTGTACCTCATAGTCGATAAGGTACACATATCTTGATACACATATCAATATATGTACATGTAAGGCACACATATATTGATGAGTCATTTAATAGGCACAGACCTCCTAAATATCAACAAGAAATAAGGTCAACCAAAAATGACCAAAAGGAAAGAACAGTTCACAGAAAGGGTAATTCAAATGACTCAGATGTCTGAAACGATGTTCAGTCTCAGTCATAGTAAGAAAACTTTTTAAATATATACTCAGGAACTTCCTGGTGGCCCAGTGGTTCCGACTTTGCCTTCCAATGCAGGCGGTATGGGTGCAGTTGTTGGTCAGGCAGCTCTGATCCCACATGCCTCATGACCCAAAAACTAAAACATGAAACAGGCAATATTATAACAGAGTCAATAAAGAATTAAAAATGTGTATGCAAAAATGAATAATTAGAACACGTGAATACACTGAAGATTTTTCAAGGTTCTTTCCAGGTAGATCCTAAGCATGGAAAATATTTAACAACGGGGCAGTCAGTCAAGGGAATAATGAACTGCTAGAAGAATATTAGTTTCACTTGATTCATGTCAATATATGGCAAAACCCACTACAATATCATAAAGTAATTAGCCTCTAATTAAAATAAATAATTTTTTTAAAAAAAGAATATTAGTTTCACTTGCAAAAGCAGACTTAGAATCCATCAAAAGTAGGAAAAATAAAGTTTCCAGTACCAAACTTAATATTAAGGAAAAATCAGTATCTGGCATAAGAGGAAGCTGAGGCTCAGATTCTATGTGTTGAATATATCATGATGTGTTAATATTTTTTTAAGATGTTAAATTTCAGATCTTTGAGAGACTGAGGATTTGAAGGTTTTTTTTTTTTTAATGATATTCTTACTGTTCTAGAAAAACCAGTTTGTTCAAGAGCATTATTAGATAAGACAACACTCCTTGAAATAGATATTCCCTGAAAGGTTTCCCTCATTGAACCCTCAGCTTAATCAAGTGGCTCGAGAGAAGATCAGGAAGACGTCAAATAATCCTGTGAGGAAGTAGCAAGCGCAGACGATGCTTGACATTTACAGGACACATTTCAGCCTTCACAGAACTTCACACTCACCAGTTCCTTCAGCATAATACAACTAACCCTAGAAGGTAACAACACCACCCAGAAAATCAGCAGGTCCACCTGATGACTGACGCAGATGCTGTGGCTCTGGGCCCTGAAAACTTCTTACAGAGACTAGAACTCACATTGAGGCAGGAGAAAGGGGGACAGCAGGAACGGATGGAAACAGGGTAGCTACAGCTGGGATGCACCACCTTTGTATTTAAAGGAAGACAAGGTCAGCTGGGTTCATTTAAGAGTTCTGAAGAAACTTCCGCAGAAATGTAAAAGGCTGAGAGGGGCCTTCCCTGGCAGGCCGATGGCTAAGACTCCACGCTTCCACTGCCGCAGGGCAAGGCGTCCAGCCCTAGACGGGGAACTAACGTCCAACATGCTACAAGGCCAAAGTCTTTTTTAATTTTTAAAAATAAAAAGACTGAAAGAAAGTGGTTACTTCATGAGAGAACCCTGAACCACATCGATCAGGACTGAATTAGTGTATGCCCAAAGCAGTAATTTAGGAAAAAAAAATTATTGGATTTAGTTTTCCTTCTAAGAATTTCAAAAGAGCTGTTTAATTTTCTTATCATTAATTTTCATGGTATTCATCCTATTCTTAAGTGTCTTAGTATTCTAATTTTATGTGTACTTTAAAAAATTGGACAGTTGAAACAGAAGCTCAAGGTCTCTAAAAAGGTCAGTGGTGTAACTTTGTTGTGTGTCTCGGTCTGTTTTAGGAAGCTTCTACTCCCATACTCCCAAAGGAGATTTGATGTGCAGGAAAACGATTCTTCTCATAGAATGAACACCACAAAAGAACAGGGACAGAGTAGATTTGTCCAGATTAGAAAAATCAGCTGATATAAACAGACCCATGAATCTGTGAGGCCTGAATCTAAGAATCAGACATTCTGATCAAGAACGTGAACTCACTGTATATTTCGTGACATAACTGGCAAGCTGCTGGCACTTAATCAAAACTAAACATAGCGAGTATAAACTCATTCTCTGTGGTTTAGTCACTGCCATATTAGGAGGATGAGTTGCTCTTTCTCTCTTTTTAAAATCCTCCTTGTCCTCAGCATCCTCTGTTTAGTATTTCTAGAAGTTTGTTAAGAATTAGTCATTATATTTGAAAAGAGTCCAGCAAATTACAAATAAAAGAAACTAATTCTGATAGGACAAAATGTACTCAAATGGCAACTCGGTGGAAGGGCGACCTTTCTATCTCAGGTCCAAGGTCGTGAGTTTTGTAGCTTTCCTTTAGAAGGGATATCGTCAAGAATTTAAAAAGGCCTTGACTTTCTGAAGCCACTCAGATTTTTACATTGTTGTATTATTCAGTGAAGTAGTTCATTGTGCATCTGAGTAGCTCTGACTGGAATTTGTAACTGTAAGCGTAGACAGGCAAGGCGCCAGTCTTGTCCAGTGATTAAAGTTACAGAAATTCTAAAAATCACGATGACTCGGTCTAAAGCTGAAAGCCAACTGAAACTTTGAGAATAAACAGCAACCTGACACACAGACTCAATTCAAAGCATCAACTCTTAGAAAACATGACAGTAAGCATTAACTTATCATTTCTGATCCATCATCATCAATGTTATTATTATTCATTTAACCCTGCATCTTTAAACTTATGAAAAGGAAGCCAGAGAGCTAGATCCAGGAAAAGTTCATTTACAGTCTCAACATACAGAATTGTTAAACAACAAGGGAACTATATTTAATATCCTGTGATAAACCATAACGAAAAGAATGTATATATGTGTGTGTGTGTATATATATATGTATAGAATACATGCATAACTGAATCACTTTGTTGTACAGCAGAAATTAACACAATTGTAAATCAACTATATTTCAATTTTTTAAAAAGTAGTCTTAAGAAAAGAAAACCACTGAGCTCATGAGTTGGGCCTTTTCCACAATGAGGAAGTCCAAGCACAGTGTGAACTCCTTTCTGGTATCTGCTCACTCAATCTTTCTCCAGATAATTACCTGTCCCATTCCTTTCTCTCCTTCAAGTCTCAGATCAAATCTCCCCTTCTCAATGAGGCCACCTTGTCCACACTGTTGACCACCACAGTATGCCCTAGCTCCCTCCACCTCCCCCTCCACCCCCAATTTCTGAGCTATCTTTTCTTGCTTTTCATTTTTATAAAATAAATTTATCAAATTCTAATATACAGTGTAATTTGCTTACTTATTCTATCTACGCTTTTAAAATATAAACTCCATGAGGGCTTCCCTGCAGGTTCACTGGCTAAGACCCTGCACTGCCAAGGCAGGGGGCCCAGGTTCAACCCCTGGTTAGAGAACTAGATCCCACCCTCCTCAGGGATGGAGTTTGCATGCCGCAACTAAGATCTGGTGCAACCAAGTAAATTTACTATGGGCTCCATGACAAAAAAAGAACTTTCTTTGTTTCGTTCACCTAGATTGCTGCCTGACACTCAAAAAAAAAAAAAAAAGTTGAATGATGAACCTAGTTGTTCTGTATATTCTATCCTATCACTATTAATCTCTATTATTATTTGACTTTATTGTGGCATGGTTCATGATGAACGATAGCAAGAGTACTGGTAGCAACACAATAAAAGTTGATAATAAATGATAATAGTAATAAAAATTAGTTGCACGTGTGTATAATTTGGCTGACTCAAAAAACATTATGTTTTGTGATGTTACATGCTCCAAAGCCTTGGAAATTACCATGCTAACTTTTAATTCTAACCACCTTGTGAATATTTTTGAATTTTTCTTGGCAGATGACATTGATCTTTGGCATAGAAAAATATACCAAATGGAAGCCAAAAAAAGGATAAATATGTTTTCTGTTGAATTTTCTATTCTGATGTCTCCTTTGTGAATAGTAATTAATATTAAAATAATAAGAGGTAACATTTATTAGCACTAGTTAAGTGTTATACTCCAATATACTAGTTAAGTGAATCTTCAAAACACCACCATGGGGCAGATGCTATCGTTCTATAATTTTGCATAGGCAATGGTAGAACATTCAATCATGTGATAAGTAATGACAAAGTCAAGACTGGAACCCAGGACTGTTGACAGACTCTTGCTGTTATACCAAATTGATAAAACATTTCACACACACACCATTTTCCAAGTGTTCAGTTCAGTTCAGTCGCTCAGTCGTGTCCAACTCTTTGTGACCCCATGAACCACAGCACGCCAGGCCTCCCTGTCTATCACCAACTCCCGGAGTTCACCCAAACCCATGTGCATTGTGTAGGTGATGCCATCCAGCCATCTCATCCTCTGTCATCCCTTTCTCCTCCTGCCCTCAATCTTTCCCAGCATCAGGGTCTTTTCAAATGAGTCAGCTCTTCGCATCAGGTGGCCAAAGTATTGGAGTTTCAGCTTCAACATCAGTCCTTCCAATGAACACCCAGGACTGATCTCCTTTAGTAGGGACTGGTTGGATCTCCTTGCAGTCCAAGGGACTCTCAAGAGTCTTCTCCAACACCACAGTTCAAAAGCATCAATTCTTCTGCGCTCAGCTTTCTTTATAGTCCAACTCTCACATCCATACATGGCTACTGGAAAAACCATAGCCTTGACTAGATGGGCCTTTGTTGGCAAAGTAATGTCTCTGCTTTTTAATATGCTGTCTAGGTTGGTCATAACTTTCCTTCCAAGAAGTAAGTGTCTTTTAATTTCATGGCTGCAATCATCATCTGCAGTGATTTTGGAGCCCAGAAATCCAAAGTAATAATTTCCAAGTGTAATCCAAGGTAAATAATGAATGACAGCTGGCATTTCCAAAGTTCCAAGTCATCAATCAAAGTGCTTTTTGTCTTAAAAAGTTTGAGCAATTCTATCAAACCGTTAAACTTCCTAATATTCTGTTTTATGTCTAGAAGAAGAAGACCCAATAAAAGTAACTAAAGCTTCTAAGAAACATTTTTTTATCCAAAAGATTTTTTCATGTCTTAAACAACTTACGCAGTTTTGAGGGAATATTTTTCCTGATCCCTCTTTCTCATCTCTCCAGGGTTTCTCATCTCTCCTTACATCCAGACAACTCAGCTCATTTTTTAAGCCCTTTCTAACCTGACTTCCTTTCTCAACTTTTCTCAGGAAAATATCCTTTCCTGTCAGTGAGTCATCTCAATGGCCCATGTACACCAGAATCCTTATTCTTTCTTCCTTATGTTTTCTTCTTCATCCTCTTACAATCCTATCTTTCCCATCCACTTGTTTACTCCACCAACCCTAAAAGTTCTCTCATCTGTTACACTGTCTCTCCATGAGGGCTTCCCTGAAGGCTCAGGTGGTAAAGAATCCACCAGCAATGTGGAAGATCTGGGTTCGATGCCTGAGTTGGGAAGATCCCCTAGAGAAGGGAAAGGCTACCCACTCCAGTATTCTGGCCTGGAGAATTCCATGGACTGTATAGTCCATGGGGTCGCAAAGAGTTGGACACGATCAAGTGATTCTCACTTCACTTCATTTCTCCATGAAGGTGACCAGGCATCCTGGGATTTCAGCCTGACTGGCTTCCCAGGTGGCTCTGGCCAAGGCAGGAGACGTGGGAGATGAGGGTTTGGTCCCTGGGTTGGGAAGATCTCCTAGAGGAGGCATGGGCAACCCACTCCAGTATTCTTGTCTTGAAAATCCCATGGACAGAGGAGCCTGGCCAGTATAGTCCACAGGGTTGCAAAGAGTCGGACATGACTGAAGCGACTTCACACACGGCACTACTTTCTAGTCTCATCTGCCACAGGAAACTCTCAGCCTCTAACAGTTTCCTGAGCCCACTGTTTATTTGTACTCACACACCATTTTTCTATGAATCCTAGACATACTTAACTCAAATGGCATTCAGCAAAGCATGTCCCAGTGACCCCAAGCATAATAGATTGCTCCTTCAACTTGAGCCCAGGACACTTGGCTTATTCTTCTGTCCTGGCACTTATTCATTCTCTCTTATTCTCTAAGCCTGCGGCTTTGTAACCTCCAATCCTTAGCCTAGTCTCTTACAGAGTAAGCGCTCCCTAAGTATAACTAAATGAGATGTAGTCACACCTGGAAGGTTTGGTCCACCATCTCCGTCAACATAGAGCAGAGACCCACGGGTCTGTTCTGTGGATAATCACGGTAGAAACTGGAAATAGGGGTAGCATGGAGGACTAACGGGGTGGAGCGGGGAGGCCCTGACACGCTGCGCTGGGCGTTGCTTTCCCTTCTGCCGCAGAGGAAGAGAGGCTGGCTGCATCTCAGCGGTGGTCCGTCTCAGGAGGACTAATTATGGTGTTCCCTTCCACAGACCTCATCACGGGTAAATCCTCAAAGATGCAAGGTTTTCTTTTTCTTTTTTTTTTTTTAATTTTAAAATCTTTAATTCTTACATGCGTTCCCAAACATGAACCCCCCTCCCACCTCCCTCCCCATAACATCTCTCTGGGTCATCCCCCATGCACCAGCTCCAAGCATGCTGTATCCTAGATGCAAGGTTTTCTAACTTAATGAATGAAAAAATTTTAGAGAAGAAAGTACGTTTACACAAGAAAACCCCAAAGTTCCTATCTCTAGACCTAAAACGGTCCTTGCCCCCAAACATAAAAGCTTCCCTTTCTGACGCTGTTGGAAGGCGATCATTCGCTACGCGGAGTAAATGCAAGCGTGTGAAGGCCCTGCTTCCCAGGACATTTATGTACTCCGGTAAACGAGCAGCCAGGACACGTCGAGGACTTAGCTTTCTGTGCACAGATTCTCTTGCTTTATTCGCCTTCCCTGGGCAATATGTAAGTTTACGGGCTCTAGCACCCAGTGATTGCCAACGCCTCCTACACCCGAACCTGTGGGTTCCCAGGTCCTCTCCCGTTGGAGTCCACAGTACAGACGAAGGCGGGATTATCTGTCACCAAGGACGAGCGGCCGGGTCTTGCACACCAGTTCTCGTCGCCCCGTCAGTTCTGGGCTGCATGCCCAGGGAGCCGGTCTGCAGCCTCGCTCCATCTGTTCGGACCTGTCCCAGGACGCACCACAACTCTCAGTCCAATCTCTGTTCAGCTTAAGGCACCAGGTCGTCTTCATCTGCTGCCACCGCGTTCCAGACAACAGTGGAGAACAGTATAGTCTCCGAGCCTAACCTTGGGCTTCATTTAAATTCTCCCGAAAACCTCTCGCAGCCCGGGGCTGGCTCCGTCTCCCCGGACTCAAGGGTAAGGCGCACCCGAAGAGGTGGAGCGCGAGCCTCGGGGGCGGTGGGACCCAAATGGGTGGGGCCGGCCCAGGTGTGGTGCGGCCGGCGCTGGAGGTAGGGCGGCCCCTGGATGCGCGACGGGCCCTGGTGGGAGGGGGCCAGGCCTGGAGGGGGCGGGCCCAGGAGAAGGCGGACACTGGGGGCGGAGCAGGCCCTGGGGGCGGGGCGGACACAGGGTGAGGGGCGGGCCCCTGAGGTGGGGCGGCCCATGAATGCGCGACTGGGCCCCGGTGCGGGGCGGGCCCGGCCCCGAGGGGGCGGGCCCAGGCGACGGCGGCTCCTGGAGGCGGGGTGGGCCCTGGTCGGAGGGGGGAAACGGGCCCGGAGGGGGCGGGCCCAGATGGCCGCGGACCGGGAGAGCCGGGCAGGCCCTGAGTACTGTGAAGGCTTTGGGGGCGGGACGGACCCGGGTAGGGAGGGCCGGGCCGGGAGGGGGCGGGCTCAGGCGGCTGCTAGGCCGAACGTGCCGCAGGCCGGCCGCAGGCCCAGCGCACCACCATGGAGAGGCAGGGCCGGCGGCCACGGGGACCGCCGCAGCAGCAGAGACAGCAGAGGAGGAACGGAGGCTGAAGACGGGGCCTCCGGGTAGTGGGCCAGTGAACCCTCGCCGTCCTTGAGCCCAGACTCCCGTTCCCTGCCTTTCTGGGCGCAGGCGGTGACCCCGCTGGACGATGCGCGCCCCCGGCCGCCCGGGAGGCTGAGCCCGCCGCCCGGTTCTCACCCTTCGCCACCACCCACCATGGCCTTGCCCGGCGCCGAGGGCGCGCCTGACCGGCCGGGATCCCCGGCCCGGGGCGCCCCCACCGGCTCCGCGTCGTCTTCGTCCGCCTCCTCCGGCGGCTCGGCCTCGGCAGGAGCTGGGCTGTGGGCCGCGCTCTACGACTACGAGGCGCGCGGCGAGGACGAGCTGAGCCTGCGGCGCGGCCAGCTGGTGGAGGTGCTGTCCCAGGACGCCGCCGTGTCGGGCGATGAGGGCTGGTGGGCCGGCCAGGTGCAGCGACGCCTCGGTATCTTCCCCGCCAACTACGTGGCGCCGTGCCGCCCGGCCGCCCACCCCGCGCCGCAGCCCGCCAGACCGCCGCCGCCGCGGCCCGGCTCGCCCGTGCACGTCGACTTCGAGCGGCTGGAACTGAAGGAGCTCATCGGCGCCGGCGGTTTCGGGCAGGTGTACCGCGCCACCTGGCAGGGCCAGGAGGTGGCGGTGAAGGCGGCGCGCTGCGACCCGGAGCAGGACGCGGCGGCGGCGGCCGAGAGCGTTCGGCGGGAGGCCCGGCTCTTCTCCATGCTGCGGCACCCCAACATCATCGAGCTGCGCGGCGTGTGCCTGCGGCAGCCGCACCTCTGCCTGGTGCTTGAGTTTGCCCGCGGCGGAGCGCTCAACCGCGCGCTGGCCGCCGCCAATGCGACCCCGGACCCCCGCGCGCCCTGCCCGCGCCGCGCGCGCCGCATCCCCCCGCACGTGCTGGTCAACTGGGCCGTGCAGATCGCGCGGGGCATGCTCTATCTGCACGAGGAGGCGGTGGTGCCCATCCTTCACCGGGACCTCAAGTCCAGCAACAGTGAGTGGGGACGGTGGGGCGGAGGGATGGGGGAGAGGAAGACTCAGCTGCGCCCGTCGCAGTCCACCTGGATAGGCTAGTCGACCTCCGGACTCCCAAAAAGCCTCCTGCGCAGACTTTCCAGGGCTCAGAGGTCCATTTGCACCCTGGTTACTTGCGTTGGAGCAGGTGACACACCTTGCTTTGTTGCTTTTAGGTGCCTTTTTTTTTTTTTTTAAATTCAGATCAGACTTGCTTGCAGACCACACAGTTGTAAAAGATCTGGACTTTCTGGAAACCTCATGG
This sequence comes from Capra hircus, assembly GCF_001704415.2. Taxonomy (NCBI): domain Eukaryota; kingdom Metazoa; phylum Chordata; class Mammalia; order Artiodactyla; family Bovidae; genus Capra; species Capra hircus. The sequence continues at coordinate 39,129,639 of NC_030835.1, read as the reverse complement.
TGCTGTTTGGCCTTAAGGTACAATAAGTAGTTCGTTTGGATAGAACTTTGCCAACTGAGGCCTTTCTCAAAACACATGCTCCCTGACGCCCCCCTCTTGTCTAGTGGCCTTCATCAACCTGCCCTTTCCTTCAGCTTACAAGCACTGTATTGAGGTCTCTTCTCTCCCACTTTCAGTATGGCTTCGTGTCCTTTAACGTCTCCAAAGTGTTTTCATTCAGATGTCTCTGCCCGTGAAGTATGATTTCATTATTGGTTCAGTGGCTTGGGTGTTAGGGAATTGTCTCCAGACCAGAAACACCATTTTGTGCCATCGTGCACATTTGGATTGATTTAAGAGCAAGTCCATTGTCCTTGTGCAGGTACTTGAAATCCAGAAAACCTGGCCTGTATCATTCACTTTGTCTATAAATCCAAGTGCGTTTTACAGATGTCCATTAAGAACCGACAAGGGGACTCAGCCCAAATCCTATTAAATTTCATCATATGAAAGAGCTACTAGAATTAGCTTCGGTATTGAAGATCTCTTCACAGTCTTAGAATGAGGTGAAATCTCATGAGAGATTAAAGGATGCAGCCAGGACTGGCATTGGCCTACCAGAGCTGCATGCGTTTCAACCTTGTAAAACCTGCTAGGACAGGAGCTGCGGCAAATGGAAACATTGCCCTTCTGCTGCACTGCAAGACAGGAGAGTGACAGGAAGAAAGGATATGTTTGTGGTATGTTTATGCAGACTTGTTCTCCTATTCAAAATCCTACAGCAATGTACCTGAAAATGACTAACATAGCGTTTCAGAACTGTAAATAATATGAGTGTTGGTAACTACAAATAAACACTGGATTTTTTTCTTTTTTTTTTTAAATCTCATGACTTCTGTTGGCCCCCACGTCTTACAATTTAGATTGCAGCTGCTTGAGTGACAGGAACAAATTCTAAGAAAATATGGGCTAGAAAAGTGGCAGGGGTGGTGTGCACCCTCAGAATCCTGACAGAGGCCACATGAGGCCATTTACTTACTTTTGGACTGTGTTGCAGTAAAGACATAGCACAATTTCAAATGTACTAATTTTTGTAACTGCTTAACACCTGACACAGTCTTTGTTACCAATCCGAGCTTATTGCCTAAACTATGCTTTTACTGAAAGAAATGTTTAACCTGCTGCCAAAGAACATGACCTGTGTGTCCCAGAAGCCCTACCCCTAGTGAGCCCACAAGCCTTTGTCTGCTGAGAGTTTTCTGCAGAACCAGGTATTTTAAGGATGGCAGCAGCATCCTGCTCATTCTGGCTCTTGTAAGTTGCTGTAGTTCTGTGATAGACATGGAACCTGGCATCCTTCAAACTTACTCTGTTGCTGTATGTCAAATCGCCAACACCAAGCAAACAGTTTGGGTTGGACTGATCCTTAGACCCAGAAATTAAAGGGTCTGTAACTCTTAACTTTTGCATTATGCTTAGGCTGTTCGGTTGGGTTTTAATAACGCTTAAGGTCCATACGACCTGTTCACAAAGGCAGAGCATGTCTGCCAGTGGTGGTAAAAGCGCAGAAGGGCAGATTAACCCATGTTCCAGTGTATAAATTAAAAAATTTAAAGTGCTAATCTATTAAATAGTGAAAAGAAATAGCACGACCTTGGAATAATAACATGGTTAAAAAGTTTTTATTGACACCAGAAAAACTTGTACCGTGGAACAAGTAGCCTACTGTGTCTCGGGGAGATATTATGTAATCTGAAGGTGATTATAGGCTGCAGTTTAGTTTTTGAAAGACTTTTCACCCTCGGACTAAGTTGCCAAACTTCCTGGAGCATTTTAATTTCTGTAATTGTTAGGCAGAGTGGAATTATCGCACTTTTAAAACAACTTAATTGGCTAGGTCACTCGCCTAGCCAAATATTTGTTACGATATGACCACTTTTACAGTTTTTAACTTCTATGACATAAGCATTTTGAATAGGGCCTAAAAGGTGCAGAGCAGGGTCTAGCACATTGTCTTATCCTGGCTCTGGTATTATTTATTCAGTGAATTAATGCAGGTCCCTTGGAACCCTCTTGTGATATATGAAGCCATAACTCCTTGTTGAGATTTCTTTCAGTACGGCAGAGATTCTATTACAGTATATTTTGTTTGACTCTATTGGTTATTTGCTAATGGCGGTAGTGAGTTAATGATAATGTAAACAAGGTTTTAAAAAATCAATATTGAAATTAGTGTTACTCTTTAGTCTGCTCTTGTAACAGAGAGCCAGAATACAGCTACTTGGACCTGAGCTAGTAGAAATTATTGCCTTAAAACAAATGTTTAAATTTATCAAACTAAGATATGGCTCTTGATATATTTTCTTTCTTTTCTCATCAGTCTTTTTTTTTTTAAGTCCTGTCATATCATTCTGAGACAATGTTTGTTGAAATAAAAACCAATCTTGTGATGTACAAACAATTTTGTTCCTTTTTCAAGAGACAACAAAAGATTGAAAGTTGAGCCAAATGAGCAAGTTTTAAGCATCATTTATGTTGTTGAAATATGCTAGGCCCTGTCACTCCCAGATGCAAAGTAAATAGAAAATGCTTTGCTAAATCTGTGTACCACAACTAGAGAGCAATCCAAGGCAACCTTGGGTTACTGTGAAAAGGACCAGTTTATATGCACTCAGAAAAGAGAAAAGTCATTGTGAGCTGGAACTCATTTATTCAACAGAGTTTGAGGGCCCACCCTCTACCAGGGACTTCTAGCCCCCAGGATACAGTGCGAAAGCAGATGGTAAACAGTGTTCCCCCAGCACTGAACTTAAGTCTCATAGGGAAGATAAATGGCTGCTACTGCTGATAAAAGGCAGTCATGCAAACATCAGTAAGTGCTGTCAAGAAAAGAAAGCATGATGAAGGGTGGAGAGTGAGGATGCTGATCAGACGGGGTGGTCAAGGGCAGCCACTCCGAGGAAGTGACATGGAGACCTGGAGGAGGAGGAATGAGTCAAGCAAAGGTCCAGGCAAAGGGCAGATGATGTAGACATGAGCCTGGATTGTTGGATGACTGGGAAGAAGGTGGGCCGGAGGGCTGGAGCAGAGAGTAGAAGAGAGATGTGGGCTGGGGGTGGTTTGCAGGCCCCTGGTCCACGTGGGGTTTCCCTCTGAGCACCATCCATCAGTCAAGCCTCGGGGCATTTTGTGCAGAGGAGGGGCATGATCGAATGCCTGTGTCTATAAGATTACTCTGAAGAGTGGACTAGGAATTGGCCTGAGTGAAGACTGGGGAAATTGTCCAGGCCAGGGAAAGCACTGGTTTGGCTGAGCAATGGAAGTGGTTTTCAGGGAAGTTACCAGGAAGGAGTAAAAAGAAAATAGTACAATATGTGAATTGCTGAGGAGGCTTTGAATGATTAGAATTTAGTCTTAAGTGTTTTGTTTGTTCTGACATAGTTCAGGATAGAAAGAAGATTGCCTAGCATAATTTATGGTTCCTTTTTTTCTAATGTTGCTTACTGTGTTCTATCTTTTTTTTTTTTTTAAGCAGAAAATAAACGTTGCATGAGAAACTGAGCCACAGACCTTGTAGCTGCTTATTTGTGTACTTTTTCTTTCAATGGTTAGGTATCTTTTATCCTGATTTTTTTTTTTAGCCTCCTGGGAATAATTATTATATATTATTATCTACAAGGACATCTACAGTCTATAAATAGACATAGTTATATTTATTATGAAATGCAATTTAGAGCTCTTACTAAAACTACAAAAGGAGTCTAAATTTTTTTCTTTTGCTTTTCTCATTAGTGCAGTGTAAATAAAGGAGCTATTTGAGAAAATTATAGCCAGCGTGATCTCCAAATAAGGTGCTTAAAAAGCTCATAAGAGTGGTTTGGAGGAGCTATTAATTATGCTATTATCAGTTGAGAGACGTGCGTCTTCTCCCTTCTCTCGTCTGTTCTTTTACTCCAGACATGCAGCTTCATGCCATGGCTTCTTCCTATTCTAGGGGTTCAGGGAGATCAGTTCAGAGAGCCCAGTGGTGACAGAGCTGTCTGCTTCTGAAACAAAATTGACTAAAGATATATCTTTGAAAGAATGGCAATCAAAATGGGTCTTGATTTTCATCAGGCATGTCTTCCCCTTCCATTTTTATGCTTGCTTGTTGGAAAATAAATAGTCCACTTCTGATTTTTTTTTAACAGTTGTGAGTAATTTCGTGCTGATGATCATTTTATAGGTTTCCCTGGTGGCTCAGATGGTAAAGAATCCGCCTGCAATGTGGGAGACCTGGGTTTGATCTCTGGGTTGGGAAGATCTCATGGAGGAGGGCATGGCAACCTACTCTAATATTCTGGCCTAGAGAATTCCATGGACTGTACAGTCCATGGGGTCACAAAGAGTCAGACATGACTGAATGACTTTAACTTTTCACATTATGCTCATATTATAATGTACATCTCAGATCGTTTTGTAGTCATTGTCAAGTGTATCAAAGTGTGGGGAAAGGAAAGCCAAGTTAGGAGATCTCCTCCATCATTTCAGAAGGCTGTCTGTAAGTCCTGCTTTCCCACACTGGCATGTGAGGTTTGGACTGTTCTAGAACCTTGCAGTACCAAAAGGAGCCTTGGCTTTGAGGTCAGACTTGGGTTTGAATATTGGTGTTATCATCTACAAGCTGTGTGACCTTGGGCAAGTTATATGACCTCACTGAGCCTGACAGCCTTGATTTCTGATACTGTCTACTGAATTCCTCTCGGAGATGAACAGGAACCTGTAGGGGAAAAATCTAGTTTTTTTTTTTAAACACTTCATAGGCAATTGGGTACATTCTACATGAAAGCAGATGGCTTTTTTAGTGAACAGATAGGAGTCAGGTGTGCTAGAAAGAAAAGTAGACAGTGGCTTTTGTTGAGAAGGAGACTGGTGTTTAGCTTGTGGCCAGATGTTAGCATGGCCTTGAATGCCATACCAAGAGTTGTGGACTGTCTGACGGCAAAAGCAAGCCATGGACAGTTTTGAGGAGGAAAGTGCTCTGATCTGTAAGACAAATATATACGAAGAAAAGTGTATAAGCTTAGAGTAACTTACTTTATGACTGTATCTATCAAGACCCACTATTATTAGTGGGTCAGGAATAAAAAATAAAATACTTAGACATCAGTTTGGCATACATTTGCTTATCACCTATGATCAGAACCTCATTTTTATGATCACTATTTATTTAGTGAGCTAATATAGGGCACTTTCTCCCTCTCACTCACCAGAGTTGGAAAATAATGACCAGATTTACTATGTCAGGCTGATGATTTTAACTTGGAATTTCAGTGTGACTTCCCAAACTGTGGTACTTGAGTGGCTCCCACAAGGTAGAAATACCTTGATGAAGGAATTTTAGGGGGCAGAAGAAAGGTTCCTGGGGAGGCTGGGAGAACTGCGATGGCTTTATTTTGGAGCCTAGAACTTATATTTGTACAACTGACCCCAAAGCAGCAAGAATTTAGTTAGCTCTGACTCCACTTCTCACAGTCAGTGGGCTCATGGCCTCAAACTTTCTGAGCAGGGTCGTGTGAGGATCACTGAAGCAGCGCACACCTGGCGTCAGCACCCTTTCCCGTGTAGGTCCAGGTAGTAAATATGTTTGGCTCTGCAGGCTGTATAGTTCCTGTTGCAGCTTTTCAGTTTCCAGTTTGGCCCATAGGATGTAGTTCCCTGACTTCTGTATATGTCAAGGTACTTAATAAACTGTAAGATGCAATCTAAATATAAGCTGGTGACTATACTAAGTGTTTAGAAACACTTTGAGTGCTTTAAATAGTGCCTAACTTGCCTGTGTGTGAACTCATTGATACCTAAAAGCTTTCCACAATTCTTTATAACCCGAGGACATTATTATTTCTGCAGAATATAGTGCCATGTTATCATACGTTTATTCACTTTAGTTGGGGGTCAGAGTCTTCATCCTTTAACTGGCTCCGTTGATCCAGGCCGGCCAGCTGTACAAGGAAACAGTCTCGCGCTTTGTTCCGTAGGAATGCTGCCATCTGCACACTTTGGCCAGTCTGCTTGTAACTTGGCTTGATAAGTTGAGGGTCAGGGAGAAGGCATGAAGTATTCAATTGCTGTTTTAACTGTTTCACTACGGAGTTCATTGGACTTCCCTGGTGGTTCAGATGGTAAAGAATCTACCTGCAATGTGGGAGACCTGTGTTTGATCCCAGGGTTGGGAAGATCCCCTGAAGGAGGGCTTGGCAACCCACTCCAGTATTCTTGCCCGGAGAATCCCCGTGGACAGAGGAGCCTGATGGGCTACAGTCCATGGGGTCACAAAGAGTCAGACACGACAGCAACTAAGCACAGCAGCAGAATCCATTACTGGGACGTTTTTTATGCTTTTTGAAAAAGCGAATCACATGCCATTTGGGGAGAGTGTCTTGACTACATATAGGAGGTTTGAGTTATTACTGGCTTAATTGACTTTTAAGAGTTACTTTGTTTCAGGTTGTCTGCAAATATTGACTCAAATAATATCAATTATATTACTTTCTGTTTACTAACATATTAATGTAGAATATTGCGGTGGATTCCTCCCTCTTGAGTTTGCTTTGTTCCCTACCTTGATAAAATACAGAAAATGTTCAGCCGATAGAAAGAGTGATGTGTGTGTTTCACACACAATGAAATCTAAGAAGTTGTCTCATTGAAACTGAATATGGTGTGTGTCTATGGTGTTGAGGGCCATATGAAGTTCTGATTTAGCTGATCACGTGCCCAGAACTTGCAGAGGTCTCTCTCCTTGTATATAGTGGGCTGACTCGCTCATCACAACACAGTCATTTAGTGACTGTGCACTGCATGCCAGGGATGCTTCAGGCTCTGGGTAGTCTGTGGTGAGCAAAGTAGAGAACAAGTTCTTCCCCCTGTGGAATTTACACGCCAGTGGGCAGTGTGGACATTAGAGGGTAAATGGTGAAAGACATAGTATGGTGGAGGGTACTAATTGCTTAGTGCATGAGCACCAAGTCACTTCAGTCTTTGCAACCCTATGGACTCTAGCCCTCCAGGTTCCTCTGTCCATGAAATTCTCCAGGCAAGAATACCGGAGTGGGTGGCTATGCCCTCCTCCAGGGGATCTTCCCGACCCAGGGATCGAACCCACGTTTCTTAGTCTCCTGCATTGGCAGATGGGTTCTTTACCATTAACGCCACCTGAGAAGCCCAATTGCTTAGTAAAAAAACTAAAAGTTGAAAAGGAAGGTTAAAATCTTAGAGTGAGCAGTTCAAGATTAGCGTGTGCTTAAGAAAGGCCTTCCAGAAAAGGAAGCAAAACCTGAAGAAGTGGAAAGGCGGATCACCTGGAGAAACAAACTCTGGTTGAAGAACAGAAGTCACTCCCCAGAGCAGGAGCCCGCTGTGACAGGAGAGGCCTGGAAGGGAATCATAGGGCACCCAGGAGAGAGGGGGTGGCCCCTGGAATGTTTTGGAACCAAGGCCTGGCTCTGAGTGACGTTGCAGCAGGTCACATGGTCTACAGTTTTGAGAACACATGAGGAACTAGGGTGGAAGTGATCACTTGGGAGTCAGTAACATGTCCATGGCATGAAAAGGCCTGAGTGGTTGACGTTATCTGGGGACTGAGTGCTGATAGGAAAGGCCAGAGGTCCGAGGGCTGAGCCCTGGGGGTCACCAGGGATTAGAGGCCCCGCAGAGAGGGAGGAACCAGAAAAAGGAGCAGCTGGTAAAGGAATGAACGTGAGAGGGTGTTGTGATACTTGGGGGCCAGAGAAGAACAGGGTTCAGGGGGGAACGATCAACTGCGTCAGTTGCAGCTGGTGGGTCAGTATCCAAATAACTACTTTGCTATCGTTATTTCTAAAGCAGTCTGTGCTGTTTTAGGAGGAACAGGTGCACTGGTTTTTCATACTCAGCAGCTGGCTTAACATGAAAAGGTTCATCTTCCTGCTCCTTCTTCCCCTTATAGTAGTCACTCATTTAGCAACTGTTTATTGAATGTATAAAAACGGTAGTTGCTATGCAGTAGAAATAAGTGAATACAATGAGTTGGGTGCACATTCTATCCTCCAGGTGCTTATAATTTAATTAGAGATGAGACCAACAAATGAGATAAGACAGTGTGTTTAAGTGTAAGGGGAGTGGCACAGCTTAAGTACCTTAGCACTGCAGAGAACATCTAGAGAAGTCCTGAGGGAAGGCACCCAGGGGGACATGGTGTTTACAGGCTCGTATGATATGGGAGCAGGCAGAGACTGGCAAAGCTATTCATTTTTGGTTTTTTGGTTTTTTACTAGAAGGGGAAATTGAGATTCCAAAGGCCAGTGGACCTGAAGGCCATCTCACAGTAGGTGCTGCAGCAAGAATCCAGGGCTGGAGCTGGGCTGCCTCCATGGGAAGTGGAGGCCAGGTGTGGTTTTGTGGAGGGTGCAAGGAGGAGGTGGTCCACACAGCTGGCACTGGGAGCAAGGAGACGCTAATGTAATGTCATGTTTTTTAGAAGTGGACTTTACTTTTGGACTCTGTGGGAGAGGGAGAGGGTGGGATGATTTGAGAGAATGGCATTGAAACATGTATACTATCATGTAAGAAATGAATCGCTAGCCTAGGTTTGATACAGGATACAGGATGCTTGGGGCTGGTGCACTGGGATGACCCAGAGAGATGATATGGGGAGGGTGGTGGGAGGGGGGTTCAGGGTTGGGAACTCATGTACACACCTGTGGTGGATTCATGCCAATGTATGGCAAAACCAATACAGTATTGTAAAGTAAAAAAATAAAATTAAAAAAAATTTGTACTGAAAATGTAAAAATAAATAAATAAGTAAATCTAAAGGCAAAAAAAAAAAAAAAAAAAAGAAGTGGCCTTGAATGTACAGCAGTTTTAGGGTGTAGGATTCCTTTTGAAAAGTCCAGGAAGAGCTGAAAAGACATGGAGATGAGATTGAGAAGGGACTTGAAGACCAAGATGAAGGCCTCCAGAGACTGGTGAGTGAATAAGTGCTACAGGTGTGGGAATAGATGGAAGAAACATGAGTAAGTTATCATTTTTTCCCTGGAAATGAATGGCTGATTGTTTCCAGAATTGAAATTCACAGAGTAACATTACTGTCTTAGGCTGAGAGGTGGTGTTTTGCTGATATATTCTTTCACATTGGTGCTTTCCTCAATTGATTTCTTTCTAACAGACTTTTTTTTTATATATAACATAGTCCTAGTTAAAGGTTAATTGAAATGAACCTATTTGATTCAAATGGAATTTGGACTGGCACTCCCATAAATGGTGAGGAAATAGAATGGATACATTGTAATTGCTTTAAGGAATATGTACATTATATACTATGATTCGGAAAATACCAAAGTGAAACTTCAAAGGAGCTGGAAAAAATCAAGTGCCTCATGGTTGAGTAAGTAGACAAAACACAGGTTGTAAAGGCTGATTGTTCAAGAATGGGGCTAACAGGGGTCAAAAATCTTTACTGAAGTCGCACAAAAAGGGGCTCGAACATTCGTCGCTGGGTTGCTAGCGAGAATTGACTACTTTCTGTGGCCCAGAAGTTGATGTGCCCTCTTCATGCATGGTTGTTCCTTGGGGTCCTCTTCCTGGTAGTGGGCAGGACGCAGAAGCACCGCCAGCCTGCCCTCCGCTGAAACCTGGCCAGGCGCCCAGTCACGTTACCTGTCGGGACACTGGCTATTTTTGGTTTCGGTCATTTTGCCCAAAAGATAAGGAATTTGAAGAATTCTGCTGAACACCTCTGAAATAGAATCCAGAACAATGGGCCTTTCATGGAACTCTAAACGTTTGACATTCAGAGTGTTATTTTAACTTGTTTTCTGATATTTCAAAGCTTCTGTGGAAACCTTGGGCTCCAGGTGGGGGCAGGTGTTTCAAAGCTGCCAACGCAGTGGCTGCTAATAGTGCATTCTGTCGTGGCATTGCTTTAGAAATGCAATCCTCTTTAAATACTGAGTGTTTACTTCTCACTGGTAGTTCTGCCTTTATTTTACAGTTGCCTTTCTGAGGTTTTTTGCTTCTCAAGGGCTGCAAGGCATTACCTGGGGCCTGAGGATGTGGATTGGTTATAAGGCCCATTTTAATCAAGGCTTCCTCATGCCTTCCTGTTTGGATGCTAATCAGAAGGAAAAGATAAAATACGTGATAGTGTCTTGGAAAACACAGTTATATAGAACTCCGAGCCAACTTGACCATTAATGTAGAGTCTTGAATGGTGTAAGAATATCATCGTTTAAAAGTGAAATCAGTGTGTATTGTGAGGGGAGAAACATCATACAGCTGATGAGGTAGCTGTGTATGTGTGTTGGTCACTCAGCCGTGTCCGACTCTTTGCAACCCCACGGACTATAGCCCGCCAGGTTTCTCTGTGCATGGAATTCTCCAGGCAAGAATACTGGAGTGGATTGCCATCCCCTTCTCCAGAGGGACTTCCCAACGCAGGGATCAAACCCCGGTCTCCTGCATTGCAGGCAGATTCTTTACAGTTTGAGCCACAGGGAAGTCCCTGTAGCTAATTATCTATTTTTTGTTTCTGTGGTTCAAGTATACAGGGTTTTAAAGGATCAGATATTGATTTTTTCTTGATATTTATGAGAAATCAGCACTGAGAAATAAATATACCTTAAGCTGACATGGAAGAAAGGGAAATTCAAAAATTAACAAAGTGAAATTTCTGATTATTCTGATTATTATTCTAAAAGTAGAATTATTATTCTATTTTTTGTTTCTGTGGTTCAAGTATACAGGGTTTTAAAGGATCAGATATTGATTTTTTTCTTGATATTTATGAGGAATCAGCCCTGAGAAATAAATATACATTAACCTGACACAGAAGAAAGGAAAATTCAAAAATTAACAAAGTGAAATTTCTGATTATTCTACCAGTTATACTAATAACTGGTAGCATAATTAGTAACAAGGAAGACTGGCAAGAATTGTCTGTTTCTGTGGCTCAGAATTTGGTGTGCCCACTTTGTGCCCGGTTGCTTAGATGCATGCTCTTCAGATGGGATCTGAAGCCAGGCCCTGTATAGTAGCCATATGATCTGGGTTACATTTCTAACTGTGACCTGGAAACTGTAAATTCCAGACTGTCACAGAATGGCATAAAGGTCCAATGAGATATGAAATGGAGACAACTCTACATAGGAGAGGATAGTTAGTGGTAGACAATATCCTAGAGAAGGCAATGGCACCCCACTCCAGTACTCTTGCCTGGAAAATTCCATTGACGGAAGAGCCTGGTAGGCTGCAGTCCATGGGGTCGCGAAGAGTTGGACACAACTGAGCGACTTCACTTTCACTTTTCACTTTCATGCGTTGAAGAAGGAAATGGCAACCCATGCCAGTGTTCTTGCCTGGAGAATCCCAGGGACAGGGGAACCTTGTGGGCTTCCATCTATGGGGTCGCACAGAGTCGGACACGACTGAAGCGACTTAGCAGCAGCAGCAGACAATATCCTTATTATGACTGGTGATATTAATAATTGTCATTAATAAAAACTGTTGAGTGTTTGGTGTGTGAGGTACTGCCTTAGGTGGTGTTGGGGGGATAGAAGGGGGTCCTTACTCTCTGCATATAGTTAGAAGTTCTAGGGAAAGGATCTTTACAGCACAACAGTATTTATTCAGATTTGGCAACTTACATAATCAGTCCCCCTTCAGCTAGCTCATGTTGCATTAACTCTCTGACTTCCGTGACTGCCTAAATTGATGACACCAATGTGAATCCATTACAAAGTGAAATTTCAAGCCTTGCAAAAGGATAGGATTTCCTGACTTCCATGAAAGTGATTTTGAAGATTTGCTAAAAACGCTTTCAAATCCCTTGATAAAGGGTGTATGTGGGTATATGTATGTGTAATCCTTACGAAACGCTTCTTGTGTTTCAGACACCGTTCTGAGCACTGAATGTGTCTTCCTTTCTTCCTGCCTGCACTGTCATAATTCCCGTGACAGACAGGAATCAGAAGCACAGAGTCCAAACTGAGCAGTCTGCCCTGGCACGCATGCTTCTGTCGTGATGCCGCAGGGCTACTGCTTAGATCATGTGATAATTATCCAATGGCAGGAAATCAGAAAGGAGGACAACAGGCTCCTGAATACAAGGAGATTTCCAAGGGATCAAGAAAGCACTTATGAAAAATTTATAACAGCTGTCAACTGAGTAATGCAGGCTGTAGTTAGGACCGTGGACACAGGGGTCAGACGGCTTGAGTGGCATTGCTCCTTAGCTATGTGACCTTGGACGGATTACTCAGCATCTCTGTGTCTCAGTTTCCTTATCTGTCAAGTACAGGTGATAAATAATATTCACATAGCACTGTGGTGGGGGTTATCTGATTAAAATACCAGTTAAGTTTTCCGGACAGAATGTGCTCAGTCAACGCTGATTATTCCTATGACGTTTGGGAAAGTGCTTCCCCTTTTCCACAGATCAAACATGAAGAATGTCTTATGCTTCTTTCCAGTTTTGTTTGGATAATTTATTCTAAGAAATCTCCCATGCTTGTTCATTTTGTTCCTTTTAAGAGTTAGTGCCTGGTTTAAGCAGCGACAAAGATGTTGTTAAAGAGTAAAAGGCTTTAAAAAAAAAAATCAGTTAAATTTATTCATTTTAAAATGAAACAAAGATGAATATTTTTAATGATAAAAGGTACAGTTTACAAAGAAGACAGACATCATAAATCATTAGACATTTAATAACAAAGAAAGATACATAAAACAAAAATCAGAAGAAATATAAGGAAAAAGAACAAAATACATAATCATAGTGAGACATATTAACATTTCTCTGAGAATATTTTATCAAGTGCAGAAAAAAGAATAGGAGCATCTTGAATGATGTCATTAATAATTTAAATATAATAGGTTAATATATTTAATTTATATTAATCTTATATCCTGCACAAATATATTTAAAATTTTGTATCTCATATGTTGCTATTAGATGTCCATAGGACATTTAGAAAAACTGGCAAAAAGATTAAAATAGACTTTTTTCATGTTATTTTTCAAGGTGAAACCTGAATAATAGTTACCCCTGCACACACACAGACATACTCTCTATTAACTCTGAAATTTGGATTGCTGTTTGATTGGATTCACTGTGTTGCTCAATTCTTTTTCAGTATTAATTACCTTCTGATCATGAAGACCTGTCTCTTGCGATTTTTGTGAGGATTAAATGAAATAATGCCTGTAAAGTACAAGGAATATAGGGAATATTGACAGTTACCAATGACTCTTATGGACTCTTATTATTTCTGTTAGATGGGAATTGGCATGGGCAAAGGATAAACATAAGAATGGGCATGTTTTGTTCATTTCACCTGTAAACTCAATGCACCTGTGCTGAATCAGGCAACGCAGAGTGGTTCCGTGCGGGTGAGCATGAGTGTACAAGTTTCTTACCATCTTTCTCCTCTCCTGCCATCCCTACCACACACACACTCTCTCCCCCCCTCACTCACACACTCACTCTTTCACACTTACTATCTCAGAGCTCTCAGTAGTGGAGGCATCAAGTAAACACGAACGCTGTGGTACCTGATGCCTCGCAGAGCTGTCACAGAAACACAGAGGCCACGTGAGTGTGGGGGATGTGATGGTTCCTGACCCAGGATATCTGGGAGATGTCACTGAGCAGATACTGTTTGGGCTGGAGGAGCAGCCAGCTTGGCTTGAGCAGAGGAAGCTTATCCATAGAGGAACTGGGCATGGTTTGAATGTAGCTTGCTGTGTGAATCTAGGGGCTGTGATTTCCCAGGTTTCAGAGTGTGGCTATTATCTCTGAGTTATGGGGAATCATGGACTATTTTTAAATGCAGGCTTATTAAGATATAATTTACATAGAGTAAAACTCACCCTCTGAGGGTTCACTTTGATGAGTTTATTCTTTTTTCATGTACAAGTTTTTGTTTGAACACTTGTTTTTATTTCTTTGGGGTATGCACCTACCTAGGAGTGGAATTGCTAGGTCATATGATAATTCCATTATTCTGTGTTTAATTTTTAAGAAACTACCAATTGTTTTGCATGGCAGTGACACATTTTACATTTCCCACCAGCACTGTATGTGGGTTCTAATTTCTCCATATTATTGCCAACACAGGGCTTTTTTTCCTTTTTTCCTCTTTTATTTTTAATATAAAATTATTTATTTTAATTGGAGGTTAATTACTTTACAATATTGTATTGGTTTTGCCATACACCAACATGAATCCGCCACAGGTAGACACATGTTCCCCGTCCTGAACCCCCCTCCCACCTCCCTCCCCGTACCATCCCTCTGGGTCATCCCAGTGCACCAGCCCCAAGCATCCAGTATCATGCATCGAACCTGGACTGCTGATTCGTTTCATATATGATAATATACATGTTTCAATGCCATTCTCCCAAATCATCCCACCCTCTCCCTCTCCCACAGAATCCAAAAGACTGTTCTATACATCTGTGTCTCTTTCGCTGTCTCGCATACATGCTTATTGTTACCATCTTTCTAAATTCCATATATATGCATTAGTATACTGTATTGGTGTTTTTCTTTCTGGCTTACTTCACTCTGTATAATCGGCTCCAGTTTCATCCACCTCATTAGAATTGATTCAAATGTTTTCTTTTTAATGGCTGAGTAATACTCCATTGTGTATATGTACCACAGCTTTCTTATCCATTTGTCTGCTGATGGACATCTAGGTTGCTTCCATGTCCTGGCTATTATAAACAGTGCTGCGATGAACATTGGGGTACACATGTCTCTTTCAATTCTGGTTTCCTCTGTGTGTATGCCCAGCAGTGGGATTGCTGGGTCATAAGGTAGTTCTATTTCCAGTTTTTTAAGAAATCTCCACAGTGGCTGTAGTAGTTTGCATTCCCACGAGCAGTGTAAGAGGGTTCCCTTTTCTCCACACCCTCTCCAGCATTTATTGCTTGTAGACTTTTGGATCGCAGCCATTCTGACTGGCGTGAAATGGTACCTCATTGTGGTCTTAATTTGCATTTCTCTGATAATGAGTGATGTTGAGCATCTTTTCATGTGTTTGTTAGCCATCTGTATGTCTTCTTTGGAGAAATGTCTGTTTAGTTCTTTAGCCCATGTTTTGATTGGGTCGTTCATTTTTCTGGAATTGATCTTCAGGAGTTGCTTGTATATTTTTGAGATTAGTTGTTTGTCAGTTGCTTCATTTGCTATTATTTTCTCCCATTCTGAAGGCTGTCTTTTCACCTTGCTTATAGTTTCCTTTGTTGTGCAGGAGCTTTTAAGTTTAATTAGGTCCCATTTGTTTATTTTTGCTTTTATTTCCAATATTCTGGGAGGTGGGTCATAGAGGATCCTGCTGTGATTTATGTCGGAGGGTGTTTTGCCTATGTTCTCCTCAAAGAGTTTCATAGTTTCTGGTCTTACATTTAGATCTTTAATCCATTTTGAGTTTGTTTTTGTGTATGGTGTTAGAAAGTGTTCTAGTTTCATTCTTTTACAAGTGGTTGACCAGTTTTCCCAGCACCACTTGTTAAACAGATTGTCTTTTCTCCATTGTATATTCTTGCTTCCTTTGTCAAAGATAAGGTGTCCATAGGTGTGTGGGTTTATCTCTGGGCTTTCTATTTTGTTCCATTGATCTATATTTCTGTCTTTGTGCCAGTAACATACTGTCTTGATGACTGTAGCTTTGTAGTATAGCCTGAAGTCAGGCAGGCTGATTCCTCCAGTTCCATTCTTCTTTCTCAAGATTGCTTTGGCTATTCAAGGTTTTTTGTATTTCCATACAAATTGTGAAATTATTTGTTCTAGCTCTGTGAAAAATACCATTGGTAGCTTGATAGGGATTGCATTGAATCTATAGATTGCTTTGGGTAGTATACTCATTTTCACTATATTCATTCTTCTGATCCATGAACACAGTATATTTCTCCATCTATTAGTGTCCTCTTTGATTTCTTTCACCAGTGTTTTATAGTTTTCTATATATAGGTCTTTTGTTTCTTTAGGTAGATATATTCCCAAGATTTTATTCTTTTCATTGCAATGGTGAATGGAATTGTTTCCTTAATTTCTCTAGTTTCTCATTATTAGTGTATAGGAATGCAAGGGATTTCTGTGTGTTGATTTTATGTCCTGCAACTTTACTATATTCATTGATTAGCTCTAGTAATTTTCTGGTGGAGTCTTTAGGATTTTCTATGTAGAGGATCATGTCATCTGCAAACAGTGAGAGTTTTGTATCTGTCAAAACTTTGAGTTTTGACAGATACATATAATCCTGTAACAACCACCACCACCACCACCAAAAGAGAGAATTTGCATACCTTGGAGAAACTCTCCCATGGAGTGCTGCCCTCAGACCTTTCCCTTCAGCCTCCAAAGCTGCTGGTCTGATTTCTGTCCCTCTTCCAGGATGTCACACAGAATCACTGTATGAAACCCTTCATGTGGGGTTTCCTTCTCTTAGTGTAGTGGTTTTGAGAGTCATTGCTATTGTGACATGTATTGGTAGTTTATTCATGAGAGGCTTAAAAAGATGAAAGGATGCCACAGAGCTGTAGGAAGATGAATCTGCTTGGGGTGGTGTGTGGGTGACAGAGGAGAGGGCCAACATCTGGTCCAGAGAGAAGGACTGTAATTCAGCGTAAGATGGTGGCAGGGTAGTAGGGGAAGGGCACCTGCGGGCATTCAGTTCAGTTCAGTCACTCAGTCATGTCCCACTCTTTGTGACCCCATGGACTGCAGCACGCCAGGCCTCTCTGTGCATCACCAACTCCCAGAATTTACTCAAACTCATGTCCATTGAGTCAGTGATGCCATCCAACCATCTCATCCTCTGTTGCCCTCTTCTCCTCCCATCTTCAATCTTTCCCAACATCAGGGTCTTTACCAATGAGTCTATTCTTTGCATCAGATGGCCAAATTATTGGAGTTTCTGCTTCAGTATCAGTCCTTCCAATGAATATTCAGGACTGATTTCCTTTAGGATGGACTGGTTGGATCTCCTTGCAGCTCAAGGGACTCTTAAGAGTCTTCTCCAACACCACAGTTCAAAAGCATCAATTCTTCGGTGCTCAGCTTTCTTTATAGTCCAGCTCTCACATCCATACATGACCACTGGAAAAACCATAGCCTTGACTAGATGGAACTTTGTTGGCAAAGTAATATCTCTGCTTTTTAATATGCTGTCTAGTTTGGTCATAACTTTTCTTCCAAGGAGCAAGTGTCTTTTCATTTCACAGCTGTGGGGCATTAGTTTGAACTGGAATAACTGAGCTGCAGGCTAGAAGGAGGGTTTTAAGGAAGGAGCAAGGAGGTAAGTTAGAAAACACAGTAGGTTTAAACCACCCGTCTTGTAGCAGATGGGAAGGAGTAGCATGGATACGCAGCTGCACCAGAGCCTCATGGAAAACAGCGGGACATTTCTGCTTGGTTATAGGCAGAGAAATCTACCAGGGGAGAGAGGAAACTAAGGCTCTGGGAGGGGCGGGGTGAGTGGGTACAGGTGGGTAGTGATGGAAAGCAGGGTTGTTTTAGCTTCTGCTACCCGAGTGTGGCAAAGGGACATGATGGAAAGGACTTTGCATGCACACACACACGTGAGAGCTCAGGGCAGCCCTGACCTCAGCTCAGCTCCTGAAAGCTGCTCTTGTACACTCTGCATTTTGTCAGGGGACTGGGGAAACCAGCATCTGTATAATGTTTCTTAGAAATTTTTACTTTTTGCTGTATTCTGATCTTTGGTAAAGCAATCCAACTTCATAAAATAACTTAATGGGTTAACATGTCTATTTGCATTTGGCAAACTTAAGATAATCTTTGATAATAATGATTTATGATAATATGCCGTCTACTTGCAATACTCTAATACATTCAGTAGAAAACACTACATTTTTAGATTAGGACCTAACTTCTTGGAAGAAAACCATGTATTATTTTCCTGTCACATAAACTTTCAGAGACTTCTGATTCTCCCTGTGATATCTCAGTTAAATGTTTCTTGCCCTTAGAAATCAGTTGCTTTCTCATAAAGATGCTAAGCTGTATTGTGTCTGGATTTTTTTAAACTTGTAACTTCAGGCACAAATGACCCACTAAAGGCAATGAAAAGCATGATGTATTAATAAATAAAATGGTAAAATGCAGGTTTATTCTCTTCACAGCTAACTGCAGTGAAGATTGTATTTTAAAAGCCACTGAAAATTTATAAAAATATGCGAACACTCTCCCTTTGTTTTTCCCTTAGTTTTGCTACTCGAGAAGATAGAGTATGATGACATCTGCAACAAGACACTGAAGATTACAGACTTTGGCTTGGCGAGAGAATGGCACAGGACTACCAGGATGAGCGCAGCAGGCACGTATGCCTGGATGGCCCCGGAAGTTATCAAGTCTTCTTTGTTTTCCAAGGGAAGCGACATCTGGAGGTAAGTTAGCACCATGCATTTTGCTCTTGCAGATGTTAGTGGAAACTGGTTGCTGCACTTCCATTAAATGAGTCCCAAGTGTTAGTTGCTAGTCGTGTCCAACTTTTTGTGACCCCATGGACTGTAGCCCACCAGGCTCCTCTGTCCATAGGATTCTGCAGGCAAGAATACTGGAGTGGGTTGCCATTTTCTTCTCCAGGGGATCTTCCTGACCCAGAGATCAAACCTGGGTCTTCTGCATTGCAGGCAAATTCTTTACCATGTGCTTCACCAGGGAAGCCAGAAATGAGTCCCAAAGTATTGAGCATTTCTGAGCATAACGAACAGTAAAGATGGTCCACAGTTTGTGGTTGTTCCACTTAAGAATTTTTTTGACTTTACAATGGTACAAAAGTGGTAGGCACTTCCTAAAAACTGTACTTGGGATTTGGCGTTTTGATCTTGCCCAGCCTAGAGACGCATGGTCCAGTCCTCTCTTGTGAGGCCAGGCAAAGTCAGTGAGCTACAGCTCCTGGTCAGCACCACCATCAGGAGGGGAAACAACCGATACAATTACAACCACTCTGAACCCAGAAAACCACCCTGCTTTTCAGCTTTGGTATCGTATGCAACCAACTGCACAAGATATTCAACACAAGATCAGCTTTAGGCTTTGTGTTAGATGATTTTGCCCAACTCCAGGCTAATGTAAGTGTTCTGAGCACTTTTAGAAAGACTGGGCTAAGCTTGGTCTTCCCAGGTGGTGCCAGTAGTAAAGAACCCGCTTGCCAGTGCAGGAGACAGAAGAGCTGTGGGTTTGATCCCTGGCTTAGGAAGATCCCCTGGAGGAGGGCATGGCAACCCACTCCAGTGTTCTTGCCTGCAGAACCCCATGGACAGAGGAGCCTGACGGGCTAAGTCCATAGGGTCACAAAGAGTCGGACACGACTGAAGCAACAGCACAGCACACACACGGGCTAACCATCTATAACGTTAGGTGCGTTGAATGCATTTTCAGCTTTATGACATTTTCAGCTTACTATGGAGTTATCCAGATGTGACTCTGTTGTAAGTTGAGGAAGATCTGTATGAGCCTTTTTGAAGGTTTTGTGGTTTTGATCAAGATAGCTATAATCATGACGGAATGGGTAACTTGAGATTTTGATTGTCCTAGGACTTCCATTTGATAGGAGAATCTTATTAAATCAGAGGTTTGATTAAAACTAGTTATAGTTTGAGTTAACAGTAATAGCATTTTGTAAGACCTGTTGGTAAATAAACACAAATCTCACTTTAAGGAAAATTTTGATTCCTCATGACTCACTCACAGAATGTTAGCATGGAAGGAGTTTGAAGAAAAAATTTGTATCAGCTCCTTCATTTTATAGATTGAATCATCTAAAGATTAAAGCTTCTGGTTTGGGAATGGAGAGCTAGACCAAAATGGGATCCCAGGTTATCCAGGTTATCTGAATTTTCCATTCAGCTTTGTCTCATTAGGGAGTGAAGACACCATCCATACCAGAACCACACAGAGAACAACAGAACAACTCTGTTTATACTTACAAGACACCAGGAGCTTACTGGCCTTCATTTGAGACTCATAGAATGCTGTGTGACTAGTATTAAAACTCCAGGGTTTTTTTTCTTTTTTAATTGTTGTTGTTTTAACAGCTTTATTGAGATATAATTCACACATCATACAAACTATTGAATTCTCCAGTTTAAACTGTGCAGTTTCATAGCTTTTAGTATATTAATAGAGTTGTGTACCTTCATCACCACAATTTAGAACATTTTCATAATCCATAAAAGAAATCCTATTGAAGGTAGCCATCTCCCTCAAAACTTCATCCCTCCCAGCCCAAGGCAGTCATGAACCTATGTTTCGTATCTTCAGATTTGCTTATTCTGGACATTCTGTATAAATGGGATTATGTCATATGCAGTCCTCTGACTGGCTTTTCAGTTAGCATACTTTCAAGGTTCATGTCATAGAATGTGTCAGACTTTCATTCTTATTTATTGTTGAATAACATTCTGCTGGGTGGATAATACCACGTTTTCTTGTCCATTTATCAGTTGATGGTGTTGGGGTTGTTTCCACTTATTGACTAATTCTGAATAATGCTGCTGTGAGCATCTGTGAAAAAGTTTTTGTGAGGACACGAGTTTTCCTTCTCTTGGATAGGAGTGAAATTGCTGGGCCACAGGGTAATTATGTAGTTAATCATTTGAGGAAGTGCCAAACTGCTTTCCACCAGTCCTCATTCCCACCAGCAGTATATAAATAAGGCCTTCTAATTTAATTGTTCTACTTATGACTTTTAAGAAATTTATCACCTGTGCCAGGGGTTCTATAGCGTCTTTGGGCCATTTTGAGAAATACAAACGCTTGGGCCTCACCCCTTACTTAATGACTTATACTCTGCTGAGACTGAGCACATGTGTCTTTATAAAATATTAGATGTGTTGTTCTTGACTTAATCACAATAATTTTCTGAACATATAATGCCAAAATACTTAAGTGAAGTAGGTGACTATTTTAAGAAATTATACTTCAAGACTCTGAAAACTCATAAAATGTACCATAAATCAATTTTACATTCTGTATAATTACTTAACACTGTAACCATTTTACTGGTTGTATGCCTTTGAAAACAAACTATGTAATTATAACCTACACGAACGCTGTGCAATCTATATAAATGCTTTATAGAAACCTCATCGACTATAAACATAGAATCAAGAAGTAAGAAAAAAAGAATTTCTAAAATCAGTCACAGTCTGGGTCTTGACGTCCAAACACTCATGGAGAGGAATTCCCTCAAAATCTGTTCTTTTCTCAGTTGTATAATATAAGCTTGGTTGTCTGATTTTCAGTAGAAGCATCTAATCAGAAGAGGGGAGAAGGATGCTAAACTGGTAAAAAAGAAAAATTTTTAAAAAGGCAGTTGAGAACAGAGTAGGTGACAGGAGCAAAAGACAGCCTGAAACGTATGAAAAAGACCTGAGACTACTGGCCTGCATAGCTACCTGGTGTGGAGCCAGACGTCCGCACACACCTCCAGAGTGCATCAGTATGTCACAGCACAGTCCTTGGTGTCAGAATGTGGAAGGCAGGGAAGGCTGTCCCTCTGAACTACGCAGACCTTTGCCTGAGAACCTCCTTTGTAATATTCCCATAAAAATAATTGCATTCAAGAAGCATCGCCCTGGTCCGTGGGGCTGGTATTATATGTATATACTAGTGTATTTAGTGATCGTCCTCTTTCTGCCTCTTCCCTCCTTACCAGTTACTACCCTACAAGATAACTTTGGCAGATATTATCACTGAACTTTTACTGTGACTCCTGTGATTACCCCAGGTTCACACTGACAGATTTAGACATTTCCTCAGAATTGTAAAGCTAATGAATAGCATGCTCTGATCCCTGGCTTAAGAGCCGTGTTCCTGCCACCACAGCCCTTAATCATTAGATCACTTGTGTTCTTAGCAGAGGGCTTTTTATACTATATCCCACTGAGTTTCAGAGAGCAGAAAAATATGCATTATGCTTTATAAATTGTCCCATAGAAATAGTTCCGCCCCCCCCCCTTTTTTTTTCCAGATTGGTTCTTACCAGACTACTTCACTCTGGAAAAATGACCTATCCTAAATTATTCATTCTCTGAAACTTCCAAGAGACAAAGTTGTGCTGTTATTGTTTTAATTTTGTTATTTTCTATTGAGAATAGCAAGGAAGCTTCTTTGAATTTAGGCACTTTTCGGTTATTCTAAGAATTTTTTGGTCTCTTGCTCTGAAATGATTTTTGTTGATTGAACTGTAAATTAAGTTTACTTACTCTTGAAATTAAGTATGTGTCTCTGCTAGTGCATCATAATACAGATAATTTTTAAGAAACTAAGCAGATAACTTTTGAAAAAACCTGTTTACAACTTAATTACTAATACTTATAGCATTATATAACTTAGAAGTACTGCATTATATAACTTAGAAGTACTGCATTATATATTCCTTTTATAAAAATATGTAAAGCAGCGCTTTGAGAGGGTAGGGCAGATATCCCTAATACTTCGTCAGTGATTCAAGATCAGCTTCAAGGCCATGTGTGTGAAACACAGTCAGCAGAGAGTAACAGTTCCACAGCTCAGCCCCAGGTCTGCTGCCTCCAGGTCCAGGTGCCTTTCAGTGATGCCCTCTTACTCCTCCTGGTGGAGAAGGAGCCCTGGCCTTGGGCCTCAGGACGGAGCACCTCTGCTTCTGAGCCAGCAGAACATCAGCTGGAGGATCCGTGAGCCCCATTTGAATGGGCACATTCTGTTGTTTCTACATCCCTTTCTGAATGTTTCCAGGGTAGTCTAGAGTCCAGTGGTCACTACTGGAGAGACCCATAAAGGCAGTGGTCGTGGCCAGGATGACGGGCACCGGGGCTCCAGAGTCTCTGTGCAGACCAGGCCTTCATAGATGCCTTTTTGTATTTGTGATTCCGTGAATCGCTGTATCTCTTAAGATCAGGAGATGATCAGATGAGACTCAGAAATCAGCTCCAGCGCACAGGTAAATGGCTTTTGTTGCTTCTGAGCTGTTTTGCCTTTGCTTAGACATATCTTACCACCTTTTGTCTGCTGTCTTTAAAACTATGCTCAAATATCATATATAAGCAGCAAACAAGAAATGAGAAGTTACTTCTTTAAATTTCAAACTTTTATCTGTTCCTGGTGACTGGCAAGCCTCTGCCAAAAAGTTACGCTTGCCTGCACTAGAGTCATATATAACACTGACCTTCCCCCTACCTCTTTGGAGCAGTTTTTCAGAGCTACCTGGGCTATAGTCCTCATTATGCCCCCAAGTAAAACTTAACTCACACAAACACAAAAACATTCAAACTTTTTTAAACTTAGTTAGTGAAGTTTGAAAATATTAGAAAAGTGAATAGCACTGTACTTCTTATGTTAATAGTGGTGGTTTAGTTGTTAAGTCATGTCCAACTCTTGCAACCCCATGGACTGTAGCCTGCCAGGTCCCTGTGTCCATGGGATTCTCCAGGCAAAGATACTGGAGTGGCTTGCCATTTCCTTCTCCAGGGGATCTCTCCACCCCAGGAATCGAACCCAGATCTCCTGCACTGCAGGCAGATTCCTTACTGAGGGAAGGAATGTACTGAGCTACAATGGAAGCCCCTTATGTTAATAGAGCCTAAAGCAAATATGCTCCTTCCTTATATGCTATTTTTTTTAAATTTTTAATTGAAGGATAATTGCTGTACAGAATTTTGTGGTTTTCTGTCATACATCAACAAGAATCAGCCATAGGTACAAACCCGTGTCCCATCCCCATGCTTATGTGTTTTAAAGTCAGGTGAGTGTCAAGAGTGATTGATGTTTTATGTAACAAAACAAAAGATTATCTGAATGCACTTTATGTTTTGAAGATGACTTTCCTGGTGGCCCAGTGGTAAAGAATCTGCCTGCCAATGCAAGAAATGCAGGTTTGAGCCCTGGGACAAGAAGATCCCCTGGAGAAGGAAATGGCACTCCAGTCTTCTTGCCTGGGACGTCCCATGGACAGAGGAACCTGGTGGGCTGTAGTCCATGAAGTCACAAAAAGTAGGACATGACTTAGCAACTAAGCAACAACAGAGAAAAACTAAGGTTCTGATTGGTTTTGTAGAAGAAAATAAATATGTGTAATGTTCAAGGCTTATTTCTATGCTCCCGTGTACTGTCTTGAACTGGACCAACTCAGAGTCTCTAGTATGGATGTGAACTGAAATTTGGTCCTTCAGCTTCATTTAAAAATTCATTTCGAGATCCCTCTACTGTGAGTTTGCTGGTGCTTGTATGTAATTTCATTTGCCCGTGAACTGCAACAGCAGTGACTCAGCTGCTAAAGAATCCACCTGCAATGCAAGAGATGATCCCTGGATTGGGGAGATCCCCTGGAGGAGGGATATGCTACCCATTCCAGTATTCTTTCTTGGAGTAACCCCATGGACAGAGGAGCCTTGCAGGCTACAGTCCATGGGGTCACAAAGAGTTGGACACGACTGAGTGACTAAGCACAGCACACCGCACACCTATATCACATCTGGGGATGCTGTGAAGAGCTTGGCTGCTGCGCTTGTTCCCTGTTTTTTATTCTCTTTTCACCTTTCCTCCCTCAGTTATAAAAAAAGATGCGTCATGTCCTCCCAGCAGGCTCAGGGAGGCCCTCAGGATTTCTTTGTCCATTGCTAGTAGGCATTAGGTGGAAACATGAGTAACACATCTCCTAAATATAAAAGGAGAGGCAGAGAGAAGCAATTTCAAAACCCTGTTTTAAAACAGCATGACTGGACTTCAGTCCTGTGCTGTATAGCATGAAATTCTGAAGGGCTGGAATCTTCAGTGTCCTGAAGATCTTCAGGAGGTGTGGAAAAAATGAGACAGAAGGACGAACATCAGAACAGCCACATTGCTCTTTATGTGTGGCCTGGTTCTTGTTGTTGTTCAGTCGCTCATTCATGTCCGACTCTGTGATCCCACGAACTGCAACACACGAGGCCTTCCTGTCATCACTATCTCCCAGAGTTGACTCAAACCCGTGTCCATTGAGTCGGTGATGCCATCCGACCATCTCATCCTCTGTTGCCTCCTTCTCCTCCTGCCCTCAGTCTTTCCCAGCATCAGGGTCTTTTCCAATGAGTCAGCTCAACAGTATGAAAAGGCCTGGTTCTGGACCCTGTTTAATTCAGTCATGTTCTGCTTTTAAGCTTTCCTATCCACTAAGTAGTTTCACGTCTTCAGAAGAAGGCATAACTGATTTCTGGAAGGAGAGTAATTGCATATGTTTGGAATGTTAAGTGGAAGAACCCACCTCTCACACTGGGATAAGGGCCCCTGTGGGCTTTGTTGGAAGAGAAGATGATTAGGATCTGGATGAAGGCCCTGATGTGTTTCTCCCATTGATTGTGTCATGAGGAAAAAAAATCCCACTTAACTTTATGAAAACTCTACTTTCCAGCTACGGAGTGGTGCTGTGGGAGCTGCTCACGGGAGAGGTGCCCTACCGTGGCATTGACGGCCTGGCTGTGGCCTACGGGGTGGCGGTCAACAAGCTCACTCTGCCCATCCCCTCCACCTGCCCTGAGCCATTTGCCAAGCTCATGAAAGGTATTTGGGTGTCTCTGTGTGCCTGTGGGATCAAGGGGAATCACTCGGTAGAACATCTGTATATGAAATAGGTAACTAGTGAGAACATACTATACACAGCTACACAGCAAAGGGAACTCTTCTCAGTGCTTTGTGGCGACCTAAATGGGAAGGAAATCCAAAAGTGAGGGGATATATGTGTGCATATAGCAACCGAGCACACACATAGCTGATTCACTTTGCTGTGCAGCAGAAACTAACACAACATTGTGAAACAGCTGTATGCCAGTAGATGTTCTACAAAAAGAGAACATCCGAATATTTTTTAAACCAAAAGGGTAATTTCTGTAATTGTAATTTTCAGATGATTTTAAATAATTATGCTGTTTTAAGAAAAAGAGATCATGTCTTTGATCTAAGATGTCAGATTAAGTTTTGATGAACTAAGTAACTTAAAAACAATCCAGTTTAATAATAACTCATTTATACAAAATTCAGTTGAATGGTAATAAATTTGTCATCAAATACACTAGAGGAGTTCAAAGGCAATATTGATTGGGCTTCATATGTGCTATTTTTAATTCTACCTAATGATCAATAATCTTTTATAGTCTCAACTGGCATGGTTTTGCCATGACCTCATCTATTTTGGTCTTATCTTTTTAAAAACTGTTAAGTAACTCTTTTTGTGGGCCGTAAGTTACCTTGCTTAGAACCTCTCTTGTGACTATAACATCTTAGAGACCTAGGTTTTCTTGGACTGACTTTTAGAACTCTGAAACTGTAAGTCATGTGATGAGGGCAGCTTAGGCGAGATAGAGTTCATGGTAAGGCGGAGGAAGCACACGTCCTTATACTAATGTCACGTCATACAGACGACAAGAGCCTTGTCTAATAATAATTATTTCACAGGCTACTGACAGAGGCATGGTGTAAAATAAAACTTTCAAAATCATCATCACCTGATGTTTAAAATCTTGAACAGACCCTGTCAACGCAGGCTGACAATCTGAACTATGCGGAGAAATGGACTTACCATGATTCTTATTTATTTTAGAATGCTGGCAACAAGACCCTCATATTCGACCATCTTTTGCTTCAATTCTTGAACAACTGACTGAAATTGAAAAGGCAGTTATGACTGAAATGCCTCAAGAGTCCTTTCATTCCATGCAAGATGACTGGAAACTGGAAATTCAGCAAATGTTTGATGAGTTGAGAACAAAGGAAAAGGTCAGTGATAAATATTAACTGCATAACGTGCTCACACTCATGAAGATTATGGAGAACATGAGTCAAGAACCGCTAGACTAAACCACTACACCATTATTAAAAAATATTTTCACACATCAATATTTGTTGATTCTGTCCTTCCTGTTAAAACAAAACAGAACTGTACTCAAAATGTATAACTGGGAAAGAAATAACCTTTTACTAAAGGTTATTAAAGGAATTTTCAAATATTAAAAAAAACTTTAAAAAGGAGAAAGAATGACATACGAACCCCTTTGTGTGCATTAACCAGCTTCAATAATTGTCAGTAGACTGTCACTTTGTTAATTTCTTTTCTTATTATCATCTTTTTTTTTTAACTGGAATATTTTAAGTTAAAACCTAGACTCTTGTCATTTTACCTTTAAATACTTCAGAATGCATCTCTGATGAGTAAGAATTTTAAAAATATTTTTCTTGACATTATTATCTTTAAAAATAACAGTAGTTCCTTGATACCATATAAGATTCCATATTGTGATGTCACAGTTTGTCTGAAAGATGTCTTCTTATAGTTGATTGGTGCGAATCAGAATTTCAGCATGGGCTGCATGTTTTCCATTAGGTTCTTTAAAACTTCTTTTATGCTAGTTCCCCCTTCTTTCCCCTCTTTTTGTCTCTAAAGCATTACTTTGTTGAAGAAACTGGAAAATTGTATACGAACTTTTGAACTTTTTAATATGATGAGTGAAGCTGTAGGTGTGTGCATTTTTAAGAGAAGAAAAGTAATAACCTTGAATGTTAACCATGCTGAAGCTGTGTATATGTTAACTACATAGAAAGTGTAAAGCAGGTGAAGCAGAAACACACCTAATAGGAAGGCAGACAAGTTGGGAAGTGAGTTCCTAGTCATGCCTGACTGTCAGCAGTCCCCCAGACCCCCAAGTATGGGGCACGTTGCTGTGTTTCAGTGGCAGTACTTACTTTTTAAAAGCTATTTTTGTAACACTTTAGCATTTGGATGACTCAGAGTTTATCTTGGTTGTCTGTGGTATATCATTGTTCAATAGATTAAATTCTTCTCTTGTGCATAAGAACCTGAATGTGAGGTCCATGAATCAAGGTAAATTGGACGTGGTCAAGCAGGAGATGGCAAGAGTGGACAACATTTTAGGAATCAGTGAGCTAAAACAGACAGGAAAGGGTGAATTTGATTCACATAACCGTTATCTCCACTACTGTGGGCGTGTGTGTGTGTGTGTGTGTGTGTGTGTGTGTGTGTGTTAGTCACTCAGTCATGTCTGACTCTTTGTGACCCCATGGACTGTAGCCCATCAGGCTCCTCTGTCCATGGAATTCTCCAGGCTAGATAATTGGAATGGGTTGCCATTGGAGTGGGTTGCCATTTCCTTCTCCAGGGGATCTTCACAACCAAGGGATAGAACCCAGGTCTCCCACATTCCAGGTGGATTCTCTACTGTCTGAGCCACCAAGGAAGCTGCCTTTAAAAGAAATGGAGTAGCCCTCGTAGTCAACGGAAGAGTCCAGAATGCAGTACTTGGGTGTGATCTCAAAAATGACAGAATGATCTCTGTTCATTTCCAAGGCAAACCATTCAATATCACAGTAATCCAAGTCTATGCCCCAACCTCTAATGCTGAAGAAGCTGAAGCTGAACAGTTCTATGAAGACCTACAAGACCTTTTAGAGCTAACATCAAAAAAAGATGTCCTTTTCATTACAGGGTCTGTAATGCAAAAGTAGGAAACAAAGAGATGCCTGGAGTAACTGGCAAGTTTGGCCTTGGAGTGCAGAATGAGGCAGGGCAAAGGCTAACAGTCTTGCCAAGAGAGCACACTGGTCATAGCAAATACCTGCTTCCAACAATACAAGAGATGACTCTGCACATGGACATCACCAGATGGTCAATACCAAAATCAGATTGATTATATTCTTTGCAGCCAGAATTGGAGAAGCTCTATACAGTGAGCAAAAACAAGACGTGGAGCTGACTGTGGCTCAGATCATGAGCTCCTTATTTCAAAATTCAGACTTATATTGAAAAAGATAGGGAAAACCTCTAGACCATTCAATTATGACCTAAATCAAAACCCTTATGATTATACAGTGGAGGTGATGAATAGATTCAAGGGAGTAGATCTGGTAAACAGGGCCTGAAGAACTGTAGACGGAGGTTCATAACATTATACAGGAGACAGTGACCAAAACCGTCCCCAAGAAAAAGAAATCCAAGAAGACAATAGTTGTTGTCTGAGGAGGCCTTACAAATAGCTGAGAGAAAAAGAGAAGTGAAAGCAAAGGAGAAACAGAAGATATACCCAACTGAATGCAGAGTTCCAGAGAATAGCAAGGAGAGATAAGAGAGCCTTCTTAAGTGAACAATGCAAAGAAACAGAGGAAAACAGTAGAATGGGAAAGACTGGAGATCTCTTCAAGAAAACTGGAGATACCAAGGGAACATTTCATGCAAAGATGGGCACAGTAAAGGACAGAAATGGTATAGACCTAATAGAAGCAGAAGATATTAAGAAGAGGTGGCAAGAATACACAGAAGAACTGTACAAAAAAGGCCTATAGACAGTGACTGCAGGCATGAAATTAAAAGTCGCTTGTTCCTTGGAAGAAAAGCTATGACAAACCTAGACAGCCTATTAAAAAGCAGAGACATCACTTTGCTGACAAAGGTCCATATAGTCAAAGCTATGGTTTTTCCAGTCGTGTACGGATGTGAGAATTGGACCACAAAGAAGGCTGAGTGCTGAGGAACTGATGCTTTCAAATTGTGGTGCTGGAGAAGACTCTTCAGAGTCCCTTGGATAGCAAGGAGATTAAACCAGTCCATCCTAAAGGAAATCAATCCTGAGTATTCACTGGAAGGACTAATGCTGAAGCTGAAGCTCCAATGCCTTGGCCACCTGATGTGAAGAATGACCCAGTTATTCTTTTCCAGTGACTCATTGGAAAAGACCCTGAAGCTGGGAAAGATTGAGAGCAGGAGGAGAAGAGGGTAACAAGATTAGATGGTTGGATGGCATTGTCGACTCAATGGATATGAGTTTAAGCAAACTCTAGGAGATATTGAAGGACAGGGAAGCCTGGCATGCTGCAGTCCTGGTGTCACCAAGAGTGGAACATGACTTAGCAACTGAACAACGACAGCAATGTGCAATAAATGTCTGGGCAATACCACATTGCAAGTTATTGATAGACTTCATAAAGCTATGTCATTGTCCAGGAAGGCATTTTTATATGCCATATATTTGTGATTCTAAAATTGTAGAATTCTTTTCCTTTTTTCTTTATTTATTTTGAATTGGAGGATAATTGCTGTTCAAAGCTGTGTTGGTTTCTGCCATACATCAGCATGAATCAGCGATAGGCATTCACATATCCCCTCTCTCCTGAACCTCCCTGCCACCTCCCACCCCATCCCACCCTCTAGGTTGTCCCAGAGCACCAGGCTGAGCCTGCACTTCCTCAACTTCCCATTAGCTATCTAAAAGAGTAGAATTCTTTTTAAATAGACCATAATGCTCTGCTAAGTAAAGAGTCCATTTGTATGTTCCAGTGCTTGACATAAAAATATGGGATTATCGTGTAACTGGGTCATTCTCCCATGTTAAATTACCTTGACTTTCGTAGTATGACTCAGCATTACATCGCTAGACTTTCGCATTGACCATAATGCTGAAGGCACATAGCCAACCTAATTGCAGAGGAAAGAGCAAAAAAGTTCTGTTTGTGGTTTGAATATATATATATATATGTGTGTGTATAATATATATGCATAACAGTTCTTGAGCTAGTGTCTAATAATACTGTGCATGGGGCCAAGATACCTAAATTCAGTCTGTGAGTAGCTTACTTCTGCTATTAGGGCCGAATTGTGAATTAATATAAGGTATGTCATGGGTATTCTCCCAACAGTAAATGTTTCTCTTAAAAAAAAAAAAAAACCATTTAAAAGTATATCTTTGGGGAAATTGTTGTCAGTTTCCATGTCACAGTTTCCTCTCAGCAAATGTGTTGAATGTCTGCTGTGTGCTGGGACAAGTGTGAGAGCTCTGCGATGTGGCATCCTGTGTCCTGGACCGCCAGGCTAAGGGTTTGGATCCCGCTGACAAGTTTTCAAAAGGGGCTTGATGTGCTATCCCGGTCACCCACTGAAGTCAGAACCTCCTTCTCCCTCCCCATCTGCCGTCCCTCCTCCTGCTTCCTTTGTGTGGTAATGAGATATTGTTCCCATAGGTACCCAGTCTCAAAGGTCTTGACGATGTGGCCTCCCCTGTGACAAGGACCATCAGTGGTAATTCACTCCCCTGACCCCTGTGGTCCTCACTCATCACCGGCATCCCTGCAGCAGCATCCTACCTGGGTGCCCTGCATCCAGCCTTGCTCCCCTAACTGAGCCCCTCAGCACACCAGTGACACTTCTAAACTGCAAGTCAGAGCCACCTCGCCTCAGTGGCCGACTCCTTTTCTTTGTACCGTCTCCTGCTCTCCCACATTTAGCCTCGCTTTGTCCCCAGCCAGCCTGAACTCTTCCATCTCCTCCAGCGCCGCTCTCCTGCATTTCGGCCCTTGAGTATATTCTTTGTCCCTGGCTGGCTTACCCTCCCACACAGTTGCTGCTGCTGCATCCTCAGGCCCAAGAGCCCCCTTCCCTTCATCTTTTGCACCACATAGAGCGTCGCAGCGTCCGGCACTTTCTTTATCACAGCCACACTAGGCCATACTTTATTATTATCTGCTTCTTTGTGTCGTCCTTGATCTGCCTTTCCTACTCGTTAAGTTCATGAGCTGTTCTGTTTTATCCTTGGTCACGTTCCTCTGTAACACTGAGCAAAGAACTTGGCACGTGGTAGACGTTCCATAGATATATTAAATACCTAAGTAAAATTTCTTTACAGGTTCCTAATATATGTCTTAATAGGTAAGAGATATTAGCACTTATTATTATTGTCATTTTAAAGACTATTTGCCTGTGCTGAATCCCCGTCGCTGTGTGCGGGCTTTCTCTAGCTGGGGCCGCTCTCTAGCTGCAGCGTGGGCTTCTCACTGCAGGGGCTTCTCTTGTGGAGCATGGGCTCCAGGACGCACAGGCTTAGTAGTTGGTGCATGTGGCTTAGTTGACCTGAGGCATGTGGCATCTTCCTGGACCAGGGATCCGCCCTGTGTCCCCTGCATTGACAGGCAAATTCTTAACCACTGGACCACCAGGGAAGTTCCAACTGTCATATTTTTTCAGTGAAAAGATGATTTAAAAGTGTGTAAATGCCAGGAATTCTATTTTGAATCTTATGCAGCGGACACCTCAGCTGTTTAACTTCTGGTTATATATAAGAAACTTCCACATGTATGTGCAAGGAAATTAAGGTTATTCACTTTTAAGTATTGTTTGTAATAATGAAAAACTGGAAACAACCCCAATATCCATTAATAGGGAAATAAATGCCTAAACTATTGTATATTCTTACAGTAGAAATCTGTACAGTCCTCAGATGAATGAACTCCAGTTGTATGTTTCAACATGAATAGTAGTAAGTGAGTGCTTAGTCGTGTTTGGACTGTGATTCCGTGGACTGTAGCCCACCAGGCTCCTCTATCCTTGGGTTTTC
The DNA here is from genome assembly GCF_001704415.2 of Capra hircus. Lineage (NCBI taxonomy): Eukaryota > Metazoa > Chordata > Mammalia > Artiodactyla > Bovidae > Capra > Capra hircus. Next base: position 39,097,266 of record NC_030835.1, on the reverse strand, counting down.
CAGGCAAAAATACTGGAGTGGGTTGCCATTCTCTTCTCCAGGGCATCTTTCTGACCCAGGGATTGAACTTGTGTCTCTTGCGTCTCCTTTGGCAAGGGGATTCTAGTGCCATCTAAATCTCAGGCAGTATAATATTGGGCAGAGAAAGCAGTTGCAGAAGGATAATCACATTGTATAAATTTATAAGACCACAGAAAACAGTATTATTCAAATGTACAGAAGGGCAAAGTATAGACAGAGGAAGGATACAAAAGATACAGCTTAAGTACAGCAGGTCCAAAGGTGAGGGGATAGGATTCACTGTGATGCACAGAGGACTTTAACAGGTCTGAAACAGATATGGTAAAAATTTAGCATCTGTTAAATATGGATAGTAAGTGCATGAGTATTTGCTGTTCTCTCTAGTTGTAGTATATATAAAATATTTCATTATTTTAACTAGTTAAGAATAAAGGTTAGAGGGAAATCTGTAAGCTGCTAAAATCCTTTTTTTTTTTTTTTTTGTAAGCCATTTTTTCAAATAGTAGACTTCTAGGTAATTTACTGACTTCCTTAGATTTTTCAGTGTTTTGTGAGTTTAGAAATTCAAAACTGATAAATGCAATCTTGGACCCTGACCCCCTGAATAAGTACCTGGAGCTCATTTAATAAGAAACAGTCAGCCTGTTTGAGTCTATTCAGATCACACCATCAGCATCACGTTCAACCAATGGCACCATGTCTTAAAGGGACTTTACCAGTAGCTTAGCAGTAAAGAATCTGTCTGCAGTGCGGGAGACACAGGAGATGTGGGTTCGATCCCTGGGTTGGGACGATCCCCTGGAGGAGGGCATGACAACCCACTTTAGTATTTTTGCCTGGAGAATCCCATGGACAGGGGAGCCTGGTGGATGACAGTCCTTGGGATCACAAAAAGTCAGACACACAGCACCATGTCTTAAAGAGCTCCCCCAGGTGGACGGCCAGGGACACGGGAGGGGCCTGCACACCTGAGCCCTCAAAGAGAAATGGATGCAGAAGGGGGGCTGGGCAGTACGGGGCTGTCCTCAGTGCTGGAGGGACTTTCTAGCAGGTGAGAGAGAAGATATATTCCGGTTGTTCAGGATTCAGAAGTAGGAGGCCTCTCAAGTGAGCGCTCCAGGCATGAAGATCGGGTCTCAACAACTTCCCAGCTCTTGGAGCCGAGCAGGAGGACAGTTGAGCCTGCTCCAGCTGTTCTGGCCCTGCCCTCGAGGAATTCAGGCGGACGGCAGGGGTGTGCACACGGGAGTTCACTAAACCGTGACCTGCCCTGCCCCCGTGTTGTATTAAGTCTTTAGCAGAATGCCAGAATCTCTAGCAGTCGAGCAAAGTGGTACGGACCGAGGACTTGAGCCAGCCTGTCTGGTTGGGGTCGGGGCGCTGCCACTGGCTGACAGAGACTGTCCTGCCATCCTCCCACACCCCCACAAAGTGTCCCAGCCACACTGTCTCCCTCCTCGGGGTGGCATGGGCTTCCACGAGCGAGGTGTCCAGAGGGCTCAGGCCTGCGTGCTGCTTGCTAAGTGCTGACAAGTGTGCGTGTTCACCTTGCAACAAGGAAAGCAGTGGCTTTGACTGAAGCCGGGCAGGTTCCTGCCAGCACCCGCAGCCCCATCCCCAGCCCAGGTGCTTGGGAAATGGGGCTCTGAGCTGGAAAATGACTGAGTGCATTACTTTTTCAGCCTTGCAGTTCTTTGAAGGATTACTATCAGTGATATTATTAACAAGTTTTTAAGATTTTTTTTTTTTTTTACCCCTTCCCAAATGATTTTCAGGAATTCTGAAATGAGATGCTTAATAGCAAAAGTAAAAAACATTTGGGGAATGGAAGAAGACTTGGAGGAAAAATAAAACTTGGCATCACAGAATTTAAAATTTGGAAGTGATATTGTTAATAACTAACTCTTATTATTTTAAACTTGGTAATTATATATGAAACCGTAGGAGAGAGGCACAGCCAGTGAGTTAATTCTTATCGTTAAGTGAAAGTCACTCAGTCATGTCTGACTCTTTGTGACCCCATGGACTATACAGTCCATGGAATTCTCCAGGCCAGAATACTGGAGTGTGTAGCCTTTCCCTTCTCCAGGGGATCTTCCCAACCCAGGGATTGAACCCAGCTCTCCTGCATTACAGGTGGATTCTTTACCAGCTGAGCCACAAGGGAAGCTCAGTTCTTATCATATGTGGTGAGAAAATCAAAAAAGAATGCTTTAAGACTGGATGTCTGCTTTTTCCATGTTGAGGTCTTATAAGTAGTTTCTTTGCTATTCTTTGGGTTCATTTTTGCAATATACTACAGTGGTATCTTTACATATATATATATGATTTCTGATATATTTATTATATATATATATATATGACTTCTGTGCAGTGCTTTTTGAAATACAGCATTTACGGTATGTTGTGGGTCGTTGGTTTACAATTAAAGAATATATAGTCATTTTTTTTTTTTTGCTGGAAGGTTTCAAGTTGCATCTTTTCTGATGGAGTCGAAAGCACAGTAGATGTGCGCTATCTCCCTTTCCTGTTCACTGATTGCTTGAGGCAGGAGGCGTCAGACCTGGAATTAATGGTCAGTGACTCGGCCGTGCTCTGTGTTATTCAGTAAACTGTGGCCTCCATAGATACCGGTTCCTCCCCAAATTCCTGGCTTCTTATCTCTGCATGTCTGTCTCTGTACACTGGGTGTGTGCACCTGTCTTTGAACCACTATACGAAGGCTTGTCACTGTTAATGATTAACACCTAGTGCCAGGAATTTGGGTTTCCCATTACTAGAATGGCCTGTGCCAAGCAATTAAACACACAGCACTGCCTAGTAATCTCAGCGACCGAAAGAATGTTTTTGTGTGCTTCATAATTTCAGAGAATCCAAACGGCTTCTAATACCCCAGACTGTGTTTTTTTCTTATACTTCTGAATGCTTTAAAACTCCTTCAGAAGGAGGAGTACTTGGCTACTTTCTCTTTGATCTTATTTTTTTCTTTTATGAAGTCTTATGAACCAAGTGACTTTTTTTTTTTTTTTTAATTTATAAAGTCACTGCACAGGGGTTTACACTTTAGTTTGAGACCTGGAATTAAAAATGGTTTCTTATTCAATTACTGTAGCAATAACACAAAAAGCCTAAGTGAATTTACAGCCTTTATCTCTTCCTTATGCCATTTCATTCCACAATAGCTAATTGGGTTGTTATCTACACCCCTGAAAAGTAATATCTTAACAGAAGGGCAGACAGTAATGAATTAGAAGTTGACTGGAATGATCCTCTGTCCCCAAATACACTAGTAAAACCTCTAGTCTGAACAAACTGTAAAGCCACTAGTTAAATAATGGATTCCGAATTGTTTTAAACAGCTAGTGTTTTCTTCTTCTTTCTTTCTTTTCAAGTAATAAATAGTTATTTATATTTGGCACAATATAATGAAGAAATATCAGTCTCTCCTCATAAATCAGCTGATACATATTAGCAGAACTAATTTGAATAGTGATTGGTCTTAAGGAAATCATTTCTCTCATCATTTTGTTTATGAAATTTGTTTAGAAAAAAAACCAAATTGAAGGACTGTTTCAAAGGTGAGTTTCGGTCTACTTTGGTCGAACTACCGTAAGGTCAGAATTGATCCACATACAGAGCCTTTATTTTTAGGACTCTCCTTTCTTCTTGTATTACCTTATTCATGCCGGAGGATGCTCCCCCATTTTTATTTTCCCTTATGACTCCAGTCACATGGCTCAACTCTCCTTCTTTCCACGAGCCTCTGTCTTGCAGTGTTTCTTCACATCAGTACTTTCAAGGTGGCCTCTGGAAAGTGTGCCCTGCTCTTATGAAGTGTGACATGTTCACACCAAGCTTGTAGCTCTCTAAGTTCACAGCCCAGGGCTCCGCCTGAGAAGGTGGAGTTTCTCACAAAGTTTTTGGCATTAGGATCTGAGCTTCCCTGGTGTCTCAGATGGTAAAGAACCCGTCTGCAGTGCAGGAGACTCAGGTTGGATCCTTGGGTCAGGTAGATCCCCTGGAGAAGGGAATGGCTACCAACTCCAGTATTCTTGCCTGGAGGGGAATTCCATGGGCAGAGGAGCCTGGTGGGCTACAGTCCATGGGATCTCAAAGAGTCAGACACAACCGACTAACACACACATTCTAAGATTGAACTTGTCTGGTGCAGTGTAAATAGAAGTTTGCGAAGGCCTGGCTTTCTATGTGAATGCTTGATTTATGGCAGGGTAGTCTACAAGAGAAAGCAATTCAGCACCAAAAGAGGTATTTATGTCTCTGATAAAGAACAGAACACTTTACAGAAATGGAATAAGAATGGGGATGTGGATTAAAGACTGTGGAGTTCTCAGTTTTACTATTGAATAATTTTTTTATAATAGGAATAAAAGTATCATAGATTTTCTGCTTCTTACCAGTTCAATAATTCTAAAACCAAAACTGAGAGGAAGTTATATTTTAATCAGTGTCATGACAGAGGGACTTTTGTTAGCTAATTCATGACATCTGTGTGTGAAGCGACAGTTTCCATCCATCCATGGAATCCTGGAAAATCCTCTGTGGACTGACTGTATTTTCCAGTGGCTTATCCTTTTAGAGCTGTTGCATTTTCATTTCTGATGGGCCTTCACCTGACTCCTGCCATATTAGCTTTGTTTTCCCCCTTAGTCTCTCCACCACAAGGTGTTAATTCCATAAGCAAATTCTTAAATACCCTAAGGAAAGAAATCTAACCTGCTGCAGTCTTCGGTAACTAGAATTTTCCTTTAAGTAATCAAGCTTTCCCTTTTGGCTTTAATGGGCCTTCTTTTTTCCCCCTAATTTTTACTGAAGTAATGTTGTGTTCATTTCTCCTGTGCAGTAAAGCGATCAGCTATACGAATGTTTATATCCCCTCCTTTTTAGATTTCCTTCCCATGCAGGTCACTGAGTAGAGTTCTGGGTCTTCTTCAAATGGGCCCTTCACATCAGTACCTGGCTGCTGTGTGTCGATGTACATTTTGAGTGTCAGGTGATTGTAAAGGCCAGAGACAGAGAGAGAGAGTCTTTACACTTGGATATAAAGACATGTGATGCCTCTTCTTGGATCGTAAAACTAGAAGGGCCATGGACAGACGGGATCGGTGGTCCCCAGCTTCACACCCTTCACACCTGAGCTTGTGGCCGGGTGCCCTGCCTGCATCCCATGGACGGGGTGTGCCTCAGCCCAGGGGGATGCTTCCTTGCCTTCTTCTGAGTTGGGCTTTGAAGAAGGTGGATAAAACTTTCAGAAAGAACCTTGCAGGAAGAAGGGCAGATCTGAGAAACCACCTGGTGAGGTGCAAAACCCGACACCTGATGGTGCTCTGCTGTCAAGTCAGTCGTGTCCAACTTCCTGCAACTAGTGCAGCCCTCCAGGCGCCTCTGTCCCTGGGATTCTCCAGGCAAGAATGCTGGAGTGGGGTGCCATGCCCTCCTCCAGGGCCTTCCCCACCCAGGGATTGGCCCTGCATCTCTTAGACCTCCTGCATTGGCAGTTGGGTTCTTTACCATCTAGCGCACCTGGTGAGACTTAAAACCCAATACTTAATTATGCTAATGGCCCCTAATACAAATAAGCTGCTGGTGCTGCTGCTGAGTCGCTTCAGTCCTGTCCGACGCTGTGCAACCCCATAGACGGCAGCCCTCCAGGCTCCCCCGTCCCTGGGATTCTCCAGGCAAGAACCCTGGAGTGGGTTGCCATTTCCTTCTCCAATGCATGAAAGTGAAAAGTGAAAGTGAAGTCGCTCAGTCCTGTCCGACTCTTAGAGACCCCATGGACCTCAGCCCACCAGGCTCCTCCGTCCATGGGATGATTCTCCAGGCAAGAGTACTGGAGTGGGGTACCATTGCCTTCTCCATACAAATAAGAGCCATGGATTAAATAAACCATTCTGCCCCCCCCAACCCCACCCCGAAAACAAAGCAGAAACACCCCAGAATTGCCAGATGGAGCCTGTGTGAGCCCCTGGTGAGCTGGGGTCCAGCCTGGCCTGTCTTGGCCGTGGGGAGGCTCCGGGAGGCCTGCAGTGACCTTGATCCTGTCCCCTGTCCCGGCGGCAGGAGCTGCGCTCCCGGGAGGAGGAGCTGACAAGGGCCGCCCTGCAGCAGAAGTCGCAGGAGGAGCTGCTCCGGCGGCGGGAGCAGCAGCTGGCCGCACGGGAGATCGACGTGCTGGAGCGAGAGCTCAACATCCTCATCTTCCAGATGAATCAGGAGAAGCCCAACGTCAAGAAGAGGAAGGGCAAGTTTAAGAGGAGCCGCCTGAAGCTCAGAGACGGCCATCGCATCAGTTTACCTTCAGGTACGGTCCCGCCCCGACGTCCCCTCAGACTTATGTGGTCGTCCCTCCTGTCTGCTTCTTTGCTTCATCAGAGCTGGGGAGTGAGATTTTATGACTGAGCATCTTCACCTCTTGCTTCAGTCCGTGGTCAGAACGTAACAACCTAGTGAGTTTTCACGTGTGAAGCAGCCTGGAAAGGGAGCATATTGCAGGGGACCGGAAGCAGTGTATCTGACTGCGGGCATCCTTTCCTGTTAATGACATTATTGTTTACTCCTTTGGAAATCAAAGCAGAATTTCTCTTTAGCTGATTGCATTGAACCAGCACTACACAACATGGTGAAAATCCAGAACAAACACATCTTAATCAAAATACTTAAACAATCAAGCAACAGAAACAATGGAATGATTTATTTGACCCCCACCAGTGGCAAATTTCTGTCTGTAATCCTAATAGCAAGAAAAGTGGAGTACACTGAGAGATACAAACTCAAAGTAAATTAGCAGCAAAGAGCTGATTATTTATCTATGTAATTAGCATGATACAACAGTTTAGGATTTTGGTTTTTTTGGGGGGGAAAGGGGAATAAGTCAAATGGAACATTTAACTTAAACTTCCTATGTAATTTTTTAACCAAATCAAAGTTTGAAACTAAGAAACAGAGGTATATTTTAAGATCGTAATTTAAGCAAACTTTTCATTAGTCATCACAATTGTTAGGCTACAGTTACCTTTTAAAATCTGAACATCAATTTCTTGCTTCCACAAGGAGCTGGCTGTTATTTGGGGCACTGAGGTTGCTGTTCGCACCCTTAGCAAAGTATATTCAGTGCCTCGATGACCACCCACCTTCATCTAAAGGTTCAAAATCGTTGAGGTAGAAAAGTGAAAGTTAAAGTTGGTCAGTCACGTCCAACTCTTTGCAACCCCGTGGACTGTATGCCATGGAATTCTCCAGGCCAGAATATTGGAGTGGGTAGCCGTTCTGTTCTCCAGGGGAGCTTCCCAACTCAGGGATCAAACCCAGGTCTCCCACACTGTAGGCAGATTCTTTACCAGCTGAGCCACGAGGGAAGTAAACCAGTAATTCTAGGCAACCTTTCAAAAAATATTTTAAATCATTGCGATATAACATAAATGGATTACGAAGAACTGACTCATTGGAAAAGACCCTGATGCTGGGAAAGATTGAAGGCGGGAGGAAAAGGGGACAACAGAGGATGAGATGGTTGGATGGCATCACCGACTCGATGGACATAAGTTTGAGTGAACTCCGGGAGTTGGTGATGGACAGGGAGGCCTGGTGTGCTGCGGTTCATGCGGTCACAAAGAGTCGGACACAACTGAGCGACTGAACTGAAATGGATTATATGTTGGGAGAAACTAAACAGAGTACAAAATAGCAAACATATGTCAATTCATAAAGTTAAGTTCTTTGATGTTTGACTGAGGTAATATCAAATGTCCCTCTGTGTTTTGCAGTAGTTTTCTCGCAGGGAAGGATGATGACAGAGCAAGAGCTGGCTGCCCCTGTAGGGCTGGTGTTTGTTGCTTCAGTTAAGTTCAAGTCCAACTCTTCTGTCACCCTGTGGACTGTAGCCCTCCAGGCTCCTCTGTCCGTGGGATTTCCCAGGCAAGAATACTGGAGTGGGCTGCCATTTCCTTCTCCTGGTCAGGGGATCTTCCTGACCCAGGGATCAAACCTGAGTCTCATGTGTCTTCTGCTTGACAGGTGGATTCTTTACTATTGAGCCACCTAGGCAGCCCGGCCTATAGAGAATACACAGTCAATGTGTATATATCTGTATGTATCTGTCTTTCTATATATGTATTACATCTTAGAGTGCTCTTTAGAGATTCCAGTGTTTTCCTGAGATGTTTGGTAATAGTGTGGAAATTTGATTTAAACAACAGTAACAGGAGTTTTGTTTTATATAAAATATGTATACATTGTCTTGTAAAGATAGTATAGAATCTTGCAGCTTGCCACGTATTGTGACTTCTTTGGTTACAGAAGTCCTTAATTGATCAGAAAATTGCTGCTGTGGGGTAGTCAGAAGTACACAGTATATACATCATTGATTAAGTGGTTTGATGAGGTGAGAACTGGCTATGTGGTCCTCATTCATTTTACCTTTGACCTCTTTGGGAACCAAAAAAAGGTCCTTTTCCAGGTTCTCTTCTAATGTTTGCTTTTAGCCAAAGTGTAACTTGAAAGATAGCTCACTGGACTGTCTGATATGTCAGACATAATGTAAAATAGTCTGTTTTGTTTAAGGTAAGGCTTCTTTCTGCTTTTGATATAGACAATAGACAAATTCAGAGGGGCATTCAGTGTGAGTTTTCTTCTCTAGTCCTGAGCTATATCAGTGTTCTTCTATCTGTGTTTTGACCATATTACCATAATTAATATTCACTGATTCCCTGGGGAAACTTTGGAGAGGGGAGCTAATTAGAAACTGATGGGAAAGAAACTTGGGAGAAACAATGAAATCATTCCAGTGATTCTTTAATCTTCATGAGAGAGTGATTAAACAAAGTATCACAGGATTCCTGGGGTGGTTCTTCTCAAATTTTACTTGGCTGGTACCTTACATTTATTCAGCACAAAGTGAATATATTTGAATATTTTTGCTGGATTTGTATTATTCCTGGATAGTACTAGTTCCCTTTTCTGTTTCTGAGAATAGAGGGGTCATTTTAGTCACATTTTTTTTACCTTGTGCCACTTAATAAAAGATACTAGTTAAAACATAACCTCAAAATCTATTGCTATAATCCTAAACCATTTTAAAGGCATGAAATGCAGTTTCTGTAATTTAGGGTGGTAGTTACCTCTTCTGCCCACAAGATGGTGCTACATCGCTGTGACCCTGGTACCTCTATGGAAACTCATTAGAATCCCTCAGCTCTACAAGCTACCTCACCAACACACACACACACACACACAGACACAGAGTTTACTTACACAGTATCCCAAAGTAGGGCACACATCCAAAGATCCACAGAGAAGAGTCAGAACTATAAAAACAATTATTTTCTCCTTCAGTGGTTTTGCTCAGTGGAGAAAGCAATTATTTGTACCTTACATTCAAGAGTTAGTGGATTCCAACATTATGATCTGTTAGAAAATCCTTTGAGTTACCAGATTTTAGTACTATTTCATGGTACATTATTAAGGAAGAAATAGCTGGTAGATGACAGATTGGAGGGTAGTATTACTTATTTTTCCAGCTACAAACTACTCAAATCCCTTTTGCAGGAATTTTTCCATGTCTATCTAGCTTAAGGAATTTCTTAGAAATGTATCTGAGACTCCTACAAACTGGTTCTTAATATGTATGCTTGCATTTAGATCTTCAATCCATTTTGAGTTTATTTTTGTGTATGGTGTTAGGAAGAGTTCTAACTTCATTTTTTTTACAACAGCTATGTGTAAAAACTAGACAGCTATGTCCATTTTTCCCAGCACCACTTATTGAAGAGACTGTCTTTTCTCCAGTGTATATTCTTGCCTCCTTTGTCAAAGATAAGGTACCCATCGGTGTGTGGGTTTATCTCCGGGCTTTCTGTCTTGTTCCATTGGTCTATGTTTCTGGTTTTGTTCCAGTAAAACTCACTAATAGTAAATAACAGTTGAAAATAAGAAAATTTTTAAAGACTTCATTCCTTTTTTTTTTAAGAGATGGTCTAGAAAAGATAAGTGATCCAGAGAGCTCTGGTCTCAAGGCACGGGGAGCAAAAATCAGGTTCTCCTAGTAGGAGGTATTCCCTTAGGGCAAGAATTCTAAAGATATTTTTTTCCTTCAAGCTTTCTGTACTGTTTGGGAATTAAACTGGTTGGGGGTCAGTTAACCTTCAACTAGCATTGTGTACTCAATTGGTGCAATTGAAGGTTTGTAATATTCATAGATACCCCCTTTTCTTTTCTTTTCAATTGTTTTGAAAAATTGGTCAGCCATTGTAACAAGGGCATTGTGTGTGAGCAACTTACACACACACACACAGATCAACCTAGATTGTCTTTTTGACTAGAGTAGCCAGATCCTCACCTAAGCCTTCTATAAAGGTGGAGTTAAGCAAAGAATCATTTTGATGGTTAGAGAAAGATTCAGATGACAAGCCAGAATATTGCTTAAAAGTTCTTTCAAAAAATTGTTATTAAATTTGAATAATTAATCATTGTACTTTTTCCTTCATGATCACTGATAGCAGCTTTTCATTTTATGGCTGTTTATAGCTAGGATGATTTATTGCTGGAAAACTCAGATGCAATTATTCCTGTTGACAATCCTGCATAGCTACCTAATAAAGATGAATGCTTATACAATGAGGCGGCATAATCTAAGAGCTGGTAAATTAAGTTGTGTGTAGTCTTGGAACTTGTAGAGAGAAAGAATGGTTGTGGCAGATATATTTATACTGTGACCACTTTATATCGCTCCTGTATTATGTTTGTTTTGAACCCAGGTTGTGTTTTTAGAACATATAAAATAGATCAAAGAGGTTTGAAACTTTGGGGAGTTGGTGTGTCTCTAAAGCCATGATGTTCTCACTTCAACCACTTCACAAGAGCCAGAGGCCTGCCACACTCACCTGCCTCGTGTGCGTGAATGTGAGCAAGTGTGTGTACATGCCTAGGGAGAGAAGGCAGAAGCCCCCAAAGGACTTTTCAACGAATACTGAAACTTTTAGTGTAAAATGAGGATTCCCAGTGAGCCGTGTCAGTGTCCTTCATGAAACATAAATATTGCCAGTGAAAACATACAGGTGTAGTCAAAAGCCTGTGGACCACGTGATAATCTGCCATGAGCAGATACCTTGAGAACAGGTCTAGCAAGCAGTCCAGAGAAACACTGGACATCAGCCAGGACCCCTTAACAGTTCAGCCTGAGTTTTCCTCAGTCTGTAACTGGGACAGAATCAACCTTTCTCTGTTTCATAGGAACAGGGTGTTTATCATAAAGAATGTTTTGTTTATGTTTAAAGCACAGAGTGCTCTTTTTTTTCCCCTGAGTACAAGTATCTGGTTTTTTTCAGAAGGCCAGAAGCACCCTGAATCTTAGGTATTGTTAAGATCCAGTCTTGTGCCTTCGCAACTGCCTTTGGCCTTAAAGCTGTCCGTGGCGGCGCCCCGGCCTGTGCCTGTCGCCCCGTCTCCCGTCGCTCGTCCTTCCCGGTTTGCCATTCAGGTGCTGTGGCCTGGTTCTGTTGTTCTGATTCCGAGGCCTGCGCGAGCATGCGTGCCTTCCACTCTGGGCTGCAGGCTCCTCTCGCTACAAAAACTTCATGTGCTTGTACGTGCTCAGTTGTGTCTGACTCTTTGTGACCCCGTGGACTGTGGCCCACCAGGCTCCTCTGTCCATGGGATTCTCCGGGCAAGAGTACTGGAGCGGGTTGCCATTTCCTCCTCCAGGGGGTCTTCCCGACCCAGGGGTCAGACCCACATGTACTGCAGCTCCTGCGTTGCAGCTGGATTCTTTACCACTGAGCCGCTGGGCTGGCTGAACCTTTATAAAGCTCTTCGGTCTAAATTGTTTCATCTCTTTGGGTGAGAATATTTCTTTCTTTTCCTACTTATTTCCCTTCCCCCTAGTTCAGTTAGATGTCTGTTCTGACTAACTGTTTTCTTGCATCAATTCTTTCCCTCTCTTAAGCCGCTTTGCCTCGTCAGATCATTCTTTCTTAGATGGTAGGGGGACAGAGCTCCCATCTGGCACTTCACGTCTATCTGCGTCATCTTCAAAACATGATCTCTGCCCTCATGAATACTGTAACCTCAAACAGAGAAAACACTCGTTCAGCAAGGACTTGCTCAGCATCTTTTCTGTGCATGGCCCTGTGCCCATTGAGGGGAGATGTTGCAGTGATGGCAACTGACAACCCTCCCAATAGAGAACTGACATTGTATTGGAGGGGTGAGTCTTAAGCTAATAATTAAACAAAGGTTCTTTTGTTTTGGCGGTAATTATTAATCACTCTGAAGGAAAAGTCATGTGACAGTGATTAGTAGAGTGATGTCTCCTGGACTAAAGCAATCACAACTAGCTTCCCCAAGAAGAAAAAGTTAAATTGAGACTCAGAGTAGGATTTGCCAAATATGTGGTCTGGCATGCATGCTCAGTCATGTCGGACTTTTTGCAACCCCATGGGCTGTAGCACATCAGACTCCTCCGTCCATGGATTTCCCAGGCAAGAATACTGGAGTGGGTTGCCATTTTCTACTCCAGGGGATCTTCCTGACCCAACCAGGGATCAAACCCACATCTCCTGCATTGGCAGGCAGATTCTTTACCACTGAGCCATCTCGGAAAGTGAAAGTGAAGTCACTCAGTCGTGTCCAACTCTCTGTGACCCCATGGACTGTAGCCTACCAGGCTCCTCTGTCCATGGGATTCTCCAGGCAATAGTACTGAAGTGGATTGCCATTTCCTTCTCCAGGGGATCTTCCCGACCCAGGGATCGAACCTGGGTCTCCCGCATTGAGACAGATGCTTTACCATCTGAGCCACCAGGGAAGCCCCACCAATGAAGGGAAGCCAAAGAACAGGCAGAAAGCACATGGGAAGAAGTTTGGTTTCTTTCAGGAATTGAAAAAAGACCATTATGGCTTGACTCTACCTGCGGGTCCAAATTCAGCTTCGCACCTCTTTCCTGTAGCCCACAAGCAAAGAACGATTTATACACTTTAAATACTAGAAAAGAAGATTACCTGAGCCACGAATCTGGCAGGAAAGGTGAGCTGCAGCGTCCATAGCAGCGTTGCACTGGAACACACGCCTTTACGTTTTTGTTGGAATGCTTTCCCGCTCCGTCAGCAGACCATGTGGCTCATAGAAACTGCAGTATTTACTCTGTGGCACTTCTTAGGAAAAGCCTGCTGTCCCCTTGTCTAGATCATGGTGAGTGATGGGAGAACAGGGGTGGCACAAACAACCCAGATCAGATTTGCAGAGAATTAGAGGGGGTGTTGTGATTTTGATCTATAATTTTAAGAATGATGAGAACCCTTCAAAGGCCTCTAAGCAGGGAATGACAGGCATGCCCCTGGAGACTTCCCTGGTGGTCCAGTGGTTAAGAATCTGCCTTCCAGCGCAGGGGATGTGGGTTCAACCCCTGGCTGGGGAACTAAGGTCCCACATGCCTGGGAGCATCTAAGCCTTTGTGCCACAACTGCTGCGTCCATGCTGCAGCAGAGACCCACACAGCCATAAATAAATAAATAAGCAAGCCAGCCTCTGGCTGTTGTGAGGTAGATCAGAGGGGTCGAGTGGAGTTGCTGGAAGATAGACCAAAGGGTTGTAGCAGCCTCAGTGTGAAATGATGGTGGTGGTGGAGATGGAGAGAACAAGAAGTGTCATTAATGTGCGTTGAGTATTTTTTATGCTCAAGTATATTTCCATGCTTAGTCACTCAGTCACGTCCAGCTCTTTTGCGACCCTATGGACTGTAGCCCACCAGGCCCCTCTGTCCATGGGATTTCCCAGGAGAGAATACTGGAGTGGCTTGCCAGTTTCCTCCTCCAGAGATGGAACCTGAGTCTCCTGCATTGGCAGAAGGATTCTTTACCACTGAGCCACCTGGGAAGCCCAAGTACTTTCTGTACTTCTTTGTATTTAAGTCTACCTAACTGTCCTGTGGAGTAGGAATCATTCTTTTTTCCATTTTTGTCAATGAAGATGCTGCGACTTACAGAGATGAAGTTACTTTCCCCAAATTCATGTGGCTAGTAAGTGGTAAGCTGGGCCTCACATGTGGAGTTTGCTGACTCAACAATAGCTCTAAGAAGAATACAGAACAGAATTTACAAGATATTTTGTGTTTGATTGGATGTGGAAAGTCACGGAGAACACAATATCAAGGAAAGCTTCAGATTTGTAACATAAGTAATTGGATAACTGTCTTGCCTACCAAATTCAAACTCCTCATTCAATACCTTGTGGTTCTTTAAAGTATAATTATTTTATACAATAAGATAAATTATAGCTTTCTTGCAAACATAAAATGAACATGTCAAAGATTTTATTTCATTAATAATTAATATTGATTAATATTAATGGGGAACCCATGTAAACTGGTTCACATGGGGATTTGAGGAGCTTAGTATTTATGGTCAATTTAATAAAGAAATATTAGCATTCGATTGCTAGGCTAAATACAGACTTGGTTAATGCCCATTATGGCAATAAATAGTAACCTTTGGGATTTTCTTTCACACCAGGCAAAAATTATTTGCATCATCACCAGACAAAATCTACAAGTTAACCTTTGTCTCTACTGAGTTGTAAAAATAGCCCCATCAATAGAAAACTAGTCAGAGGTTAAGCGGGACACCACAATGAAAGAATACCCAGTCATTTATTTTTCCTGCTTCTAAGTTTTCAATACTTTTTCTGATGGTTTACAAAGTTTTCTTTCCTCTGGTAATGTTACTTTTCTTTCACGTGTTGCCATAGTTCTTGGCATTTCGTCTGGCATGACAGCTATCCTGTATCTAACTGTATCACAGTTAGATAATAGTAACCATCATTTGTAGGTATCTTAGCCACAAAACACTTTTAACTTTAGGCTGGGGGAGTTTCACTTGACCCTGACTGGGTCTGAAGATGAAACTGACAAAGCCAAATCAATAGGGGAAAGCATAAAAATGTGTTTAATGCAAGTTTCTGTGACATGAGAGCCTGCATAAAGAAATGAATACCGCCCCCCCTAAAAAAAACCAGACCTGAACATGTTCATGCTAGGTTGATGAAGAGTGAACTGTCTTGTAGAAATGTAACAGGTTAAAGAGTAAATGTGGCTTCCTTGATGGCTCAGTGGTAAAGAATCTGCCTGGAGTTTGATCCCTGGGTCAGGAGGATCCCAGCGAGGAAGAAATGGCAACCCACTCCAGTGTTCTTGCCTGGGAAATCCCACGGGCAGAGGAGCCTGAGGGCTGCAGTCCGTGGGGTCACAAAGAGTTGGACACGACTGAGCGACTAAACAACAACAAAAAGGAGTAAATGTTGGGGTAGCATGTTCTGAACCCCACGTAATGTACATTTTCTGTTTTAATCACCATGGCAACCCTGTGGTGGTGTCTGCTGTACTAGCCAAAAGCCTGGGAAACCAACGCTAAGAGGCTCCTTGCTGGTTTGGGGTCCACAGTTAGTGACAGAACCAGGACTCGTTTAACCCAGGGTGTCTCTTCTTTCAGTTTCATTTCAACTGTGTCAGGCTGAATGAAGGCAGCTCCTCTTCCCAGAAGACTGTTGGGTTCCCCAGATGCTCAGTGATGGTGGCTCCTTGTGTGTCTGTGTGTCTCAGCGTGCTGCTAGTGCATCAAGGTTCTGAGTCCCTGTCTATGGACTCAAATCCTGAATGGAAGACAAGTCAGAAACCAGGAACAGACTCTGAGACATACCATATTCGTCGTGTCCGACTCTTTGCGACCCCATGAATCGCAGCACGCCAGGCCTCCCTGTCCATCACCAACTCCCAGAGTTCACTCAGACTCACGTCCATCGAGTCAGTGATGCCATCCAGCCATCTCATCCTCTGTCGTCCCCTTCTCCTCCTGCCCCCAATCCCTCCCAGCATCAG
Source organism: Capra hircus (assembly GCF_001704415.2). Classification (NCBI taxonomy): domain Eukaryota; kingdom Metazoa; phylum Chordata; class Mammalia; order Artiodactyla; family Bovidae; genus Capra; species Capra hircus. The sequence goes on along the minus strand of NC_030835.1, from coordinate 39,081,361 downwards.
AGTCTTTTCCAACGAGCCAGCTCTTCACATGAGGTGACCAAAGTACTGGAGTTTCAGCTTTAGCATCATTCCTTCCAAAGAAATCCCAGGGCTGATCTCCTTTAGGATGGACTGGTTGGATCTCCTTGCAGTCCAAAGGACTCTCAAGAGTCTTCTCCAACACCACAGTTCAAAAGCATCAATTCTTCGGTGCTCAGCTTTCTTCACAGTCCAACTCTCACATCCATACATGACCACTGGAAAAACCATAGCCTTGACTAGATGGACCTTAGTCGGCAAAGTAATGTCTCTGCTTTTCAATATGCTGTCTAGGTTGGTCATAACTTTCCTTCCAAGGAGTAAGCAAGCGTCTTTTAATTCCATGGCTGCAGTCACCATCTGCAGTGATTTTGGAGCCCAAAAAGATAAAGTCTAACACTGTTTCCGCTGTTTCCCCATCTATTTCCCATGAAGTGATGGGACCAGATGCCATGATCTTCATTTTCTGGATGTTGACCATATTCTTACTGTCTGGCAATTTCTGCTTTTATTGCCACGTACCAAAGACGGGACTATGAAAATCACCTAAAACCATCAAATCTCAGTTCTCTTTTTTTCTCCCCATATCCAACAGACTTCCAGCACAAAATAACCGTGCAGGCCTCCCCCAATTTGGACAAACGGAGAAGTCTGAACGGCAGCAGCTCCAGCCCTCCCAGCAGCCCCACAGTGATCCCCCGACTCCGAGCAATACAGCGTAAGCTTTCTCCCCCTTGGGGTCTTTTGGGTGGGTTTCTGTCACTAGTGGACTTTGATTCGACTTAAGCAGACATGTTTTTATAAGTGGTTTCTAAGCATGTGAAATACAGGAGGTATCATAACTATTTGGAAATCAAAATTTTCTTCTTAGTCTGATTTTCTTATTTTCACAGTAAATGATTTTTAGACTCTGCACGATTGGTGATGTTACCAGGCCACAGAGTAGAAACTGAAATAAGATCTTGAGACTTATAAGATTTTGTGAAGCCTGTACCTGTGACGTTTGTATAACCGAATTACATCAGTAGCATACTTGTGGATATTTTGAAAACTGAAATCCAGAATTTGAGGTTACTTCCAGTTGTTTTGTAAAGAAGACAGTATTCTGCTTTTGGGGGATTTAGCTCTCATTTGGTGTGTATTGACCACCCTAATGCACATGGCCCCCCACGTTAGGGTAATTCGACTTAGGGTTTTTTGGCTTTACGGTGGTTTTAAAGTGACTCACATTCAGGGGAAACCATACTTTGAATTTTGATCTTTTCCTGGGGAGTGATGCGAGGCGCCATCCTCTCAAGATGCTGGGCTCCTGGTCAGCCCCGATGTCATGAGGAGAAATAAGCCATATACTCACAGCTACTCTGCTTTTCACTTTCACTGCTGGATTCCATAAGTTACACGAGATATTTAACTTTAGTATAAACTAGGCTTTGTATTCGATGATTTTGCTAACTGTAGCCTAGTGTGACTGTTCTAGGCGGGTTTCCCAGGTGGCTCAGATGATGAAGAATCCGTCTAGCATGTGGGTCGCACGGGTTCATTCCCTGGATCAGAAAGATCTCCTGGGAAAGGAAAAGGCCTCTTACTCCAGAATTCTTGCCTGGGAAACCCCATGGACAGAAAGGCCTGGAGGGCTGCAGGCTATGGGGTCACAGAAGAGTTGTATACAACTTGGCAGCTAAACAAACACAGTAACTCTTCTAAGCACATTTTTTTAAATTAATGAATTAATTTTAATTGGAGGCTAATTGCTTTACAATATTGTAGTGGTTTTTGCCGTACGTTGACATGAATCAGCCGTGGGGGTACGTGAGCACGTTTAAGGTGGGCTGGGCTAAGCCGTGTTCGGTAGGTCAGGTGTATTAACTACATTTTCAACTTACAGTGGTTCTGTGCGAGTTTCGGTTAGACCCAAAGTGTAGGTTCTTACCCCCTGTGTAGCTATGTCATAATGCTGTCAGCTGTGTTTCTAGCGCCTCTGGTGTGTGACAGGATTGTTTTCTAAGTGTGTAGTAATAACAGCCACTGTCTCCATGGTTCTCAAGCAGCGAGGGGCTGCGGGAGGAGGCAGTTATGTGTCACACATGTGTGTCAGCAACGGGTGGAGGTCAGACGTGAATGTAAACCTCCCCACAAGGCGATGAAATAAGGCAAGATGTGGGAAAACTTGCATATGTTCAGGTTTTAAAAGGTAATTGTAGCCAAACAGTTGTGATGACCAATGAAATAGTGGCTGAAATTACAGTTTCAAAATAGACCTTTGTTCCTTAGGTTCTAAACTTTGATTTGGTTAAAAAATTAAGTACTAAGTTAAATGTTCAATTTGCCTTTTTTTTTTTCCCTCCCAAGTAAAATGAAGTCCTAACTATTGCATCATGTTAAATGCATAGATTAAAGAAACTATCAGCCCTTTATGGCTACCTCAGGTTTACCTTTTACCTTTCTTACTGTTATGATTAGAGACAGACATTTGCCTCGAGTAGGGTGAAAGAAATAACTTCTTCATTCTTTTCATGTTTCTCAATCATCTATACACTTTGAGTAAGATAGTTTTACAACTGACTTGATTCATCCTAAAACTTAAAAAATTGTAATTGGTTAATGAGTGATGCTCTCTGTTTAGTGACCTCAGATGAAAGCAATAAAACTTGGGGCAGAAACACCGTCTGTCGACAAGAAGAATTTGAAGATATAAAAAGGAATTTCAAGAAAAAGGGTTGTACCTGGGGTCCAAATTCGATTCAAATGAAAGAAAGAACTGATTGCAAAGAAAGGTACACGTGTGGCATCTGGTGGTATTTCAGTGCGCGCTGTGGCGCAGAGCAGTGCTTTTTTACTTGGTTATTTTTTATCAGGGCCTTTTACATGTTGCATTGGCCAGACTTACCTTTTAAAAAGCAATTAGAGTAATACAAAGATACCTGAATATCAAGTTAATTTATAGGATGGGCTTATCATACTAAATTAATTATTATTTGGTTAAGCAGTTTTAAAAATGTTTTACATCTCATGTTAAGGTTTTGTTTGTACTTGGTTAACTCTTTAAAACACAGAATCCAAATGTGTTCTCTTTACTACCTAAAAATCTTGTTAGTGTATATTTACCAAAACCTAGTTTGTGTTCATGTGGTTCTATTATTTCAAAATACACATTTTTCTCTTGTAGAATAAGACCTCTCTCGGATGGCAACAGTCCTTGGTCAACCATATTAATAAAAAATCAGAAAACCATGCCACTGTCTTCATTATTTGTGGACCAGCCAGGTAAATGGGTTTCTGGAAATAGACTTAGCATGTGAGTGCTCTGGCAGTGATGTCAGAAAGGTTAGCAGCGTCAGAGTAGTAGTGGGGCTACACTGAGCTCGAAACTTATCTTCTGTCCTGGCAGTGTTCATGGTGGAAAGTAATCATGAGGCTCCACATTGTTTATCAGGAATTTGTAACCCTATTCCTTACCAGAAAAATTAGTATAATTTATTAGATAGATCCAAATTAATTTAGTATAGGAAATAGTAAATATGAAGATGTAGGCACCCTGAAATTCTGCTGAGGTGGTATTCCCACCCCATGACATGATGAAATATTGTCAAGCTAGTTAGCTGTGGAAAACTACTGCTGGAGAGTGTTACATTGGAATCTCTAATTTAAGTAAGTCATCATTGCTTTCTATATTCAACATTCCTGTTCAGTGTTCAGATATTAAAAGATTGAAAAGATACAGTAGTTGTTGAAAACCCTCAATGATGGCTATCACCAAAGAAGACAAAATCGGTCTTTACCCTCAACAACTTAAGACAGCTCTTTGATACTGTGATCAAAGGAAAGATGTTTAGCTAAACATGGTATAGACATCTTGAATTTATTATTACTGCTGTGTTCAATTTTGCACGCACCTTATCACTCACTGTTCGTGGTTAGTTTTCTTCTTCTGTGTTATCACAAGCATGTGGTTTCAGCCTAAATATCTCCATAAATACATTCAGGTAAACAGAGGCAGGTCCCCTCTGAATCCTGGATAAGCACTTTCTGACACCAGATTCGTTACTGTGTGCTGACTCTCTCTTGCCTATAAAGGCAAGAGGTTCTCTCATTATATACTGCAGTGCATCAGCAAATGCCACTTGAGGAGTCATGAAGGGCAATCAGTGGTCACAAAACTGTTATTTCTACAGTACATGTTTCATTATTTGTGACTGGGTAGTCGGCCTTTTCTTTCTTTTTCCGATGTTTTTATTCTTTCTTAGAATATTTTGATCCTATTAATAACTCCTCCACAGGTCACTTGGAGGAAATAAAAGGATTTATGTAGCTGACCCAGCTGGGTTTCCATGAAGTTAACCCTGTAGTCCACTGGGAGGGTCAGTGAGCAAAGGGTTCACGCCGTCTGTCCTGCCTGAAGGCCTGCTCCCACCTCCCATCTGTGTGGCCTGGTGCCTCTGTGAGTTTATGTCTCAGCTCAAGCATTTCCAGAAAGCCTTCCTTGACCACCTCAGCTGAAGTGGTCTCTCACCCCAGCCCTCTACCTCAGTACCCGTTTTTATTTATTTATCACTTTTATTTTTTTTTTTAATGAGGCAGATTTTTCTTTTACTTTTCAAGAAAGAAAAGCACATGAAGGAAATTCAGAAAAATACGGTAGGGTAAAAGTGACACAAACCAGAAATTCAAGCAGCCTTATTTTTTATTTATTTTTTTTTTGCTCCACCATTTCCCCATAACATTTTTGGTTTTGTTTTTATTTTTTACTTTTTGATTTATTGACTTCCAATTGGGGGATAATTGCTTTACGATATTGTGTTGGCTTCCACCATGTATCAACATGAATCTGTCATAGCTATACCTATATCCCCTCCCTCTTGAACCTCTCTCCCTATTCATCACTCTTATCTAAAATCCTTATTTGTCTACATGGAACCCATAATATGTGTATTCTTCGTCACCCACAAATTAGAATGTCAACTCAAACCAAAAAGTTTACCTGCTGTGTTCACCACTCTACTCGCAGTGCCTGGTGCCTAGCAAGCACTCAGCGTCTCCCGAACGCCTAAGTGACTCCCAAAAGGACAGTATGATCTTACGCAGATATTGATCATGTTTGCCTTGGTTTCAGGGCTTGCAAATGCTCCTGCAGGTCCCTCTGCAGGGAGCCTGAGTCATAGCACCCTGGATACCCCTTGTGCAGGGTCCTCCTGGACGAACCATTTGCTAAACTGGAAAGGACTCCATGTGTCATGATGTAGAATATGTATTTGTTAGATTTCAGCTTTGTTTTACAGTGTAGTTTTCCTGGTTTTTGCTGGAAAATGGTCCTAGCATGTGTGTGTTCATCCTTCTATGTAGGTACTTGTGAAGAGCCAAAACTTGCCCCTGACGGATTGGAACACAGAAAACCAAAGCAGATGAAATCGCCAACTCAGGCCTACATTGATCTACCTCTTTGGAAAGATGGCCAGAGAGAGAACCCGGTGGAACCCGAAAGCTGGGAGGAGGGAACCCCAGTGAGCCCTGCCGCCGACACTCCTCAGGGGACCCCTCCAAACAGTCTGAGCAGATCCCCCCAGAGAAAGAAAACAGAGTCTGCTCTGTACGGCTGTACCATGCTGCTGGCATCGGTGGCTCTGGGCTTGGACATAAGAGAGCTCACGAAAGCACAGGCTTCCGAAGACCCGTTGCCCAAGGAAGGCAGGAAGAAACGTGAAGGCATCTTCCAGCGGGTACCTAAGTCTCGCCGCAGTGCCAGCCCCGCCGCAAGGCTGCTGGCCGTGGGCGAGGGAGCCAGCAGCACCCCCTCCCTCCCACCGTCCACCACTGCAAACCTCCTGTCCGTGCCTTCCCTCTCCACCAGGTGCCTGCTGCACACCGATGGCGAAGACTCCTTCGAGAGCAGCACACACATCTCTTGTGCCCCTCGGGTGCCCACTCCAGATCCTTGCCCTGCCTTTGGAGGGAGGGTCCAGAAGTCAACCCCCACGCCAGGACTGGAGACCAGCCATGATGGGTGGAGAAACCTGCCTCCTTCCTTCACGGAGCTGACATGTGGGGGCGTTTCTTACGCTGCTGCTTCCAAAGAGAGAGCAGCAAGTCACCGAAGGACCCTGTCTGATGGAAGTGCTGCCCGGCCCCCAGGTAGGCTGCATTCATGGGTGAAAGTACCAGATACCGCTGTAGAGACTGGACTGTAAAATTGCGTGACTCTCTGATTCTCTTTTCCATATGATTACATTTACAAATTTCTTTTCACTCTTTACAGAAATCTTTGCATTTTACCCTTTCCTTTGACTGTCATTTAATTTTACTCTTTCATTTGACCTTAACTATCATTTAGATTCTGGAGAAAATACAACTAAATTTCAGCAACTTAAATACTTAATAGCATATTAAAACAGAGCGAGCATGTGGAGAGTAACTGCTCCAAGCCCCTCACGTTAGGTAGACAATCATTTGACAAAGTCTGAACCAATAATTAATAGGAGAGCTGCTGCTAAAACTGGTTGTCCTACCTCCCCCGTGGTACCATGTCTTCTGTGTCACCTGACTTCACTGTCCAGTTATGCTGAGATTGAGTTTAGGGGGTATAAAAATCAAGTGGACAGTAAATGCTATGTGGGGATTAACTATTATTTCTTTTGTATGTAAATGTGATTACAATCACATCAGATATAGATCATGAGGATCAAGTGAGATAATGTATATGAAAAATGCTTTTTAGATCATAAAATGTTATGCTAGGATTGGTTATAAAGTGTATTAAAACTGAGGCTGCTTTCATTTGCTCTATCTTCTCCTTTATCTCTTTAAGTGTGCTGTAAGTAGGCACATTTTTTCTAATATTAGTTTTCATTGTCTTTAAATAAATTGGTTTATCGCTCTTTTATGATGTAATAAATATTAGTAATTTATAATTGCACATGGTGAAATCCCATCACGATAATCCCGTAAGAACTTTTTTTCTTCATTTGAAGCCAATAATTATCTGCTAGAGTGGTAACAGGCCTTCCCTGATGGCTCAGCAGTGAAGAACCCGCCTCCTAATGCAAATGACATGGGTTCAATCCCTGGGTCAGGAAGACCCCCTGGAGAAGGAACTGGCAACCCACTCCAGTGTTCTTGCCTGGGAAATCCCAACAGAGGAGCTTGGTGGGCTACAGTCCATGGGGTCACAAAGAGTCGGATGCGAATGAACAACAGGGTGGTAATAAGTCAGTTCTTCAGAACAAAAAAGGGAAGGTGTAACATGTAGAAACATAGGTGCTTCCTTATTTTCATTAATATTTTCAAATTGTCACCTGAAAGTGAATTCAGTCATATTCACCATCATTTTACACCTTAATTTTAGTCCAGTCTAATCCCATTCTGAAATCTATCCTATTTATTAAACAATTCTAATGATCATTGTTCTAAGCATCTGATGATGATTTAGCTCCTTACAGTTGTAGTTTCCACAGATTCAAGCAATCTTTCCAACTTTGAGGTACTTTTCAATAAAAACAAACCTTATATCCTAACAGTTTGTAAAGTAAGGTTTGTGTTCAGGTTCTTTTGTCAAAGCTTAGTTTACAAACTGTTAGGATATAGGGTTTGGGTGAAGTCACCCAGTTTATTTTCCTTGATATCCATTGTTTTCAATGTTACTGTCTAATCACACACTCTCTTTGCCAGCTGGTGCAGCTCTTATCTCAGCCCCCGGAGCCTCTGAACTGCCCCCTGAGTGGGTTTGGGGGATGCCCTCCTCCCTGTCTGGACCTCACAGTGACCTGCCAAGTGAGGTCCCGCCTGAAAAGCAAAGAGCTGTCCATATGGTGCCTCTGCCTCGCCCTCCCCCTCTAAGAAGCGGAGGAGGTGCCCTGCAGGCCTTCCCATCGAGAACAGAGTCTCAGCCCTCACAGGCTGGCCCTGCAGTGGGTGGTCCAGGACCAGCCCACAGCTGTCCTCTCGGCCCCAAGAAGAGAACTCAGCCCCGCATGCCTTCCTTGCTGGACACCGATGTGGAAGGCCAGAGCCGGGACCGCACGGTGCCTCTGTGCAGGATAAGAAGCAGAGCGAGCCGACCATCTCTGTACGAACTCGAGAAAGAATTTCTGTCTTAAGTGCCTTCTGTTGTTTAAGAATTTCTTTTTGTGTTTTTAAGGTGAACAAATGAAAACAAGGTGTCTGCCTTTTAATTGTTTCATGCTGCTGTGTTTTCAAAGCTGTGGCCATGTCACTGAAATAGTCGTGGATGTCTAACTTCTCCAGAAATGGAAGTCATTGCCATTGGCTGACTGTATCGTTTGTCCACTGGATTCTTACCTAGCAACTTGAAATACTACACACACTATAAAGCAAGAACTGTACAACAAAGTGAATCTACGTTTAAGCACAACTTTAAATGCTTTTTCTCCCCATTTATATTCTTTTCCGGTGGTGGTGGTGGTCAGGATCGCGACCCCACACACAAAAATTGTAAGAGCGCCATTTTTGATTCCTTCCTTCCTATTACCTTCCTTCATTTTCTATTTCCCTTTCCCTTCTTTTCTTCATTTCTCACTTTTCTTTTGTTACTTGTGCAACAAAAGCCGAGAATAATGTGATATTAGTGAGTAAAGGTGACTGTTTTTAAAAATTTGATAACTAGGATAGATGCAGAGTCCTATTTAAGCTACTTAAGTTCAGCAATGGGCTTAGAATGCACAAGTATGTCCACATCTCATCTAAAATATGCAATGTTTCTCTCTTTGAGAAAATTTTACTGAATGTAGTTTATAAAAGTTTTAATGAATGTAATTTCTAAAAGTTTTATCCATTGGAACTCCAAAATAGATTTAAAACAAATCAGTCATTAACATTTGACTTAGACCATACGGTGTACAGCTGAGACACACTAACCTGTGGGTTCTCCCTGTAAAAAAGGTCCCCTGTCATCAGTAGCCATTAATTTGGTATCCAGAAGTGTAAAGCTTTTATTTTGCCATGGAGTTTTTAAAAATTAATTGACACATGTGTCTTGATGTCATTTAATTTTTATTTTCTCTATTTAAATGCATAATCATCCCAGTAACCTCAAATACAGTCAGTGAGAAAGTACTATTAGAATTTAAGTATTTTCCAATAATAGTTATTTCACATTTCACTTAATTGTGGATAAGTGTTAGATATCTGCTGGGTGAGATAAGTTGATGTCATAGAAAAGAAAAATATAGATTATTTTCAGATGTGGATTTATAAAATGAATCTTTGGATAGCAGATCAGATTTTTAAATGATTTAAAATTATTTTATGAGTCACTTTTATGAATTATACAGATATGCTGCAAATAGACTACTGAGTTATTAAGCTATGAAATGGCTATCCAGGAGCTTGGTAAACTTGTCTGGGTTCTTCTGTTAAATATATTATGCTTCTATCATTAGAATATGATTATTCAGATGAAAGATAATAACTGTCTTAAATTTTCCATACAGTGAAAAACTTTAACTGCAAATATTACTTGTTACTTCATTTAAAATTTTTCCTTGGTTAAGAGTTACTGAATAATTGAAAGGTCAGCAATTTAAATTAAATCAAGTGTGATAAAATATCTACCTATAGTAGATTTTTAAAAAGTAAAATTGTACTATTTAGCCATTTTGGAACATCTTAGTCATCTAACAAGTATGCCCCAGCAAATAAAGAACAGGGCATGAAAGGATATGTTAATATAAGCACATTTTGCCCTAAAGAAAACAGTCTTGTGTTTAAGATTCTTGCAGCAAAATCTCAGGTACTTAATTACATTTTGTTGTGTTACGGTCCATTCTGTGATTTGACTTCCCTTTGGGGTGGCTGTTGAATTATGTAACAGAGATTTGGTTTCCTCAAAATTGTATCACACTTGAAAATACGGTTGACTGCTTCATACTTAGTCACTTGGGGGCATGTAACGTCCAGCTAAAAGTAAAGGAAATATGTGCCTACAAGGATACATGAAACACGAAATATAGAAATCATGTTTTCAGTTTTGCTTCTACCAAAACACTGTGTGCATTCGTGTGTGTGGCGTGGCATGTGAGGGTGGGAGAGTGATGGGTATCCATCTGTCTTGTTCCTCTACTCTGTTCCTGTTTGGCTTTATTTTCGTCAACTTTACATTATGAATTTAGAAATGAAGCTATATTAAAAAGACAGTTATGATAAAAGGACTCAATCTCACATGTTACTGCAGATAGTTATTTTTTGCTGCGATCCACTGTATATCTGTGATTTTCTATGTATATTAGTATACTTAGCAGAATCTGGTTATTTATTTTCATATAGACTTAATAGCTCACTGAAAGATAAATTAAACTGATTCCTATTAGTCAACAATTAAGGTGCTCCCACTGCAGAGATTTGAGGCCTGGGCCTGATATGCTGTATTATGAAGCTTTGTGACTGAAAAAGATGTTTACATATGTTGTCTATTTTTTTAATAAACATTTTTTTATAGCTTGTCTATTTGCTCAGTGGCTTTGGTCTACTCCTGATGATTGTGATTAGTTTGTAATAGTTTATTTTTTATTCAATAAGGGAAAGTATGTTAATAAGATTATTAATAAGCCAGGTATTAACCTGCTAAATTGATTAAATGGAAGGATCATGAAATGAGCCGTGGGATTAAATATCTTTTTAAAGTATAATGAAATGCTTTATTTCAAATGTTGTTTGGTTTACATGTGCATTGAAACATTGCATTTAATTTCACTGTGAGAATTTTGCAGCTCTAGCTTTTCAGAAGGCGCATTTTGGCAGAGTGAATTACTATATAAAGTAAATATCAGTTGATGCTAGAGGGATGTGGTTAATGAGACATGTTCATTATTAGCATGTTTAAATCAAAAGAATTTCAAAAAACAACCTAACCTCTGGTGATTCTTGGTAGGCATTAAAGACTTGGGTGAATTAGGAAAGAAGCCAATAGCATTTCAAGGCAACAAACTGTCATATAAGTGGGAGAAAAATATAACATCTATTATATAGCTGCTAAGTGTTAAGGCCTCTCCTAGGTGCCATGTAAGACACTCCCTTTAATTCTCTGTAGCAGAGTTTGTGAGAGAGGTAGTAGTATCCCTATTTTATTAGATATAAAAGAGGCAGAGAAATTTGATAAACTTCCAAAGACCCACCAACATTTACCTGTTCACAGCTGTCATATAGTATAGAAGATGGATACATCTGCAGGGTGACTTTGTAAATGGAATCCAAAGCTAAGGTAATTTTTCTCTCATCAGAAAGTTCTAAATTCTAGGGTTCTCCCTGGTGGTCAAGTGGTTAAGACTTGGAGCTTCCAAAGCAGGGAGTACAGGTTCAATCCCTGGTCAGGGAACTAAGATTCCATATTCCTTGTGGGTGGTCAAGATACTAAGGAAAAAATTTTTTTAATTCTAGAGGTGGATGAATTCTTACTTAAAGTTAACAGTGGGATACTTCCTAAGTAATTGTAAAATGAAAGTACTACAAACTGCATATCTAATAGATCAACTCAGATAAAAGTAGGATTCTGTTTGATGGGTTTCTTTTTCAATGGATTTATAAGTATGGTGAAATTATTTAAGAACTGCAATATAAATATAAAATATTTGGGCTTAAGCTGTCTGTACTCTTCTGAAAAGGTCAGTATGCTAAAACATGAGGCTTTTAGGAGTGAAACAAGGTAATAAGTACCATACAGCAGAGCAAAATTTTGTTGTTGTTTAGCAAAAAATAAATTGAATTAAGGACTTTCCATAGCCACTGGGAAAAACTAAAGGAATTCAGTGATGAGCAAGCGAGACACCAATTGTGTACTTTGCTGCATGGTTCTTAAGATCCAGGAAGTCAGACATTGAGAAGTTAAGCAGGGCCAGTTTTGTGGGTTCATGCCTTGGGCGTCACACTCGTAATAGTCCCTGAGCCTGATTTTAATGCTCTGCTAATACCATCTTGAAATCCTTAAGAGATCTTGAAGATGAGGCCCCTCATTCTTATTTTGCACTGGGCCTGACAAATTCTGTGGCCAAACCTGACTACGGGGCTTCCCTGTAGCTCAAATGGTAAAGAATCTGCCTGCAGGGCAGCAGACCTGGGTTTAGTCTCTGGGTTGGGAAGATCCCCTGGAGAAGGGAATAGCAATCCACTCCAGTGTTCTCGCCTGGAGAATCCCATGGACAGAGGTACCTGGCGGGCTACAGTCCACGGGGTCGCAAAAAGTTGGACACGAGCGACTAAGACACTGACGAGTGAAGAGAGTGTTATAAAGGTGAAGTCGGTGCTGCTCAGAAGCACTGCAGAGCAGACCCGACCCGGGGCTCAGAAGCCAGGGTAAGAGGTGATCCCTGGAGAGTTGCTGCTTGTGACTCAAGTCATGCCTCTCCTGGAAGTTTCAGGATTTCCCCTTTGCCTTTCAGCATTTTCACCATGGTCTATCTTGGTGTGGATCTCTATATCATACTTGGAGTTTTAATTTCTTGGATATGTAGGGTCTTTTCCCAGCAAATTTGGGGTTTTTAGCCATAATTTCTTCAAATATTTTTTCTGCTCCTTTTACTCTCTCCTGGGACTCTTGTTGCACCTAAATTGGTATACTTACTGGTGTCCCACATTTTCTCTAAGGCCCTGTTCTTTTTCATTCATCCTTCTCTTTCTGTTTTCAGATTACATAATCTATATTGAGGGCAAGAGGAGAAGGGGGCAACGTGAGATGGTTGGATGGTATCATCGACTCCATGGACACGAGTTTGAGCAAACTTGGAGACAGTGAACAGCAGGGAAGCCTGGCGTGCTGCAGTCCGTGGAGTCAGACACAACTTAGCGACTGAACAATCTATAATGATTTCAAATTCTCTTACCTTTCTTCAGCACCAATCTACTGTCAAACCCCTCTAATGACTTTTTTTTCATTTTAATTATTATGTTTTCAGCTCCATAATTTCCATTTGATTCTTTCTGAAAACTTTTATCTCTTCATTGATAATCTCTTTTTGGTGAAACATTATCATTATCCCTTCCTTCTTTAAGTGTGTTTTTCTTTAACTCATTGAACAAACTCATGATAGCTCTTTGAACTCTATTAAATCTGACATCTGGACCTTTTCACATGCCATCTCTATTGCCTCTGTTATCCCCAATATATGGATCATACTTTTCTGTTTTTTCTTTTAATGTCTCATTTTTTGTTGAAAATTGGACATTTTAGGTAATATGTGGTAGCAACTATAGATAATGATGACGGCTTTCAGCAGTTGTGCTTTTTGCCTTGTGTCCTCAGAGCTCCTCATGCAATCATCCCATAATGGAACCTCTTTATTAACATTTTGCAAAGCTTCTCACTAACTCCCGAAGCATTTTGTCCTATGGGTTCATGTGACACCACACATCTGAAATCATGTTGTTTATCTCGTGACTCTAAAAGCATTTCAAGGCAGACCACTTGCCTCTGGCCCTGTTCTAATCTTAGAGCTCCATTTGTACATATTCTGTGCTTATTTATCATCTCTCCTTAGATATCTATGAGATCTTTCATCCTGAACATGGCCCAAATAAAACTTGAAATTCACCTCCTTCCCTAAATTTGCTCTTCACTAGTCCTCTTCTTAGTAAACGGCACTTAGTAAGTAGTAAAGACTAGGCAGTTGGAGGCCTCCACTGACTAGTCTTTAAAGTATCAACATCATGAATGCATCTGTCTCACCCACAGTGGTTCAACAACTGCTTGTAGAGTAATTGGCTGAATCATTCCCATTTTACAGATGAAGAAACTGAAACTTAGAGAAATTAAGTAAATTGCTAGATTAGTCCTTTTAGATGACAGGGGGAAATGTTTCTTAAATGTTAATTAATAAATATCATTGTTAACATCAAAGGACAACTTTGAAAGAAAGTAATATAAAGTGTAACTGGAGTGGGACTTTGGAAATATTGTAAAGGAGTTTGATTACTTGTCTAAAGATTTGGCACTGTATTTTGCCTTAAAAAAAAGCAATCAGGGTTCTCCGGAGGACCAGAACAAATGGACATATATATATGTATTTCAGAGATAGGGAGATTTATTTTAAGGAATTGTTTCACACGATCGGAGGGACTAGCAAGGTGGAACTCTGCAGGGTAGCCTGGCAGACTGGAGACCCGGCGCAGGGCTGACACTGCAGCTGGAGTCTGAAGGCCATCCACCTAGAGGCAAATCCTGAGACCAGGGTGTTGGCCGGGTTGGTTTCTTCTTCTTTATTTTGAATTCAGTTTATTTATTTTTTGAAAGTCTTTATGGAATTTGCTACAATATTGCTCCTGTTTTATGTTTTGACTTTAAAAATTTTTAATGTATTTATGTTTTAAATTGAAGGAGAATTTCTTTGCAGAATTGTGTTGGTTTCTGCCAAACACCAACATGAATCATTCATATATGCTTTGATTTTTTTGTCCTTGAGTTGTGGGATCCTAGCTCCCCTACCAGGGATTGAAGCCACACCCCCTGCCTTGGACGGTGAAGTCTTAACCCCTGGACCACCAGGGTTGGTTTCTTCTGAAGCCTGTCTCCTCAACTTGCAGGTCTTTGTACTGTGTCTTCATACAGCCCTCCCTCCATGCATGTCTGTTTCCCCAGTTTCCTCTTCTGTTAAGGATACAATCAGACGAGAGCCTGCTCCAATGACTCGTTTTAACTTGATTGCGTCTGGAAAGACTCCAGCTCCAAGCACAGTCATATTCTGTGGCACTAGGCATCATGCCTCTGCACTCATTGGCCTGCAAGCCTGTACTTGCCCAGCCTCAAGAAAGAGCCCTGGGAGGGTGGGGAAGATAAGGGAGGAATAAGACAGGGAGATCGCCTGCCTCCCTGCAAATACATTAAAAGCTCATCAGAATATGGAACAGCTCCTACAGAGCAACTTCTAAGCGACAGCAGAAGACCCCAGGCCTCCAAAAAGGCAAGTTAATCTCCTTGGAATGAGAAATGAAACCATTATTGTAGAGCAATTATCCTTCAATTAAAAATAAATAAATTTAAAAACTTAAAAAAAAAAAGAGAGTCCTGGAGCCAGCAACAGAAACATCCATGGCTTAATGAATGAGGGGGGATCTTACATGTCTGAAGCCAAGTCCTGGAGTGACACCCGCCGTGTGCAGCAGATGGCAGGCAGGACGCAGCAGCAGTCTTGGCTCCAGGGCATGGGAGCGCGCAATTGCCAGTGAAAGGTTGGCTCACTGGTTACCAGGGAAACCAGCATCCCTCACCGCCCCTCAGGCTAACAACCTCCACAGGGCAGATGTCTTCCCTTTGGTGAACTATCATAGTGGAGCTGTTCTCATCTAGAGATTAAAATAATCACTGTCTGGAGCAGGGGGCCAGTGTGCAGGCATTTACCAGTTAGGCTTTCTGAAGAAGAAGGAAGGTCAGTCAGGCGAGTAGGGTATGGCTGAGGCAGGGACTGAGCAGGAGATGGACAGAGATCAAAAGGGCAGCCCTCTTGGGGGCCTGACCATATAGCCTCCCACATACAAAATTGGGGGCATGCAATTTGTTCATGACAGGCTAGAAGACGCTTCCAAATACTAGATATGACAGTGACGTGTAAAGTAGAGAGGGACTAGAGGCAGGGATTTTATCAGGTCTAATAGTGAGAATAATGAGGAAAGGAAGCTCGAGAAGAACTTTACAATCTCAAAATTGGAGACAACCAGTAAAGAAGCGAGAAGTCAGGACGAAACAGTTAGCCAATGGGGATGTTAGGGATAAGCCAGAAATAAAACATTGAGAGAAAAACTGGTGCTTACATAAAATGAGGATTTGGGTGAAGCGAAAGAGGGAGGAAGGCAAAGTTTGCAGTTCTGAATGATAGAAAATTCTAGAGACATCCAGGGAGAAAGAAATGGCAACCCACTGCAATATTCTTGCCTGGAGAATCATGTGGACAGAGGAGCCTGGTGGGCTGCTGTCCATGGGGTCGCACAGAGTCGGACACGACTGAAGCGACTTAGCATGCGTGCATGCATTGGAGAAGGAAACGGCAACCCACTGCAGTGTTCTTGCCTGGAGAATCCCAGGGATGGAGGAGCCTGGTGGGCTGCCGTCTATGGGGTTGCACAGTCGGACATGGATGAAGCGACTTGGCAGCAGCAGCAGCAGCAGCAGCAGACATCCAACTATCAGCCCAAATTTGCAGCTGGAATTTGAGACGGGTTGGAGTTGGAGAGAGATTCTGCAGTCATTTAAATTTTGGTGATAAAGATGCTGAATGGGACAGGTGAGAAAGGCAGAGAGAAGAAAGCTGAAGAAAGCTCTTCAGGAAAGTGAGAAGATCCAGAGGGCGATGGAAAGAGGATGGACGGCTCATATAAGTTAAAAAAGACCCAGAGGAGTATAAGGCAGGGACTCCCCTAGCAGTCCAGTGGCTAAGACTCCACGTTTCCACAGGAAAGGGCACAGATTCAATCCCTTATCAGGGAACTAAGATCCCACATGCCATGTGGCACAGTCATAAAAATAATAAATTTTAAAAGAAGAGTGCAAGGCAGTAGAAGATCACATCTTCCCAAATACTTTCCCTTAATCCATAACAACTTTAAAAGAACCAAATACTAAAAACTTTCTTAGGAACAAAAAGCTAAACTTTTTAGACTATTATTGTCTGGGAATGACACCATTCCCTAGAGCTATCAGCACTTATTTCCCTTCTGACTGGAGTGGACACGCTTCAGTTTTATCCATGGAATTCTTATATTCCTTTTGACTCCTGAGGGGAATCAAAGGTATATAAGACCATGAGCCAGAGCATCCTCTACCCAATACCCCTTCCTCCTTTCTGTGCTTTTCCAAAGTGTGAAGAGACAGTGTTAAGGCACAATCCAGCTATAGTTCTGCATGCCTAAAACTGGAGAACAGGAAACTAATGTTTTACCATTATCTGATCTTAGATGTGTTGATTAACTTTCCAGCCTCAACGGCCATCTTGCCCCTTGCCACTCCCTACCAATGATGTGTGGATCTGTCTGCAGCGTCATTTCCCTTGGGGTGTCAGTGCTGCCTGGCAATGTTTAGTGGCAGGAGAAACCCCCGGACACATCTACAGAGGTAGCCTGCTGACAAGGAGCTGTACCTAGGAAGCACTTTTCTCCCCTGGAACATAGTCTCTCCAAAAACTTCTACTTGGTCTGTGAAGGAATATTCTCCCTGGTGGTTCAGATAGTAAAGAGTCTGCTTGCAATGCAGGAGACCCAATCCCTGGGTCAGAAAGATTCCCTGGAGAAGGGAATGCCTACCCACTCCAGTATTCTTGCCTGGAGAATCCCATGGACAGAGGAGCCTGGCGGCTACAGTCCATAGGGTCACAAAGAATAGAATATGACTGAGTGACTAATAACACACATTAAGGAATATTTTCCATAGGAAATACAGGTCCAATTTTATTACATAAATCTGTCGGAAAATACACTATTTCAAGTAAGTTTCTATGTAAGAATAAACTCTTTACTAACTCTGAGTGTGATCATGTGAGTTATTTGATGTGTGAAAGCTCTAAAATCTGGCAAAATTTCTGCATCTTAAGGCTCAAGTATTGAATTTTTCAATAAGCCAAGTCTTTTTCACTGAAACAGGTGTAAACATAATACAGATCAGTGGAGTTGGTAGTAATTTTTCCTCCAATCTGTGTTTTGCCCAAATTCAGCATTGTTGTTGTTCAGTCTCCGAGTCGTGTCTGGCTCTTTGCAACCCGGCAGATTGCTGCACTGCTAGGCCTCTGTGCCCCTCACCAGCTCCCAGAGTTTGCCCAAGTTCATATGCATTAAATCGGTGATGCCGTCCAGCCATCTCATCCTCTGTCGCCTTTTTCTCTTTCTGCCTTCAATCTTTCTCTGCATCAGGGTCTTTTCCAATGAGTCGGCTGTTGGCATCAGGTGGCCAGAGTATTGGAGCTTCAGCGTGAAAGTGAAATCGCTCAGTCGTGTCCGACTTTATGTGATCCCATGGACTGTAGCCTACCAGGCTCCTCTGTCCATGGGATTTTCCAGGCAAGAGTACTGCAGTGGACTGCCGTTTCCTTTTCCAGGGGATCTTCCCAACCCAGGAATTGAACACGGATCTGCCGCATTGTAGACAGACGCTTTAGCTTTACCGTCTGAGCCCCGGAAGCCTCTTGTTTGCATTGAGTTAGATTTTCTGCTATCTGGACACTAGGTGGCACTATATACACATAATTTCACAGACAAGGAACACACCTCGCTCGATTATTTGATGAATTGCAGCCAAATTTACACCCTTAGGAGAAAAAGGAAAAGCAATGGTTGTGATTTGAAGGGTGTCTGAAAGATGAAGGAAGCAAAGGAAAATGAGGAACAAGAAGATGATCTTTATTTTTTATTTTATTGAAATATAATTGATTTACAGTGTTGTGTTACTTTCTCCTGTATAGCAAAGTGACTTTGTTATATATATATGTATTCTTCTTCATATTCTCTTCCATTATGGTTTATTACAGGATATTGAATATACTTTCCTGTGCTACACAAGGATGATCTTTATAAAGTGATCTTTTTTATATACATCTGTTCCAAATAGGGAGATAAGAATGGAGTTTTATAGCTGTAAGCTAGCATCACCAATTCAATGGACATGAACTTGTGCAAACTCTGGGAGATGTTGAGGGACAGGGAGGCCTGGTGTGCTGCAGTCCATGGGGTTGCAAAGAGTAGGACAGGACTGATCAACAGCAACAGCAAAACTAGGTCAGATCTCCAACTGTCTATCTCCAGCATAGGCAGAATTGAATCAAATGCCTGAAATCCTAAGGGTCTCACCATCATCAGACACTGGCTGAAAACAGAATTCCGCTTTCAGGGTAGGAAGAGCCAAGGTGTGAACATAATACAGTCCTGTGCTGTTGGAGGTCTGAATGTAACCATGTCCAAAGTTAGCCTTATATCAAGAATTTTGACTTGGTGTGATCTAAAATATTCCCCTTTTACTTAAGCCATCCTGAGTGTCTTAGCCTGGAAATTGCAAGCACTTCTGCGAGACTACACCTCATGAACTGGGATAAGCAGAAGGCAAACTGGGCAGAGTAGAGAGTCAACATACACCTGCAGAAGCGTGTTATGCTTATGTTTATAACTTGGGTCAAGTGTCCAAATGTGACAAAATTATTCTCTTCAGAAAACTAGATGCGCAGAATTTCCCATTCAGTGCAGCAGTAGTCTTAAATGATTCTAAATATATAAAGGAGAGGAGACTGTTAAGACGAATTGCTAAAGAGATTCTGCAGGTTTGGAGCAAAATGCTCAGCTAGATTTCAGCTATATGTGAATAACTCGATAGAATTCTATACATTTGGCTTCCTTATGAAATTTCTCTCTTGTATAGGATGCTTCGGAGTTGCTCTTCCCAAATAACAATTTTCACATCTTTGTAGATTCTTGTTATGTATTCACTTTCTGCGTGGTAGCAAGAGTCACAAAGCTGGAGTCATCATTTATGAACTCTGCTCAAGGGATGAATTTCAACAGAACACTCAGGCTTCTGCTGTAAAAGATGTTTAATTAAATAAATACATTTAATTTAAATAAAATTTAATGAAAATGACAATCTAGGACCGCCTCAAGGAGATGGATAATATATTTTTTTTCTTTCTCATTTTCAGAGATTGAATACAATTAAAAAAATGTAACAGTTAATTTGTGATTGCGGTAGCCAATTTGCAAATGAGTAGTAAAAATATATATATATATATTTATACTTTAGAGAAATGAGTCCAGTGAGCTCACATCCATAAAAGTGAGGCCTTTTTTCATTTCGAAACCTTTCATTTTCCTCGAACACACCATGATTGCCTCTCTGCTCGGCTCACCTCTGGGAAGACCTCCTCTGCACAATTGCATCGCTCACTTCTCACCGCTGTAATTCCCCTTCCCTCTCAGAACTCTGTTCCAACAGCCAGGTCCTTCTTCTCATATTCAGTTTCTTTCCATCCCTTGAGTCTGTGGTGGTTAATTTCATGCATCAGTTTGATTGGGTCACGAGGTACCCAGATGTTTGGCCAAACATTATTCCGGGTGTTTCTTCATAGATAGATGATAAATTAAATAGATAGATAGAGTGTATATATATACTAATGGTTTTGCTTTTCCGAGGAATCTTGACTAATATATGTACCTTCTCTATCCTAAAAAAGAAAAAGAAAATGTTTTGGTGAGTGAATTTTGTTGCCTCTTAGAAAAGTAAAATTTATCATCCTATTGGACCTATGTATCCTATTTATCATCCTATTTTTCATCTTTAGCAGTGATCTTTCTTTTCCCCATTTCACTGTCTCTCTTAGGTATGGATCTGTAGTGTGGGGTCACTCTCCCACTTCTTAATTGCTGTCTTTGGGATTCCTTACAAATCTGGCTTCTCTCCTTTCCATGGAAACTATAGCCTTAAAAGACCTCAATGGGCTTTTGATTGCAAAGGTCTGTATCCCTTTTCAGTCGTATTTTTTGGGTCTTTTTCATGCTAACATGGCTAGTCATAGGTTCCTTTAAAATTACAAATGCTTCCTTTCAGGAAATTTGGAAAGTTCTGAAAAGTGCGGAGGGGAAAATCCTCACTTTTCCCCATAGTATACATACTATTTTAAATCAGAATTGGGATCACACTACATGTCCTTTGATCATCTATATTCTTTTTTCATTTAATATATTATGGATATTTTTTGTGCCAATAAATATTCTTCTGCAATACCTTTTTTCATACCAACATATCTGATCATCATATTGATATATTAAAACGTATTTTATCTCTTTCCCACTCTTAGGTGTTGGTTTCCATTTTAAAAACATATTATCAACAAGACTGAAACTCAAGCAGAAGCAATGTTGACTAATGAGTTCTTACAGATCCTCTTGGAGAAGGAACAAGCCAGGTCTGAACTAAGCACGGCAAGCCTCTGGAGCTAACGCTTATTCACTGTCATTCTCCTTGGGGGAGAAGTGAATTTAATCCAAAGAGTATTGAAAACCTCCCTCTCAAAACTGGGTTAATCCCAAGTTAAGATGTGTTGGGAGCATGAATGATCTTGAGAAGTGACAAATGGGCTTGGCATTGAACAGAATATTTTTTCCATCTTTAGTTAAGTCTTCTCTTCAGAAACATTCTGTCTTGGAATAAGGTGAGAGCTTTTCTAAGTCCTGTGAATGCTGTGCTGTGCTTAGTCACTCAGTCGTATCCGACTCTTTGTGACCCCATGGAATGTAGCCCACCAGGGTCCTCTGTCCCTGGGGATTCTCCAGGCAAGAATACTGGAGTGGGCTGCCAAACCAGGAATTGAACTCAGGTCTCCCAGATTGCAGGCGGATTCTTTACTGTCTGAGCTACCCGCAAAGCCCGAGTACTGGAGTGGATATCCTATCCCTTCTCTAGGGGATAAGATTCCTGACCCAGGAATCGAATCAGGGTCTCCTGCATTGCAGGTGGATTTTTTACCACCTGAGTTACCAGGGAAGCCTCCCTGTGAATGCTAGCAGAGAGAATTTTAGCAATTTAGAAATGGATAGCTCTGGGGGAGTACATTTACCTCTCTGGACTGCAGTTTCCTCATAGCTAGTGGAGAAGGCAATGGATCCCCACTCCAGTACTCTTGCCTGGAAAATCCCATGGATGGAGGAGCCTGGTGGGCTGCAGTCCATGGGGTCGCTAAGAGTCGGACACGACTGAGCGACTTCACTTTCACTTTTCACTTTTATGCACTGGAGAAGGAAATGGCAACCCACTCCAATGTTCTTGCCTGGAGAATCCCAGGGACGGGGGAGCCTGGTGGGCTGCACAGAGTCAGACACGACTGAAGTGACTTAGCAGCAGCAGGGGGAATGTATGTTTAGGTGTTCTCTCTCCTGTAATTCCGTGATCCTGTACACAGAAATGAATGAAGTTCTCCTTCTGTTTTGTCCACATAGATGACTCCGACAGCTGCTCACAGCCAGTTAGCACATCTCGAGGAAACATGGAGACATGGTCTGAGGAATACTTGATGAGAACTAGGTCCTCACAGGAGAACAGGCTACATGGATAAGCAGCAGACATTGCAGGAATCAGAGGGAGCCAAAGTGTTGTGTTTTATCAGATGTAAAGCAAGAAGGAAATGAATCATTTGAAGGGTACAGTAAAAATCAACAGAGGAGTCCTAGCTTAGAATCAGTAGATGTGTAATTGCAGGAAGGGAGGGTACAGCAACCATTTCAGTATTCTTGCCTGGAGAATTCCATGGACAGAGGAGCCTGGTGGGCTACAGTCTATAGGGTTGCAAAGAGTCAGACACAACTGAAACAACTTAGCATGTACACACATCCTTTGTTTAAAATTTTTCAGCCTTAGTACAATTGAGATTCTGGATCTGATAAGTCTTTGTTGATGGCAGGGTGTGTGTGTCGGGGTCATTTCCGTGCATTGTAGGATGGCTAGCAGCACCATTAGATACCTATAGCACACTCCCCCGCAATTTGACAACAGTGTCTCCAGGTGTCTCCTGGGGGGTGGGGTGGGGGACTCCCTAACCCTTTTGGGAACCACTGCTTTAAAATTATCATCCTTAGCAAATAGGGATCCAATCAGTCAGTGAAGGAATTCTTGGAGAACTTAATCTTATAATGAACCACCAAGTTAAAGTAAAATAATCGAAAAGGGCTTTTCATAAGTAAAATGTTTCGTTTGCAAGAGCAAACAGCATGAGATTAATTCCAAGCAATTTAGGTTGTCTTTTAATAATGTATGATAAAAGTGCTAACATTTGACCCTTGAAATGTCAAATAAAATGAGAAATAATTTAAATAAAATCTCTCTGTCAAGATAAGGAAGGAACATAAGCCACTGTAAATTTTCAAGTAGAAAAGGACTTAATAAAGGGAATTAGATGTTTAGAAAACTGTTGGAAGGGCAGCAGCAGTGAAAGTGAGGAAACTACACGATATTTCAGGTCCACCACCACCAGCGTGGTTACAGCCAGGGCATAGCCTTTGTCACCTATTGGCCAGAAATCTGTAGAAAACCTCTACCAATGTCCTGAGTAGATGACCAGCAGGAGACAGAACTGATCAGGAATCTCAGGCAAAGACACTGATCTATACAGAACCCATATATCCATGCCTTCTGATGGATAGAGTGGAATCGGTTTAAACTTCTCATTCCTAAAGCTAGCATGAGTCAACCTCACTGGTAAAACCATATTTAGAACTCTGCTGTCAAGAGTCTAGAGAATACAACTCCCAAACATCCAGCTGCTGTAAGACAGGAGAGGCTATAGGAAGGAGTGGGAATGTTGCTGGCTGCCAGTAGATAATATCCAACACAGAATTCTTCTCAACTGTCTTGTTTACTCAACTACACAAAGAGTTTATTTCCCAGTTTTTCTTGTTTCTTGCCTCTTGGGCCAGAATTTTTTCCAAGCTTCTATCAGCTTGGGATACTACTCAAGCATATGAACTCAAGTGAGTGAAAAGTGAAAGTTGCTCAGTCATGTCCGACTCTTTGCAGCCCCATGGACTATACAGTCCATGGAATTCTCCAGGCCAGAATACTGGAGTGGGTAGCCAATCCCTTCTCCAGGGAAATCTTCCCAACACAGGGATCAAACCCAGGTCTCCCGCATTGCAGGCAGATTCTTTACCAGCTGTCACTGGTAGGGAAGACTCAAGTAGTTCAAATCAATTAGATAAGAGACGAATAATAGAAAAGTTCTCCAGTGATGATTAATTGTACACAACTACAATTAGATCTTTAATGAAGGCATTTTGAAATTGTCTTAAGCAGGTAGGTAAATTTCAAATCTAATTAATCGTCTGAAAATTGCCATGACGTATGAAAGTTTTTTGGTGATTTCCTTCATGCTAGTAAGTTACCATAGGAAGCATTTTCCTAGCATTTCCTAAAAACAGCATCACCAAAAATATCTCTCGACAGTGGCTTCTTTGATGCTGTCATTTATGGAAGAACAATCTCTGGGTGCTTATCAGACTGTCACCCATAACACTACAAAGTCTGGCTATGTCTTTTCTGGCCATGAAGGAACTATTGAGGAGGCTGGAAAATATAATCACATGTGGGAATGAGAGATACAAGAAGAGCATGCACACAAAGAAAGGTCAAGTTTGGATTTATCGCTCCCTAGGATTTTTCCACTTGGCTCAAGTGGTGGGGTAAAATTGACAAAATTGTTTCTGAACAAAGATTTATTCCAATTTAAATACAGAAATAGAGATGGGGGAGAAACACAATATTTTTTAAAGGGAAAAAATTTGTTTTCCTCAAAGAAGATGTAAGAACTCCTAAAACCTTGAAGTGTGCAGAACACTTGATTAGTATAACCACTGGCTGTATACCTTCTGATCTGGAAGAGAGGTGATTTCAAAGAGATAGGAGAGGCTAATAAGAGCAATAACCTACAAAACTGTTGCTATTATAGATCATCAAGGAAAGGTACTGTGACGCCATCTGGTTCAGTGAAACCAAGAGCTGGCTTTTTTGAAAAGTCAAACAAAACTGTTAAATATCTAGCCAGGCTCATCTAGAAAAAAAAAAAAAAAGACAGGACCTAAATAAACAAAATAAATAAAAGAGGAGAAATAACAACTGATATCATGTAAAAGCAAAACAGTCATAAGAGACTGCAACAGTTAAATGCCAACCAATTGGACAACCTATGAGAAATAGACAAATTTCTAGAAACATTACAATCTTCCAAGACTGAATGAGGAAGAAGAAGAAAACATGAACAGACCTATCATAAGCAGCAAAATTGAATTTGTAATTTAAAAAAAAAATCTCAGCAAACAAAAGTCCAGAACCAGATGGCTTCACAGGGGAATTCTACTAAATGTATAAAGAAGAGCAAATTCCTATCCTTCTCAAGCTATTCCCCCAAACTGAGATGCTAGGAGCACTCTCACATTCATTCTATGAGGCCACCTGATACCAAAACCAGTCAAGGACAATACATAATGGAAAATTGCAAGCAAACATATCTGATGAACATAGATGAAAAATTCTCAACAAAATATTAGCCAACTGATTTCAACAAAATATGAAAAAGATCATATACCATGATCAAGTGGGATTTATCCCAGAATGCAAGGATGGTTCAACATTCACAAATAACTCAATGTGATACACCACATTGACAAAAGAAAGGCTAAAAATGACATGATCATCTCAGTAAATACAGAAGAATATATTTGACAAAACTCAATATCCATTTATGATAAAAACTCTCATCAGAAAAAAAAAACTCTCATTAAGGTTAATATAGAGGGAACACATCTCAACATAATAAAGATCATTTATGATAAACCCACGGCTAACATCAAACAAACCTTTTGTTTGTTCTTGCTCCCCTCTGCTGCAGCAGAGACCCCAGTAAAGCCTTGCTTGAATTTCTTGTCTGGCCTCTAGTCAATTTCTATCTATTAGGGAAGGCCAGGAACCCTGGCCGGTGTCTGATTTATGACACTCAATGTGGGGCAGTTGTCCCTTTCTGGGAAGAAGGTTTGGGCACCTCTGGGACCACTGAACTCAGCTTCCCCTTGGGTGACAAGTGGCCACTTGAGCCTCTGGTTTCAGCATCACTGTGTTTGTTAAGGCTGCCTTCCCAGCCCCTGGAAGCCTCAGGACCCTCACTCATGTAATGCTTTCCCCTCCCTTAGTTTCTCCCACTCCTGATAGCTCTTTATTTCTCCTCCCTCTGTCTTCTCCTCTCTCTGTCCCTGCTTACTCCTGTCCTATCCTTCTGAGGGAGTGGACAGTGGGCAGCTACAGCATCACTCCTCTCAGGTTGTGAGACCTGCTCCCTCTGGTTGGCAATGACTCACCTTGAAGAATGACAAGAAGAGGTGGGAGAGGCTTGCATCACACCATGCAGTCCCTGCATCAGCAAATTCTCGCTGACGAGAGATTAATGAGAGCCATAGAGGTTTAAGCTTCATATTGTGTAGTGGCTGGCAGTCCTATCGTCCCAGAAGCCTCACCTTTATCTTCCTGCTGTCTCTTTCTCTTGTTCAGTCTTATCTGTTCCTGCTCCCTTTACTTCTCCCTTGATCCTTATACCTACACTCTCGTCACCTTTATCCTTTATTTTTTTAAAAAATTCTTTTAAAAATTAAAAAGAAGACTCAAATTTTAGCTGAAGACCAAGATAATGTGGTATGTCCTTGTCTTGATTCACAGTATTTCCTTTCCTTGATTGCCGGGAGCCAGCGTGAGGAATTCCACCCGTGACAAGGTCATGCGGCAGAGCTCTGATGGCAAGGCTAATTAGACCTCAGGTTTTCCCCCTGGAGTTTCCTGAGCATTCCCCCCACCCCCCGCAAAAAAAAAAAAAAAAAAAGAATCTGCCTGCTTTTCCACTCTTCTAATATTCTCTGGAAAAAGTCAACTCAGGGCTTTAGTCTTCTGCATTTGAAAGGGATGTTTCAGTTAAACCCCCTCTGATAACTCTCTAGCTTGCCTAACAGGTTCCCCCGGACCTCTTACAGCCTGTGAATTGCTTACAGCCCCCCAGCTGCGAGAGGCACAAAGTTTAAAAGCATCTTAAAGATACAGAGCCTTTTCTAAAGAGTTAAAAGTCATATTGGTGATGGGTTTTCACTGTTGACTCATTGATTGCTGCCAGGCCTCCATATTCTTTATCTTTTAGGCACCTGGGAGGATGTTAATCAATGTAAATGGGATATGGAAAAAGATATATAGTAATTTTGATGTTAGCAACACTAGACTTTTGAGTTAATTACTTTTCTCTTTGTTATATATCACTGCACTCCTCTTGTGTCCTTGCTATGTAAGAATGTAACTTTATTTAGTGCTTTCTGAGAATGGCACCAGACTTCGGGAAGATCAACACAAATCAGTCTTCTGGTTGACAAACGCTTATCAGAAAAAAGGCTGTAAAATGTTAATTGGCCCTTTTGGCTGGAAGATGATGTAAATTACCTAAGACTTGTGTATACAATTAGGTATGCAGAGAGAAAAGCCTGGTTTTGATAAGATTCTGGACTGCTAATGCTGCATAACTTTGTGTTACCCATTGATCTCCATGTTTTATCAAAAGTATAAAAGGCCTTCTGAACAATAGAGGACGGAGCCAGTCGCTGGACTGTTTTCCCCCGTGTCTCCTCTTTACTCTAATTTCAGGCTGAATTCCCATCTGGAGCGGGGCGGCTCACTAAGTCTACTTACTTGCCCTGGCTTTTAAGACCCACGCGAAAGGGAGCTTAAGAAGGGGCACCCTTAGATATTCAAGTGGACACCAGTGGCCCAACGTAGATAGTGCAAGCTCCTTGTCTGGAACTTTATTGGCCTTCCCTGTAAGCCAAGTTATTCAGCCTTCCTTCTCCACTTAATTTTCCTACTATACTACTGTTTCTTAATCTAATCTTATATTAATAAATAAATAAGTCTTTCCTCACCAACACTGTCCACGCTTCGAATTCCCTGGATCCACCGGGGCTGGACCCCAGCACTTGATTATCTAATTATAGTACATTCCTTCATCATTAAAGAAAGACTGTCAGAACCCAAATAGTGGTTTGTGGAAGTCTATGTTTACTCTACAAGTACCAGTGAGCATCTAGACTGTGGCCAGGCTCCTGTGGGCTCCTCCTGAAGTGAGAATGGCCTTCGTTTGTCAATACTGAGCACAGTCTCCCCAGATGTCTGCAAAACCTTTTATCAAATCATTTAGAATTGCCTGAAATCTATTAGTTGCCAAAATCGACCTATTTGGCAGTCACTGGGCTTTTGAAAGAAAAACAAAAGTACTGAATAGGCATAACCCAGCCTAAGCAGGAAACAGCAACCCACTCCAGTATTCTTTCCTGGAAAATCCTTTGTACAGAGGAGCCTGACAGGCTACAATCCATGGGGTCACAAAGAGTCAGGCATGACTGAGCAACTGAGCATGAGCACACAAGCCTAAGTTTCAGTATCTTAGAAACTAAACCCACCAGAGTGAGACAGACTAAACAATTTCATTCATAAGTCTAGACTAATTCCTTTATCCGAAAAAGATCCTTTAAGACAAAGATCAGGTCTGCTCGCTGGAAGCATGCAATATAACAAGTCTGCTCAGTGGTTTAGGACAGAGGCACAGATTTTACATGTATAATTGACTTTTGAAACCAGAGAACATGACTTCACTGCTTTTTAATTCACATCCAAAAAGTCAAAGTTCATAAGACGGATAAAAAATCAAGTGGGTGACTCTTTGCCTTACAAAACCATTAAGCCTTGGAGCTATTTGTTGTGGAAGCCCTTAGAGATGTCTACCTCTTGAGAGGAAAACATGTGGCCACTGCAGCATAAGAGAGTTTGGGAGTCAGAGAAGTTACTGCCAAAGGGAAATTAATCAACTATTCAAGTGAAGACAGAGTAGGTCTGAATTGCTGGGACAATGAACTGCCGTATACATGCACAATGAAATGTTAATACTGTTATCGCAATACAACAAACCTTCCTAATACATCACGTTATCCTGTATGCCTTTGGATAAAATCTCAGTGGCTCCTTTCAGGTACAAAATTTGGTAGAGTTCACTCAGCACCAAGGATTCCTTCAGCACCAGTGGCAGCTGAAGTTTTGAGCCTGCCTCCTATAACTTTCTCCCTCCCTGAACTCAGAAATGTGGGTCTCCCTCAACTTGCTACGTGGCTGTGGCTGTGGCCATCATGCAGGCTCTTACTTCTGTTGAGACTGTTTTCCCTCATTTCCCTCCATCCCTGGTCTCGGTCGCCTCTCCCCCCTGAGGCCAAAATACACTTTGTCATCCTGATAAGCTCCTACACATCCCTTGAGAGCCAGCTTAAGGATTCACTTTTCTGCAAAGCTTTCTGATCTGATCCCTCACTGGAGCCAGGCACTGAGGGTCCCTGAGGAGAATGTAAAGTGGGATGACTTTCCAATAGTTTCAGACCAAGCTGAATTAAGAAGGATGATGCTCTGTTAGTGACCTTGCTGCCTTGGGAAATTCATAGTAAGTTGTACAGTGAGGACCCAAAACTATTCAGAATCCAATATCCTTTTGAAATTATATTTGGCTGGTCAGAGTCCTCATTGCTGCATGGGGGCTTTCTCTAGTTGCGGTGCACAGGCTTCTCATTGCAGTGGCTTCTCTTGTTGTGGAGTACGACCTCTAGGGAGCATGAGCTTTAGTAGTTGTGCCACATGGACTCCAGAGCCAGGGCTCAGTAGTTGTGGTGCATGGGCTTAGCTGCTCTGCAGTATGTGAGATCTTCCTGGACCAGGGACAGAACACGTGTCCTGTGCATTGACAGTCAGATTCTTTACCACTGGATCACCAGGAAAGTACCTGGAACCCAGTATCTTGAAAAGGGGACCTGAACAATGAGTGTATCAGGGCTTTCTCACAAAAGAAGATGAACAGTATTGATAACAAAAATAATTACTGTTTTATAACAGAAGGGGGGAAATGAAGATATACAGATAGAGATGCTATAGTTAATTACTATTTACTTAAGTTTATATTCTAAATGTAACCAGATCAATGGCAGAATACTGCGCGGGACTAAATAAGCAGAGAGATCGTTTTATATTTGTAACTTCAAAGCATATGGGGCTTCCTTTGTGGCTCAGCTGGTAAAGAATCCACCTGGAAATGCGGGAGACCTGGGTTTGATCCCTGCATTGGGAAGATCCCCTGGAGAAGGGAGAGGCTACCCACTCCAGTATGGACTGTATAGTCCATGGGGTCGCAAAGAGTCAGATGATCCTGAGTAACTTTCACTTTCACTCAAAGCATATAGATAACTCATATTTTGACCAGACAGTGGTAGAAGTACATTTCCCTCTATTATCTACCTATCTGGTGTTCCCAGAGCACTCTTACCTTTTTGGTGTTGTCTTTTCGTTTTTCAGTCTCTGTTGAACTGTCAACGTCTTGAGGTCAGAATTTTGCTCACTCTGGTGTCTCCAACAATTAGCAGAATTTGGGGCATAAGGTAGGTATTTGTTAAATATTGTAGAATAAGTTGATTTGTATATGTAATGTCTTAGCTTTGTTCCTTTCATTGACTGTTGTGTATCTAGACCCTAAAAAAAAATCAGTATGTTGAATGCTCTCAGGAAATATTTCTTTAACAAGTGAATATAGCAGGTTGCTCCTTTCTGCCCCTAACCTTTGAAGTGAGATCATATTGCATGCTATGAGGCTAACACAGTGCCTAGTATATGCATTAGCTACTCAATGTGTGTGCTTTTTCTTTTTAAAAAAATATTTATTTTAATTGGAGGCTAATTACTTTACAAATGTGTGGTGCCCTACATTGACATGAATCATCCAAGGGTGTATATGTGTCCCCCTTCCCAAAACCCTCCCACCTCCCTCCCCATCCCATCCCTCTGGGTTGTCCCAGTGCACCAGCTTTGAGTGCCTGGCTCGTGCATCAAACTTGGACCAGTGATCCATTTCAGATATGGTAATATACATGTTTCAGTGCTATTTTCTAAATCATCCCACCCTTGCCTTCTCCCATAGAGTCCAAAATCTGTTCCTTAGATCTGTGTCTCTTTTGCTGTCTCATGCATAGGGTTGTTGCTACCATCTTTCTAAATTCCATATATATATGTTAATATACTGTACTGGTGGTTTTCTTTCTGACTTATTTCACTCTGTATAATAGGCTCCAGTTTCATCCACCTCATTAGAGCTGATTCAAATGCATTCTTTTTAATAGCTGAATAATATTCCATTGTGTATATGTTCCACAGCTTTCTTATCCATTCATCTGCTGATGAACATCTAGGTTGCTTCCATGTCCTAGCTATTGTAAACAGTGCTGCAATGAACATGTGTCTCTTTCAATTCTGGTTTCCTCGATGTGTATGCCCAGAAGTGGGATTGCTGGGTCATATGGCAGTTCTATTTCCAGTTTTTTAAGGAATCTCTGCACTGTTCTCCATGGTGGCTGTACCAGTTTGCATTCCCACCTACAGTGTAAGAGGGTTCCCTTTTCTCCACACCCTCTCCAGCATTTATTGTTTATAGACTTTGATGGTGGCCATTCTGACCAGCATGAGATGGTACCTCATTGTGGTTTTGATTTGCATTTCTCTGATAATGAGTGAATGATGTTGAGCATCTTTTCATATATTTGTTAGCCATCTGTATGTCTTCTTTGGAAAAATGTCTGTTTAGTTCCTTGGCCCGTTTTTTTTTTTGATTGGGTCATTTATTTTTCTGGAGTTGAGCTGCATGAGCTGCCTTTATATTTTTGAGATTAATTCTTTGTCAGTTTTTGAGGTTAATTCTTTGTCATGAATTCTTTGCTTCATTTGCTATTTTTTTCCTCCCATTCTGAAGGCTGCCTTTTCACCTTGCTTATAGTTTCCTTCATTGTGCAAAAGCTTTTAAGTTTAATTAGGTCTCATTTGTTTATTTTTGCTTTTATTTCCATTACTCTGGGAGATGGGTCATAGAGAATCTTGCCGTGATTTACGTCAGAGTGTTTTGCCTATGTTTTCCTCTACGAGTTTTATAGTTTCTGGTCTAACATTTAGATCTTTAATCCATTTTGAGTTTATTTTTGTGTATGGTGTTGGGAAGTGTTCTAGTTTCATTCTTTTACAGGTGGTTGACCAGTTTTGTTAGCATCACTTGTTAAAGAGATTATCTTTTCTCCATTGTATATTTTTGCCTCTTTTGTCAAAGAAAAGGTGTCCATAGGTGCGTGAATTTATCTCTGGGCTTTCTATTTTGCTCCATAGATCTTATTTAAATAAGATCTATATTTCTGTCTTTGTGCCAGTACCATACTGTTTTGATAACTGTAGCTTTGTAGTATAGCCTGAGTCAGGCAAGTTGATTCCTCCAGTTCTATTCTTTCTCAAGATTGCTTTGGCTATTCGAGGTTTTTTAGATTTCCATACAAATTATGAAATTATTTGTTCTAGTTCTGTGAAGATTATCATTGGTAGCTTAACAAGGATTGCATTGAATCTATAGATTGCTTTGGGTAGTATGCTCATTTTCACTATATTGATTCTTCTGATCCATGAACATGGTATATTTCTGCATCTATTTGTGTCATCTTTGATTTCCTTCATCAGTGTTTTATAGTTTTCTATACATAGGTCTTTTGTTTCTTTAGGTAGATTTATCCCTAAGTATTTTATTCTTTTCGTCACAGTGATGAGTGGGATTGTTTCCTTAATTTCTCTTTCTGTTGTCTTGTTGTTAGTGTATAGGAATGCAAGGGATTTTTGTGTATTAATTTTATATCCTGAAACTTGACTATACTCATTGATTAGCTCTAATAATTTTCTGGTGGTGTCTTTAGGGTTTTCTATGTAGAGGATCATATCATCTGCAAACAATGAGAGTTTTACTTTTTCTTTTCCAATCTGGATTCATTTTATTTCTTTTTCTTCTCTGATTGCTGTGACTAAAACTTCCAAAACTATGTTAAATAGTAATGGTGAGAATCGGCACCCTTGTCTTGTTCCTGACTTTAAGGGAAATGCTTTCAATTTTTATCCATTGAGGATAATGTTTGCTGTGGGTTTATCATATACGGCTTTTATTATGTTGAGGTATGTTCCTTCTATGCCTGCTTTCTGGAGGATTTTTATCATAAATGGATGTTGAATTTTGTCACAGGCTTTCTCTGGATCTATTGAGATAATCATATGGTTTTTATCTTTCATTTTGTTAATGTGATGTATCACATTGAGTGATTTGCAAATATAAAAATCTTTGCATCCCTGGAATAAAGCCCACTTGGTCATGGTGTATGATCTTTTAAATATGTTGTTGGATTTTGTTTGCTAGAATTTTGTTGAGGATTTTTGAATCTATGTTCATCAGTGATATTGGCCTGTAGTTTTCTTTTTTTGTGGCATCTTTCTCTGGTTTTGGTATTAGGGTGATGGTGGCCTCATAGAATGAGTTTGGGAGTTTACCTTCTTCTGCAATTTTCTGGAAGAGTTTGAGTAGGGATGGCATTAGCTCTTCTCTAAATTTTTGGTAGAATTCACCTGTGAAGCCATCTGGTCCTGGGCTTTTTTTTTGTTGAAAGATTTTTGATTACAGTTTTGATTTCTGAGCTTGTGATGGGTCTGTTAAGATTTTCTGTTTCTTCCTGGTTCACTTTTGGAAGGTTATAATTTTTCTAAGAATTTGTCCATTTTTTTCCACATTGTCCATTTTATTGGCATATAGTTGCTGATAGTAAGTAGTCTCTTATGATACTTTGTATTTCTGTGTTGTCTGTTGTGATTTCTCCATTTTCATTTCTAATTTTGTTGATTTGATTCTTCTCCCTTTTTTTCTTGATGAGTCTACCTAATGGTTTGTCTATTTTATTTATGTTCTCAAAGAATCACTTTTAGTTTTGTTGATTTTTGCTATGGTCACCCTTGTGTCTTTTTCATTTATTTCTGCCCTAATTTTTATGATTTCTTTCCTTCTGCTACCCCTGGGGGTCTTCATTTCTTCTTTTGCTAGTTGCCTTAGGTGTAGAGTTAGGTTATTTATTTGATTTTTCTCTTGTTTCTTGAGGTAAGCTTGTATTGCTATGAACTTTCCCTTTAGCACTGCTTTTATTGAATTCCATAGGTTTTGGGTTGTCATGCATTCATTTTCATTTGTTTCTATACATATTTTTATTTCTTTTTTATTTCTTCTGTGATTTGTTGGTTATTCAGAAGTGTGTTATTTAGCCTCCATATGTTTGTATTTTTAATAGTTTCTTCCTGTAGTTGACATCTAATCTTACTGCACTGTGATCAGAAAAGATGCTTGAAATGATTTCAATTTTTTTTTAATTTACCAAGGCTAGATTTATGGCTCAGGATGTGATCTATCCTGGAGAATGTTCCGTGTGCACTTGAAAAAAAGGTGAAATTCATTGTTTTGGGGTGAAATAGCCTATAGATATTGATCAGGTCTAACTGGTCCATTGTATCATTTACAGTTTGTGTTTCCTTGCTAATTGTCTGTTTAGTTGATCTATCCATAGGTGTGAGTGGGGTATTAAAGTCTCCCACTATTACTGTGTTACTGTTAATTTCCCCTTTCATATTTGTTAGCATTTCCCCTATGTATTGAGGTGCTCCTATGTTGGGTACATATATATTTATAGTTGTTATATCTTCTTCTTGGATTGATCTTTTGATCATTATGTAGTGTTCTTCTTTGTCTCCTTTCACAGCCTTTATTTCCAAGTCTATTTTATCTGATACGAGTATTGCTATTCCTGCTTTCTTTTGGTCTCTATTTGCATGAAGTATCTTTTTCCAGCCCTTCACTTTCAGTCTGCATGTGTCCCTTGGCTTGAGGGGGTCTCTTGTAGACAGCATATACAGGGGTCTTGTTTTTGTATCCATTCAGCCAGTCTTTGTCTTTCGATTGAGGCATTCAACCGATTTACATTTAAGGTAATTATTGATAAGTATGATCCCATTGCCATTTACTTTGTTGTTTGGGGTTCGAGTTTATAAACCTTTTCTGTGTTTCCTGTCTAGAGTAGATCATTTAGCATTTTTGAAGAGCTGGTTTGCTGAATTCTCTCAGCTTTTGCTTGTCTGTAAAGCTTTTGATTTCTCCTTCATATTTGAATGAGATCTTTGCTGGGTACAGTAATTTGGGTTGTAGAATTTTCTCTTTAATCATTTGCCATTTCCTTCTGGCCTGAAGAGTTTCTATACAAAGATCAGCTGTTATCCTTATGGGGATCCATTTGTTTGTTATTTGTTGCTTTTCCCTTGCTACTTTTAATATTTGTTCTTTGTGTTTAATCTTCAGTAGTTTGATTTATATGTGTCTTGGGGTGTTTTGCCTTGGGTTTATCTTGTTTGGAACTCTGGGTTTCTTGGACTTGGGTGGCTATTTCCTTCCCCATTTTAGAGAAGTTTTCAACTATTATCTCCTCAAGTGTTTTATCATGCTCTTTCTTTTTGTCTTCTTCTTCTGAGACTCCTATGATTCGAATGTCGGGGTGTTTAACATTGTCCAAGTTATGACCAACCTAGATAGCATATTGAAAAGCAGAGACATTACTTTGCCAACAAAGGTCTGTCTAGTCAAGGCTATGGTTTTTCCAGTGGTCATGTATGGATGTGAGAGTTGGACTGTGAAAAAAACTGAGCGCCAAAGAATTGATGCTTTTGAACTGTGGTGTTGGAGAAGATTCTTGAGAGTCCCTTAGACTGCAAAGAGTTCCAACCAGCCCATTCTGAAGGAGATCAACCCTGGGATTTCTTTGGAGGGAATGATGCTGAAGCTGAAACTCCAGTACTTTGGCCACCGCATGCAAAGAGTTGACTCATTTGGAAAGATTCTGATGCTGGGAGAGATTGGGGGCAGGAGGAGAAGGGGACAACAGAGGATGAGTTGGCTGGATGGCATCACTGACTCGACAGACGTGAGTTTGAGTGAACTTCAGGAGTTGGTGATGGACAGGGAGGCCTGGCATGCTGTGATTCATGGGGTCGCAAAGAGTTGGACACGACTGATAGACTGAACTGAACTGAACTGAGAGGTCTCTGAAGTTGTCTTCATTTCTTTTAATTCTTTTTTCTGTTTTCCTCTCTGCTTCATTTATTTCCGCTATCCTATCTTCTACCTCACTATCCTATTTTCTGTCTCAGTTATTCTACTGTTGCTTCCCTCCAGAGTGCTTTTGATCTCATTTATTGCATTATTCATCATTGACTGACTCTTCTTTATTTCTGCGCAGTTCACTTCAGTCTCTCAGTTGTGATCAACTGTTTGCGACCCCATGAACTGCAGAGCATACCAGGCCTCCCTGTCCATCACCAACTCCCAGAGTTTACTCAAACTCATGTCCATTGAGTCAGTGATGCCATCCAACCATCTCACTCTTCTGTTGTCCCCTTCTAGTCCTGTCCTCAATCTTTCCCAGCATCAGGGTCTTTTCACATGAGTCAGTTCTTCACATCAAGTTGCCAAAGTATTGGAGTTTCGGCTTCAACATCAGTCCTTCCAATGAATATTCAGGACTGATTTCCTTTAGGATTGACAGGTTTGATTTCCTTGCAGTCCAAGAGACTCTCAAGAGTCTTCTCTAATACCACAGTTCAAAATCATCAATTCTTCAGCACTCAGCTTTCTTTATAGTCTAACTCTCACATATATACATGACTACTGGAGAAACTATAGCTTTGATGAGACAGACCTTTGTTGGCAAAGTAATGTCTCTGCTTTTTAATATGCTGTCTAGGTTGGTCATAACTTTCCTTCCAAGAAGTAAGCGTCTTTTAATTTCATGGCTGCAGTCACCACCTGCAGAGATTTTGGAGCCCAAGAAAATAAAGTCTCTCACTGTTTCCATTGTTTCCCCATCTATTTGCCATGACCTGATGGGACCTGATGCCATGATCTTAGTTTTCTGAATGTTAAGCTTTAAGCCAACTTTTTCACTCTCCTCTTTCACTTTCATCAGGAGGCTGTTTAGTCCCTCTTTGCTTTCTGCCATAAGGGTGGTGTCATGTGCATATCTGAGGTTATTGATATTTCTCCTGGCAATCTTGATTCCAGCTTGTGCTTCATCCAGCCCAGCGTTTCTCATGATGTACTCTGCATATAAGAAAAAATAAGTAGGGTGACAATATATAGCTTGAAATACTCCTTTTCCTATTTGAAACCAGTCTGTTGTTCCATGTCCATTTCTAACTGTTGCTTCTAGGTCCTTGTTAAACATTTCTTGCATCTTCTCAATCCTTGTCTCTAGTCTATTTATCTGTAACTCCATTTTGTTTTCAAGATTTTGGATCATCTGTACTATCATTATTCTGAATTCGTTTTCAGATAGACTGCCTATCTCCTCCTCTTTGGTTTGGTGGGCATTTATCATGTTTATTTACCTACTGAATACTTCTCTGCCTTTTCATCTTGTTTATATTGCTGTGTTTGGGGTGCCCTTTCTGTAGGCTGAAAATTCTTGGTTCCTGTTTATTGTGGAGCATGCTCCCTGCAGGTGGGTTTGGACTAGTGGTTTGTCAAGGTTTCCTGGTTAGGAGAGTTTGCATCTGTGTTCTGGTGGGTGGAGCTGAATCTCTTCTCTCTGAAGTGCAATGAAGTGCCCAGTAGTGAGTGTTGGGGTGTCTATGGGTTTGGCATGGCTTTGGGCATCCTGACTTTTAATGCTCATGGCTGTGTTCCTGCTTTGCTGGAGAATTAACATGGTATGTCTTGCTCTGGAACTTGTTGGCTCTTGGGTAGAACTTGGTTTCATTGTAGGTATGGTGGCTTTTGGATGAGTTCTTGTCTATTAATGTTCCCTGGAATCAGGAGTTCTCTGATGTTCTCAAATTTTGGAGTTAAGTCTTCTGCCTCTGGCTTTCAGTCTTATTCTTACAGTAGCTTCAAGACATCTCCATTCATACAGCACAGATGATAAAACCTCTAGGTTAATGATGAAAAAATTTTCCACAGTGAGGGACACCCAGAGAGGTTCACAGAGTTATGTGGAGAAGAGAAGAGGGAGGAGGGAGATAGAGGTGACCAGGAGGAGAAGAGGGGGAGTCAAAAGGGGAGAGATCAGTCTAACCAGTAATCAGTTCCCTCAGTGTTCTCCATAGTCTGGAACGCCCAGAGAGATTCACAGAGTTAGGCAGAGAAGAGAAGAGGGAGGGAGGAGATAGAGGTGATCTGGGAGAGAAAAGGGAGGGTCAAAAAGGGAAAGAGCAGTTAAGCCAGCAATCACACCCCTAATTGAAAATGGATACTGGACATTAGATTCCCAAAGGTACAAAATTGATAAGAAACAGAAAAAGCAAAGATTAAAAATTTAGAGCAGAGGTAAGACTCTCAAAAATACAATATTAAAAATACAAAACAAAATCAATCACAAAATTATAAAAAATATGTATATATGAAATTTGCTTTAAAAATAAGGTATTCTTTTTTGCAAGGTAATAGTAGGTTATAATAATGAAAATTAAAGGTGTAATAAAGGACTTAAATTTTTTTAAAAATTAAAAAGTGATGATAGTGAAAAATATATCTGCAAATATCTGTGGAGCTCTTTGGGCAGTGTGGGGTCTGTTCTTTTTCAGATGGTTCCTTGTTTCAGCTTGTACTTGTTCTCAAAGTCTATAGGCCCCCTCCGATGCTTAGTCAATGTTAACTACAGAGTTTTAATCTGTTGCACCTGTCACTTCCAGAGCGGTTCCCTCTTCTTTGATTATTTTGGCTTCTCTGCAAGTCTCTTTAGTATCTAATTTCCACCCTGACACAAGGGGCAAAGGTGGTCACTTATTTAGGCTCGCTGGTTCAGTTGTGTTGTGGGGAGGGAGGAACACTGCAAACAAATATCACTGGCGTGTGTGGGGAGTGCTTGCAGTGTATGGACCACACTGGGTTTGCCCCAGCTCCAGGCGGTGTGTGTTTCCCGGGTCTACACTGCTCAGGCTCCAGGTTGCTCAGCAGGGGCACTGTCCAAAGCGGGCCTTGTGTTTCATGTACTTCCCAGGTCTAAGCTGCTCAGGTTCAGGTTCTCGGGTACCCCACAGGAGCACAGACTCGGTTGGGTGTGTGTTTGTGCCCTTCCCAGGTCCTAACAGCTCAGGGAACCAGGTGCATGGCGAGCGCACTGTCCCAGGTGGGCCGTGCATCTGAATCACCTCCCCGGTCCCAGCGACTTGTTTTCCCGGGTGCTCTGCGAGAGCACCGTCTCAGGTGTGCTGTGTGTCTCCTCTGGGGAGCTGATCTCAGGCTGAGACCCTCCTGGCAGATGTCAACCATCCAGGATCCCAGGAAGACGTGGTTAGCAACTGGGAGCCCGCTCACAGTTTGGTGGAGGATGCCAGTCTCTGGGGTCGAGAATGGAGCATCCCCTTGCCTTCCGGCTCTGGCTGTCACCCGCCTGCTTCTCTGCCTCTGGCAGCGGGGAGGGACCTGTCCGCAGCTGGCCAGCTCTCCTTTGGTATTCGCTCAATCCTTTGTTCTGTGAGCTGGCCAGGCTGCGAGTTAGAGCCTTTCGTGGGAAAGTTTTCTCAGGTTAGCTCCCTCAGATTGTCCTCGGGGTGTTCAGGCTGGGTCCTTACCCTAAGCACCAATTATGCAGCCCGCACCTCCCTGTCCAGCCCCTGCTCGCTGGTGGCCGATGCAAGCATTTGGGCTACTTCTCAGCTGGCAGTTGCGGTTAGGCACGTATTCTGTGGGTTTCTTTTTTTTCCTCTCCCAGTTAAGTTGCCCTCTGAGATTCCAAAACTGCTCACAGATCCACCTGTGAGAGGGTTTCCTACTGTTTGGAAATGCCTCCTCCTTCACGACTCCCTGCCTAGGACAGGCCTCCGTCCCTAATTCTTTCGTCTCTCTTTTTGTCTTCTGTATTTTGTCCCACCTCCTTTTGAAGACAATGGGCTGCCTTTCTGGATGCCTGGTGTTCACCACCAGCATTCAGAAGTTGTTTTGTGGAAGTTGCTCAGCATTCAGTTGATCTTTGATGAATTTGTGGGGGAGAAAGTGGTCTCCCCACCTATTCCTCCACCATCTTGGGCTTATTCCTCTTGTGTGTGCTTCTTCTTCTTGTCAGCTTTGAAAAACAAACTTAGGTATTCTGGGAGAGGGAAAAAATCCTCCCCATTAGCATACAACAGATCCTCAGAGGATGTCTCAGAGGGTCTGTGAACCTGAAACCAAGCGGGACCCTGTGGGGTTCCTGGGCGTGGAAGCATGTCTTTCTCCCCCATTTCTTATTTATAGAGAACAGACTCCAACCTCCATGACCTTTCCTGAGTTCCAAAGGGCAAATTTGAACAGTTACTAATCAGGGAAGGTAGGGGGTGCAGAGACAAGGGAGGAGCAGTCAAGAAACAATAGTGAAGGCTTGGGGCAGGGTCCTGGTTCCACCTCAAGGGATACATAAAACATGCATTTAAAAAATCTTTAAGCTCTTTAAGAACTAAGTTCATTTCAGTTCAGTCATTCAGTCTCTGTTGTATCCAACTTTTTGAGACCCCATGGATTGCAGGACACCAGGCTTCCCTGTCCATCACCAACTCCTGGAGCTTGCTCAAACTGATGTCCATTGAGTCGGTGACGCCATCCAACCATTTCACCCTCCATCATCCTCTTCTCCTCCTGCCTTTAATCTTTCCCAGCATCAGAGTCTTTTCCAATAAGTCAGTTTTTCACAACAGGTGGCCAAAATATTGGAGTTTCAGCTTCAGCATCAGTCCTTCCAATGAATATTCAGGGTTGATTTCCTTTAGGATTGACTGGTTTGATCTTGCAATCCAAGGGACTCTCAAGAGTCTTCTCTAACACTACAGTGCAAAAACATCAATTCAGCACTCAGCTTTCTTTATAGTCCAACTCTCACATCCATACATGACTACTGTAAAAACCATAGCTTTGACCAGAGGGACTTTTGTTGGCAAAGTAATGTCTCTGGTTTTTAATATTCTGTCCAGGTTGGTCATACGTTTTTCTCCAAGAACAACTAAAACCCCCAACAAATATAGTTATAGAACTATATTATAGAACTTATATATTATTTAGTTATTTTATAGAATTTATTTAGTTACTTATAGAATTTAGTTATAGAACTTTAGTTATAGAACTAAAACCCCCAACAAATGGAAGATGTTAGCATTCTTCATTCCAGAGAAGATCACCTGAGTTCAGATTAAAGGAGTGCAGGCCCTGCGCATACCATAATCTTATCAGCAGCCCCATTCTTGAACCATTGCAACATATCCTCCTGGGGTGGGACACACAACTTTTCAGGACAGGAGCCTACTGTGGCCCCCTTTGTCTGACAAAGCAACGAAGCTATCCTTTTTTACCTTACCCAAAACTCTATCTCTGAAATTCAATTCAGCCCTGGTGCAGAGAGGCCAAGTTTTCAGCATCAAACCCACTGAACAAATCTCTTTGTTCCCAGAGGAAAGCAGTTAATAAATGAGTCTTAACTCAGTCTCTGGATTTAAAATGAAGTCAAGCTTAACTATGTCCTTTTCCAGGGAGATTTGGATTTTAAAAATTAATTATTAGCAAGACCATACATAATTCAAAGGGAAGGGTTCATAAACATGGCACTTCTAGCCACAGAGAGGAAGATATATGGCAGCCCCCACCCCAGGAACCCCATCCTTTCCATATGCATGGTTGCTGGATGCCCAGTCTGAGACTAAGGCTGTGAACAAAGACAGCTCACCCCTCCTCTTTCCTCCTCTCTTTCTTTGTAAAGTAGCTAAACTTTCTCAGTCCTCCGATTACTCAACAGACAAAGCAGATGTGTGTGTTAAGTTTCTTCAGTCATGTGCAACTCTTTGAGACCCCATGGACTGTAGCTTGCAGGCTCCTCTGTCCATGGGTTTCTCCAGGCAAGAATACTGGAGTGGGTTTCCATTTCCTCCTCTAGGAGATCTTCCTGACCTGGGGACTGAACCCACATCTCTTACGTCTCCTCCATTGGCAGGCAGGTTCTTTACCACTAGTGCCACCTGGGAACACCCTACCTCCCCACTCCCCACTGCCCCAACAAAGCAGATAGGAACTGCAATTTTTTTAAATTAATTTATTTTTTAACTGAAGGATTATTGCTTTACAGAATTTTGTTGCTTTCTGTCAAACCTCAGCATGAATCAGCCATAGGTATACCATATATCCCCTCCCTCTTGAACCTCTCTCTCATCTCCCTCCCCATCCCACACTTCTAGGTTGATACAGAGCCCCTGTTTGAGGAAATGCAATGTTTGAAGACCCAAACCTGGGGGGACTGACCCATAGGTGTCGCTGTTGAGCTTTATCTTGTTTCTCTTCTTAAAAGCAAGATCTGCCTTGAAGGAAGGGGGACCTTGGGCCTCTGAGGTTAAGGAAGAAATCTATGGATGAAAAATGTCACCTGCCATATCAGCAAATAAAAGATGCTGTCACTAAGCCATTAGCATTGCAGCCTGAGAGAACTCAGCATGGAAAATGCAGGATACTCGCCCTAGAGAGTTAAGGTGCGTATGGAAGGAATGATTTCAATGAGCCCAGACTCTTGCATCTTCCCAAACATAGAAAAGAACTACATTCATTAATTTGAGATGTCTGGTTTTCTTTAATTAACTATAATTAACAGACATTCCAACTACCTCGTCTTTGTTGCAAAAATCCCTATATAACCTGGCTCCTCACTCACCTCTTTGGATCAGTCCTTCAGAGCTACCTGAGAGGCTGCCTCCCAGGCTCAAGTCCTCAGAAAGTCCACCAAATAAAGTATAATTCTCAACTTTTAGGTTGAGCCTTTTTTTTTTTCTTCCACATTTCCTTTTTTTCAGAGAAACATTTCTGCAGAATGTTTGCTCCAGGAAGACTTCATAGGGGTCTGGTATGAGCTTGAGCTGAAGGCAGAAATGAAATTTTCTTTCTGTCTATGCTCCCTTCAGGCTTCCCATATAGCCAAAGTGGTAAAGAACCTCCCTGCCACTGCAGGAGACTTAAGAGACGTGGGTTCAATCCTTGGATCGGAGAGATTCACTGGAGGAGGGCACAGCAACCCACTCAAACATTCTTGCCTATAGAATCCCATAGACATGACTGAAGTGACTTAGCATGCAAGCATGCTCCCTTTATTTAAAATAAGCTTGGCCCCTGAATTGCTGGACTTTCTGGCCCCTCACCCTCCACTTCGCCTGAATCCTGAGGAGTTGTTCTATTGTGGAGGCCCTTCTGACTCTGGCCAGGCTGTTCTGTCTGTGAAGCTGAATAACTCTTAATTGGTCTTTGCTACAGTAGTCGAAGTATGTACCACACACCAGCTGCTGGTCTAGGCCAATCTGTTACTGGTTTGTGATGAGGTAAGAATATAAAATGACTGGGTCACTAAGCACACTATTTAGTTCAGTTCTTTCTTTGTTAGTAATGAAACTGTGCAATTCAAGTTGGAACTTGAACCCATCAGCCAGGACTCAAACCCAACCAAAACCAAAACTGGGACTTGGACTCACTGTCTTTTAGTTGAGATCACACACCTAGGTTTCCCAAGTTGTGCAGTGGTGAAGAATATGCCTGCCAATGCAGGAGATGCAGGTTCGATCCCTGGGTCAGGAAAGATGCCCTGGAAGAGGAAATGGCAACTCACTCCAGTATTCTTGCCCGAAGAATCCCATGGACAGAGGAGCCTGGCGGGCTACAGAACATGGGGTTGCAAAGAGTCAGATACTACTGACCGACTAAGCCTGTGCACACATACACACACACCTGGTCTCAAGACTAAATGAAGCTCAGTTCTTAATGTCTCATTGCAGAAAGAATTCAATGACAAAGTGAGAGGTAAGAAGGAGATTTATTTAGAGGGGAACACACTCCACAGTCAGAGTGTGAGCCATCTCAGAAGGTGAGAGCAGCCCCCAAGTATGATTTGATTAGTCTTTATGTGCTAAGTTCATAGGCTAATGAGTAGAAGGATTGTTTCAACTATTTCAGGGAAGGGGTGGAAAATTCCAGCAGCTGGGCCACCCACTTTTTGGCCTTTGATGGTTAGCCTCAGAACTATTGGTGCATATGGATGTGTTATTTAGATGCTAATAAATTCCCATGAGTGTGGAACTAGGCTCAAGGTCTAGTGGAAGTCGAATCTCCTGCCATCTTGGACCCTGTTGGTCCTAAACAGTTTTTGTCATGTCCTACAGCTATGTCATTCTTTTAAAGGTTGTACCCTGCCCTCTTCCTTCCTGTTTCAGTAAAATTCCCTTGATGAAGGAGGCAGTGTGTGGACTTCCCTTCTAACACAGCTCTTTTTGGTCACAGGTTGGCTCTTGAGTAGGTCAGTCATTTCAGTTCAGTCACTCAGTCATGTCAGACTCTTTGTGACCCCATGGACTGCAACACACCAGGCTTCCCTGTATATCACCAACTCCCAGAGCTTGCTCAAACTCATGTCCATTG
Source organism: Capra hircus (assembly GCF_001704415.2). NCBI lineage: Eukaryota > Metazoa > Chordata > Mammalia > Artiodactyla > Bovidae > Capra > Capra hircus. The sequence goes on along the minus strand of NC_030835.1, from coordinate 39,037,502 downwards.
AGTCGGTGATGCCATCCAGCCATCTCATCCTCTGTTGTCCCCTTCTCTTCCTGCCTTCAATCTTTCCCAGCATCAGGGTCTTTTCAAATAAGTCAATTCTTCACAACAGGTGGCCAAAGTATTGGAGTTTCATCTTCAGCATCAGTCCTTCCAATGAACATTCAGGATTGATTTCCTTTAGGATTGACAGGTTTGATCTCCTTGCAGTCCAAGGGACTCTCAAGACTCTTCTACAATACCACAGTTCAAAAGCATCAGTTCTTTGGTACTCAGCTTTCTTTATAGTCAAACTCTCACATGCATACATGACCACTGTAAAAACCATAGCTTTGACTAGATGGACCTTTGTCAGCAAGGTGATGTCTCTGCTTTCTAATATGCTGTCTAGGTCAGTCATAGCTTTTCTTCCGAGCAAGCATCTTCATTTCATGGTTGCAGTCACCATCTGCAGTGATTTTGGAGCCCAGAAAAATAAAGTCTCTCACTGTTTCCCCATCTATTTGCCATGACGTGATGGGACCAGATGCCATGATCTTCATTTTCTGAATGTTGAGCTTTAAGCCAACTTTTTCACTCTCCTCTTTCACTTTCATCAAGAGGCCCTTTAGTTCTTTGCTTTCTGCCATAAGGGTAGTGTCATCTGCATATCTGAGGTTATTGATATTTCTCCCAGCAATCTTGATCCCAGCTTGTGTTTCATCCAGCCCGGCATTTCACATAATGTACTCTGCACATAAGTTAAATAAGCAGGGTGACAACATACAGCCTTGACGTACTCCTTTCCCAATTCAGAACAAGTCCGTTGTTCCATGTCCAGTTCTAACTGTTGCCTCTTGACCTGCATACAGATTTCTCAGGAGGCAGGTAAGGTGGTCTGGTATTCCCATTTCTTTAAGAATTTCCCACAGTTTGTTGTGATCCACACAGTCAAAGGCTTTGGCATAGTCAATAAAGCAGAAATAGATGTTTTTCTGGAGCTCTCTTGCTTTTTTGATGATCCAATGGATGTTGGTAATTTGATTTCTGGTTCCTCTGCCTTTTCTAAATCCAGCTTGAACATCTGGAAGTTCACAGTTCACATACTGCTGAAGACTGGCTTGGAGAATTTTGAGGATTACTTTGCTAGGGTGTGAGATGAGTGCAACTGTGCAGTAGAGTGAACATTCTTTAGCATTGGAAAGAAAACTGACCTTTTCCAGTCCTGTGGCCACTGCTGAGTTTTCCAAATTTGCTGGCAGATTGAGTGAAGCACTTTCACAGCATCATCTTTTAGGACTTGAAATAGCTCAACTGGAATTCCATCACCTCCACTAGCTATGTTCGTAGTGATGCTTCCTAAGACCCACTTGGCTTCACATTCCAGGATGTCTGGCTCTAGATGTGTGATCACACCATCGTGGTTATCTGGGTCATGAAGATCTTTTTTGTACAGTTCTTCTGTGTATTCCTGCCACTTCTTCTTAATATCTTCTGCTTCTCTTAGGTTCAATACAAGAATACACAGAAGAACTATATAAAAATACACAAGAGTAAACTGAAGAATTGTACAAAAGAGATCTTGAATAGGTAGTTCTTCCTGAGTCCAGGATTGATATGTCCTCTTCTGGGCAACTCCCACAGCTCCTCCATGCCTACCTCATCTCTTCCTTGTAAGGAGCAGAATTTATCACCCCAAAATGTGTCTCATTGGCATGAAGATTAATTTAGGCTGATTATTTTTAAGAAGTAGAGGTCTCAGGAAGTCTTGTTACCTCTCTCTTAGCTGCCTAAAGAATTTAGATAAAGAACCAGTTCCCAGAATAGAGCTATCACCAGAGGATATGGTCTGGGTGTGGTGGGGAAACTCAGTTTAGAGATCAGAGTCCACTCTGTGTCCCAGCAAACATTTGTTTACCAAACATTTACTTTTCCTCTTCCTGTGAATTGCCTTCCTCTCCTTTCAAATCCCAAACCATTGCTATCTCATCTTTAGCTGAAGGTGGTGTCAACTACAAATTGGCATTTACCAACAGCATTGCCAATGACTGAACAACAAGGCATTTTGCCATCTGCCTCTACAGAGATTGAACACCAAGCTGCTATAGCTGCTGACCTGCAACAACTCCTGAGGGGTTCAGGGTGCAGTGAGGAACTCTGTGCTCCAGGGAATCTGGTGGGTCAGGTCTTCGGATCAGTTCAATTCAGTTCAGTCGCTCAGTCATGTCTGACTCTTTGCGACCCCATGAATTGCAGCATGCCAGGCCTCCCTGTCCATCACCAACCTCCAGAGTTCACTCAGACTCACATCCATCGAGTCAGTGATGCCATCCAGCCATCTCATCCTCTGTCGTTCCCTTCTCCTCCTGCCTCCAATCCCTCCCAGCATCAGAGTCTTTTCCAATGAGTCAACTCTTCACATGAGGTGGCCAAAGTACTGGAGTTTCAGCTTTAGCATCATTTCTACCAAAGAAATCCCAGGGCTGATATCCTTCAGAATGGACTGGTTGGATCTCCTTGCGGTCCAAGGGACTCTCAAGAGTCTTCTCCAACACCACAGTTCAAAAGCATCAATTCTTCGGTGCTCAGCCTTCTTCACAGTCCAACTCTCACATCCATACATGACCACAGGAAAAACCATAGCCTTGACTAGAGGGACCTTAGTTGGCAAAGTAATGTCCTGCTTTTGAATGCGCTATCTAGGTTGGTCATAACTTTTCTTCCAAGGATTAAGCGTCTTTTAATTTCATGGCTGCAGTCACCATCTGCAGTGATTTTGGAGGCCCCCCCCCCAAAATAAATCTGACACTGTTTCCACTGTTTCTCCATCTATTTCCCATGAAGTGATGGGACCTGATGCCATGATCTTAGTTTTCTGAATGTTGAGCTTTAAGCCAACTATTTCACTCTCCTCTTTCACTTTCATCAAGATGCTTTTTAGCTCCTCTTCACTTTCTGCCATAAGGGTGGTGTCATCTGCATATCTGAGGTTATTGATATTTCTCCCGGCAATCTTGATTCCAGCTTGTGCTTCTTCCAGTCAGTGTTTCTCATGATGTACTCTGCATATAAGTTAAATAAGCAGGGTGACAATATACAGCCTTGACGTACTCCTTTTCCTATTTGGAACCAGTCTGTTGTTCCATGTCCAGTTCTAACTGTTGCTTCCTGACCTGCATACAGATTTCTCAAGAGGCAGGTCAGGCGATCTGGTATTCCTATCTCTCTCAGAATTTTCCACAGTTTACTGTGTTCCACACAGTCAAAGGCTTTGGAATAGTCAATAAAGCAGAAATAGATGTTTTTCTGGAATTCTCTTGCTTTTTCCATGATCCAGCAGATGTTGGCAATTTGATCTCTGGTTCCTCAGCCTTTTCTAAAACCAGCTTGTACATCAGGAAGTTCAAGGTTCACATATTGTTGAAGCCTGGCTTGGAGAATTTTGAGCATTACTTTACTAGCATGTGAGATGAGTGCAATTGTGTGGTATTTTGAGCATTCTTTGGCATTGCCTTTCTTTGGGATTGGAATGAAAACTGACCTTTTCCAGTCCTGTGGCCACTGCTGAGTTTTCCAAATTTGCTGGCATATTGAGTGCAGCACTTTCACAGCATCATCTTTCAGGATTTCAAATAGCTCCATTAGAATTCCATCACCTCCACTAGCTTTGTTTGTAGTGATGCTTTCTAAGGCCCACTTGACTTCACATTCCAAGATGTCTGGCTCTAGATGAGTGATCACACCATCGTGATTGTCCGGGTCGTGAAGATCTTTTTTGTACAGTTCTTCTGTGTATTCTTGCCACCTCTTCTTAATATCTTCTGCTTCTGTTAGGTCCTTACTATTTCTGTCCTTTATCGAGCCCATCTTTGCATGAAATGTTCCCTTGGTATCTCTAATTTTCTTGAAAGGATCTCTAGTCTTTCCCATTCTATTGTTTTCCTCTATTTCTTTGCATTGATCGCTGAAGGAGGCTTTCTTATTTCTTCTTGCTATTCTTTGGAACTCTGCATTCAGATGCTTATATCTTTCCTTTTCTCCTTTGCTTTTCACTTCTCTTCTTTTCACAGCTATTATTAAGGCCTCCCCAGACAGCCATTTTGCTTTTTTTACATTTCTTTTCCATTTGGATGCTTTTAGGAACAGACTTTATGATCTCAATCCTTGCATCTCCTCATATCTAGAGAAGCACTAAATCCCTTCGTGGTGATGTCAGATCCTCATGACCAACAAAAACCTTTTGTAAAATGAGTGCTTCATGGTATTTACTCCCCCTTCACCAAAACCTTATAATTGACCTTTCCCCACTGCTTCTTTGGAGCAGTCTCTCAGAGCTATCCCTGGGCTGCAGTCCTCACTTTGCCCCAAATAAAACTTAACTCACAGCTTTCAAGTTGTACCTCTTTTTTAGTCGAGAGTGGTGTTTGAGGTTGAGGGCTTGGGCCATTTTAGTGAGTTGCTTTGTTCTCCTGGGTTTCTCCCATGCATGCGTGAGGGCCAAATCACTTCAGTTGTGGCCAACTTTGTGACCCTATTGACCATAGCCCACCAGGCTGTCAATGGGATTCTCCAGGCAAGAATACTGGAGTGGGTTGCCATTTCCTCTTCCAGGGGATCTTCCCGACCCTGGGATCAAACCTGAATCTTTTGTTTGCCTCCTGCATTGGCAGGTGGATCCTTTACCCCTAACACCAACTGGGAAGCCCATGCATATATGTTATTAAAGTTCTTGCTTGATTTTCTCCTATTAATCTATCACAAGCTAGTTAATTCTTAGACCAGCCAGGAGAACCTAGAAGGGTAGAGGAAAATTTCACCCTTCCTGACACCCTCCATCCACCCTATTGAAACCATGCAACTCATTTTGGGACTTGAACCCACAGTCTTTTAACTGAGATCACACCTGGTTTCAGGACTTAATGAAGCTTGGGTTATTGATGTCTCTTCACAGAAAGAATTCAGTGAGAGATCAAGTGATAGGTAAGAAATGGATTTATTTAGAGAGAAACACTCTACAGAGAGAGTGTGGGCAATCTCAGAAGGTGAGAGTGGCCCAGGGTATGGGGTTGTCAGTTTGTATAGGAATGGTTAATTTCTTAGGCTAATGAGTAGGAGAGATATTCCAGCTATTTTGGGAAATGTTTGGAGATTTCCAGGAATTGGACCACTGCCCACTTTTTGACCTTTATTGTCAGCCTTGTAACTGTCATGGCACTTGGGAATGTGTCATTTAGCTTGCTTGTGTGTTACATCAAGTGTATACTGAAGCTCAAGGTCTAGTGGAAGTTGACTCATCTGCCATCTTGGACCTATTTGGTTCTAATCAGTTTATATGGGTCCTCCGGCTGTGTCATTCTTTTAAAGCGTGTGCCCTGCCCCTTTCCTCCTGCTTCACTACCAGTGTCAAAACACCAGCAAACTCTATTGTAATCATCTATTTTCCCAAGTTGTTTACAAGTGTTTCTTATGTATCTGGGACTTGACACATAACACATGCTTAGGAAATACCTGTTGAAAGAGTCAATAAATGACTTTCCACTATTTTCAATACTAAGCATTTCTTTTGTGCTTCCCTAGTGGCTCAGTGGTAAAGAATCTGCCTACAATGCAGGAAACAGGGGTTTGATCCCTGGGTCAGGAAGATGCCCTAGAGAAGGAAATGGCAACCCACTCCAGCATTCTTGCTTAGAGAATTTCATGGACAGAGGATACTGGTGGGCTACAGTACATGAGGTCACAAAGAGACAGACATGATTGAGCGGCTAAAAACAACAACAACACCTCGGTGAGAACTTTTTCTTTTATCTTTTTGGCTGCACCGGGAAGCTTGTGGGGCCTTACATCCCTGATCAGGGATTGAAACAGGGCCCTCAACAGTGAAAGCATGGAATCCTAATCCTTGGGCCACCAGGGAATTCCCTGGTGAGAATTTTTAATTAAATTTTTATGCAGTTTTGCATATTGTACTATCTTCCTATTATTTTAAGCCTTAACTAGGATTTCAGAAATAGAATAGATTTAGCCCTTCAAATAAATTTCCCCTTTCCACAAATACCACACAGGAACTGGAAACAGTGAAATCATGTTTACCTGAACCCCCTATGATTACCATCAGCTTACGTTGTAAATATGGTAGAGCATGTAGGGAGGGCGGGAAGCTTAGATCTCACACCCAGGTTCCTGGCCCTGTCTCTACTCGGAAATCTTGGGGTCTTGGTTATGCCTCCTCTCCATGTAGTGACTCTCACTTGGGCCATAGAGGCGGGACAGTGACTCAGAGACTTATCCTCTGCTAGGCTCCCAGGATGCTGCTTGTCTCTTCCTGAAGCCTGGGCTTCCTTAAACAAACATCTGGAACTTTGGGAGCCATGAGACAGAGGGATGTAAGTGTAACCTGCCTGAAGTGCCCATTTAAATAGCATGTTTTGTCTTGTACTTTGCTTCTTTCACTCATAATAAGCCTTCCTTCTGATAAAAATAGGTCACCTAGACCCCTAAGTTTGAGAATAATAATATACCCTCTACCCACAGTGCCTCTCCACCAAAAATACAATGGGTGACAGAAATAGAAAACACCTCCAGAGAAAAGAAATGGATATGAGGAAGAGCTGGTTAACAAAATACCTGAGCCTCTGTCTTCCAGCACAAACCTATTTGCTCATTTCTTTCTCCACACCATGTACATTCATCCTGATATACTGTGTGTGTGTGTGTGTGTGTCCATGAGAATGCACAAATCATTTAAGTAATATTAATATTCCAGGTGCAGTTATAAACTCTTTTTTACACTTAACTAATCCCTAACTCTGACACCTATACATTTTTGGCTTCCCCAAGCAGCAAGTGGGATCTTAGTTCCCAGACCAGGGATTGAACCCAGGCCCCCTGCACTGGAAGCAGTCTTAACCACTGGACCACCAGGAAGTCCCAGCAGTTACACATTTGAAACTAAAACACCCAGAAGAAATCCTGAGCTGAGCCCCCTAGTAAGATAGGGGCTGCCTGGATAGTATTTGACTCATTATTACAAAGACTAAAATGACAAACTTAATTTTCTACTCTGGTTTAGGGAGAAAACTAGCTTTCCTTTGGAATCAGCCTTCTAGCCAGAAGGCTATTACTTGACTGTTGGCAGCCTTTGAATTGGCAGAGGAGGCTTTCATTAGCAACAATTATACAAATCTGACAGGTACAAAATGTTTTTTAAAAGGTAATAAAGTACTTTCATTTTCATTATCTTTTTGTATCCTTCAAAACTATACACACTTTAGTCATTTTAAGGATGAGGTTTGAGACTCAGAGGTTTTAGGTGTTTTGCCCCAAATCACATAGACAGTAAATGGCAAATCAGGACTCCATGCCCCATATTCTGACCCCTGTTCTGGTATCTTCCCTTGTGCCTTCTGTGGGTGAGGAGGGGCAAATACATATTTATGACATTGTGCTCAGCTGCTTCAGTCATGTCTGACTCTTTGCAACACTGTGGACTATAGCCCACCAGGCTCCTCTGCCCATGGGATTTTCCTGGCAAGAATACTGGACTGGGTTGCCATTTCCTTCTCCAGGGTATCTTCCCAACCCAGGGATCAAACCTGAGTTTTCTGCACCTCTTGGGACCTGTTCATTAGCAGGCGGATTCTTTACCATTGACCCACCTGGGAATCCTATTATCACCACTGTTTCTGCTCTTCCCCAGTCAGTCCAGGTTGGATTGAGAGAAAATCTGCGAAGGCAGGGGCTGTTACATCACACTAGGTAGGGTCCTAGTGCTCCTACATGCTCCTCCCAGGAGCATGCAACCCATATGCTCCTCCCAGGCCCTAATCAGCTCTCTAGGTCTAGGTTATGAAACCTAGCAGGACCCACTTGGACCCCGGGCACAGATGCCTTTCCGTGTCCCCTGTTTCTTGATTGTAGGGAACAGACTCCAGCCACTATGACCTTACCTGCATTCTAAAGGGCAGATTCAAACAGTTATTGATCAGGGAAGGAAGGGGATGCAGAGACAAGGGAGAAGCAGCCAAGAAACAATAGTGCAGCCATGGAGCAGGGTCCTGGCTCCACCTCAAGGGATACACATAACAATATCTTTGGGCGCTTCTGCGGAACTGAACCCCAAAAATGGAAAATATTAGCTGTTTCTTCATTCTAGATGAAAGAAAACAGAGAAGCTCAATAGAAGACCACCTGAGGCCAGATTAAAGTAGTGCAGGCCCTGCATACACCCTGATCCTTATCAGCAACTCTGCCTTTGAACCATTACTATAAAACTCCTCATCAAGCTCCCCTGGGTTGAGGAGCATGGATTGGAGGGGCATGAGCCTGCTGTGTCCCTGTTTGTCCCTGGCAAAGCAATGTGGCTAAGTCACTTCAGTCATGTCTGACTCTGTGTGACCCTACGGACTATAGCCCACCGGGCTCCTCTGTTGGTGGGATTCTCCAGGCAAGAATACTGGAGTGGGCTGCCGTGCCCTCCTCCAAGGGATCTTCCCCATCCAGGGATTGAACCTGTGTCTCTTAAGTCTCTTGCATTGGCAGGTGGGTTCTTTACCACTAACCCCACCTGGGATGTCATAAAGCTATTCTTTTCCACTTCACCCACAACTCCGAGATTTGATTCAGCACGGGCTGAGTTTTCAGAATCATTCTGAGCACCTGGACTAGGTAAGGCCAAGTTCATGGGAGCTCTTTCTGTAGAGCTGTCCTTCTTTTCCAACACACAAGTAATAAAATGTGACAATCAGCTTCTTCCTTCTGTGATTTGCCTCTAGGATACAAGATGAGTGATGGGTTTGGATAAGGATGAGGGTGGTGGCCGTGGAGACATCATCACACTGAAAGAAACTTGTACTTTCATTTATTTCTATTTTTTAATATAAATTTATTTATTTTAATTGGAGGTTAATTACTTTACAATATTGTATTGGTTTTGCCATACATCAACATGGTTAGGACTCCATGCTTCCACCGCAGGGGGCACAGATTTGATCCCCAGTGGGGGAACCTGCATGTAGTGTGATTTGACTGCCCCCTCCAAAAAAAAAAATCGCTGTAAATTTAGGTGCTTCTCCAAAAAATTATTTTAAAAATTTATTAAATTGATCAACCATTGTATTTTCTTTAAAAGAGATAAACTGTTTCTAAAATGTTTAAAATAGAAAAAAAATCATAAAAAGAGTCCCTTCTTATCAAAGCAATTCCTCTAGGTCTTGAGATTATGAGCATCTTGACACGTGCTTTTTAGTAAATTTTCACCTAGGCAACTATGAAGCTGTACTTTTTTTCCAAATCAAAAATGAACACAATTGGGTTTTGTTTTCTTAAAAAAGGCTGGTAGTCCTTACACTAAGATGGAAAACTTCGGGTTAGACCAGAACACAATCAGTTTCTGTCTCTGGGATCACCTCTGTGTGATTGACGGTGCTTGTGCAGTGGGAGGTTTGGGGAAGACTTGGCACTTTGCAGAGAGGCAGGCTTAGGTAGATAGCCCCACCGGGCTCCAAGCACAGCTCACCCTCCTAGTGTGGGTGATGGGCTTCATGGAGAAGGCAGCAGCCTTGTCTGGAAATACATGTATCATCTGCAACCAGCCTGCTGGGAAGCAAAACTGGTGAGGGGGCCTGGGCCTTGTGATAGCTTCAATCAATTCTTTTCACCCTCAATAATACCATGAGATGACGTTTTTATTACTGCGTATAGAGGTGAAAATCTTTTTTCTAAACCTCTAAAGCTCACCCCAGCGTGCTCTGGATGTGCCCAGCTGATGTAAATAACTTCACTTCCAGCAGTAAAGAATCCCATGGGCCTACTGAGTATGTGTGGCTTCAGATTACCCCAAGAAGGTTCAATTGATTCAGGTGCAGCAAGTGAACCCAGACATCCACATATAACAAACACTGGCTTTCTGGGATTTTAACGTTTATTTTTCCAAAGGAAAAAAAAGGCACCTTTTTTTAAAAATTTATTTTTAATATAAATTTATTTATTTTAATTGGAGGTTAATTACTTTACAAATTTGTATTGGCTTTTGCCATACATCAACATGAATCCACCACAGGTGTACACGTGTTCCCCATCCTGAACCCCCCTCCGTCCTCCCTCATCCCATTCCTCTGGGTCGTCCCAGTGCACCAGCCCCAAGCATCCAATATCATGCTTCAAACCTGGACTGGCAATTCGTTTCATATATGATATTATACATGTTTCAACACCATTCTCCCCAATCATCCCATCCTCTCCCTCTCCCACAGAGTCCAAAAGACTGTTCTATACATCTGTGTCTCTTTTGCTGTCTCGCATACAGGGTTATGGCTGCTTCCCTGGTGGCTCAGAGGATAAAGCGTCTGCCTGCAATGCAGGAGACCCAGGTTCGATTCCTGGGTTGGGAAGATCCCCTGGAGAAGGAAATGGCAACCCACGCCAGTATTCTTGCCTGGAGAATCCCATGGACAGAGGAGCCTGAGTGGGCTACAGTCCATGGGGTCGCAAAGAGTCGGACATGACTGAGTGACTTCACTTCACTTCCATACAGGGTTATCGTTACCATCTTTCTACATCCATATATATGCGTTAGTATACTATATTGGTGTTTTTCTTTCTGACTTACTTCACTCTGTATAATAGGCTCCAGTTTCATCCACCTCATTAGAACTGATTCAAATGTATTCTTTCTAATGGCTGAGTAATACTCCGTTGTGTATATGTACCACAGCTTTCTTATTCTTTCTGCTGATGGACATCTAGGTTGCTTCCATGTCCTGGCTATTATAAACAGTGCTGCGATGAACATTGGGGGTACACATGTCTCTTTCAATTCTGGTTTCCTCTGTGTGTATGCCCAGCAGTGGGACTGCTGGGTCATAAGGCAGTTCTATTTCCAGTTTTTTAAGGAATCTTCACACTGTTCTCCATAGTGGCGGTACTAGTGTGCATTCCCACCAACAGTGTAAGAGGGTTCCCTTTTCTCCACACCCTCTCCAGCATTTATTGCTTATAGACTTTTGGATCACAGCCATTCGGACTGGCATGAAGTGGTACCTCATTGTGATTTTGATTTGCATTTCTCTGATAATGAGTAATGTTGAGCATCTTTTCATGTGTTTGTTAGCCATCTCTATGTCTTCTTTGGAGAAATGTCTGTTTAGTTCTTTGGCCCAGTTTTTGATTGGGTCGTTTATTTTTCTGGAATTGAGCTGCAGGAGTTGCTTGTATATTTTTGAGATTAGTTGTTTGTCAGTTGCTTCATTTGCTATTATTTTCTCCCATTCTGAAGGCTCTCTTTTCACCTTGCTTATAGTTTCCTTTGTCGTGCAGAAGCTTTTAAGTTTAACTGGGTCCCATTTGTTTATTTTTGCTTTTATTTCCAATATTCTGGGAGGTGGGTCATAGAGGATCCTGCCGTGATGTATGTCGGAGAGTGTTTTGCCTATGTTCTCCTCTAGGAGTTTTATAGTTTCTGGTCTTAAGTTTAGATCTTTAATCCATTTTGAGTTTGTTTTTGTATATGGTGTTAGAAAGTGTTCTAGTTTCATTCTTTTACAAACAGATGACCAGTTTTCTCAGCACGACTTGTTAAAGAGATTGTCTTTTCTCCATTGTATATTCTTGTCTCCTTTGTCAAAGATAAGGTGTCCATAGGTGCATGGATTTATCTCTGGGCTTTCTATTTTGTTCCATTGATCTATATTTCTGTCTTTGTGCCAGTACCATACTGTCTTGATGACTGTGGCTTTGTAGTATAGCCTGAGGTCAGGTAGATTGATTTCTCCAGTTCCATTCTTCTTTCTCAAGATTGTTTTGGCTATTTGAGGGTCTTTGTATTTCCACACAAGTTGTGAAATTATTTGTTCTAGCTCTGTGAAAAATACCATTGGTAGCTTGATAGGGATTGCATTGAATCTATAGATTGCTTTGGGTAGTATACTCATTTTCACGATATTGATTCTTCCAATCCATGAGCATGGTATATTTCTCCATTAGTGTCTTCTTTGATTTCTTTCACCAGTTTCACCAGTTTCTTTTATAGTTTTCTATATATAGGTCTTTTATTTCTTTAGGTACATACATTCCTAAGTATTTTATTCTTTTCATTGCAATGGTGAATGAAATTGTTTCCTTAATTTCTCTATTTTCCATTACTAATTAGGAATGCAAGGGATTTCTGTGTGTTGATTTTATGTCCTGCAACTTTACTATATTCATTGATTAGCTCTAGTAATTTTCTGGTGGAGTCTTTAGGGTTTTCTATGTAGAGGATCATGTCATCTGCAAACAGTGAGGGTTTTACTTCTTCTTTTCCAACTTGGATTCTTTTTATTTCTTTTTCAGCTCTGATTGCTGTGGCCAAAACTTCCAAAACTATGTTGAATAGTAGTGGTGAGAGTGGGCACCCTTGTCTTGTTCCTGACTTTAGGGGAAATGCTTTCCATTTTTCACCATTGAGGATAATGTTTGCTGTGGGTTTGTCATATATAGCTTTTATTATGTTGAGGTATGTTCCTTCTACTCCTGCTTTCTGGAGGGTTTTTATCATAAATGGATGGTGAATTTTGTCAAAGGCTTTCTCTGCGTCTATTGAGACAATCATATTGCTTTTATTTTTCAATTTGTTAATGTGGTGTATTACATTGATTGATTTGTGGATATTGAAGAATCCTTGCATCCCTGGGATAAAGCCCGCTTGGTCATGGTGTATGATCTTTTTAATGTGTTGTTGGATTCTGATTGCTAGAATTTTGTTAAGGATTTTGCATCTATGTTCATCAGTGATATTGGCCTGTAGTTTTCTTTTTTCTTTTTGAGGCATCTTTTTCAGATTTTGGTATTATGATGATGTTGGCCTCATAGAATGAGTTTGGAAGTTTACCTTCCTCTGCAATTTTCTGGAAGAGTTTGAGGAGGATAGGTGTTAGCTCTTCTCTAAATTTTTGGTAGAATTCAGCTGTGAAGCCGTCTGGACCTGGGCTTTTGTTTGCTGGAAGATTTCTGATTACAGTTTCAATTTCCATGCTTGTGATGGGTCTGTTAAGATTTTCTATTTCTTCCTGGTTCAGTTTTGAAAAGTCGTACTGTTCAAAGAATTTGTCCGTTTCTTCCACCTTGTCCATTTTATTGGCATATAGTTGCTGATAGTAGTCTCTCATGATCCTTTGTATTTCTGTGTTGTCTGTTGTGATCTCTGCATATTCATTTCTAATTTCATTGATTTGATTTTTCTCCCTTTGTTTCTTGATGAGTCTGGCTAATGGTTTGTCAATTTTATTTATCCTTTCAAAGAACCAGCTTTTGGCTTTGTTGATTTTGGCTATGGTCTCTTTTGTTTCTTTTGCATTTATTTCTGCCCTAATTTTTAAGATTTCCTTCCTTCTGCTAACCCTGGGGTTCTTCATTTCTTCCTTTTCTAGTTGCTTTAGATGTAGAGTTAGCTTATTTATTTGAATTTTTTCTTGTTTCTTGAGGTATGCCTGTATTGCTATGAGCTTTCACCTTAGCACTGCTTTTATAGTGTCCCACAGGTTTTGGGTTGTTGTGTTTTCATTTTCATTCATTTCTATGCATATTTTGATTTCATTTTTGATTTCTTCTGTGATTTGTTGGTTATTCAGAGTGTGTTGCTCAGCCTCCATATGTTGGAATTTTTAATAGTTTTTCTCCTGTAATTGAGATCTAATCTTACTGCATTGTGGTCAGAAAAGATGCTTGGAATGATTTCAATTTTTTTGAATTTACCAAGGCTAAATTTGTGGCCCAGGATGTGATCTATCCTGGAGAAGGTTCTTTGTGAGCTTGAGAAAAAGGTGAAATTCATTGTTTTGGGGTGAAATGTCTTATAGATATCAATTAGTTCTAACTGGTCTATTGTATTGTTTAAAGTTTGTGTTTCCTTGTTAATTTTCTGTTTAGTTGATCTATCCATAGGTGTGAGTGGGGTATTAAAATCTCCCACTATTATTGTGTTATTGTTAATTTCCCCTTTCATACTTGTTAGCATTTGTCTTACATATTTTGGTGCTCCTATGTTGGGTGCATATATGGTTATAATTGTTAAATCTTCTTCTTGGATTAATCCTTTGATCATTATGTAGTGTCCTTCTTTGTCTCTTTTCACAGCCTTTGTTTTAAAGTCTATTTTATCTGATATGAGTATTGCTAATCCTGCTTTCTTTTGGTCTCTATTGGCATGGAAAATCTTTTCCAGCCCTTCACTTTCAGTCTGTATGTGTCTTTTGTTTCAAGGTGGGTCTCTTGTAGACAACATATATAGTGGTCTTGTTTTTGTATCCATTCAGCCAGTCTTTGTCTTTTGGTTGGGGCATTCAATCCATTTATGTTTAAGATAATTGATAAGTATGACCCCATTGCCATTTACTTCATTGTTTTGGGTTCGAGTCTATACACCCTTTTTGTGTTTCCTGTTTAGAGAGTATTGTTTAGCATTTGCTGGAGAGCTGGTTTGGTGGTGCTGAATTCTCTCAGCTTTTGCTTGTCTGTAAAGCTTTTGATTTCTCCTTCATATTTGAATGAGATCCTTGCTGGGTACAGTAATCTGGGCTGTAGGTTATTTTCTTTCATCACTTTAAGTATGTCTTGCCATTCCCTCCTGGCTTTAAGAGTTTCTATTGAAAGATCAGCTGTTATCCTTATGGGAATCCCCTTGTGTGTTATTTGTTGTTTTTCCCTTGCTGCTTTTAATATTTGTTCTTTGTATTTGATCTTTGTTAATTTGATTAATATGTGTCTTGGGGTGTTTCACCTTGGGTTTATCCTGTTTGGGACTCTCTGGGTTTCTTGGACTTGGGTGATTATTTCCTTCCCCATTTTAGGGAAGTTTTCAACTATTATCTCCTGAAGTATTTTCTCATGATCTTTCTTTTTGTCTTCTTCTTCTGGGACTCCTATGATTCAAATGTTGGGGCGTTTAACACTGTCCTGGAGGTCCATGGTTGTCCTCATTTCTTTTAGTTCGTTTTTCTTTTCTCTTCTCTGATTCATTTATTTCTACCATTCTATCTTCTAATTCACTAATCCTATCTTCTGCCCCTGTTATTCTACTATTTGTTGCCTCCAGAGTGTTTTCGATCTCATTTATTGCATTATTCATTATATATTGACTCTTTTTTATTTCTTCTAGCTCTTTGTTAAACCTTTCTTGCATCTTCTTAATCCTTGTCTCCAGGCTATTTATCTGTGATTCCATTTTGATTTCAAGATTTTGGATCATTTTCACTATCATTATTTGGAATTCTTTATCAGGTAGATTCCCTGTCTCTTCCTCTTTTGTTTGGTTTGGTGGGCATTTATCCTGTTCCTTTACCTGCTGGGTATTCCTCTGTCTCTTCCTCTTGTTTATGTTGCTGCGTTTGGGGTGGCCTTTCTGTATTCTGGCAGTTTGCGGAGTTCTCTTTATTGTGGAGTTTCCTCACTGTGGATGGGGTTGTACAAGTGGCTTGTCAAAGTTTCTTGGTTAGGGAAACTTGTGTTGGTGTTCTGGTGGGTGGAGCTGGATTTCTTCTCTCTGGAGTACAGTGAAGTGTCCAGTAATGAGTTATGAGATGTCAATGGTTTTGGAGTAACTTTGGGCAGTCTGTATATTGGAGTTCAGGGCTGTGTTCCTGTGTTGCTGAAGAATTTGCGTGGTATGTCTTGCTCTGGAAATTGTTGGCTCTTGGGTGGTGCTTGGTTTCGGTGTAGATACCTAGGAGGCGTTGGTGAGCTCCTGTCAATTAATGTTCCCTGGAGTCAGGAGTTCTCTGGTGTTCTCAGTGTTTGGACTTAAGGCTCCTGCTTCTGGTTTTCAGTCTTATTTTTACAGTAGTCTCAAGACTTCTCCTTCTATACAGCACCATTGATAAAACATCTCCTTTCAAAGACAACGGGCTGCTTTTCTGGGTGCCTGATGTCCTCTGCCAGCATTCAGAGTTGTTCTGTGGAATTTACTCAGCGTTTAAATGTTCTTTTGATGAATTTGTGGGGGAGAAAGTGGTCTCCCTGTCCTATTCCTCCACCGTCTTAGGACCGCCCCTGTACTTTTATTTACAAATGATATCCCTTTGTGATAATTTCCTCTGGAGCTCAGTATTAGCAACTGAAATTGACTTAGAGGAACAGATCCTGAGCTGTCCATTGACCTTGTTGGTAAGAGAGAATTATCTCACTGGAGTTTTAATGTAAGTTGAAAAACATTATGCTTTTAAACATTAAAAAAAATGGCTGGAAAAGTCTACTGAAAATTCCATCTGATTTCACAGAATTTGCTTGTGAAGGTTTCAGTGAAAAGGAAACATAATTAACATCTGAAAATTGCTTATCATTGTGCTTGCCGGGGCTCAGTCTATTTGTGTCTGAAAAGCTGAATATTTAATAATGCATTTACTGAAAATGGATTAAGATAAAACCTTTTATCTCTCTTTTGTTTAGATTACTCAGACCTTCCACCCTCAAAATTAGTTTTAGGCAGAAGCTAGATGAGCCATCCACTCATCCACCCATCTCCCATGCCCCCTCCCCACAAAAAAGACAATACAGGCAAAAATAAAGCTCTCCTCTGTTGGCCTTTGGGCCTTCGGATTTGGGAAGGAGCACACAGGGCCTGAGGGAAGCAGGGGTCAAACTAAGAAACAAAAACTGCGGGGGACTGCCCGTGAAGGGTTAAGTCTTGGGAGCTGCTCGGCATTATGCAGAGCCCTAGGACATGTTCCTAAGCTCCCTGTCCCGCCCCCCTGAAGAATTTATTACCCTTAAGGCTCCAGGACGTTTGGTTCTTGCAACATTTCATAGAAGATAGATTAGCTTATTGATAGAAGATAGATTATCTATTTGTGATGTACACAACGGTAAGGGTCTTGTGATTGTATTTGGAGATTAAGAACAATCTTGTGAATGTCAGAAGTCACGTACTTTATCCTATATATACTGCAGCACAATAAAGGAAGGCATCAGCCATTTTGGTCTGATCCTCTCAACCCCATCTTTTGTCTCTCTCTTATTTTTCTTAGCGGGGACACTCCATTCTCTCCCTGTGCAGGTGCGACTCTTGCTTGTGCTGGCCCTCCCCACAAAAAAGACAATACAGGCAAAAATAAAGCTCTCCTCTGTTGGCCTTTGGGCCTTCGGATTTGGGAAGGAGCACACAGGGCCTGAGGGAAGCAGGGGTCAAACTAAGAAACAAAAACAACTGGAAGTAGGAAAAAAGTGAAAAAAGAAAAAAGAGGATAAGAGGACAAACAGGGTCCCAAAACCTTAAAGTCAGCAGTCACCAAGGGAAGATGGTTGCCCCTGTCAGCTAGAAATAGCCCAACGTGACCCAGGCTTCTAGATATGCAGGCAGGCCACCCTTGAACCCACAACTGTGAGCAGATAGGGTAAGGCATGCCTGGAAACAGGAACCCATAATGGATTTCTTGACATAAGAGAAGCCATGTTTTGCCTAAGACATTTTGTGATCTAAGCCTGGCGACAGTGCTTGCCCTTGAACAGGTCTCACTAACTAACGATCCTAAGGGAACCAAAGGTTGCAGGAACAAAAGACTGTTTTCAGGCAAGAGAAGTAACAATAGCCAAGATAGTATATCAGGTGTAAAGACACACAGTTCTGTTTAGCCTGAAGTTCAACCACCAGACCAACTGGAATCTAAGGGGTGATAGTGCTGACCTTATCTGACCTTCATGACTTCAATCAACTATAAAGCTTGGTCTCCATTCACTGCCTAAGCCTCTTCATGAATATGCATGTACCCATGGCTTAAAACTCTCTCAATTTGGGGACTTGCCTACTGGTCCAGTGGTTAAGACTCCTTGCTTCCCAATGTGGGGGCCCCTGATTCCATCCCCCGTTGGGAAACTAGGATCCCACTTGCCACACAAAGATTGAAGATCCCACAGGCGGCAACTAAGACCCAGTGCAACCCAATAAATAAACATATTTTTAAAAACTTTTCCAAGTTTTGCCATTCAGGGAGATACTGCCTTGGAAAAGTTTGCTGGTGTTCCCCCTACTTGCTGCAAGTAATGAATTCTTGTTTTTCCCAATCTCTGGCTTGGTTATCAATTTTGGTTTGACACTCACCAAAAGGCAATCTCAGTTTTGTGGGTAACACAACCTCCAACCAAAGCCTCAGACACCCATGAGCACACTTGGGGTCTAACCCTGAGATATATCTATATGGAGGCAGCAGGATCAGTGATAAAGAAAGGGCAACCACAGCTCCAGACAGGAGAGTCTGTGGTTCCTACAGCGAAGGACCCCAACCCCCTGAAGTCGACACTGCCATAAAAAGACAGATCTCTCTGTCCTGACAAGGAAGGATACTCATGAGAGACTGGTGAACACAATGATTGAGGTTAGATTTTCTTATTATTTAGTGTGGTAATCATGTATTATTCAACTTTTGTAAACTGAAAACACACACATAGGTAGAGTTCTCAATCTAAGAACAAAAAAAGCAATGGGTATCTTTCTTCCTGCATTACATTTGACTGCCTGATGCTTCTGGCTGGATGCTACAGAACTGGGCCACGGTTAACACCTTTAATAGTTTCCCTAGTGGTTCAGAGTGTAAAGAATCTGCCTGCAATGCAGGAGACCCAGGTTCAGTTCCTGGATCGGGAAGGGAATGGCAACTAACTCCAATATTCTTGCCTGGAGATACGACTTAGCAACTATACCACCACCACCTTATAAACTCAACTTCCCTTATCAGCCCATAATCAGCATCCCATCTCTTTACCTCATCTATTTTCTTGTTTTTCTTTTAAAAAAAATTTATATTTATTTGGCTGCATCGGGTCTTAGTTGAGGCATGAGGGATCTTCAGTTTTCGCTACAGCATGCAGGATCTTTAGTCACAGCATGTGGCATCTAGTTCCTTGACCAGGGATTGAACCTCGGTCTCCTGAACTGCAAGGGTGGAGTCACAGCCACTGGACCACCAGGGAAGTTCTGCCTCCTTTATTTTCTGCCACTTAGCAGAGCCTAACTCTGAGCTGAGCATACAGGAAGTGCTCTGCAACACCCTGCTTATTTAACTTATACGCAGAGGACATCATGAGAAACGCTGGGCTGGAAGAAGCACAAGATGGAATCAAGATTGCCGGGAGAAATATCAATAACCTCAGATATGCAGATGACACCACCCTTATGGCAGAAAGTGAAGAGGAGCTAAAAAGGCTCTTGATGAAAGTGAAAGAAGAGAGTGAAAAAGTTGGCTTAAAGCTCAACATTCAGAAAACTAAGATCATGGCATCTGGTCCCATCACTTCATGGCAAATAGATGGGGAAACAGTGGAAACAGTGTCAGACTTTATTTTTGGGGGCTCCAAAATCACTGCAGGTGGTGATTGCAGCCATGAAATTAAAAGACGCTTAATCCTTGGAAGGAAAGTTATGACCAACCAAGACAGCATGTTAAAAAGCAGAGACATTACTTTGCCAACAAAGGTCCACCTAGTCAAGGTTATGGTTTTTCCTGTGGTCAGGTGTGGGTGTGAGAGTTGGACTGTGAAGAAGGCTGAGCACCGAAGAATTGATGCTTTTGAACTGTGGTGTTGGAGAAGACTCTTGAGAGTCCCTTGGGCTGCAAGGAGATCCAACCAGTCCACTCTGAAGGAGATCAGTCCTGGGATTTCTTTGGAAGGAATGATGCTAAAGCTGAAACTCCGTGGCCACCTCATGTGAAGAGTTGACTCATTGGAAAAGACTCTGATGCTGGGAGGGATTGGGGGCAGGAGGAGAAGGGGGTGACAGAGGATGAGATGGCTGAATGGCATCACCAACTCGATGGACGTGAGTCTGAGTGAACTCCGGGAGTTGGTGATGGACAGGGAGGCTTGGCATGCTGCAATTCATGGGGTCACAAAGAGTCGGACACGACTGAGCGACTGAACTGAACTGAACTGAAAACCACCCAAGAGACAGACAGAAGCTCCTATTTGCTGTTGTCTGCATCTACCATATGAACATTGCATTTATTGGGTCTGATTATTAACCAGAATCACAAAATGTGGTCCCCAATGAACACTGATTCCCCCTCAGTGAGAATTTAAGCTCAAATCTTGTACTCAGCATTGTGCAAAGATCTACAAGATACATTAGGAATGACCTCTACCTATAGGGGATTTGCACTGCAGATGGGAAAGCAGGCATTTGTAAATAAGAAGGATAAGCATACAAAAAAAAAAAACAAAAACAAAACTTCCCTCCTGCTTCTGTCCTAAAAGCACTGTCACCTGGTGCTTTTAAAGACTAAGAATAGTCTTTAAAAAAAGTCTAAAAAGACTGCCTGCTGTTTCCCCAGAAAGACCACACGGTGGCGCTCCATGCTTCAGCAGCTTTGCCAGGCCCCGCCTTCAGCCCTCAGGCTTGGAAATTTAGTTTTGCCACTTGTCTCTTAGAAGCAAATACATATTCAGTTCAGTTCAGTCGCTCAGTCGTGTCCGACTCTTTGCGACCCCATGAATCGCAGCACGCCAGGCCTCCCTGTCCATCACCAGCTCCCGGAGTTCACTCAGACTCGCGTCCATCGAGTCCGTGATGCCATCCAGCCATCTCATCCTCTGTCGTCCCCTTCTCCTCCTGCCCCCGATCCCTCCCAGCATCAGAGTCTTTTCCAATGAGTCAGCTCTTCGCATGAGGTGGCCAAAGTACTGGAGTGTTCAGTTCAGTCGCTCAGTCGTGTCCGACTCTTTGCAACCCCATGAATCTAAGATTGACCCGGAAAGTGGAAAGCCAATTTATTAATTCCTTTGAATGATGATTACGAAGGAACCAGAACACTCACATTTGTATGACCATGGATGATTTTCCCACTGTCGAGGGACTGACGTACAGAGCCTGGTGGGAATGAGAAGGCTGATGAGGTGGGTGAAGATCCCCTGGAGGAGGGCATGGCAACCCACTCCAGTATTTGTGCCTGGAGAATTCCATGGACAGAGGAGCCTGGCAGGCTATATAGTCCATGCGGTTGCAAGACACAACTTAGCAACTACACCACCAGCACCTTATAAGCTCAGCTTCCCTTATCTGCCTATAATTAGCATCCCATCTCTTTGCCTCCTCTATTTTCTTGTTTTTCTTTTTAAAAAATATTTATATTTATTTGACTGCATCAGGTCTTAGCTGAGGTGTGAGGGATCTCCAGTCTTCGCTGCAGCGTGCAGGACCTTTAGTCACGGCATGTGGGATCTAGTTCCTTGACCAAGGATTCGACCTAAGACCCCTGCATGGGAAGGGTGGAGTTTCAGCCACCGGACCACCAAGGAAGTTCTGCCTCCTTTATTTTCTGCCACTTAACAGAGCCTGACTCAGCTGAGCATACAGGAAGTGCCATGCAAATGCTGGTGTTTATGGAGGAGCAAAACCGCCAAAATGCCAGACCAAAGCTCCTCTTTGCTGTTGTCTGCATCTACAAGCCCATATGAACATTGCGTTTATCTTGTTGTTGTTCAGTCGCTCAGCCATATCGGACTCTTTGTGACCCCTTGGACTGCAGCACTCCAGGCTTCCCTATCCTTCATCACTCCCAGAGCTTGCTCAAACTCATGTGCATTGAATCGGTGATGCCATCTCACCATCTCATCCTCTGTTGGCTCCTTCTCCTCTTGCCCTCAATCTTTCCCAGCATCAGGGTCTTTTCCAATGAGTCGGCTCTTCATATCAGGTGGCCACAGCTTCAGCATCAGCATCAGCCCTTCCAATGAATATTCAGGCTTGATTTCCTATGGGATTGACTGGTTTGATCTCCTTACAGTCCAAGGGACTCTCAAGAGTCTCCTCCAACACCACAGTTCAAAAGCATCGCTTCTTTGGCCCTCAGCCTTCTTTATGGTCCAACTCTCACATCCATACATGACTACTAGAAAAACCATAGCTTTGACTATATGGACATGTGTCAGCCAAGTAATGCCTCTGCTTTTTCAAATGCTGTCTAGGTTTGTCATAGCTTTTCTTCCAAGGAGCAAGTGTCTTTTCGTTTCATGGCTGCAGTCACCATCGGGACTGATTTTGGAGCCCAAGAAAATAAAGTCTGTCATTGTTTCCCCATCTATTTGCCATGAAGTGATGAGACCGGATGCCATGATCTTAATTGTTTTAATGTTGCATTTATTGGGTCAGAATAATTAGAAACACAAAATGTGCTCCCCCAGTGAACATTAATTTCCCCTCAGAATTTAAACTGATATTTTGCACTCAGCATTCTGCAAAGATCTAAGATCCATTAGGGATGACTGCTGCCTTTGCGAATTTGCACTGTAGAGGGAAAACATGCATTTGTAAACAGGAAGAATAAGCATGCAAAAATAAATAAATAACTGCCCTTTTGCGTCTGTCCTAAAAGCACTGTCGCCAAGACTGCCTGGTATTTCCCCAGAAAGACCACACGGTGGCGCCCCACGCCTCGGCAGCTAAGCCAGGCCCC
This sequence comes from Capra hircus, assembly GCF_001704415.2. Taxonomy (NCBI): domain Eukaryota; kingdom Metazoa; phylum Chordata; class Mammalia; order Artiodactyla; family Bovidae; genus Capra; species Capra hircus. The sequence goes on along the minus strand of NC_030835.1, from coordinate 39,015,114 downwards.
GCCTTCAGCCCCCAGGCTTGGAAATTTAGTTTTGCCACTTGTCTCTTAGAAGCAAATGCATATTAATTAAACTCACAAGATTGACCCGGAAAGTGGAAAACCAATTTTTCAATTCATTTGAGAAACAATTACGAAGAAACCAGAACACTCACGTTTGTATGACCGTGGATGATTTTCTGACTGTGGAAGGACTAATATTCGAAGCCTGATGGAGATGAGGAAGCTGATGAGGTGGATGAAATCAGCAGTGGCAGCTGCGGGGCCGAGATTCCCTGGCTCCCTGTGAGACAGGAGGAGAGTCCATCTCCTGCAGAGGAAGGCAAGGCCCGGCCAAGGGGGCGATGCCGAATTACAGCGGACTAGTAAATTATGTCTTGCCCCCATAGACCCATAGACCCAGGTGATTCAGCTCTTGGTAGAAAAAGAGAAATTGATTTTATGTTTTACTTTTATTTATAGTATTTACTATTTCAGAGAAATTTATTTTTTCATGATCCATATAATATTACCATACTAAGTATCTCAATATAATATTATTAATACCCAGTTACTTTCAGATCTATTCATATAAAAACAGATGGCCAGTGTAATTTTAAAAAAAATCAGGATTTCCCCGAGGGTCCAGTGGTTAAGACTCTGACCTCCCATTGCAGGGAGTACAGGTTCAAGCCCTAGATGGGGAACTAAGATCCCACATGCTGTACAATGCATTTTAAAAAATATATCATTCCCACAAAACACATTGAGAAATCGGTTTTATGACCTTCTTTGCAACTGTTCTTTCAATTATCTGACTGAATTCTCTTCCTGATTTTGCCAGGGAATGCCGAGTCCGTGACCAGTCTCTGCACTTCCCCCATCTCTGGGTGGGACTTATGCACTATGGCCTGCCCCTTCTTGCTGCTCAGGTGAGTGGGATAGAAAGAGGAGGGGCTTATACTGTAACTCACCTTAATTCAGAGAGAGGACAGAGGTGCACCATGTAGAATCTAGGTGTCAGTCTTCAGGTGACCGGTTCTCTTAGAAGCCCGGAGGAAAACAACGACATAAATAAATTATATTGATTTATTATGAATAAAGGGAAGGAGGTGGGAGAAACGTCTGAGCAATAAAAAAGTCACCACCAAGAATTTTTTTGAGAAGCCCATGCATTTCACTCAGCAGAAGAGACTGCCACATTTTTATTGCAATGAGTCCCTATTTGCCCATTCTCCTAATACATGTTTCACTAAATTTAATTACCTAGTTTGCTGGCACATAGACTATTTCATGATCATATTATTTGACTCACAGTGAAGACTTAGGACTTAGTATTTAGTACTTAGTTTTCGCCTTCTGATTTCTACAAGACCACGTAAGAAAAGGTCAATGAAACTGTATAATTAGGCACATGGGCCAAAGCGGTGGACCTCTGCCTGGGCTTTGCTGGCCCTGGGGCATCCCACTGCCATGACCCCAGGGACCAGTTGATGACTACCCTCATGGTCCTGACCCAGGAGTAATCCTAAATGATTAATTAACAGCATAAATTAATGACCATGGGCTTCCCTAGTGGCTGAGTTGGTAAAGAATCTGCCTGCAATTCAGGAGACCCAGGTTCTATCCCCAGATCGGGAAGATCCCCCAGAGAAGGAACTGACAACCCACTCCAGTGTTCTTGCCTATAGGATCCCATGGACAGAGGAGCTGGGCAGGCTACAGTCCATGGGATTGCAAAGAGTCGGACACAACTGTGCGACTAACTTTCACTTTCTTTCAATCACCATAATTAATGGTGTTAATATTATTAATTGAATTAATAAATAATAATGAATTAATTATGATTACTATGCCTCATCTAACTCTTAAAGGCTGGTTTTTTTTTTAATATTTTGCCTTAAGTGATTAGAAATGTTTTAAATAAGTACTTGGCTTATATTTCCATTAACTGCAGATTTCACTTAAATGACATAATTCTACATTGCTGAATAAATGCGGGGAGAATTCCCTTCCCCCTTGACTCTAATCTCAATGCCTTTGCTTTGAACTCATCATATTTTGAATTTTGGGTCCTCTAAGTGTATAAAACTCTCAAGATCTCTCTATGTCCCTTTAAACTTCATCCTCAGAGAAGAAGGGATCGCATAATTTAAAATAAAAATGTGACAAGCATCACAACAAAGTCTTGAAGGATATAAGAACTCTAGGTTTATGGAGTGGTTCATTCTTTACTTAGGAGGCATTTTAGAACAGGTTTTCTTTTAGCTGGAGTAGAGCTGATTTACACTGTTGTGTTAGTGTTTGGTGCACTGCACAGAGATTCAGCTATGCAGATACATGGTCTCCTCTATCATGGTATATTACAGGATGTTGAATATAGCTCCCCGTGTTATTAAGTAGGACCTTACTGTTTATCTACTTTATGTATAGTAACTTGTATCTGCTAATCTCAGCCTCCTAATTTATCCCTTCACCTTCCCCCATGGCAAACATAAGTTTATTTTCTATGTCTGTGAGCATGTTCTGTAAAACAGGCTTTCTTTATAGCACCTGTCTCAGATCAGCCTTCAACTTCAAACTGTTCTCTGTGGCTTGTTATCCAGCAACAGATATCTGAGATGCTAAATATTTGAACAGCTTGTTCAGTTTGTGACCTGGCCGCTGTCACAAGCTCTGCCAGTTTTATTTTCTTGCCCTTCATGTGTCTTACGTCTCCCCAGAGCTGCTGCAGCAGGTGAGGCTCTCCTGGTCTCCCACCTGGATCACTGCAACAGCCTCAGAACGGCCATTCCAGCTCCAGACTGCAAGGCGGAGCCCCTGTGCGTTGGAAGCCTGCCCATCCCCCACCAGGCCTGCAGTGGTAAGAGGGGTCCGGACAGCCACATTGACATGCTTCCAGAGGCCCCTTTCCCAGTTGTTAGTCTGTTTGTAAAATCCGATGAGACAGAAATGTGGTCCTGACAGTGTCGCTTGCATGCCGTGAGCATCCTTTTAACAGCGGGTGTTGCTGTGTATAAAGTGGAACAAGAAGACACCTTCAGGGGGACTTCCCTGGCAGTTCAGTGGCTAAGACTCCGTGCTCCCACTGCAGGAGGCCCGAGTTCGCTCCCTGCTCAGGGAAGCAGATCCCACACACTACAACTAAAGATCCCCTGTGCCGCAGCTAGGACCTGGCACAACCCAAATAAATGCAAGTGATTTTTCTTTTTTAAAAGAAGGCACTTCTTTAGAAGAAGTCCTGGCTCTCCTGGGAGCAGCTAGTTGTTTATTGTCCTGACTGCTGGACACACCAGGTCAGCAGCTGCCCGACAGCTGCCCCGGGGCCTGCATCAGGTGCGAATAATTCCTGCCCAGAAGCTTCACGGAACAGGTGCCAGCAGGGCATCCACCAGCAGGCCGAACAGCTGTTCCATTAAATACCAGGTGAACAATGAAAGGAAAACCCATCTGTAAACCACCTGAGACCTGGTTTCTATTATCAAAGAAGTGTGTCCATGTGTGCAGGTTGGTATGTGTGCGGAATGTCTCATAAATTTGGCTGCTCTTCTCAAATTGTACACATCTTTCTTCCACTTGGGCTTCATTTTTTCTGTCTCTTCACCTCTCCCCCATCTCGGTCCCGCCCTCCAACTCTCCACTCTGCTTCTGCTATTTTTTCCCTTTCTCCTCAATACGCATTGGACAGAGAACAGAATTTACTGGAAGAAAAAAACCAAAATAGATAATAAACCCCAAAATGATGAACTGGTAGAAAGGAACATTCTAAGTCATTCATTTTTTCATTCCTTGATAAGTTTTATGCTCTTTTCCTCAAATAATTTATGTTAGTAGCTTTGTCTAGATTTTCTAGGGGTTTATTGCTAATTTTCCAGAGACTCACCATGGACTGTTCTTCTGACATCATCTTGTGTCAGCTGTGTCTTGGTGTGCCTCTGGCAATGTTTTTATGAATTTTAACTTTGGAGCAAGATAAATTGGCCAAAAGTAAAATGGTTAAAAATATGTATCTCCAACCATTAGTTCAGATGAGGATAGTGGTGAAGAACCTGCCTGCTAATAATGCAGGAGACGTAAGAGGCACAGGTTTCAGAAGATCCTGGGTCAAGAAGATCCCCTGGAGGAAGGCATGGCAACCCACTCCAGTGTTCTTGCCTGCAGAATCCCATGGACAGAGCAGCCTGGCGGACTACAGTCTGTGGGGTCACAAAGAGTCGGACATGGCTGAGAACACACACACGTGCAATCATTAGTTCAAGCACTGATAACTCACGTGGCCTCTGAGTGATTTTGTGACAACTCAGTGAATGTGTCTGCTTTCAAACTAATTTTGTTGTTTGAAATTTTTAAAATTCATTTTAGATTCATTTTAACTTTACCTTAAACACTGATGTATCAGACTAAGGGAAGACACTTTATAAACTAATTACTACCCTTGTCCTGGTGTTTGAAGCTGCCCACCTCCCCTCTGGACCCTCTCCTGCCCCCTCAGAAACACTTGGGGTCTCCCCCCAACCACCACCCTGGCCTGGGGACACAGGACACTTCATTCCATTTTCCTCTTTCAGTAACCATCTCCATCTACTAAACAGTATTAATTTAATTTAGAAAAATTTTCTTTGTTCTTAACATGCAGTTGGTGTTCAGTGTATGTCTGCTGAATGAATGGGATGAACATCTGAAATCATCCCCACTCTCAGTGTATAAGAACAATATTTATAGATACTCTTACTGTGAGTTCATTTGGTACCAAACACTTTTGTGGATGCAGATCCTCAGACCAATGCCACTAGGAAAGTGCCATGATTATCATCCTCATTTTTTAGATACGGAAACTGAGGCTCAAAAGAAACAATTTATTTAAAGTCATCCACTTAGCAGGTTGGGACTGGAACTCAGGTCTCTCTGGCTTCAAAATCCTTCTTCCAGATGTTATGCAGCTTTTCCCTTAGGAGCTAATCAGAACTACATCCTCCAGCAAGAACTGCTTTTGTCCTATTTGTGTTGTTTGGTAGTGGGTTAATGAAAAGAAGACTGGATTTCATGAAACCTTGGGCATGTGCCCTGGTTGTTACACTAACTGGCTACAGAGACATCACTTTGCTGATAAAGGTCTGTACAGTCAAAGGTATAGTTTTTCCAGTAGTCATGTATGGATGTGAGAGTTCAGGACCTATAAAGAAAGACTGAGTGACCAGAAGAATTGATGCTTTTGAACTGTGGTGTTGGAGAAGACTCTTGAGAGTCCCTTAGACTGCAAGGAGATCCAAGCAGTCCATCCTAAAGGAGATCAGTCCTGGGTGTTCATTGGAAGGACTGATGCTGAAGCTCTAATACTTTCACCACCTCATGCAAAGAGCCAACTGATTGGAAAGACTGAAGGCATAAGGAGAAGGAGGTGGCAGAGGATGAGACTTTAGATAGCATCACTGACTTAATGGACATGAATTTAAGCAAACTCCAGGAGCTAGTGAAGGACAGAGAAGCCTGGCGTGCTGCAGTCCATGAGGTCACAAAGAGTCAGACAGGAACAACAACTGAGCCAGTGAACAACAACAAGGGGGATCTTCGGTGATCACACTACCTCTTGACGTGCAGCTTCCTTTTCTGTTAAGTCTGGCTAATAATACTGTTTATTTCACTGAGTTTTCTGAAGAAAGATACAATTAGACAATGTGTGCAATTATGTTTTTAAAGTGCAAGTAAAATTAAGCTTTGTCTCAATATTTTCCTTTAGTATTTATCAGAGTTTCTTCCAAAGTTGGTCTGGCTTAGCTGTACGCAAGGAACAAAAGAGTCCAGGTCAGTGTCTGGTCCACTATTTTCAGGAGAAAATTAAGCGCTGGTGCTTGGTAGGTGCTCCCCGAGAAATGGAGACTCAAAGGATGACTTGCTTTCTTGATCTGGACTGTAGTAAAGGTACATGTGTGCTCAGTGACTAGGCTGTATCTAATTCTCTGCACCCGATGGACTGCAGCCCACCAGGCTCCTTTGTCCATGGAATTCTCCAGGCAAGAATACTGGAGTGGGCTGCTGTTTCCTTCTCCAGGGAATCTTCCCAATACAGGACTTTATCTCCCTTGAGTTCATTAGCGAAAACTAACTCACTCGTTGGGATGGGAGCTGGTCCTTTAAGAAATTAAGGAGTCCAGGGCCTTCCCGTGAGGGAATGAACTCAAGCCCAATTTTTGAGTTACAAAGTCAGGGAGGTCGTCAACAGAGGACTCCTGACCTGTGTCCAATGACAGACCGAAAACAGTCGTGAGGAAAGAGAAAGTTAAATGCATGCCAACCGCGTCTCTTATTTTCCGTTTTCTTTTAACGTTTTTGTTTATTTTTTGCCATGTTGCACAGCACGTGGGATCTTAGTTCTCCAACCAGGAATAGAACCTGGGTCCACGGCAGTGAAAGCCCAAACCTTAGCCACTGGACTGCAGGATTCCCTCTTCTTATCTGGTTTCCGCTGCTTTGACATGTGGGGCTCTATTGAGCTTGGAAGGGCTGCCCCTTCCAGAGTCAGTCAGATCCTACAGAGAGTGAAAAATGCACTCAAGAGTGTCCCTTTGGATACAAACTCATCACCCAAAGGCCACACCCCCAATCATCTCTGGGTTGGACTCTCACTCTCCAAGTCACCCTCCCACTGCCCTCTTACCCAAGGTCCCGTAGCAGACAGTTAGAAACAGCGCTATGCTTGAAACGATTCCCATGAGCCAATCCTAAACCTGCTCAGCCTGCCTCGCCTGTTCCTTCAGAGACCACAGGGAAAACACTCGCCATGGTTCCCTCTCATCCCTCGGCCTGCTGACAGGCACTGATGCCTCCCGACCCCCACCTCGCCCTCTCCTTGGAGACTGTGAGTAGCAAACTGTCTTCCCAATGGCAATGGTCTCCTGATCTGTTGGCCTTAATATACGTCAAATCTTCTATTAATACACTGCTTTAAAACATGCTGATGGGGATTTCCCTGACTGGTCCAGTGGTTAAAACGCCAAACTCCCTGGGTTCAATCCCTGGGCAGGGAAGTCCCACAGGCCGCAGGGCATGGCAAAAAATAAATAAAAATAAAGCATGCTGATGGTTCGAGCTTCAGATGAGGGCCCTGCTAGTCACTGAAAGGGTCGGCTTGTGTGCAGGGTAGCCGATGGGAGAGGGGAGTGTTTAAGATCTCCTGGACCCTGGCCCTGGGCTCAGTGGTTATGCTTCAGAGAGTAACGTGTAAGTGTGACCCACCCACCCGCGTGTAGATGTGAACTGAGAGAGTAATGTGGCTTCCTGTTGTGCTGGGCCAGTGCCCCAAGGCACGGGGCAGCGGACCAGCGAGGCTGTGCCCAGAGGGGAGAAGTGTGATCCCCCTTCCAGGGCATGTGTGCATGCTGAGTCGCTTCAGTCGAGTCAGACTCTTTGCAACCCCATGGACTGTGGCCCGCCAGGTTCTCTGTGGGGCAAACAGAAGCTCTGGCAGTGGGAATGGCCCCACAGATCTCACGTCTGCTCCTCCTTAGAACTGTCAGAAGACTAACTCCACCATATTTGACCAAACCTCCACAGGGAGCTTGGCTATTTGGGGAAGAGCGGAAGGGGTCTCAAGGGAGGAGGATCAGACTTCGGACAAGAATTGCTCTTAAGCAGTTAATTAGCAAGAGGAAGTCCATGGACCGCAAGTTCTCAGTCACAGGTGGAGGGTAGTGATTATAGAAATGACCAGAGCACAGAGAACCCCAAGGCAGAGCTGAGCAGGCAGGGCATGGAAGGTGAGAGACAGGAACCAAGACACCATCACAGTTGCCTACTCTGAGCCTCTCCGCTGCTGAAATTTCATAAACATGCAATTTCTCTCTCTAAATAATTACAGGCCTCCTTCTATGATTTTCAAAGGATCATTCATCTTGCTCACAGCCCTCTTCTCATTGTAAGAGTAACTTCTTCCTGCTTCACTTTCAATTGCTTTATTTATTTGTCTGACTGGGGGTGGGGACAATGGGCAATGTTTTAAATGGAACAATGGAGAGACCACGAACATCACAGGCCCAGGACAGAGCTCTCCCCTTTCTATGGATGTGTTTAGACTCACTATAAATCAGGTGAGCAGGAACCACAGCCCAAACCTCCATGGTTTACTCCAGTAATTAAGAGAGTGATGAGCCAGATTTGGGGATGAAGGACAGGCACAAGAAAAGTGCTCATTACTCCTTGTTTTTGTGTTTTCCTCACTGTTTCATTTGTATAAATAGCTCGAGGAGAGTACATCAAAGCCACGGAATCTCTTCCTTCCTAACGTTGTGTGACATGGAAAGTGCTGGTGGTTGGAATTCCCATATGGTCCAGGGGCTAAGACTCCACACTCCCAATGCAGGGGGCCTTGGTGCAATCCCTGGTCAGGGAACTCGATCCCATATGCCTCAACCAAGAGTTTGCATGCCACAAGTAAAGATTCCACTTGCCACAATTAGGAAGATCTCGCACACCACAGCTAAGACCTGGTGTAGTCTAATAAAAATAAATATTAAAAATAAAAGATAGGCTGATGGTTGGTGTCCAAATGCACACTAAATACAGAACTCTGTAAGTACAGACCTGCAGTCCACCGCTGGCAGGACCTTCCAAGTTGTATCAGGCAAGCTAGGGATGACGGTTGGCACAGGGAGGATCATAGCCAGAGGGAGAAGACCAGTGATCTGGATCCCCACGAAGTCTGTGACATTGGGATCCACAAACACCCTACCCCAAAATTAAGGGGTCTGATGCTTTGGCTGCTATCATCAGAGCTCTTCATACCAACACAAATTCATGGACCTCCTCTCCTCCGATCACCCTTTCCCTTGGCAGAGGCTGGGAGGATGGATCAAAAGAGAAAGGGACCTCAAGGCTGGTAACTACTCAGGCCTTCCTAGCACTTCCAGTGGGCTGGGTCTCAGTATTTTCATTTACAAAACGAGAGATCTGCACCAAGCAGGGCCTTTCAGCAAATAGTATTCTGCAAACATTGGTCCTTTTACCTTTTTTTACCCTTGCGTTATGAAACACGCAGGCTTCGCTGGTGGCTCAGTGGTGAAAGAGTTCAGGACTTTGGGAAGGTCATGTACATTCTGCTCTATTTAAAGTGGGTAACCAACAAAAACCTATTGTATAGCACATGGATCTCTGCTCAGTGGTATGTGCCAGCCTGGATGGAAGTGCGGTTTGAGGGAGAATGGATACATATATATGTATGGTTGAGTCTCTTCACTGTTCATCTGAAACCATCACATTGTTAATTGGCTATACCCCAATACAAAATGCTTTTCGTGTTAAAAAAAATTTAAATAATAGTAAAAAAAAGAATCTGCCTGCCAATGAAGAAGACACAAGAGACTTGGGTTCATTCCCTGGGTGGAGCCTCTGCAGGAGCAAACGGCACCCCACTCCAGCATTCTTGCCTGGAGAATCCCATGGACAGAGGAGCCCGGCAGGCTACAGTCCACGGGGTTGCCAAGAGTTGTACACGACTGAGCAACTTATTCGTGCATGAAACACACATTTACTCCCTTTCTTTTTTAAAATTTTGTGTTGATTTACAATGTTGTATTAGTTTCAGGTGTACAGCAAAGTGATTCAGGTATACATATATGTATTCATTTTCAAATTCTTTTCCCAATTATTATAGGTTGTTACAGAATATTGAGCAGAGCTCCCTATGATATACAGTAGGAACTTGGGACTGCATTTTCCCTATCTTTCCTTTTCCTTCAAAGTCATTTTTAGCCTAAGCAATTGGCGAACACAGGGGAGTTACGATGTGAGTAAGAAAGATTGTGAGAGTATTTCTCGGTCATTTGTTTGCTCTGCATTTTGTAAAGCACCGCTACATTCTTTCTGTTGGAAGCAAGTTGTGATTTGAATAGAAAGTATGACCTCGTGGCTGTCGGAGCTCTTACCTACTCAGGGATACACATAACATATTCACCTTGAGGTTAACTGAACTTCCGGGCCTCGTGGGCCCACCGGAAGTCTGTGCGCATTGGGCACTGCGAAGGCTGTATGTGAAGGAGGAGGGCACGCCCATTTCCTGCCCACCTGTGTGCTCCACTGTCCCATCGCCTTCACTTACAAACATCACCTGAAAGACAAAAGCAAAAGTTGCTGAATGATGACAGAGAGCAGAGCATTAAACCAAGCCTGCACCCCTCTGAGCACCAGTCCCGGGCAACTACACCGTCCACACACCCAGGACGCCAGCCCTGATGTTAAGGCCTGGACTCCAGCCAGATCCGTCTTTGTCGTTTGTGCTCTGGACTAAAAGCAGATTCACTGTGATGCTGATAAATCTTCAGCTTCAGAGACTCTCAACTACCCAGGCTGGAGAGTCTTAGAAGCTGAAAGGAATCATAAAATGTTCTTCCCAGGTGGTCGAGTAGTTGAGAGTCCACCTGCCAATACAGGCGTTCAATCCGAGTTCCTAGAAGATTCTACATGCCATGGGGCAGTTAAGCCTGTGTATCACAACTGCTAAGCCCACGTGCCCTAGAGCCTGTGCACCAAACCTAGAGAAGCCACCACAATGGAAAGCCCATGCACCACAACTAGAGAGTAGCCCTCGCTTCCCGCTAGAAAAAGCCCTCACACAGCAATGAAGAATTAGCATAGCCAAAAATAAACCAATAATCTAAAAACAGACTAAAATAGTCTGTATGGGAAGGAAGAGCCAGGCTCAATGCAGAAGTATTTCTCTGTAGGAATCTAAAAATATCTCAGAAGAAGGAGGCCTGAGGTTTTTAGCACCTGTAATTTGTTACAAACTCTTTGCCCATCCTAAAAGAATTCACATTTATACTTCATTTGATGCGTGTTTTCTTAAAGAGACGTCCCTCAGGTCCTACACTATCTAGGTTCACTGCTGTGCTGAACTCAGTAGGGAAAATACAGTTGGCTGCTCTTTTTCTCATCCCACTCATCAAAGAATGGAAGCCACAGGAGTTCTGAGCTTTATTAACATTCCATCTGCTACACTTGCTGTCTGAACACAAAGCAACATCTGAATCCCACCCAGAGAATATACAGATCTCCTTCACATTCCTGTCATCATCAGCTCTCCTCCCATGAGGTGGGCGCGGTGGGGGCTCAGGATTCACACTTGCCACCATGCCTGATTTCATCCCTATCGTGAACTTAGCACCATTCAACCCAAATAAGAGAGTCCCTTGGCCTTCAAGGAAATCAAACCAGTCAATCCTAAAGGAAATCAACCCTGAAGATTCATTGGAAGGACTGGTGCTGAAGCTCCAATACTTTGGCCACCTGATGTGGAGCCGACCCACTGGAACAGACCCTGATGCTGGGAGAGATTGAAGGGAAAAGGAGGAAGGGGGCAGCAGAAGATGAGATGGTTGGATGGCATCACCGAGTCAACGGACATGAATCTGAGCAAACTCTGGGAGATACCGAAAGACAGGGAAGACTGGTGTGCTGCAGTCCACGGGGTCACAAAGTGTCAGAACCAACTTTGTGACCGAAGAACAGCAATGCCAATAACACAGGCTACATTTATAAGATAATTCTTGAATGCTCTAGGACAATGACTACTTATTTTCCAGGGAGAAGGGACTTCAAACCCCTTATGTTTCAAAACCCCAAATCCTTTGCTAGAACAACCTGAGACATTCAATACATTTCTGAAAACTGTCAGGAAGTGCTGAAAGAACTGTGGCCTTTACTGGGTAAATAATGACTGTTAAGCAATGAGTCAACCATCTGGGACCTATTGGACTTGAAAAACAAGATTTAGGTGGGGCTGTCAAAGAGAAACTGGCAGGACTGGAAAGCTGGCCACCCAGAGGGCAGGGGTGAAGCTGGGGTGGGGAATTTTCAGAAGTCAGGGTATCTGTAGAGTCCAATATTAAACATACAGATAGATATCCATTTCAGTCCTTTTAGATCTGTCTGCTGGTGGCAAAATATCCCTGGTGGCTGTCCAGAAGATCTGGGCTCTAGAGAGGGAAAGTGGTGAGAGACAGGCTTGGCCAGCGGGGCTCTGGTCAAAAAGTTCATGTATCAAGGCGAGGTACTCATCCAGCTGAGGAGAAAGAGGATTAGAAGGGACGTCCATAGAACCCAGTGGAAGCTGAGCACAATAGATAAGGGAGCCTCTCATCCGGATCATTGTGTTTTGTTTTGTTTTGTTTTGTTTTTTCTTGTTTATTTGCTATTTTGATTTTAGACATTATCTATTGACCTCCTACTACAAAATATTGGGAGTTAGCTCTCTCCGCTCATCACTCAACCCTCTGCTACACATAAACACTGCCCTTCTGCCCATCCTGCCAATGTAGATTTCTGGTTGAATCCTTATATAGTGTATTTAACCATTATTACAGCTGTGTAATTACTGTTCACAGCCGAGCTAGGTCCATATTACAGGGAGTGTACCATGATTACAATTTCTTTTTTTTAATGTAAGTTTTTACTTTTCATTGAATTAATAATGCATCATCTCTTGGAGGTTTGTTTCATTTTCTTTCTTTTTTTTTTTTTTTCCTCTAGTAGTTTTTTAAGGAATAAATTACATCCAGTAAAACATATCTTGAGGGCCGAGCTTAATGCCTTTTACATGTGACATGCCTGTGACACCTGGACGTATCTGACACCCTAGAAGTTCCCCTTGTGACCCTTTCAGTTAATACCCATCTGTCCCAGTCCCTAGGTCCTGCTTCTTTTGGATCAAGAGAGGCAGAGGCAGAGAAGCAGAGGCAGGCATGAGTGTGACTAAGAGGAATAAATTCCTGGGGACACAAGAGCCTGGTTCAGGAACTTAGCAGAGGTAATGGACCATAGTGCTCCCAGTCCGTGAGAGTGACATCATTCCAGATCCCATGGGATGAACACAGATGACTGAGAAATTAGAATGGTTTGACCCTCTGGGAGAGAAACTTGTGGATCCATCTGGGAAAGGCTGGGAAATGAACATGAATGCTCCTAGAGCCTCATAAAAATCATCAGTTAGGTGAAAAAATATGACTTACCAGTTGTTTAGAATTTTGGCTGCTGAAAGAATCACATGAAAAGATGCTCAGTATTGCTAATTATTAAAGATATGCAAAAAAATATGCAAAAGCACAATGAGGTATCACCTCATGCAGAATGACCATCATCAAAAAGTCTACAAACAATAAATGCTAAAGAACTGTTTAGCTTGACTTACCATGCTGTAGTTCTGCTTTGTGGACATGGCTCAGCTTCTCTTTAGTGATGACCTCTTAGAAAAATGCAAAAAAAAAAAAAAAAGTCTATTCTAAATCTTCCAAATGTGTATATCAAATTGAAGGAGAAATAAGAAAAGAGAGGATAAATAAGTATACTTTTTAGTGGACTGAGAGACTCTAGGTAGTAAATATTGATTTCCATGGCTGGCACACAAATGAGTATATTGATCCTGTCCTTTTTGTTGAAGGTGCCAAGTTTCATTTTCCACTCAATTGAAGACTACAGTCTAGGAATAGGCAGTCTGATTAAGTGAGCCAGTGCAAGGCTAATGACTTACTTTTCAGATCCCACTGTGTGCCCTGACTTGAAAAATCTCAATATTCTTTAGACTCCAGAAGGAAAAGGAAATTTCATTGATTCTTTCAACAGTGATATATTATAACATTACCAGCAATCAAAATGGACTTTATTAGGTGAAATTTAAATGACGCCATCCTTGGGAGGCATTTTGTACTCTAAATTGCTTAGCTTCTTTCTGCTGCTCCCCACCGCCAGGACTCTGATATTCCAGGGCAGGAAATGAGAAGTTGCTCAAACCGTCTCAGGTTGGGCTTTCTTGATATACTGCATCAGCTGGAGGGATAAAGTGTCCCTGGAAACAGTTATGCAGCAGGAAACTAGTCTATGCTAGGCATTCAATAAATGAGAGTTCAATATTTAGGGTGAGAAGAGCATGTGAAATGAATTATCAATCATTTGTGTATCTCATTGTTCTTTTTCATGGTTGCAAAAACATCACTTACAGATCAGTAGCGATTACATTTCAGAAATCAGGGTCATGCATGAACTTGTGGCCTCATCGGATGGCAGGAAGGGACACTGCAGAAAGAATACTGATCAGTTTCAGATGTGAGTGAGAATTTCAGACGACCTTCATTCCAAGGACAACTCCCATCTACGTGGTTACCAGGATCCTCCCTTGAACTCTTTATGGAGAGAGAGTGCTTTTCCCGCACACAGCAGGTGGCTTCTCTTGGCTACTGGCTGATGCCAGGATCCCAGCCCCCGAGGGTGGCAGCTTACTCCCTCTTCCTGTGAGCAGATGAACAGCAGATGGCCATGTGTTTCTCAAGGACAGAGCCTGTGGCTTTCCCCAGCCAGTTAGGAAAATTAATCTGGATGAAAAAGAGAAGGTTTCAGGTTAAAGCCAAAAAAAAAAAAAAAGTCAAGTTCCTATACCCAGGCAACACGCCTTTCTGAACAGAGAAGGAAGCGTTAAACTGAATGTAAAAATGATGGCGACGGTCATGGGAGGAAGATCAGAGCAACCTTGAAATCCCAAAGTGCCCAAGTAAAGGAGCAATAAGGAGAGGTTTATTTTCCCAGATATAAATTTCTTATTCTTTATGCAGACCACAAAAACAATAAAACTTTGAAATGGAATAACTCTCTAGCCTTTTAAAATGAAATTCCTCAGAAGATTCAAAAATTAAAATGGATTGTTAAGACTAAATATAACAGTAAAGAGGATAAATGCTCTTTGATGAGAGAATATAAAGCAGAAAGGAGTATGTTTCCAGAATCTAGGACTGCTAAGTGTAAAGCCATTCATGTACCAACAGCTAATAAAGAGGCCCAAGCTGATTACAGCAAGTGAAATTCATTTCAAAGAGACATCACCGTTTGTAACAATCCTGCTGTTTGGGATGACTGGGGTAGACTTTGAGGACATTGAGGGGATTATGCCAAGTGAAATAAGTTAGACAGGGACTTCCCCGGTGGTCCAGTGGTGAAGACGCCATGCTTCCGGTGCAGAGGACATGGGTCTGATCCCTGGTTGGGGAACTAAGATTCCACATGCTGCACAGTATGGCCAATAATAAAAATAACCGAATAAAACACAATAAAAATGGCTTTAAAAAAGAAAGATTCTTTAAAAAAAATAAGTTAGAAAGACAGTTAGCATATGACCTCACTTTCATGTGAAATTCAAGAAAACAGAAAGCCATGAACTCATAGGTACAAAGAACAGATTGGTGGTTGCCAGGGGTGGAGGTGGCGGGTGGGCTGAAATGGATGAAGGGAGTCTAAATGTAGAAACTCCTAACTGCAAAGTCAATAAGTCCTGGGAATGTAACTTACAGCAGGGTGGCTGACGTTAAGAACACTGTACTGAACACTGTATTTTGTATTTGAAAGTTGTGAAGAGAGTAGAACCTGGTATTTTCACAATAAGGAAAATAGACTGTGGGACTTCCCTGGTGGTCCAGTGGTTAGAATCCACCTTCTATCACAGGGGACACAGGGTCTATCCCTGGTCAGGGAACTGAGATCCCACATGCTATGGGGCAACTAAGCCCTCACACTGCACAAGAGGAAAAAACAACAAAACCCTGAATGCCACAGTGAAGGCCCGACACAGCCAGAATTTAAAAAAAGAAAAATAGTTTGTAGCTATGCATGGTGACTGATGCTAACTTAGACTTACTGGGCTGACCATTTCACAATAGATACTGATATTGACCAGTTTATCCTAAAGGAAATCAGTCCTGAATATTCATTGGAAGGCCTGATGCTGAAGCTGAAACACCAATACCCTGGCCACCTGATGCGAAGAACTGACTCATTTGAAAAGACCCTGATGCTGGGAAAGATTGAAGGAGGGAGGAGAAGGGGATGACAGAGGATGAGATGGTTGGATGGCATCACCGACTCAATGGACGTGAGCTTGAATAAACTCCAGGAATTGGTGATGGACAGGAAAGCCTGGTGTGCTGCAGTCTATGGGGTCGCAAAGAGTCGGACATGACTGAGCAACTGAACTAAACTGATACTAAATCATTATGCTGTACATCTGAAACTAATACATGTATATGTCAATTACATGTTAACAAAAAAACACACACATGATCTATTATCTTGTTGAAAACTTTTAAATAAAATTAATACAATGTATTCCTCTTTTGAGTTAGATGCCAAAAGTCAAAATATCCATCTATCCTGAAAATTAAATGTGCTCATTAAAATGATAATAGCACCTATGCATGAGTACCAAGTCACTTCAGTCATGCCCAAATCTTTGCAGCCTTATGGACTGTAGCCCGCCAGGTTTCTCTGTTCATTGGATTCTCCAGGCAAGAACACTGGAGTGGGTTGCTGAGCCCTCCTCCAGGGGATCCTCCCCACCCACAGATTGAACTCACCTCTCTTACGTCTCCTGCACTGGCAGAGAGGTTCTTTACCACTAGCACCAGCTGGGAAGCCCAATAGCACCTACATAATCTACTAATTTTCCATTTGCCATGGTTGTTAGAAAACCCAGAGAAAATGAATACAGAAAAATATGCTTAATCTTGGTTTCCACTACAAATTATCCTTTCCACCTCCCTCTTACATAATTGCAGAATTTTTTTAGATTATTATAGTAACAATCAAACATTTAACTGCTTATGAATTTACCAAAACATATGAAGACTAGACATTACAAATAGTGTTCAGTAAGCTGCATTCGAGTTATTTAATTGTGAAATTCTTAAAATTGCAAGGATGCAAGGACAGTGAAAATGAAAAAGAGACCTTGCAGTTGAATTCTTAGGAGAACCACTGATAAAGCCTAACCTGATCAGGGTGAGTTGAATTTGAAAATAATCCAATAAGATGCATAGCATAGCTGTATTTAGGATAAAGGATTCTACCCCATACTCACCCCTGCTGAACTGTAGGCTCCCTGAGTGTTTACAGGGAGCACACAGAGAGCTTAGAGTTTATATTTTGCTTAAGATAATATTGACTCATAATCTTATTTCTGTCCCTTGGACACAGACCAAAATAACATTACCTTTTTAAGGGGAGGATGGGGGAATATCTACCTCATAAATTGGCTCATTTTAAAACTGTGGTCAACAAAAGTGTCACATTTCCTTGAAAAATGTAGTGCTGCCAAGGCAAATCTTCATTCTGTATTTATATTTTGACTTTTTGTATTAAATCCAGGGCTTTGTTCCTATTGAATGTCCCTTTATTGGTTTTGCTCTCCTTGTAAAGATGATTTTGGCCTGACTATAGCACTTACCCAAGAGCTATCCATTCAAACAAGGATGCAAGTGCAATGTATTAACTTTGCTTTGTCTTCAGTCTTGAAAAATGGTAAAGGGCATAGGACCAAGACAGGTGTCTGGAGAAGCTTTGCTAGAGACTTCTTATAGGTTGGTAAGGAGCCATCAAACCAAATCTCTGCTTGTAGGTTTCTGTAACTCTAGGTATATCTGAGACCAGCTGGGACTTGGGATCCTCTGCTGCAGTGCGGCATGCTTGCATCTGGACACACCTCTTCTTGAGCAACAAAATACAAAGAAACTATATGGAACTAAAGATAACTTTATCCATGTGCAGTTAGGGCAAATTCTGGACCAAAGATCAAAGAGCCAAAAAAAACCCACAAAAAACCCAACTGTCACTTCTGAAGAGCCATAAGCAAAAGCAGGGAGAAGGAAATGGCAACCCACTCCAGTGTTCTTGCCTGGAGAATCCCAGGGACGGGGGAGCCTGGTGGGCTGCCGTCTATGGGGTCTCACACGACTGAAGCAACTTAGTAGCAGCAGCAGCCGCAGCAGCAGCAGCAGCAGCAGCCGCAGCAGCAGCAGCAGCAGCACATGACCCTACACGCAACCCTAGCTAAAGGGCAGGCAAAGCACCTAAGCTGCCCTTTCGGCAGACCCTGGATACAGCCCTACCCTCACCCCATTAAGGTAAAAGCTCACCACCCCCACCCCCATCAGGGAGCTAGCAAGCAAGGGAACCAGTTGTTTGCTTTCCGTCCCCACTGCTATAGCAGGGGTCCCAATAAAATCTTGCCTGAATTTCCTGCCTGGCCTCTGATCAATTTCTATTGATTAAGAAGGCCAAGAACCCTGGTGGGTTCACATATCTAAGTGATATCACATATCTAAAGTGATATATTCTGGGTCTAGCCTTACCAATCAACTTCTTATTCACAGGGAAATTGCAGGACTTTTAAACAAATGGTCTATTGATATGAAGTTACACAATAGCCTTGATACATCTCTTATCTACCCTAACTCTAGTGACCAAAAAAAAGTTACTTTAGAGTACCTTGTGTAGTGGGTTCATATAAGAGTCCAGTAAACAACATTTCTTTTTCCAGTAAGTCATAATCTGTTGCTGCTAAGTCTCTTCAGTTGTGTCCGACTCTGTGCGACCTCATAGACGGCAGCCCACCAGGCTCCCCTGTCCCTGGGATTCTCCAGGCAAGAACACTGGAGTGGGTTGCCATTTCCTTCTCCAATGCATGAAAATGAGAATTGAAAATGAAGTTGCTCAGTCGTGTCCGACTCCTAGCGACCCCAGGGACTGCAGCCCACCAGGCTCCTCCATCCATGGGATTTTCCAGGCAAGAGTACTGGAGTGGGGTGCCATTGCCTTCTCCATAATCTGTTAATTTAATAATTTATTCTCAAATTTCCCCAGAGATTAATGTCAACCTTAAAAGTCTTGTGTGAAATCTTTGCCAAATTCTCCACATTGGGAAAGTCAGAAATATGTTTGTCAGATTCTCTGAGTATCTTTAATATTTATCTTTCCTCTTTATTTGCAGTATCTTCATTCTAGTTCTGTTTTTTTTTTCATTACCTCATATGTGATTTGCAACAAATTTTTTTTGTATAAACAAAATTATGCACTATATTTTTGTTCTAAATATGTGAGAAAAATATTTTTTAAGCTTAGTCTTCAATTTTGCCTTAGGGAGATAATATCAAGCAACTGCATTGAATATTAAAAATTGTACTAAAGTTATTATAATGCTGGGCAAAATGAAGCAAAATTTGGATGGGAAATGCTTTTTTTAATCCCAGTAAGTTTATTTTAAGTTCAGTTACACTGAAAATAATTAACAATAAGAACTATCTATCTTATCTTCTGTTACTGCTGATATTATTACCTCTCACAGTAATCTAAGCTTTTTTATGCTTGGGATGAATAATAAAACAATTTGATGATAACAGTGATCTGATCCTTTTTTTTTTTTTCTTTTGTATTGAAAGCAAGAAAACAGAACCCTGGAAAATTTCTTCTAACATCAGAGTCAGATTTTAGCTTCACTGGAAATCTGTTTTAACTCAATTACTTGGCAGCCCTGCTCCTTGTTGAGTTTCCTGGTAAACATGAAAAATCCTTGGTTTCTCTTCTAGACAGAGAAATTAATTTACAAGATGGAGCTGAAAACAAATACTTCTCAGTCCAAGGGCCAGGCTTCCCTATCTTTTTTTAATTAAAGTTTCTTGCCTGCTTAAATTAAAGCACATTTTAAATTTTATTTTCTCCCCTTTTCCAAAAGGGATGCACAGATAATTCCGTGTCCATACAATTCATCCATATTTTTCCTGTTCCCTAAATGTCTTAAATCTGATCCTTATCATATCCTTCTTTGAACAAAAATACTTACATTGGCTTCCTATTTCTTATTTTATCTTATACGTTGGGGAATATAAGTTTAATGTGTAGCAAACTCAGGAAGAAAGGCACTTTGTTCATTGGTTATTCTCCAGGGTGGACTGTTTTTTGGCTCCTGGTTTTACCCATTCTGAATACTGTAATATTGGCTATAAAACCTAGACAAGGCCCACAGTTTCATAACTATATATAAGAATTTCTTATTCATAAGTGAATCGATACTCTATAATGAAAACTAATAGCATGCTAAAAAAAAAAAACCACACACACAAAAAAACAGAAGAACCGCATAGATGGGGTTATGTCGAAGGGACACAGAAGACATTGAAAGAGCCCCTGGTGACCAAAGCTTGAACAATTCGAGTGACAAGTGTAAGTAAAGGAGTACTGAGTCATAGGGACTTACCTGATGGTCCAGTGGTTCAGAATGCATCTTCCAGTGCAGGGGATGTGAGTGCCATCCCTGGTCCAGCAACTAAGATCCCACTCGCCAAGGGGCAACTAAGCCCGCATGCCTCAACAAAGAGCCCTCAGCCACAACGAAGACCCAGTGCCGCCGAAAAAAATAAAATGAAAGGAATACTGGTGGCTTAGGTGATAAAGAGTCTGCCTGCAAGGCAGGAAACCCAGTTTCAACCCCTGGGTCAGGAAGATCCCTTGGAGAAGGGAAGAGCTACCCACTCCAGTGTGCTTGCCTGGAGAATTCCATGGACAGAGGAGCCTGGCAGGTTACATGGGGTCACAAGGAGTCAGACACGACTGAGTGACTAACCCTTTCACTTTCACACTGGATTATAGCCCAAAGTGAAGTGAAGTCGCTCAGTTGTGTCCGATTCTTTGTGACCCCATGGACTGTAGCCTACCAGGCTCCTCCATCCCTAGGATTCTCTAGGCAGGAATACTGGAGTGGGTTGCCATTTCCTTCTCCAGGAGATCTTCCCAACCCAGGGATCGAACCTGGGTCTCCCGTATTGCAGGCAGACGCTTTACCATCTGAGCCACCAGGGAAGTCAAAGTATAAAATAAATATCCATGAGTTCACACTGATATCACTAAATGATGGGATAAATTAATAAATGGGGAAGAAAGGAAATATCTCCTGTACAGAAAAATTTCATGTAATTCACATTAATACTCACCCCTCTAGGAGGTGGGACGTAACTCCCTATCCCTTAAGTGATGTCCTTCCAAGGAGGACAGTAAGGAAAGGGGGGCAAATGTAACTTCACTGTGGGGAAACCTGGTTACTGCTACCTCAGTCTCCAGGTGCTAAGGCAACATTACAGGAATGTCAGTTTGAGAGTACGTACCCTCGCGGTGACATGATGAAATGACACTTTATCTCTGTGGCCCCTGGGGCGAGGAATCACTGGTGCCAGAGAGACATGGTCCGAAGCCTACGGCACCCCCTTGAAGCTGCTCTCCTGCATCCCAGCATCGTGGGTTTCCCTGGGTAAACACTCCCTGCCCACTCCTTACACCTTGAACAGGAGTCTAGACCCACCTGCCCATGTGCTTGAGGGGTGGCTGAAGGGAAGTGCCTTGTGGGGTCAAAAAGTGGATAAATGAGCTAGGGAGTGACACAAGGGTGAAAAGCCCCTCTGGTTTCTGGGCAGGACCAGTGGTGGAAGCGATGGGATTGGGGCAGGGCCATCACGTTCTACAGCAAAACTCCATGAGTCCAAGAATTCTAAAGTTGAGCCTGGCCTCCTGGGTCTTGTGAAAGTACATAGGTCAAGGTGAAAAGTGAAAGTGTTAGCCCCTCAGCTGTGTCTGACTCTTTGTGACCCTATGGACTGCAGCACCAGAGGTGGTTGCCATTCCCTTCTCTAGAGGATCTTCCCGACCTAGGATTTGAACCCGGGCCTCTGCATTGCAGGCAGATTCTTTACCATCTGAGCCACCAGGGAAGATTTAGGTCAAGGAGGTACTTCTAGCATTCCAATCTTTAGGCATCTCATATGCAGGTCTTCATTTCTGCAGAAATCATCGTCATCAATATGCATATTTTGAAAACTTAGATTGTTATGAGAGATCTTTCTGGAAGCAGCATTCAGCTCAATGTAAGTAGCGCACACAGAATCTCATCCGCATCATCTCCATGAACAGCACTTCATCTCCATGCCTGGAGGAGGGTGTGCTTGTGAGCTCTGTTCCCAGCCTGTGACAAGGGATAACTCGAAGGGGATAAAGCTGACATGGCACATTAAACAGCATCCTCCAAAGGAACCTGCAGTCATTTAGTCCTTCAGTCTGTCTGACTGCAGCTTCCCTGTCCATCACCATCCCATTGTTCTCTGTCCTAACATAATCTCCCATCTTTAAAATTGTTTGTAAATTATTCTTTAATTTCTTGAGAGAATGTATTAATGAACTATTTTGCTCATTTCCTAGGTAAATTGGGCCCCAAAGAAAGCATAAAATATTTCTCTGTCCCCAACAGAATTGCATTCTGGGCCATGAGACCAGCCCTGGGAAGCAAAAATGAAGTAGGGACACGATACCTGGCTTTCTGTGGGTTGGGCAGGGGTGGGGTGGGGTGGGGGTGCTTCCCAGAGTTCTGGTTCGTGTGGCTGCTGCATTCTGGGACAATCTGTACTCAGTGCCCCCTCAGGTCAAGGCCCATCTCAAACAACACACAGTGCCAAGTTTCCAGATGAGTCGCATCTAGTTTGGAAGCAGTCTTTGCTGAAATAGATAAATTCTAACAGCATTTTGACAAAGCACGTGTAAATGCTTGCCATCCACATCACTTAACTCTATCAGTATCATATTCTCCAAATCGGCATAGCTCCCCTTGGCTAAGTGTGACTCTCAGGCTTCCTGGATTTTAAACCACTAAGGTGACCATTATATGAATTTTATTTGGGGGAATATTCATAACATCCCATCATCACCATTGTTCATCTGGTGCTTTGGCAACTCACCACGGAGACAGACCTGAAGGGAAAGTGCTTGTGTGTGAGTACACCAGATACTTTGAAGACATGAGTATATGTGTGTATTTCAGCTGCTCTCCAAAGCCTGTTAGATTATGTATTATTTTGAATTAGTTACACCATCACTCTCCCATTAACTGAAAATGTAAGAAGCTCAGCAAATTAATAATTAAATTCTTAGATCTTTATTTCTGTTATTCACATTGATTTTCAATTATGGACACTGTATTAATATGGAAGCCACATTTTCCCTAAGGGCTGTAATGAAATTGTCTTTGAAAATGTGCACTTATGTTGGTGGGACTTACCCTTTCCGATCACTCCGCCTTCCATGCCCCCCTCAAGAGGCTCTTCCTGAGCATCCACTTTAAATTAACCTCTTCTCCTCAACCCCATCACGTTGCCCAATTCTGTTATCTTGATGGAATTTATCACTAACAGAAATTACAAGGTACATATATTTGTTGGCTTGTTATTTTCTCTGTTAGAATTTTGATAGAGATTAAGATGAAACGGCAGATTGCTTTGGGTAGTTATTGTTCTTCAGTCGCTAAGTCTTGCATTATATTCAGCAATGTCTTAGAATTTTCATTGTATAAGCCTTTCACCTCTTCAGTTAAATTTATTCCTGAGTATTCTTTTAGATGCTATTACAAATGAAATTGCTTTTTAAATTCCCTTTCAGATTGTTCATTGAAGATGTATAGAGGTAAAACTGATTTTTCTTAATTTTTCACATACAACTGTGCTAATTTTTTTATTGTTCTTGTAGCTTTCTTGTGGATTATTTGGGATCTTTTTATATAGGATCATATCCTATTAAATAAAGCTACCCTGGTGGCTCAGATGGTAAAGAATCTGCCTGCAATGCGGGAGACCTGGGTTCAATCCCTGGGTCGGGAAGATTCCCTGGAGAAAGGAATGGCAACCCATTCCAGTATTCTTGCTTGGAAAATCCCATTGACAGAGGAATCTGACAGGCTTCAGTCTACAGGGTCACAAAGGATCTGACACAACTGAGCAATTAAAACTACTACTACTATATCCTATGCAAATAGTTGTCTTCCTCCTTATTATTATTTCTTTACCTTGTCTAATTCCTCTAGCTGGAACTTTCACTACAATATTGAGGAGCATGGATGAATACAGACATCCTTGTCTTGTTTTTGACCTTAGGGGGAAAGCTTTCAGTTTTTCACCATTTAATAAGATGTGAATTTTTCATAAGCACACTTTACCATGTTGAAGAACTCGCCTTCTATTTCTACCTTTCTGAATGTTTTTATCATAAAAAAGTATTGTGTGAGTGTTGTCACTTCAGTCGTGTCCAAGTCTTTGTGACCCCATGGACTATAGCCCGCCAGGCTCCTGTGTCCATGGAATTTTCCAGGCAAGAATACTGGAGTGGGTTGCCATGCCCTGCTCCAGGGGATCTTCCCAACCCAGGAACCAAACCCACATCTCTTACATCTCCTGCATTGGCAGGTGGGTTCTTTACCATTTGAGCCACCTGGGAAGCCCTAGATTTTGTCAAATGTTTTTTCTGTGTTAACTGAGATGATCGCATTTTGCTATTTTGTTTTGTTAATGTGGCCTATGACACTGATCGATTTTCTATTTTGAACCACCATTGTACTCACGGTGCAATGAATCCAACTTGGTCCCTGTGTATAATCCTTTTAATATGATACTGGACTCAGTTTTCAAGTATTTCCTTTGAACATTTTCACCTGTATTCTCAAGGGATGTGCGTGCCTGCTAAGTTGCTTCAATCAGGTCCGACTCTTTGTGACCCTATGCACTGTAGCCCTCCAGGTTTCACTGTCCATGGATTTCTCCGGGCAAGAGTGCTGGAGTAATTCTTTCCCACTAGGGCCACCTGGGATGCCCTATTCTTAAGGGATATTGGTCTATAATTTTTTTTTTCTTTTAACATCAACATCT
This sequence comes from Capra hircus, assembly GCF_001704415.2. Taxonomy (NCBI): domain Eukaryota; kingdom Metazoa; phylum Chordata; class Mammalia; order Artiodactyla; family Bovidae; genus Capra; species Capra hircus. The sequence goes on along the minus strand of NC_030835.1, from coordinate 38,990,605 downwards.
CTATCTGGTTTTGATTTTAGGCTATTACTGGCCTCATGGAATGAATTAGAAAATAAACCCTTCTGTTTTTTGGAAGAGTTTGGAGGGATTTCTATGAATTCTTTTTTAAATGTTTGGTAGAATTCATCAATGAAGCCATCTCATCATGATCTATTCTTTGTTGGGAGGGTTTGGATTATTGATTCCATCTCTTGTTTTAAGTCTGTGAGATTCTTTATTTTTTTCTTGAGTCGGTTTATGTAATTTGTGTGATTGTCTCTTTTTTCTTCTTTTGGGCTGACAGACTGTATTAATATAATTAATATTACAATAATATTTATCACATTATTAGCAATTAATATAATAAATAATGGGGCTTCCTAAGTGGTGCTAGTGGTAAAGAACACGCCTACCAAGCAGGATACCTAAGAGATGTGGGTTTAATCCCTGGATCAGGAAGATCCCCTGGAGGAGGGCATGGCCACCCAGTCCAGAATTAATGCCTGGAGAATCCCATGGACAGAGGAGCCTGGCAGGCTACAGTCCACAGGATTGCAGAGAGTTGGACACAACTGAAGCAACTTAGCATGCACATATTTATAAAGATTTCTTAGTTTTTAAAAGTGTTCAGCTTTTTGAAGTGCTTTCACCCCCATTTTATCTTCATAATTAAAAATAGAAAAGTAGTTTTACTGAGTAGCATCAGTAGAGAACTAGAAAGATGAGGTTAGAAAATAATCTTCTAAGTCTTAGGTCAGTAAGTTACAGAGTTCTTCCTCTATGAATAGCTTGGAAGTAAACTGTTTCCCAGACGCTGGGTTGAGGCCCTCAGCCTTGCACCCTGTGAGTTCAGCGTCTCAGACAGGGACTCTAATGTGACCTTGCTACAGTAAATTTTTCTGGACAAGGGGGTACTTGGCTTCTTCTGCCAGCCCAGGCCAGCTCTGTCCTCTGGTCATTCCTCACAGTCTGACGTTCAGCTCCCTCTAAATGTTGACTTTCTCCCTGATCTTGGGCTCAACTCAGCATTTGATGAGCTTCCCAAAGATACAACCTCAGCACTTGTTTCTAGCTTTATTTTTCCTGTGTCAATTCTGGTGGCTCAACAGGTCTGACCTCCCCACAGGATTCAAGATGAGTGCATTGCTCTCGTGTTTAGCTGGGACGTCATTATGTTACTTTTGTTTTTGTTTTTGCTAGTTGGGAAAATGAAACTATGTGGCACCCATTCTCCCCAGAGCTTTACAGACTGAGAGTGAAAGCAGGGTCACATTTACAGCTATGACCACCATGAACACTGCTGCCCCTCAAAGGCCTGCTCCTGCTCCCATCTGCTTCTCTGAGACCACAGAAGCTTTCTCACTTCTGCTTTTGCATAGGGTCTGATCATTTTTTTTCTGTTCTCTTTGGAAGGCTTCCCATGTTTCTCATAGTGATATGTCTGTAGCTGGGTACTATAAGCTTTGTGAGGATGGCCATATCTGGTCAATGTCAGGGGCACTGCCATGTGTCCCAAAGGCACCTTCGTTTCCTCCAAAGCTTCCTTTGCCCTTCCTAACCACATTTGTTGCTTCTTGATGTTGCTAATACTGTTCCTGACATGTGTGAGTGCTCAGTAACAGTTGTGTCCAACTCTTTGCAACCCGATGGACTGTAGGTGGCCAGGCTCCTCTGTCCATGGGATTTTCCAGGCAAGAATACTGGAGTGTGTTGCCATTTCCCCCTCCAGGGATCTTCCCAACCCAGGGATCAAACCCATGTCTCCTGTGTTTCCTGTACTGGCAGGCGAATTTTTTGCCACTGTGCCACATGAAGCCCCAACACCGTTCTGGTGGTTGCCACTTCTCAAGCACTGGTCTCTCTCCATAGAGCTCTTCTGGGTTCATCCCTCTGAGGATTCTTTTAATGTGTCAAGGCACTTGAGGTGCTTGAGCCTGGCCACATCCTATGGAGGCCCCATAGTCAAAGCTATGGTTTTACCAGTAGTCATGCACAGGTGTGAAACTTGGACAATGAAAAAGGCTCAGTGCTGAAGAATTGACGCCTTAGAACTGTGGCACTGGAGAAGACTCTCGAGAATCCATTGAACAGCAAGGATCTCAAACCAGTCATTCTTAAAGGAAATCAACTCTGAATATTCATGGAAAGGACTGATGCTGAAGCTGAAGTTCCAAAACTTTGGCCACCTGATACAAAGAACTGACTCATTGGAAAAGACCCTGAGGCTGGGAAAGGTTGAAGGCAGGAGGAGAAGGGGAAGACACAGGATGAGATGGTTAGATGGCATCACTGACTCAATGGATGTGAGTTTGAGCAAGCTCCAGGAGATGGTGAAGGACTAGGAAGCCTGGCTTGTTGCAGCCCTGGTGTGTTGGAGTCCACGGGGTTGCAAAGAGTCAGACATGACTGAGCAACCGAACAACAACACAAAAGCCCCATGGGGCCAAATACTCCTAGTATCATAGGAAAATTCCTTTCCTCCACTTTTTAAAAAGATCCTTTTAATGTGGACCAGGTTACAAGTCTTTTTTGAAGATTGCTTTATGTTTTGGTTTTTTGGCCATGAATCATGTGGGATATTAGTTCCCTGACCAGGAATCAAACCCACACCCCCAATTGCATTGAGGGGCAAAGTCTTAACCACTGAACCAACAGGGAAGTTCCTTTTCACTTTTATATCTGTTCAGCACCTGTTCACATCTCTGTTCAGCACCTGTTCACATCTCTGTTCAGCACCTCTCTGAAATTTAGAAAGTGGGAATGTATGAGATTGTGTACAGCCAGAAAATCTAGTGTGGTTTTAGAGTCTTCAGAGGTTTTACAATATTAGAACCAACCTCTCCCCCATCCCTTTTCTCTCACTCTTACTCTCTCCCTCTTTTCTGGGTCTTCATCTCTGACCATAGCATTTCAAAGCCCTGCATTTCTCTGTCGGTTTCATTCCCTCCTACACTGAAGAGAGATCCTTGCTGCGTAAGCGTGAGTTGGATGAGAAACAGTCCCCAGCTGACCCAGGCTTACATTGCTCCAGCTCAGCCACTTCAGAGGACAGACACTACATCACTTTCAACAGCCATATGTAAAAATTCGCCAAAGACACAATACAGCCCAGATAGAGTCAGGCACTCTTCTTCAGGTGAGTTACTGCAGAGAGGGGATAAGATCTTGGGTTTGGGAGCACCGTTCAATTTTCACAAAAGGTAGGGTAGGACGAGTCCACAAAGAAGGGAGAGGGTTGCTATGAGAAGAAGGAAGTGAGGAATGCTGGGGAGAAAAAAAAGCAATAAATGCACAGTTGATAAGGCAAATGTCTTACGGAGTTTTGGGTGAGGAAGTCTTAAATTATATTTGCCATATATGTGTCTCTATAACTCAGAGATGAATCCATGGAGGTGGGTCAGAGGCGCAGCCTAGGGGCAGACTCTCCTTTCCAGCTTCCCATCCTCTCTATGAGCAGGGCTGTAATACTGCACACAGCTGTGCTAACTCTCTTTCTTGTGGATGAGTTCTTTCTAGGACACTCCTTAATCTTCCATGTATTAAACCCATGGCAGGCCATTCCAAGACCAGACAAGCATGATCGGTTTGTCCAAATCCTAAAACTTTTGAGACTCTGCAAGGTACATAGTCTTGCTCTTTCCATAATTATTATGGGGAATTATAATATCTGCTTTGATAAATATCTAGGCTTCCTATAATGATTAATTACTTGAAATTTTGCAACGTGTCTTAAGGTCCTTTTGAATGATGATGATGTAAGTAGAAAATATCCAATTAATACATTCCGTTTTATTTTAGCTCAGTTCAATAAATTTATGAATGTTTCGATTTTTGTATAATGCTATACTTTACCAAAAAAATGCCATGGAAGAAAAATTTCATCCTCTAAATCAAGGAGTGGACAGCTAATAAATGGAGTGGACAGCTATATTTCTGGAATCATTTATATATAACCCTCACTGAAGGAAGGATCTTAGAATAGAGGACATTGGAAAGTTGTTTCCACCCGTTGCACCAAGCCCTAAACTTATTTTGCCAGATGGAAACATTTTATCTAGATTGCTGTATTTTTTTTCTGAATCCCACATGCATGCGAGCATGCTAAGCCTATGCTAAGTCTCTTCAGTCAAGTCCAACCCTTTGTGACCCCATGGACTATAGCGCACCAGGCTCCTCTGTCCATGGATTCCCCAGGCAAGAATACTGGTGTGGGTTGCCATGCCCTCCTCCAGGGGATTTTCCTGACCCAGGGAGTGAAACCGCATCTCCTGCAGCTCCTGCCTTGTAGGCAGGCTCTTTACTGCTGAGCCACTGGGGAAGCCCCTAAATTCCACATTACCAAATTTTTAAGCAAAAAGAAACACTTCCTTAACTGACATATGATAGTACAATAATAGCATGCTTGTGTACAGCTCAGTACAGGAAGCATTAGATGTTGAGACCTAGTTTTTAAAGCCTTACTTTGGTTTCCTTTGTTTATGGATACAAATCAAGCATGGTAGTTGTTGACCCTCAAATTCCTGTCTCAGCTTCAACCTCTCCTCGACCTCCTGATTATACAACCATTATATCCCCAAGACCTCCATTTGGCATCTTAACAGATCCATCAAATCAAATTCTTGATTCTTCGTACCCAAAGGACCCCCAAGCCAAGTTCTCTATGTCAGTTGTTCAACTCTCTGTCGACTTGAACCCCACCCTTCCATCTCCTGTTTTGTGATGCTTCGCTGGATCGCTGGGGCGGTTTTTCCTCGCTCAGTTGTATCCGACTCTTTATGACCCTTTGGACCCTAAGGAGCCTGCCAGGCTCCTTAAGTCAGGTGATGTCCCTCTTCTGTTTTCAATTCTCAGATGGCTTCCTTTATAGTTTAAAAAGATCCAAGTGGGATTTCCCCCAGTGGTCCTGTGGTTAAGAATCCCCCTTGGAATGCAGGGGACGCAGGTTCAATCCCTGGTAGAGGAACTAAGATCCCACATGCCAAGGAGCAACTAAGCCTGTGTACCCTGGAGCCTGGAAGCGCACTATGGAGCGGAAGAGTTCATATGCCGCCGCTAACACCCGACCCAGCCAATACATTTGTTGTTGTTCAGTTGCTAAGTTGTATCCGACTCTTTACAACCTCATGGACTGCAGTACACCAGGCTTCCCTATCCTTCATCATCTCAGCCAAACAAACAATTTTTTTTTAAAGACCCGAAACAAAGAATTTGTTTGGGGACTTCCCCAAACAAAATGTCTGTTCAGTGATTAGAACTCGGTGCTTTTGCTACTGGGACTGGGTTCAGTCCCTGGTCAAGGAAATAAGATCCTGCAAGCCACACAGCATGAACAAAAGAAATCCAAATCCAAATCCAAATCCAAATCCAAATCCAGGTACCCACGGCCTTACATGACTGGCGCCCGGCAGCCTCTCTGACCTTACATCTTGCATCCACCCCACTGCACCCTACCCTACTCCTCTGTTGAAGTCACTCTGGCTTTTTGTCACTCCCTGGCCTAATTTCCCAACTTAAGACCTACTATTGCTGCCCACCCCCCTCCCCGGAGCTCTCACCTCCAGGATCTTTGGACATCTCATTTCTACACAAGCCTTGGGACCTTCTGCAATGCCACCTCTAAATAGAAAGCCCCCTCCCACCTTCACCCCCAGCACATACAGCCAAGACTTTTCCAGATCACCATGCATATCACAGAAATGGCTAGCAATGATGTGCCAGGCACTGCCCAGGGCACTTTACACAAACACTGAGTCATTTCTCATATTCAGTTATTATGTTATTATTCCCACTTTAAGATGAAAAACTGAGGCCTAGAGAGGTCAGTACCTTCCACAAGGTCACACAGCTTGAAATTGGAAGAGCTAGATTCAAATGAAGAAGCTCTCGCCCCAGAGCCCAAGCTATGAGTGCCTACAGTATTCTTTCTCTCTTTGCACTAGGAATTCAACAGATATTTCTTGAATGCATTATTTAATATATAAACACATAGATTTTAGAAACAGAAAGTCCTGGATTGAATCTTGGCTCCGTTACTCACTGTATATGTGAATATCTGAGTTTCCATCCTATTACTACCACTTTTCAGGAATGACCTAAATCAAATCCCTTATGACTATACAGTGGAAGTGAGAAATAGATTTAAGGGCCTAGATCTGACAGACAGAGTGCCTGAGGAACTATGGACGGAGGTTCATGACATCGTACAGGAGACAGGGATCAAGACCATCCCCATGGAAAAGAAACGCAAAAAAGCAAAATGGCTGTCTGAGGAGGCCTTACAAATAGCTGTAAAAAGAAGGGAAGCAAAAAACAAAGGAGAAAAGGAAAGATATTCCCTTTTGAATGCAGAGTTCCAAAGAATAGCAAGGAGAGATAAGAAGCCTTCCACAGTGATCAATGCAAAGAAATAGAGGAAAGCAATAGAATGGGAAAGACTAGAGATCTCTTCAAGATAATTAGAGATACCAAGGGAACATTTCATGCAGAGATGGGCTCGATAAAGGACAGAAATGGTATGGACCTAACAGAAGCAGAAGATATTAAGAAGAGGTGCAAGAATACACGGAAGAACTGTACAAAAAAGATCTTCAAGACCCAGTTAATCACGATGGTGTGATCACTCACCTAGAGCCAGTCATCCTGGAATGCAAAGTCAAGTGGGCCTTAGGAAATATCACTATGGACAAAGCTAGTGGAGGTGATGGAATTCCAATTGACCTATTTCAAATCCTGAAAGATGATGCTGTGAAAGTGTTACACTCAATATGCCAGCAAATTTGGAAAACTCAGCAGTGGCCACAGGACTGGAAAAGGTCAGTTTTCATTCCAATGCCAAAGAAAGGCAATGCTAAAGAATGCTCTAACTACCACGCAATTGCACTCATCTCACATGCTAGTAAAGTAATGCTCAAAATTCTCCAAGCCAGGCTTCAGCAATACATGAACCATGAACATCCAGATGTTCAAGCTGGTTTTAGAAAAGGCAGAGGAACCAGAGATCAAATTACCAACATCTGCTGGATCATCGAAAAAGCAAGAGAGTTCCAGAAAAACACCTATTTCTGCTTTATTGACTATGCCAAGGCCTCTGACTGTGTGGAACACAATAAACTGTGGAAAATTGTTCAAGAGATGGGAATACCAGACCACCTGACCTGCCTCTTGAGAAACCTGTATGCAGGTCAGGAAGCAACAGTTAGAACTGGACATGGAACAATGGACTGGTTCCAAATAGGAAAAGGAGTACATCAAGGCTGTATATTGTCACCCTGCTTATTTAACTTATATGAAGAGTACATCATGAGAAACGCTGGGCTGGATGAAGCACAAGCTGGAATCAAGATGGCCGGGAGAAATATCAGTAACCTCCGATATACAGATGACACCAACCTTATGGCAGAAAGTGAAGAAGAACTAAAGAGCCTCTTGATGAAAGTGAAAGAAGAGAGTAAAAAAGTTGGCTTAAAGCTCAACATTCAGAAAACTAAGATTGTGGCATCTGGTCTCATCACTTCATGGCAAATAGATGGGGAAACAGTGGAAACAGTGTCAGACTTTATTTTTTGAGCTCCAAAATCACTGCAGATGGTGATTGCAGCCCTGAAATTAAAAGACGCTTACTCCTTGGAAGGAAAGTTATGACCAACCTAGACAGCATATTAAAAAGCAGAGACATTACTTTGTCAACAAAGATCAGTCTAGTCAAGGCTATGGTTTTTCCAGTGGTCATGTATGGATGTGAGAATTGGACTATGAAGAAAGCTGAGCGCCGAAGAATTGATGCTTTTGAACTGTGGTGTTTGGACTGCAAGGAGATCCAACCAGTCCATCCTAAAGGAGGTCAGTCCTGGGTGTTCATTGGAAGGACTGATTTTGAAGCTGAAACTTCAATACTTTGACCACCTGATACAAAGAACTGACTCATTTGAAAAGACCCTGATTCTGGGAAAGATTGAGGGCAGGAGAAGGGGACGACAGAGAATGAGATGGTTGGATGGCATCACCGACTCAATGGACATGGGTTTGGGTAGATTCCGGGAGTTGGTGATGGACAGGGAGGCCTAGCATGCTGCAGTTCATGGGGTCACAAAGAGTCAAACACAACTGAGCGACTGAACTGAACTGAACTGAACTACTACTTAGACAACTGTGTGGTCTCAGGTAAATTAGTTAAGTTCTCTGAGCTATGGTTGTCTTATCTGTAAGAAGGAGAAAACAGTAATACTTCCCTAAAATGCTTTTGTAAAGAAAAAAAAAAAAAGACATTTCATGCCAAGTGCCCTGCACAGAGCTTGAGTTGGAAGGAAATGTCAGTATTATCACCTGTATATAAACTCTTCAGGATAACTTCTCGAAAAACTTTAAAATCCTTGGAGCTTCCCTGGTGACTCAGTGGAAAAGAATCTGCCTGCCAATGCAACAGACAGAGGTTCAATCCCTAATCCAGTAAGGATTAATTAATTAATCCCTTAGTTGCTTTGGAGCAACTAAGCGCATGCACCACAACTATTGAGCCTGTGGTCTACAGCCTGGGAGCCACGGCTATGAGCCCAGGTGCTGTAACTACTGAAGTGTGTGGTCTGCAAAGAGAGAAGCCACGGCAATGAGAAGCCTGAGCACCACATCGAGAGAGTAGACCCGCTCACCACAACTGGGGAAAGCCCTTGAAGCAACGAAGACCCAAAACAGCCAAAAATAAATAAAATTATTTAATAAAAACCTTAAAATCCTTTATAAGCCAATATCACTTCATTCTTTATCATTGTCCTTAAACTTTTAAGTTGTCTGGTGGACATCCAAGTAAGTTTTCTGGGTGGGGGCGGGGGGAATCCAAATACTTATAAACCACCAACTTGTGCTCTTCGTATTCACCCAACTTTTGTACCATATTGCTCACAGGGCCGCTGGCAAGAAAGGCAGGAGGAAGCTATTATTAGCCTGCTTTTCATTGGCAGGAAATTGCAGGGCTGAGAACTGAAGAGGTTTAGATCAGTAACTGAGCTGAGGAGCTCCTGCTAGTCCGACAGACCTTCGGAAACTAGAGTCCGATGTTCTTTTTTTCACATGTTCACTTCCCTCTGTGAGTTTGCCATTTGAAAATCTCATGTGTCAGCCAGACTTCACTCACCCACCACCTGCCCATCAAACACTTGGAAGAATCTTACCAGTGATAAAGATGGATCTTCAAGCATCCACCTGCAGGGGGCGCGCTTTGAGATACCGCTGGCAGATTGCAATCAGAGATTGTCTCTAGGAAACAAAGGGGTCTAGGAAAGCCGATCTACAGTTCTAGTCTAATAAGGATTAACTTTTACTACAGGATGGGACTGTAGAAAGAACTTGGCCTAATGCCCTCAGATTACAGGTGGGGAAGTGAAGCTCACCAGCACAGTGATTTCACAGCAGTCTTTATTTATTTATTTTGGTTTCCAGATTTTGGCTTTATTTGCAGTACAGAAATCATTTGGAGACATCACTGAAGCAAAGGTTCTGTCAAATCAATACTGGGCTGCAGCTTGGTCCGTTGAAGAAGCCACATCTGGGATACAGAAGAAGCTCCTATGTTTACCTGCTTTATGATGGGTTTCTTTCCCCTCCGTGCTCATCAGTTTTAATAGGTTAAAACACCACACACAGGCTTCCTCCAAAAGACTATCCAAGTCTGGAGTTTGGTTAGAACTGGAGGCCCATGTAAACCAAGCTTGTGGCTGGGCTGGGTGGGCACTGTCCTGACACATGACGTGAACGGAAAGGGGTGGGGAGGAGTAAGGGACGCTGTCCCCGGTTACAGACATTCAGTTCTGAACCTCCTCACCGTCAAGAGGACAAGATGGCATGCAAGCTGCACTGACCCAGCTCTGGAACAGCGGAAGCTCACAACTGCAAAGGCTATGCTGATTAAAAGATACAAATACTGTATCAAGTTTTCTGTATCAGTATCACAAGGCTTTAAAACTGATCCTTCACTAGAAACACAAGCCAGTATTGGTTAAATTGAACAGAACGTGAGAACCTGCTAATTCGGAAGAGCCACTCCATGAAAACAAGTTAATATATGATATTAGAAAGGGGAGGAATATTTACTGGTACAGCACTCTGGAATCTCTCAGTTTTGATTACAAAAGCAGGCCTTACAATACTGATTTCTTACAATATGCATCATTTGCCAAATTTTAAGTTTGTCCTAATTAGATGATAACATGTACTGCTGTTAGTCTTCCCCATAGATGTCATTTTTCTTGCACTTAATTTCCTCAAAGTCAAACTCCATCATCCTCTTATAGATGTCCTTAATGTCATCACAGGTTGTCTCAAAAGTGAGTTTTTGCATCATAGGTACGGGATATAAAGATCAGGCTTTCTGTTCCCAAGTCTTTTGGTACAAGGAGGTCACTGATGCTAACGAATTTCTGCTCAATTGGTTCCAAGAACTCCAGGGCTGATCTGATTTCCTTCTCGGGCTCCTTGGTCTCCACCATTGTGCTGGCGATGGCGATGTACTTGCCTTCTGCGGCCACATTGTGTGCAGAGGGGATCATGCAGAGGTAAATATCTGACATCCGGTTGACTTGGTTTGTGGAATAACGATCTGGCAGGAGTTGGCGTCATTGGTGTTTTTGATGGGGTGGCTGAGGATACAGATGACTCTGATCACCTGGCCCACTTTTTCTACTCAATCTTTCACATAGCTGGGATCGCAGATGAGCTGTTTACAGCGAGCAATCTCTCCTTCAGATTTTACACCAATCACCTTTCCATTCTGCATAATAACTTCTTCAACTGGTTTAGTCAGCATGTAGGTACCTCCATAAATAGCACTTAGCCATGCAGATCCCTGTGGCAGTTCTCCAAGGCCGTTGAGTGGATAAAGGTATGGGCTTTTGCCATATCTTGCCAAAGATTCGCTATAAAGTTTAATCCTATTAATGGTTTCACAACATGGCTGATCTAAATAGTCATCAGTTCTGTCAAGTGCCAGGGCATGACCAGTAAAATCTATAACATCTTGGCCCAAGTCAAATTTCTTATACACCTCTCCACTGATGTCTTCTTAGGATCAATGCCCTCAAAAGTTCAAGGATTGTTCTCATCGAAGTTGGCGACATATACCAGGAATTTTCTGAATCGACGTTTTTCAAACAGCCCCATTAGGCTAGATGCCAGGGCTTCTGCTTCAGTGGACGGAACCTTGTAGATCTTTCCTCGCTTATAAACAAAGCTCCCTTCAGTTACTTTGAAATCCAGATGGCAAGTGACCTCCGTAAAAAGCAGCATCTTAACCAGCTGACCATTTATTTGCCATAAGGAACTTGGGGATTAAGTCACCATTCCAGTCTCTTTCTCTGCCCATGGATGCTGGTGGAGCTCTGGGTATCTTAAATCTTTTGTAGAAATCTTCCAGCGGTGTTATAGATTCACTCTCTCCTCCATAATACGGGTTTCTATCCATGTGAAGAACTTTCTTCCCATTCACTGACATTTTTCCTGACAGGATACATTCGGTCAGGCCCGTGCTCAGCACGATCACGTCGTACTCCTCATTCATGGCAGGGCTGGGCGCCGACGGAGACCCAGAGACTCAGAGCTCTAGGGGTCTGGGGCTGCGGCTCCCCGAGGAGGAGGCAGACGGGCGCCCGAGGGAAAAGGGAAGCAGAGGCAGAGACTACACGGAGCTGGCGAGCGGGGAAGGTAGGGAAGGCTGCGAGGGAGCCACAGCAGTCTTTAGACTGAGAAAGTGAGCTCCTAAATCCCCCTTCACTGCAGTGCCCTCCATGTGCTCTATCAGTGAGCTCCACCCAACATATTACTTTTTATATGAATTCTTTATTAGAGACATTTTGGAAGCAATGCCATTGATTCCAAAAGTTGCTCTAATGGTGGAAAAAATAGGCAGCCAGTGGCCCAACAGTGACGACTGTCAATGGTCCTGACCCTTTGGCCATCCTCGAAAGCATACTGTTTAGGGCCATTCCTCACTACTTCTGTTCTCTAAATAAGGAGTGTGGCTCATCTGGTGACAAGAGGCTGAAACTGACCCTTGGTAGTTCAAGAGGCAAAAATCAATATGCTTTGAAAAGGTGGTGCCATTTTTCACCAAAGCCAGGGAGGAAATGAACAACTAGGCCTTGATGGGATGAAAGACAGAAGCCGGAGGCCTCCCAGGGAACTCAGCCAGTCTGTGGACTTTTCTTCTGTGGCAAATGCTATTACCCGACTCAGTTCCAGAGACCTTTTGTGCCTCCCATAGGTTTCCACGTTTTTGCTAGAATCAAATGGTTTAACTGGGCCAGAGATTCAGAGTTACATAGGAAGGCATGGCCGCTGCAGGTTCACTCTGGGGTGTCAGGGAAATTTCCAAAAGGGATAACTGTTGCAAATCAGGGAGTTTTTCTCCCAAGACCTTTTTCTCAAATTATATGTTCGCTGCCCACCTCACATAATATCTTTATACTCATGTTTCCAAAGATGTCTCTACATTGACCTAACCTAATTATTGCACATAAAATCACAAGTTTGCACATCCCTTCTTCAACCTGGGACAAAATCACAACCAGCTGTGATGAATTAACATCATCAGGGTTTCTGCTCCGAGGCCAGGATGTTAGTTTGATAGTGACTCCTCTGGTAGTTCCATTATGATTCTGTCTCAGATCACTATACTTGGGAGCAACGGGAACATTTAACCACTGCTATATAACAGTGAAGAAGAAGAAAAGAGGTGAAAATAGAAAAGAATAAAAAGGCATAATTTTTGTTTAATAAAATGGAAGTGGTGGAAGCAACTTAAATATCCACTGACAGATGAATGAATGAAGAAGATGTACTATATATATATTATTATATATAATAAAGAAGATATGCAAATATATTTATATTTGCAGCAACAAGGGCATACCTAGAGGTTATCACACTAAATGAAGTAAGTCAGAAAGAGAAAGACAAATATTATATGGTATCACTTATATGTGGAATCTAAAATATGACACAGATAATTATTTACCAAATAGAAACAGACTCACAGACATAGAAAACCAACTTATGATTACCAAAAGGGAAAGGGCAGGGGAAGGATAAATTAGGAGTTTGGGGTTAATATATGCACACTGCTGCTGCTGCTAAGTCACTTCAGTCGTGTCCGAGTCTGTGCAACCCCATCGACGGCAGCCCACCAGGCTCCCCCGTCCCTGGGACTCTCCAGGCAAGAACACTGGAGTGGGTTGCCATTTCCTTCTCCAATGCATGCAAGTGAAAAGTGAAAGGGAAGTCGCTCGGTCATGTCCGACTCTTTGTGACCCCATGGACTGCAGCCTACCAGGCTCCTCCATCCATGGGATTCTCCAGGCAAGAGTGCTGGAGTGGGGTGCCATCGCCTTCTCCAATATATGCACACTACTGTATGTAAAATAGATAATCAACAGGGATCTACTGTAGAGCACGGGGAAATATATTCAACAGCTTATAATCACCTGTAATGGAAAACAACCTATATATACATATATATATATCACTTTGCTGTACACTTGAAACTAACACAACATTGTAAATTAACTATTCCTCTAGACAAAAATGGAGGTGGTAATTAGTCATTCCTCTGAGACTCTCCTAGCAAGCAAAGGGACAGTGGCAGAGGTGATCAGTATTCATTTCTCAAGCTGGCCGAGAGGTCACAGCAGATGCTGACGATTTCCCTCCTCCGCCACTCAGTCCATGTTGCCGTTACCTCTGACCCAGGATCAAGGATTAACAAGAACAGTGGCCTGGACGGCTTCACAGTTGCTTCTCCTTGGTCTTACTCCCATTGCCATGCAAACATATACATGATATGCAGTCATATACAGAGAAGCAATCAGGTAGAAAGCTGAGGCTGTCTGTTGCCTCTTTAATTTTCTCACAGAGGTACACCTGGAATTTGGCAATCTAGGCATTGAATGTAGGGGAAGAGCCAGCCATGTCAGATGATAAACTTGCTGCCTTTATATCCCCAGTTCTATATCAGCAGATATAGAACTGCTGTATGTCAGATAACATATCATGTGCTATGCATGTGTGACGCTGGGACAAGTCCCCTTTACCTGCTCTAGAGCAAGGAGCTGGGGCTTTTCCACTTATGTACATGGAAGGCTTTTCATGAACAATTCTAGCTTTTGTCTGTCTCAGACTTAGTCAGCCCTTTGCTAGTCATCTTTCTTTGCTAGTTTGATTAATTCAGACCTTCGTCCCTAAGAGATCTGAGACTTTGAAGATTCTGTCTGTGAGTGTAGAGTGGTTTTCTATTATCTGCCATGGAGATGGAAGGATTTCTTCCAGTTTCAGCCATACTGCTTCTATGTAGCTGCATCTCCAGTAGTGACAATAACGACCGAGTCAAATACCATCATCCCAGGACTTCCCTGGTGGCCCAGTGGTTAAGACTTCGACTGCCAATGCAGGGGGTGTGGGTTCGATACCTGGTCAGGAAGCTAAGATCCCACGTGCCTTGTGGTCAAAACACCAAAACATAAAATGGAAGCAATATGTTATGAATCCAATAAAAACTTTAAAAATGGTCCACATTAAAAACAAAATCTAAAAAAACACAAACAAAAGATGGTGTTATATAGAGAAGAGAAGAGGGAAGAGGGAGATAGAGGCTAATAAATATGTGAAAAGATGTTTAGCATCACTCATTATTAGAGAAATGTGAATTAAAACCACAATGAGGTATCACCTCACACTGGTCAGAAAGGCCGCCATCAAAAAGTCTACAAACAATAAATGCTGGAGAGGTTGTGGAGAAAAGGGAACCCTCCCACACTGTTGATGGGAATGCAAACCGGTATGGAGAACAGTGTGGAGATTCCTTAATAATCTGGAAATAGAACTACCATATGACCCAGTAATCCCACTGCTGGGCATACACACCAAAGAAACTAGAACTGAAAGAGACACATGGACCCCAGTGTTAATTGCAGCACCATTTACAATAGCTAAGACGTGGAAGCAACCTAGATGTCCATCGGCAGATGGGTGGATAAGGAAGTTGTGGTACATATACACAATGTCAATGTATGGCAAAACCCACCACAATATTGTAATTATCCTCTAATTAAAATAAATTAATTTAAAAAGAAACAAAGATGTATTGTCTGAATCGAGGCTCTGTAATGCCTCCTACATTCCCTCCAACTGGCAAAGTCCTACCCATCCTTAAGGTCAAATCATATGTTCCTATGGGGCTGCTGCAAGGTTTAAATGGAAGGTACATGAAAGCACAGAGCAGAAACTCACACACACACAGCCCTCTCCATCCCCACCAGGAAGCCCAGTTCCGTGGCAGAAGGTACAGCTGGTGGGAACCAGGTGAGGAGGTGACAGTTCCCCTTGCTCGGTGAGCCCATCTCAGCCTCACCAGGTCAGCTGAAGTTGATGGTGACCACACAGACTCTGGTGCTACTAGATTTATCACCTGTCAAACTATAAACAAGACCCGGTCCATGAGACTCCTTCAATCTTCACATTATCCTTCCACGTCAGATGGCATGGCCTGTGCAGAACCCATGGCGACCCACCCGCAGAAGCAGGTGGTTAGACGCATCATCACCCCCACAAACAAAGCCTGACAGTCAGCATCTCAGTGCATCCAGCCAAGCAGCTCCTCTCTGAGGTTACCTCTCCCCAGCTCGCCAACAACCAGACAGTATGTCTAGGCGCAGAGCACAAGCTATTTAACATTTGTGCTTCAGGGTCAGGCCTCTGCAAGATGAATGAGCCTACCAAGGTCATTTGTCAAAGTGAGGGAGCAAAGACAGGCTGCCAGACAGCAGGACACAGCAACATTTCCCTTCCTATCACCCTGAGAGGCTTGGGTCCTGTGTGGCCTGAATAATTCACCATATGCTTGCTGACATTATTCCTCTGGGCTTTTTGACTCCAATCACTTTTCTAATCATTGGGGGAGTTAAAAATCACCTTAATCTCCATCGGGCAGCAAGACTTGATATCCATGTGGGATCTCTTCCTTCACTTTACAGATGAGAACAGTGAGGCTGGGAGGTCAGATCTTCCTGGGGAACAGGGTGGAGCAGGTGAGTCAGGATTCAAACCCAAGTCCTCGAGACTACACTCTGTGATCTTGACCCTGAATTATGCAGCTCACTTTGTTTATTTCCTACTAACCACACCACTCAGATCGGCTCTCTTCCCTCTACCTCCTGCATGATATCAACAGAGGTGATGTCCCAGAAACATCACAGACACCACACTGACTCATGGACAGAACAAGGAGGCAAGACCTAGAGAGCTGAGCAGTGATGGGGTAAATTCACGAACCCACGCTCAGGCGCTCTGAGTCCTCACGGGGCCTCTGATCTCTGTGCATCTGCAGTCCCCACATCACTGAGATTTTGTCCAGGAAGCCTAACTATTTACAGTCATTTTGTGTCTCACTGTCTTGCACTAAAGGATGGCTTTAGATAACAACCAGGTCCTTCTGAAGACTATTCTACCCACAGTCTATATAGAGCCAGGCCACTCATCCCATCACCCCCTTTCATATATATATATATATATATATATATATATATATATTTAGCAAGGCTTCTTTGCAAAATAGGAAGGCTGCCATTTCTGCATTGATGAAGGAAGCAGTGGTTCTAAATACCAAAGCCACCTCTGATCTCTATGGGAGGGCATCAGGTGGGTTGATAGTGGCCAACAAGGACTGAGGTGTGCTGGGCACCTCCAGCCAGCCACCGTGTGCCCAGTTCCTCTGCTCAGTCCTGATCCCTTTCTTTCCCCACCTCTCTCTTTACTCAGAGGTTTATCTTATTGGATGGTCAACACCTGCTAGCCTCTAGCCTCTGTGATCAGCCTAGAGGCTGAGACATCTCAGACATGTGCAGGAACGCTGAGGAGACATATGGACATCTTGTGGGACTGCTGATTTACAGCCAATAAGGGGACATGAGAGTCACTAGCATTTATCACTTCTCATCTCTGAACCTGCATAAGGCACATGGACTGTCACTTCCTCCTAACTGAGGTCATCAGCCTCCCTTCTCATTTTCACTGTGAAATGGACAGCATTCACTGACCCAGCCTAAACGTCCTCGCTTGACCATCGCAGATTTTGCCTAGTGTGATAAGACCTGTACCTGCATCCAGAGCTTAGAGCAGTGCCTGCAAAACAGGGGGCACTCAGTGATCGAGGAACTGAACTGCTACCGTGAACATAAAGCCCAGGACAGGCTTGATGCCATAACTTAGGCAAGCAATTGGCCAAAAATGCTTCATGAATGATGATGATATCAACATTAAGTTATCAGCACAGAGCAATAGTGCCTGAAATAAACAGTAGCGAGTAGCCTTCAGTAAGCATGAATGCAGGCAGGTCATTATTGCAGCAGAAAAAGAAACCCACCAGAAGGGAGCCTATTGTGTAGTGTACCTCCCTCTTTCTCCCATCAGCTGACAACAGAACCAGGTGCCCTGGCGTGTCAAGAGGTGAGAGAGCCAAAGAAACCTGTGCTTCTTCCATTTGAGAGCTGTGGTTACAAAGGTCTATCTTCACTGTGAATTTTCTCCTCTCAAGCCAAAGCTGCAACTTTGTAATTCCATAGGCATATGGAGGAGGATGATCTGCTCAACCCTCTAATAAAATTTACTTCCAAGAAACAGCTGTTGTGGGAAGAGAAAGGAATTCTTGTAAATATGTAAGGCTGCAAAACACAAGCCCTGAGTGACCCCTGGCTCCCAGATGCCAGGTCGAAGCCCAGCTCTCAGACCCGCAGGGAGCAGGTGGGTGAGACACAGCTGAGCTAACCACAGGGCATGCACAGGATCCTGTCTGCCAGGCCAGAACTGAAGGTTATCACTTTTGCCTTTAATAAGGATGCTTCGAGAAAGGTCGCAGGGAGCTGGCTCCTGAATTTGCTGTAAATACACTGTCAGATCAATTGTCAAAATGTTACCAGGATCACATCTGGGTGATAACTTGTTTTTTAAATTTAATGCCAACCATACCATGAAATGGGCTTCCCATGTGGAGCTAGTGGTAAAGAACCCACCTGCCAATGCAGGAGACATAAGAGAAGTGGGTTCAGTCCCTGGGTTGGGAAGATCCCCTGGAAAAGGGCATGGCAACCCACTCCAGTATTCTTGCCTAGAGAATCCCATGGGCAGAGGAGCCTGGTGGATTACAATTCATGGGGTCACAGAGTCAGACACAACTGAAGCAACTCAGCATGCATGCATATAACATGAAATAAGGCACAACATTGCACATTATGTTTTCAAAAAATAATTTTCAATGACCTGGGGGTAAAAATAAACTCACAATAGGATATAGATTAAGAAAACGAGAGGTGCAAGTTATAGTCTGGAGCTTAAAAAACTGTCAGAGCACAGCAGAACACTGGCAAATGCTTCGTGTCTGATACATATCACTACTTTGCTTTCTATTTTGGCCTTAAGCCTGAAATTTTCCATAATAAAAAGTTTAAAAGATGAAAAGTTTTCAATGCAATAAAATGCCAACTGCTCCTAATACTAGGTAGTAAGATTAGGGATGATTTCTATTTTTTTATTTATATGCACTTTCAAATTTTTCTACAAGACATATTTTACAAGAAGTCAAGCTACTTTAAAAATCTGTGCCATAATAATTGATTTTGAAAGATTATTATGTTTTTTTCTTCCTCCCTCTTCCCCTTCTCTTTTTTTTCTTTTTAATTTATATTTTTTATTGAAGGATAATTGCTTTATGGAATTTTGTTGTTTTTTGTCAAACCTCAACATGAATCAGCCATAGGTATACATATCTTGAAAGTGAAAGAGGAGAGTGAAAAAGTTGGCTTAAAGCTTGACATTCAGAAAACTAAGATCATGTCATCTGGTTCCATCACATCATGACAAATAGATGGGGAAACAGTGGAAACAGTGGCTGACTTTATTTTTCTGGGCTCCAAAATCACTGTGAATGGTGATTGTAGCCATGAAATTAAAAGATGCTTGCTCCTTGGAAGGCAAGTTATGACCAACCTAGACAGCACATTAAAAAGCAGAGACGTGTATAAACCCGAACCCAAAGCAATAAAGTAAATGGTAACGGGATCATACTTATCAATAATTACCTTAACGTAAATGGGTTGAACGCCCCAACCAAAAGACAAAGACTGGCCGAATGGATACAAAAACAAGACCCCTCTATATGCTGCTTACAAGAGACCCACCTCAAAACAAGGGACACATACAGACTGAAAGTGAAGGGCTGGAAAAAGATATACCACGCAAATAGAGACCAAAAGAAAGCAGGAGTGGCAATACTCATATCCGATAAAATAGACTTTAAAACAAAGGCTGTGAAAAGACACAAAGAAGGCCACTACAGAATGATCAAAGGAACAATCCAAGAAGAAGATATAACAATTATAAATATATATGCACCCAATATAGGAGCACCGCAATATGTAAGACAAATGCTAACAAGTATGAAAGGGGAAATCAACAATAACACAATAATAGTGGGAGACTTTAATACCCCACTCACACCTATGGACAGATCAACTAAACAGAAAATCAACAAAGAAATGCAAACTTTAAATGATACATTAGATCAGTTAGACCTAATTGATATCTATAGGACATTTCACCCCAAAACAATGAATTTCACCTTTTTTTCAAGTGCTCATGGAACCTTCTCCAGGATAGATCACATCCTGGGCCATAAATCTAAACTTGATAAATTCAAAAAAATCAAAATCATTCCAAGCATCTTTTCTGACCATAATGCATTAAGATTAGATCTCAATTACAGGAGAAAAACTATTAAAAATTCCAACATATGGAGGTTGAACAACACACTTCTGAATAACCAACAAATCACAGAAGAAATCAAAAAAGAAATCAAAATATGCATAGAAACTAATGAAAATGAAAACACAACAACCCAAAACCTGTGGGACACTATAAAAGCAGTGCTAAGAGGAAAGTTCATAGCAATACAGGCATACCTCAAGAAACAAGAAAAAAGTCAAATAAATAACCTAACTCTACAACTAAAGCAACTAGAAAAGGAAGAATTGGAGAACCCCAGAGTTAGTAGAAGGAAAGAAATCTTAAAAATTAGGGCAGAAATAAATGCAAAAGAAACAAAAGAGACCATAGCAAAAATCAACAAAGCCAAAAGCTGGTTCTTTGAAAGGATAAATAAAATTGACAAACCATTAGCCAGACTCATCAAGAAGCAAAGAGAGAAAAATCAAATCAATAAAATTAGAAATGAAAATGGAGAGATCACAACAGACAACACAGAAATACAAAGGATCATAAGAGACTACTATCAGCAGTTGTATGCCAATAAAATGGACAACGTGGAAGAAATGGACAAATTCTTAGAAAAGTACAATTTTCCAAAACTGAACCAGGAAGAAATAGAAAATCTTAACAGACCCATCACAAGCATGGAAATTGAAACTGTAATCAGAAATCTTCCAGCAAACAAAAGCCCAGGTCCAGACGGCTTCACAGCTGAATTCTACCAAAAATTTCGAGAAGAGCTAACACCTATCCTCCGCAAACTCTTCCAGAAAATTGCAGAGGAAGGTAAACTTCCAAACTCATTCTATGAGGCCACCATCACCCTAATACCAAAACCTGACAAAGATGTCACAAAAAAAGAAAACTACAGGCCAGTATCACTGATGAACATAGATGCAAAAATCCTCAACAAAATTCTAGCAATCAGAATCCAACAACACATTAAAAAGATCATACACCATGACCAAGTGGGCTTTATCCCAGGGATGCAAGGATTCTTCAATATCCGCAAATCAATCAATGTAATTCACCACATTAACAAATTGAAAAATAAAAACCATATGATTATCTCAATAGATGCAGAGAAGGCCTTTGACAAAATTCAACATCCATTTATGATAAAAACTCTCCAGAAAGCAGGAACAGAAGGAACATACCTCAACATAATAAAAGCTATATATGACAAACCCACAGCAAACATTATCCTCAATGGTGAAAAATGGAAAGCGTTTCCCCTAAAGTCAGGAACAAGACAAGGGTGTCCACTTTCACCGCTACTATTCAACATAGTTCTGGAAGTTTTGGCCACAGCAATCAGAGCAGAAAAAGAAATAAAAGGAATCCAAATGGGAAAAGAAGAAGTAAAACTCTCACTGTTTGCAGATGACATGATCCTCTACATGGAAAACCCTAAAGACTCCACCAGAAAATTACTAGAGCTAATCAATGAATATAGTAAAGTTGCAGGATATAAAATCAACACACAGAAATCCCTTGCATTCCTATACACGAATAATGAGAAAGTAGAAAAAGAAATTAAGGAAACAATTCCATTCACCATTGCAACGAAAAGAATAAAATACTTAGGAATATATCTACCTAAAGAAACTAAAGACCTATGTATAGAAAACTATAAAACACTGATGAAAGAAATCAAAGAGGACACTAATAGATGGAGAAATATACCATGTTCATGGATCGGAAGAATCAATATAGTGAAAATGAGTATACTACCCAAGGCAATTTACAAATTCAATGCAATCCCTATCAAGCTACCAGCCACATTTTTCACAGAACTAGAACAAATAATTTCAAGATTTGTATGGAAATACAAAAAAACCTTGAATAGCCAAAGCAATCTTGAGAAAGAAGAATGGAACTGGAGGAATCAACCTGCCAGACTTCAGGCTCTACTACAAAGCCACAGTCATCAAGACAGTATGGTACTGGCACAAAGACAGACATATAGATCAATGGAACAAAATAGAAAGCCCAGAGATAAATCCACACACATATGGACAGCTTATCTTTGACAAAGGAGGCAAGAATATACAATGGAGTAAAGACAATCTGTTTAACAAGTGGTGCTGGGAAAACTGGTCAACCACTTGTAAAAGAATGAAACTAGATCACTTTCTAACACCGCACACAAAAATTAACTCAAAATGGATTAAAGATCTAAACGTAAAATCAGAAACTATAAAACTCCTAGAGGAGAACATAGGCAAAACACTCTCAGACATAAATCACAGCAGGATCCTCTATGATCCACCTCCCAGAATTCTGGAAATAAAAGCAAAAATAAACAAATGGGATCTAATTAAAATTAAAAGCTTCTGCACAACAAAGGAAAATATAAGCAAGGTGAAAAGACAGCCTTCTGAATGGGAGAAAATAATAGCAAATGAAGCAACTGACAAACAACTAATCTCAAAAATATACAAGCAACTTATGCAGCTCAATTCCAGAAAAATAAACGGCCCAATCAAAAAATGGGCCAAAGAGCTAAATAGACATGTCTCCAAAGAAGACATATGGATGGCTAACAAACACATGAAAAGATGCTCAACATCACTCATTATTAGAGAAATGCAAATCAAAACCACAATGAGGTACCACTTCACACCAGTCAGAATGGCTGCGATCCAAAAATCTGCAAGCAATAAATGCTGGAGAGGGTGTGGAGAAAAGGGAACCCTCCTACACTGTTGGTGGGAATGCAAACTAGTACAGCCACTATGGAGCACAGTGTGGAGATTCCTTAAAAAAATTGCAAATAGAACTACCTTATGACCCAGCAATCCCACTGCTGGGCATACACACCAAGGAAACCAGAATTGAAAGAGACACATGTACCCCAATGTTCATCACAGCACTGTTTATAATAGCCAGGACATGGAAACAACCTAGATGTCCATCAGCAGATGAATGGATAAGAAAGCTGTGGTACATATACACAATGGAGTATTACTCAGCCGTTAAAAAGAATTCATTTGAATCAGTTCTGATGAGATGGATGAAACTGGAGCCAATTATACAGAGTGAAGTAAGCCAGAAAGAAAAACACCAATACAGTATACTAACATATATATATGGAATTTAGGAAGATGGCAATGACGACCCTGTATGCAAGACAGGAAAAAAGACACAGATGTGTATAATGGACTTTTGGACTCAGAGGGAGAGGGAGAGGGAGAGGGTGGGATGATTTGGGAGAATGGCATTCTAACATGTATACTATCATGTAAGAATTGAATCGCCAGTCTATGTCTGACGCAGGGTGCAGCATGCTTGGGGCTGGTGCATGGGGATGACCCAGAGAGATGTTGTGGGGAGGGAGGTGGGAGGGGGGTTCATGTTTGGGAACGCATGTAAGAATTAAAGATTTTAAAATTTAAAAAAATAAAAAACTAAAAAAAAATTAAAATAAATAAATAAACAAAAATAAAATAAAATACTTAAAAAAAAAAAAGGCAGAGACGTTACCTTGCCAACAAAGGTCTGTCTAGTCAAGGCTATGGTTTTTCCAATAGCCATATATGGATGTGAGAGTTGGACTATAAAGAAAGCTGAGTGCTGAAGAATTGATGCTTTTGAACTGTGGTGTTGGAGAGGACTCTTGAGGTTCCCTTGGACTGCAAGGAGATCCAACCAGTCCATCCTAAAGGAGATCAGTCCTGAGCGTTCATTGGAAGGACTGAATGTTGAAGCTGAAACTCCAATACTTTGGCCACCTAATGCAGAGAGCTGACTCGTTTGGAAAGACCCTGATGCTGGGAAAGATTGAGGGCAAGAGAAGGGGATGGCAGAGGATGAGATGGTTGGATGGCGTCACTGAAACAATGGACATAGGTTTGGGCAAACTCTGGGAGTTGGTGATGGACAGGGAGGCCTGGTGTGCTGTGGTTCATGGGGTTGCAAAGAGTCAAACACAGCTGAGCGACTGAATTGAACTGATACGTATATCCCCTCCCTTTTGAGCCTCCCTCCCATCTCCCTCCCCATCCCACCCCTCTAGGTTGATACAGAGCCCCTGTTTGAGTTTCCTGAGCCATATAGCTAATTCCCTTTGGCTATCTATTTTGCTTATGGTAATGTAAGTTTCATGGGAAATAGATGGGGAAACAGTGGAAACAGTGTCAGACTTTACCTTTTCAGGACTTCAAAATCGCTGCAGATGGTGACTGAAGCCATGAAAGTAAAAGATGCTTACTCTTTGGAAGAAAAGTTATGACCAACCTAGATAGCATATCCAAAAGCAGAGACATTACTTTGCCAACAAAGGTCTGTCTAGTCAAGGCTATGGTTTTTCCAGTGGTCATGTATGGATGTGAGAGTTGGCCTGTGAAGAAACCTGAGCGCCAAAGAATTGATGCTTTTGAACTGTGGTGTTGGAGAAGACTCTTGAGAGTCCCTTGGACTGCTAGGAGATCCAACCAGTCCATCCTAAAGGAGATCAGCCCTGGGTGTTCTTTGGAAGGAATGATGCTAAAGCTGAAACTCCAGTACTTTGCCACCTCATGTGAAGAGTTGACTCATTGGAAAAGACTCTGATGCTGGGAGGGATTGGGGGCAGGAGGAAATGGGGACAACGGAGGATGAGATGGCTGGATGGCATCACCGACTCGATGAACGTGAGTCTGAGTGAACTCCGGGAGTTGGTGATGGACAGGGAGGCCTGGCGTGTTGTGATTAATGGGGTCGGAAAGAGTCAGACACAACTGAGTGACTGAAGTGAACTGAACTGAATGTAAGTTTCCATGTTACTCTTTCCATACATCTCACACTCTCCTCCCCTCTCTCCATGTCCATGTCTGTTCTCTATGTCTGTTTCTCCACTGCTGCCCTGTAAATAAGTTCTTCAGTACCATTCTTCTAGACTCCTTATATATGTGTTAGAATACAATATTTATCTTTCTCTTTCTGACTCACCTCACTCTGTATAATAGGTTCTGTGTTCATCCACCTCATCAGAACTGACTCAAATGTATTCCCTTTTATAACTGAGTAGTATTCCATTGTGTACATGTACCTCAACTTCTTTATCCATTCATCTGTCAATGGACATCTAGGTTGCTTCCATGTTTTAGCTATTGTAAATAGTGCTGCAATGAAAAATGAGATACATGTGTCTTCTTCAATTTTGGTTTCCTCAGGGTATATGCCTAGGAGTGGGATTGCTGGGTCATATGGTGGTTTTATTCCTAGTTTTTTAAGGAATCTCCATACCGTCTTTCTTAGTGGCTGTACCAATTTACATTCCCACCAACAGTGCAAGAGCTCTCCCTTTTCTCCACACCCTCTTCAGCATTTATTGTCTGTAGACTTTTTGAGGATGTCCATTTTGACTGGTGTGAGGTGATATCTCATTGTAGTTTTGATTTGCATTTCTCTAATAATGAGCAATGTTGAGCATCTTTTCATGTGTTTGTCAGCCATCTGTATGTCTTCTTTGGAGAAATGTCTGTTTAGGTCTTTTCCCCACTTTATGATTGGGTTGTTTGTTTTTCTGGCATTGAGTTGTATGAGTTGCTTGTATAATTTGGAAATTAATCCTTTGTCAGTTTTTTCATTTGCTATTATTTTCTCCCATTTTGAGGGTTGTCTTTTCACCTTGCTAAGTGTTTCTTTTTCTGTGCAAAAGCTTTTAAGTTTAATCAGGTCCCACTTGTTTACTTTTGTTTTTATTTCCATTACTCTAAGAGGTAGGTCATAGAGGATCTTGCTTTGATTTATCTCATCGAGTGTTCTGCCTATGTTTTCCTCTAAGAATTTTATAGTTTCTGGTCTTACATTTAGGTCTTTAATCCATTTTGAGTTTGTCTTTGTGTATGGTGCTAGGAAGTGTTGTAAGTTCATTCTTTTACATGTAGCTGTCCAGTTTTCCCAGCACCATTTATTGAAGAGGCTGTCTGTGCCCCATTGTGTATTCTTGCCTCCTTTGTCAAATATAAGGTACCCATAGGTGCATGGGTTTATTCCTGGGCTTTCTATCTTGTTCCATTGGTCTATGTTCCTGTTTTTGTGCCAGTACCATACTGTCTTGATGACTGTAGCTTTGTAGTATCATCTGAAGTCAGGAAGGTTGATTCCTCCAGCTCCATTCTTCTTTCTCAAGACTGCTTTGGCTATTCAGGGTCTTCTGTGTTTCCATATGAATGTGAAAATTTTTGTTCTAGTTCTGTGAAAAATGTCATTTGTAATTTGATAGGGATTGCATTGAATTTATATAGATTGTGTTTGGTAGTATAGTCATTTTCACAATATTGATTCTTCCTACCCAGGAACATGGACTATGTCTCCATCTGTTTATGTCATCTTTGATTTCTTTCATTAGTGTCTTATAATTTTCTGTGTACAGTTCTTTTGTCTCTGTAGGTAAGTTTATTCCTAGATATTTAATTCTTTTTGTTGCAATGGTGAATGGGATTGATTCCTTAATTTCTCCTTCTAATTTTTCTTTGTTAGTATATAGAAATCCAAGTGATTTCTGTGTATTGATTTTGTATCCTGCAACTTTTAAAAATTCACTGATTAGCTCTAGTAATTTTCTGATACTATCTTTAGGGTTTTCTATGTACAGTATCATGTCATCTGCAAATAGTGAGAGCTTTACTTCTTCTTGTCCAATGTGGATTCCTTTTATTTCTTTTTCTTCTCTGATTGCTGTAGCTAGGACTTCCAGAACTATGTTGAATAATAGTGGTGAAAGTGGACACCCCTGTCTTGTTCCTGACCTTAGGGGAATGCTTTCAGTTTTTCACCATTGAGAATAATGTTTGCTGTAGGATTATCATATATGACCTTTACTATGTTGAGGTAAGTTCCTTCTATGCCCATTTTTTGAAGAGTTTTAATCATAAGTGGGAGCTGAATTTTGTCAAAGGCTTTTTCTGCATCTATTGAGATGATCATATGGTTTTTATCTTTCAATTTGTTAATATGGTATATCACATTGATTGATTTGCATATATTGAAGAATCCTTGCATCCCTGGAATAGACCCAACTTGATCATGGTATATGAGCTTTTTGATGTGTTGCTGAATTCTGTTTGCTAAAATTTTTTTGAGGATTTTTGCATCTATGTTCATCAGTGATATTGGCCTGTGGTTTCCTTTCTTGTGTTGTCTTTGCCTGGTTTTGGTATCAGGGTGATGGTGGCTTCATAGAATGAGTTTGGAAGTGTTCCTTCCTCTGTAATTTTTTGAAAGAGTGTTAGAAGGATAGGCATTAGTTCTTCTCTAAATGTTTGATAGAATTCTCCTGAGAAGCCATCTCATCCTGAGCTTTTGTTTTGGGAGATTTTTTATCACAGCTTTAATTTAAGTGCTTGTAATTTGGTGGTTCATAATTTCTATTTCTTCCTGGGTCAGCCTTGAAAGATTGAACTTATCTAAGAATCTGTCCCTTTCTTCCAGGTTATCCATTTTATTGCCACACAGTTGTTCATAACAGCCTTTTATCATCCTTTGTATTTCCTCATTGTCTGTTGTAGCCTCTCCTTTTTCCTTTCTAATTTTGTTGATTTGATTCTTCTCTCTTTTGTTCTTGATGAGTCTGGCTAAAGGTTCATCAATTTTGTTTATCTTCTCAAAAGTAAGCTTTTAGTTTTACTAATTTTTACTATTGTTTCTTTCATTTCTTTTTTTATTTATTTCTGCTCAGATCTTTATGATTTCTTTCCTTCTACTAATTTTGGAGTATTTTTGTTCTTTTTCCTGTTGTTTTAGGTGTAAACTTAGGTTGTCTGTTTGATGTTTTTCTTGTTTTTGAGGTAGGATTGTATTTTTATAAACTTCCCTCTTAGAACTGCTTTTGCTGCATCCCATAGGTTTTGAGTTATCATGTTTTCATTGTCATTTGTTTCTAGAAATTTTTTTATTTCCCTTTTGATTTCTTCAGTAACCTCTTGGTTAATCTCCATGTGTTTGTGTTTCTTCCGGCTTTTTTTTCTTGTAACTTATATCTAGTCTCATAGCGTTGTGGTTAGAGAAGATGCTTAATACAATTTCAAGTTTCTTAAATTTACTGAAGTTTGATCTGTGATCCACGGATGTGAGAGTTGGACTATGAAGAAAGCTGAGCACCGAAGAATTGATGCTTTTGAACTGTGGTGTTGGAGAAGACCTTGAGAGTTCCTTGGACTGCGAGGAGATCCAACCAGTCCATTCTGAAGGAGATCAGTCCTGGGATTTCTTTGGAAGGAATGATGCTAAAGCTGAAACTCCAGTACTTTGGCCACCTCATGCAAAGAGTTGACTCATTGGAAAAGACTCTGACACTGGGAGGGATTGGGGGCAGGAGGAAAAGGGGATGACAGAGGATGAGATGGCTGGATGGCATCACTGACTTGATGGATGTGATTCTGAGTGAACTCCGGGAGTTGGTGATGGACAGGGAGGCCTGGCGTGCTGCAATTCATGAGGTTGCAAAGAGTCGGACATGACTGAGCGACTGAACTGAACTGAACTGATCTGTGACCCAAGATTTGGTCTCTCCTGGAGAATGTTCCATGTGCACTTGAGAAGAAGGTGTATTCTTCTGCATTTGGGTGGAATGTCCTGAAGATATCAATAAGATCCATCTCACCTAATGTATCATTTAAGACTTGTATTTCCTTATTAATTTTCTGTTTTGATGATCTTTCCAATGGTGTGAGTGGGGTGTAAAGTCTCCTACTATTATTGTGTTACTGTCAATTTCTCCTTTTATGTCTGTTAATGTTTGTCTTATGTATTGAGGTGCTTCTGTGTTGGCTGCATAAATATCTAAATTGTCATGTCTTCCTCTTGGATTGATCCCTTGATCATTATGTAATGTCCTTCCTTATTTCTTGTAATCTTCTTTATTTTAAGATCTATTTTGTCTGATATGAGTACTACTACACCAGCTTTCTTTTGCTTCACATTTACATGGAATGGATTTTCCCATCCTCTCACTTTCAGTCTATATGTGTCTTTAGGTCTGAAGTGGGTTTCTTGTAGACAGCATATATATGGGTCTTGTATTTGTATTCACTCAGCCAGTCTGTGTCTTTTGGTTGGTACATTTAATCTGTTAACATTTAAAATAATTATTGATATACTTGTTCCTATTTCCATTTTCTTAATTGTTTGGGGTTGATTTTGTAGATCTTTTTTCTCTCTTGTATTTCTTGACTATATAGGTACCTTTAAATTTTGTTTTAAAGCTGATTTGGTGGTACTGAATTCTCTTAACTTTTGCTTGTCATGTCTTTGTCTTATATGCAGGTTAGATTTCTTGGCCAGATCTTATGTTTATGCAAGAGCAGACCTAGTTTTGAGTGTGGCCATTTGTCTTGAATATTGGGCATGTTTTCTTGATTCCCCAGACGTGGAGGACTTTTGAGTTGTGTCCTTGACGTTATGAATGTGATGCCATGGAGGCATGTATTGTGTTCTACTCCTCCATTGAACTTGGTGAGACTCAAAGAGCCATAAATAAAATGACAACCCAACTCTCAGGTTGGTTCTTTCATCCTTAGTGGAGGGACTTAGCCTCCATTCGAACTCAGGGGTCAATCAGAGACTTATAAAAATTTCATATTTTTGATGCTTCCCTTTTGATGCTTTTCAGGATTTTCTTCTCACTTTCCAGTACACTGAACAGTAAGAATCCCTGATAGCTCAGTTGGTAAAGAATCCGCCTGCAATGCAGGAGACCCCAGTTTGATTCCTGGGTCAGGAAGATCCTCTGGAGAAGGGATAAGCTATCCACTCTTGTATTCTTGGGCTTCTCTTGTGGCTCAGCTGGTAAAGAATCCATCTGCAATGTGGGAGACTTGGGATCAATCCCTGGGTTGGGAAGATCCTCTGGAGAAGGGAATGACTACCCACTCCAGTATTTTGGCCTGGAGAATTCCATGGACTGTATAGTCCATGGGGTCACAAAGAACTGGACACGACTGAGTGACTTTCACACTTTTATCAGTACACATGATTATCCTGAAGTCTGTCTTCTGTTTTTTCAAGCCAGAAAGACTGCATTTAGTTGTTGTTCTAATGGACCTATATAAAATTTGACATCCAACAGGTAGAAAACATGTTTTTTTCCAAGTATACATGAAACATTCATAAAAATTAATCATGAAATCTCCCTATATATTTTAAAGTATAAAAGAAAGGAAGAGAGTGAAAGTTGGCCAGTCATGTCTGACTCTGCAACCCCATGGACTGTAGGCTACCAGGCTTCTCTGTCCATGGAATTTTCCAGGCAAGAACACTGGAGTGGGTAGCTGTTCCCTTCTGCAGGGGATCTTCCCAACCCAGAGATTGAACCCAGGTCTCCCATGTTGCAGCAGATTCTTACCATCTGAGCCACCAGGGAAACCCCATTCTAAAGTATAAGCACTATAATAGACTCTCTGTTCACAAAACACTTAAACTAGACATTTATATCAGTAGGAAAATTTAAAACATTTTATATATATTGGGGGGAAAAAAAACCTCTTCTAAATGTCTAATGAACCAAAAAGAAAGCATAGTATTAAACTTAAAAGTATTTGAAACTGAATAATAATGGAAATACTACATATAAAAACTTGTGGTGTAGTCATGTTCAACTCTTAGGCAAGTTATTTAATTCATCTTTGTCTTAGTTTCCTTGTTTGCAAAACGGGGAAGGTACTATTATTCCATGTTTAGAATTATTAAAAAGATTAAATGACAAAGTACATCTGAAGTGCTTAGGAATGTTATTATTATAATTATATACCCGAGAGTGCTATTTTTGTGTCATTTTGATATTTCTTCCAATGCGTTTAGTTATTTGCTCAATGAATAACTATTGTGATTTACTTCAAATTTTCAGGCAACTTGTCATTTAGGATAGCACTAGATGAAATTCCCTGATAAATGTTCATAAATGTGTTAAAGCCTTAATTACAAATCACCATTCTCATTTCAGGTGATGTTTCTCTAGTTCTTCATATATTATATTTCATTGTATTTTATTCCCAAAGTCTCAGATATCATTATTTATAACTATTTCATCCATAGCTAAAATTGAGTTTAGCTTTTCACAAGTCACCCTCAAATATTCATTAAAATTCCCTATTTATTCCCTATTATTATTATTGTGAAAAAAATAATGTTAGAGTTGGTCTTTTTAGTCTTGACAGTCTTCTGCTGGAGAAATATTTACCAACCTTCTACTATTTCAAGGAACAAAATTTACAAAGATGTGATGCCTACAAAAAGCTTGTGATGTTTTAATTGGTGTTCAAAATATTTTATAAATTTATCTTATTTTGATCAGAAAAACTCATGCCCATAATAATGTGTAAACATGCTTATATTAGCATTCCCTACAGTAATTCCCAAAAGCGAAAATCTTTGAGGCAAGGAAATTAAATCATGTATTCTCCAAGGTATGAATAAGAGAAGACTCCTTTGTTTCAGTTAGAATTTGGAGCCAAGAAATAAAACACTTGACAGCAAAGACGTAGACAAGGGGGCTTATTTTCCTAATGAAGTGAAATCTAGACTTGAACAGTGTGGATCTGCAGTAACTCTCAAGGTTATCAGCCCAGATCCAGGCTCCTTCCATTAATCTGTTCCCCTTTATGAACATCAGGCTTTGTTCTGCAGGTTATAAGACAGTTACTACACCTCCAGAGGGTGTGTCTGTCTTCCAAAAAGACAAAGTGGGGGAAAGTGAAAGACTAGGGGTCTGCCAGCTGAACTGGTCCCATTTTATAGGAAAAACAATGGCTCCAAAAACAACCTCCATCTCTAGCCACCCAGCTTACATTTCATCAGCAAAAATGGGTCATAAAGCAAGGCACTTTGGCAAGGTGAATATTTGAACTATGTATGCCACCCTGGGGGAAACTGGGATTCTGTTAGTAACAATAAAGAGAAGAATGGATGTTAAGAAGGTCAGTGCTTTCCAGCCATGAGAAGGTATGATTGCAAGGGTTCACGGAGACTTTCCAAGAGTCTTGGAAATCTGTTTCCAGTTTGACTTCCATTTATCTAATCCATCTAAAAGTGGTCTGCCTTAAAAAGCATAGTAGTCTTTTTTAATCACCTCTGCTTTTAAAACTGCCTTCTTCCCACATCAAAATATAGAACCACATGCCCATAACTAACCCTGGAATTTACTATGGTACATTGCTTCCCTGGTAGCTCAGACGCTAAAGAATCTGCATGCTCTGTAGGAGACCCAAGTTCAATTCCTGGGTCAGGATGATCCCCTAGAGAAGGGAATGGCTACCCACTCCAGTATTCTTACCCGGAGAATCCCATGGATAGAGGAACCATGGGGTTGCAAAGAGTCTAACACTTTCACTTTCACATTGTCCAGGGAATCTAAAAACTTTTAGGATAGGGACTTCCCCGGCGATCCAATAGTTAAGACTCTGCACTTAGTTCAGGGGATGCAGGGTTCAGCCCCTGGCCGAGGAACTAGGATCCCACATGCCTCACGATGTGGCTAACAAATAAAAAAAACAAATAAAATCTCTAGGATATAATCAATAGGACAAGTCAAAATAATGGTATCTCAAAGCTTCTTTTCTTAAAGCAGAATCATCCTGATAGGACTTCTAGTCTTTTCATATATTATGCCATATTAACATAAATATTTTGAATACAGCTATGTTGTTGAGTGGAGCAATAGAGTTTTGACTATTTTTATGTCTTCCACCTTCTGGTCTTTGTAGAATTTATTGCTTTTGAAGAAGAGTGTTTGAGAGCAAAGCAAAGAGAACATCTGTAAGGAATAAAGAAGGTAGGGAGGGGTGTTTTACTCTCTCATAGTAACAGAGGTTATATGTCTTTATCTCTCTGTGTGTATCTCTCAAAATTAGGACGTAGAGGTAAGAGGAAGGACATTGAAATGCAAATGAAAAAAGCTTATTTGAATTAGAAAATCAAGGGAAAATTTTCTGATATATTATTCTGGTTTTGATGACTTAATTGATAATAAGGACTAGATTCAGCATTTAGGTTATATAGCGACAATTTTCTGTAATTTCTGTAAGGTAAATCTGAAACAGTGTTCTGAAGAAAATCTTTTAAAACTACATAGTAAGAGTATTTCATTTTTTAAAATATGACGATGATGGATTTTTTTGGTTTTTCTGTTTGTCTGTTAAGTGGGTTTGTTTTTGTTTTGTTTTGTTTTGCTGTGTGGCATGTGAGATCTTTAGTTCCCTGACCAGGGACTGAACCCATGCCTCCTGCAGAAGAGGTCTGGAGTCTTAACCAATAGACCACCAAGAAAGTCCTAAAAATTATGTGTTGAAATGACCCAAATTTCAATTTTCTTAATCTCTCCATTTATACTGGGTTAAATAAATGTCTCTCCGGGAAAGAATGTCATGTGTAATTAGTAGGTATTGAATAACTTAAAGCTAATCCTTCTTGGTATAGTCCTAGAGACTAAGAAAGGAAATGACACCAAACACTAGAAATAAATGCTTTTGCATGTCATATGGTTTCAAATACTTCATTTTCATGAATATTAAAGGTACAATGAATCACTTCATCAGCTAATCATCAAAAAAGAAATAAAATGATTGATCACTGTTAGTTTTGGTATTCAAATCAGAAGAAGAGCATTTTAAAAAGTGATACTGTTTTAACAAAATTCCTTCAATTCCCATCTACTTGTATATATGTTTCTTAATTTTTATCTGTAAAACATGAAAAAGAAATAAAATTGATGGTATACACTGTCTCACACTAGCAATTTATAATACTGACCCATGGAAATATAAACTAATCTAAAATTTTTTACTCAATTTATTTAAATTTAATTTTAAATTTTAAATAGTAATTTTAAATTCTAATAAAATTTTATATTTTCTACTTAGTATTATTAAACTATATGATCATTTTATTTTTATTGATATTTTGGATGTGCTCCGTCATGTCTCACTCTTTGCAACTCCATGGACTATAGCCTGCCAGGCTCCTCTGTCCATGGAATTTCATAGGCAAGAATACTGGAGTGGGGTGTCATTTCCTCTTCCAGGAGATCTTCCAGACTCAGGGATCGAACACATGTCTATTGTGTCTCCTGCATTGGCAGGTGGATTCTTTGCTACTGTACCATCTGGGAAGCCCCTTTATTGATATTAACCTGTTAATATTTATAAACATAATTTAATTTAGAATAAATTATTTTTATTGGAACTTGGGGTCACATTTTAAAAATACACATATATTTACTTATGTATATTGGAGGATATCAGTTTTGCTGGTATTTAGAATTCAATGGATATATGGTATTTATCTTTTAGAAATAATTAAAAGACTTATTTTCTATTATTTTAAATTTATATAAATACAGTATAACACTGCTGCTAAGTCACTTCAGTCGTGTCCGACTCTGTGTGACCCCATAGATGGCAGCCCACCAGGCTTCCCCATCCCTGGGATTCTCCAGGCAAGGACACTGGAGTGGGTTGCCATTTCCTTCTCCAATGCATGAAAGTGAAAAGTGAAAGGGAAGTCGCTCAGTCGTGTCTGACTCTTCGAGACCCCATGGACCGCAGCCTACCAGACTCCTCTGTCCATGGGATTTTCCAGGCAAGAGTACTGAAGTGGGGTGCCATCACCTTCTCCACACTATCCAAATATAATAATAATTTGTTATTATTTATATAAATATTTAAAAATGTTTAAAACTCTAAACTTTGCAACTATTTAAATTTAAAATAGAAAAATTTTTATTGCCATTTAAAAATACATTGTTTTTTCAAATAAATTTTAAGAAGTATGTGGGCAAAAATGTTTAAAGATTATAGGTAAGGCAACTGCTGATGCCACTGATATCTTTCCTCTTTGAAATCTATTGTCACAAAGCTATCACTGGATGGCTAGGTTTTCAAGTGAATCTCAAAAATTATTGCTGCTGCTGCTGCTAAGTTGCTTCAGTCGTGTCCAACTCTGTGCGACCCCATAGATGGCAGCCCACCAGGCTCCCCCGTCCCTGGGATTCTCCAGGCAAGAACACTGGAGTGGGTTGCCATTTCCTTCTCCAATGCATGAAACTGAAAAGTGAAAGTGAAGTCGCTCAGTCGTGTCCGACTCCTAGCGACCCCATGGACTGCAGCCTACCAGGCTCCTCCGTCCATGGGACTTTGCCAGGCAAGAGTACTGGAGTGGGTTGCCATTGCCTTCTCTTTTGCGACTCTTAAAAGAAGCTCCTGCACTTCGAGGTTAAGGCCACCAGGTGGAGTGGTATGAGCAACTAGTTAAATCAGTAACTGACAACGACAAGCTCTAGATGTGTATCTTACAGATTTCAATATAAATAAGAGACAGTATCTATTCTCAAAGAGTTCATAGGTTGGTTTGTAAATAAGCCATTATAACACAAAGTATAATACAATATTTTTCCTCTAAAAATAGAACTAAGTTGAACTTGTGCAAAGCATTTTAAATATAATACAGTATTTTTACAGTCGTGTGCATAAGGAGTTGTGGGAACACAGGGGGCTGAATTTAAGAGAAGTGGGCCTCAGGAAAAACTCCATAGTTAGAGAATGTTTAGACACCCGCTCATTCCCACACATTTGCTCAGTTTTGCCTTTATTTTATGCATAGATGCGTGCATGCATTCAGTCGCGTCCAACTCTTTGTGACCCCATAGACTGTAGCCCACCAGTCTTCTCTGGCCTTGGGATTCTCCAGGCAAGAATCTGGAGTGGGCTGCCATCCCCTCCTCCAGGGGACCTTCCTGACCTAAGGATTGAACCTGCATCTGTAGACACATCTTAAAGTAGTGAACATATTCCATTTCCCCTTTAATGGAATTTATCTATGTGATTACCTCATTTTTCACAACCTATCATTTTAAGTAAGTATAATTTTATATTCTGGCTTTTCCCTCTGATATTAACATATCAATTTTCACAAATAGACTTCATAAGTATTATGGAATAAGCATTGAAAAGTAACCCAAGGACTTCCCTCATGGTTCAGTGGTTAAGAACCTGCCTACCAACGCAAGGGACACAGGTTCTATCCCTAGACTGGGAAGATCCCACATGCTGCGGGGTGACTAAGTCCACGAGCTGCAACTAGAGAGTTGAAGCCCAGCCTGGAGCCTGCGCTCTGCCATGAGAAAAGCCATAGCAACGAGAAGCCTGCACGCCGCAACTAGAGAGTATCCCCTGCTCGCCACAGCTAGAGACCTCTCGAGCAACAGTGAAGACCCAGCACAGCCGCAGATAAATAACTAAAAATTAGAAGAAAAAAAATAAAGTAACCCAAGCTGAGTCTCACTAGATGTGTTTGGTCTCTGGTAACCGTGGATGCCAACCAGTCTTATGTAGAGCTGTGAATGAGATATGCCTGTAGGACTCAATCTGGATCTTGAATTAACTGCACAATGGTAGCTCAGTTGGGAAAGGATCTGCTGCAATGAAGGAGATTCTGGTTCGATTCCTGGGTTGGGAAGATCCCCTGGAGAAGAGATGGACTACCCACTCCAGTATTCTTGGGCTTCCCTTGTAGCTCAGATGGTAAAGAATCCGCCTGCAATTCGGGAGACCTGGCTTCCATCCCTGAGTTGGGAAGATCCCTTGGATGAGGGCATGGATACCCACTCCAGTATGCTTGCCTGGAGAATCCCCATGGACAGAGGAGCCTGGTGGCTATAGTCCATGGGGTCGCAAAGAGTCAAACACAACTGAGTGACTTAGCACAGCACAGCACAGGAGTCTCTGAGAAGAAATTTCTTCTAAGGTACAAGAGGAACAGAGTCAAAGGGAAAGGGCTACAAAGGATGAAATGTGGGAGGTATGTTTGAAAATCCTGTACTTTTACAGACTTTGGTAGGGTAACATCTTTCTTTACATGTTCTATTCTACCTTAATCTCTCATATAGACAGTGATTTGTCAGATAGTGTGGAAATAGCATCAGAAATAACAGACAGAAGTAAAATCCTATCATGGTAGAAAATATCTTCCTCACTTTTGCCATAATATGTCAAAATATGGTGTGTCTAATCATCTGCAGACAATGCTGACCCTGTGTGTTCTGATACTTAATAAAGGATGGGCCACAGAAATGATTGCAGAGACCGATGCTGAAGCTGAAGCTCTGATACTCTGGGCAAGGAGCCGACTCATTGGGAAAGACCCTGATGCTGGGAAAGAGTGAAGGCAGCAGAAAGGGCCAACAGAGGATAAGATGGCTGGATGACATCACCAACTTGGTGGACATGAGTTTGAGCAAGCTATGCAGTCCATGGAGTTGCAAAGAGTAGGACATGACTGAGCAACTGAACAACACAGAAATGATAATGAGAGGACTTCTCTGGTGTTGCAGTGGTGTAGAATCCACTTGCCAATTCAGGGAACACAGATTTAATCCCTGGGCCAGGAAGATCCCACATATCGTGGGATAGCTAAGCCCATGTGCCACAACTACTAAATCCCGTGAGTAGCAAGGAAGACCCAGTGCAGCCAAAAATAAACAATTTAAAAAAATGATAATGAGAAAGCTGGTGACTTAACCATAGCAAAGGAAATTCACGCTCTGCCCTGTGGGAGGGATGATGGCTCCTGGGAAGTGGTACCCGTGGATATCAGCACAATGGCAGACGGAGAGCTGGTGAGGTATCTCTATCTACCACAGGGTATCTAGGGAGACAAGACATGTACATCCCAAAGTACATGGAAATAAAAGCAGCCCTGGTAGCTTTTTACTGGTCTGGTATTCAGAGCCAGACCAAGGTGTTCATCTGCTAATTACAAACGATTTCATGGAACAGTAATATTGGGTGACATCACTGCATCTGTGATGCAGGGAGACAGAACAAGACTCGTCCATAAAAACAAGAAGATAATGCAAACCACCCAAGTAACCAAACATTCCTGTCTCACAGCTAACAGGAGTGGCTGCTGGTTCTTTATCGATTATAGTTTAGCCTTGCTCCCTAAACCTTCTAGGTAAAAGAAAATGTAAGGTACCCAATCACGGAATTGTTCCTGCTTTCCAGCAGGATCCAACCCAGAGCAATTGTATGCTTTCTTAAATCTTCTCTGAAACTAACCAGCACAAACTCAGGTCCTTTAACAAGCCCTTCCTGACAGCCTCTTTTGGAAATGTCATATGGTGCCCCAGAGCTCCTCATGGTGAGTGTCTCCCTTTATTGACTATTATTTTTCAATACTTATTTTATCGATTTATTATTTGTTTTTCACTGTACTGGATCTCCAGTACTTTGGCTTTTCTCCGATTACAGCAAATGGGGGCTTCCCCTTAGTGCGGTGTGCGGGCTTCTCATTGCAGTGACTTCTCTTGTAGCAGAGTACAAGCTCTAGGGCACATAGGTTCAATAGTTGTGGCACACGGGCTTAGTTGCTCTGTGGCATGTGGGATCTTCCCGGACCAGGAATAGAACCTGTGTCTCCGGCCTTGGCAGGCAGACTCTACCACTGAGCCCCCAGCGAAGCCCACATTTTATTTATTTTTTTAATTTGGCCGTGTCAGGTCTTAGTTGCAGCATGCAGGATCTTCACTGCATCTTTCGGATCTTTCCTTGGGGCACAAAAACTCTCTAAGTTGTGGTGCAGGCTTGGTTGAGCCTCAGCATGTGGGATATTTGCTCCTTAACCAAGGATCAAATCAGTGTCCCCCTGCATTGCAAGGTGGATTCTTAGCCCCCGGACCCCCAGGCAAGTCCCTATTTATTATTATTTATTTACTCCCTCCTTCATTACTGCTGAGCTAAGTAATAAACCCAATTCTGACTATAGGTGTGTTTCTTGTGATCTTTGACTAGTAAGTGTGAACAATGTGTGAATTCATTTAATTGTCACAATGAAGAAATTCCTTTCTTCCAGATGATAAAACAGAGGCACATAGAGACTGAGTGAACTGACCAATAAAACACAGCTAGAGAAGCGCACAGCTGGAATTTGAATCTTGGGAGTCTGGAATTCAAGTCTGTGCTCTTCATTATTGCTAATGCTGCCATTCAATGAAACAAAAAAGAGGGCTATGATAACATGTTAACTGTGTAGGATGGACAACACATCCAAAAGGAATTAAAGAAGAAAAACTTAGGATGAATTTTTTTTTTAAGAGAGAAAGAAAATGAAGAATGGCCTTTTTTTAAAGCCCATTCCTGGGACTTCCCTGGTGGTCCAGTGGTTGCGAATCTGCCCTCCAATGCAGGGGGTGCTGGTTGGCTCCCTGTGTGGGAACTAAGAGCCCACGTGCCCTGGGGCAACTAAACCCTGGCACTGCAACTGGGAGTCCGTGTCACAACTAAAGAACCCCAGGTGCTGCAACTATTGAGTCCATGCACTTTAGAGGCTGTGCTCAGCAATAAGAGAAGCCAGATCCACAAGGAACTAGCAAAGCCATCTTTTTAAAAAAAATTTTTGATTAAAAAAAAAAAAAAAAAAGCCCAGTCCCTGAGCAGGCATTGCAGTTGGGTGGAGGTGCTCCTTCAGGGGAGAAGACAGAAAGGCTCTGACCCCAGCTACAGGCCCCCAGATCCCCAGAATGATGTGCCTAACATAAGGAGAAAAAATAATAACATTGCATATATATGTCATCTACCTAACTACTGACATACTTGAGACTAGAAAGCTAATGGAGGAGAGTTTCTACATGGCTATTTTTGATGGCTAGTTGGTAGAGACATCCTGATACAGTTCTAGTCAGTGTTCCTAGAACTACTACAGTACCCCCAATGGGTGTTAGAATAAAACTTCTAAGAAGATACTGTGATTTATTTAATATTTCCTTCCCCTTTCCCCTCTTGCTTCCCCTGTGGCTCAGCTGGTAAAGAATCTGCCTGCAGTGTGGGAGACTTGGGTTCGATTCCTGGGTTGGGAAGATCCCCTGGAGAAGGGAAAGGCAATCCACTCCAGTATTCTGGCCTGGAGAATTCCATGGACTGTATAGTGCATGGGGTCACAAAGAGTCGGACACGACTGAGTGACTTTCACTCACTTTTCCCCTCCTGCACATCCCAGGCTGATTTTAACAATTTAGCAGGCTGTTGGACTGTTCCTCTGGAACTTGGACTGGGTTATGGTATCCAGGGTGCCCCCATAGCTGCAAGACTTAGAGTTCTAGTCAGTCTGGAATCTGGTCAATCCCACTGCATAGCAGGGGATCAGAAAGTTTCCCCCAAAAGAGAAATGAGGATCTGGGCCCATGCAGATTTCAGTTCAGGCTTAAGATACTTCTCCAAGATAGTACAACTAACCCCAGCCAGTCACAGGTACTGGAGGAGGATTCAGAATATTTTGAGGAAAGTATTTTAAAAATCCATGGTGTCCTGAAGCATTGGACCCAAGACAGGGATTCTGTTTGGCTTGGTCTAAGTGCAATACTTTGAGGAGCCAACGGGAAAGACAGGAACCAGGAGCCTGAGTTTAGCACAGACTTCAGGTAACTCCTCTCATGGGGAGCTACAGCTTGGAGTACCAGGAAAGCAGGACTCAGTATCAGCCCAAGCTTTCTATGGAACCAGAAGGGACATGCCTTGGGAATGAGGGTTATGTTCCAGGACCAGGGGATGCATCCAAGGACTAGGGGAAAATTAAAATCGATTTCTCCCAATAAAGCCTGAAATAAAGCCTTTACAAGTTTAAGGTGAACTATCAGCTCTTTAAGCACCTGCTACACCATAACTGAACACTTCTCATAAGAAAATAGAATGTGGTCTCTATAGCGCATAATCCACAATTCCTATTTATTGTACAATACAAAATTATTACAGGGGGGCAGTCCTAAGATGGTGGAGGAATAAGATGGGGAGGCCACTTTCTCCCCCACAAATTCATCAAAAGACCATTTGAACACTGAGTAAATTCCACAAAACAACTTCTGAATGCTGGCAGAGGATATCAGGCACCCAGAAAAGCAGCCCAATGTCTTCAAAAGGAGGTAGGAAAAAATATAAAAGATAAAAAGAGAGACAAAAGAGGTAGGGATGGAGATCCTTCCTGGGAAGGGAGTCTTAAAAAAGAGAGATGTTTCCAAACACCAGGAAACACTCTCACTGGTGAGTCTGTGGCAAGCCTTGGAACCTCAGAGGGCAACATAACCGGGAGGGAAAATAAATAAATAATTAAAACCCACAGATTATGTGCCCAACAGCAACTCCCAGTGGAGAAGCTGCACAGATGCCCGCATCCACCACTAGCAAGTGGAGACTGGGCAGGGAGGTGCAGGCTGCATTGCTTAGAGTTAAGGACCGGTCCTGAATGCCCCGAGGGCAATCTGAGGGAACTAATTTGAGATAGCAAACCAGACTGTGGGATAGCTACCGCGTGAAAAGCCCTAACCTAAGACACTGCCAGGCCCGCCCACAGAACAAAGGACTGAGCAGAGCTAGCCAGCTACGGCCAGCCCATCCCCCACCGGAGACAGGCAGGCCAG
The DNA here is from genome assembly GCF_001704415.2 of Capra hircus. Lineage (NCBI taxonomy): Eukaryota > Metazoa > Chordata > Mammalia > Artiodactyla > Bovidae > Capra > Capra hircus. The sequence goes on along the minus strand of NC_030835.1, from coordinate 38,949,447 downwards.
GGCAGCCAGGGCCAGAAGGGGGCAATTGCGGCCCCAGAGAGGCATCATCTACCAAACTGCAAGCAGGCTTCATTGCTAACCAAGACTTCTTGGGGTTCTGGACAGTTGGCATTCGCTGGGAGGGTCGCAGCCAGAGACCAGCTCCCCAGAAGAGACACACAGCACACCTGAGAAGGAGTGCTGGCTGTACACCCGGAAAACCGAGCGGCAGGAATGGGGAAGGCAATAAGTCCCAGTGACCGCGCTCACCAAGCACCTGGTCACCTGAGCTGCTCGGACCTGGGAAGGGCACAAACCGCAGGCCCAACTGAGTCTGCACCTTTGTGGAGTACCCAAGTACCTGAACATGAGCAGCTTAGACCTGGGAAGTGCATACAACCCAGGGCTGGCCTCAGACAGTTCCCAGCAGAGCAACCTAGAGCTTAAGCAGCGTAGACAGGGAAAGCACACATGCCATGAGCGGGGACAAACCCAGTGTGGCCGAGACACTGCGAGCACACACCAGTGTTATTTGTTTGCAGTGTTCCTCCCTCCCCACAGAACGACTGAACAAGTGAGCCTAAAAATTGTCCACCACCACACCCTTGTGTCAGGGCAGAAATTAGACACTGAAGAGACCAGCAAACAGAAGAAGCTAAAACAAACAGGGAACCGCCTTGGAAGTGACAGGTGCAGTAGAGTAAAACCTTGTAGTTATACCGACTACTAAGCCAGATCAAGGAACTATCTGAAAATGAACTGACCCCACACTGTCTACAACAACACGAAAGAAAGTCTTGGATGTATTTTTACTATTATCATTTTTTAAATTTAAAACAAAAATGTTTTTTAATTTTTAAGTCCTCTCAGTTCAGTTCAGTCGCTCAGTCGTGTCCTACTCTTTGCGACCCCATGAATTGCAGCAAGCCAGGCCTCCCTGTCCATCACCAACCCCTGGAGTTCACTCAGACTCATGTCCATCGAGTCAGTGATGCCATCCAGCCATCTCATCCTCGGTTGTCCCCTTTTCTTCCTGCCCCCAATCCCTCCCAGCATCAGAGTCTTTTCCAATGAGTCAACTCTTCCCGTGAGGTGGCCAAAGTACTGGAGTTTCAGCTTTAGTATCAATCCTTCCAGAGAAATCCCAGGGCTGATCTCCTTCTCTATTATTCCTTTAATTTTCATTTTTATAACCTACTATTACTTTGCAAAAAAATACCCTATTTTTTAAAGCAAACTTCATATATATATATTTTATAATTTTTGTGACTTTTTTCTTTAATATTTTATTTTTGAGAATCCAACCTCTACTCTAGAATTTTAATCTTTGTTTTTTGGTATTTGTCATCAATTGTGTACCTTTAAGAACCCAATATTCAGTACCCATTTTTACTTGGGAGTGAGATTACTGGCTTGACTGCTCTCTCCTCCTTTGGACTCTCCTTTTCCTCCACCAGGTCACCTCTATCTCCTCCCTCCCCCTTCTCCTCTCTACCCAACTCTGTGAATCTCTTTGTGTGTACTGGACTATGGAGAACTCTTTGTGTGTTCCGGACTGGCTGGATCTGTCTCTCTCCTTTTGATTCCCCCCTTTATCCTCCTGGTCACCTGTGTCTCCTTCCTCACTCTTCTCTTCTCTGTGTAACTCCATGAACATCTCTGAGCAGTCCAGACTGTGGGGAGCACATAAGGAAGTGATTACTGGCTAGCTTGCTCTCTTCTCTTTTGATTCCCCTTCTTCTCCTCCTGGTCACCTCTATCTCCCGCCTCCTTCTTCTCTTCTCCATGTAAATCTGTGAACCTCTCACTGTGGAGAAACTTTTCATCTTTAATGTAGATGTTTTTATCATCAGTGCTGTATAGATGGAGAAGTCTTGAGGCTACTGTAAGACTGAAAACCAGAGGCAGGAGGCTCAAGTCCAAATCCTGAGAACACCAGAGTACTCCTTACTCCAGGGAACATTAATCGATAGGAGCTCATCAAATGCCTCCATACCTACACTGAAACCAAGCACCATCCAAGGGCCAAGTTCCAGAGCAAGACATACCACGCAAATTCTCCAGCAACACAGGAACATAGCCCTGAGCTTCAATGTGCAGGCTGCCCAAAGTCACTCCAAACCCACTGACATCTAATAACTCATTACTGGACACTTCATTGCATTCCAGAGAAAAGAAATCCAGCTCTACCCACCAGAACACCGACACAAGCTTCCCTAATCAGGAAACCTTGACAAGCCGCCTGTCCAACCCCATCCACAGTGAGGAAACTCCACAATAAAGAGAACTCCACAAACTGCCAGAATACAGAAAGGCCACCCCCAAACACAGCAATATAAACAAGATGAAAAGGCAGAGAAATACCCAGCAGGTAAAGGAATAGGATAAATGTCCACCAAACCAAACAAAAGAGGAAGAGATAGAGAATCTACCTGATAAAGAATTCTGAATGATAGTGAAAGTGAAGTCGCTCAGTTGTGTCCGACTCTTTGTGACCCCATGGACTGCAGCCCATCAGGCTCCTTCATCCATGGGATTCTCCAGGCAAGAATACTGGAGTGGGTTGCTATTTCCTTCTCCAGGGGATCTTCTCAACCCAGGGATTGAACCCAGGTCTTCCACATTGCAGGCAGACTCTTTAAGCTTTGAGACGCCAGTTCAGTTGACATGGTCACTTTCACAGTGATAGTGAAAATGATCCAAAATCTTGAAAACAAAATGGAGTTACAGATTAGTAGCCTGGAGACAAGGATTGAGAAGATGCAAGAAAAGTTTAATAAGGACCTAGAAGAAATAAAAAAGAGTCAATATATAATGAATAATGCAATAAATGAGATAAAAAACACTCTGGAGGGAACCAACAGTAGAATAACAGAGGCAGAAGATTGGATAAGTGAGGTAGAAGATAGAATGGTAGAAATACATGAAACAGAGAGGAAAAAAAAAATGAATTAAAAGAAATGAGGACAATCTCAGAGACCCCTGGGACAATGTTACATGCCCCAACATTCAAATGATAGGAGTCCCAGAAGAAGAAGACAAAAAGAAAGACCATGAGAAAATACTTGAGGAGATAATAGCTGAAAACTTCCCTAAAATGGGGAAGGAAATAATCACCCAAGTCCAAGAAACCCAGAGAGTCCCAAACAGGATAAACCAAAGGTGAAACACCCCAAGACACATATTAATCAAATTAACAAAGATCAAACACAAAGAACAAATATTAAAAGCAACAAGGGAAAAAAAAAACAAACAAATAACACACAAGGGGATTCCCATATGGGATAAGGATAAGCTGACATTTGAATTTACCAAGGCTAGATTTATGGCCCAGGATGTGATCTATCCTAGAGAAGGTTCCATGTATGCTATGCTTCAGAAAAATGTGAAATTCATTGTTTTGAGGTGAACAAAACAATGGATAAGGATAACAGCTGATCTTTCCATAGAAACTCTTCAGGCCAGGAGGGAATGGCAGGACATACTTAAAGTGATGAAAGAAAATAACCTACAGCCCAGATTACTGTACCCAGCAAGGATCTCATTCAAATATGAAGGAGAAATCAAAAGCTTAACAGACAAGCAAAAGCTAAGGGAGTTCAGCACCACCAAACCAGCTCTCCAGCAAATGCTAAAGGATCTTCTCTAGACAAGAAACACAGAAAGGGTGTACAAACTCGAGCCCAAAACAGTAAAGTTAATGGCAACGAGATCATACTTATCAATAATTACCTTAAATGTAAATGGGTTGAATGCCCCAACCAAAAGACAAAGACTGGCTGAATGGATACAAAAATAAGACTCCTATATATGTTGTCTACAAGAGACCAAGCTCGAAACAAAGGACACATACATACTGAAAGTGAAGGACTAGAAAAAGGTATTCCACGCAAATAGAGACCAAAAGAAAGCAGGAGTAGCAATACGCACATCAGATAAAATAGACTTTAAAACAAAGGCTGTGAAAAGAGACAAAGAAGGACACTACATAATGATCAAAGGGTCAATCCAAGGAGAAGATATAACAATTATAAACATATATGCACCCAACATAGGAGAACCGCAATATGTAAGACAAATGCTAACAAGTATGAAAGGGGAAATAAACAATAACACAATAATAGTGGGAGACTTTAATATCCCACTCACACCCATGGATAGATCAACTAAACAGAAAATTAACAAGGAAACACAAACTTTAAACAATACAATAGACCAGTTAGACCTAATTTATATCTATAGGACATTTCACCCCAAAACAATGAATTTCACCTTTTTCTCAAGTGCACACGGAACCTTCTCCAGGATACATCACATCATGGGCCATAAATCTAGCCTTGGTAAATTCAAAAAAACTTAAATCTTTCCAAGCATCTTTTCTGACAACAATGCAGTAAGATTAGATCTCAATTACAGGAGAAAAACTATTAAAAATTCCAACATATGGAGGCTGAACAACACACTCTGAATAACCAACAAATCACAGCAGAAATCAAAAAAGAAATCAAAATATGCATAGAAATGAATGAAAATGAAAACACAACAACCCAAAACCTGTGGGACACTATAAAAACAGTGCCAAGAGGAAAGTTCATAGCAATATAGGCATACCTCAAGAAACAAGAAAAAATTCAAATAAATAACCTACCTCTACACCTAAAGCAACTAGAAAAGGAAGAAATGAAGAACCCCAGGGTTAGAAGAAGGAAAGAAATCTTAAAAATCAGGGCAGAAATAAATGCAAAAGAAACAAAAGAGACCATAGCAAAAATCAACAAAGCCAAAAGCTGTTTCTTTGAGAAGATAAATAAAATTGACATACCATTAGCCAGACTCATCAAGAAACAAAGAGAGAAAAATCAAATCAATAAAATTAGAAATGAAAATGGAGAGATCACAACAGACAACACAGAAATACAAAGGATCATAAGAGACTACTATCAGCAATTGTATGCCAATAAAATGGACAACGTGGAAGAAATGGACAAATTCTTAGAACAGTACGACTTTTCAAAACTGAACCAGGAAGAGAGAGAAAATCTTAACAGACCCATCACAAGCACGGGAATTGAAACTATAATCAGAAATCTTCCAGCAAACAAAAGCCCAGGTCCAGACGGCTTCACAGCTGAATTCTACCAAAACTTTAGAGAAGAGCTAACACCTATCCTACTCAAACTCTTCCAGAAAATTGCAGAGGAAGGTAAACTTCCAAACTCATTCTATGAGGCCACCATCATCCTAATACCAAAATCTGAAAGAGATGCCACACAAAAAAGAAAACTACAGGCAATAACACTGATGAACAGAGATGCAAAAAATCCTTAACAAATTCTAGCAAACAGAATCCAACAACACATTAAAAAGATCATACATCATGACCTAGTGAGCTTTATTCCAGGGGTGCAAGGATTCTTCAATATCCACAAATCAATCAATGTAATACACTACATTAACAAATTGAAAAATAAAAGCCATATGATTGTCTCAATAGATGCAGAGAAAGCCTTTGACAAAATTCACCATCCATTTATGATAAAAACCCTCCAGAAAGCAGGAGTAGAAGGAACATACCTCAACATAATAAAAGCTATATATGACAAACCCACAGCAAACATTATCCTCAATGGTGAAAAATGGAAAGCATTTCTCCTAAAGTCAGGAACAAGACAAGGGTGTCCACTTTCACCGCTACTATTCAACATAGTTTTGGACGTTTTGGCCAAAGCAATCACAGCAGAAAAAGAAATAAAAGGAATCCAAATTGGAAAAGAAGAAGTAAAACTCTCACTGTTTGCAGATGACTCTCACTGTTTGATCCTCTACATAGAAAACCCTGAAGACTCCACCAGAAAATTACTAGACTAATCAATGAATATAGAAAAGTTGCAGGATATAAAATCAACACACAGAAATCTCTTGCATTCCTATACACTAATAATGAGAAAATAGAAAGAGAAATTAAGGAAACAATTCCATTCACCATTGCAATGAAAAGAATAAAATACTTAGGAATATATGTACCTAAAGAAACAAAAGACCTATATATAGAAAACTATAAAAAGAAACTGGTGAAACTGGTGAAAGAAATCAAAGAAGATACTAATAGATGGAGAAATATACCATGTTCACGGATTGGAAGAATCAGTACAGTGAAAATGAGTATACTACCCAAAGCAATCTATAGATTCAATGCAATCCCTATCAAGCTACCAATAGTATTTTTCACAGAGCTAGAAGAAATAATTTCATAATTTGTATGGAAATACAAAAACCCTCAAATAGCCAAAGCAATCTTGAGAAAGAAGAATGGAACTGGAGAAATCAATCTGCCTGACCTCAGGCTCTACTACAAAGCCACAGTCATCAAGACAGTATGGGACTGGCACAAAGACAGAAATATAGATTAATGGAACAAAATGGAAAGCCCAGAGATAAATCCATGCACCTATGGACACCTTATCTTTGACAAAGGAGACAAGAATATACAATGGAGAAACGACAATCTCTTTAACAAGTGGTGCTGGGAAAACTGGTCAACCACTTGTAAAAAAATGTTACTAGAACACTTTTTAACACCATACACAAAAATAAACTCAAAATGGATTAAAGATCTAAACATAAGATCAGAAACTATAAAATTCTTAGAGGAGAACATAGGCAAAACACTCTGCAACATACATCACAGCAGGATCCTCTATGACCCACCTCCCAGAATATTGGAAATAAAAGCAAAAATAAACAAATGGGACCTAATTAAACTTAAAAGCTTCTGCACAACAAAGGAAACTATAAGCAAGGTGAAAAGACAGCCCTCAGAATGGGAGAAAATAATAGCAAATGAAGCAACTGACAAAGAATTAATCTCAAAAGTATATAACCAACTCCTGCAGCTCAATCCAGAAAAATAAACGACCCAATCAAAAAATGGGCCAAAGAACTAAATAGACATTTCTCCAAAGAAGACATACAGATGGCTAACAAACACATGAAAAGATGCTCAACATCACTCATTATCAGAGAAATGCAGATCAAAACCACAATGAGGTACAATTTCACACCAGTCAGAATGGCTGCTATCCAAAAGTCTACAAGCAATAAATGCTAGAGAGGGCGTGGAGAAAAGGGAACCCTCTTACTATGTTGGTGGGAATGCAAACTAGTACAGCCACTATGGAGAACAGTGTGGAGATTCCTTAAAAACTGGAAATAGAACTGCTATACGACCCAGCAATCCCACTTCTGGGCATATACACCGAGGAAACCAGAATTGAAAGAGACGCATATACCCCATTGTTCATCGCAGCACAGTTGATAATGGAAGCAACCTAGATGTCCACCAGCAGATGAATGGATAAGAAAGCTGTGGTACATATACAAAATATACTCAGCCATTAGAAAGAATACATTTGAATCAGTTCTAATGAGATGGATGAAACTGAGCCTATTATACAGAGTAAAGTAAGCTAGAAAGAAAAACACCAATACAGTATAATAACATATATATATGGAATTTAGAAAGAAGGTAATGATAACCCTGTATGCAAGACAACAAAAGAGACACAGATGTATAGAGAGGTCTTTTGGACTCTGTGTGAGAGGGAGACGGTGGGATGATTTGGGAGAATGGCATTGAAACATGTATATTATCATCTGTGAAAGGAATAGCTAGTCCAGGTGTGATGCATGATACAGGATGCTCGGGGCTGGTGCACTGGGACGACACAGAGGGATGGTATGGGGAGGGAGGTGGGAGGGGGGTTCAGGATGGGGAACACATGTACTCGCATGGCAGATTCATGTCAATGTATGGCAAAACCACTACAATATTGTAAAGTAATTAGCCTCCAATTAAAATAAATAAATATATTAAAAAACAAAAACAAAATTATTAACCACATAAATAGGAAAATGTGTCCAATAAGCTATAGAAAAAAATAAATATCAGCAGATCCACAAAAGCTTTAAATTCTTTAAATTAGCAGATAAATGCTTTATCTATTTGTTGAAGCTGCTCAGCTTATGGGGATCTTAGTTCTCTTACTATTGATTGAACCCAGGCTTCAACAGAGTTGTAACCACTGGACTGCCAGGGAATTCCTGATAAAGGCATTAATGGTTCTGCATGCATGTGAGCTAAGTCACTTCAGTTGTGCCCGATTCTTTGTGACCCTGTGGGCTGTTGCCCACCAGGCTTCTCTGTCCATGGGATTCTCCAGGCAAGAATACTAGAGTGGGTTGCCATGCCCTCCTTCAGGGGATCTTCCTGACCCAGGGATCAAACCCAGGTCTCCTATATCTCCTGCATCTGCAGGTGGACTCTTTACCACCAGTGCCACCTGGGAAGCCCTTTATGGTGGTCAGTTCAGTTCAGTTCAGTCACTCAGTCGTGTCCGACTCTTTGCGACCCCATGATTGCAGCACCCCAGGCCTCCCTGTCCATCACCAACTCCCGGAGTTCACTCAGACTCACGTCCATCGAGTCTGTGATGCCATCCAGCCATCTCATCCTTGGTCGTCCCCTTCTCCTCCTGCCCCCAATCACTCCCAGCATCAGAGTCTTTTCCAATGAGTCAACTCTTCTCATGAGGTGGAGTTTCAGCTTTAGCATCAGTCCTTCCAAGGAAATCCCAGGGCTGATTTCCTTCAGAATGGACTGGTTGGATCTCCTTGCAGTCCAAGGGACTCTCAAGAGTCTTCTCCAACACCACAGTTCAAAAGCATCAATTCTTTGGTGCTCAGCCTTCTTCACAGTCCAACTCTCACATCCATACACGACTACTGGAAAAACCTTGACTAGACAGACCTTAGTCAGCAAAGTAATGTCTCTGCTTTTGAATATGCAATCTAGGTTGGTCATAACTTTTCTTCCAAGGAGTAAGCGTCTTTTAATTTCAGGGCTGCGGTCACCGTCTGCAGTGATTTTGGAGCCCAGAAAAAGGAAGTCCGACACTGTTTCCACTGTGTCCCCATCTATTTGCCATGAAGTGATGGGACCAGATGCCATGATCTTCGTTTTCTGAATGTTGAGCTTTAAGCCAACTTTTTCACTCTCCACTTTCACTTTCATCAAGAGGCTTTTTAGTTCCTCTTCACTTTCTGCCATAAGGGTGGTGTCATCTGCATATCTGAGGTTATTGAGATTTCTCCTGGCAATCTTGATTCCAGCTTGTGTTTCTTCCAGTCCAGCGTTTATCATGATGTACTCTGCATATAAGTTAAATAAGCAAGGTAACAATATACAGCCTTGATGTACTCCTTTTCCTATTTGGAACCAGTTTGTTGTTCCATGTCCAGTTCTAACTGTGGCTTCCTGACCTGCATATAGATTTCTCAAGAGGCAGGTCAGGCGGTCTGGTATTCCTATCCCTCTCAGAATTTTCCACAGTTTATTGTGATCCACACAGTCAAAGGCTTTGGCATAGTTAATAAAGCAGAAATAGATGTTTTTCTGGAACTCTCTTGCTTTTTCCATGATCCAGAGGATGTTTGCAATTTGATCTCTGGTTCCTCTGCCTTTTCTAAAACCAGCTTGAACATCAGGAAGTTCATGGTTCATGTATTGCTGAAGCCTGGCTTGGAGAATTTTGAGCATTACTTTACTAGCATGTGAGATGAGTGCAATTGTGCGGTAGTTTGAGCATTCTTTGGCATTGCCTTTCTTTGGGATTGGAATGAAAACTGACCTATTCCAGTCCTGTGGCCACTGCTGAGTTTTCCAAATTTGCTGGCATATTGAGTGCAGCACTTTCACAGCATCATCTTTGAGGATTTGAAACAGCTCAACTGGAATTCCATCACCTCCAGTAGCTTTGTTCGTAGTAATGCTTTCTAAGGCCCACTTGACTTCACATTCCAAGATGTCTGGCTCTAGATGAGTGATCACACCATCGTGATTATCTGGGTCATGAAGATCTTTTTTGTACAGTTCTTCTGTGTATTCTTGCCACCTCTTCTTAATATCTTCTGCTTCTGTTAGGTCCATACTATTTCTGTCCTTTATTGAGCCCATCTTTGCATGAAATGTGTAAATTTGTCTAAAAAGCTGGAATAATTTATTGCTTTATGATAAACAAAATGTAGTATATTTTACAGTATTTTCAAACTAGTTAACCACAATCTCCCTCATTCTTCCACCTCTCCTCTTTTCAAATCTTTCATCTGAATTGAGAGCTCTACCATCTCGTGGTGACTCTGGCATATCTGGGAATGCTAAAATGACTTCAATTTCAGAAGACATAGTAAACTGCCTGGGGAGATTAATGAAGAAGGCTTCAGGATTTATGATCAGTCATGGGATTAAGATTCTGAAGGAAGAGGAAGGACTTAGGAAATTGTTGATCATTCTTAGACAATCTTAGGTCAGAAATGCACCCTAATGTGTGCTCACCCTAATGGACAAGAGGGTTGAATTCTGTCATGAACTGACTAGTGACAAAATGGGTCCTTTTGGATGCCTTGTATTCTCCAAGGAAAGATGTCACATGTTCACAAAGAGAACAACAAAATCTTAGCAGAAGAAGTTAAATGACAGTCCAGATTCTTTGAGCCACTCAGTTTTCTTCGTCAGGTAGAAAGAGTATTTAGTGTCTTAGCCATTTTACCAAGCAGTATTCAGGATCAAAATATGTCCATATTATTGCAGCAGTTACCCTTCCAAGTTTCAGGGGCAAAAATAAATACATCTCTTCCTCACCAGAGTTCTGAACAATGAAGAAATGTGACTGAATATCAGACGGGTTTTTTTGAGTAAGTTGGCACTGGGGAATGCTGCTTGGATCTGCAGGCAAGTGGACTTCCTAATACTCAGCTTCAGAACTGGACATTATTTCTTTCCCCTTCCAGTTACATGCATTGCTGAGCCAAGTCAGCCTCCACGACTGGGACTAAGCTTCTGTGGCTGAGCTCCCCACAGGACTGATGGAAGGTGACATGTTCTCACCAAGAGGGAAAGGATGAAAATGATGCCCAGTACTCTTCCAAGTTCTCAACAGACAAGTCATTTTCTTTCCCTGGCCAGGGGTATTATGCTGATGGAGATGTGGATAAATCATGCCCTTTATTTTCTGTACTTCTGATATTTTGATATGTGGGGCCAGGCTAATCGTGGAGGGCCTGCCCCTTGCTGTGCTAAGTCATTCAGTCATGTCCGACTCTGTGTGACCCCATGGACTGTAGCCCACCAGGCTCCTCTGTCCATGGGATCATCAGGCAAGAATACTGGAGTGGGTTGTCATGCCCTCCTCCAGCGGATCTTACCAAGCCAGGGACTGAACCCTCATCTCTTTTGTCTCCTGTATTGGCAGACAGGTTGCCAATCAGGGGACGTAAGTGTCCAGGCTGACCCTGGAGGGACTGCCCCTCCCAGGTTTAGCTAACTGCTAGAGTTGGTAAATATCTCACCCCTGAGCACACCTTTCAAACACAAACTGACCAACGCAGAACCCACCTCCTGTATTGGGCTGTCACTCTGGGTCACAATCCCCCTCCCTTAATCCCCTCTACCAAGAGCCAGGTGCCAGACCACCAGGGACAGCCCCCCTGCCTCAGAGCCCTGAAATGATTCAAACCAGCCAGTCCTGAGCTGGCTGCCTCTGTCTTGCTTGTTTCTTCTTAAAGAGACCACAACAAAGGCTCCTGCCTCAGTTCCCTCTCCTCCTCTGCCTTGAGACTAACTGATGCTTCTCCAAGTGGACCCCCATAGGCATGGTGTGCCCTTCCTCTTGGGAACTGTAACAACTTACCTTTTCAGTGTCAGTTTTCTCCCATGCTATTAGCCTCCTTGTAGCCAGATAATAATAAATCTATATCTATTTTTTATTTTTAAAGCATTATGTTTATTTGATTTTACTTTTTTTTTGGCTATACCCCATAGCATGCAGGATGCAGGCTCTTAGTTCCTCAACCAGAGATCAAAGCCATGTCCCCTGCAGTGGAAGTGCAGAGACCACCAGGTAAGTCCCTAAATCTATATTTTAAACCAAATTCTGTCCACATGGGAGTAGGGAGGAAGCATTTCTCATAGTGACATCACCTATGTTCCTAACTATTCATGCTGGGGCTTGTTGAGCCTCTGGAAGCTGAGATTGTATACATATTGTTCATCCAGTTTCTTCTTGCTGCAAATCCTGTGAATGAAGTAAACCTAGTTCAATTACCTTGGTAGGATTGAGAGGCAAGGTCATGTGGTCTGGGGTCAGACCAGACTTGGATCTCATCACCAGCACTGCCCATCACCATAAGCTAGGGCTTAACCCTCTTGGTACCTAAGTGTCCTCGCTGGTCGAGTTATTCTAGAATATAAGTGCTCAGTAAATGTGGTCCTCCCTATTTGGGGGAGAATGGATACAGGTATATATATGGCTGAGTCACTCTGCTGTACACCTGAAACTATCACAACATTGTTAATCAGTCATACTCCAATATAAATATAAAGTTGTTGTTGTTTTTAATGTGGCCCTCCCCAGAGAAACTCTAGTCCCACGTAAGGGAAGCATAGTTTGGCAGAATTTCTTGGATCCTTCTAGCAATTGTCTCCTTTCTTCAGTTTCCGTCTTCCCAGCCCTGAGCTCCTTGATTGTTTGGTTTCTCTACATTTATGTCCTTCTGTGGACTGCAGCGTTCAGCATCTCACCCTTTCAGCCCTTGGCATCACCCAGCAGCGTCTGGTGTCCTCCCAAAACCCTGCCACTGATTCTTGGACCACAGACTCAGACCTGACTGCTGATTATTTATTTTCAGTACTGACCTTGTGTGCCCTCGGGTTTTATTTCTGTTCTAGTTTGCTCAGCAAAAGATTTGTCTCTTTGTTTCTAAAAGCAAGAGGTGCTGGCATGTGACCTGAGCTGTCTGCCCCTCTGCCATCCTGCTTCCCAACCCCACATCCTCCAATAATTTGGGCAGCCAGCTTCCTTCTCTAGGTGCTGCTTCTCCTGAGGCTTCAGTTCCTCCCTCCGACATCTTCTTCCCTCAGCCCTTAAGGTACCAACACCTCCCATCCGTTAAAGACAATGGCTCACCCTTTCTTCCCCTCCCCCACCACCCTACGCCTCATCCTCTCCATTGACAAGATGGTGAAAATACCTGCCCACATTTGTGTCTCTCCTGCCTCAGCTCACATCAGCTTGACTTCTCATCCACCTCTGGTTCTGGCTCTGCTAAAAATGATTCATTGTGACCTTGAACCAGACCCTTCTCTCTGGCCATCAGATACTCTACGACATGAAGGCAGATGGGACCAATAAGTCTTCAAGGCCTTTTCGACTCATTGTCCAAGACAATGGTAAGGATTTGTTCTTGTTCATCTCATATTGCTCTACTGATAGTAATTTCCACTTAGATTAAAATTTAAAAGTAAAATATCATCCTCGAGAAAATTACTATAAGGAAAGGGGATAGCAAGGAGCCCTAATTATTTCCTGTAATGGAACATAATATTGTCCTCTCTGGCTGTGGTAATATTGGGTGCTTCGTGCTACAAAATTCAGGGCATTCTTCTGCCTAGAGGCTGAAATCTGTACTCATTTTGTGATTTCAGTTGAGAAATGACACTTACAGAGCTATTGACCTGTTCTATCTGAATATGAAACAATAAAAAGAAAATTAGAATGGAATATATTGTCATATAAAGCAAATATGAGAGGCCAATGGGCTATCTTACGATTCTCACTTGAGTCTAAAATGATATCATATTTTCTAATCCAGCTCAGAGAACTATAAACATTGCTGAAAATGAATCACCAGAAAATAATGGTTCTTAATGATAATAATACATTACATTTCAGTTTGGGAATTACAGACTAGAAAAATACATGTTTTCCATGAGATGTAGAATAGTGAGGATTTGGGTTTTACAAAAACAAGTGTAATAGCATTTGTTTCCTCTTCTCCCCATCTCATTCCATTGACTCAATAGCTCTGTTTTCTCCTCAGGCCACCAGGGTCCTCTTCTTTGCATCCCTTCTCTCCTATCCTTTGACAGAAAGCCTTTGAGTTAAGAATATTCCCCTAACTTTAACACTGTCTTTGTTCAGTCTAGTGACTGTCCAACTCTTTGCGACCCCATGGACTGCAGCAATCCAGGCTTCCCAGTCTTTTGCTATCTCCTGGAGTTTTCTGAAACTCATGTCCATTGAGTTGGTGATGCCATCCAACAATCTCATCCTCATTCAACAATATCTACATATCTGAGGTTGTTGATATTTCTCCCAGCAGTCTTGATTCCAGCTTGTGATTCAGCCAACCCAAGCATTTCTCATGATGCACTCTACATCAGTTCAGTTCAGTTCAGTCGCTCAGTTGTGCCCAACCTTTGCAACCCCATGGACTGCAAGGCTTCCCTGCCCATCACCAACTCCTGGAGCTTGCTCAAATTCATGTCCGTCGAGTCAGTGATGCCATCCAACCATCTCAACCTCTGTTGTCCCCTTTTCCTCCTGCCTTTAATCTTTCCCAGCATCAGGGACTTTTCAAATGAGTCAGTTCTTCACATCAGGTTGCCAAAGTATTGGAGTTCAGCTTTAGCATCAAGACTTCCAATGAATAGTCAGAACTGATTTCCTTTAGGATAGACTGGTTGGATCTCCTTGCAGTCCAAGGGACTCTCAAGAGTCTTCTCCAACACCACAGTTCAAAAGCATCAATTCTTTGGCATTCAGCTTTCTTTATGGTCCAACTCTCATATCCATACATGACTAGATGGACCTTTCTCAGCAAAGTAATGACTCTGCTTTTTAATATGCTATCTAGGTTTATCCTAGCTTTTCTTCCAAGGAGAAAGTATCTTTGTTTTATTTTATTCTATGTGTATTTTTTTATTTTTATTTTTACTTTATTTTACTTTACAATACTGTATTGGTTTTGCCAAACATTGACATGAATCCGCCATGGGTGTACATGAGTTCCCAATCCTGAGCCCCTCTCCCACCTCCCACCCCATATCATCTCTCCAGATCATCCCTGTGCACCAGCCCCAAGCATCCTGTATCCTGTATCGAACATAGACTGGCGATTCGTTTCTTACATGATAGTATACATGATTCAGTGCCATTCTCCCAAATCATCCCACCCTCTCCCTCTCCCTCAGAGTCCGAAAGTCCGTTCTATACAAAGTTCTCTGCATAGAAGTTAAATAAGCAGGGTGATAATATACAGCCTTGTTGTACTTCTTTCCCAATATTGAACCAGTCAGTCCTTCAATGTCTGATTCTAAATGTTGCTTCTTGACCCACATACAGATTTCTCAGAAGACAGTAAGGTGGTCTGGTATGCCCATCTCCTTAAGAATTTTCCACAGTTTGTTGTGATCCACGCAGTCAAAGGCTTTAGTGTAGTCAGTGAGGCTGAAGTAGATGTTTTTCTGGAATTCCTTGGCTTCTATGTACATTGCCCTAGTTTGTGAACAAGAAGATTCTCAGAGACCTGGGACCTGGAGTGGGCATGGTGGACCTTTCCTGTGTGTGGTCTCTTTCACTCAGACCAGTGCAGGACTCCTCTCCATAAAATACTTCAGAAATACTGAAGAAATACTGAGAAAGGATAACGGAAATATTTGACATTAACCTTGTGACTGTATATATTATGTTCACTGCAGTTTGTTATTTGATCAGTACAGGCAGTCACTTACACAAGGTGAAGTTTTGCTGTTCTGTGTGGATGATTGATTTGAGCTTTTTTGAAAACAAAATTAAAGCTAAATGCAGTAGCATTATTATTTTTTTAAGTGTTAAGAATTAGGGAGAACACAGAGAAGGTAAATGTCCACCCACTTTCACTTGGCCAGCTCCTGCTCCTGTCTAGTCAGATCTACTCCAGAGTGTGATTGGAGGATATAATGATTGGCCTCCATCCCTCAATATCTTCCTCCAGCCTGGTCATTATACAGGATCCCTTGCTAAGGTGGGGTATACACCTTAGTATACACCTTAGTATACATAGTATACAAGTGATGATCATTTATTAAAAATGTGGCATAAATTTTTATTCCATCCATGGACAATATTCACTTCCTGTATTTCTTCAATATGGTCCTTCAGTCTAGAATGACTCCCCCATCTTGTTTATCCATTCTTTGATTTTAACTAAAATTTTTCCAGACACTCCCTCTCTCCACTGGTATGATGAGCCCTATGCCCCTCCTGGGAAGATGTTTGATAATTTTTCAAATACATAAAAGCTCAACACATATTTTCTAAACAGACATGTTTAAGACAAAAAGATGAAACCCCCCTCCAGGGTACTGGCTACCAGGATGAAGTAGTCCTTCAGTGCAGTGATTATCAAAGTCAACTATAAATTGCCTACAGGGAAAAACATTGAGAAATATTCCTTATATTATGCAGAATAAATTTGGAAAGCAAACAAAAACAAAATGCAATCTATCAAGGAGAATATATTGTTTTTAATTTAAAGTGGCAGTGTTAGCTTATTTTTGAAATGCATTTTCTGTACCAGGAGCCACCCAAATGGCTCCCACCTCCTCTATTTAGCTTGGCCTTTAAGGAGAAAATAATAGCAGGATTTTAATTGCAGACTGCCCACTTTCTGCACCCACACAGAAGCATGCACAGTGTGCAACAGTTACCTCCTACACCCACAATCCTCTTCCAGACAACTGTGGAACCAGCTAAACAAGATCATCTTTAAAGAAGCCACATTGCGGTTGATGATTAAGTCATATTATATTAATAGCTTTTTCCTCTGTTGATTACAATCAAATAGCTAATTCAGTCGGTCCATTACTTTCGGCTTTTTCTTATAATCCAGTTCTTGAAAATTATAAACAGGGAAAAATATTTTTGCAATTAGCAGTTATAAGACCCTGAATCACTTTTTACCTCTGCTGTTTCTTCTCTGGTCCATGACATCCATTCCAATTTATCGTCCCTGAGGAAAACTAAACACTTTGTCTTGCCACAGCTTAGAGAATTGTTTAATCATTTCAATTACTTCCTTACTTTCCTGGAAATGAACCACAGATTCAGACTGGTCATCTGTTGATTGCTCCCATATCTGTCGGGACATGAGAGTCACCACTGTAATTCTGCAGGGTGGGCACCATTCACCCTAAGTTTAGGGAAATTGAATGGCTATTCAGAGTCCATAAGTAGAAAGACTAGGATTCCAAGTGTGGACAAAGAATGTTGCCTGCCTTATCAGTAAGCAAAGAAAGTTGTGGCCATCAAGCCATCAGCTACTGCAGCTCTGCACTCCACCCCCAACCAAGGTGCACCCTGAGGGGATTCAGAATGGAGAAACTAAGACACTGATCCTAGATGTGCTAAGGTGCATATGAAAGGAATGATTTCAATGAGCCCAACTCTTGCATCTTCCCTTATATAGAAAAGCACTAAATTCTTTAACTTGAGATGCCTAGTTTTCTTTAATCAATATTTATCTTCTGATGTTCCAACTACCTGGTCTTTGTTGCAAAACTCCTATATACCCTGGCTCCTCCCTTTACTCTTCAGAGCAGTCCTCCAAGCTGAGAGGCTGCTTCACAGGCTAAAGGCCTCAACAAGTCTGCTGAATAAAGCATAACCCTCAGCTTTGAGGTTGTGTCTGTTTTTCAGCTAACACAATCCAGATCTGACTTCAGATAAAATAGCTATACCATCTTGAGTGCTGATCTTTTACCCTGGAGAAAGATAAGTCCGTAATTCCCTCTGCCACACAGTCCTTTAATTGCATCCTATTCATTCCTTAGCTACTTTCGCTCCCGCTTTGGCCCACCTCCCATCCTGAGAACTTCCATTTTCTTCTTCTTTTCATGCTGTCAGTATGAAACAGGAGGGAAGGGGACAGGGCACAACCTTTAAAAGCATGACATAACCATAGTACATGACAAAAACTGATTGGAACCAACAAGGTCCAAGACGGCAGAAGATTTGATTTCCAGTTGACCTTGAGCATCATTATGCATTCATTACAATACATTAGCATATGACAATGACACACCCACCAAGGCCATGACAATCTGAGGTAAAAAAGTGGCGGTGGCCCAGTTTCTGGGAATCCCTACCTCTTCCCCAATATAGCTGGAATAATCCTCCCACTCAATAGACTATGAAATTATGTAGCCCATTAAAATTAATCATGCCATGTTTCAGGGCCTCTCACCTTCTAAGATAGCCCATACTCTGTCTGTGGAGTGTGTTTCTCTCTAAATGAATTTACTTCTTAATTACCACTTGGTCGCTCACTGAATTCTTTCTGTGACGAGACATTAAGAGCCTGAGCTTTGAATCCTGAGACTGGGTGTGTGATCACAATGAAAAAACAATGAATTTGAGACTGCCCTGGTGGATCCAGTGGTTAAGAACCCACCTTGCAACGCAGGGGACACAGGTTTGCTCCATGTTTGGGGAACTAAGATCCAACATGCTTTGGGGCAACTAAGCTCGAGCAACGAAGACATAGAGCAGCCAAAAACAGAAAAAAGAAACTGTGGTTTCAGATCCCAATCTGAGTTGCAAGGTTTCAAGTAGATGTCCCAGATTAACCCTGGGAGGATGGCCAGGTGGAAGAGAAAGAGTAGGATAAGAAGGAACGTTGTGAGAATTTCCACCAACGCCCTCCTCCTTACAAATAGGCAAAATATGCCTCAGACTGCTCACCATCCTACAGCTTTTTCTTTTTTGGTCCATGTTCATGACTAATTCTCCTCACAAGCTCTCTAATAATTCACATGTTAGGCCATGGAGCAGACACCAAAGTGCTGTAGAACTGATAACATTTTTGTTGAGTCTGATTGGCATAAGCTATCATTACTAGGAAGAACTTTATAGGATTTACAGCTGCCCTTAGAAGAAAAAAATCTCAATGGCGTTGTTTTCCTGTTTACCCTCCATCTGATGCTAGTAAATCAATTGAAGCACAGTCTGTTAGCAGTAGGAAAAATCTACCCAGACATGTAGGTTACACATTAATTATGCTAGAATTTGATGGTTTTTCTGGATACATAAACATTTACTAAAGGTTTTAGCACAAAGGTTTTCTAATTTCCTCTAAGATTTATGCTGTGTCTGCATATGTGAGATTTTATTCTTAATTAACAGATATGGAAAGATGAAGTGAAGAAGAAAACAATTTATGATTGTTTCTGTAGTAAAGGCCATTCCCTAGAGAAATAGAATACTCCTGTCATATCAGTAAGCAAAGACGTCACAGTAATCAGCAGTTGCAGCCCTCCAATGTGAGCTGGTGAGCTCTGAGGGGACTCAGGAAGGAGAATACCTGCCTTCAAGCAGCCACCAGACTGCAGCCACTCCCAACAGTGAGCCCTGAAGACAGGAAGCTCGGGATGTGAAAATGCAGGACACTGGCAGACAGCTGAAGGGCGTATCAAAGGAATGATTTCAGTGAGCCCAGACTCTTGCATCTTTCCATACATAGAAAAGCACTAAATTCCTTAACTTGGGTTATTTGGTTTTCTTTAAATAACAATAATCTTTTGATGTTCCCGACTATATGCACTTTGTTGCAAAACTTCTATATAACCTGGCTCCTCCCCTCACCTCCTCAGAGCAGTTCTCTCAGGGTCACTTGAGATGCTGCCTCCCTGGTTTGCAGTCCCCAAAATTCCCACCCAATAAAATATAACTCTTAACTTTTAGGCTGTGAGTATTTTGTGAGTCAATACCCTCAAGTGAAAATGAAGCATCTTTTATTTTTTATTTTTTCTGAAAAGTGAATAATTTTTCCTATTATCTCTGTTTTTTAAAACCAGATAAATTTGGTATCAATTTTTTTTTCTCTTTTTTATTAACTAAAAAAAATTTTTTTAATACCGAAAACATTTTATATTGGGGTACAGAAAATTAACAATGTTATGGTAGTTTCAGGTGAACAGCAAAGGGACTCAGCCATACATATACATGTATCCTTTCTCCTCCAAACCCCCTCCTACCCAAGCTGGCACATAATATTGAGCAGAGTTCCATGTGCTATACTATAGGTCATTATTGGTTATCCATTTTAGATAAAGCAATGTGTATATGACACTCCCATAGTGAAAGTCATGTCCGACTCCATGGAATTCTCCAGGCCAGAATACTGAAGTAGGTAGCCTTTACCTTCACCAGGGGATCTTCCCAACCCAGGAATTGAACCCAGGTCTCCTGCATTGCAGGCAGATTCTTTACCAGCTGAGACACAAGGGAAGACCTTCCCAAAGTCCCTAACTACCCCTTTCCCCTGGCAACCGTAAGTTTGCTTCCTAAATCTGCGAGTCTCTTTCAGTTTTGCAAGTGAATAAAATGAAGCCCCTTTTAAAATGAAATACAACAGCGATGCTGAGTCTTCTGCTTGCAAACACCTGTTTCCTTTGGTCGTCAGGACTGTCTGCTGTAGAAATGACCCGTGGAGAGACTTCACCTTGGTGCTGCTCGAAATGGTCACCTCCAGCAGTTGACATACAAGATAGAGGACTTTACTATGTGCTGTAGGTTGAATTGTGTTTTCCTCCAAATCCACATGTTGAAGTCCTAACTGCCAGTACCTCAGAATATGACATTATTTGGAGATAGGGTGTTTAGGTGAGGTCATTATAGTGGGTCCTGGGTCTTCCCAGGTAGCTTCATGGTAAAGAATCTGCCTGCCAAGCAGAAGACATGGGTTCAATCCCTGGGTCAGGAAGATCCCTTGGAGAAGAAAATTACAACCTACTCCAGTATTCTTGCCTGGGAAATCCCGTGGACAGAGGAGGCTGGCAGGCTATAATCCATGGGGCTGCAAAGAGGCAGACATGACTCAGTGACTAAACAACAACAAAAAAGACAGTGGGTCTTAAAACTGCAGGAAATTTGTACACAGACAGCCACACAGAAGAATGCCTTGTGAACATGAACATCTACATGCTGGGATTTCCCTGGTGGCCCAGTGGTTAAGAATCCACCTTGCAACGCAGGAGGATGTGATTTGATCCCTGGATTGGAACTAAGATCCCATGTGCCACGAGCAACTGAGCCTGCACACCACCACAACCTGAGGGTCTGTGCCCTGTACCTGAGAGCCCACATAGATCCTGACACAGCCAAATAAATTTAACAAAATAAAAAGATCTGCATTCCAAGGAGAAGGGTCTGGATCAGACCCTTCCATCACAGCACTCAAAGAAAATCAAACCTGCCAGCACCTTGATCTCTTACTCTGACCCTCCAGAACTGTGAAGCAACAACTTTCTGTTGTTTAAACCACCCACTTTGTGGTACTTTGTTGTGACAGCCCTACCAAATTAATCCATCATGTGCTTTGATGTTGTCAGAAAGGAAAAATTTCCTTACCATTCCAAGTTTTTCTGACTGGTCTAAGAATTAAATTGACATGAAATAGATTAACAGGAGGAAATCAAACAAAGATTAATAATATGTAAAGATGTGAGAGACCCAGAAAACTGAGTTAACTTGCCAAAATGACCCCAGTCCTCACCTTAAACACCATCTTCAGCTAAAGGCAAAAGAGGGTTGGCACTTTAAAGGGGAGGTGCATGCATGCTTAGTCGTTCAGTAGTGTCTGACTCTCTTTGCGACCCCATCGACTGTAGCCCACCAGGCGGCTTTGTCCGTGGGATTCTCCAGGCAAGAACACTGAAGTGAGTTTCCATTCCCTTCTCCAGAGGATCTCGACCCAGGGATCAAACCCACGTCTGGGCAGGCAGATTCTTGACCAGCTGAGCCACCAGGAAGCCCATAAAGGGGAGGAAGGCAACTCAAATGGTGATGGAAAAGCAAAAATTAAACATCTCATCATCGATTAACACATAAGAAACAGAAATAAACAAAGTATACAACCAATTTGGAACATAAATTGTTGGGAAAAAATTAAGAGTAAAATCTCCAGTCCATTCTGGGAGATCACAAATGTACAAAATAAAAACCATTTCAGTACTGAATTCACATTAGAACAGACAACCATGCACATCACAGACAATATGCTAATGAGATTACATAGACAGAAAAAAAAAAACCCCACCTTTGTGTAGGACCTAACAGATGCAACCCATCACATGCAAGTTCTCAGAGTAACAGTAACTTGCCCTCTTGTAAGTGAACTTGACAGGACCGTTTGTTAAATATTCTCATGGTGGATTTTCCTGGTGGTCCAGTGTTTGAGACTTCGATTGCCAATGCAGGGGACACGAGTTCAATCCCTTGTCCGGGAAGATTCCACATGCCACGGGCAACTGAGCACGTGCTCCACAGCTACTGAAACCCACATGCCCTAAAGCTTGTGCTCTGCACCAAGAAAATCCACACACCACAACCAGAGAATAGCCCCCACTCACCATAACTAGAGAAAGCCCACGTGCAGCAATGAAGAACTGGCAAACTTAGAACATAAATAAAATAATTAATTTTTAAAACTGTTTCCATGGTAATTGAGGTAGCCATCTCTGCTAGTTAACTGCCTTTATTTGAAGGGAAAATAAAACATCTTGTATCTCTATGACAAGCAGATTTAGAGCAAGGAGCTCAGGTTAACCTCCCACCTCCCACCTTAAGTAAGTGTCAGAGGCCCTCTCTTCCTTAATGTTTGTGTTTCAAAAAGAGAGTCCCAGGTTCTTAAGAGAAACATTCCAGAGTTGCAATGCTGGCAAGAGGCTTCTTTAGCCTCTAAAAAGATTTACATACATATCAAATTCATAGAGGAAGGTTTTTAAAATATTAGTTATTTCCAAGGAAATATTCTTTACAAAGAAGTGAGAGGAAGTTTCTCTCCCATTTAGCAACAGGGAAAATTCAGGGTTTTTTTTCATTTGTTTGTTTTTATACAGACCATTGATAACATCTTTCATATATAAAGAGCTCTTAATATCAACAGAAAAAAGATAATCACACCAATAGAAAAACAACAGGCAACTGATTTGAAGAGATGAGTCGTGAAAGGAGAAATCTAAATGGCTAAATATATGAAGAGAAGATCATTTCGCTAATTACAAAGAAATGCAAATTCAGGTGAGATATCACATTCACATGTCAATTTGACAAAAGCACAGAGAAAAAAGATAATACTCAATGTTTACTTGAGTGTAAGGAAATGGGGTGCCTTTACAGTCTCTTCTGATAAGACTGTAAATTGGCACTCCTCCCCTTGTGGGGGAGGGGTGGCAGTTTAGCGGCTACTGCTAAGTCACTTCAGTCATGTCCTGTGCGACCCCATAGATGGCAGCCCACCAGGCTCCCCCGTCCCTGGGATTCTCCAGGCAAGAACACTGGAGTGGGTTGCCATTTCCTCCTCCAATGCATGAAAGTGAAAAGTGAAAGTGAAGTCACTCAGTCGTATCCGACTCTTTTCGACCCCATGGACTGCAGCCTACCAGGTTCCTCCATCCATGGGATCTTCCAGGCAAGAGTATTGGAGTGAGTTGCCATTTCCTTCTCCAAAGCATGAAAGTGAAAAGTGAAAGTGAAGTTGCTCAGTCATGTCCACTTTTAGTGACTCCATGGACTACAGCCTACCAGGCTCCTCCATCCATGAGATTTTCCAGGCAAGAGTACTGGAGTGGGGTGCCATTGCCTTCTCCAGTTTAGCAGTGGATGTCAAATCCATAAATATTCAAAATTTTGCTTTCACTGGCTCATGCCAAAATAAAAATCAGATATGTACATAAAGATTTATGTATAAACATATACTTTGCTGCATTATTTAAATTATTGAGAAATGAGGAAACTTCAATAAGAGAATTAGTTCAATTTGGTATGTGTATACATGCTCAGTTGCTTCAGTTGTGTCCAACACTTAGCAACCCTATGGACTAGAGCCTGTCAGGTTCCTCTGTCCATGGGATTCTCTAAGCAGAATACTGGAGTGGGTTGCTATGCCCTTCCCCAGGGAATCTTCCCAACCTGGAGATCAAACCTGAGCCTCCTATGTCTCCTGCATTGCAGGCAGATTCTTTGCCTACTGAGCCACCTGGGAAGCCCATAATTTTGGCATATCTACATGATACAATGCTGTGTGAACATCTAATTTCCATAAAACATTTCATGACAAAAAATGTTCATGATAAGGACTTCCCTGGTAATCTGCCTTCCAATGCAGGGGACAAGGGTTTGATTTTGATTCCTGGTCAAGAAACTAAGATCCCACATGCCACAGGGCAACTAAGCCCCACACTCCAACAAGAGAAGCCTGAACTCTCTAGAGTCCATGCTCCAAGACTAGAGAAGCCTGCGAACCATAATGAGAGACCCTTGTGCTGTAACAAGAGAAACCCCCGTGCACTGCAGCAAAGACCCAGGCTGGCCAAAAAAAAAAAAAAAACTTTTTAAAATGTTCATGATGAAAAGCAAATGAAGAGAGATAATTTTATGTCTAAATAGTGGAAGTGACTATGATGTTATTTTTCTCATCTTATGTTTCCTTGCAGTAAATACATATTTATCATGAAAAAACACCCACATTTTTAGGAAAAGTTGTTTATGCAGAGACAGTAACACAAAAGAATTGAACTGGCTCATATCGCTGGTACACTCCAGTTGAGCCTTGGTCAAAAGTAGACTCAGGTAGAAGTCTGGACAGCCAGAAAAGACAACTGCAGACCAGTGACTTCTCTTTCTTTCATATTCTTAGGGCGTTGCTGTGTCAAACATCCACTTTGTCCCAGTGCTATGTTGTATCAAAATAAAGGTTACAGCTGAAGAGGTTTTTGACTATCATCTGGCAGGAGCTCAAATGTTGCACCTGGGATAAGTGTGCCCAGAGAGACTAAGTCAGCATTTGTTTCTGAATCTGACTTTTCTTTTAGAATGTGAGTGGGTGGTGAGGTACTGAGGTTACTTCAAGGCAAGAGCCATGGATCACCTCAGGGTAAGGACACATGGGAAGCAAGATTATAGTGGACACTGGGTAATTAGGGCTTTTAGGCGAGCAGCTTATCTTAAAGTCTCTTCAACTACAGACGGTCTCTACTTACAATACTTTATTGTTAGAGTGACCCTAATTTCTTTTTTATTAAAAAATATTTATTTATCTTTATATTTTTGTCTGTGCTGGGTCTACATTGCTGTGTGAAGGCTTTCTCTAGTTGTGGCAAGCAGGGGCTTCTCATTGTGGTGGCTTCTCTTGTTGCAGAGCACAGGCTGTAGGTGTATGGGCTTCAGCAGCTGGGGCCTGTGGGCTCTTAGCTGCCCCAAGGCATGTGGAATCTCTCCCGACTAGGAATCGAACCTGTGTCTCCTGCATTGGCTGGTGGATTCTTAACCATCAGATTACCAGGGAAGTACAACCACTCTACTATATCTAATTATTCTCCCGTCCGCCCTTGTCCTTCCCTTCTGATTTCCATTTATTCTAGTTTCTACTGTCCTTTTCCTTCCACTGTCTTTCTAGGTATCATACAGCATCTGTCTGCATTATGGTTATGCTCTTTCTATACATCACATCCAACCTCCTCCTCACCCACCCTTCAAAGATCTGATTGGTTCAGGAAATTAACACAATGTACAACTAACCCTTCTTTGCCTATCCAAGGACGCCAGCCCAGGCAGGTCCACTTTTTCAGGGTAGTAGGGCATTTTGTGTGCTTCCCTAGTGATTCAGATAGTAAAGAATCTGCCTGCAACGTGTGAGACCTGGGTTCAATCCCTGGGTTGGGAAGATCCCCTGGAGGAGGACATGGCAACCCACTCCAGTATTCTTGTCTGAAGAATCCCCATGGACAGCAGAGCCTGGCAGGCTAAGGTTCATGGGGTGGCAGAGTTGGACACAAATGAGCAACTAAGCACAGGGCATTTGGTATACAGAATGTTGACAAAAGCATGAGGAATTCAGAAAAGAGCTGAGGCCCACAAGGATCTACACAGAAGACAATACGAGTCGTAGATTCCTTGTCTGATCTTTCCAACACTAGAGCCAACTTTTTCCAGCATACACACAAGGGTATTCCAGACAAGGTGTTGTCCTGCTCAATTGTACTGGGAATGTAGTTGAGAGGAAGAGACAGCTCCTCTTCTTTACTGATAAAAGTAATATGCTTGCAAACTCTGACAATTCAACCATTACTGGTGTGGTGGTGAATTTTTTGTGTCAACTTGGCTAGTCCAAGGTACCCAAATATTCTGGATTTTTTATATGAAATTAACTTTTTTTCCTAATTCTTCTTAAAGTGTTATTGAGGTATAGCTGATTTACAATGTTTTGTTAGTCTCAGGTGTATAGCAAAGTGGTTCAGTTATATATAGAGAGATATAGCTATATCAAACACACACACTCATATATATACATATTCTTTTTCAGATTCTTTTCCTTTATAGATTATTATAAATTATTGAGCATAGCTCCCTATGCTATACAGTAGGTGCTTGTTGGTTATCTATTTTATATATAGTGGTGGTTGTTTAGTTGCCAAGTCATGTCCGACTCTTTGCAACCCCATGGACTGCAACCCACCAGGCTCCTCTATCCATGGGACTTCCCAGGCAAAAATACTGAAGTAGGTAGCCATTTCCTTCTTCAGGGGATCTTCCCGACCCAGAGATCAAACCCAAGTCTCTTATGTCTCCTGCATTGGCAGGCAAGTTCTTTACCACTGAGCCACCTGGGAGGCCCGATAAAGGCATTATATGGTGTTAACTATATTTAACATATCCCTCAAAATCAGCCTGTGTTTGTAGCCCCGGGCCTTGGAAAATGCGGACACCTCTGCCCTGTACATTTCCTGTCCCTTAGATGAGTAACTACCACCTCATTGTAGACATTTGGGCTTTTTAAAAATATATATATACATACTCAAATGCCGGAGAAGGCAATGGCACCCCACTCCAGCACTCTTGCCTGGAAAATCCCGTGGACGGAGGAGCCTGGTGGGCCGCAGTCCATGGGGTTGCTAAGAGTCAGACACGACTGAGTGACTTCACTTTCATGCATTGGAGAAGGAAATGGCAACCTACTCCAGCGTTCTTGCCTGGAGAATCCCAGGGATGGGGGAGCCCACGGGCTGCCATCTCTGGGGTCGCACAGAGTCGGACACGACTGAAGTGACTTAGCAGCAGTAGCAGCAGCATACTCAAATGCTTGAGAAGACCACAAAACTGATTTGTATGGGAGAGGAATGGACCACCCCTGACATTACTGACCCATAAGAGCTGAATCCCAATTATGGGTCATGGGAACTTCCTGGATACGTGCCTGTTAAGTCACTTCAGTCATGTCTGACTCTATGACGCCATGGTCTGTAGCCTACCAGGCTCTCTGTCAGTGGGATTCTCCAGGCAAGAATACTAGAGTGGGTACCATGCCCTCCTCCAGGGGATCTTCCCAACCCAGAAATCAAAAGATTAATAAGAAGTGAGGCCCCTTCATCATTCTGGTAAATTCCCTGGCAAAGCAGGTGCAAGACCCGTGGTCTAGAATATTCTGGACTGTATACCCCCACAATGGTGGGGTGGGGTGAGATGGAGCAGAGGGCTGGCGTTATGTGAGAGGTGGGGGTGGGAGGGGCTGAGTTCTTGTCAATCCCTTACTTGCAACTCCAAAGCCAAAAATTAGCTCAAAGCTCAAAGTTGGTCACAATTGACTTGCCTAAAATAACGTGAGGCTACTAGTAAGCTCTATCCCACTTAGTGCAAATGTTCATGCATTTCAGTGAAGAAGTAGTAATGTGTTTGATTTCTGGATTCTGCCTCAGGTCCTGTTGAAAATGTTATATAATATAAAATCCAAAAGAAGGACAGGCTGAATTGTAGCCCCAAGGGCTTTAACTAAGGGACTGTGGAACTGTTTCATTTCTCAACAATTAATTAAGTTAAAACAGAATTTCACGTCTATCCTTCAGAAGAGATTACAGTCCCCTTTCAAAGAAGCCCAGTGGGAGTATAAAATAAGAAATTAACAGGAGGATTCATGGCCATTCTTTTTTTATTATTATTATTTTATTTACTTTGGCTGCACTGGGTCTTCATCGCTGCATGGGCTTTTTCTAGTTGCAGAGAGTGGGGGCTGCTCATTGTTGTGGCTTCTCTTGTTGTAGAGTATGGGTTCTAGGGCTCAAAGGCTCAATAGGTGCAGTGCACAGGTTTAGTTTAGGGATATTGGTTCCTGGATCAGGGATCGAACCCATGTTATGTTTCCTGAATTGGCAGATGGGTTCATAGCCAATGGACCATCGGGCAAGTCCCCTCATAACCACTGTTGATCATGTGATCTGCGGTCAGTATTCCTGGGATGTACCTGGGATGTACCTCCTGGGATGTTCCTTGTCTTCTTTCCCTCAGAGCAGATTTTACCAATCAGAGCAATGCAAACATGTTTAGAGGCGAAACCTACTCCCTGAGATCCTGAGTGTTTTGGTCCCTGAGGGCCAACTGTCAGCTCCAACTTGTTCTGTCTTTTCCAAGTCCCCACACCCTGCTTGCTTTTCGTAAACGATGCTCAGGCATCATCAGGCTGACATAGGGGTTTGCAACTCACATAAAACTTGTCTTTTCTTCTGAGACATGATCTGCATTCACAAATAGGAAAACCAACAACTACTACACACCTTTCTACATATTCATTTGGCTCATTGTGCAGACTTCATTAACAGTGCTCCATTAAATTCAGGGAATAACATGGTAACCATATTTAAAGTAACAGTTCTACATTTTAAAAATCAATATAAGTTCTGTAGAGGCTGTGGAAGCAGAAAATCTTTTATGGATTTACTCATATTCAGAAACTTGACGAATATTTTCCTGAACTGTGCAGTATGTGACCAAAGCAAAATGGATTTAACCTTTTATGGATATACTATTAGGCAATCAGAGGCCAGCTAGAAGGTTAAATCAGAACTGTCATCATATTTCTTCTGGTTTTTGTAATTGCTAGACTTAAAAATGGTTCCTAAGAAAACAAGGCATTTCCAGAAATAAATAATGGTGATCACAATCCAAGATTTGCTAACAGTTGATAATGTTGTTCAGTCGCTATGTCGACTAAATCGGGCGCATGTATCTTGAAATGATGGTTTTCTCTGGAGTTTTGGGGTTAACAGATACACACTACTACATATAAAATAAATAAACAGAAAGGGCTTATTGCACAGAGAACTCTACTTAATGTTATGTAATAATATATACGGGAAAAGAATGTGAAAAAGAATCATTGTTCAGTGACTAAGTCACATCAGACTCTTGTGACCCCATGGACTGCAGCACACCAGGCTCCCCTGCGCTTCACTGTCTTCCAGAGTTTGCTCAAACTCACGCTCATTGAGTTGGTGATGCCATCCAACCATCTCATCCTCTGTTAACCCCTTCTTCTCCTGCCCTCAATCTTTCCCAGCATCATGGTCTTTTCTAATGAGTCAGCTCTTTGCATCAGGTGGCCAGAGTATTGGAGCTTCAGCATCAGCCTGTCCAGTGAATATTCAAGGTTGATTTCCTTTAGGAATGACTGGTTTGGTAATAGATATTCTAATTTATTATTAAGAGTAGCTACGTCAAAAGCCAGAGAACACTTTATTCTGCATGGCACAAGCAGAGTGCCTGGGAAATGAGATGTTTGCCAGTCATGAAAGAAAGTGAAAGTGAAGTCTCTCAGTCGTGTCCAACTCTTTGTGACCCCATGGACGGTAACCTACCAGGCTATGTGGTCCATGGGATTTTCCAGGTGAGAATACTGGAATGGGCTGCCATTTCCTTTTCTGGGGGATCTTCCCAACCCAGGGATCGAACCCTGGTCTCCTGCATTGCAGACAGATGCTTTACCATCTGAGCCACTAGGGAAGCCCAGTCATAGCCTTGGCTTTTTTGAGAAATGTGCTCATTCTTTCAACATACCTTTACTGAACCTTCCCTGGTGGCTCAGATGGTAAAGAGTCTGCCTGCAATGCAGGAGACCTGGGTTGGGAAGATTCCCTGGAGAAGGGAACGGCAACCCAGTCTAGAGTTCTTGCCTGGGGAATCCCAAAGATAGAGAAGCCTGGCAGGCTGCAGTCCAGGGGGTCCCAAAGAGTTGGACACAGCAGAGCTACTAACACTTTTTACTTACTGAATCTTTACCATGTGTCAGAGGCAGGGTTAGGTATTGGAAAAACAAAGTGAATGAGACATACCATCTCTTCCCTTGAGGTGGGATGGATTTGAGAACATTGAATAGAAAGAACAAAGAAAACCTCTAGGACTTAATGATATGTCTCAAACTGTACTTTCATTTTCTCTCATGGGTAAAGACTGAGTCTTACTTCAGTTCTTTTAATTCCTGGCACAGCTGTGGGCTTACAGAATATAGTTGGGCTAATTAGTTGAAATGAAAGCTGCAAAGAAATTAATGAATTCATCATTAAGTGAACTACAGGGCAAGTCCCTCAGGGCAAGGAGGTTTTTTCTTTTTCTTTTATTTTTTTCTAATTTATCATCTCACTGCAAGCTTGCCCCTGCCACAAAGAGCTTTCAAAAAAGTACTGAGCGGGGCTTCCCAGGTGGTCCAGTGGTTAAAGATTCTGCACTTCCAGTGCAGGGGACACAGGTTTGATTTCTGATCAGGGAGCTAAGATTCCACATGCCTGCCTGGCCAAATAAACAATTTTAAAGTAGTGAGTGAATGAGCCTGAGTTTTTCTGGTATTCTTGCTAGAATTTAGCTAGGTCCCTAAAGTCTATCTTGATATACAAAGGGTACTGTGATCATGCTATATGCTGAGTTTTCCCCATATGCACTCTGCTAGGTTACCATGGTGATTATAACATATCACGGCCTTTCAGTTATTTTTTTTCTAGTTGCAACATAACTACTTCTGTGCTCCATATGTAGAATAAGAACAGGGAATACAATAATAACATTCAAATCTGAGTGTCATTTAAAAACCAAGAATAATGTTTTAACTTGTGGTATCATGTCTTGATCATGGAATCTTAAACTGTCCCTTTCATCTCCAATGTTAGTGCCCATCTATCACTTCAAGGACATAGAAAAATATTTGAAATCTGGAAAGTAATACTAATTATATATGGCATAAGAATAAAATCTCTTCTATTACACCTCCAATCATTAGGTTGATATAAAAACCCTAAAATAAATGCACGTTGGGATCATTGTATGTGAAGAGGAGGATTTTCTAGTAAAAGAGAGCAAATACAGTATGTGTTCTCTTTGACTTGCAGCCAGTAGGAAACTAAGATGAAATAACATGCCTAAATATAAATACATCCAGATTGGCAAACCTCAGAAACAAAAGCAATTTCCTCTGTAGTCAAATGTGGCCATGTTTCAAGTAGATCACTCATTTTCCCACAGTTAAGAATAAGGAAAACAATATCAAGGCAGAATAATAACTTCAAAGTTCAATTTCCTGGTTATAACATCAGACTAACTAAATGTGCTTTCAATATTACCTTCGCAGAGGTTCCTAATTTCCCAGCTTCAATATAAAAAACAATTTAGTACAGATTTAAGAGATTATAATCAAAGAAATGCAAGAGAAAAGATGACACAGGGAAGAGAAGAAGACAGATGGGTCACAGAGATGAGGGGAGAAGAAATAAAAGAATGAGAAATGAAGGAATTTATAGGGAGACTCAGCTTAATGACGTGGACTGATGGTGGACTTCGACTAATATTTGTTGCTCTGTTGCTTTAACACAACCAGAAATCAAAAGTAAGTATTTGATATAAACACACTGCAAAAACTCCCTACAAGCCTTCTTCTCTAGCCTAGGAACATAGAGCTACCTGATAAATATTTCAGTTCCTTGGAGTAGAGATTTTTAATTGTTCCATTAGATGCTACTGTTTCCAAAATAATAGTAATAACTGCTAATATTTGTATAAGCCCTTCCATAAGTACTTTACATATATTGTATTGCCGGGAGCCAGCACAGGAGATCCCACCCATGACAAGGTCATGCGGAGAGACCTGAAGGGCAAGGCGAGTCAGGTCTCAAGGGGTCCTCTGCCTGAGCATCTACCCTGAAACCAACATCTGTCTGTTTACTGTCTGCTATCCTATACTCTTCTGACATTACCACCTTTCTCTGGAAAGAGTTAACTCAGAGCTCCAGTTAACAGTCTCCTGCATATAAAAGGAATGTCTTGGCTTAAACCCCTCTGATAGCTTTCTAACTTACCTGACCGGTCTGCCCGGACTTTTACAACTTGTGAATTGTTTACAGCCCCCCAACAGGGAGAGGTACAAAGCTTAAAGCATCTTAAAGATACAGAGCCTTTTCTAAAGAGCTAAAAATTATATTGGTGATGGGTTTC
Source organism: Capra hircus (assembly GCF_001704415.2). Lineage (NCBI taxonomy): Eukaryota > Metazoa > Chordata > Mammalia > Artiodactyla > Bovidae > Capra > Capra hircus. The sequence goes on along the minus strand of NC_030835.1, from coordinate 38,917,291 downwards.
ACTGTTGAGTCAATGACTGCTTGGCAGGCCTCCGTATTCTTTATCTTTTAGGCACCTGAAGGATATTAATCAATGTAACTGGGATATAGAAAAAGGAATGTAGTAGTTTTGATGTTAGCAACGCTAGACTTTTGAGTTAATTACTTTTCTCTTTGTTATAAATCACTGTACTTCTTTCATTGTTATAAATTGTTGTGTCCTTGCTATGTAAGAATGTAACTTTATTTAGTGCTTTCTGAGAGTGGCACCAGATTTTGGGAAGAGCAACACAAATAAGTTTTCTGGTTGACAGACCCTTATCAGAAAAGGGCTGTAAAATGTTAATTGGCCTTCTGGCCAAAAGCTGATGTAAATCACCTACAACTTGTGTATACAACTAGGTATGCAGAGAGAAAGCCTGGTCTCGATAAGAGTCAGGGCTGCTGACGCTGCATAATTTTGTATTATCCATTGATCTCTATGTACAATCAAAAGTATAAAAGGCCTTTCCAGACGAATGAAGATGGGCCAGTCATTAGAAAGACTGGTTCCCCCGTGTCTTTTCTTACTCTATTTTCAGGCTGAATTCCCATCCTGGGCGTGGAGGCTCACCATGTCTACTTTCTTGCCCTGGCTTCTAAGACCCATGAGAGAGGGAGCCCAAGGCGGGGCACCCTCCACTATTCAAATGGGCGCCGGTGGCCTAATGTAGATGGAGTAAACCTCTTGTCCAGAGGTTTTATTACTTCTCCACATAAACCAAGTTATTCAGCCTCTTTTCTCCACTAAATTTTCCTACTATACTATTTTTTCCTAATCTCTCTTTATATTTCTAAATAAATAAGTTTTTTCCTCACCACGCCATCCCCGCTTTGAAGTACCCTGGATCCACCAGGACTGGACCCCAGCATTATATCAGTTAATACTCAAAAGAATCCTCAAAACAATCTCCCAAACAATTCTAATGATTGTTACATTTTTGTTCCCATTGTACAGATAAAGCAAACAAGACACAGAGAAACAAAAGTCGAGGAGTTAGTAAGGAGTGGAATTGGAATGTTTGTTGTCGTTTTCAGTCACTAAGTTGTGGCCTACTCTTTGCAACCCCATGAACTGTAGCCCACCAGGCTCCTCTGTCTATGAAATATTACTCAGCCATAAAAAAGAATAAAATCATGCCATTTGCAAAAACTAGAGATTATCATACTTAGGTCAGACAGAGAAAGACAAATATCATATGATGTCACTTAAATGTGGAATCTAAAAATAAAATAAATGAACTTATTTATAAACACAGACTCTTAGAGAAAGAATTTATGGCTCCCTGAAGAAAAAGGAGGGAGGGATATATTGGGAATTTGGGATTGACATGTATACACTGTTATATTTAAAATATATTTAATATATTAAATAAAATATATTTTATTTTTAAATAAAAATAGAAAACTAACAAGGACCTACTGTATAGCACAGCAAACTCTGCTCAATATTCTGTAATAACATACATGAGAAAAGAATTTGAAAAAGAATAGGTACTTGTATATGTATAACTGAATCGCTGAGCTGTGCACCTGAACCTAACACAACATTGTTAATCGACTATACTCTGACCTAAAATTAGAAAAAAAAAAAAAAAAAGAATTGGTGGGCATAAATACCAGAGGCTTAAAATTCATATCCAAGTACTTGAGAGAAATAATATATTTTCTAAAATTTTGTGCACCTTGCAAATGCATATTACTTTTTGAAAAAATTAAATCCAGACCTTGATTATACTTTAATGTTTGGCAACTTAATTAGAGTTTAGAGGGGGCTGGCGAAACAGCCATTATGTCTTGGGTTGGCCAAAAAGTTAAGATGTTACAGAAAGACCCAAACAAACTTTTTGGCTAACCCAGTGTACACAATGGTGATCTCTGCATGTCCCTCAGATTCTAATAAAAGCCAAAATTCATTTCAGTAGTAAGGAATTAGCTGCATTTATTCAGATTTCCTTCTTTGAGCTTCCTCACTAAGGTGCTAGAGACTTCTAGTTTGTATCCTACAATTTAGCACTCAGTTATATATCATATTTGGAGAAGGCGATGGCACCCCACTCCAGTACTCTTGCCTGGAGAATCCCAGGGACGGGGAGCCTGGTGGGCTGACATCTATGGGATCGCACAGAGTTGGACATGACTGAAGCGACTCAGCAGCAGCAGCAGCATATATCATATTACATTACCTACTTCTGTGCCCCCAGAATAAATACCCTGATTTCAGAGACAGTTTCTTTTACTTCTGCAACATTTGCAGAACCATGACCCCTGTGCTTCACTCTCAGAAGCAGCTAAAATCCACAAATCCACACACCAATAAAAAACAAAAACAAAAACACAGTCATTCAGTCATGTCTGACTCTTTGTGACCCCATGGACTGTAGCCCACCAGGCTCCTCTGTCCATGGAATTTTCCAGGCAAGAATACTGGAGTGGGTTGCCATTTCCTGCTCCAGGGGGATGTTCCCAACCCCACGATAGAGCCCACTGTGTCTCTTGTGTCTCTTGCATTTGCAGGCAGATTCTTTACCCACTGAGCCACTGGCGAAGCCCCACAACTGTTTCCGCAGTGAGCAGGTCCAGACCTGCGCAGGGAGACCCCACTGGATTTTCGAATAGCTTGAAGTTTTTTTGTTCATTAGTTTTCTTATGTTTCAAGAGGAACAACTTTATTTCAAAATACCTTAGTGTCTGCTAGAAACTTAAAAATTATACTTCTACTGATACTTTTATCTTACAATATTTTACAAAGTGGTTATTATATTTTCTCACTTTAATCCTTAAAAACAATATCAAATCTAGAAAAGACAGAAACTGTTAGCTTCAGGGTTTTGTTTTTTCTTTTCAACTTCTGTTGTTCAGATGTCATGAAGAAACACACAGAGATAAAACTCAAAAATCACAAAATTTACACTTTTTTAAAAATGTACAACTCAGTGCTTTTAATACATTCACAAAGTTGCACAATTATCACCACTTTCAAATTCTAAAACGTTTTCATCATCCCCAAAAGAAACGCCATACCTATTAGCAGTCACTCCCCATTCCCTGTCCTTGGTAAACACTAACCTACTTTCTATCTTCATGGATTTGCCTGCTCTGGACCTCTAATATAAATGAAATCATATAGTATGGAGCCCTTTCCATCTGCTTTATTTCATTTAGCATGTTTTCAAGGTTGATCTATGTTGCAGCATCCCTTTTTATGACAATAATATTTCATTATATGGCTATACTACTGTTCATTCATTCATCAATTAATAGGCATTTCAGTTGTACCTGCATTTCATTTTAAATAAATTTTTTAAAATAAAATAATTAAATTAACCAAATAAAAATAAAACATCTAAAAATAAAATGTTCTCAGCAGAATTGTTTCTGTATTTAGACTGAAAGCAGAATATGTAGATGATGAACTTGAGTGTACGGCTGAGGAATTTCAGAGAGGTTTTGAAGGTGATGCCAAGCAGGGCCCTGTGTGGCTCCTGGGCACAGAGGCCTTTTTGTCTCCCATTCCTAGGCACGACTCTAGGCTCTATGACCTTCTCTGAATTCCAAAGGTCAGAATAGTTGCTAACCAAAGGAGAAACAGCAACAAAACCACCTGAGGCAAGATTAAAGGGACCAGAGAGGCCTATCAAGATTAGGAGAGGACCACCTGAAACCTTGCTGTTGTTCAATCCCCCAGTCATGTCCAGCTCTTTGCAACCCCATTGACTGCAGTATGCCAGGTCTCCCCGTCCCTCACCAACTCCCAGAGTTTGCTCAAGTTCATGTCCATTGCATCAGTGACATCATCCAGCCATCTCATCCTCTGATACACTCTTCTCCTTCTGCCCTCAATCTTTCCCAGCATCAGGGTCTTTTCTAATGAGTCAGCTCTTCACAACAGGTGGCCAAAGTATTGGAGCTGCAGCTTCAGCATCAGTCCTTCCAATGAATATTCAGGACTGATTTCCTTTAGGATGGACTGGTTTGATCTCCTTGCCGTCCAAGGGACTCTTGAGTCTCCTCCAGCACCCAGTTCAAAGGCATCAATTCTTCAGCACTCACCATTCTTTACAGTCCAGCTCTCACAATTGTACGTGACCACGGGAAAGACCATAGCCTTGACTATATGGCCCTCTGTTGGCAAAGTGACATCTTTGCTTTCGAACAGTCTAGGTCTGTCATACCTTTCCTGCCAAGAAGCAATTGTCTTCTGAGTTCATGGCTGCAGTCAGCATCGGCAGTGATCTTAGAGCCCAAGAAGAGGAAAGCTGTCACTGCTTCCAGTTTTTCCCCTTCTATTTACCATGAAGTGATGGGGCTGGATGCTGTGATCTTAGTTTTTTTAATATTTAGTTTTAAGTCAGCTTTTTCACTGTCCTCCTTCACCCTCATCAAGAGGTTAAGTTTCTCTTCACTTTCTGCCATTAGAGTGGTATCTTCCACATATCTGAGGTTGTGTTATGCCCAAGTCGCAAAATCTCCCAATGACCACCTGGGAGCCAATGTCCGATGCAAAAGCAAGAGAGTCTTTATTACCAAGCTTAAGCTGGGACTTTCACCATTATGGACGCAGCGGCTATGGGGAGGAGCCCCGAGTTTTGGGTTACATTGCTTATATAGGGTATATTCGTGTAAAAGGGGATTTTCAGGCTGGAGGACATCTGATTGGTCACCCTCTTTCAAAGGGTTGTGTGTTGATTTCTGATTGGTTCTTATTACCTAGGCAAACCACAAATTTCTGAACATAAGGTCAGGAGATTTTGGTCCGAGGTCTGATTGGCTC